>NC_050574.1:283725898-285073663 GCF_011100635.1 Trichosurus vulpecula | reverse complement strand
CTTAAGCTATTTATTATAGATAAAAGTAGACAGGAGGGGACATTACAGATGTCTTTAGATATATGAAGAGCTAAAATATTGAGGAGTCCTGTATGGAAGGCTAAGACTTGTTTCGCTTAGCAGAGAAGTAGAATTAGTGGTTAGAAGTTATAAAGAAGCACATTTTGTCTCAGCATAACAAAAACAATTTCCTAAAAATTAGAACAGTCCAAAAGCAAAAGGTGCTGTTTCAAAAAAAAGATAACATTGCAGTTGCTAAAAGTCTTCAATAAGAAGCTAGATTGTTTGAAAAATCATAATAAATGTTCAGAATAATAATATTGTGGCAGCTAGGTGGTGCAGTGAGTAGAGCACCAGCCCTGGAATCAGGAGGACCTGAGTTCAAATCCAGCCTCAGACACTTGGCACACTTACTAGTTGTGTGACCTTGGGCAAGTCACTGAACCCCAATTGCCCTGCCTTCCCTCCTCTGAAAAAAAAGAATAATAATATTAAATAGTGATGACTTACATTCATATGGGGCTTTAAGGTTGGCAAAAACATTTTATATGCTTCTAGTCATTTGAGTTTCACAGCAATCTAGTTAAGTATTGTTATCCTAATTTTTTCGATGAGGAAGTTGAGGTTGAGTTTTGTGTAGGTGTTAGTGTTGGTGCTTTTACTCACCCAGGGTGACAAAGCTAGAAAATATATGAAGCAGAATTTGAACTCAAATCTTCCTGACCCCAAACCCAGCTCTAGTGAGTAAGATTTATGTTCCAAGTGTGGGTCCATTCCAGCTCTAGCGATTCTATAAAGGGGAGGATTCAAGAGACAAAATGAGGGAGAAAGAGGTGAGTGTATTTCATATAGGAGATGTTGACAAAGGCATTGAGGTGAGAATTTAAAACACACACACACACACACACACATACACACACACACACACACACACACACACACACATGCACACACTGTGCAACTGACCACAAATAGATGTGGCCTCATTTTTCCTTTATGAAATGCCTAAGAAGCAAGCAATTTACCTAAGAAGTCATATCAATAGGCAGCCCTTATTCAACTCATTTCTCAGAGTGGTTTCAAATTCCATTTTTATTTAAACAGGCACTAAATATTGTAGGAGAGTTATCTTCCTCATTGTAAAAAGGATTTGACAACAATTCATACAATAGAACAATAAATTACCTGTAATGGCAAAGAAATCGCATTATCTATAGCACTTGAAGCTTCAGGCTTATTGATAATAGGCTCTAATCTGAGAAGCAGTAATCTCTCCATTTACTTTCATTTTGATATGCATTTGTTTGAACAGAATACGTATGCATTTCATCAAGTTCGATTATGTTCTAGTAGCTTTGCCAACTATAGAATCAAATTATAAGGGTAACTGATACTACCTCCCAAAGAGATATAGTGGAGTCAAATGGATGTCCTGTTTTTCCCATAAAAATATAGGATACCCTCAGAGACCCTGGTTATTTGTTTAAAAAAGTTTTTATACTGCCATCACCCTAAAAATAAGTTGCTTATTGGTGTTGATTTATATTGAATAGGTATTCCTAGAAGGCCCATTTGCTGAAAACATATTTGATTTGAAAGCTATATAGCCAACTAATAATATAATAAATAATATATAAGTATCATAAATACAAAAATATAAATAAATAATAATAAAGGAATAGTTAACTAATAATAATTTTATTTTGTAATAGTGGTAATCACAAGTCCAATACTCATCATACAATATTCTTTGTGACTTTACTCAGCCACATGAGGTAAGAGCAAATTACACCTGATGATTCATAGACTATTGGGATAAGTTGGGGTTCATCCTCCTGATAGTGATGATTGATTGATAGATAATAATAGCATTTAATATCTATAACCTTTTGAGCACCAAAGCAACTAAGATACATTTATATAAAAGAAGAGAACTTAACATACTAAATAGCAAATATAACCCCTGTGACCCAAAGAAATGATTATTATATTGATGATGATGGTTATAAATATTTTATTTGTATAGAACACATTTAAAGCAGTTTAAAACATATGTGTATATTATTTGTGTATGTTATATGTATAAATTATATGTAAATGTTATATGTATATATGTATATATATGCTTACACTAAATCAATATTTTTTTATTAATTTATTAGGTGCCCACTATGTGTCAAGTTCTGTATTTACCAAGAGAAAAATAAAATAATCCCTCTCCTCAAGCAGCTTACATTCTATTACAAGGATTGGTCTATTGCTAGGCTGTAGCTAATAGAAGTGATTCCATGTTTGACCACTGACTGATCTGCTTATAAGCAGGAAGTCCCTATATACGCAACATTTAGGGTTAGGAATGCAAGGTTAGAAAACTATTAGTTTAGCAAACTTTATCTAATCAAAGTATGAAAGCTTAGCAAACTTTCCTAATCACAGTGCCCTGTGGTTGTTAAGATAGGTCATAGCCCAGACCACTCAGTGACTGACTGCTGCTGAGGTCCCTCTCCCATTCACTCCCTGTGAATCTACCCAGTAGCAACAATTAGTCATGGGGGCAGAAAATACAGGGGATCTGGCTTCTTAATGCAGGTATAAAGTACGCTGCGTACAGTCACTGTCCTTTGCCTGTGGAACTATATGACAAGGGAGTCACACGTTTTCACGCTTATTACTCGTTATCTTTTGGACGCTTACGTTTCTTCTCAGTACCTCCTCACCCATAGTCTCCTCTATCAGGAAAGACAATAAGTATATAAATAAGCTTATACAGATCATATATATATATATATATATATATATGTGTGTGTGTGTGTGTGTGTGTGTGTGTGTGTGTGTGTGTGTGTGTATGTAAATATGCATGTATATATATGTATATATATATAGATATAATTACATACTAAATACATACAATTATGAGAGGGAGAACACTAGGACTTGGGGGTTGTCAAGGAAAAGATTAATATAGAAGGTGGTACTTGAATTGTGACTTGAAAAAAACAAGGGATTCTTTGCAGTGGGGCTGAGGGAGTGGATTCCAGACATGAAGGACGAATAGGACAAGGGCACAGAGTAGCTTTTACGAGGAAAACATAGGACAGTTTAGCTGAACATAGAGTACAGAAAGAGAAGCAATATATCACAAAGCCAAAAAAGTAGGTTGGGGGTTTAGTTGTGAAGTAATTTAAAACCCAAATGGAAGGGTTTGTATTTTATCCTAGAGACAATAGAGAAGCCAATAGAATTTACTTGGGAAAATGATATGGTGAAACTTATGATTTAAAAAAATCACTTTTGACATCTGTGTGGAGGATGGATTAGAGACAGGAGAGGCTTAAAATGTAAAGAGTAGTGAAGAGGCAATTGTGCTAGTTTAGGCCAGTGGATGATAGCCCTGTATTAGGGTGGTACCTGCTTGATTAGAAGAAAAGGTCAAATGCAACAGATGTTGTAGAGGTTGAAATGACAAGTTTTGACAACTAAATGGACACATGGGGTGACAGAGAATGAGGGGTCAAAAACAACACTGAAGTTGTGTGCTTGAGAACCTGGAAGGATGATGGTGTCTTCAACTGAAATAGGGATGGATTTGGGGGGAAAGCTAATGTGTTGATATTGGCCTTTTGAGTTTGGTATGTTCATAGGACATCTCAAAATGCCTAATAGGCAAATAATAACATGGAAATGGAGCTCAGGAGAGAGACAATAGCTGGATTTGTAAATCTATGAGGTTATTTTAAACTTGGTTTACAGATGAGGAAAGCAGCCCAAAGGGATCAGGTATCTCAGACCTATTTCTGAGGAGAGCAGAAGCTAGAGCTTGTGTCCTTTGGTAAAACAGGGTAGTACTGTGAATAGCGTTCCAAATATTTGAAATACCTGAAATATAAATCCTGCCCCTCTCAGGTACTGATTAGTTATGTGACCCTGATCAAACCATTTAACCTCTCTAAGACTTAGTTTCCCCACTTGTAAAATACTATAATAATAGTGCCTACATCAAAGGCTTTTTGAGAGGATCAAAGAAGATAGTATATGAAGAGTGATTTGCAAGCTTTAGAGCACTATGCAAATGCTAGCTATTATTGTTTCACAGTCACTGGGAACCCTTTTCACTAGATCTTATTATATACTCTCATCTTCTATGAATTATATGATAATTCATTTATTTTTAACACTATAAGCAGCCTAATTGGAAAAGAAATTCAGAAAGATATTTCAGAGATTTTGCTAACTGTGATATCGAATAGCCACACCACCTTCTCTGGGACCTGGTAAGTCAGGAAATCTTCTCTGTGTTGGGGGGGGGGGGGGGGGCGGTCATCTGGTGCAGCCTATCAACCGCCTTCTCAGAATAATGTTTTCAAATGTATGAAAATAAAATACATACAACTACAAAGGAAATCAATTATATTGCAATACTTTTACCAATTTTTTTAAAAACAAGTTCACAGACTCTAGGCAAAGAATCCATAGTCTGAGCAGGAGTTAGCAAACTATGGCCCAGTGATGAAATCTGGCTCACCACCTGTTTTTGTATGGCTTGCCGCCCAACCTCTGACCTATAGGAAGTTACCTGCTGCAGTACTACAACTCATTTACCTAGTAAATTGAGTTGACCAACTGGTCACTGCTGTCAAATAACTACTTTGACTTATCTTTTCAGTGAGCTTGGCCAGCTGTTCGGGAAAAATTGGCTAGAAAAACTGGCTATTTTGGCATGATGTAGATACAAGAGCCCAAGCATCTTGGCCAAATAATGTAAATTGGCTACTGTAAAATATTCCTGACACATGGAAAGCTAAATCTCAGAAAAAGACTTTACTTGTTCCAAGGTTCACCCCTTAGTGAGGGCACATTGGTACAGAACAGGAGGAAGCAAGACGTCAGGTTGCAAATGTTAGAACTCAGGGCCAGAAGAATAATTAGATAACAGTTGGAAACAGATCATCTTTCATCTGAATCCTAAAGTAGGCATAAGCCAAGTGTACACTCCAGAAGAAAATCCTTCTTAGCACAGTAAAGAGAAAGTTATTAAAGAAAAAAATAAAGCCTGTATCAAAGAGAGAAGAGTGGTAGTATCATTGATCACAGGCAAGAATCAATCTATTTCTAAAACTTTACTGTTCAGCTTCTGTTAACAGTACTGCCATATTAATGAGAAATATGTAAATAATTCTACCTTTGATTTCAAATGAATTAACTTTTAATGATTTCTGCAAGCATGACTATTTTCTTAGGTATAAATTCTATAATTGCTGAGTGATATGATCGTACCAATAATCTTAAATAATTTTCTGGAAGCAACAATCTGTATGGCGAAATTATATAAAATGATCTCCAAAGGCAAAAAATGTCACATCCATGTCAATGAAAAAGTGGAGCCCTTTTACTTATAAATTGTATTTTTCCTACAGCAACAAAATGTTAGCAACTTTGAGGAAGACAAAAAAGTCAACTTTCTACATAGATTAAATAAGGATCTACCCATTCCATGTATTTTAATGGATCTTAGGCAGGCCCCTTTTTCTGCTACTAGCTTGTTATAAGGATAGGAATTCTATAATTAGAGTAAGATTCATCCCTTAAGGTTGAGGGATTGCCTCATTATAATACAAAACCCTCTTAGGAGAATAATATTTTGGCTGCAATGTCCTTAATACCCTAGTGAAAACTGAATTATATGATCATCTTCTAGAAAGCTAAAAGCAGGACCCTACAGGAATGACACACACTACTGACATGTTTTGAATGTAGGAATAGGTCTGGAACAGTATTACCAAACTCACATAGTAACCGGGGGCCAGTAGTGTGTAGGTGACTGCATATGGCCTTAGAAAAACACATACTGACATTATGTATGTTCTAGTATATATGTTAAACATCTCTCAATTACATTTTAATCTTATTCAGACCACACTTGGCCCAGAGGCCACATGTTTGACACCCCTGCATAGGGTATTACCTGGGAAAGACAGGCCTAATTAGGGTCATGTTTTGAGGGACCCTGGGCAGCATTATGGCCCTGAGTACAGTATTTATTAAGGAGGCTGATATCACATGGAAGGAGAAGCATTCAAATTATAACTTGTGGGCAAACGTTGTTGGCTTCATAGTTTTATCTTGACTAGTTCTGGAACAAAGTCAAAATAGATTCACATGATAAGAGACAATAAAGAGGGAGGGATAGTAAAGGAAAGAAGAGGAATAAAGAACTTAATAATTTATGTCATCCAAACTTATCTAGTGCTGCTTGCTTGTTTCAGGATAGGGATTGTGTTAAATTAGTACCAATCTAATTCAGGCTTCTAGGAATTGTTTCTTCTTAAGGGATAGTTTGGTGTCACTGTCAACCCCAGTTGGATAAAGTTTACCTGAAGGTAATCTCTCTTGAGAGCTGTAATTTAATAGGCCCTTTCCAATCCATGAAAACCTGTGTCCTATCTGCTTTGTAAACAAACAAACAGAGAGATAAAGCCCAGCAATATGTGTGACTTCATTAAAAATTCTCCATCACCTCTCTTTGAATGACTCTTGATTTCCATCACCAGAGATGGATGTGGACATGCTGTGGAAGTGAAATTGAAAAGGTTTGGTACCTGACTAGATGAGAAGTGAAGGATCAAGAAAGACAAAGATAACCCTAAACAAGGTGAATGGTGACACTACAGACAGAAATAGTGATGAAGAAGAGAAAATTTAGAATAAAAGCTAGTAAGCTAGCTTCAGGGGTTGTTGATTTGATCTGCTGGTATGACATCTTGGCAGAAATGGGTCATAGATCATTGGAGTGTGGGTGTAGATCTGAGAAGAGAGAGTGCTGGAACACTGCACCATATCTGGTATGGGACCCAACAGGGAAATGGAAAAGGGATACCAGCCCTGTGACCTAGGGACACTGGACTCCTTGCTGTTCCTTGAACAAGACACTCCAACTCAAATTCCATGGTATTTTCACTGGCTGTCCCCCATTCCTGAAATCTTCTTTGTCCTCAACTCTATCCCTTGTTTTACTTAATTTCACATGCCAACTAAAATCTCACTTTCTGCCCAGAAACCTTTTCTGATCCTTTGTAATTCTAGGACCTTCCCTTTGCTGTTTATTTCCAATTTATTCTGTGTATAGATTGTTTGTATGTAGTTGTTTTTATGTTGCCCTACTTCCCCACCCCTGTTAGACTGGGAGCTCCTTGAGAGCAGGGACTTTCTTTTACCTTTATTTTGTATACTCAGCCCTCAGTACAGTGCTTGGCATATAGTAGGCATTTAATAAAAGTTTATTATATGAATGAAAGAGTGCCAGAGAAGATTGATGAGGCTACTGCGAGCAGCAAAGCTGAAGCCATCTCCATGATAATGAGTTTCCTGGTGATGAGTTTATCGTGGGCAGGGCATGATGAAGAGATGATGGAGTTGAAACCAAGCAGAGCAACTGGTGTCAAAAGATATGTGTTCAGTTCTTTTTTATTATTACTTTATTTATTTTATTCTGAACTTTAAAAATAAATCATTTCTATAACACAGTAGAATAGAAAAAAAAGATGATTGTACATGAAACTGCAAATCTGTTAGGTACAACTTGTTATTCCTTTCAAATATATAATAAAGTTATCATGTAACTTTCTTTTTTTAAACAAATAAACAATTATCTTTAAAAATAAAATTACATTTTTTCTTCTTAAATCAATATGTAGCACTATTCTAGATGCCTTCAAATTCTGAGAAAATGGTGCAAAAGGACTTTTTTTCCAAATTGATATTATTGAGATCACTCTCCAGTTATCCATGGAGTAACAGTACTATAATTTATGAAAGTTAATCTCCCTTATGTTACCAAACCATTTTAGAAAATTATTTCCAAGGCTTTCTATGTGCCCAACCTGCTTGATTATTTTGAATTGATCTTTCAATTCAGTTGAACAACCAGTCAATTCAGTCAAACTGTTAGTTTGACTGCTTTTTAAAAATGAATTGATTGGCTGTTTGAGTGAGCTGACCAGTCAAAATAGCCAAGTCAACTGAACCAGTTGTTCATAGAGACTCTGGCCCTTCTGCTTTGCATGCAGAGCCGCTGATCTAATCACATGAGGCTAGTATCCTAATTTGTCATTTCCACTTCTTTTTTGGCTTGAGTTTCTTTTTGAGTTTCCCATTAAGCAGCAAGTTAAAAGTCTCACTAGGGAATATATTTCCATTCATTATGGGCAAAAAGCATGCCCCACATTTTTTTTTTAATATGGGTAACAGAAGACACACACACAGGCCCTAACAAGAAGAAACTGCATTATGCTGTCACTTCTCTAGTACTTCCATGTTCTTTTGCTCCAGTGGACAAGCTTTAAAAGAATCAAAACAAGGACCCTGTCTACCACACCCCTATACAAACACACACCATTTATATTTCCTACTGTGTTTAGCAGATTTACTAAGTACTAAGGCAAAAATGTTGTTTAAAGGATTAAAACCCCTCACTTTGCCAATAATAATAACTTTTATAAGGTGTTTTAAAGAAAGACAAAGAAAGGAAAGAAGGAAGGAAGAAAGGAATGAATGAAGGAAAGAAGGAAGGAAGAGAGTGGGGAAGGAGGGAGGAAAGAAGGAAATGAGGGAGGAAGAGAGGAAGGGAGGAAGAGAGGAAGGGAGGAAGGGAGGAAGGAAAGAAAGGAAGGAAGAAGGGAGGAAGGGAGAGAAGGAGGAAGGGAGGGAGGAAGGAAAGAAGGGAGGAAGGAAGGGAGGGAGGAAGGGAAGGAGGAAGGAAGGAAGGAAGCAAGGAAGGACAAAAAGATTTATTGTTTACCATGCACCAAGCACTATGCTAAGTAACTTACAAATATTATCTCCTTTGATACTCACAACAACCCTGATAAATAGGTACTATTATTGTCCCCCCTTTCATAATTGTGGAAACTGAAGCAGACAATGTTTACTCAGAATCACTCAACTATTATGCGTCTGAGACTGGATTTGAACTCTGGTCTTCCTGACTCCAAACCCAGTACTTTATTCACTGTATCACCTAGCTGTCAGGGAAAGCCCAAGAGTGAGAAAAATCCACGCATTTAGGATAACTCACGACTCTGGGCTGCTGGTTTCGATATTTCTGGTCCAGCAGAAGTATGAAATTGCTACTCTGGTCATTCTTAACTGATGATCATTAGCACTCTTCAGCTGAGGAACATCTCTTCTTTACTTCAATATATTATTTATAAGCTCTTTCAATCAACCATCAACTTTAGAAAGCGCTAGGTCTTAATGTGAATAGTGTTTCTCTTTAAGTCAGACATCTATCAAGTTCAAACTGACTATCTCTGAGTCATACAGACAGACCAACGTGTTTACGGATGCTGTACTGTCCAATCAAAATGGAGCTCACAACAACACATTGATTAACTCTTTAAGTCTGCAGTTGCAAAGCTCCCTCTGCTTTTCCTTTTTAAACCAGAAATGGCAGCAGAGAGCAGTAGTCATTTAAGAAAAGCTTCAACCTTTCTCCAAGTCTAGGGGCTGCTTAAGGACAGCTTCAGCTGTCACTGGAGCTCTTGGTCAATGAAGCCAATTTTCTCAGATAATGAATTGCTCATCAGAAGCCTCTCAGATAACTTCCACAGCCTCAAGGGAGCAGCTTTTCAGCCCTGTGGGGTATCTTCATCCTGTCACTGCCATAGCTGCTTGTTTGAGCCTCTCCTACCTAGATGCTCTAAATGACTTGAGAAGAGCCTTATGATTTTCAGTGACGTACCTTTTACTTAAAAAAGCAATAACTCACCAAGTCTATCTTATCGATAGTCCTTTCTCAATAATATCAGTTTCCAAATCTTTGCATGATTTCTCATTTTTAAAAGTTTAACCCTCTTTAATCATATATACATATATATATATATATATATATATGTATATATATATGTAGTGAGACAGACAGAAACAAATATATGTGTATACATACACATACACATATACATATATACATACCTATATGTGGTATGCGTGTGTGTGTGTGTGTGTGTGTGTGTGTGTGTGCGCAGATTAGGGGAAGTACCCATCATGCCTCAGATAAGAAGTTTCCAACAAGGTAATGTTTCTTTGGTACCCTTGAAAGTTTATTAAATGCATATCTTTATTTTAATAAATAAAATAACTTTTTATAACATTAAACTATTCCATGTAGAGAACAAATTTCAAGTTTTCCTTTCTATACTATAATTCAGTTTCTTTCCAAAACTGGTCAATTCCCATCTGAAAGTTATTTCTTCATAGACACTTTTTAACAATGTACATTAAAACAAAGTCTTCTTTCTATTCATGTTACTTGTCAAAACGTTCATCCGCAACAGTGATAATATCCTGAATCCTTTGACCATCAATATAATTCTTTTCCTTTACACAACATCTTCCCTCCCTTTTTCATAATTAATTGTTCCATATGAGAGGGCCCTTAAAGACTCTGCCTTATTCTAAATTCTATGCATATTAAGAAAAAGGAGAGGGAATTTAAGTCCATGCCAACAAGAGTTTCTTTAAAAAAATGAAGATGAGGTAGCAGAGAATTCTAGACCTAGGGGACAGCCAATCAGAGGCATGGTGATGAACGTTGAAGGGTTTTGGGAGAGGAAAAGCAATTAGTCTAGTACGACTGTTCCATGAAGTGTGTGTGTGCACCAGCAGAGTGGGAAGAAGGCAGAGTAATGAGAAGACTGGAAAGAGGAAACAGATGTGAAGAGCTCAAGGACCTCCAAAATCTTGGTCTAGACTCTACTAAGTTTTTCCAGACATCTTACTTTATTCCCTTCATTTCAACCCAACTGGACTTCTCAGTGTTCCTCATTTTAGCATTTCATCTCTTTTCCATGCCTTTGCACAAACTGTCCTACGTACCTAGAATATACACCATCCTTACCTCTGGCTCCTAGAATCTTAAGCTTCTGTCCAGGCCTACCTCAGGTGTTATCTCCTATAAGAGGCTTTCTTGAACTTCTAAGTGTTATTGCTCACTCCTTCCTCAAACTGTCTTAGGTTACTTTCTATGGAAATTTGTGTGCCCCCTCCCCACCTAGAATGAAAGCTCTTTGACAGCAGAGACTGTTTTCATAATGTCTTTGTACTTTTAGCACTAATAGGTCTTGATCATGGTAGTCTCTGAACAAATGCTTATTGAAATTGAATTAAGCTGGATCTCAATAATGTGAAATGTTGACATCAACAAACCCCACTATCATCATCAACATGGCCTTCACTATCATCAAATACTTATTGTGTGCACATTAGTGCTAGGTAGTGCTTATATAAAAGGAAATATAAGACACAATTCTTTCCCTTAAAAAGCTAACAATCTGATTAGGAAGACAGATTATACAAATAAATGAAAATTTCAGTTCAATCAAAGGAATGTTTATTAATTACCTACTATAAACAAAGTGCAACCTAGGTAGCATAGGCTGAGTCCCAGGCTATGATATAGTTAATAATTTCTGCTGAAATTGAGAAGATGGAATGATAATATTACATGAAAACAACAATATTCTACTAAATCCTATTCTTTAACCACTTTAGTCTGTAATATTGAAAGGTCATTGAAGGCAGTATCACTTTTTATTGTGTACTTGGTAAGATAACCCAAATCCTAGCAAGGAGTCAGGCATCAACTAGTAAGGTGGTCAATTTAGAAATCACTTAGGTAGTAGCCTGTTGGAATCAAACCCCAGTACAATTAACAACAATCAACAGAATAGAACATTTCTTTCAATTGAACCAAATAAGAAAAATGTCATCAGGTTGGTAATTAGAATAGTTGGGGATTTGTATAGTTGAGAAGGGTCAAATTACTAGACTAGAGAAAGACAGATGGCAAGGAGATTTGAAGATCCAAAGAAGGAAAAGATTACATTTGACATTCCAATGGTATTTTCATTCCTTGTGTTCCTTTTCATGCATTTCTTAAAAATCAGGGGGAAAAAATTCCCCTGATTCCAAAACCCAGTGGCTTTTCTCTATCTATTTCTTTTATGCAAAACCTGTGATTCTTTTTTCTCCATCTATTTCTTTTATGTAAAACCTATAATGCTCTCAAGTTTGGAATTAAATACAAAAGATGAAAGATTTCCATGCAGACTTTATTTTGAAATGAATTAAGGTTGAAGTAGAATGGAAGAAAGGAGGCAAGTGAGCAAAAGGCCAGAAAGAGAAAGTAAATCTTCTGAATTGATTTAGAAAAGAGAGAACCGAACAGACATAAGGCATAAAAATCTCATTGCAGATGGGATAACTTGAAGATAGTACTGGAAAAAGCAAGGACCAGCTGTGTATTTCAATAAATATGTAGGAAAGTAGGACTTCCTTTGGGAGGCATAAGGTTAAGGAAATAAATGCGGATGAGCTTGTCTGGCAATTGACTTCTTGCTCTTGGAGAGAAATAAGCATGAAGGAGGATGGGAGACTGTCCTGAAGTTCCCAATAATTTCTTCAAATAACTACTGGCTCTTTATTTTTATGAGAGCCCTGAGACGTACTTTCAATGATCATTTATCCAGACAGTTGACTTTCTTTAATGAAATAGCATTACTCCTCTGAGGGAAGGACAAAAGGGAAGGGAATACCTGGACCTGTTAGCCATTCCCTCACAGGGGATTTTGTTTAAGGTTCATTTTGCTTTCATATAACAGAAATGGAAACAATTACAAAGAACTATATAATGTATTAGTATATTATCTAGACCATACCTTTTGTAAACACCAGCCAGGGGCTTTCTCTTGAGCTCCTCACTAGAGCCTTCCCTGAATAAACGAAGCTGGGGAAGCAACTGGGAAACTTCAAAGATTAAAGGTTCTGTTTCTATCATGAAGTTTCCTGTAATGATTGTTCTAATTAAACAATATTTGTGATAAGTGATCATCTTGAGATAAAGCATAGTTCTATATGCTCCTGAATGCCAGTGATACAGTTTGCTATCCAAAGTCCTGCACACTTGCAGTAGGGCTCAGTCACATAATGTATCTACTTGGCTTCTTTCCTAAGGAGCCATGTTGGTGCCAATACACAATGTTCATTATTACCAAATGTGATGAGTACACCATCAAGCAACCAGTAGATGGTGCTGTTATTTCAAATACTGTATGGAGGCTTGGCTGATCTGTACCCTACCCTGCCTAGCATGTAAAACAACAGAGAGAAAAGTGTAAAAAGTTGATCTAGGTTTTTGGTTTGCAAAGGTTAGGTAATGGCAAAGTGTTTTCTAGAGCAGCTTTATTGTGTTCCTTTTGGCATTAAATAACAATCAGAGAATTCTCTGCTAATTAATGAATTCTGGCTCACCAAGAAAAGATAAAATGTAGACATTAAAAACCTTTCTCCTCCACTAGCAGCCACAGATGCTGTTTCTCATACAGTCTGCCATTACAGACAGAAAGCAATTCACAACCACTCAACAATGCAGAATAAGATATTAAAATGTAAAACACATGAGGGTGAAGTTTCCTTAAAAATGCTGAAAAGAAAGGTTTTCCCTAATATAAAGCAATTTATATGTAAAACATCTGTAATCACAAAAGCACCTTAAATACAATATTCAAATTCAAGTAATAAAACCCCCATATCTGACAATGATAAATCAACATATTAAAAGCTTGCCACTCTTAGCAGCAGATGCTCTTTTCAAGACAATCTATAACAGAAACAGGACATAGAGGGGGATTGGTTCATAGAGTGATGACAGGAGCAAGCCCTACCCAGAACAAAGCCAAAATGTTGGCTCAGCGTACCTGTCTCTAAAGTGCAATTGCTAATGAGACTATCAAAGAGAAACACAAGTTGTCTCAGGAAAGCATACTCAAATATGAAGTTTGTTGACTACATGGTCCCATCAATCTGGGAACAGGGGAAGGCAAAAGGAAGAAACTGATGGGAGTTGTTTCCTGTTTCCAAATCAAAATAAGTGTACTCATTTCTGCTAAAGTGAACAAACTTCCATACACAGGTTATTTCTGCAACATCTGGATGCATAGAAACAACTGGATCTGAATAATCAGGCATTTTGATAACATGATATGAAACATTTAGAAATTTATATAATTTAGCTAATTAAGTTAATTTTCCTCTATTAATATGGATGCTTTCTGTCAAGGAGATCCAGTCATGCAGTTCATCATTAATGCAGAGGAAATATTGCCTTTACCTTTGAGCACTCATATTCTGTTAGATTATTTTGGACCCTATGATATAGTTAAGCATTTGTTTTATTAAATATGATGAATGTTGATTTTGACTTTATCATTCAAAGCTTCTTATTTTATTTCCTCAACACTGGAAATCTCATTACTTGATTATCATTTTTTCAACTGCATGATAGATGGAGAGAAGTAAATGACTCTAAAATTTCACCCACAACTTCTTTATTTAGTACTCTAAAGATCTAGTATTCTGGCAATTCTTTGTGAGTTTCTGAAAACTGAAGCTAAGGATCATTGATTTAGAGTTGGATAAGAACTTAACAGGCCAGTTAGTCCAATCCCTTCTATTTTACAGGTGAGAAAAGTGAAGGACAGAAATGTTAAGTGATTTCTCCAAGGCCACAAAAATAATAAGTGAATAAGTTAGGGCTTGAGCAAAGAAGATCCTCTGAATCCAAAGTGATGGTACACTATGTTTTTCCCCCTCTGTACAACTGTTTAATTTGTGTTTAAATATTTTTAAAAGTGGAGATAATTTTGAGATTAAAAAAATAATCCAAGGGTCCATTGATTAGGCACTGCTGTCAATCACCAAGTCAATGATGCTGAGATAATTATCTACAGAGTTTTATTATGCTCGGAGTGCACATTCATCTGTATAAAAGCCATGTGAAAAATCAGTCACTAATGCAAAGTCATTCAGAAGTGACCCTATGTTTTAACCTTGTTTGACTTTGACTGCCTACAACCAGCCCACATGAGAGGGCTATCTGCATACTTGCTAATCAGATCTCCATAATGCTAATCCCATCTCCTCACACAGAATTGCTATGATAATAGATCCTCAAAGATGGCAGAGAAAAGGCAGCCACTCACCTGAGCTCTCCCCGAAAACCCTCTGAACACCTTTAAATAATGCCATAAAACAATTCATACAGAGGCAGAACCCACAAAAGGACAGGGTAGAATAATTTTCCAGCCAAAAACAACTTAGAAGGTTGGCAGGAAAGGTCTGTCACACCGGGGTAAAAGGTTAATCCAGCCCAGGCTGCACCAACACAGTCCCAACCCCAGCAACTAGGAGCAGGCCTTGGGAGCCACTGAATCTGCAGTGGCAGCAGCTGCTAATGGAGGTCTCAGCCTACAGATGGTAAAGGGTTTGAAAAACTGATCAGAAGGAGATTATAGGGGTTTCTTTGCCTAGCACTAAGGCTTTGACCATACTCAGATCTGGGTCAAAGCCCTGAGTGGCAATCACAGGGCAAGGACAAGCACTAGCACACTAGAGTTTGCTAGCCACAGTGGAGCAGAGACCCTCATCAGAATTCCAGGGCAGAAAAGAGTACTTGTGGTCACTCATAGGCCAGAGCACAGGCCTGGAGAGTAGTAAACACATCTCTTTATATCATACCAACTTGGAAGAACTGAAAACGTACAGGTCTCTAGAGGCATCTTTGAAAATAGCTGTATAAAAACCCCGAAAATGCACCTTGGGACACTTCACCCTGCACCCTGAAAAGAAAACCCTCCTTTAATAAAGAGTTAAAAGTCAAGAAATAGACCAGAAAATGAGCAAACCACAGAAAATAATTTCAATGATAAAAAGTTACTATACTGACAAGGGAGATCAAAACATACTCAGAAGAAGATAACAAAGTCAAAGCTCTTTCATCCAAAGCCTCCAAGAAAAATGTGAATTGATCTCAGGCCATGGAAGGGATCAAAAAAGATTTTGAAAATCCAGGAAGAGATTTAAAGAAAAATTAGGAAGAGAAATGAGAGTGATGCAAGAAAGTCATGAAAAAAGAGTCAACAGCATGATAAAGGAGACACAAAAAATATTCAAGAAAATAACACCTTAAAAAAAGACTTAGCAAAATGGTAAAAAAGAGGTACAAAAAAACTGATGGGGAGAAGAATGCATTGAAAAGCAGAATTAGCCAAACAAAAGAGAGACACAAAAATTCACTAGAGGAAAAAAAAATTCCTTAAAAAGTAGAATTGGTCAAATGGAAAAAGAGGTCCAAAAGCTCACTGAAGAAAATAATCCCTTAAAAATTAGAATGCAGCAAATGAAAACTAATGACTTTATGAGAAACCGAGAAGCAATAAAAGAAAACCAAAAGAATGAAAAAATAAATGACATGAAATATCTCATTGGAAAAACAATTGATTTGGAAGATAAGTTCAGGAGAGATAATTTAAAAACTATTGGACTACCTGAAAGCCATGATCAAAAAAAGAGCCTAGACATCACCTTTCAAGAAATTATCAAGGGAAGCTGCCCTGATGTTTTAGAAGCAGAGGGTAAAATAGAAATGGAAAGAACCCTTTGATCACCTTCTGGAAGAAATCACAAAGTAAAAACTCCCAGGAATGTTATAGCCACATTTCAGAGCTTTCGGATCAAGTTAAAAATACTGAAAGCAGCCAGAAAGAAACAATTCAAGTATCATGGAGCCACAGTCAAGACAACACATGATTTAACAGCTTCTACATTAAAGGATCAGAGGGCTTGGAATATGATATCCCAGAGGACAAAGGAGCTAGGATTTTATCAAGAATCAAGTACCCAGCAATACTGAGTATGATCAGGCTGATAATAGAAAGTGCTATCTACATCCAGAGAAAGAACTATGGAGTCTGAATGCAGACTGAAGAATGCTATTGTAAGGGCAAGTGCCTTTGATTGAGTTTTGCCTTTGTTTGTAGGAAGGCCCACACCCTTTTGCTAATTAGGTTATGAGAGCTGTGAAGCCCTGAAGAGGTATGAAGCTCCGGGCCCTGAAAAAGGGTATATATACCCTGAGCATAGTCATTAAACTGAGAATCAAGAATTGAGAATCAAGAGTCTAGAACTTTCAAAACTGTGGGAGGAGAGGTTTTGCTTAGGGGGGGTCACTCACTGGACGAGGTTCATACGATTTGACCAGACAAGACTCTGGGTACCGGTTAAGGAGCCCCCTAGCTTTGAAAACCCAGATATTGGGGCTTCTGTCTCTGGTAACTATGTATGTATAGCTTTGGTCAGATAGCTAGGAGCCTGTCTGTTGATTTGTATTATTTGCTCTGTTTATATTTTCTTTGTATTTTCTGTTTGTATTTATTCTGAAGTTCAGGGTGCTGACTTTTTCCCCTGAACTAAATGAATGATATACATATATTTAATTAAAGTGAGATTGTAAACCCCTTAAAGTTGCTTTCTTTAGACAAGCAGATCAAAGAACTTGTGCTAGCAGCCTTACTGTGTGCTGGTGTTGTTCTTACACAGCCACAGTAGCAGCAAGTAGCATTGTTGTTATTTTTTATTTTTTTTTCTTTCTCACGGTTTTTCTCTTTTGTTCTAATTCTTCTTTCACAACATGACTAATGTGGAAATATGTTTAGTATGATACTATATGTATAATCTATAACAGCCTACTTGCCATCTTGGGAAAGGGGATGAGGAGGGAGGAAGAGAGAAAAAATTTGAAACTTGAAATCTTATAAAAATGAATGTTGAAAACGATCTTTACATGTAATTAGAAAAAATTAAAATGCTTCTAGGTGGGGAAAAATGAGTATAATCCTCAGTGGGGAGAATGGGTATTCAATGAAATAGAGGACACAAAAGCATTCCTGATGAAAAGACCAGAGCTGAATAGAAAATTTGACTTTCAAATACAAGATTCAAGAGAAGCATAACAAGGTAAACAGGGAAGAGAAATCATAAGGGACTTAATAAGGTTAAACTGTTTACCTTCCTACATGAGAAGATGATGCTTGCAACTCATAATAACTGTCTCCTTATTAAGGCAGTTAGAAAAAGTATATATAGACAGAGGGCACAGGTGTACGTTGAATATGAAGGGATGATGCCTAAAAACTAAAATTGAGGGGTGGGATAAGAAGGCACTGGGACGAAGGGAAAGGGAGAGGTAAAATGAGGTAAATTAACTCACATAAAAGAGGCAAGGAAGAGCTTTAACAGTGGAGGGGAAGATGGAGGTAAGAGGGAAGGAGTGAACCTTACAAAGGGAGTGAAACTTACTAAAGACAGTGAATAAGTGAAACTTACTAAGATAGATAGAAATCCATCTTACTCTACAGGAAAGTAGGAGGGGAAAGAGGGGAAAGAGATGACAGAAGAGAGGGTGATAGAAGGAGGGAAGATTGGGGGAGGGGGTAGTCAAAAGTGAAAAGAGAGAGAATAGAATAAATGAGGGGATAGAAAGAGGGAGAGATACATTTACTAATAGTAAGTTATACTATTATACTTACAACATAATAATAATCCAGTAAGCTTGAGTAATAGTGAAAAAAATTGTAGCAAGTTTCTATGCTAAAAGCCTCATTTATCAAATATATAGAGAACTGAGTCAGATTTATGAAAAAGGGATCCATTCCTATATTGCTAAGTGATCAAGACATGAACAGTTTTCAGATGAAGTAATCAAAGCCATCTATAGCCATATGAAAAAATGCTCTAATTCGCTATTGATTGGAAAAAATGCAAATTAAAACAATTCTTATGTACTACCTCATGCCTATTAGATTGACTAATCAGATAAAAGAGTAAAATGACAAATGTTGGAGGGAGTGTGGGAAAAATAAAACATTAATTCACTATTGGTTGAGTTGTGACCAGATTTAACCATTCTGGACAGTAATTTAGAACTATATCTGAAGGATTATAAAGCCTTTTACCTAGCAATACCACTACTAGGTCTGTGTTTCAAAAGATGTTTTTAAAAAAGGAAAAGGTCCTATATACAAAAATATAGCAGTTCTTTTCTTGTGACAAAGAATTGTAGATTGAGGGTATGTCAATCAATCCAGGAATAGCTGAGCAAATTATGGTATGTGATAGTGATGGAATACTATTGTTCTACAAGAAATGATGAGCAGGATGCTCTCAGAAAAACCTGAAAAGACTTACGGAAGCTGATGCAAAGTGAATTGTTTTGTGTACAAAGTAACAGCAATATCGTAAGATGATCAGCTGCGAATGACTTAGCTATTCCCGGCAATACAGTGATCCAAGACAACTCTGAAGGACTTAGGATGAAAAATGCTATCCATCCCCAGAGAAAGAACTGATGGTATCTGAATACAGATGAAGCATACTTTTTTTTACTTTCTTTATTTTTTCTTGAGTTTTTTTTGTCTGTGATTTCCTTCACAACATGACTAATGGAAATATGTTTGGCAAGACTACACATGTATAACATATCAAACTGCTTGCTTTCTCAAAGAGGGTGGGGAGAGGAAGGGAGAGCATTTAGAACTTAAAGTTTTAAAAACAAATGTCAAAAATTGTTTTTACATGTAATTGGGGAAAAATAAAATGCCAAACAGAAAAATAAAAGAAGAAACCTATACTTTACTGTGAGGACACAACAAGTAAACATATTAATGTATGTCAGGTTTTTTTAAAAAGTATCCTCATAGTACTAAATAAAGCAGTTGAGGATGGAATTTTGGAGTCATTTCCTCCTATCCATCCACTGTCTCGTTGAAATGTGAACAAATAAGGATTAAATTTACATATGTGGAACTTACTTAAAAACAGATGTTAAAAATTGTTTTTACATGTAATTGGAGAAAAATAACATACTAAACAGAAAAATAAAAGAAGAAACCTTCATTTTACTGTGAGGACACAAGTAAACATATTAATGTATATCAGTTTTTTAAAAGTATAATAGATCCTCATAGTACTAAATAAAGCAGTTATATATAAAAAGCAGTGTCTATAAAAAGCAGCGCACAGCCGCACAGCTCAAAGCTTGCCCACACAATGCTTACTGTCTTGGCATGCTGAATCCTTTTAGCTTCTTCTTCCTGAGTTTGCCTTATTAATCAGGGTGAAGCCCAAACAAAGCTTTCTTTTGACAATCTGATGAACTATCCAGGTGGACCCTTTGCCTGCATGACTATCACAGAGATATTAGAGCCTACTCCATCCCACAGCCAGTGCTTGGACTTCCGTCAGATCATGGTTTGGGGTACACTCACCCCAGCTATCAGTTAGCTGTGAAGTGGTCAGAGAAAGTAACTATCCAAATTCAGGAAAGATAAGGAAAAATAGGCCTCAAATCCAAACTGATTCTTTCTCATTTCTGCATGAAGAAAAGGAGAAGTACACTGCAGAAGAGGGCAGTTGGTGAGAACTGGTCCTCGCCCAAAATTAGATTGCCAAGGAACAGAAAAGCAAGAGTATACATGTACCAATATGGGATTGGCATGGAATGAAGCTCCTGCTGACTCGCCATTAGGCAAGCTGTTAAAAGCTTGGGAGAAGAGGAAACTGCCTGTTAATCTTTAGTGGTAGAGCTTGGTTTGGACTGGACTTGGTTACTGAGGCTTATCCTTATGGGAGACAAATTTGGCTAGATAAATAATGGATCTTTGATTATTGTGCATGCTAAAAATTAGACTTGAAGGACTAGAGTCTAAAAAAATGGATTATGGTGCTGTTGGGGGGAACTTTCAGATGGAGACTGCCCCCTCATTACCATGTCTCTACAATCTAGATTTCTAAAACAGAAAAATCTCAAGAAACCACTTTTATAGGGAACAATTAGAAAAGAAAAACTTAATAAAGAGAAGAAAGTAAAGATTTTGGAGGGGCCCAGGAAGGGCAGCTAATGATGTAGGCTTAATGGGGCTTCCACTTCAGAAATTCCCTACCATTCACGAGGTCTTTTTACCTTGGAGAATTTTGGAGGGAAGCACTTTGTCTCCCATAAAACCTGCAGTTGGACAGCGCAGAAAAGTAGCTAGGAAAGGTGGGGAAAACTAATGAAGCCTCAAAACAGCTCTTTCAGCTGTCTATAATTTTAATCAAGGACTGACTTTGATTAAACTTTCAATGGGAGATAAGGAGAAAAACTGAGATTCTTTCTTTCTGCCTTTGCAACCCTGGACAGATTAGAGATTACAGAGATAAAGATAGTCAAGAAAATGGTGGGGAATCTTTTTTCCAAGTTTGTAGGAATTTCTGACATAATAAAAACTTCTTAGTAAAGGACCTGTTAATCTCAGACAGACAATATTCAAGTTTCAACATTTACTAAATGGACACTCTTAGAAATTATTTGAGTATATAGCACACTAACACTGTCCTTGAAGGACCATTCAAAGGGCATCTGCAAATCCTTGAGCCTTGTGGAGTCCAAATTTGAGGAGATGGGAATGTAGCACTGCCAGAACATGTCTTTGAGAGTGAGCTAACTGAAAGGAATAGGCTGTAAAGTTTGAGGTGCTGGCAGTTTACAGCCTTAGGAAAATTGAGATGTTGAGTGTTACCATCAGTAATTGTAAATCCAGATTTGATTTATTTGAAGTTCATACTAAAACTAACTTATAATATCATCTCATTTAAACTGATAGATGTTTTCCTATCAGAATAATTGTGGTAAATAGGAGCTTAATGCAAATATATTTGATACTTAATATTAAGGTGATATGCTTGGAAACTACATGTACCAGGAAAACTTGAATTCAAATCTGGTTTCAGAAATCTATAATCTGTGCAACCTTAAGTGAGTTACCTTACCTCTGTTTACCTCAGTTTCCTAATCTATAAAAGAGATAATAATATCACCTACCTCCCAGAGTTGTTGTGAGGATCAAATGATATAGTAATTATAAAGTACTACAATGCCTGGCACATGGTAAGCAGTATACAAATGTTAGCTATTTTCATTTTAATAAGTATATGTGCTATATATTGGGTTTGAATGTGATTAATATAGAATGTCAAAATGATAGACAATGATTTCTATACAAGAGGATTCAGAAATGCATTTAGATGATGTTATTTAGCTGACAAAAGATTTTGTGGGTTTTTTTTGTTTATTTTGTTTTTTAGAATTCATAATATTATTTATGTTATTATTAGGCTTCTAAATTTCATGTATTTTGAAATTTGGGAAACCATTGAAACTTAACTCTTAGAAAAGAATCTTCTTTTTTCATCTAGATGCTGTTAGATATGAATTTAAGTGTTATAGAATGTGGTTAAAATGTTTGAAAATTTTACATATTTAATTGGGTGTATTTGCTTTAAAATGGATCACAATAATGATAACAACTGTTTGGGAAAAAATACCTCTTAAATTGTACTTCTTTGTGAAGTTTTAGGACTTTCTCTTCAAGCAGGGTCATAAGATCTTATCAGCCCTGCTGCCAGAATGTTGTGAAATGCTAAAGTAATGAAGTTTGAGAAACAAGAACCATCCCAGTCAAAGAAGGAGCACCTGCAAGTTTGCTTGTAGTAAAAAGTGAGTTTTATCTGGTAGATTGATTGGCTGTAATTTATGAAAATTGTGAAATTATGCTTACTAAATAGTGTGTATTAAAATGACATCTTTGAACCAACTTAGTAACAGTAGACCTTAGATTCAAAGGTTTTTTTTGTTTGTTTGTTTGTTTATTTTCCTTAAGGTTAAAAGGCACTACAGATTAGAGACTTACCATAGTCAGCATTTTTCTGGAGTTTGAAGTCAATGCATCATATATTCACTGTATGTTTGAAACTCCACAATGTGGTTATTTTTAATTTATAAATGTAGGACAGATAAGATGTCCTTATAGGTGTTTATATTAGTGGTTATTGCAGCATGAGAAAAACAACAATAACCTAGCCCTAAGCTGTGATTGGTGAAAATTTGCTATTGGCGTAATTTTGCTATATGAGGTAAAATCTCTTTGGACTGTAATGTGACATTGTTTCAAGTTTTGATCTCAGTTATGATAGTCTGAATTGTCATGCCAGTAGCACACTACTCAAATGGAATGTTATGTGCTCCCCAAAGAGAGTGCAGTTTGAGAACCACTAAAAGTGGGTATCTATACCTAGGAAAAGTTGAGGGGATGACCTTGTGTAGGCAAAAGTAAGAGTCCCTTGACTCAGTTTCTCTATTGTGCTATTTCCTTTGTGAATAGGAAATTTTCTCACCTAACAAATTCTGAATATTGTGATGATACCCGGTGAATAATGTGGTACTTTGCTATATGATTGGTTGTTATATATAATTTTTACCTGGAATCAGACAGATCTAAGGGATTTTTTCCCTGTTATAGCTTACATCAGGTCAGTCTATAGCTTTGAAGGGACAGTCTTGATACTGTCATAACCATATCCCTCCTTTTTCCTTTTATAGCAAATTTCTATAATCATGGCATGTGAATTGTAGAAGTCTTTACTGCTACAATACTATACCTATTAATTAATAGATTAATGCTAAAACATCTGAGTTACTAGAATAGGACATAAATATGACACTTTGATGTAACTGTGTCAAATAAGATGCTTTATATTTTTAATCTGATTTTGTAGTTATTCCATATCCTATACAACTAGGTAAGTGAGGTCTCAGGTTTGCCATGCCCTTGTTAATAGTTATATATTTGTATACACAATTAGGTTCTGAAAGTATCTCATTTCTTCAGGATGATATGAAAAGAGTATACATATGTGTGTGTATGTGTATATGTGTGTTTATCCTCAAAAGGGGTGGATGAGACAAAGATGTAAAATGTTTTTTTTTAATATAATGGAGTAGTAATCTTTGAGAAAGCAAGATTAGACTTTTTCTCTAAGAACCAGAATATATATACAAATGGCTTTCAAATATTTCTTTTTTTAATTTATTAAGATTAAATTTATTTTAGGAAATTAATGGATTAAAGAACAATCATAGAAACAATAAAAAATTTCATCAAAGAACATCATAACAATGATACAACATATCAAAACTTGTAGGAAGTAGCTAAGCAGTCCTTGGGAGAAAAATTATATATCTAAACACTTTAATCAACAAAAGAGAGAGGATAAATTAACATATTGATTCTGCAACAACAAAAACCCTAGGAAAAGAACCAATAAAAAAATTCAACAAAATACTGAAGTAGAAATTCTGATAACAAAGATTAACAAAACTGAAAACAAAATAAAACTAGCTTTTAAAAATAATAAAATTAAAAGTGCATAGCTGGATTCAAAAATCAAATATTTCTAATGGGATAGACAAGGCCTGGAATAATAAGTAATAATAATAATAATGCAAAGTTCTCAAAATTGGATTAAGGGTTTTATATATAAAATTATATTAATTATTATAAACAAATTTTAATTTTTCCCTTTTTTGCCTATTTTGAATCATCTGTGTGATGATATTAAGAGAGAAGGGATCATTTTACAGGTCAACTTCTCATGGACTTTTTTTTTAAAAGACTCTTCCTTTAACCTTTTCATGCATTATCCATATCAGGTACAGAGTTTGGATAAAAATAGAACGAGCAAGTGGTATTTAAAAATTGAAATTCTCAGAAGTTTCAGGTGAATTATGGGTTCCTAATTTGTTGGGTTTTTTTTATAATTCTGTTGTTAGTAAGGTTAGATCCATAAGGTTTGAGTTAGTTCTTAACCACATGAACTAGTTACTGGAAAAGCAAATTTAGGAGGTTATACTAAATTGTGTTGTCTTGTTGGTGGGAGATTTGAGCAGAATTGCCTAGGAATCTCTGCAAGTGACTCATATTCAGAGGAGATCTGCTAGGAGGAGCTCCCTTCAGAGCAGCTCTGAAAAGGAGGCCTATTCCAGAATGTTCAAAGGAAGATGTTTCCAGGAATCAGGTGACTGCATAGGACATCTGAGACTCAAAATCAAATGTGCTGAATAAATGAAAATTGGGAGTAAGTTACCAGGTTACAAGGAGACTTGAGGTTATTTAATATTGATTATCTATTGCATTACTTTGCCTTTTTTTGTTTCATGGTGTTTAGGGTGGCCTGAAAGAAATGTATGCCCTAATGTTATGCTTCTAATGTTATGCTTTTACTTATTGTTTAGGTTCATGGCTATTCCTCCTGCTGCTTTTTGGTCAACTGAATGTTTTCTGTTTATATTAATCTTAGCCGACCAAAATTTGACTTATGGAATAATAATATTAATTTTTAGACAATTCTCAAGTGGCAAAAAAGTGAAGTTTGAAGTTCTCCAAAATGATTTAGTTATTACCTTAGTTAACTACATGAGGGAGGATTACATTAACACTGAGTTTTCTTGATTACCTTGATGATATATAAATCTCCCCCTCTCAAACTAGTACATGGTGAACCCTTTAAGGAGTTTAATCTGTTTAACCTGACTCACTTTACCTAGACAGTCTATTTAACAAGGTTTGTCTCTTTAACGGATATGTGAGATTATTTTTCTCCTTAACTAAGTTTGTTCAATTCTTATGACATTGAGGGTAACATGGGATTATGATTTTTATAATACTCCTGGCCACAGTACACTTGCTTCCTGTTGTAAGTGTAAATCTACTAGCTTATAGCCACTAATGCTTACTCAAATCAATTCAGCAGGAACAGCAGAAAGTAAGATGATGAAGGTGAGGATGAAGGAACAATATACTTTTATTGCAGTGCTGTACCAATGAGTATGATTAGCATGAAAGGAGGGATATTTTGTAAAATGAGTCAGTATTGCAGAGTCATTCTAAAATGACCCCATGTTTTAACCTTGCTTGACTTCAGCTATGTGTGGCCAGCCTTCAGGAGAAGTCATTTCTCCTTAGTTCTAATTCCATGGCCTTGAAATGAGCACATGGAAGCTGGCCTGCTGCACATGCTCACTTACCCCATCTTCTTATTAAAATGTGAACAAATCAAGATGGTCTTTCCCTTATATGGGAGTTATTTACTCCTGTCTATAAAAAGGAAGCACCACAGCTCAAATAGGGGCCAGTTAACCCAATGCTTACTGCCTTGGAGTGCTGAGCATTTTATTTTCTTGCCTTTTCTTCCTGAGTTTGCTTTATAAATCAGAGCAAAGCCTGAACAAAAATTTTCTTCAACAGCCCAGAGTGTCAGCTGCAGAAACTTTATATAGAATGTAGATATGTAAATATCATAGAAAAATGTAATTTTACAGAAAACAGGAGGGGAAGATAATGGTATATACATCAGAAGGCAGAAAACAAGGACCCGTGCCAGCCAGTCAGTACAAGAGCTGTGGTTTGTTTCCCAACATTACTTGCAGACTGGATATGCTTTGAGCTTCTAAGAACAGCATCTAGAGTCAGTGTCTTCTTCTTAGAGTTGGCAGAAAGAAGTCTAAGCCAAAATTTATTTTCCATCACATTTTTTCTCTTATCACAGTGACAGCAAGAGACCTGAGTCAGAAATTCTCTTGCCGCAGTTTTCAGTTATCTATATTAGCTAAATAAACTTGATTATTTATAGAGACCCTCAACTTTATTGTTTCAAGAGGATGAAAGAATCCAAAATCTCCTGACTAGTCTACATTCAGTGTACTTCATATACCAGTGAGTCCATGCTTCCTGTATTTAATAAATCACCATCTATGAAACATCACTTTGTGCTTCTTACCCCACTGTTCAAAAACATTTAATAGACTATAATTGCTCAAGGGAATAGCCTATGCTCCATAGTTTACAGTAGCATTCAAGGCTCCCCAATCATTGTTTCCTCTCTATTTGACTAAACTCATACCACTAGTATTCTCCTATATGCATCTTCTCATTCAGGCAAACTATAGTATTCAGTGCTCCTCAGATTCACTTCTCATCTTTCCTAATACCATTCTTGCCACCTTCAAAGTCTTGAGCAACAAATTATATTAACCTCATGCATTTATTAAGCACCTACACATAGCGGGTGCTGTATTAAACTCTGACAATAAAAAGAAAGATGAAAAAACAGTTCCTCCTCTCAGGGTGTTTACAATCTAATGTGAGACAAAATGTGCAAGAAACTATGAGCAGTCAGTTTTCCTATAACCCACGTTTCAAAAATGAGAATTTGTTCCAAAGCAATTGACATATTAGGGAACATTTTGACCATAACACAAATTCCCAGTTTACTTCACCAGGATTAGACCACTATTTTTCATACCCATTCTCCCCATAAGCTCTGTGGTTTTTATTGTGTGATTTATTATAGTATAGTGCTGTTGGGGAACACATGTGCCGTGTTATAACAGAACTGACTTTATAAACAAGATATATAAAGGATAAATTGGGGATAATCTTAGAGGTAAAGCAATGAGATTAAGAAGGGCTGGAAAGGCTTTTGCAGCTTTTTGAGACTTTAGCTAAGACTTGAAGGAAGCCAGGGAGGCTAAGAGGGATGAAAAGGGAGAGAGTCCCAGACATTCTGGACAACCAGACCCGGAGTTGGGAAATGGAGTTTTGTATGCACGGAAGACCAAAGATGAGAGTGTCACTGTACTATAGAGAACAGGGAAGAGAATAAAGTGTCAGATGACTAGAAAGGTTGAAAGTTTCTGGAGGGGGAATTTTGTTTTTCATCCAGGAGGCAATAGGGAGTGACTGGAGTTTACTGAATAGGGAATGAGTGACATGGTCAGACCAATGATTGATGAAGATTAATTTGGTAGCTAAGTGGAGGATCAACTTCACTGAGGAGAGACTTGAGGAAGGAAGAGCAACCATAAAGCTATTACAATAGTGTAAGCATGAAGTGATGGGGGCTTGCACCAGTGTGGTAGCAGTGTCAGAGGAGAGAAGGAACATATACTAGAGACGTTAAGAAGGGAAAATTACAGAATTTGACAACTGTTTGGAGATAGGGGTGGGGGTAAGAGAGAGTGAGGATTTGGGAATGACACTAGATTTAGAGTCTAGATGACTGAGAGGATGGTGGTACCCTCCATGTAACAGGACAGTTATGAAGAAAGGAAAGTTTGGGGGAGAAAGGTAATGAGTTCTGTTCTGGACATGTTGAGTTTAAGATGTTTACAAGCCATCCAATTTGAGACATATACAGTTAGAAATGTGAGACTAAAGGTCAGGAAAGAGGTTAGGGCTGGATAACTAGATGGGATAGCCATCTGCATAGAGATAATTATTGAATCCATGTGAGCAGATGAGTTCATCCAAGGAACTAGTATAAAAGGACAAGAGAAGAGTTCCCAGGATGGAATCCTAGGGGACAGTTAAGGAAAGTGACCTGGGTAAGATCTAGCAAAGGAGACGGAGAAGGAGCAGTTAGACAAATAGGAGGAGAACCAGGAGAGAATAGTGCCATAAAAAGCTAGAGAAAGGAGTATCAAAGAGAACATTGTCACAGGCTGCAGAGAGGTCTTCTCTGATAGTCTGAGTCCAAACTTTATTCCTTTAAGGCGCAGTTCAAATAATCACCTTCACTAGAATGAAGCCTTTCCTCATTCTCAATCTTCGGTGATCATTCTGTTCTGGTAACTCTTATAGGCAGCTAAGTGCTGGAGTGTTTAGAGTGCTGGGCCTGAAGTCAGGAAGACTCATCTTCTTGAGTTCAAATCTGGCCTCAGACATTTGCTATCTCTGGGACCTGTTTGCCTCAGTTTCCTCATCTGTAAAATGAGATGTGGAAGGTAAACCACTCCAGTATCTTTAACCCCAAATAGAGTCAGGCGAAGTCAAACAGGACTGAATAACAACAAAACTCTTATAGCATTTTTGATCTTTATAACTTCTTTTTAATTAATCTGATACCATCTTGTAATGTGATTCTAGCTTGTTACATATGCCCTGATGCTCCAATTAGATTATAAGCACCTCATGTGCAGAAACCTATATCTCAAGATTCTGGCACAATGTTCTATATATGCAAATATTGATTAATAATAATGATTGTTGATGTATCAGCCAGCTAATAGTCATAAACAGGTGCTATCTTACCTATTAGGATAATGAGGCCTAAATTTTTCACCATATGCCTAAGCCCAGTAATAATTCAATTTTGTTAACGATTTTACATTTCCACTAAGGATATTTCAAACAGAATTTATTCTCAAGAGTTTATTCTCAAATGACAAATTGGATACATTTTTAAAGGATGAATAGTGTTAAAAAGCTCTTACTTTCCCTGAATTTCATGAAATCCCAATGGCTTTCTGCAGTTCCTTGTACTTCACCCTTATTATACCTACATCATGCCAACTTTTAAATATAAATTCCTTTAACAGAGACAAACATCTTACACACAATATTTCCAAATATGTGTAACAACCATCCATATTCACGTTGCTTTTCAGTTACCTGTGAAGAAATTTGATAGGGAATCATAAACTCCCTGTAGCTAGTGATGTTTCCCCAAAAATTTCCTGTTCAAAGAGGATTAAAACTTGTTATGTCTCAATAATTACACAATTTGGAACATATATATATATACGTATGTATATACACATATATATAATATCCCTCTAGCAATATCATAATTTTTTGAAGATTTGAAGAATTCTTTCAAATTAGTGGTACTTCAAATGCAAAAAAAGGGTGGGAGGGGGAGAATACCATGGAACATGGTTAGATTTCTTCCCTAAAATTGTCTGGGGCAATAATCCATAAGGCTATGGTCCTGGACTAGGTTTCTGAGATTGGCAGGTCATTGTATTATACTCTCTCTTCCTCATTTCTCTTACCAGACTGTCCTTTTTTTCTTCCTCCCATCTACCCCTTAAAAAGAAATAATTCCGTATATCACTAATCCAAAAATAAACTGGCCTTTCACATTTGCATAGCACTGCAGGAAGACAGAAGGGAACTTCTTTAGACAGCAGATGTATTTTGGAAAGCTTTCAGAAATTTTAGCTTTGGTATGAGAAATGATAATGTAATGTAATAGAATCACGCAAACACATTTGGCCTGTCCATCCACATGGGAAAGATCAAGCTGATAAATAATGTCTATTCCTCACATTTCAACATACATCTGATTGGACACCCTGTAGGACTCATCCAACAGGTATATGGGAAACAGAGGTATCATAAACCGGGCCCAGAGTTGAAAAGGAAGGGGAAAGTGGACTGGATTGCTTTTGGGAAATTGTAAAACTTTTACTGGTGCCAGACTTTTCACGAAAACAAAGGCTCATGTTTTCAACACAAAATTTTATTGATTTTGGTATATGGCAATGACACATAGAACATCAGGGTCTCAGAATAACTAAAGATGAATATTACACAGAGAACAATGAAAAGGTACCGGGTACAAGCTGCAGCACAGAACCAATAAGGAATTACAAAGAAGAGGAGTAAAGTAGTAAGAGATGTCATCAAGGAATTACATAATGGAAAGAGAAAATAGTATATTCATGTGGCAAGAGAAACAAATGGATGATAGGTAGACAGTCTCACTGGTAACTTTGCAATGTTGGCAAAATTACTGGCAGCTGAATTAGGGTTCCAGCCTGATGTCAGGAGTCCTGAGTCAAATATGGCCTCAGACTTTTACTACCTATGTGACTTTGGGAAAGTCACTTAACTTGTTTTGCCTTAGTTTCCTTACTTGTAAAATTTGATTAATAATAGTTGTGAGATCAAATGAGATAATAATTGTAGCTTAGCATAGTATCTGGAACACAGTTAAGTGTTATGTAAATGCTAGCTTAATAAAACTGAGAAAATGAAACAGGCCTCTGGCACATTGGATGGACTTTCTATAGCAAATTTTTGGGAGGAAATAGACAAGAAGAACATAAGAGAGACAGGTATGAATATGCTACGATGTGCTTTTCCAACTAATTTCACTTATAATCAGCTACTCTGGGCTCCAGAACATCATTGCTCCCTCAGAGCAGAGGGCAGAAGGAAGACCCTTCCTGCTTTTCAGGTTTTCAACTGATTTCTATGTATTATTTCCCTCCATTGGATTATAAGCTACTTGAGGGCAGAAGCTATCTTTCTTTTTCTTACTTGCATCCCCAGTGATTAACACAGTGCCTGGAACATAATAAATGCTTAATAAATGTTTATTGACTGCTAATTATATCACTAGAGAAGAATGCTTCCCAGCCCACACTAGATACCATGGCCTGAAGAACTTCAGTCCTAGAGCCCCGTTTTCCTTCTCAAAGACTAAAGACATTATTTTAGGAAAGCCCCAGCCATGTTTCATTTCATTCCTATTAGTTCAACCCCTTCCTCCACAAGGTTCAGGCCAATCACCTCAAGTTCTAAAGTTTCCTTTCCTCTTGAGCTTCCAGGTCCTCTCAAGGGCTGGAACCATAAACCATACAGTGATCAAATATATACGTAAGGCAAGATTCATGACCTCAAAGATGACCATCAACATACTGTACAGTTTGGAACCACAAAGTATAAGAAGTTGTCTAAGTAGAAGGAAGAGGAAGTATAACATTTATGTAGACACAAGAGAATCCCATCCCAGGACCAGTAATTCCAATTCCATACCATAGCAATTATATTCCAAAATCAGTAAGCCTACCTCAATGTAGCAACAAGGAAATTATAACAAAGGATTATAGCAAGGAACCAAGCCATCCTGCAACCTCTTCCCGCCCCCCCCCCCCACCCCACTAGGACCTTCGTATAAGCAATCACTAACAAATCCTAACTCTACTCTCAGTACTCTCTCCTGAAGCTCTGCTGACTCCAATTTCCTTGATCTCCCCAACTCTCTCTGGTTCTGCACTCTTTGCTCTGTAGTCTCTCTCCTGCCTCAATGTCCTCTTGATGTCTGCTTCTGAATCCTGCTGCTCTCAGTTCTGCTGTTCCCAGTTCTGGGCTCTCTTTTAATACAGTCCTAGCCAGCATCTGATTGACTGGAACTCAGTGAACATACTATTGGCTCTGGTCTTAGCAACTCCCCTTAGGGCCCTGAGGGCTTCACACCCACAAAGGTTTAATTAGAAAAAGGGTGTGGGCCTGGGACCTCACACCTAGTTAGTGAAAGGCCTGCCTCTAATCAGGCCCTTTGTTGGCCCCACCAGAGGCCTATTCAATGAGCAGGAAAGATCTTTCACTTACTGATTGGCCTTAAATCAAATCAACTCTACCATTGTTTCCTGGATGGAGTGGGTCAATCTGCTCAAGGACCTCAATTTCTGAGTTTCTAAATGCCTTCCCAGGAGCTCCACCAATATGTATAAATTCCACAGTTATACAGTAGGTTCCTTTAAGACAGGATCTGTATTTTCTTCTGTACTTGTAAACCCAGGACTTAGCAGAGTTCCTGGATCATGGTAAACACTCAATAAATGCTTTTAAATTCATTTATCTTTCTGGGCCCAGATTCTATGCAGATCCATTATCATATACTTTGATGCAATTCTGGACTTTGGTTCATCATCTATTATTTACAGACAGTACTCACTTCATATAAATTTTTTGCCTTATGATACTACTTTTTAAAAATTCTTTGCACACTAATGTTCCATGGCTTATAAATATATAACCGCAATGCAAAGATGGGTAATAAAACAACGTTCTTTCTTATACCAACAAAATTATAGTTCCAGGACCAAAAAAACCCTAGATTTTAACACCATTAAAATACAATTCTTAACGTTAAGGTTCATAGCTACTCCACAGTTGCTAATTCTGTGACTCACTTTAGGAAAGATGTAGTTGTATCTAGACAACAAATCAATAAGCAGTCTAAAATACTAGTCAAAAAAAGTCTTATATTGCAACCTCATATCAATTGATTCATTTAATATGACTTCTTAAAATGAAAGAACATTTAAGCCCCATGTTCTCCAAGAAAACTTTTCCCAAAGACTCCAGACCACATGATTATCTCCCTTCTCTGACTACTTATTCTATTCATATCAAGTGGGCATCTAATCACATATTGTCATTTATTTATTGGTTTTATTTGCATTAACCTCCATACACACACATACACACACACACACACACACACACTTGTCTGCTCCTTTAGAGCAGGGATCCTTTTTTATACTTGCCCTGAAATAATCACACTTCCCAATTTTAGCACTTTGTATTTTTCAATGTTTTCACATATATGATCTCATTTTATCTTCACAGGGTTACTTACTTATTAAAAAGGTATCATATACATATAAAAATACTATATACAAACAACATAATTAATATCATTTTAACCTTTTTTTCACCAATGGACAAAAAAGCCCAAGAATATTCTTTAATGATGTCACTTTCATAGACTGTCCTTTACTGTATTTGAAAATCTTTCTTCTTCAGTGATATACTTTCTTCCCAAGAATAAGAATGTTTCTTGACCCTCACCATCATCTGCTTTTGAAAGTTGAAACATACATATACCTTTACACACACACACATACACACACACACGCAAAAATGCTAAACTTTAGTAAAATTCTACATTGATCATGACAAGCCCACCTTTCTAGAATGGCACTTCCATGAGAAGACTTACTGTTAATTTTCCTTGTGTGTTCTATTGAATAATGGAAAAAAGTCAGTGCCTAAGAGACTCTGAGCTCTAAAGGAACCAGAAGCAGTAAAGGACTTGAAATTAAAAAAAAAATTGTACGTTTACCAGAGACCCTAAGGAGAGCCAGCCATTAGAGACATTGAGTTTTAGGATGCCTAAGGTACTAGATGACCTGCCATTCCAGGAACTGAAGGAATAATGTAGGTACAACTAGGGAATGAGAGGGACCTGCCAACTTGGGATGAGGCTATGCAGAAGGCACCAAAAGTGATTTCAGTCTGATCTGTGGTATACAATTCCCAAATATTTCCTGACACATGTCAGAGCATCATGGAATTTTCAGGCTGGTAGGATTATAGGATCAAAGTTCTAGAACTGGAAAGGATCTTAGATAATCGATCCAACCCCTTTATTTCACAGATAAAGAAAATGGGATGAGAAAGAATAAGTGACTTGCCCCAGGTCACATGGGTAGTAAGTAGTACAACAATGTTTTAAATCCTGGTCCTCTGCCTCCAAGTCCAATGACTTTGATACTTTCTATTATAACTAGCCAGAATTCCCTTTCACCTCTAACCACTATGCCAAGTTCATTAACCTTTGAAGGGACAGGCCATGGAAACTGAAACCATGGGCCCCTCACAAATACTATATTTAGTCACCCTAAGAATCAGGAACTAAAATGGCCAAGATCAATAGTCTCCCCTCCCCAACCCCTACCCCCATCCTATGACACACTCCCATCAACTGTTTGTCTTACCTCTCTGGTTTAGAGTCACTGTCTGCTAAGGTGTAAATGACATCATTCCCAGTCTTTTATAGTTCCTGTCCTCTGCCTTACTTCACACTACTGGTAACAAATTGCCCCTTCATCCTAAAATTTTTTATCTAATATATTTTTCCACCTTTTGGAGTATATGGAAACTTAGCTTCATCCTAAAAAGACATTCATTTCTTATCAAAACTTCTAGTGGTGTTTTCTCCTTTTATGCCCCTTACAGGACAGGCCAACATTCCTTATTGCCCACTGACATTTATAGACTCTTTATCTACCACCATAATTCTGATATTCTCTGCCTTTGATGTTTTCTCTATATTGCCTCATGTAGGTCCTCATTGCTATAATATACTTTAGGGCCCAGGCAACTCATCTTCCCTTTTTCAAGGAATACTTGACTCATAGTCTTCCACTCTACTCTGTGCCTTCCCTAATATATGGGATCTTTACAACAATATCCCAATATCCCAATTTCCCTGCCCTGGTTCTTCCAATTTCTTAACTCCCATGACCTTCATCTTTACACTATGTTATGTATCCACAATGGTAGTCATTCCTTACATATCACCACCACCAATAACTATAACCCCTCTGATACTGAGCTCCAAAATGTCTTTCATCAATCATGATTTGCCAACCTTCCATCTCACCCTCTGCCTTGCTCTTGCTGAATTTATTCTTTCTTCTCAATAGGAAATTTAATCCTTCTATCCCATTAATCCCTCAACTCTGCTCTGACCTTACTTTACCTTGTTTATAATCTTGTCATCAACTGCACACAATCTTCCACTCTTAAATCTTCCTAGTCCTTTTGAACCTTTCATGTTAACTCCCTGTTAATCTTGATCCCTAGGTCATCCCCACTTTTTTGATCCTTCTCCTGTGATTCTGAAAGATACTGAAGGTAGTCATTCATTCATTCATTCATTCATTCATTCCACAAGGAATTTTTTTTTAATTACCATGTACCAGGTACTAACAGTTCTTGATCTCAAAGAGTTTACATTTTGCTGTGGAGATACATGTTCACAGACAATTAAATATAAGAAATAGACAAAATAAGTACAATGTGATTTTGAAGGGGGACACTAATAAATAGGCAAATCAAGGTACATTTCAGACATGAGACAGCCTGTATGAAAGCATAAAAACAGGAAATGGGATAGCATAGAGAGGGAACAATGAGTTGGCATGGGGGGTGAGAAGTGGAACATAAAATAAGTTGAGAAGGTTGGTGAACTGGTGTTTGAGGGGACAGTAACATGTAAATTAGAGTCAACAAAAATAATGCAAGGGGTGGGGAGGAAGATTGTAAGTACAGTGCTGAACATTGGCAAAAGGAGGGATGACCTGGAGAATGTAAATGTTAGCAATGAGCATATGGATAGGCCTATAGGGATGAATGGAATAAACATCAAAGGAAAGGAAACTGCTGAATTATGATGGTTAAGGAAGGTCTGCATCTAATAATGATTCTCAAAGACTTCTTCTATTTCTTCTATTCCAGTGTTTGGGGGAGCAGGAGAGAAGGTACACATAGTATTAGGGTAGGTAGCCAGGGATAAAACATTCTCTGGGAGGAGTCATGTTCCCCCAAAATGTGGAACATGTATGAAAAAATAAAACATATAAGAGAGGATATGTTCTATTATGAAAGTAAATTTACTAATAATAGAGGGATTTATGTGATTAAAAAAAAGGTCACCAAACTATTCAAACCCTTTGAGCCAGTATTTCCACTATCAGTCATGTATACCAGGGACGTCAAACAGAAAAGAAAAAAAAGGCCATTATTTAACAACACCACTTTTTATGATTGTCATACATTAAAAACAAAGACAATTCATATCAACTGGAGAATTGCTGAACAAATTATAGCATATTGAGAAAAAATGGAAGAATACATTGGCCCATAATAAACTACTAATGTGTTGCAGTTGGAAAAACACAGAATGACATAGGAATTGACTTAGAGTGAAGAATATAAAACCAGGACAATATTAGCACAAATATTTAATAATTAACATCTATGTATGAATGTAATAGAATAAAATTGTGTAATAAAAAAATAATACGAAGTATGGTTTGGGAAAAAAAAAACCTGAGAAGGCTTATATGAGCTGATGGAAAGTGAAGTGAGCTGAGAGAAATTAATGTTATACTATTATATTAATAACTAATTATTAATTTGTGATTTCTTTTCATTTCCGTTAAAACTCAACTCCTGAAAAGGTCAGTCAATCTCTGAAGGGCATAGCTGAGTGAAAACTCTTAGCCTTCAAGACACATGCTTAACTGGGTTGATTGGACCCCACCCAACTGGGAAATCTAATTTCTGTTTAGATTGTAAACAGAATGCAGTTGTGGTGAGCTTTTGTCTGAGAGAAGAACCCCTTGTTCTGAATCCCCTCCATTATAGTTTAGGGCAACCCAGTTCGTGAAGGAAAAATACTAGCCAGAGAGGTCCAGATTGTTATGGCTTCCCCTACCCAGCTGCTTGGAAACTGGTAAGTCTCATGATCACCCGGTTCTCTGTAGGGCAGCTGAAGACTTTTAGGCTACCACCTCATTAAACGTCTACCAAGTAGGACTGATTTTCACTTGTCAGGGCAGTTCCCTTTCAGAAGGGATTTCATGTGTTTCAGGGTCTCTCTTAGCATCTTTGGTTACCAAAAGAAACCACTGATAATCAATTTATTGATTGCCAGCTAGCCTAATTAATAAATTGATTTTTCAGTCTCTTGGGGTTTTCATTTGTCACAGAGCAGAACTAGGAGAACATTATACATATAGTGTTATACACATGTGTTAATACACAAGTTTAAAAGGGCAAGTTACTGGGAAGAAAGTAGATGCCCATCAATTGGAGAATGGCTGAACAAATTGTGTTACATGAATATAATGAAATGTTATTACACAAAAAATGATTAGCAAACATGAAAATATAAAGAATGAGGACATGTCTCTTTAACTGATGCAGAATAAAACACAGGCAAGTAAATAATATGCACAGTGGGTACAACAGTAAAATATAAAGAACAGCAACATCAACAAAAATAACTAAATGCATTGAAATGACATTGGCCAAGCTTAACCCTAGAGAACAATTGAGAAAATTAACCTTTTTTCTCTTTTTTACAAAGATGGAGTACTATAGGTATAGAATATTTCATATACTGTCAGATATGGTTGATTGATTGGTTTCCCAGAACTGTTTCTTTTTCCTTTTTCTTTGTAATTTTTATTAAAGAACAGAGAGTAATATATTTGAAAATCAAGGTGATATTTAAAAGGAAGCCAATAAAATATTTTTGAAGGAATGTTTGAAAAAAGTGCTTAATATGCAATATTCCTTTCAACTGGGGAGGAAAGAAACCAGGAAAAAGAACACATAATGACTACAATAATGTTGAAAAAAACTGAAAAAAAAAAAGCAGTTGAACTCATATCAATAGAAATGATTAATTTCTGCCTTGGAGAATAATGAAATACTTTTCCTCCTCTTGATAGAGAAGTATGTATCTATAGGAGTTAGAGGCTGCATAAACTGTCAAGTGGGGTTGTTTATTTTGTAGGTTTTGCTTCATTGCCAAAAGAGAAGACTCCATGTAAAGGAATGGGAAAGTCAGGAAAATATTGTGACATAAAAATTTTTAAAAATCAGTAATTAAAAAAAAGTCTCCTCACCTTTTTACCTCAGCATGCTTAATAGTACTTCGTCTGTTGTTCTTTGGTTTTATTTTATTTTCTTCCCAAAGCTTTTCTAAGGAGAACAGTAATCTGTCCTCCCTCCCCCTCTAATCTCTGCACATATCACCCATCACTCCCACATGGGAACCTCTCCATTATGATGTAACATTGAACTTTATGCATCCTTATTGTTCTCTACATACTCTCAGCTCTTCTCACCAAATTTCCCACAATATTCGCACAATAATTTTGTTATTCTAATTTAATTCAGCTAACATTTGTATAAAAGGCAAGTAGGTAATATGGGGAATTGAGTGCTGGGCTTAGAGTCAGGAACATCAGGATTCAAATCTCATCTCAGATCCTTCCTTAGCTATGAGACTCTAGGCAAGTCACTTAACCTCTCTCAGCCTCAGTTTCCTCATCTGTAAAATGGGGAGAGTATATAGCAACCATGTCTTGGTGATTTTGTGAAGATCAAAGGAGATAAAATATGGAAATTAGTTTACAAACCTTAAGATTCTACATATATTAGTTATTATTATTATTATTGGTAATAATAATTATAATTACAGTTTCCTGTAGTAGGATGCTTAGGTGCTGAGAGAGATACAAAATACAAATAAGTTATGATGCCTGTCTTATGAAATTTAGTTTAATAGGAGGACATGACATGTATATAAATAAGATATGCATATATGTTTATGTACATATATGTTATAATATATATTATTTTATATATGTTGTAAAATTAGATAATTGCATGACAAAAATAAAAACAAAGGGTGTTATGGGCATACAAGGGAAAACAGGCTTTACCATCTGACAGTTGGCAGTTAGCATGTTAAAAGATATATAGGAAGTCAGCAAGTAGAGTGGGGAGAAAATATTCTAAAAATAAGAAACATAGAAACTAGTAGTGGGAGACTATACTTAACCAATAGTCATTCAGTAAACATATAAGTACCAACAATGTGCCAAGCATTGTGCTAAGTGCTAGAGATACAAAGAGGCAAAAGGTACAATCCCTGCCCTCAAGGAGCTCAAAAAGTCCTATGCAGACAGAATTTTCTGTCACTTATTTTGCTTGGCTATTTAATTAAATGTCTTTTTCTCTGAATGGGCATTTCCTCTGGTTAATCTGTAGAAGAAATATTAGTGAGAACTGATGAGTTAAATTTTGGAATGGATTTTGATGCTAAGTATTACTTGAACATGAGAAAGCTTATGTGAGACCCCACAATTGATGAAGATCTCGTCTATGAGCTAGCTGGCTATCTCAGCAGGGTATCACTTAAATGGTAGTGTACTTCTAAAACTAAACAATTTTAAGCATAGAAAGACTGCTATTTTCATTTCACGAATTCACATAATCAGCCTGACTGTTCATTTTCTTGAGTTATCTTTGTACTGGCAAGGTCGCCTCATGCACACCCAGCCTTTCTGAGTCTATATGCTGGCTGCTTTTGTTAATTCCACTTTTCATTGGCCTAGTGGAGAGGGATGGCTGATTTTGCGGTTTTCCATTATAGATATGCTTGTGTACACCTGCAACCAGGGAGCTGACATTCTTGCATGTACCTGGGTGGGTTTTCTCCTCCTCTTTCTGTTATCCTAGAAGGTTTAGAATATTGGGCTACCCAAGAGGTGCCAGGAGAAAGTGGCATATTCTCTTATCATATTTAACCTGTAGCAGTTTAAAGAGAATAGTAGGTAAATGGAATGTGTGTCCTGCCAAAGACTGTGAAAGTGCTTGTGAGGCTAACCATAAGTGATTTGACAATGGTGATTTATTTTAATGAGATCCACATGACTGAATCCCTTTGCCACCTGGAATATTGATCCTCTTATGTAACTGTCTCCTATTCTGCCTTCCTCCAATGATCTTTCTCAGGCAGAATGATTACCCTGCTTCTTAAACAATCTGAAGGAAAAAGGAAAGGCTTCACTGATTGCTGAAGGCAAGGCAATAGCTGGTATTATGATAACAGTCCTATACCTGTCATGCAGGCCTACTCTGAGAGAAAAAGTCAGTTATTTCTCACCCAATCATAGAATTCCCTTTGCCCTCCGCCCTCCCCCACAGATGGTGTAACATGGCAAGGGCTCACTTAACTCGGGCCGTCATACTACTCATGCTTTTGAAAAAAAGCAGCATTATATCAAGCTGACCAGTGAACGTAGATTTAGGCAGGCTGAACGTAATTACTTCAATTTGCATTAGACCCAAGCATCAAGGCTGTATGCTTCTCTTTTTTCGCTCCCAATTTGACTGACTGTTACATGGCATATATTCAACTATGACAAAGTAGGAGGGGAAATATGTTGGTAGAAGGAGGAGGATTTTTACTGTTTTATTAAAAACTTTGAAAATCAATATAATTAAATTGGCTTAGTTACAGTTTACATGAATTAATTATAATGCATAAAATACCAGAAAACTATTTCAGTGGAGTTTTTGGAGCAGACAATGTAGGTTGAAATCTTGACTCAGTTATACGTTTCCTGCATGATCTTGGGCATGTCACACCTTCTCTGGACTGCAATGTCTTCATCTATAAAATGAAACATCTGGGCTAGGCCTCTAAAGTACCTACCTCTCTGTCTTGTTAAATTATTATAGACATTTCTTTGTACATATATTTTTATTTATTTTCCTCATGATTTTAGTCAATGTGTGTTCTATTCTAGGCCTGATTTTCTTCTTTTCCTTTACATTATTTCATAAAAGTCTTTACAGATTTCTATATATTTCTCATATGTGCACTTTTACAGCCCCCACACTTTTCATAATAGCATAGATAGTGGTATTACTATGTGTCAGCAAGACACACAGAATAGTGGCATAAAATGCCATTGCCCCTGAGGAGTTGAAGGCGTGCATCACACAGAGGGCAATGCAAAAGCATGTGGTGCCTGCAAAATATAACCAATGGTCAACTGCAAAGAAGACTACAAATAAGGGACATTATCAAGGACTTTTGTAACAGAGAGAGAAGGGGCTGATGATTTGGCAAGAATAAAGGACAACAGGTGGACTACTTCTACTGGTACCCTTGTAATGTTAGGAGAAAGTAAGGAAATCCTTCAGCATGTGGACATGAGTCATAGGGGATAGATAGGCATGGATGATTTGCAATCCACGTTGCTGGAAAGAATGACAATAAATGAAATGAAAGAATCATTTAAATATGTCAAATGAAAGAGGTGAGAGTGGAAGAGGGATTTTGAAAAATTAATCTATTGTTAGTATATACTGTAAATAATATTATTCAAGAACAAAACGACTTCTTGGGTAATTCTGTAGTAGCCAAGGTGACACATTTTGTTGAACAATATTTTTTGTCATTGCTCCTACCCAGAAAAAATAACTCTGAATCATCTTTATCCATTCACTCTATTCACTCTTTATTTCAAGGAGACTTGTTCTTCTACATTTACAAGAGATTTCTAGGTAAAGTGCTTAGATTACATTTTATCAATGTAGTGAGAAAAGGCCTTCTTTCTTTGTTACTATCTCTCCCTGTCCCTTTTGTGGACATGATGTTTTATCCAACAAGCAGAGATTCACTATCAGTTACCTAGCTATAATGATGCATTAAATACTGCCTTCATTGCTAAACAGAAATAGGATAACGAAGAATAAATGACTGAAAACTTAAAATGTTCCTTATGACTTCATTGGATCATCATCATTTTTGTCTCACACTTACATAAAGATTACTGTCTATAAAGCATTTCCTCACTATAATCCTGTGAAGTGGTTAGATGGTTCTGGTGAACTCAGCTTTAAGTGCTATTATCAAAAAGCACTCAGACACTTGATTTAGATTTGGCTGGAGCCAAAGAAGATACCCACATTCAGTAGTTAAATCAAGGTCTATTAGCAAAAGGTACTTAATAGAAACATATGCACTTCAGCCACATAATCCCTTTTGAGTCCTACAACTCCCCTACAGGGGGTTATGTGTACCATGATAGCCTGTGTCTTCAGAGGATGGTGGCAAGCAGAAACAAGCATCAATAACACTGTCTTGACAGCAGGAGCTTGAGAGTGTGAACCCTAAGGCAAGCTGCTCTTTGGGCAGCAGTGATATTACCTGCAAAAATTCATGGGATCGAGCTTCTAGCAGGAAGTGACCCAAAGAAATGTCTATGGATGGAGACTTTCAAAGTCTCAAATAGCATGGGACTTGACCTAATTGACCTTGGGCATTAGAGAATAATCTAAATTGTAGGTAGCCTTTGCAAAGTATTCTACTGAGGTCTCTCAAATGATGGTATGCTAGTTGAATTACGTTACGAAGAAGGCAATCAGAATATAACATTTAACAACCAATCAATACAGTTATAAGTCAAATAAATTGTAGACAATCACAGTTGAGGTAAAGTGGGAATTACACTAAGTTCCATATGCCTTGGGCAGGGAAATAGAGATTTTTTTGAACCAGATGTGGGGCATGCATAAGGAAAAAAATAAAAAGCAAGTGATTCCTAGGATTGACAGGACCAGGATAGGTATTGATGAGTAGAAACAGGCTATGTCAAGTAAACAGAAGATAATCTGTCAAAAATGAATCTTACAAGTCCCAGATGCCTATGCTAGCCAGGTCCTCTGGACTGCTCTAGGTAAGCAGCAAAATTCCTTATATTACAGGAAATTGAGTTCAGAAATGTTAAATTACTTGCTTGAGGGTAGAGACAGATATAAAAATCCTTGTAGTCTGACTCCAATTTCATTCTTCTCTTTACACACTACCATCACCCATTATTAAGTCATGTTAAGAGTTAGTGTTCACAAAATGGAGGATTTTGGAAGGAGAATTTTAGGAGGCAGAAGGGAAGTGAGGATGACTAAAGGCAAAATTTGCAGAGAGGGTATTGGAGAGATGAGATTCCCTCTTCATTCTTATATCAGCATCCACATCAAACCTAGTTTAAAAGAATCTGAAGAACTAAATGGCTTTAAAAGTTAAGCTTGTTTTACCCTAAAACATTTCCTGAGATTACTGAGTTGTTGTCATTTTTCTTTAATGTCTAATCCAAAGTTAGAATTGAATTGAGACTTGGTTATCTTTCATGTCAACTGACCTTGAAGACTCTGACTTTTACTCTCCATCTTAAAATAGGTAGAACAATTGCCCATTCTACTCTGTGCCTTGGTCCCAGCCTCTGATCTGCACCAGGGTTAATTGCTCTATAGGGGAATTCCTGGGGACACTGGGCTGTATAGGTTTTTCCCTTGAGATGAAGCTTAGTACAGTGGAAAGAGGAGTCTCTCTCTATAGATAGGATCACAGTACCAAATCCTACTTCTGTCACTTCCTACCAAAATAACCTTAATCTCTCTGGGCCTCTCATCTGTAAAATGATAGACTCTAGCTGGATGGTAGTTATGTGATAACAGTGAGTAGAGTATTGAGACTGGAATCAGGAAGACCTGAGTTCAAATCCAGCATCAGATATTACTATGTTACCCTGGACAAGTCATTTAACCTCAGTTAGTTCAACTGTAAAATTAGCATCTACCTCTCAGGATTGTTGTGAGTATCAAATGAGATAATATTTGCAAAAGCACTTAGCACAGTTCCTGGTACATAGTAGGTGCTTAATAAATGGTTGTTTCATTCCTTTCTTCACAGGTCGCCTTACTTTTAAGTTTGCGATCTTATTATAAACATTCAAGAGAAGACCCTGGAATTGCGGTTACCCTGCATTCCAGTAAATATTATGGAGAGTTAATCATACAAGTCATTTGCTTTCTCCATCTGTTATATCATATACCATACATATAAAGAGACCAGTGTGGATGTGTATATAATCATTACAGGTCAGATGATACAGATTATCTAGTGGGAAATTTTGAATCTCTTATAGACACTGTCAAAATGCCTATTAGTTTCTGCAATTTGACTTATCCAGTAGAACACAAAACTTGTCAAGCTAAATCATTTCTAACAATAGGTAATAAATGGAAAAAGAGACATTAGAATTTGGCTACACAAAACCAGCTCATTTCAAGGAAGTCCATGCCAAATTCTTTGCTTTTCTTTGTATACCCAGCACTTAGAGCAGTGCATGGCACACAGGAAGTGCTTAATAAATGCTAGGTGACTGACTGAAGCACATGTTGATTAATTGAATTTTCCTTCATGTGTCATATATATATATATATATATATATATATATATATATATATATATATATATATATATATATATATGTAACCTTAAGTATCTTTCCCAAGCTTAGCCTATACTGTTCTATATAATTTTAAGAATTGGGATTTGTTCTCTCTGAATTTTGATTCATTGAAATAACTTCAATGTTTTAAGCATATGTGGTTTTAGCTATGGGAGTTATTTTTCCGCTCACTCAGATTACATCCTGTCTAGATTTGGTAACTGGTCTTTGAGAATTACTGTGGCCAAAAAATTAACCACTCAAATTGTTGATGCTTTGCTCTAAACTTAGTATATGTAGTATGGGTTATATTGGATGAGTCATCAGTCCCTATGTTTCAGGATGATCCATCCTACCCATAAAGTTCAACAATATGGATGTGGCCACTGTTCTGGTGTCCAAGAAGACCAAAAAATCCCTAGGTCTGGAGTCAGCTCTTCAGGGCTGATAAACCGATTTTAAAACTTTCAATGTGAGAATTTACATCTCAGAAATTGGCAAATCTACAAATCAAGGTTTGATTTATTGTTTTTTAGTTATCTAGTCTTAAGAAAGTGATAGAGAAAGTGTTATTTGTGCAGATTAAATTTAAAAGTGTATTTGTGGTAAGACAATAGAGGCTAGATCTGTAGCCTGACCCACAACGAGAAATCAGCAATCCAAGGCAGACCGTCAGTAACCACCCTTAAGAAGCCAGATGACAACTAAGTCATCCTATATGTTAAGTTCCCTAAACCAAGTGATCCCTGACCTACCACCCACCCACCCCAATGCTTTGAGTGGAAGAACACTGGAAAACATTTGTTAGCTTCTGGGAATAGTGACTGATAATGAAGCTGATTCTAAATAAAGGAAGTGTATGTAAGTACTCCTATGTTGGAGGGCATGCCTACAGACTGAGGACTGCCAACAGTCAAGAGAAATATAAACCACTTAAAATCTGCTCTGTCATTGTTTTAACTTATGTTAATTTCTTTTGATTCTGTGGTTATGAGGTAAAGGCTATATCCAAGTAAGCTATTCATGTTTGATGGACTTCATTTTACTGTGCTCAGGTGATTAGGGTCTATTCAAGAATACCACAAAAGCAAGAAGGCAGGCTTTTGCAATAGGTTGAAGCTCAAACCCAGAGTTTAATTGAATAAAATCCCACTGACAATAGTCCTTGATTAACAAAATGCCATCACATAAAGCAAAAGCTTTAGAAATAAAGAAAAAAGCTCTCTGAGGACCATAGCAAGCTTGACCTTTCCCTCAAGTCCTCCCTGGTGTTAGATGGAGCTCACAACTGTTTGGTTGAACATGGAACATAGGGAAATGCTTGCACCAGCTTGAATCATTTGCCAACTGTTAAATTTTAATATTTACTCCTTGGAAAATGGCAAATGCTACAGATAATCGGTTTATTTTTTAAAATTTTCTTAAGAAAGCAAAGGAAAATATTAATGCAGATAAAGTATATATTATATATGCATATATATATATATACACTTATGCACACATACATATGTGTGTGTATGTATGTATGTATGTATGCATGTATATTTCCTGCAGAGCTAGTTGGTTTTTTTTAATTTAATTTTTTTGTTACATTTTAACTTCCAAATGCTTTCCCTCTCTCACAGTTACTCTTTGAACAATATTGTTGTTACTCTGTACAACATTCTCTTGGTTCTGCTCATTTCACTCTTCATTAGTTCATGCAAGTCTTTTCATGTTTTTCTAAAATCAACTTGCTCATCATTTCTTACAGCACAGTAGTATTCCAACAGAATCATACACAACTTGTTTAGCCTTTCCCAAATGATGGACATCCTCTCAGTTTCCAGTTTGTTGTCACATCAAAGAGAGCTGCTATAAATATTTTTTTTTCTTTTTTTTTTTTTTATTTTAATGCAATTTATTTATTTAACATATTTGGTTTTCAGCATTGATTTTCTCAACAGTTTGAATTACAAATTTTCTCCCCACTTCTGCCCTCCCCCCCCCACTCCAAGATGGCGTATATTCTGGTTGCCCTGTTCCCCAGACCGCCCTCCCCTCTATCACCCCCCTCCCCTCTCATCCCCTTTTCCCTTCCTTTCTTGTAGGGCAAGATAAATTTCTACGCCCCATTGCCTGTGTATCTTATTTTTTAGTTGCATACAAAAAGTGTTTTTGTTTTTGAACCTCTGATTTTAAAACTTTGAGTTCCAAATTCCCTTCCCTCTTCCCTTCCCACCCACCCTCCCTAAGAAGTTGAGCAATTCAACCTAGGCCACACATGTATTATTATGTATAACCCTTCCACAATATTCATGTTGTGAAAGGCTAACTACATTTTGCTCCTTCCCAACCCATCCCGCTTTATTGAATTTTCTTCCTTGACCCTGTCCCCTTTCCAAAGTGTTTGTTTTGATTACCTCCACCCCCATCTGCCCTCCACTCCATCATCCCCCTGCCTTTTATTTTTTTTTTTTTATCTTCCTCCCTCTTCTTTCCTGTGGGGTAAGATACCCAACTGAGTATGCATGGTATTCCCCCTCAGGCCAAATCTGATGAGAGCAAGGTTCACTCATTCCCCCCTCACCTGCCCACTCCCCTCCTCTCCTAGAACTGCTTCCTCTTGCCACCTTTATGGGAGATAATCCACTCCATTCTATCTCTCCCTATCTCCCTCTCTCAGTAAGTTACTCTCTCATCCCTTAATTTCATTTTATTTCTTTTAGCTATCTTCCCTTCATCCTCAACTCACCCTGTGTCTGCTCTCTTTCTTTTACGTATATATATATACACATACATACACATACATACATATACACATAGATACATGCATACATACACCTTCACTTATATATATATACATAAACATATATATATGCATATATATATATGCATATTCCCTTCAACTACCCTAATACTGAGGTCTCATGAATCATACTCATCATCTTTCCATGTAGGAATGTAAACAAAACAGTTCAACTTTAGTAAGTCCCTTGCAATTTCCGTTTCTTGATTACCTTTTCATGCTTCTCTTGATTCTTGTGTTTGAAAGTCAAATTTTCTATTCAGTTCTGGTCTTTTCACTGAGAAAGCTTGAAAGTCCTCCATTTTATTGAAAGTCCATATTTTGCCTTGGAACATGATACTCAGTTTTGCTGGGTAGGTGATTCTAGGTTTTAATCCTAGCTCCATTGACCTCCGGAATATCGCATTCCAAGCCCTTCGATCTCTTAATGTAGAAGCTGCCAGATCTTGGGTTATTCTGATTGGGTTTCCACAATATTCAAATTGTTTCTTTCTGGCTGCTTGCAGTATTTTCTCCTTGATCTGGGAGCTCTGGAATTTGGCAACAATATTCCTAGGAGATTTCTTTTTGGGATCTATTTGCGGAGGCGATCGATGGATTCTTTCAATTTCTATTTTGCCCTGTGGCTCTAGAATATCAGGGCAGTTCTCCTTGATAATTTCCTGAAAGATGGTATCTAGGCTCTTTTTTTGATCATGGCTTTCAGGTAGTCCAATAATTTTTAAATTATCTCTCCTGGATCTATTTTCCAGGTCAGTGGTTTTTCCAAGGAGATATTTCACATTGTCTTCCATTTTTTCATTCCTTTGGTTCTGTTTTCTAATATCTTGATTTCTCATAAAGTCACTAGCTTCCACTTGCTCCAATCTAATTTTTAAAGTAGTATTTTCTTCAGTGGTCTTTTGGACCTCCTTTTCCATTTGGCTAATTCTGCCTTTCAAGGAATTCTTCTCCTCATTGGCTTTTTGGAGCTCTTTTGCCATTTGAGTTAGTCTATTTTTTAAGGTGTTGTTTTCTTCAGTGTATTTTTCAGTATTTTTTTGGGTCTCCTTTAGCAAGTCATTGACTTGTTTTTCATGGTTTTCTCGCATCCTTCTTATTTCTCTTCCCAATTTTTCCTCTACTTCTCTAACTTGCTTTTCCAAATCCTTTTTGAGTTCTTCTATGGTCTGGGGCCAGTTCATGTTTTTCTTGAAGGCTTTGGTTGTAGGCTCTATGACTTTGCTGTCTTCTTTAGGCTGTATGTTTTGGTCTTCTTTGTCACCAAAGAAAGAATCCAAAGTCTGAGACTGAATCTGGGCGCGTTTTCGCGTCCTGGCCATATTCCCAACCAACTAACTTGACCCTTGAGTTTTTCAGTGGGGTATGACTGCTTGTAGATTACAGAGTTCTATGTTCTACGTTTGGGGGGGAGGTGCCAGCTCTGTCAGAGCCGCACTCCTCCTTCCCCAAGGACCCCCAGTCCAGACTGGGCTCAGATCTTCGGCAGGCTGTGCACCCCTGCTGTGATCCGCCGCTTAATTCCCCCCACCAGGTGGGCCTGGAGCCGGAAGTAACAACAGCTGTAGCTGCCCCACCTCCACTGCCCCCGGGGCTGGAAGCCGAACCGCGAACTCCTTCCACTCCCGCAGCTTTTCCCACTAACCTTCTCCGCAGTCTTTGGTGTTTGTGGGTCGAGGGGTCTGGTAACTGCTCACGTATTCAGGGCGCTAGGGCCCCCTCCGCCCGGTTTCTGGTCTGGATCGTCCACGCCGCTCAGGCTGGGCTCTGCTCCACTCCGTTCCCAGCTCCCAGCTCCCAGCTCCCAGCTCCGTGTGGAATAGAGCTCACCCAGAGACCATCCGGGCTGTCCTGGGCTGGAGCCCTGCTTCCCTCTGCTGTTCTGTGGGTTCTGCCGTTCTAGAATTGGTTCAGAGCCATTTTTATAGGTTTTTGGAGGGACTCGGGTACGGAGCTCACTCTAGTCCGTGCTTACCAGTCGCCATCTTGGCTCCGCCCCCCCCTGCTGGTCTGCTATAAATATTTTAAAACATATAGGTTCTTTTCCTTTTCCCCTGATTACTTTGGGAAATAGACCTGGTAGTGGTAGTATTGAGTGAAAGGGTATACACAGTGTTATTATTCTTTAGGCACAATTCCAGATTATTCTCCAAAATAGTTGAATCAGTTCACAATTCCACAAAAAGTGTACTACTGTCCCAATTTTTCTACATCCCCTCCAACATTTGTTGTTTTCCCCTTCTACCAATTTAACCATATAAATCAATTCTATCAATTTAATCATATAAATGTAAGGGGATATCTTAAAGTTGTTTTACTTTACATTTCTCTTATCAATAATGATTTAGAGCATTTTTATATGACCATATATAGCTTTGATTTCTTTATTGCCTGTTCATATCCTTTGACTATCAATTGGGGGATAACTCATATTCTTATAATTTTGATAAAGTTCTCTATATATTTGAGATATGAGACATTTATCTGAGAAACTGTCTATATTCTGCTATTCAATTCTTTTTTATGGGTAAGTTCATCCCATTCACATTCAAAGTTATAATTACTAATTGCGAATTTCTCCCACCCTCCTCACTCCTCCCATCTTTTACTCTCTGTTTATCCTCTTCTCCCACTCTTTTTACCCTACCACACCTCAGACATCTTATTTACTTCTGACCACTGCCTTCCTAATCTGGACTCCTCTTTTATCCTATCCCTTCACCAATGTATTTCTCTATAAGTTAAGAAGACTTTGACACCTTTCTAGATGTATGTGTTATTCCCTCTTTAACCCAGTTTTGATGAGAATAAGGTCCTAGCACTACCAGCCCTTCACTCCTACCTACCTTTCACTGTTATAGCTCTTCTTTTCATGCCTCATTTGTATAAGATAATTGCTCCATTTTACCTCTCACAATGCAATGTTATTTTTTAAGATCATCTCATTATACTCAATTTAGCCCCAACCCTTCTATGTATGTATGCTCTTTCAAACTCCCCTGGTAATAATAAAATTCTTAAGAGTTAAAGATAATGTTTTCCTATATAAGAAATGAACAGTTTGACCTCATTAAATCCCATATGATTGGTCTTTCATATTTTCCTTTTAGGTTTCTCCTGATTCTTGTAGGTCAAATTTTCTATTCAATTCTGGTCTTTTCCTCAAAAATGCTTGAAAGTCTTTTAATTCATTAAAAATATTTTTTTCATTGCAGGATTACACTCAGCTTGGCTGGGTAAGTTATCTTGGTTGTAAACCCAGCTCCTTCTTAAGAATATCATGTTCCATGCCCTTCAGTCTTTTTATGCAGAGCTGCTAAATCTTGTGTTATCCTGACTAGCTACACAGTATTTAAATTGTTTCTTTCTCATTGCTTGCAAGCATTTTCTTCTTGACCTAGAAACTTTGAAACTTAGCTATAATGTTCCTCTGAATTTTCATCTTGGGATCTCTTTTAGATAGTGATCAGTGGATTTTTTTTTCAATTTCCAGTTAACCCTCTAGTTCTAAAACTTTAGAGCAATTTTCCTTAATTTCTTGAAGTATAGTGTCTAGAATCTTTTTTGATCATAATTTTCAGGTAGTCAAACAATTCTTACATGTCTCTCCTCAATCTGTTTTCTAGGTCAGTTGTTTTTTTCTAATGAAATGTTTCACATTCTCTTCTATTTTTTCATTCTTTTGATTTTATTTTATTATTTCTTGGTGTCTTATGACACCTTCCCCTTGCCCACTTCTAACTTTCAAGAAGCTATTTTTTGTGTAAATTTTTAGATCTATTTTTCCATTTGGTCAACTTTCTTTTCATAATTTTCTTAGATTACTGATTTTTCCTAATTTTTCTTCAAACTCTCTTATTTGATTTTTTAGTCTTTTCTAAGCTCTCCCAAGAACTCTTTTAAGGTTTGTGACAATTTTTTAAAAGTAGAAGTAGCTGTTTTGACCTTGCCAACTTCTTAGTCTGAACCCTAATCTTCTCTATCACCATAGCAGCTATCTATGGTTGGGTTCTTTCTCTTTTGCTTACTCATTTTCTTTTTATCAGCTCATTTCTTGGCTGTTAACTTTATGTTAGAATCAGGCTCTAGCCCCAAGGTGTGTAGGATAATGTCTTAAGCTTTAGGTTTTTCATGCTGTTGTTTTCTGAGTTCTAACTGGAGGCCTGACCTCAGATACTCCTCTCCACCTCTGAGTCTCAACCAGAACCCCCAGCAAAGCTGCCACTGCAAATGTTCTTACTCCCTGTGCTCCTTCTGGTTGTTGCAAGCTTCATCTCACCCTTCTGCCCAGGAACTGATATCAGGGATGGACTCTGCTCTCCTGAGAGTGACCACAGTCAGAGGGCCTTGCCCATATGCAAACACCCTCACCAATGTGTACTCAGTGCCAAAGCCACAGCCTGTGACTGCATCTAGGCATTTCACCTGGGTCCCTTGTCCAGTGCTGGTGGAGGGCCTTGCAACCTTCCCTTAATCAGCTGTCTGACTCCTACACTGTCCATGGGGTCAAAGTTCCTGAAGCTGAAGCTGGCACCTATGCTCCCAGGGTTTCTTGTTTGTTAATTAAGTGGTATATGCCAGGACATATCTGTACAGGCCAGACCACCATCCCAGGAGGTCAGGTCTTTCCTAACATCTTGCCAAGTTTTCTTAGGCTGGACAACTGCTTTACCCCAACATTTAATTATTTCTACTGCTCTAAAGTTCACCTTGAGGCATTATTTTAAATTATTTGTTGGGGAATTTGGGAAAGTCAGGTAATTTCCTGCTTTATTCTGTCATCTTACCAGAAACTCCTCATAAAGTCAATTGTTAACAGAATGTTCCCAGTATAAAACTTGATAAATTATAAACTTCTTCTGGGCAGGAACTGTTCCATTTTGATTTTTTTGTATCCTCAGTGTTTGGCACAATGCATAACAAACAGTAGGCCCTTAAGAAATGCTTGATTGACATCTCCTTCTTTTTTGTTGAACAAAATATGGCCAATGAAGTGCCACCATTAGCTAGGCTATTCCTTAAATGATCACAAAGACCATCGCCAGGATCTTTGTTGTAGGCCTAACAGTTTGCTAAGACCTTTCAGAACTCATGCTCCACTGACCTACCATTTGAGAATTCAAAGTTACTTCCACATCCCAATGAGTAACAAAAGTGTTACAGTATTGAGTCATTTAAAATGTAATCAAAATTATGGGGGACATTTCCTTGCTAAGCTTTGCCTTGATCATTAGAGGTAGCTAAACGGTATAGTGGAGAGACTGCTGGGCCTAGAGTGAGAAAGACACGGATTCTAATCCAGCTGCAGATGCTTACTAATTGTGTGGCCTTGGGAAAGTCACTTATACTTTTTCTGCTTCAACTTCTTCACCTTCAGAATCACCTACTTCCCAGGGTAGTTTTAAAAATGAAATGAGATAATATTTGTAAAATTCCTGGCGTATAGTAGGCATTTAATAATTATTTACTCCTTTCCCTTGATTATCTTACTTTTCAATCATCAGCTTTAAAAGTGAAGCTATTTCTTAACCTTCTTTTTATTCATAATAAATTTAAGATTGTATTTTATGAGTGCATTAGTGGGTGTGTGTCGACATGCTAAAGAAAGAAGGGGGGGGGAAGGTCCATGCGAGTAATTAACACCAATGGAACAGCTGTGATTCAATAGTGACAATATCTTCTGTCCCCATGGAAACTATTAATACACCATTTTACTACCCATCCTGAGCCATTTTTAAATATTTATAAATTTACAGATAGTAATGGGACAATTTAAAGGAAAATGGTTTTACAAATGACCTTTAAGCATAAATGAAAAAGCCACTCCTTTTTATATATCTTGAAATACTTTATAGCAATGAATATCATTTTAGAGTACAAAATACAGATTAAATGAACAAAGGTCTCCATGTTGTAGAATTCCATTCGAAATTCAGGGAGTTGAAAAATAGTAATTAATACTCTATGTACTGTAATATTCATATATTTCAACATGAAACTCAATTAAAAGCTCAACATACTTATAAGTTTTAGTAAAGAAATGTCTTCTGCTTTTGCATGCCTTGTTACAATCTACTTCTATATGAGAAGTTGTCAGTTTCTTAGTAAATAACTAGAAAATCAGAAATAATGAAATCATAAACTTTGAAGGGTTATTAAGTACAATCCTAGCCTTTAGGCAGTGAAAACCAAAACTAATCAAGACTTGACAGTTGTGTGTCCAATGTTTAAAGATGCTCAGGATTAGATATGTCACATTCTCCTTTGAAAGGTTTAATCACTTCTCTCGTGTTTTCATTCAAGTATTCGTTAAGCTAATCATTATGAATCAGGACATTCTGATCCAAGGTTTTAGTTCCAGCTATCCTGTCAACTCTATGACCTTGGCCCAGTCATTTAATATTTCTATATTTTAGTTTTCTTATCTGTAAAACCAGAACACTGATTTCACTTATCTCAGAGGGCAGTGGTGAAGATCAAATAATTCCTGTGGATATAAGGAAGAAACTCACAAGGCCATTTTCCATAAATACAAAGAGATAAAAACAGGAGATGTTGCAGAACCACTAACAAACTGACCAAGGGTTAGAGGAGGTAACAGAGACCACAGTGTGGATGAAAGCTTTGTAGATCCTGTGAAGCCAAAACAATTGTCAAAGCAATAGGATCTGAAACAGAACTTTTAAGAATTTACAAAATGCAGGGACTTGAATACCATTTTCCAATCCTAGACTCTTGTATAATGAGTCTTAAAATGTAATCATCATCATCATCATCATTGCTAACATTTATAGAGTGTAAGCACTATGTTCCCAGTACTGTGCTAAGCACTTTACAATTGTTATCTGGTCCTCACAACAGCCCTGTGAGGAACATGCCATCATGGTACTAATTTTAGAGATTAGGAGGGGCAGCTAGGTGGCACAGTGGATAGAGTGCTGGCCCTGGAGTCAGGAAGACTCATCTTCTTGAGTTCAAATCTGGCCTTGACTCTAAGCAAGTCACTAAACCGTCTTTGCTTCACTTTCCTCATTTACAAAATGAGCTGGAGAAGGAAATGGCAACTCATTCTAGTATCTTTGCCAAAAGAACCCCAAATAGGATCATAAGGCATCTGAAGGGAATGAAAAACAACTGAAGACCAACAAACAGCTTAGGACTGAAATAAACAGAGGTTAAGTGATTTGCCCAGGGTCACACAGCCAGTAAGTATCTGAGGCCTGATTTGAACTCAGGTGTTCCTGACTTGGTAGTCTACCTTGGTGGTGACTATATACTTAGCCATAGATTGTAAATAGTTATCAAGTACTTTCTTTTTTTTTTTGAGTGTGTTGAATTATACTTTAATTTATTTTTTTTAATTTATTTAGTTTTCAGCATTGATTTTCACAAGAGTTTGAAGTTACAAATTTTCTCCCCATTTCTACCCTCATCCCTACTCCAAGATGGCATATATTCTGGTTGGCCTGTTCCCCAGTCAGCCCTCCCTTCTGTCACCCCACTCCCCTCCCATACCCTTTTCCCTTCCTTTCTTGTAGGACAAGATAAATTTCTATGCCCCATTACCTGTGTATCTTATTTTCTAGTTGCATGCAAAAACTTTTTTTTTGTTTTTGAACATCTGTTTCTAAAACTTTGAGTTCCAAATTCTCTCCCCTCTTCCCTTCCCACCCACCCTCCCTAAGAAGTCAAGCAATTCAACATAGGCCACATGTGTATCATTATGTATAACCCTTCCACAATATTCATGTTGTGAAAGACTAACTATATTTTGCTCCTTCCTAACCTATCCCCCTTTACTGAATTTTCTCCCTTGACCCTGCCCCCTTTTGAAAGTGTTTGTTTTTGATTATCTCCACCCCCATCTGCCCTCCCTTCTATCATCCCCCCTTTTTTATCTTCTTCTTCCTTTTTTTCCTGTGGGGTAAGATACCTAAATGAATATGTATGGTATTCCCTCCTCAGGTCAAATTTGATGAGAGCAAGATTCACTCATTCCCCCTCACCTGCCTTCTCTTCGCTTCCTACAGAACTGCTTTTTCTTGCCACTTTTATGCGAGACAATTTACCCCATTCTATCTCTCCCTATCTCCCTCTCTCAATATATTCCTCTCTCATCCCTTAATTTGATTTTATTTCTTTTAGATATCTTCCCTTCATCTTCAATTCACCCTGTATCTGCCTGTATCTGCTCTCTCTCTCTCTCTCTCTCTCTCTCTCTCTCTCTCTCTCTCTATATATATATATATATATATATATATATATATATATACATATATATGTATATATATGTATATATATATATGTATATATATACACACATATGTATATATACACACGCATACTTATATACATACATACACATTCACATATATATATATACATAAACATATATATATATGAATATTCCCTTCAGCTACCATAATACTGAGGTTTCATGAATCATACACATCATCTTTCCATGGAGGAATGTAAACAAAACAGTTCAACTTTAGTAAGTCCCTTGCAATTCCTTTTTCTTGTTCTTTTTCTTGATTACCTTTTCATGCTTCTCTTGATTCTTGTGAAAGTCAAATTTTCTATTCAGCTCTGGTCTTTTCACTGAGAAAGCTTGAAAGTCCTCTATTTTATTAAAAATCCATATTTTGCCTTGGAGCATGATACTCAATTTTGCTGGCTAGGTGATTCTTGGTTTTAATCTTAGCTCCATTGACCTCCGGAATATCATATTCCAAGCCCTTCAATCTCTTAATGTAGAAGCTGCCAGATCTTGGGTTATTTTGATTATGTTTCCACAATACTCAAATTGTTTCTTTCTGGCTGCTTGCAGTATTTTCTCCTTGATCTGGGAGCTCTGGAATTTGGCGACAATATTCCTAGGAGATTTCTTTTTGGGATCTATTTGAGGAGGTAATTGATGGATTCTTTCAATTTCTATTTTGCCCTGTGGCTCTAGAATATCAGGGCAGTTCTCCTTAATAATTTCTTGAAAGATGATATCTGGGCTCTTTTTTTGATCATGGCTTTCAGGTGGTCCAATAATTTTTAAATTGTCTCTCCTGGATCTATTTTCCAGGTCAGTGGTTTTTCCAATGAGATATTTCACATTGTCTACCATTTTTTCATTCCTTTGGTTCTGTTTTATAATATCATGATTTCTCAACAAGTCACTAGCTTCCACTTGCTCCAGTCTAATTTTTAAGGTAGTACTTTCTTCAGTGGTCTTTTGGATCTCCTTTTCCATTTGGCTAATTCTGCCTTTCAAGGCATTCTTCTCCTCATTGGCTTTTTGGAGCTCTTTTGCCATTTGAGTTAGCCTATTTTTTAAGGTGTTGTTTTCTGCAGTATATTTTTCAGTATTTTTTTGGGTCTCCTTTAGCAAGTCATTGACTTGTTTTTCATGGTTTTCTCACATCCTTCTCATTTCTCTTCCCAATTTTTCCTCTACTTCTCTAACTTATTTTTCCAAATCCTTTTTGAGCTCTTCCATGGCCTGAGACCAGTTCATGTTTTTCTTGGAGGCTTTTGTTGTAGGCTCTTTGACTTTGTTGACTTCTTCTGTCTGTATGTTTTGGTGTTCTTTGTCACCAATGAAAGATTCCAGAGTCTGAGACTGAATCTGGGTGCATTTTCGCTGCCTGGCCATATTCCCAGGCAGCTAACCTGACCCTTGACTGCTTGTAGAGTTAAGAGAACTATGTTCCAAGCCTGGGGGGATGTGCCAGCTCTGCCACACTGCACTCCTCCTTCCCCAAGAAACCCTAACCCTGACTGGACTTAGGTCTTCAGCAGGCTCCCAAGTACTTTCAAAAAAAAAAAAGGAAAAGTACTAAATGAATGAATGAATGAATAAGCAAATGGATAAACAGATAAATAAATGGTGAAAAAATAAGATGAGAATGAAGGAAGGGGAAAAGTTAAAATTACAAAGGAGGAAGAAGTATAAAAAGGGAAGCATTTCGCCAACTAGCAAATAAAGAGAATAGAGAAGAAAAACGTATTACAAGTTACTCAGTGTCTGACTGATTTCTGATTTTGGATTGCTGCCTTTGATTTGCCCTGGACAGCTTCCCTCATTAGCTTTTCTTGATGGTTTTTGTTTGTTTTGTTTTCTTAACCTAGTCGTACCTTGGTGTCTACAACCTGATTGTGACTATTACCTCTCATTCCTTTCGAGACAAGACACTTTGAAGAAGAGACAGTACATTGTAACACATCTCAGGGCCACTCCATTAGTAGCTGTTTAGTAGTTGGGTTAGCACTGTCTGCAGCCTGCCCTGAAGCTCACCTCAGATAGGGAATAATAATAACAGCTAATATTTAGATGGTACTGTAAGGTTTGCAAAGTGATATATGTATGTGTGTATGTATGTGTGTATGTATGTATATATATATATATATATATGTGTGTGTGTGTGTGTGTGTGTGTGTGTGTGTGTGTGTGTATGTGTGTGTATGTGTGTGTATTCTCATTGATCCTCAAAACAACCCTATGATTTTGGTATTATTAATTATTCTCACCATTTTACAGATTAATTAATTGAGACTGAGAAATATTAAGTGACTTGCCCAGTTTCACACAACTAATTAAGTGTCTGATGAGGGACTTGAACTCAGGTCTTTCTGACTCTGTGTCCAGTGTTCTTATCCACAGCACAACTTAGTTGTCTCACTGGGTAGGAGTGGAGTAGCCATAGATCATGCCCAATAACACTTAATTCCTATAGAACTATATATGTTGGGTCAGCTAGTTGGCGCAGTGAGTAGAGTACCAGCCCCGTAGTCAGGAGGATCTGAGTCCAAATTCAGCCTCAGACCCTTGACACATTTACCTTGGGCAAGTCACTTAACCCCAATTGCCCTGCCTCCCCCCCTCCAAAAAAAGAGAAAAAACAAAATAAAATAAAAAATAAAGATTAAAAAAGTACTATATATGTTTTGAATGAAGTTGGGAAGGGGAGATATGTTTGTTCTCTATAGGTCATGCCCACAAGTTTATGCAAACCTTCTGCACTATCTACAGATTATTGAAATATTCGTATGGGATAAGCAGAAATATAGGACTTAGAGCTCTATAGTACTTCAAAAATGATTTTTCAGGAGCAGTGTTATATAATCGATAGAGGACTGAACTTGAACCCAAGAAGATCTGGATTCAAATCCTGCCTCAGTATCTCTGGCTCTGTGACTCTGCACACATCTCTTGACCTGGTTAGGCTTCTATTTTTTCATATATAAAATGAGGTATCTGGACTCAATGACCTCTGATATTTCTTCCAGGCCTATGTCTATGATACTAAGTCCATGCTACAAAGTTCATCTCTGTCTTCAATCAATTTATCAATACAAATTTATTAAGTACTTCTTATATGGCAAACCCAGTGCTTACTGATACGGATATGAAGATAAAAGCGGAGGGGGGGAGGTGGGGAGAGGGACTTCTGTCAATACCCTGAAGGATGACAGTATGTCCACATATACTTATTCGCAAGCCACATATAAAGCAGATAAAACATAGCCTTGAATGGAAAGGCCATAGCAGTTGAGGAGAATAGGAAAAGCTTCCTGCAAAATTTGGCACTGATTCTTAAAGGATCCAGGGAATTCTAAGCAGAAGTATGGAGAGACAGAACAAAAGCATAGAGATGCACAATGGAGTATGATGTGATGAGGGAACTGAGGCTCAGAGATTTTCCTAAAGCATCACAGGCACTAATTAGCAGAGTCAGGATTTGTCTTCTGACCCTGAGTCCTGTGTTCTTTCCACTCTCCCACATTAATGTCACACAAACCTATGCTGGATGGCACAATTGATAGAGAGCTGGGCTTGAGGTTAAGAAAACCTAAGTTCAAATCTAGCCTCAGATACTTAACTAGCTATGTAACTTTTGGTAAATCATTTCTCTGTGCCTCAGTTTCCTCAATTATAAAATGAAGATACAAATTGTACCTAACTCCCAGAGTTGTTGTGACAATAAAATGAGATATTTGTACAGTGCTTAGCTTTGTGCCAGGTACATAATAGGTGCTTAATAAATGTTTGTTCCTTTCCCCTTTCTCTTTATACTTGGGACAGTTAAGTTTATTCTATCCAAAGAATAGGTAAGCATGCAAAACAAATCTTTTCCATAGCTCTCTTTAAAGAACCAAATCACTCTAAAGTCTAGTTAAGCAGAAACCGTTTAGAGGTAGTTGAGTGTTGACTTTTCATTTCATTCTTTATTTCCTTGGCAGACTATAGAAAACTATTACAATTGAGTAAGAGAAGCTCTACTGCAGCTTTGAATCACTGTATTTTAACAGGCCCAGAGTAGCAAACCTAACCTTATCCATTCCAAATGTTATACTACACAGTTTCCTTACCACCCATTGTATGCTATAGCCTCTCTTGCATCCTTCTTGTGCTTCAGATAAAGGCTAAAAAAACAAATAAAACAAAAAACTCCAATACGTTGGAACCCCCTGCATCCCTTTGTTTATTATATTAGAGGACCTCATACTTATGATGAGAAAGAGATGCTATTTACATTCATTCATTCCCACTGGAAATTTTACTTGCTCCACTGGAATTGATTCATTTCAGTACCTCTGAGGAGGAAATGATGTTTTAAATATCTAATCCCCAAATAAAAATTGGAAAGAGTAACAATTTTTGAAAGATTCAGTGCCATGGATTTTCTGTAAAAGCTTTTGGCCATGTAATGCTTATTTTCTTAAACATCACAGCTTATTTATTTGACTAGTAAAGTTCCAATATGAAACACACTGGGGCTACTTCTTGATGGAGATGATGGAGCAGGATACTACTCTTCTTTTTTTTCCTCCCAGGAAATACTGAAACCATTCCATTCTCTCTTAGTAGCCAGCCATAAACCCTGAACAAACCATCTTACTTCCATATTTGTCAAAAGATAGACAAGCCATATCACTTCAAATGTGCCCAAAGTGTTTTGTGAGACACCATGAATAAAGAAAAAATTTGAGATTTCATGATGACCTGAGAATTGTCACCTTTTCTAGTTTGTCAATAAATTCGTTGTAAGTATATGAGGCAGAGGGAAGATTAATGACTTATTCAAAGTCACACAACTGTGAGAATCAGACATGGTATTTGAATAAATCTTCCTGGATTAACTCAAGCTAGTATGCCAAATTAACTTTGGAAGGCACTACAAAAGAAAGAAAGAAAAGAAGAAGGGAAGGAAAGAATGAAAGAAGAGAAAGAGGGGAAGAAAAAGAAGGAAAGAAAGAGAAAGTGAGAGAAGGAAAAATGAAAAAGAAAGAAAGGAAGGAAGCAAGGAAAGGAGGAAGGAAGGAAGAAAGGAAGGAAGGAAGGAAAGGAAGGAAAGGAAGAAGGAAGGAAGGAAGGAAGGAAGAAAGGAAGGAAGGAAGGAAGGAAGGAAGAAAGGAAGGAAGGAAGGAAGAAAGGAAGGAAGGAAGAGAGAAAGAAAGGAAGGGAGGGAGGGAAGGAGGGAGGAAGGGAGGGAAGGAGGGAGGGAGGGAGGGAGGGAGAGAGAGAGAGAGAGAGAGAGAGAGAGAGAGAGAGAGAGAGAGAGAGAGAGAGAGAGAAGGAAAAGAAACAGAAGATGCTGCCTCTGTTGCTCTGAGAAGACAGCAACTATTTGTTCAGAAATAATTCAACAAACACTTGTTGAGTGCCTACTTAATGCACATTTCTCACATTCTTATAGTGCTCTAAGGTTTACAAAGTACTTTCCTCACAACAACACTATAAAGTAGTCAGAACTTACTGCATTTTGCTCATTGAACGAATGAATGATCTATGATCTAAGGTAGGTAAAGAAGTCAAAACAATCACATGCCACACTTAAGAGGCATACTGTCCAGAATGAAGAGGGAATTCTGCTGTTTGCTGTCCCAGTCAGACGACATCTGCAGTAATGTGCCCTTATGTTTTAATAAGGATGTTGATAAGCTGAAGCATGAGCAGATTAATGATGACATTGGATTCCATCCACATATGAAGATTAATTGATAGGAGTGGAGATTTTGAGCCCAGAAGAAGAGAAGACTAAGGGGAAAGTAACATGATTGCTGCCTTCAAGCATTTGAAGACTCATTTTGTGGAACAAGAGTTAGATTTGATTTCTCTGGATCACATCATTTGAAATGAGGAACGTAGAACCTGAAAACTAGACAATTCTAGATCATTCTTAGGAAAGAATTTTCTAAAAATAAATTCTGTAGGGAAATAGAATGGTCTTTAATAGGAGACTGCGGGTTCCCCATTCCTGAAGACCTCCAAGTGGAGGATGGAATGGTCTTGTCGCAGGGATGGAAGAAGGGATTTTTCCTAAAGTCCTGAATGGCCTAGGTATTTTCTGAGTCAACCTATTCAACACCTTAATCTCAGAAAGTGTTATCATTTTGACTTTACAGATAAGGAAATCGAGCCTGTGAGAAGTTGCAACCTGCCCCAAATCACTATGTTTATGGTTTTGTTATGCATGGTGTCTTATCCATGGTGGAAAGTACAAAATTAAATAAAACGTGACATAGCCCTTGAGCTTCTGAAATTTACAATCTATTAGTGGAATTTTAATATGCACAGAAATTCTTATGAAAAATGGCTTTTCAGAGAGGGAGAAACAAAGATCCAGATATTTTTAGAAGAGAAAGGACACTTCTATCTGGTTTGATTCCATGGAGAATGAAAAATTTGACCTCAGTTTTGAAGGATGACCAGAATTTTAATAGGAAAACATCAAGGAAGGAGGTGTGGGGGTGGAGAAGAAATTCCAAACAAAGGATAAAGCATGAATAAAGGTATGAAGCTGGGAAAGAACATGAGGTATGTCAGCAGATAATGAGTTTGGCTATAGCCAAATATTCACAGGGCAATTATAGGAGGTAAGGATAGAAAGGTAGATCAGAGGTAGACTTTGATTGGTCTGGGTCATTAGAGTGAATATGTATTCCAATCAATAGGCAACTGGGAACTACAGAAAATTTTTGAGTAAGGAGTGACTGATTTCTTCACTATAGAAAACTCTCAGTGAGGAAACTCCTGCAATGCAGATATGCAATTGTTCTTCAATTTATAGTGTTAGAATTTTACCTAAGACACAGAAAGCAAAATAAATTATTGAGTATCACACTGCCAATATGTGTCAGAGATGGGACTTGAAACCAGTTGCTCTTGGTTCTGATGACAGCTCTCTATTTTCTATGTCATGTTGCCTAGAAGATTACCTAGGAGATGGCGTAGGGGATGAATTGTTGACAGGGAGACTAGGTAGAATATAAAAGATAGTCCAAATAAGGGGAAAGGCTTGTCTCTGACCAACATGCTTAATCCTGGATGACTATGTTCATCCACACTAGAGTAACAAGATGATGAATACACCCTCCTAAAAAGAGGAAAGGGTCCTGTGATCCCACAGCTATAAGAACATATATGAAATTCATTCAGCTGTCCATTTTCACAGCAGAATAAAATTTTAGGCACTATCTTCTATAGGAAAACAACTTATAATGGGTTCCCCTTTCTTCTTACCTTTGTTATCTCTTTTTGGCTTGCCTTATACCGAATTCCATTCTTTCATGATTGGTAATATAGCAAGCACTCAATGTATTTGCCAACATGATTTACCCCTCAGCTCTAAATATGCCTCCAAATTTTACAGTGAAACCCACTACATTGGAGAATTTGTCGGGAAATGCAATGCTTTCTTAAAATTTTATTGCTGCACTAGACATCTTGAGCATCAAAATTCTATGGAGCTTTGGTCAGGTCATTAAAGAGCCCCCAGATGACTGCATCTTTTGCTATCTTGTCAGGTTTTCTCTGTGATATTTCACCTATTCTTTGACTTCTATTTTCAAGTTATTTCTCATTTTTTTCTCTCCAAAGATTTAGAACTGCTCCTAGATTTCCTTCCTACTGAAGGAAAGGTGTATTCAAGGCTACAGTTTATTTCAGCAAAGAACCAAAGAAATCTAAGCAGACAGAGGTCATCAAGCCATTACTTGCTATCAGACATCTGTATGCTGATATGAAAGTTTAGGCCCTAAATTGATAAGCACTGATGTTACCGGCAAACATACTGCAGAAGATAGCAGTGAGCAAATATGTTGGGTGAAGGAAAAACAAAATTAGAATGGGAGCTTTCAAGTTCCTCACCTGAATGGCAAAATATTTTCAACTTAAATCTAGAATTCAGTATTTCAAATAGTAAGCTCTGAGAGGGCCAGACACTGTGTCTTTTAAGGTTTTATGGATATGTGCACTTGAGTACTTGATTAAAACTTTTATATTGATTATTCATATACTACGGAAGTTAGAAAGCAGATACTTGTGATGCCCAACATGGTACCTACACATATTAGGAGCTCTATATAATTTTTAAAATTATACTAATGAGCTTATCAGGAGTCTCAAGAGAAAACTTTTAATTGTAGACATGTTGGAAATTCCTTCTCAGAAGTCCTATTCTGATACCTTATAGCATAGCTTACAGGATCATAGATTTAGAATTTGTTGGGCCATCTAATCTAACCTCCTGGTTTAATTGATGAGAAAAATGAGTCCCAAAGAACTAAACTGACTCACTCAGTGTCATATAATTAGCAAGTAATAGGTTCAGGTTATGAATTCAAGTCCTCTGACTTAGAACTCAGGGCTTGTTCCACCATGAGACACACCTCTCTCAAGGGACATCAGATCATATGATCACACAATGTTAGGACTGGAAGGGACTGTACTTGTAATCTATTCTAATCCCCTCATTTTATAGATGAAAAAACTTAGTCCTAAGGAGGTGAAATGACTTGTAATCACACAGTTCTTTAAAAGCTGGATACCTGAACTTAAGAAGGTAATGGATAGTTTGATAAAGAGGGCTTATGTTTAGAAAATAGGAGACCTGGGTTCCATAAATGTCCCCATCTTCAAATATCTGTGTGATTTAAAGGATAGAGAGGATCATAGAAGATAAAATTTACATTTTTGATTGCATAAAAATATTGGGGTTTTTTGCACAAACAAAAGCAATATAGCTATATAAGGAATGGATTCAAATTTGAACCATTTCCCAATTGAGAGTGACTAAACAAATTATAGTTTGTGAATATAATAGAATACTATTGGGCTATAGGAAATAACAAATAGCATGGTTTCAGAAAAACCAGGGAAAATACACAAACTGAGAAGAGTGAAGTGAACAGTCATGAGTATAATTTATGTAACAACAGCAATTGTAAAGAAAAACAACTTTGAAAAACTTAAGAAATTTGATCAATGTACAACCACAATTTGAAAGGAAAAAGTATATTCTTTCTGGAGGATGGAAAGGTGATGGAATCAAGATACAGAATGAGACATACAATATTGGACATGGTGAATGTGGAAATTTGTTTTCCTTGACTATGCATATTAGTTATAAGGGTTTTTCTTTTTTACCATGGGGTAGGGGAAAGTGGGAGGAAATAAAAATAGATTGTTTTAATTTTAAAAATTATATTTGAAAATATCTATCATCTTAGATGTGTCACTTAACTTTGCCTTAGTCTTTTCAACTGCAAATGGAAATTATAATCCTTCCCTTTTATCATTTTCATGAGGATAAAAAGATAAACATGAAATTTCTTTGAGAATAATAATGGTGATGATGATAACCCTAGCTACCATTTATATAGTACCTAATATATACTGTGCCTTGTACAAAGCACTGTATAATTATTATTATCTCACTTGAGAAAAATAGGTAGTAACAAAGACATCTAAGTTGTAATTTATTTAATCAGAAAATAAATATTATGTTGTAAGACACTGGACTAGGAGATAATATTATGGGTACAAAGAAGTACAAAGGCAAATCCTTATTAATTCCAATGTAAGTGTCTCCCTCCCAAGACTGTTTTCACCTCTTTCCAAATTCCTAGTTTCCAAAACAACTCACTCCACCAACAAGGTATGGGCAGATGAGTCCCACAGCTGAATCTACTTCCAGTATCAATAAAGCATCTGCCTTACACAGGATACTTTCCTCCCTTTCTGAGTCACACATAGGAACATGTTGCTGCTATCACCTTAGATTACAATGGTTCCCTTTAAAATTTTCCTATTTCTTTCCCTTTTCATTTCAATTTTTGTAGAGCTTGAAATGACTTTGCATTTCACAGTTCAGCATCACAATATGATTATAAATTTCTGCTCTTTATGTATATATAGATCATTATTCTATTTTAGATATAGATACCAATATAACTCAACACCAATAAAATAGTCAAGAACAAAGAAAAGTATTTTGACAATAAAAAGATATAATCATTATTAGATGTAAAAATAAAGAAAGCAAAATGGGTTTTGTTGCAAGAAGTTCCTTAGAGATGAACTTGACCTGGAAAAAATAGCTCATGTTAATGTAAAGGCTTATAATTTAGAAAACATTTTCCTTACAATAGCACTACAAGTTAGATATTGCAAATATTATACCCATTTTATAAATGAGAAAAGTAAGGCTCAGGAAGTTTAAGTTACTTTCCTCCTGTCACTCAGCTAGACTCCTAATTTTACAAGGAAGACCTGGGACTCAAGCCTAGATCTTTTAATTCTAAATACAAAATCCAATCTATTATACCAGGATGAAAAGGAATTGGCAAGATATTGGCTGTAAGGGATGCAGAAAGGGTCAGGAAAGACAGTGAATATTTGGAAACTAGAAGGAGGTATGCTGTCAGACCAGAATTATAATCCAATTGGATCAAAGGAATATGAACTGGGGGAAGAAAGAAACAAGGGAAATGGGGAACCCCTGGGGGTTATTTCTTCAACTTACTAGAACACTATGAAGTGGATGATAGAGAAATGTTATGGGTCAGAATTCCTTCCGTGCTATGAGAAAAGAAATGCACTCTTTCTAGGATGTAATCAGCTCTCCAATCTTTGAATTTCCTATTAGTACTAAGTAGCTCTATTAATTTGCACTATGTTCCATCAAAGAAACCTATCACAGTTAAATATCAGTTGAGTTCCTGCTACCTCTGTGAGATGTGTGATTATATGCATGTGGTAAGACCTGATGCTAACTGACTTAACTAGGATCACTCCACAAATCAGTGACAGCATTGAGCCAGGAATAGATACCAGCAGATTCCTGACCCCTGATCTAATCAATTGGCCAATTTCCCCTTGTTAACTTGGAAAATGATTTTATTGTGTACCATACTGTACTCCTTCACCTTCATTACTGACTGCAAACCCTTATGCAGATTCACATCCAATTGCCACTTAATGTATCATCAAAGACTAATTCTGTGGAACCTGAGCCCTTATGATAGCTGCTGTGAAAATTAAGCTCACTGAAAAGTATGACTGAATTTAGACAGAATTTCACTTCAGACACAGCTGGGTAGGTGAGTATTAAAGATGGAAAAATACTTACACAGACATTTTTCAGAGATAACTAGAGTTAAGGAAAGTACTATGCATTTTGAAAACAGGAACATGGGCCAAATTCTTGCTAACCATATAATACACCTCTGTCTCCTACTCTGACAGTTCAAATTTTACTGGCATGGTGAAGTGGTGGGTTTGGCATTAGGCCAATCAATTGATCAATCAAAAAACAAGCATTTCTTAAATTCTACTATTGGGGTGGTGGCACAAGAACGCTGGCTTTGGAATCAAGTCAGAAAGACCCTAATTAAAATCTAACCTTGGGCATTGGCCAGCTGTGTGAACCTGAACAGGCCACTTAACCTCTCTCAGACTCAGTTTCTTCATCTGCAAAATGGAAATAATAATAGCAGTTGCCTCATGGGATCATCATGAGGATAAAATGAGGCACTTTGTAGACCTTTTAAGAGCTCTATAAATGCTAACTATTGCTGTGTGGCGGGTACTATGATATATTTTGGAGGCACAAAGATAAGAAGGAGGCCATTCCGTTCCTCAAAGGGATTACATTATTCCATTTTAGGGGTAACAAAATAGACAAATGTAAATCATGATGATGACGATGATGATGATGATGATGATGGGGGGGGGGAGAGAGAGAGAGAGAGAGAGAGAGAGAGTGGTTTTGGGGGGTGCACAGTAGCTGAAGGAATCTGGAAAGATCTCATGAAGAAGATGGTGCTTTTAGAAGGAGGCACTGAGAAAACAGTACATTCTACTCATGGGAGACAATCTGAGTGTAGGCACAGTGGTGGAATATAGGGTGCCATGTGTGAGGGACAGTAAATAGGCCAATTTACCTGAATTATAGAATGTATGAAGGAAACTAAGATCATGAAAAGAAGACTGGAGCTAGATTGTAAAAAAGATTTACATGATTATTAGTGATGATAGAATAGAGGAGTATCTATTTGATCTTAGAGGCAAAGGGAGACACTGGAGATTCTTAGCAATGGAATGATAGAGTCAGAGCTGAGCTTTAGTAGTTGTGTGGAACATGGATTGGAGAGGGAAGAGACTTGAGTCAGAGTCATCTCAATAGAAATTATAACTGGACCTGCAAAAGCTATTGAGATTACTGAGAAAGAAGGCAAAAGGGGCCAGGAGAGAGCTTGGAGATTCACCATAGTTAGGGGCTGGACATCCATCTCTCCAACTCCAGCAACAGGAGTATGAAAAAAGAGTCAGACAGGTAGTAGGAGAACCAGAAGAAAGGAATATTAGGAAAACCCAGAGGAAAGAAAGCATCTCAGAGGAGAAGGTTCTTAACATTTTCAAATACTGCAGAATGAGTCGAGAGAAATAGGGACTGAGAAAAGATCATTTGATTTGGAGTAAATAGTGTCAGGTAAGTGATGAGCTGGAAGCCTGATTTCAAGGGCCATAGAAGTGAGTGAGAAGAGAGAGAGAATAGAAGCAAAAAATACAGATTTCTCACCCCTCCTCTCCCTCAGCTCCCCGCTATGTGTTGTCTCCCATTAGAATGTAAGTTCCTTGCGGGCAGGGATTGTTTTGCTGGCTTATATTTGTATCCCCAAATTTTAGCGCAGTACTTGGCAAATAGTAAATGACTAAAGATGCTCTGTATCTACTTATGATAATATGAATGATATATGAATGATTCTCTCTCTCTCTCTCTCTCTCTCTCTCTCTCTCTCTCTCTATATATATATATATATATATATATATATATATATATATATATATATATATATATATATATATACATACATACATATATTGGGGACCAAACCTATAATTGCATTGGTATGGTTAACCCCATTGTAGAAATTTCTTCCATTGCTGTAGATATGCAGCTGTCACACCATGTACTCTTAAAGTGTTTCCTGGAGGTCAGAGAGGGGAAAGAAAGGGGATTAGCATTTATTAAGCACCTACTATGTACCAGGTACTGTGCTGAGTGTTATTACATATTTTGTCTCATTTGATCTTCATAATCTTGTAAGGTAGGTGCTGTTATTATTCCCAATTTACAGTTGAGGTTAGTTTCATGACAGCATGCCTCCATGGATTCTAGATAATATATGATGCTCCTGTGCTTTCCTAGTCACCGATGGAGTGAAGCAGGGCAGTGTGCTTGCTCCCATGCTTTTTAGCATGATGTTTTCAGCAATGTAGTCAGATGCCTTCGACGAGAACAAAAACAGCATCAAGGTAAACTACCCCACTGACTACAAATTCTTTAACTCAAAAGGGCTACAAACCAAGACTAAAGTAGAAGAAGAGTGGTGCCTGACTTTTTGTTCACAGATGATTGTGCACTCAATGCACCCTCTGAGGATGAGATGTAACTTAGTGTGGATTGATTTTCTGCCACTTGTGATAGTTTTGGCCTGACAATTAACACCAAGAAACCAGAGGTTCTCCACCAGCCAGAACCACACCATCCATATAAGTAGCCATTGGTTATAGCAAATGGAGAAATTTTGGGATAAATTTACTTACCTTAGCAGTATACATTCCAGGGATGTACACACAGATAATGAAGATTGACTCACACATTGCTGGAGCTAGTTCAGTGTTTGGAAGGCTCCAAGGGAAAGTGTGGGAGAGAAGAGAGATTAGGCTGCCTAAGAGGTTTACAGAGCCATTTTGCTGCTTGTTGTTGCATGCCTGTGAAAAAAGCTGAACAGTATACCATGCCAGGAAGCAATGACTTCTATTTGAATAGTTTTAGGAAGATTCTGAACATCATATGGCAAAATAAGGTACCAGACATGGAGGTCTTTTCTCAAACTGAACTGCCAAGCACTCAAACTCTACTGCAGAGAGTGTGACTTTGATGGGCTGGCCACATCGTTTGAATGCCAAATGCATGTTTGCCTAAAAGACAATTTTATAGAGAACTCACACAAGGCAACTGCTCACACAGAGGTCAGAAGAAGAGATACAAAGACATTCTTAAGGTCTCTCTGAAGAACTTTGGAATTGATTGTGAGACGTGGAAGACACTTGTACAGAACTGCCCCACGTGGAATGCTCACATCAAAGAAGTCACTGTGCTTTATGAGCAAAGCAGAATTGCAGTAGCTCAAAAGTAATGTGAGATAAATGAATTTAGAAATATCACTCCAAATATTCATATGTACTATTTGTGCCCCAGCTGCAGTAGAGCCTTCTAAGCTGGTATTGCTCTGATCAGCCACAGTCTGACACACCATAACTTGACCTTAGCATAGTGATGTCATTTTGTTCCTCTTCAAGGAAAAAAGAACATGAACCAACCAAAAGATGGGGAACTGAGGCAGAGAGAAGATAAATAACTTGCCTAAGGTCATGCAGTTAATAAGTGTCTGAGGCTAAATTCGAGCTTGGGTCTTCTTGACTCTTGACCTAATGCTCTATCCACTGCACCACCCAGCAGCAAAAAGACTTGCCCTTGGTCATATTGTTAGGATGTGATCAAGGCAGGTAATGAGATCTAGATCTATCTGATTCTAACATATTTCTTTTTCTCTAATTCCTTCATAAATTTCAGTCTTGATGAGACCTCACATCTCTTTTTTTTAGAAAGGGAGGAGGTAGGAAGGGTATAAACAGTCTGTGACATACAGCAGGAATCTAAGAAGCATCAGTGAATTAATTCATGTACTTAAAGTACCAACAAAGACTAATTCTGTGAAATCCAAGATTTTATGGGCACTTATTCCTTAAGTACAAGTGCCAGGATGCTATTCATTTGGATAGAGGTCAGATCCCAAAGCATAGCAGAGTTAATTTCCCCCAAAGAGAAAAGCTATCTGTTTTCCAAATAATCTGGACAAAGACCTCAATTCAATACAAGTCAACAAATATTTATTGCACCAACTACTCTGGTCCTCATTGATCTCTCCCTTCTCTGAACTCTTATAACACTTACTGTCTCTTCCTTTCATTTTTGCACTTAATCACATAGCACCTTGTATTGTTGTGTGTTTCATGTGGGTATGTCTTATCTCTCTGCCATGTTTGCTACCTCTCCTAGGTTGTAGTATTCTTGTAGACACCATGTCCTACATTTCTCTTACTACTCTTGCATTCCCACAGTGACTCTGCTAGGTATGTAATATAAATAAATGTTTATGGATGAGGTCATTGACTAGACTCTCCATGACTTGTGGTTGTCTGTCCATCTGTTTAATGGTGCCCAGAGATGGAGATTGAACGAGCTGCTTTGGTAACGCATTCCAGGTGCCTAATTACACTGACAATCAAGAAGTTCTTGTTTATGTCGAGCTAAAATGTCTCCTGACAATTTAAGCCCATGTTTCCCTCTTCAGCACTCCATGGGGCAGTGTCACTATTGATCAACCATTCCTTCCTCTTCCTTCACTGCTTAGATGGTGAAAGGGCTACAGAACTGCTGTGTAGTTAACAGGCACAAAAGAGCCAGCCTGTACCATCTGTGCTCTTTTAATATCTGCTCTCTTTTTTCTTTCTTTTTCTGTTTTGTTTTGTTTAAAGAAAGAAAATCTCACAGCTATGGAAGGGAAATGTACATGTAGTGGCTTTGGTTCAAGATACTGACCTTGGGTGAAATTGTTATTATAATTAGTGTCAGTGCTGATGGACAGCTCTTTCTCACACTTTCACTGAGAAACATCTGTGAGATAAGTCTTACAAACAATCTGGCTACTGGCTGAATGTCAAATAAAAAGCCAAACACTTGCAGTCCTGAAATGTATAACTGTACATGTCCTAGTGTTCTTACTTTCTTTTCTAATGAAACCCAAGCAACTGTTCTGCCTCTTCCCTCTCTGTCCTAAGAAGATCCAGTGTATACCACTGTTGCTACTGTTTTTGAAGAGGACTGATGACCTTGCAGGACTACATCTTGACTTGTGTACAGACTGTATTTAGGTGAGGCAGAGTTGCACAAAGTCATCAGCCTCACTTTCTCGTCCAAAGTCACTGAAGTCCAGTAGCAAGACAAAAGTCAAGATGACTGGCTATGGATCAGGATGAATTGTATGACCTTGGCATCTTCAGCGTCTGACCGAGCTCCAAGCCAGGGGTGGGGAACCTGCAGCCTCAAGGCCACATGTGTCCCTCTACATCCTCAAGTGAGGCCCTTCAGCTGAATCCAAACTTCACCAGAACAAATCCCCTTAATAAAAGGATTTGTTCTGTAAAACTTGGATTCAGTCAAAGGGCTACATTTTGTTCTCTTCCACATTATGGGGGATGTCTTCACATGCTTGGGGTGGAAACTCCTCTAACTTACCAATGGGTTTGAGGCCTGTCAGTTACCCTCAACCGAGTTTAGCCCATCTTCTGAGACAGTTTACCAAGATGTGGACGCTGTGCATGGTATGACTTCTTGGAGCCACAGGTGAGAGTTGGGTTAGGATTGGGTTAGGTGGATGAGCAGCCCTGAAAATGACTTGGCAAGAGTTCTCACCAGAGGTGCTAATCCTTCCAGAACATTCCATTCAATCCAGGGCATACCAAATCCTGGCTGGTGGCTGATTCTTCAAGGTACATTGTAGGACCATCTTCTTCCATGAAGCTTTCCTTGATCCCTTCAGCCCTCTTGGATGTCTTCCTCCTTACACCACCAACAACCAGCTAGAATTTATATACAGCTTTAAGGTTTGCAAAGTGTTTTACACACATTATCTCATTTAACCTTTAGAAGAACCCAGAAAGGTAGGTGTCAATTACCATAACCCTCATTTTACAGTTTAGGAAACTGAAGTTGAGAGAGTTAAGTGACTTCTTTGGGGTCACAGAGTCAATGAGTCTCGAAGGCAGAATACAAATTCAAGTCATTTTGACCCAAAGTCCAGTGCTCTGCGTACTACATCCCTCAATTCAGTCTTGTTGATCCCTTACTTATGGAAACTTACAGTTTCTACTAAAATGTGATACTCCATACAGGGTAACCTAGTGCAGGAGTCCTTGGCCTGAGGTCTATAGATAGGTTACAGCGGATCCATGAACTTTGATAAAGAGAAAATGCATCTTTATTTTCACTGATATCGAAATGAAATTTAGGATAATTGTGAATGTACATGACACACACAGCAGTGTTAGTTTGTGCTTGTGTCTTTGTCCCCAGGAGAGATTACAGATATTTTCATATCGCATTACATTTGAAAATCAGTTGGGTATCTAACATGACACGTGCATTACGTGCTGGATTTTGAAAGACCACCTCGCAGTGTAATGTTCTCATTCTAGTTAAACAACAACAGGCTTCTCAGCAATATGTCTTTAAAACATAAAATTTCACTTTCCCTTGCCTCCATTTAAATGCATTGGCTAACACCCCTAACTCCCCAAGGAATGAGAGAGAGCACAAACACATCCCTGCAAGCCCCTGAGGCTGCTTCACAGGATAGAGAAAGGAGATACGCATGCCTAGAGAAAGATTAGGCCTCGGAAGGTCCAGAGTTTAATGCCGATGTCAACTTAGTGGAGAGAGAAAGAGCCAGCAGGTGTGGGAGTGGGGAAGAGTGCTAGGAGGGTAGATATGGCATGCAAGAGCTGTCCCAAGAGGCTCCTACTGTGCTGTGGATGCTAAAAGCAACTACCATGAAGCTGGCTGATTACTGATTACAGTAGCTAGGGAACTGAAGGGAAGCAGGCATTGGGAAGAGGGTGGTTCCTGGTGCACTCTTCGGAGAACTGCTTCTGATTTATGCAAATTGCAGAGTTCTGATGGAAGACAAAGCAAGGATGGAGCTAAGTGAGGTCTGCGAGTTGTCTGGGAGGCAGTGGGAGTCCTAAAAATGTGCCTCAAGTGCAATATAGATGTGTTCAGCTGATTGCCTTCCCTTTAATGCTGGGGTGTAGGTGGTCCTAAAGTGCTATAGGAATATTTCTGTTTCCTTGTTGCCTGGTGCCTAGAAGCTGAAAAATCCATACTTGTGAGCAAGAGCCCTGATAGAAAGATATTCCTAGGATGAGCAGGGCCTGCCCTTCTCAGGGCCCTCACTTTTCTACCACATAGGCTTGAAAACACTTAAAGTCACCTACTAAGCTCCTCTCATGTTCTCTTCTTTGGGTTAAATATCTCTAGTTTCTTTATATGTCAGGACATTGCTCCTATACCTAAAAGATTCCTACCAGCTGAGAAGATGCTCCCAGGGCTACATTTGTCACCTCTATATAGTTTACCCCCAAATCTATAAAGATACATGCAATACACATACACACATATGCATCCACATACATACACATGCACATACACATACACACATACACATACACATACTTACTTCTTAAACAACTGGGATTGCTTCCACCTAAATGACCCTCATTCCTCTAGTTAATTTCATCATGAATCCATCATGTAAACCATCACCTGAGTAACTATTTTAACTGAAGCAGCTAGGGAATGCAGTAAACAGAGCACTGCGCCTGGAGTCAGGGTGACCTGAGTTAAACTCTGACCTCAGACACTAACTACTCCTGCAACCTGAAGCAAGTCCCTTCACCATTTTCTGCCTCAGTTTCCTCAACTGTAAAAAGAGGATAATAATAGTATGCACCTTGAAAGGTAGTTGTGAGAATCAAACGAGGTATTTGTAAAGTACTTAGCACAGTGCTGACACATAGTAGGCATTTAATACATTTTTTCTTACCTTTCATCCCCTTACTAATGTATCACTATAATAAGGCCATTTCTTTAATCAAAAATTGCCCAAGGTTCTCTATTGCCTGCCGAACAAAATTTTGACTTCTGTTTCTGGCACTTAATGTCCTCCAAAATTTGTCTACAATCAGCTTGTTCACACTCATTTCATGCTAATCTCCTTTACATTTTGTAAGTTTCAGTCAAAAACATCGACTTTGCATGTCCTCTTCTTCTCTGTCCCTCTCCAACCCCTGGGTCTTTGCTCACTCTGAACTGGATGACTAGTATTGCCTGCTTCCATTTCCATTAGTTTAAGTCATGAAGATTCCATTTCAAAACTTTCCAATTCATTTGAAGGTATCTACCATCCTTCTAGTCACCCATGCTCTTAACATCAGAGTAATCCTTACCTCTCCCCCTCTCTTTTACCCTCCAAATCCAATGAAATGCCAAGTATTTTTAAACCTATGTCTGAACTATATGTGATGCCCAGCTTCTTGACTTCATTCAGATAACTACTACCCTAGTTGATGCCCTCACTTGTCTCACCTGAACTATTGCAATAGGCTCTCAATTCTATTATCTCCTTTTCCCTTATTCCAGAAACTCTTATCCAGGAAATGTTTGTTTAAAAAAAAGTTCTGCTTCTTGAGTTAAAAAAGACAGAATTTTACTTATCTCTTGATATCCAATATGCTAATTATTAGTAGAATGTCTGCATGTGGGCATTTATTTAATTACTCTCTAAGTTATTTTTGACAAAGCTTATTAGATCCAAACTAAGGAAGTAGAAAATACTGATTATTTTAAATTGTTTATGTAGGGGTTTTATCTGAATTCTCTGCATCTCATTTTGGCAGCCAGTAATAAGAAAAGGGAAACATATATGAATATATATATATATATATATATATATATATATATAAAATACACACACACACACACACATATATATATATACATTATATATATATATATATATATATATACATATATATATATATATATATACATATATATATATATATATGAGATAAAGAATCAGGAGGGGAAATGGCACAGATCATAGAGAGCTGGACTCCAAGAAGATCTAGGTTCTAATACTGCCTCTGATGCATACTAGCTGTGTGACCTTGGGAGGGTCATTTAGCCATTTATTGCTCTGAGCAATTCTCTAAGACTGTAATTTACAGAGAAAGTGTTAACCTGAATTAGTAGAAGGAGTTTCCTGTGCTAGGGGTTCCCTGTACCAGTGAAATCACAGGAGAAGTTCCCATCTCTTTCTCTAATAGTTAAGAAAGGGTAATGATGTATATGATGGATTTGAAACTGCTTCTCTCTTCATTCCTTTCATCTTAGAGTCCTCACTCTAATCCATTTTGATTTCATTGGTTTATTGTTCCTTATGCTGATCCTTTCATCTCTGCTTTTTGTGTTGATTTTGGTTTCTTTTAGCTTTTGCCTTTCTCCCTCCCACTGCCAATCCCTTGAATGGGAAGCCCATCTTCATGGGCAAATTGAAATAACAAACATTGTCTCTATTTATTGAATAATCTGAACAAGCTTTTTTAAAATAATCTGGTGATCAATATTATTTCTAAATTTTTAACCTCATTTTGAATGCATAGATTTATAGCATGTGTCTGATGAACACCATCAATCTATGCATAAATAAATGAGGATAAATTAAGGAAGCATCTCCTTTCTTTCAATGATTTCAGGTAACTGGGTTTAAAACCATTCCATCTTGGGGTACTAAAAGAACTTGTGGATCTGACTACTATGTTATGTCGAACAAGTATTACAGAACTACAGAAAGTGGTTGCTTCAAAGTATAAGATGGTTGGTTTGAATTTTATGCTTCTCAAACTGAGGTCAAAAGAATAGATTTATGTTCCTTTATGAGGTTTACAAAAGTTCACAAAAACCCTAATATAGCTAGTCAAGGTATCGTGCCCATTTTCCAGATGAGGAAACAAATTCAGGAAGATTAAGTGATTTACCCATTCACTTAGCAAGTGTTAAAACAGGATAGTGGTTACCTGAATGAAGTCAAGAAGCTGGGTATCAGATATAGTTCAGATATAGGTTTAAAATACTTGGCATTTCACTGGATTTGAAGGGTAAAAGAGAGGAGGAGAGGTAAGGATGACTGGAGAGGTAAGGGTGACTGGAAGGATGGTAGACACCTTCAAATGAATTGGAAAGTTTTGAAATGGAATCTAAATTGGAATTTGAAAATCATGACTTAAACTAATAGAAATGGAGACAGGCAATATTAGTCATCCAGTTCAGAGGGAGCAAAGACCCAGAAGCTAGGGACTTTCAGATTAGTGCTCTTTCTATAAATATAACACTATCTAGTCAGTTCAGTGAGGCAGCTGGTTTAGCTGGTTTTATGCTCATCAAAGAAGGATGATTTAATTGGTAAATTAGTTATTTTTATGATCTTCTGATGATAACACTATAGTTAGAAGAGTCGTTAGAGGTCATGTAATGAGGAATTCTTCATTTTACAAGTAAAGGAACTCAGGCCCTAAAAAGTTGACTGATTTATCCAAGATCACAGAGGAAGTAAATGCAGATCCAGGATCTGAAATCATGTCTGTAATTTCAATTTCAACATTATCACGAGATGCACTTTAAAGATGCAGGTCTTGAGTTTGGTGAATCTCAGACTGTTCTAGTTTGGAATGTATAGGAGATTTTCATGGACTCTTTTCTCTTGTAAAAGAACCTCTTGGCAAAGATGGAATGTTTGAATCCAGTCTATAAGGTCTCAGATCCAGGAAGAGGAAGAAGTTCTGGGGAAAATTTAGTATTACTGTTTTAGTCATGTGACAAAGGGAAAAGATCAAGAAATGACCAATTCAAGGAATCAGACAGGAAACAAAACCAAACGCGGGAAAATTAACTGTTGAGATAAACACATGTTGGGGTCCTTACCCCCCAACTCCCAGGCCTTTGTCCAGCAAAGGCCTGATCTCACGGACAATGAATGAGGCGGGAGGCAAGATGGTGCATAACTCCAATTTATTCAGGTTAGTAGCAAACTTTTATATCTTTGGTTATGTAGGCACTAGGGCCACCCTGGTTCCTCCTACTCTCCTCCTCTCCTTTTCCCACGCTCTCCCAAGATTCCCTTGTGGTCAGGAAAATCCAGACAAAGAACAGGAAGTTCCATGTGGTCAGGCAAATCCAGACAAAGAACCAGAAGAGCCATGTTGGCAACGAAGGCGAGACCCTTCCTCCTGACTCCATCTTGTTCCACCCTTACCTCAGAGCCCTGAGTTTACCTCAGTAGGCCCTGGGCGCAGAGGTCCAGCAAGGGCAGGTGTTGGCTCTAACTCACCCCATTACAAACAGATTTTAAAAGCAACCAAAAAACTTAAGCAAAAGCCCCCAAACATGGGATAGGTAATGGAAGAACTAGGAATTAAATCATTAAAACATGGGAGCCAGGGGATGGGCAGAAGCATTAAAACAATCAATCATGGTGGAGATTGTTGGGACACAATGGACTGGGGCAGTCTCACTTCCTAGAACCTAAGGATTAAGTACCCTTTCAGTGAGCATTCTTTAAAAAATGCAATTAAAAAAGTGACTTCTCAAGGATTTACTTTGATTTCATAAAGCAAACAACACATTTATTTTGATTAACGTAATCAAATCAGCACAACAAAATTGTATTTAGATTTTTGTTGGTTTTGAAATCTACTTCATAGTCATTTTGAATCTGTATTTGTGTGCCTTAGCTTCTGAACAATGGTTATATTTTGAGACCAGATAGTTACTTTAAAAAAATTATTGGGAGTAGCGGTTATAGTGTCAGCATCAGCAAAATTATGAGGGGTGGGTGTTTGATGACTTTAAATATGGAAACTTAGTTTTGTTATTTGTTAATTGAATAAATAATAACTTGCAGTTAATTTCTTTCCTGATTATCTGCCAAATGTCTGTAATAACATGTCTTCAAAGTGAAAGTTGCAAATGCCATAATGCTAACATTTTCACTAAAGTTTCACAGTGATGTCTCATGGCATGAAAGTTTTCCTAAGTTGTCTACACTACAGTAGAGCTTTATTTCTTACAAGACCTATTCAAAGTGGAAGGAATATAGTTCAAATATGGTCCTGATGATGGGTTATGAGTCTGTCACTTAAGGAAAAGTTTATAACTGTTCAATACCAGAGGATTGGCTACAGCAATTTACAAAGGCAATAAGGAGTACCCACACCAGTAAGATCATGAAACACTGAAATATTGAAGTAACACTTACACAGCTCCTCATGTTCTTAGGAATTAAATAATTTTCAAAACTGTCATATGTTATTAAAATATCCTAGATTATTTGGATTCTACTCTATGGAGTTTATGGCTTTACCACTGACTGCTTCATTGTAGATGATAGTCTATAGCAGTCTACATCCTTACAGTTATGTAATTAACTGAAAGGTATAGTAAAGGTTTATTTTTTTTGTAGCTTCTCTTCACCCAAGTTGTTTCCAAAGAGTTTATAGATATAAATATATATATATATATATATACACACATATATGTAGATATATATATGTGTGTGTACATATATATATATGTGTATAGACATATACACACAAATACATATAAATGTGTGCATGTATATATATGTGTGTGTGTGTAGATGTATATTTGTATGTATGTATGTATGTATGTATGTATGTATATATGTGTGTGTGTGTGTGTGTGTGTGTGTGTGTGTGTGTGTGTATCCGTGTCAAAGATTCTTTGAAAGATGTAAACGAGGCATAAAATTTGGAGACTTGTACTTGCCAAAAGTGTTTGCCTGTGTCATGAAGAGATGACAAAATCCAAAGAGAAAAAAAGATTCTCTAGAGATAGTGAGGTCCTTCTGTTCGCAGATAACAGTGTGGAATATGTCAAGACCTAGAATACTGCTGAGACTTCCAAATAAGATTTTATATTACAAATCTCTGATGCCCCAATCAGTCTCTGATTTCACTGATGTTAAGAACTCCCTCCAGTGACATAAATACCACCTCTCAATTCCATCTCATCCTTTCAGACTCATGTCTGTATCCTTCCATGAATCTACCGGGTGAGATATGCCCAATATGCCAAGAATCTTCATTGAGATCTCCTGGCATTTTATGATACCAACACAGCACAAGACCCAGACATCAGTTATCTCTTGCTTTTACTACATGTCCAGCAAACCTCCTTTTCTAGTTGTACATTTCTCTGATGACTAAGAAAAGTCTAATGAATGGCTGAGTCTTATGGATTTGGTTATAGAACAGAGAGGGTTATGACAGTGATTCAAGTAAGGTGTCATTGCCACAAAGAATTACAGAAAGACCATCCTTCAGGAGACTAGACTCGTTAAGCGATGCAGATTTTACAAGGAAATGATGAAAATTGCATTGTATCACTTAATATAGAAAAACTTTAGAAACTTCCATGACATAATGAATAGAATAACATAGTGGATAGAGAACTGACCCCAGGGTCAAGGAGACCTAGGACCAAGTCCTGACTCTGACACACACTGCTTATGTAACCTAAGGCAAGTCACTTAACCTCTGTGAACCTCAATTCCTTGTCTGTAAAATGAGAAGGGAAGGACAATAAGTCCTCTATAGTCCCTTTGAGCTCCAAATCTATGATCCTATCATATACATCTTTCATAAATTAACAGACAATAGGTGATCATGCTATAAATACAAATCTCAAAAAAAGGTTTTGGGAATTCAACAAAGAAAAACTCAGCCCTAACACAGACAAAACTGTTGTCCACAATCACCAAGACACAATGCTGATATATAAAAATTTAAGAACAGTGTTTCTAATAGATATAACCATATCAAATGCCTATAATACCCAGACTCCATGGAATGAAAACTTTCAAAATATAGAAACCTAGCAGAAGAAATCAAAAGTGTACATGACCAGGATGAAGTACACTTCATTCTTATCTTCCTGGGGGCTACTAGATTCATCCTAAGGATGCTTTCAGTGAACCTACAAAAGACAAATTTATGTCCCAATACTTTTATTCAGTTCCAAAAGCGGTCATCTTATTCACCTGTGTAATGTTCTGAAGAATATTAAGCATAAAATAATAATAGAAGGATTGTGGCTTGATGCAGGATCATTTCTACCTAAACTCCATCAAGTGAGAATGAGATAATGATGGTGATGATGATGACAACAATCATTATGATGATGATGATGATGATGACTTATTTAGCACTTTACCTTTTAAAACACTGCTTGAATTATCTTATTTGATCATCGCATCAGCTTCGATCTTAAACATCATATAAGGGGAACAATGCTATGCTTAGTAGTCTCAGAATATTCCCTGAACCTGACTCAGAAATAGAGACAGACACTTTGGTACCTGAAATTTTTAATACCAGAAAGAAATCTAGTTATCAGTCAGTTCATATTCATTAGTCATTAAAGAAATTTTTGTCGACAAGCATAGCAATCTTCATGGCGCTGGTCATCACTATAGTAACACAATTTCTGAAAATTCTGCTTTTTTCCTCCAGTAAAATTTATTTGAGTTCTTTGTTCATTTTTGTGGTACAATTTCAACAAAATAGCAAACATTTATGTAGCATTTTAAGGTTTACAAAATGCTTAACATATATGGTCACATTTGATCCTCACAATACTCCAATGAGATTGGAGCTATTATTTACCCCTGCTTTACAATGAGGAAGCTTTGGCCTTAGGAGAAAAATTACTCATCCAGGATCACATAGCAGGTAAAAGTTTGAGGCAGAATGCAAACTGAAGCCTTTCTACAACCAATTCTAGTCCCTTATCTACTATGGCACTAATGTAGCTAGAAACACACATCTTCAATCTTGAGGTTTTTCTCATTCATCTCAAACCATGGTCAGTAAAAGATTTTCTCAGTCTCTTGATATTGCAAAATTATGATCTTCTAGACATAATCTTTCCATATAATACAATAAAGTGTTACTGTGGAAGCTGATGACCAATGCTAGTTACAAAGGGCAGGGTGATACTATAGTGTTACAGTGACTATTTAAAGATATCTCATCATAAAGGGTAGAAAATTACCATTTCAAATTAGTATAATTGAAACGCTACTTCTTTTCTGACAGCTCCTAGTTCAGGGACCCACCTTCAATTATTTATGAAACACTTCATAACATAGCTGTCTCAAAAATTTAATGCTTCTCCTTGCAATATTAATCCTTATTGCCTGCTCTTGAGTCCTCCTATCATTTTATGAAACCTGAATTCCATCAAGATAATGACATTAATCTTGATGACAGAAGAAGTAATTCTTCAGACACTAGTAGAACTCAAATCTATTGCTTCTTGTTGCCTTGGCTCACTCTTACCCAATTCTCTTCTGCCAGAGAAGCATACTGCAATTCAGGAAAAGTAGTCCTTATGGTTTGCTCCATCTGGACTGCAAGACTATATGGGATGTAGTAAAGATGAATATAAGCAAAGATGCCCCCTTTATAAAGAAAATTGATTTGGATAATATTATATTCACAGAATTAATAAAAGAAACAAATTTTATGTTAAGTGAAGCCTCGAAGTTAAGGGATTTTCAGGTCAAGGATATCACTTGCTAGATGGCAGCTTCTACTGACAGAGCATACTACTGCAGTCTAGCTCTTTTAGGCATTATACATTTCTTTCATATTCATCTGCCAAACTTCTGTAATAACATTTCTTCAGAATGAAAGTTGCAGATGGCATAATGCTTGTGTTTCTGCTAAAGTTTTACCCTGATGTCTCAATTTTGTATGAAAGGTTTCCTAAGTTGTTAACACCACAGGATACTAGTGAAAAAAGACCTGGAAAAAGGAAAACAGTTTTGAAAGACTTCAGAACTCTAATCAGTGAAATAACCAGTCATGCCATTGAGAGAAGGAAACTGACTAGAGGTGCATAATGTACTCTATATTAGCAGAAATAGTCAATGATTAGATTATCTTGGCTTGACTATTCTAATTTGTCACAAGAGAGGGCATTTATGGGGGTAGGGTTCATTTACTAGGGAGAGAGCAATGTAAAAATTAAGGAAAGCAAGAAAGAAAAGGTGGTCAATGAAACGTTTTTTAATATATGAAAGAGAACAGATGGGAGTTGAGAAAGGGCTACAGACAAAAGGGACAGTTTTGGTGCTATTGTATTAAATTATTATCATATCATATCATATTATATAAAACATTATTGTATTAAATTTAATGTGTACTTAAGAAAAAAACAAACCACATTACAAGATCACAGTAACATATGCATTTACTTGCACATGATCATATGTTTACCTTAAAAGTCATTGAGTTCAATCCCCTCATTTTATAGATAAAGAAACTGAGGCCAATACAGGTTAAATGACATTTACACGCAATTGTATGAGATAGGTTTTTAATCCAGGTTTTCCTCACTCCTCGTCTTCATTACTTATGTATTGAAATGCTCATGTTTATTGATGTTTGTTAAGTTCATAATAAAAAGAAAAAAAAACAGAAGCAGAGAGACCCATATTTGCATTCAGAAAACTTAGGCCTCTATCCTGATGCTGCCACTCACAACCGTTGGGACCAAGGTCAAGTATCAACCTCTCTGGGCCTCAGTTTCCTCATAAATAAAATGAGAAGGGGTTTTGGTAGATGATCTCTAAGGTTCTCTCCAGTTCTAGCATTCCGTGATCGAGGTAGGGGTATAGGAGAGTAAAAGTATCACCAGCCCTAATTATAGCTTCCAGTGATTTTAGGAATGAAATTAAAACAAACAAACAAAAACAACTACAATCATCTTATGGTCTCTGGAGCCAGGGAAAGACATTCAACAGTAATAGGGAAGTTTCTCTATTGAAGATAGTGCTGGAAAGAAAATGTGAACTGATAAGTCTTCTAGTAACCACAATGAACTTATGTCAGTGGCATGGTTTAAGCAAAAGTTTCTGAGGCTCCAAATAGACTGCTCTCTGAATTAAATCATCCTATTTCTGAGTAGAAAATATTTTCCAAATATATGAGCACATTTGTCACAATATTTTCTTGAATACATATATATGTGTAAAGGTAGAGATCAATTGAGTCAGTCACCTGAACCTCATCCCCCCACTTAAAATAACTAATAAAATGATATATAAGGATACCTTAACTAGTGTATCTCTATTGAGTGAGAGTGTACTTTTACTTAATTAGTCAATTAAAGTCTTTAGAGTGGATGTGGAAAGTCCTTGAAAGCCACTGGATGAAAATGAGTGATATTGTATAGGCAGTATATTCAGACCGATCAAGAAGATTTGATCCCACACTGTGGGGCTTGTATAAAATAAGCAAGCTAGTTTGGAATCAAGTACTTTTATATCTATTGGTAGAAGCTGCTACATCTAAGCCCCCAAGAAGAAATCACTTCGTGGGATGGGGAGGAGGTTAAGTGGGAGAGGGGAGAACAGCCTGGTCTTAGTCCTGATCTTCCAACTACATTGACCAAAGGAGGACCTTGTGAACTTTGGATAGTGAGAGTCTGTAAATTTATAAGCATCCTAGCAGCATCCCTGGAATAGCAATAGTTAGCAGCAGTATCTACATCAAGAGCCAACGACAAACTTGAGACACAGCGGAAGGCAATTTCAGAACTCTACAAGGGGCACAGCCAAAAACCTACAGCATGCCTAAAGGAAAATTCCTGGAGGACCCATGTAAGGGAGAAAAGGATTTTCACCAGTCAGCAGCTGTGGGTTCCCTCCTTGCTACATGTATTTACTAAGCTTGAGTCCACTTTCTTCTGGACTGATACAAAAGTGTTTCACAAACTTGGGGAGTAGGGTTTTGGGGTGATCTTTTTTATCACTCTTCTTAAAGCCCATGTGTGACCACGTTATTACCCTACTCACTAACTCCAGTGGTTCCCTATTCCATTTGGCTTGTAAAACCCTTCACAATCTGGCCCTTCCTACCTTTCTAGTCTTCTTGTGGCTAATTCCCTTTTGCATACTCTACAATGCAGCGACACTGACTTGCTGTCCTTCATATGTGACACTCTATCTCCCAACTCTGGGCATTTTCACTGGCTATTTCCTGTGCTTAGAATTCTCTTTTTCCTCCTTTCTGCCTTCTCACTTTCCTGGTGTTCTTCTCATGCTAGCTAAAATCTTACCTTCTGCAAGAACCCTTTCCTGATCTTCCTTAATGTTAGTGCCTTCCACTTAAGATTATCTCCAATTTATCCTGCATATATTGTATTTGGTCATAGTGGTCATCCTCCACAATTAGATTGTGAACTCCTTGAAAGCCAAGACTGTTTTTGTTTGTTTGTCTTCTTTTGTTTTTTGCCTTTCTTTGTATATTCAGTATTAAGCACAGTGGCTAGAACATAATAGACACTGAGGAAATGCTCACTGACTTGACACCAATTTTTCTTACTGTATCACTTAGTATAGAACCCTTTTGGAAAGTTAATTAAATCTGCGTAATGGTTGAAAATTGATAATCATGGGGGATGCTCACCAGTGGATAAGATGTAGTTCTAGAAAACCACTATCAACCCCACAGGGCTAACCATGGAACCCTGAGAATAAAAGCATCAACCTCCCTCTGGGGAATCAATCTGCCAGGGTATAGGCGAGCTGGGATAGTGGCTTGAGCACATGCACCATTTGTCAACTCACTGAATTACAGAATCTTGCTGCCCCATAATACAATAGAGTGTCAAGACCTGCCCAGAAGCCAGCTGCTAGCTGTAGGCTACAAGACAGATAAAAGAAGCAAAGCCACACATTTTAAATAGACATAGAGGAATTGTATTTCCAACACTTAGCACAGTTCTTGGCACATAGTAGGAACTTAATAAATATTTTTTGACTTGACTTAGTTGACTAACTTGACTAAGTTCCTGCAAGTAGTGAAAATCCAAGAGCAAAGACTAAAGGAAAGAGTTACAAAAAGACTTAACTGGATTCTGGTGAGACCAGAGATGAACAACTATCACCCATTCATCAGAAACAATAATTTGAAAAATTTCTCTTCATTTCACCTCTGGTATCTATTTACCCCAGAAATCCAAAGGGGTCCTTCACCCCAAATGTTTTTCCAGCTGTTCTAAGATAGCTCTAAAAATATATTAAGTTCAGAGGGATTATAGAGGTCATTTAATTTAACAAGTATCATCAATAAATATTTAATCAGTTTTTAATATGGCAGCTAGATAGTACAGCAGATAAAATGCTGGGCCTGGAGTTAGGAAGACTCATCTCTCTGAGTTTAAGTCTGGCCTCAGACACTTCCTACCTGTGTGACCCTGGGCAAGTCACTTAATCTTATTTGCCTTAGTTTCCTCATATGTAGAGTGAGCCAGAGAACTAAATGGAAAACCACTCCAACATCTTTGCCAAGAAATCTCCAACGAGGTCATAAAGAGTCAGACACAACTTAAAAATGGCTAAACAACAATATGTGCAAGGCACTATGCTAAGCACTCAGGATACAAAGACATTTTTTTAAAAAAGCACAACAGTTACTGTCCTCAATGAGTTTATATCATACTGGTCACACCTTTGTGGAACTGATATAAGACAAGCAAGTTAGTCTGGAATCAAGCACTTGAGCAGTTGGTAACTTATTAGTGGAAGCCATTCCAGCCAAGCCACTGAGAAAGAATCATTTGGGAGAGGAGGGAAGGAAAAGAAAGGGAGAAAACAGTCTGGTTTTGCTCTTGTTCTCCTCATACATACATATAATATGTACACAAAGAAATTGAACAGGTAGAAAAAAACTAACTGTACAAGGTGGGGAAAGGGTATTAAAAATCTTTGCAAAGGAGGTGTCTCCTGAAAATAACTTATAAAACATTAATGATTCTAAGAGGTAGAGGCAGAGGAGGAATGTATCCAAGGATTGGGGACAGTGTATATGAAGGCACTGAGATAGGAAATGGATTCCAAGTTTGGTGAACAACAAATAAGACAGTATGCATGAAATGAAGAAAGGTGAGATAAGATCCAGCCAATATAGAAATCTCTTCTACAAAATCTGTGAGAGATGGTCAATCAAATTATTCTTAAGTACCTTTACTGACTACAAACTCAGTACCTCAGGAGGCTTCTGTTCCATTTTGGATTGAAGAATTATTTCTTATAACTCACTAATATCTATCTCTGTGTAATCCCCATGCATTAATCCTTGTTCTGATTTCTAAAGTAACTGAGAACAAACTTACTCCTTCAACTCAATAGGCATGCAACTATTTGAAAAGTTATCATGTCCCCTCAACCCTCTTAGTCTTCTCTTTTCCAGGCTATCACCACCATTTCCTTCAATGGTTCCTTATGTAATGAGTTTAAAAAACTTTTCATCATCTTGATTAGCTTGCTTTGGACACCCTCTATTCTGATTCAATTGAAAAAACAGAATAAATAGGTCTATTCCCAAATATGATTAGGGAAGAAGGAAAAAAAAACCAATATGTTCTGAAATGGTTATAGCAGCTGTCTTTGTGGTGGCAAAGAACTGGAAATTTCAGGGATGTCCATCAATTGGGGAATGGTTGAAGAGGTTGTTGTATATGATTGTGATGGAATACTACTGTGCTATAAGAAGTAATGAGCTCAACGATCTTGGAAAAAATGGAAGGGCTTGTACAAAATAATGAGAAAAATGAGCAGAACCAAGAGAACATTATATAAAGTAACAGCAATATTGTTTTAAGGATGACTTTGAGTGAATAAGACATATGAAGAAAGATGCTATCTATATCTAGAGAAAGAACCGATAATTAGAAGTATGTATAGAATTTTACATATATATGTATATGTGTGTATGTCTATATGCATGGATTAGATAGGTATAGATATAGATGCACACACATACATAACCTATTTGTGTCTAATGGTAGTCATCTCTAGGACAGTGCAGTCACGTATTGTTAACATATTGTTAATGGAATGGGAAGATCTTTCCCATCCGTTAATAGGCCTCTTTGATCTGCTTGAATGGAAGCCTGAGTGGCAAAAGTCTGGGTCACATGGAGCCTGTGGTGGGAGGAGCTTGCTGAACAGGTGGGGCAGGAAGGGGTGGAACAGGAAGTTGGAGTGAGTTGAAGCTTGGAGAGAGGGAGGACACAGAGAGAGCACAAAAGCAGGCATTAGTGAGAGAGGGAGTGATTTTGTTTAAGGGAGTTTGTTTCTGTAGGAAGGCTTGGTGGAGGGAAGGCTTGGGGATGGCAGTGCCCCCTTCGTTGATAATGTGTATAGATTTCTTTGTTGCTGTGAGATATTTGGCTTTCTAGTATTTGAATAAACATTTTTGTTTCATCTTCAATGAAGAGAGTCTGTTATATCTTGCAATTCAAACCTGGGAATACACCTGCATGTTCATAACAGCCACTGTATGTATCACATTAGCAATATAAAGGGGAGGAAGAAAAAAGGGGAAAAAAGAAATTTACATGATAACTTTAGTATATAATTAAAAGGAATTGCAATTTGTGTATAAGAGAGCTACAGTTTCATGTGCAATCATCTTTTTATTATACTATGTTATGGAATTTCATATTTTATTCCATAAATTAAAAATAAAACAAATTTTTAAAATAAAAAAATTCCACTGATCTGGAAAAACAATTCTTAACATCAAAGTGATCGTATAATTTTGTCATCTTTACCTTGTAAACTAACCAATTCAGAGTTCTTATTCTTTGCAATAACAGTCCCTTAGGAAAATATTTATCTAGGGAAATTTGGTGCCAAAGGTATATTTTAAATCAAACATTGCATTCTCCTATATTATACCCTAAGGATACTTGACCTGTTTAGTAGATACCTATTAAAATTGTCTTCTGCTTAATCAAATGTTATATTGAAAGTGACTCTAATTTTTAATGAACTATTATCATCAGGTTCTACCTTCAGTTTTTATCTTCTCACTTTCCCCTCCAATTAGGTATTACTAAAGAATTTTCAGCAAAAACCCTAGGCTTCCCTAGTTCTGGAACTGATTCTACTATACAGGGAAACATATGAGTAGTCTCTGGCTAAATCAAAATCTTGCCCTATTATCAGATTATCCTTTCATTGTGGACACTCCTAGGTCCTCAGCTAACTGCCTGTCCTCTGCATAATCTACTAATTTGTAATCGTTCTGGTCCAGACCTTCAACTGGTGACCCCGTGGTCTTCCATCACCTATGATCCTAGAATGAAATTTTTTGTCTCTTTGGCAAATTACAATAAAGAGAATACAGAATAAAGATATTTAAATTTAGAGAAGAAATCTGACATTTCTAATCATGTATCTTTTACTGATGTGAAAAGATAGTTGTTAAGTGTCTTATACATTTCCTTTATGTGTTGTTGGCACTTTCTTTCTAGTAAACATTACTTTTCCAACAAGCCATTTTTGAGTATTCAAAAAGTGAAAGAATGGACAAAACTTCCACCATTAACTTCTTTGTTCTTCTACTGTCAATAGAGGGAAATGTGTTTCATAAGTAGTCAAGGAATTATATTGCTAGTTGCTCTGCAGGAACCAGAACAGGAAAAAAATGCAACAAAAAATAAGATGCAAATAAGAATTTTTTAAAAAATCTTACACATAGGTATTTTTTTCAACCTACTACCTGTCCTGAGATGAATAAATTCACTTTGGATATCAGCCTAATATTTCTTTTTAAAAGATTTTTTTTTCCAGTATACTTCTTGGAAGTTCGTCCCTATATCTGTGTGTGTGTGTTTGTATACATATTTGCCTATATTATATGCATTTTTAAAAAAATATGCTGTTGTAGATGTGACATAGTTTAGTAATGGCAATTTGAAATTCAAATGATAAAAACTTGGTAACAAACATTCAGGTCTGTTGCTATGATGTCACTAAAAAGTGCCCTACATGATATTACTATAACAAAAGAATTGATCTTGGCCCAGTGTTTTAGAATTAATCACAATTACATTAACAAAATGAAATGTCTCACCTTTGTTGTGTTCATTGTATTCAGGTTTCTTCTTTCAAGGGAGTGTCTCCAACTTAGTTCTAGAATATAAAAAGTCAAGCTCACTCTAATTCTTCAGAGAAATTATCCCTTATTTGTGATATTTTACATGTGAGTACTATTTACTTTTTTATTCTGAAGACATTTTGTCATTTTGGTACTTACTCATTAGGTAAAGTATAAAATTAGCTTGCTATATTTGTTCATGTCTTTTTCTTCCAGATGGTATGGATGACTTCAATCTAAAAAGCAGGAACAATGAGCATTTAGATGGACTTTTGAGTTCATTTAGTCCAATTTTCTCATTTTATAGAGGAGGAAAAAAGCCCAGAAAGACAAAATATCTCTAATGGCAAGCAAAGTGGGACTTTTTTTGCTGTTTTTTTTTTCTTTTGGAGTGCTTCTCAGCACTAAGGCAATCAAATGCCTTTGATTGAGTCTTGCCTTCATTTGAATCAGGTATTTGATTGAATTAAGCGTCCTTGATTGGATACAATATATATACTCTGAGGTTAGCATTTTACTTTGGGGCTCACTCACTGAAAGAGTGCTTACATGATTTGGCCAGACAAGACTCTGGTTAGCCGTTAAGGACCTCCCCAGCTTTGAAAACCCAGATATCACTGTTTCTCTCTCTGGTAACAATATATGTATTGTTATGGACAGACAATTAGAAACCCTGTCTTCTGATTTGTGTTATTTGTTCTGTTTATATAATTTCTGTTTGTAATTTCTATTTGTGTTTTCTCTGAAGTTCAAGGTGCTGACTTTTTGCCCTGAACTAAGTGAATGATATATGTATGTTTAATTAAAGTGAGATTTTAAACCACTTAAAGTTGCTTTCCTTAGAAAAACAGATCAAAGAGCTTGTGTTAGCAGCCCTCTTGTGTGCTGGTGTTATTGACCTTATGCTTCCACGATAGCTGCAAGTAACATTTTTGTTACAATATTTTGCCCACAATCACAGAGGTTGTGAGTGGCAAAGTTAGGATTTGAAACTGGGATCCTCTGTCTCCAAATCCTGTGCTTTTTCCTCTGTACCAAGTTGCCTCCCCAAATGTTAGTGGGTCAGTCACTAGTTAATCAATTCCCAAAGCTTCCACAGGATTGGACCATTTCTGTTAATTTTTTTTATAATGCCTTATGGCTTTCAAAACTGTTATTTGTCAGATATTTTCAAAAAACAATGATTTAAACATATTGATTCAAGGAAAAAATTGTAACATATTCATGTTAAAAGATAAAATTGAAAGTTTTACTTTAAAAAGTCAACATATGGAAGAATAGGGTGGAAAATGGTTATTTAGAAATGCTGACAGCTACAGATGATTTTATAATTGAAAATAACCTTCTCAAATCTTTAATTGTAAGAGTTATAGTTAATGATCAGGAGTGCCTGGAGACAGTTTTAGAAATACTTCCCTTCAAATTTTTATTCTAAAAGACTAAGTTGAGTTCATAAACCATACTCAGTTGAATTTAAAAACATCAGTCATTTACCATTAAAAGTTCAAGAATTTGCTGCTATCAAGTGACATGGGCTTAAAACTTGAGTTTCCTAATAAATAGTTAAATGAATTCTGGTTTGGGATTAGGACAGAATTTCCAACAATTTCTGAAATGGCCCTAACATATTTCTGCCATTTTGTACTATGTATTTATGCAAAGCAGTATTCTCAGGATTCAAAATTATAAAATCAAAATATCAATCAACTCTGAAAAACACTAAAGATACTCTATGTTCTACAGTATCAAATATCCTGCCAAGATTTAATTCCTTATATAAAAATAAACAAGCACATCCATCTCAGTATGCACACCTGCTTTCCCTCTTTAATACTATTAATAGTATGATTATATGTATAGCAAAAGATTGTTTTAAAATAAATTTTGTTATTATTTATTGTCAGTAAATGTGTGATTTGTATACCTATATACCTGGAGTCATGTAAAAATTTCTCAGGTGAAAAGGGGTTGAGAGCAGAAAAAGTTTAGGAAGCCCTGGTCTATACAATTGGTTTTACCTGAGCAATCTTTGATTAGATTATGGAAAAATCATCATTTGCATTCCCTCCTCCAGGTCTTTCTTTGCTTACCATTACCTTTGCTTACCATTGCTTTCCAAGTCCTTTAAAGTTACAGAAATTCTAGTTGTTTTTTTTCAAAGCTCAGCTCAAAGTTCCAATTTCTTTCCCAAAGCTTTTGATGACTGTTATACTCTTTTTCCTCTGAGCTCCCAAAACATTATGCTCATATGCTGCTCACCACCGCCATTTACCTTATTAAGAATACTTTTTGCTCCTCCAACTAGATTTCCCTACATCCTATGAGAAATAGTATCTAGTTGAAAGATATCTCCATGTACCCCCAGGCATGAACACAGTATTTTGACTGTATTAGGAGCTCAATGAAGGTTTATTGCTCAACTGAAAAAAGCAAAGTTTTGGCAACCTTTGTTGTTCCGTTGTTTCAATCATGTCTGATTCTTTGTGACCCCCATTTAGGGTTTTCTTGACAAAGACACTGAAGTGGTCTGCCATTTTGTTCTCCAGCTCATTTTACACATTTGGAAACTGAGGCAAACAGGGTTAAGTTACTCGCCCAGGGTCATACAACTAGCAAGTATCTGAGGCCAAATTTGAACTAAGATCGTGCTGACTCTTCTGACAACCATATAGATTAATAATTTGTACTCTTAAAAAATTAATCAACAAATTATCTAAAATAGTTGATGCTGGTCCCAAATCTGATTCTTCTGAATACTCAAAATTGTCCATTACAAAAAAAAGCAATAAGATGAATTTTCTCATTTTTATTAATAGATACTGTCTTTCTCATTTATTTTTTTTTATAAATTTCTTTATTTATTTTTAGTTTACCACACACGGTTCTACATAGTTTTGAGTTCCAGTTTTTCTCCCCTCCCTCCCCCCTCCCTCCCCAAGACGGCATGAAGTCTCATATAACTGTCATGTATAAGTTCGCATTGAATTAATTTATGCACTAGTCAAGTCGTGGAGAAGAATTTTGACCAATGGAATGAATCATGAGAAAGAAGAAACAGAACCAAAAAAAAAAAACCCAAAAACAAAAGAGATGCAGAAAAGGCGAGCATGTAGTGTGCCTCAGTCTGTATTCAAACTTCGCAGTTCTTTGTCTCGATGAAGATGGCATTCTCCATCGTGAGTCCCCTGGAGTTGTCCTTGCCCCTTAGGTTGCTGAGAAAAGTGCAGTATGTCAGGGTTGGTCCTCACGGAATCCATATATCTGTGGCTGTGCACAACGTTCTCCTGGCTCTGCTCCACTCACTCAGCATTATGTCGTGTAGGTTTTTCCAGGTTGTTATGAAGTCTGCATCATCCCCATTTCTTATGGCACAATAGTATTCCATCACCTTCATATACCACAGCTTGTTCAGCCATTCCCCAATTGATGGGCAACCCTTTGATTTCTAATTCTTGGCTACCACAAAGAGAGCTGCTATAAATATTCTTGTACATATGTTTCCTTTTCCCGCTTGCGTGATTTCTTTGGGATACAACCCTAGAAGTGGTATTGCTGGGTCAAAGGGTATGAACATTTCTATAGCCCTTTGGGCATAGTTCCAAACCGCGCTCCAAAATGGCTGGATCAGCTCACAACTCCACCAGCAATGCAACAATGTTCCAATTTCCCCACATCCTTTCCAGCATTTATCATTCTCCTGATTTGTTATTTTAGCCAATCTGACAGGAGAGATGTGGTATCTAAGAGTTGTTTTGATTTGCATTTCTCTAATCAGCAGCGATCCAGAGCATTTTTCCATATGCCTGTAGATAGCTTTAATTTCTTCCTCTGAAAACTGCCTTTTCATATCCTTTGACCATTTCTCAATTGGGGAATGGCTTGTATTCCTATATATTAGGCTCAGCTCCCTGTATATTTTAGAGATGAGGCCTTTATCAGAGATACTAGTTGCAAAGATTTTCTCCCAATTTTCTGCTTCCCTCCTAATTCTTGTTGCATTGGCTTTTTTTGTACAAAAACATTTCAATTTGACATAATCAAAATTATCCATTTTGCATTTTGTAATGCTCTCTATCTCTTGTTGGGTCATGAATTCTTTACTTTTCCACAAATCTGATAAGTAAACTATTCCTTGCTTTCCCAAATTACTTAGAGTATCAACTTTTACTCCTAAATCATGAACCCATTTTGACTTTATTTTGGTATATGGTGTAAGATATTGGTCTATGCCCAGTTTTTGCCCTACCATTTTCCAATTTTCCCAACAGTTTTTGTGAAATAGTGAATTATTAGTCCAGAAACTGGCCTCTTTGGGTTTATCAAAGAGTAAATTGCTAAACTTGTTGATTTCACCTACTTGTGTACCTATCCTATTCCACTGATCCACACCCCTGTTTCTTAACCAGTACCAGGCAGTTTTGATGACTGCTGCTGTGTAGTACAGTTTAATATCTGGTGTGGCTAAGCCACCATCTCTAGCATGTCTTTTCATTAATATCCTAGATACTCTAGACCTCTTGTTTTTCCAAATGAATTTTATTATTTTGTCCAGCTCAGTAAAATAATTTTTTGGTAGTTCGATTGGTATGGCACTGAATAGATAGATTAATTTAGGTAGAATTGTCATTTTTATTATATTAGCTCGGCCTAACCATGAGCAACTGATATTTCTCCATTTATTTAGATCTGATTTTATTCACGTGAAAAGTGTTTCATAGTTATGTTCATATAGGCCCTGGGTTTGTCTTGGCAAATAGACTCCCAAATATTTTATAGTGCCTTCAATAACTTTGAATGGAATTTCTCTTTCTATCTCTTGCTGTTGGGCTTTGTCAGTAATGTATAGGAATGCTGAGGATTTATGTGGGTTTATTTTATATCCTGAAACTTTGCTAAAGTTGTTTATTATTTCAAGTAGTTTTTTACTTGATTCTCTAGGATTCTCTAGATAAATCATCATATCATCTGCAAAAAGTGATAATTTAGTTTCTTCTTTTCCTATTCTAATTCCTTCAATTTCTTTTTCTTCTCTTATTGCTACAGCTAATGTTTCTAGTACCAAATTGAATAATAGGGGTGATAATGGACATCCTTGTTTCACCCCTGATCTTATTGGGAATGCATCTAGTTTATCCCCATTACAAATAATGCTTGTTGATGGTTTTAGGTAGATGCTATTTATAATTTTGAGGAAGGTTCCACTTATTCCTATGCTTTCTAGTGTTTTTAATAGGAATGGGTGTTGTACTTTGTCAAAGGCTTTTTCTGCGTCTATTGAGATGATCATATGGTTTCTGCTAGTTTTGTTGTTGATGTTGTCAATTATGCTAATAGTTTTCCTAATATTGAACCAGCCTTGCATTCCTGGAATAAATCCTACCTGGTCATAGTGTATTATTCTCGTAATGAGTTGCTGCAATCTTTTTGCTAATATTTTATTTAAAATTTTTGCATCAATATTCATTAGAGAAATTGGTCTATAATTTTCTTTCTCTGTTTTAACTCTACCTGGTTTGGGTATTAGTACCATATTTGTGTCATAAAAAGAATTTGGTAGGACTCCTTCTTCACCTATTTTCCCAAATAGTCTACAGAGTATTGGAATTAGTTGTTCTTTAAATGTTTGATAGAATTCACATGTAAAACCATCTGGCCCTGGAGATTTTTTCCTAGGGAGTTCGTTGATGGCCTGCTCAATTTCTTTTTCTGATATGGGGTCATTAAGAAATTTCACTTCCTTCTCTGTTATTCTGGGCAGTTTATGTTTTTGTAGATATTCATCCATATCTCTAAGGTTGTCAAATTTATGGGCATACAGTTGGGCAAAATAATTCCTAATTATTGTTCTGATTTCCTCTTCATTAGAGGTTACCTCACCCTTTTCATTTTTTATACTGGTAATTTGATTTTCTTCTTTCTTTTTTTTAATCAAATTGGCCAAAGGTTTGTCAATTTTATTGGTTTTTTCATAAAACCAGCTCTTTGTTTTATTTATTAATTCAATAGTTTTCTTGGTTTCAATTTTATTAATCTCTCCTTTGATTTTCAGTATTTCTAATTTGGTATTTAATTGGGGCTTTTCAATTTGCTCTTTTTCTAGCTTTTTCAGCTGTATGCCCAGATCATTGATCTCCTCTTTCCCTATTTTATTCATGTAGGCCTTTAGAGATATAAAACTTCCCCTAAGAACTGCTTTTGCTGCATCCCATAAGTTTTGGTATGTTGTTTCATTATTGTCATTCTCTTGAATGAAATTATTAATTGTTTCTCTGATTTGTTCTTTGGCCCACTTACTCTTTAGAATTAAATTATTTAGTTTCCAATTAGTTTTTAGCTTATTTTTCCATGGTACTTTATTAAAAATGATTCTTATTGCATCATGATCTGAAAAGGATGCATTGACTACTTCTGCTTTTCTGCACTGGATTGTGAGGTTTTTATGCCCTAGTACATGGTCAATTTTTGAGTATGTGCCATGTACTTTTGAGAAGAAAGTATATTCCTTTTTATCCCCATTCAGTTTTCTCCAGAGGTCTATCATATGTGCCTTTTCTAAAATTCTGTTTACCTCCTTAACTTTTTTCTTATTTATTTTGAGGTTAGATTTATCAAGTTCAGAAAGGGGGAGGTTGAGGTCTCCCAATATTATAGTTTTGCTGTCTATTTCTTCCTGTAACTCCCTTAACCTCTCCTCTAAGAATCTGTATGCCTTACCACTTGGTGCATATATGTTAAGCAATGATATTGCTTCATTGTTTATGGCGCCTTTTAGCAGGATATAATGTCCTTCCTTATCTCTTTTAATTAGATCTATCTTTACTTTTGCTTTGTCTGAGATTAGGATTGCTACACCTGCTTTTTTTTTTTTTTTCATTTTTAGTAAACATTTTATTTACTGACCAACACAGCAGCTCTAAAACCGTAGCTTCTGGAAGAACCACTTGTTTTTGCCTGTCTTGTACCTTTCCTCAAACTTGACCTTGGCCTCCCTCCTTGCCTTACGTTTAAGTGAAGGGCCACGGAACACATCCTTGTTGACAACTGTTTTGTCCAGTGGGATATCCACAGAGTATCTGGTGGGCATGAGGTGGTTGTAGTTATAAACTTTCACGAAGGACTTGATTTTCGATCTCTTGGCAATCTTCTTTTTGCCCATTGCTGCAGTCACTTTTCGAGGGTAGCGATCGATACCTGCCACCAAGGCATGGCTATAAGGCCTGTCGGAGGTCCCATCATCAATGTTCTTGATGATTACGGCCTTGCGCCCAGAGTACCGTCCGGCCAGGACCAGCACCACCTTCCCGGGTTTCATGAACTTGCCCATTTCGACACGAAGCAGTTCGCTCCTAGAGCCAAAAGCACACCTGCTTTTTTTACTTTAGCTGAGGCACAATATATTTTACTCCAACCTTTTACTTTAACCCTATGTGTATCCCCCTGTTTCACATGCATTTCTTGTAAACAGCATATTGTAGGATTATGGTTTTTAATCCATTCTGCTATCTGCTTCTGTTTTGTGAGAATGTTCATCCCCTGCACGTTCAGGGTTATGATTTCTATCTCTGTCTTTTTCTCCATCCTAATTCCCCCTGTTTATGCTTTTATTTCTCCCTTTCCCCTTCTCCTCCTCAACAAAGTTTTGCTTTTGACCGCCGCTTTCCTCAGTTAACCCTCCCTCTTTATTCCCCTCCCTTATCTTACCATTACCCACTTGCTACTTCTCCTCTTCCTTCTGCCCTCCCCCCTCCCTTTTTCCCCCGTTTCCCTCCCACTTCCCATAGGACAAGTTAGATTTCTAAACTTATCAGAGTATGTTATTCCCTTCTTGAACTAGATCAGATGACAGTAAAGCTCAAATACTGCTCTTCTACCTCCCTTCTTTCCCTCTACTATAATATGTTTTTTTGCCACTTCCTTTGGTGTAATTTACCCTTTTCTACAACCTTCTTACCACTTCCCTCATAGCCCTCCCTTTATATCTCTTATTTATATTTTATATCTTTACATCAGTTAATTTATACAGGCATTCACAACCTATGTATATCCCTTTCATTTGTCATAATAGTTGTACCATTCACAAGAATGACTTATATATGTATATGTGTGTGTGTGTGTGTGTATATATATATATATATATATATATATATATATATATATACATAAAAAACTTACATAAGATGATATAATCCCACATAAAGATGTAAACAACCTAAGCTTATTGGTTAATGAGGTTTGTGGGGTTTTTCCCCCTGGTTACCTTTTTATGTCTCTCTTGAGTTTTGTATTTGGAGATCAAATTTTCCATTGAGTTCTGGCCTTTTCATCAGGAAGGTCTGGAATTCCCTTATTTCATTGAATGTCCATCACCTTGCCTGGAAAATTATGCTTAGTTTTGCTGGGTAGTTGATCCTTGGTTGTAGTCCCAGCTCCTTTGCCCTTCAGAATATCATATTCCAATTTCTCCTGTCTTTTTTTTTTTTTTTTAAATTTATTTTTAGTTTACCACACACGGTTCTACATAGTTTTGAGTTCCAGTTTTTCTCCCCTCCCTCCCCCCTCCCTCCCCAAGACGGCATGAAGTCTCATATAACTGTCATGTATAACTTTGCATTGAATTAATTTATGCTCTAGTCAGGTCGTGGAGAAGAATTTTGACCAATGGAATGAATCATGAGAAAGAAGAAACAGAACCAAAAAAAAAACAAAAAAAAAAAAAACCCAAAACCAAAAACAAAAGAGAAGCAGAAAAGGCGAGCATGTAGTAGTGTGCCTCAGTCTGTATTCAAACTTCGCAGTTCTTTCTCTGAATGAAGATAGCATTCTCCATCGTGAGTCCCCTGGAGTTGTCCTTGCCCCTTTAGGTTGCTGAGAGAAGCGCAGTATGTCAGGGTTGGTCCTCACGGAATCCACATATCTGTGGCTGTGCACAACGTTCTCCTGGCTCTGCTCCGCTCACTCAGCATTATGTCGTGTAGGTTTTTCCAGGTTGTTATGAAGTCTGCATCATCCCCATTTCTTATGGCACAATAGTATTCCATCACCTTCATATACCACAGCTTGTTCAGCCATTCCCCAATTGATGGGCATCCCTTTGCTTTCCAATTCTTGGCTACCACAAAGAGAGCTGCTATAAATATTCTTGTACATATGGGTCCTTTTCCCGCTTGCGTGATTTCTTTGGGATACAACCCTAGAAGTGGTATTACTGGGTCAAAGGGTATGAACATTTCTATAGCCCTTTGGGCATAGTTCCACACCGCCCTCCAAAATGGCTGGATCAGCTCGCAGCTCCACCAGCAATGCAACAATGTTCCAATTTCCCCACATCCTTTCCAGCATTTATCATTCTCCTGATTTGTTATTTTAGCCAATCTGACAGGAGAGATGTGGTATCTAAGAGTTGTTTTGATTTGCATTTCTCTAATCAGCAGCGATCCAGAGCATTTTTCCATATGCCTGTAGATAGCTTTAATTTCTTCCTCTGAAAACTGCCTGTTCATATCCTTTGACCATTTCTCAATTGGGGAATGGCTTGTATTCCTATATATTTGGCTTAGCTCCCTGTATATTTTAGAAATGAGGCCTTTATCAGAGATACTAGTTGCAAAGATTTTCTCCCAATTTTCTGCTTCCCTCCTAATTCTTGTTGCATTGGCTTTTTTTGTACAAAAACATTTCAATTTGACATAATCAAAATTATCCACTTTGCATTTTGTAATGCTCTCTATCTCTTGTTGGGTCATGAATTCTTTACTTTTCCACAAATCTGATAAGTAAACTATTCCTTGCTTTCCCAAATTACTTAGAGTATCAACTTTTACTCCTAAATCATGAACCCATTTTGACTTTATTTTGGTATATGGTGTAAGATATTGGTCTATGCCCAGTTTTTGCCCTACCATTTTCCAATTTTCCCAACAGTTTTTGTGAAATAGTGAATTATTAGCCCAGAAACTGGCTTCTTTGGGTTTATCAAAGAGTAGATTGCTAAACTTGTTGATTTCACCTACTTGTGTACCTATCCTATACCACTGATCCACACCCCTGTTTCTTAACCAGTACCAGGCAGTTTTGATGACTGCTGCTGTGTAGTACAGTTTAATATCTGGTGTGGCTAAACCACCATCCCTAGCATGTCTTTTCATTAATATCCTAGATACTCTAGACCTCTTGTTTTTCCAAATGAATTTTGTTATTATTTTGTCCAGCTCAGTAGAAAAAAATTTTGGTAGTTCGATTGGTATGGCACTGAATAGATAGATTAATTTAGGTAGAATTGTCATTTTTATTATATTAGCTCGGCCTAACCATGAGCAACTGATATTCTCCATTTATTTAGATCTGATTTTATTCGCGTGAAAAGTGTTTCATAGTTATGTTCATATAGGCCCTGGGTTTGTCTTGGCAAATAGACTCCCAAATATTTTATAGTGCCTTCAGTAACTTTGAATGGAATTTCTCTTTCTATCTCTTGCTGTTGGGCTTTGTCAGTAATGTATAGGAATGCTGAGGATTTCTGTGGGTTTATTTTATATCCTGCAACTTTGCTAAAGTTGTTTATTATTTCAAGTAGTTTTTTACTTGATTCTCTAGGATTCTCTAGATAAATCATCATATCATCTGCAAAAAGTGATAATTTAGTTTCTTCTTTTCCTATTCTAATTCCTTCAATTTCTTTTTCTTCTCTTATTGCTACAGCTAATGTTTCTAGAACCAAATTGAATAATAGGGGTGATAATGGACATCCTTGTTTCACCCCTGATCTTATTGGGAATGCATCTAGTTTATCCCCATTACAAATAATGCTTGTTGATGGTTTTAGGTAGATGCTATTTATAATTTTGAGGAAGGTTCCCCTTATTCCTATGCTTTCTAGTGTTTTTAATAGGAATGGGTGTTGTACTTTGTCAAAGGCTTTTTCTGCGTCTATTGAGATGATCATATGGTTTTTGCTAGTTTTGTTGTTGATATGATCAATTATGCTAATAGTTTTCCTAATATTGAACCAGCCTTGCATTCCTGGAATAAATCCTACCTGGTCATGGTGTATTATTCTCGTAATGAGTTGCTGCAATCTTTTTGCTAATATTTTATTTAAAATTTTTGCATCAATGTTCATTAGAGAAATTGGTCTATAATTTTCTTTCTCTGTTTTAACTCTACCTGGTTTAGGTATTAGTACCATATTTGTGTCATAAAAAGAATTTGGTAGGACTCCTTCTTCCCCTATTTTCCCAAATAGTCTGCAAAGTATTGGAATTAGTTGTTCTTTAAATGTTTGATAGAATTCACATGTAAAACCATCTGGCCCTGGAGATTTTTTCCTAGGGAGTTCGTTGATGGCCTGCTCAATTTCTTTTTCTGATATGGGGTCATTAAGAAATTTCACTTCCTTCTCTGTTAGTCTGGGCAGTTTATGTTTTTGTAGATATTCATCCATATCTCTAAGGTTGTCAAATTTATGGGCATACAGTTGGGCAAAATAATTCCTAATTATTGTTTTGATTTCCTCTTCATTAGAGGTGACCTCACCTTTTTCATTTTTTATACTGGTAATTTGATTTTCTTCTTTCTTTTTTTTAATCAAATTGGCCAAAGGTTTGTCAATTTTATTGGTTTTTTCATAAAACCAGCTCTTTGTTTTATTTATTAATTCAATAGTTTTCTTGGTTTCAATTTTATTAATCTCTCCTTTGATTTTCAGTATTTCTAATTTGGTATTTAATTGGGGGTTTTCAATTTGCTCTTTTTCTAGCTTTTTCAGCTGTATGCCCATATCATTGATCTCCTCTTTCCCTATTTTATTCATGTAGGCATTTAGAGATATAAAACTTCCCCTAAGAACAGCTTTTGCTGCATCCCATAAGTTTTGGTATGTTGTTTCATTATTGTCATTCTCTTGAATGAAATTATTGATTGTTTCTCTGATTTGATCTTTGGCCCACTCACTCTTTAGAATTAAATTATTTAGTTTCCAATTAGTTTTTCGCTTATTTTTCCATGGTGCTTTATTAAAAATGATTCTTATTGCATCATGATCTGAAAAGGATGCATTGACTACTTCTGCTTTTCTGCACTGGATTGTGAGGTTTTTATGCCCAAGTACATGGTCAATTTTTGAGTATGTGCCATGTACTTTTGAGAAGAAAGTATATTCCTTTTTATCCCCATTCAGTTTTCTCCAGAGGTCTATCATATGTGCCTTTTCTAAAATTCTGTTTACCTCCTTAACTTTTTTCTTATTTATTTTGAGGTTAGATTTATCAAGTTCAGAAAGGGGGAGGTTGAGGTCTCCCAATATTATAGTTTTGCTGTCTATTTCTTCCTGTAACTCCCTTAACCTCTCCTCTAAGAATTTGTATGCCTTACCACTTGGTGCATACATGTTAAGCAATGATATTGCTTCATTGTTTATGGTGCCTTTTAGCAGGATATAATGTCCTTCCTTATCTCTTTTAATTAGATCTATCTTTACTTTTGCTTTGTCTGAGATTAGGATTGCTACACCTGCTTTTTTACTTTAGCTGAGGCACAATATATTTTACTCCAGCCTTTTACCTTAACCCTATGTGTATCCCCCTGTTTCAGATGTGTTTCTTGTAAACAGCATATTGTAGGATTATGGTTTTTAATCCATTCTGCTATCTGCTTCTGTTTTGTGAGAATGTTCATCCCCTGCACGTTCAGGGTTATGATTTCTATCTGTGTCTTTTTCTCCATCCTAATTCCCCCTGTTTATGCTTTTATTTCTCCCTTTCCCCTTCTCCTCCCCAACAAAGTTTTGCTTTGGACCGCTGCTTTCCTCAGTTAACCCTCCCTCTTTATTCCCCTCCCTTATCTAACCGTTACCCACTTGCTACTTCTCCTCTTCCTTCTGCCCTCCCCCCTCCCTTTTTCCCCCCTTTCCCTCCCACTTCCCATAGGACAAGTTAGATTTCTAAACTTATCAGAGTATGTTATTCCCTTCTTGAACTAGATCAGATGACAGTAAAGCTCAAATACTGCTCTTCTCCCTCCCTTCTTTCCCTCTACTATAATATGTTTTTTTGCCACTTCCTTTGGTGTAATTTACCCTTTTCTACAACCTTCTTACCACTTCCCTCATAGCCCTCCCTTTATATCTCTTATTTATATTTTATATCTTTACATCAGTTAATTTATACAGGCATTCACAACCTATGTATATCCCTTTCATTTGTCACAATAGTTGTACCATTCACAAGAATGACTTATATATGTATATGTATATATATATATATATACATAAAAAACATACATAAGATGATATAATCCCACATAAAGATGTAAACAACCTAAGCTTATTGGTTAATGAAGTTTATGGGGTTTTTCCCCCCGGTTACCTTTTTATGTCTCTCTTGAGGTTTGTATTTGGAGATCAAATTTTCCATTGAGTTCTGGCCTTTTCATCAGGAAGGTCTGGAATTCCCTTATTTCATTGAATGTCCATCGCCTTGCCTGGAAAATTATGCTTAGTTTTGCTGGGTAGTTGATCCTTGGTTGTAGTCCCAACTCCTTTGCCCTTCGGAATATCATATTCCAATTTCTCCTGTCTTTTAATGTGGAAGCTGAGAGATCCTGCGTGATCCTGACTGTAGTTCCACGATATTTGAATTGCTTCTTTTTGGCTGCTTGCAGTATTTTCTCCTTAAGTTTATAGCTCTGAAATTTGGCTATAATATTTCTTGGTGTTTTCAGTTTGGGATCTCTTTCAGGGGGTGATCGGTGAATTCTTTCAATGACTATTTTGCCCTCTGGTTCTAGGACCTCTGGGCAGTTGTCTTTGATAATTTCTTCGAAGATACTGTCAAGGCTCCTTTTTTCATCGTGGATTTCCGGTAGACCAATAACTCTCAAATTGTCTCTCCTGGATCTATTTTCCAGGTCAGTTGTTTTGCCAATCAGATATTTCACATTTTTTTCTATTTTTTCATTCTTTACATTTTGTTTTATTACTTCTTGATGCCTCATAGATTCATTAGCTTCCACTTGCTCAAGTCTAATTTAAATGAGTTAGTGTTTACATTTTGCTTTGAGCCTCCATTTTCAATTGGTTGATTTCACCTCTCAGGGTGTCCTTTTCTCTCTCTAGATTCTGAATCTCCATAGCCATTTCGCCAATCTTATTCTTTAGGGACTTGATTTCGTCAGTGGATTTTTTCTCCCTTTTTTCCATTTTTTCCATATTTTCTTTTAGCTCCCTAATTTGGTTTTTAAAATCCTCTTTTAGCTCCTCCAGCAGTGCTTTTTGGGCTGGAGACCAGATCATATTAGCTTTTGAGGTATCTGATGTATCTACCGTGTCATTGCTATCTTCTTCTAAGTCGATATTTTGATCCTGCCTGTCTCCATAAAAAGAATCTATTGTCCTCGGTTTTTTTGTGTTCTTCTTCATGTTGGATTGCCTTTTGCTGGCGTTAGAACGAATTTCTATCTGTGAGTCTCAGGGCTTTCTGTCCCAGCTTTCTTATTCTGGGGGTTGTGAGTCTAAAATTATAACCTTCAGTTTCCTGAGGTGTGGGGGAGGGGTCTGGCTCCCTGGCGTCTCACTCCCTATGGGTGCTCTCCAGCACTTGCTTTTCAGCAATGGTCTCAGCTGTTTGTTGTTTGAGCTGATGACTGGCGCTTCCCCTGGGGGAGCAAGGTTACGTCTGGGCTCCTGGCTTGGCCCCCTGCCGACTCTTCCCCTCTGGGACTGATGAGCTTCTAGTATTTGTCCTGTGAAGCCCCGCTACTCTCTCCTCTGTTTCAGTTTTTTTTTTTTTTTCCCGAGGAATTCTCTGGGTGAGGGGGGGAGGGGTTAGAGCCGCTTACCTAGCCATTGAGTCTTCCGGAAGTTCAAGAGGCCGAGATCCTGGGTTTTGCAAGCGTCAGAACTGGGTGTTTTCGCGGCTGTTGGCGTTGCGCTGCCTCTCGTAGCTCCCAGAGACTGCCGTCCTGTGTTGGGAGGCCTGGGGATCTCTGCCGGTTTCGGGCGCCCAGCTTTCTCCCAGCTCGTCTCCCACGTGGATTTCCCGGCCGGCCGCTTCCGCCTTGGTCTGGAGCAGCTCCGCACCGAGCACTCTCCGCGCCTGCAGGTTCGTTCCTCTGGCCTTTCAGACTCTCCCGGCTCGGAAATTTGCCCCACGCAGGCTGCTCGCGGTTTCTGACTCTCTCAAATCTGCTCAAATTCACTTTTTTATGGGAATCTGACAGACCTTGTGAGAGAGCTCCGGTAAGAGGCTGCCTTCATGCGGCCATCTTGGCTCCGCCCCCCGCCTCTCCTGTCTTTTAATGTGGAAGCTGAGAGATCCTGCGTGATCCTGACTGTACTTCCACGATATTTGAATTGCTTCTTTTTGGCTGCTTGCAGTATTTTCTCCTTGAGTTTATAGCTCTGAAATTTGGCTATAATATTTCTTGGTGTTTTCAGTTTGGCATCTCTTTCAGGGGGTGATCGGTGAATTCTTTCAATGACTATTTTGCCCTCTGGTTCTAGGACCTCTGGGCAGTTGTCTTTGATAATTTCTTCGAAGATACTGTCAAGGCTCCTTTTTTCATCGTGGATTTCCGGTAGACCAATAACTCTCAAATTGTCTCTCCTGGATCTATTTTCCAGGTCAGTTGTTTTGCCAATCAGATATTTCACATTTTTTTCTATTTTTTCATTCTTTACATTTTGTTTTATTACTTCTTGATGCCTCATAGATTCATTAGCTTCCACTTGCTCAAGTCTAATTTTAAATGAGTTAGTGTTTACATTTTGCTTTTGAGCCTCCATTTTCAATTGGTTGATTTCACCTCTCAGGGTGTCCTTTTCTCTCTCTAGATTCTGAATCTCCGTAGCCATTTCGCCAATCTTATTCTTTAGGGACTTGATTTCATCAGTGGATTTTTTCTCCCTTTTTTCCATTTTTTCCATATTTTCTTTTAGCTCCCTAATTTGGTTTTTAAAATCCTCCTTTAGCTCTTCCAGCAGTGCTTTTTGGGCTGGAGACCAGTTCATATTAGCTTTTGAGGTATCTGATGTATCTACCGTGTCATTGCCGTCATCCTCCATATCGATATTTTGATCCTGCCTGTCTCCATAAAAAGAATCTATTGTCCTCAGTTTTTTTGTATTCTTCTTCATGTTTGTTGTTTTCCCTTTTCCTGGCGTTACAACGAATTTCTATCTTTGGGCTCTCTATCCCAGCTTTCTTATTCTGGGGGTTGTGAGTCTAGAATTATAACCTTCAGTTTCCTGAGGTGTGGGGGAGGGGTCTGGCTCCCTGGCGTCTCACTCCCTGTGGGTGCTCTCCAGCACTTGCTTTTCAGCAATGGTCTCAGCTGTTTGTTGTTTGAGCTGATGTCTGGCACTTCCCCTGGGGGAGCAAGGTTATGTCTGGGCTCCCGGTGTTGACCCCTGCCGACTCTGCCCCTCTGGGACTAATGAGCTTCTAGTATTTGTCCTGTGAGGCCCCGCTACTCTCTCCTCTGTTTCAGTTCTCTTTTTTTTTTTTCCCCGAGGAATTCTTTGGGCGAGGGGGGGAGGGATTAGAGCCTTTTACCTGGCCATTGAGTCTTCCGGAAGTTCAAGGAGCCGAGTTCCTGGGTTTTGCAAGCATCAGGAGTGGGTGTTTTCACGGCCGGTGGCGTTGCGCTGCCTCTCGTCGCTCCCACAGACTGCCGTCCTGTGTTGGGAGTCCTGGGGATCTCTGCCGGTTTCAGGCGCCCAGCTTTCTCCCAGCCCGTCTCCCACGTGGATTTCTCGGCCAGCCGCTTCCGCCTTGGTCTGGAGCAGCTCCACACCGAGCACTCTCCGAGCCTGCAGGTTCGTTCCTCCGGCCTTTCAGACTCTCCCGGCTCGGAAATTTGCCCCACACAGACTGCTCGCGGTTTCTGACTCTCTCAAATCTGCTCAAATTCACTTTTTTATAGGAATCTGACAGACCTTGTGAGAGAGCTCCGGTAAGACGCTGCCTTCATGGGGCCATCTTGGCTCCGCCCCTCCTGTCTTTCTCATTTATTGACAATGACTTTAATTCTGACAAACTTTTAAACTAGGAGTCTCGAGTATTAAGCATGAATTCGTATAGTTTCCCTTAATGTTCATTATATATATATATACATATATATATATATAATATATATGACAAAAACTAAACTTACAAAACATAGACCATGAAATGTGAAAGTCAAACTTATTTCACTTTCTTCTTCACTTTTTTTCATGCCATCTGTTCACCCATCACTGTGTCTGATCACTCTTCTCAAAGATGAGGTCATAAAGAATAGCCAAGCAATTTGAACAATCACAGATTTGAACTGAAGATGGAAAATGGGCCCACTGGAGTTTTCCTTTAAGACAGTGGGAAGTTATGTACAAGATTCAGTAAAATAGTTAATTCCTTCTTTCTTACATAGGATTATTTCTCAAACACAAAGAAAAAATTAAAGGAAATAATTGCTACAAAATGAAAATTTGCAGGAAGTATCATCTAGGCACAAAAGGAGCTCACCTGTCAGGCAACAGTTTTCACTAAGTTGAATACTCAGGTAGGCTGTGCTCACACAAATTACGACTCCTAATTCTTTGACTAAATTGAATAGCAGAGTTGGTCAAATAACTGGTCAGTTAGTAAACAGTAAATCCTTGGTTGAAACAATCTGTTTGAGATTATTGTTTATTATTATTATGTATCATTATTATTATTATTTAATTGTTCAGCTTTTTAAATGAATTTACTGAATTGATAAGCTTTACCATCATGGGAATATATAGTCCCAGAAAAGTAATTAACAAAACAATTAATTTTTATCTTGTTTAATAACAGCTGGAGGTGCTTCATATGTGAATCTAGAAAAGTGAGTTATTAGGCATTGAAAATTATGCCCCCAAAAGTATATGTACTTGTATTTTTCAAAAATTTAAATAGTAACCTTTACTTTAGGAGAATGTAATTAACCAGACCATTTCTAATAATCTACAATATTGAGCTCTGGACATGTTAAGACATATTCAAAAAGGAATACCATGTTCAACCGCTGGGCCATGCCAATTATTTCTATTTATGTTGTAAGGGGACACAAAGACATAACATTTGATTTATTTCCCTAAATTCACAAGGTTGCATTATAAGTAATAAGACTCCGTATATTTTTAACACTTCTTGTTGGCTGTCTATACAATGCCAAAGTATGAAGATTAATAATGGAAAACTCAGGTTTGAATGCCAAGTAGTCACACCCATTGATAAGTAACAGATCCACTCTGTAAATAATGCTCTCCCTTAATATCATACATAAAACCCACAGAAGACAGTAAATCTTTTTGCTTTTTTTCTACTGAAGGCTCCATTCTCTGGTGATTTATCACCCATCACTTTTAATTGTCAACTTTGTTGAACTCTTTTTGGCTTGTGGGGAGAAAAGAGGGTGTTTCAAATTGGTTAAACACTTTTTCTAAAGCTTGAAACAGGTGTTTAAAAATGGCTTTGCGTAGTTTCTATGCCAAGCTTGAAAACTATTAGGTTCCATATGGCGTCTGAGGAACTGTCTCATATGATATATGAGTTGTTACAGTTCCAAATTGACATCTTATTGAATCTGAATGAGCTGTGGGATTTCTATAGGTAGGGCCACTTTTAAAAAAGGATTTCATGCCTTTGTACTTAGACTTTGCTGAGTGGACAAAGGATCCCCTATGAATGCAACATAGTTATATTTGGAAAAAAGCACCTGATTCATTTCTCCTAAAAAAGATTCTATTGGAACTCACTAATTCTCTTGGTAAAGTACTATCTGCAATCCAAGACCAGATTTTTCTTACTCCAGTGTTAAGATGGGTTATCCTTAGCATGTTTATAATTTGAGGGCTCAAGATAGTTATTCATTCAAAGGTATGAAAAGAATATGGTGATGATAATAATAATTCACATTAAATAACCCTCCAAGATTTATGAAGTGCTATCCTCACAATAATCCCTTGAAGGAAGGGAAGGAAACAGGCATTTATTGAGTACTTTCTATATTCCAACTGCTTTATAAATATTATCTCATTTAATGCTCACAAGAACCCAGGGATGCTATGTGAAAGATGAGACAGTTTAGTGCATCATTGGATTTGTATTCCCAGCATGTAATACAATACCTTTCCCATAGTAAGTGTTCAATAAATGCATTTTCATACTTATTTCTATCCATCCATCCACCCACTCATTTTCAAGTGCAAAGTCTTGAGTAGGAGATGCTTCCATATTGTCTCACAATCAGATCAGTGATGACCAAAATATTTTGTTCACATACAAACATAAGTTTTTTAAAAAGGATCCCGCACCTCTAATAAGTATCTGAATTTATAAATTATATATGTGTGATATTGTACTGATATTTGATATGTATAAAGTTTTTAACGATATTAAACACATAAAATTTTTAACGAAGTTTAAAAATGTAGCATGGGATGGAGAGCTGATTAGAGTCAAGAGGATCAAGGTTCTACTTTAGATGCATACTAGTTTTTTGTGATCCTGAGCAAGTTACTTAACCTCTCCATGTTAAAAGCAATTCTCAAAGGCTATAATTGTCAGAGAAGATGCTGACTTGCATTGGCAGAGTTTCTTCATCTCATAGTTCCTTAGATCAATGAAATCACAGGTCCAACCCCTTATCCCTGTTATAAAACATATACAGAATAGTGTATAGCTCGGTAGATACAGTGCCAGACCCAAAGTCAGGAAGACTCATCTTCCAGAGTTCAAATCTGACCTCAGATACTTCCTAGCTGTGGGACCTTGAGCACATCACTTAACCATGTTTTCCTCAGTTTTCTCCTCTGCAAAATGAGCCAAAGCAGGAAATGCAAACCACTCTAATATCTTTCCCAAGAAAACCCCGAATGGTGTCAAGAAGAATAAGATATGACTGAAAATTGCTGAACAACAGCAAATAGAACATAAAAAAAAATTAAAGGTGAGATTAAGATGAAAGAAAATATTTCAGAATGCTTCTTATTTAGTAACAGTGCTAAAATATGTTTACTTTCACTAAATATGAGTGTCAGTGTTTTTATTGACAGCAATATGATTGGATGTGCTTTACTATTGTGAAAGTCATTTGGGGTTGAGACAGGGAGGATTTGAATAAGAAATGCTATGCATTAAGTGCTGAGAATAGGAATAGAAGAATGAGACAGACCCTAAACTCAAAAAGTTTACATTCTCATGAGAAAGGGAACACATATAGGAGAGTCACCAGAGAAAGAAATTATGGTCTGGGAAATCACAAAGATGATGGTTGAACAACAGATCAGTCAATTGACATGTCCTTTCAAAAGGCAATGGTAGTGTTGATTTGAATGCTTAGAGAAAGGGATAGAACAGGGTGGGGGAAGGAAAAAAGAGGAAGGGCAGAAATGACTGTCGTGAAAATGTTGCTGTATTCTTCCAGAACATGCAAAACCTAATGGCTTAGATATTCCCAGACCTGGTCTTTAGTGGTCTGGTTTGAAGAGCAGAACAGCAGGAGGAACAGAGTCCAAGTGGAAATAACAATAATGTTTGTTTGTTAGTAATTAATTATTCAGTTAATTTTAATCAATGCAGCTTACCAAGCAGGTATTTTTAATTTTTAAGATAACTTTTTCATTTAATGGTATCCAATATTCTAATTGAATAATAGGTCATAACAGTCAGTGAACACAACAACTCTTCAGCAAGAATCATGTTTCTCTGTGTGTAAAAATTCACATGCACTTTAAAAACACAGGGCAAAAGTGCACCGTCTCTAATTTTAACTAATGAGAAAGTTTTCAATATAAATGCATATCACATTGTTTTCCCCAAGTCCTCTCCTCTACCAAACAACCTTATTTCTGTTGAAATATTCTTCCAGGTTCTCATGTTCATAATTGCAGTATTAACCTAGACTTCTCACTCTCTTGAAACCCACATATCAGTTGCCAAATCTTGCTGTTTCTACAATCACAAATCTCTTGCATCTAAACATGCTCTGTACTAAGACAGTCATGACCTGAGTACAAACCCTCATTGCCTCTAGCCTAGACTATTGAAATAGCCTTGTAATTTGTTTGTCTGCTACAAATCTTGCCTTACTGAAATCTAGTCTCTGTATGTTTGCCAGTTGATTTTCCTTAAGTACATATCTGAACATGTCATGCACCTAGTCCAAAAACTTTAGTGCTACCTCTAATACAGAACAACTTAATCAGTCAACAAACATTTATTTAGTGCTCAAGAACTGTGCTAAGGATTCAAAGAAGGCAAACAGTTTGTCCTTGTTCTTAAAAAGTTCATATCCTAATAGGAGAGTATCTCAGTAAGGCAAAATTCATGACCTCAGAGAGGACCATGGGCATACCTGAATCACAAAATATAAGGAATTCTCTAGGTAGAAGGCAGAGGAAGTATAACATTTATTTAGACTCCAGAGGATCAGGTTCAAGGACCAATGCCCCCAATTTGATATTGTGGCAATAATATTCCAAAACTGATAAGCCCACCTCACTATAGTAACAAGGAAATTATAGCAAAATATTATAGCAAGGAACCAAGCCATACTTGTGCTTCCCCTCAATGCTAGGGCCTTCCTATAAGAAGATCACACAAGAATCCTAACTCTTCTCAGCACTCTCTCCTTCAGTTCTGCTGACTCTAAGTTCCTTGATCTCTGCAACTCTCTCTTGTGTTCAGCACTCTCCGCTCTGCAAACTCTTGATGCTGGCTCTCTGCTTCTGAATCCTGCTGCTTTCTGCTCTGCTGCTTCCAGCTCTGTTCTTCCAGTTCCACTCTCAGTCCTCAGTTCTGCTCTGCTCCAAGTTCTGTTCTCCTTTAATACAGGCCTATATGTCATCTGATTGACTAGAACTCAGGAACATGCCATTGACTCTGGTCTTCACAACTCCCCTTAGGGCCCTGAGGGCTTCATGTCTCTCTCAAACTAGCAAACTAGTTTGCTAACTAGCCTGGGGCCTCACATCTAGTTAGTGAAAGGGTATGGGCCTGTCTCTAATCAGACCTCCATTTGTTGGCCCCACCTGAAGCCTATTCAATGGTCAGGAAAGATCTTTCACTTACTGATTGGCTTTACAGAGAGATACCTCTGAAAAATATCAAGGGACACACATGATACGTACACAGATGAGAGGAGAAGTAATGTGGGAGCAGAAGATACAAGGAGCTGGGATGGGAGTGGGAGAAGGTGAAAGACCTCCTACCGAAGGTAGGATTTGAGGTGAGTCTTGAAGGAAGCCACAAGGTAAATGTTAGAATGCTAGGCAGGAAGTTCAGCTTATACTAAGAAGAGAAAGGAAGGAAGGAAGGAAGGAAGGAAGGAAGGAAGCAAGAAAGAAAGAAAGAAAGAAAGAAAGAAAGAAAGAAAGAAAGAAAGAAAGAAAGAAAGAAAGAAAGAAAGAAAGGAAGAAACAGAGAGAAAGGGAGAAGGAATGAGAGAGAAGGAAAGAGAGAAGAAAGAAAAAGAGGAAGAAAGAAGGACAGAGAGAAAGAAGGAAAAAGAGAGAGAGAAACAATCAAGCAAAAATTCATGGAGTCAAGGGGGATGGAATGCCAGGTGTGAGGATCAGAAAATATACCAGTATAGCTGGGCCACAGAATGTGTGGAGAGGAGTCAAGTAAAAAAAACTGGAAAGGAAAGGTGGGGCATGCTATGCAAGGCTTTAAATACTAATGAGAGGGTTTTAACTTAGGGACATTATAGGGAAGCCAAGGGAGTTGAGTAGGGAAATGACATGATCAGAACTTGTATCTAGGAAAATCACTTTGGTAGTTTAAGGGAAAATGGGCTGGAGCAAGGAGAAACTTGAAGCAGGGAGAAATACCACATCTCCAGTCTCTATGTCTTTGTACTCATTCTTCTCCATGCCTGGAATTTACTCCTTTCTCAACTTCACCTCATAGAAACTCAAATTTCAAGATGCAGCTTAAGTATCAACTTCTACATGAACCTTTCCTTATCTCTTCAAGTGCAAGTGCCCTCCCTTATTAACTATTTCATATTTAACTTTTATATTTATTCTGTATACCTAGATATGTATATATATATATATATAAATGTGTGTATATACATGCATACATAGATGTCTATACATACATATATACGTACATGCATACTGTCTCCCCCAATACAATGTAAGCTTCTTAAAATCATGGATTATTTCATTTTTTGCCTTTGTATCCCCAGAACCTAGCACAATTTTTGCCAGATATAATAGATTAATTGATTTTCTTAATAGATGACATCAAATCTGAATTTCTTGTTCCTGTTTGCATAGTGTATGTTTTTGTTTTGTTTTGAATGAATGTGTGAAATAGCAAGGACAGTTTGGCTGGATTTTAGAGTGAAAGAAAGGGAGTAACACACTATTGCAGTAAGAGTCATTTGGGGTTAGGTTATGAAGTGATGAAAAATAAAGGAAAGGAGTTATATTTTATACAGAGGTAATAGGGAACTACTATGAGTATGAGAGTGACATGGTAGATCTATGCTTTAGGAAAATCATTTTGGCAGGTGTATAGAGGATAGTTTGCAGTATGAAAGAGACTTGAGTCAAAAAGGTTTTTATGTAATAGTTTAGAGATGGTGAGAGTCAGAACTAGAATACTGCCCAGATAAGTGAAGAGAAAGAAACAATGCAAAGGATAATATAGAGATAGAAATAACAAGATTTGGCTACAGCTTGGATATGTAGGGTAAGTGAAAATGAGTCAAGGATAACACAAAGTTTGGAAACATGGGTGATTAGAAGGGTAGTGTTAACCTTGACAGAAATAAAACAGTTCAGAAGAGGAATGGGTTTGATCTGGAAAGGTGAGATCTGTGATGAACATCACAATTCTTCTATGCCTGTTCATTCTGTGTCACGCTCTGTCACACCAAAAATGAAAGGGCAGAAGCATGACAGGGATCATACGTACAGGTCAGTGTCCCAGAGTGCAAAGCATTCCCTCTAAGAGCCACCAGCCATAGCCACAATGTGATCTGGGTACAAGGGGAGATGATGGGGTGAGAGGATTTCCCCAGTGGCACCTTCACAGCCCAGATTAAATCATAATTTCTCTGAAGAGGTAATTGCGAAGAAAAGAGAAGCTTGCCCAGCAATGGAAGAGAAAAAAGTTGGAAGGAAAGGATTCTTGGCATATAATAGGTAAAGGATAGGTGTGATTATGTTGGAGGAAAAAATCCCACAACTGGTTATATCCAAGAGGGTGGGATATAATCCATCTTCCTACCCTTCCACCCTCTGATTCATAGGTTGATCATGCAGTTGTGGCAGAATTTCACCTTCACCGTGAGGTCTTGCCACATCCCACCTCCACTTTGAAGATTATGGCAGGAGATGGAAATGCCTTGGGATTAGGAACTATGTCTTATATTTTTGTTTCCTTTAGCAGTAGTTCACAAGTTGATTTGCAGCTTTGTTTTAATTTTGTTACACAAATCTAGTTGTACTACCACTATCTAAATCCTTGTTGTTCTTCACAAAGGCCTCTTAATTTGATTATATATTCAACTTATTTGTCTGGTTCTACTATAAATTTGTGTTATCTAATCTTTACTCTCATTAGCAAGGAAATTCTATTACTCTTCCCTAAATTGACTCCATTGAATTCAAATTCCTCCACACAGCAGTTGTTTAAACCTTTATCATTTCTTCTCAAGCATCTTATTCCACCCGTCTCCCTTCTCTTTGAGCACAGGACCTTGCCTCATATTTTACTGAGAAAATAGAAGCTATCCCCCTTGAACACCCTCATCTTCCCTACCTTAAATTTCAAAACTTCTTTGACATTATCTCTATTTTTTCCACTTCTATTCCAATCTAGGAGGAAATGGTTTTTCTCATTAGCAAGGCCAACCCCTCTACTTAAACCCTTTATCTCATCCCTTCACATGTCTTTGGGAAGAGTAAATAAATTCCCATCATTCAGCTCTTGAATATAACTTTAATAAACTACATATTAAAATTTAAAATGTTTACAGCTATTCTAAGAAGATGCCATTTGTCCATTAAAATAGTATTATAGATTTAAAAATGGGAGGATTCTTGGAGATTTTTAAACCGCAACTCATTTTAAAGATGAGGAAACAGGCCCAGAGAAGTTACTTGACAAAGGTCATACAAGTTGAAAATGTCTGAGGCAAGATTTGAACCTCGGGCTTTCACTCCAAGATCAGCACTCTACACTGTGTTGCTTCTAATAATATATAATTTTATATACTTTTTAGGTATGATCCCTTCACTTTACCAAAAAGCCCATTATCTCTCAAACAGCATTTTGATTAACTATATACACTGGGCTAGGTTTATATGGAGACAAAGAGATTTATTGCAATTTTTTTTTGATATGCTATTTCACTCAATTCCTTTGTTTTGTCCTCTGACTAAATAAAATAGTAAACAAATCTATGGAGGTTAATGAACTATGATTATGATTGAATGCTGACCTACATAGTATCTTTCATCTTTGTTTTATTTTTGTTTTTGGTTTTTTTTTTTTGGTTTTTGGGCAGGCAATTGGGGTTAAGTGACTTGCCCAAGGTCACGCAGCTAGTACATGTGTCAAGTGCCTGAGGTCACATTTGAACTCAGGTCCTCCTGACTCCAGGGCTGGTGCTCTACTCACTGCGCCACCTAGCTGCCCCTAGTGCACATATTCTAAGGGCTCCCATGTGGCATATAGGGGTGCCCGAGATGTGTGGGAGACATAGGCATATTTGTAGACATCGTGAAAGGAGAGGTAGATGAGGAGGAATACCAGAATAAATATAGGTGATATTTTTAAAAAGCTATCAATACAAATCTATTTTTAAAAAGCCTGTTATATTACGTTCAACCTCTCCCCCAGCCCCCCAAAAAAGACATTTTTAGATTAATTTCCTAAACTTCCTAGCTTTTGGTCCATGGAGGACAATTAAATTACAGCATTAAGGTTATTGTGCCATTTTGAGAAAAATTTAAAATGTAATTAAAATAAGAAATGGTTATAATTAACTTTTAGTTATCTAGGTTGAATATTTACCTGAGTGTCTCTGATGTGGCATTTTTCTGTTTCAATATCTCTCTTTCAAATACTAGATGTAAACAAGAACTTATTTCATTAATTTTTCTAAAATTACATGTGGGACAGATTGTTGTGAGACATTATCTATTAGCATTATATCCTAGAAGACTGGAGAACACTTGTAAAACCATGATGGCTCCCCACAGACAGACTGGAGATGCCAATGATTTCACTCATGCTAGCTAGCACTTTGCTCTCAATTTTACAACTGGATCGACTTGCCCACAGTGGCTAAACTTTCTGCACAAAACAAAAAAAAAAAAAAAAGAAAACCAAAACAAAACATGCGGGACTAGCATACAATATCTGACTATGACACCACACAAGATAAATTATGACATGCACCTTACAAAAATGGGATTGCCACAGTATTAAAGAAAAAGTTTATTACAGATAATTGCTTGCTCTGTTTATGCTGTTTCTGTAGAACTCGGATAAGCAATTTAGCTTACAGAGATTTATAACAGTTTTCATGAAGATGTATGAAACCCCAAACTTGCAAGCTTTTTTAATCCACCTATAAATCATTTTATACATTTAATTTCTTCCCGTATAAATTTTATGGGATCATATACAAACCGAAAGTTAAAATTACTACATGCTTTCTAAGGAGGCAGATATTCCTGGGTTTATTCCCCCCTCCATATTTTTGGATCTAAAATATGAAATAAATTCCAAGAGTCCAGTAGTAAATACTTAACAAGTTAACATTTAATTTTTCCCAACAGCTAGAGGCCTGGGGGGTACTATTGGGTTGAGGTGTAACCTTGAGATACAGCTATCCCTCTAGCTAGGTTTATCTGTCCCAAATATTGTGGGCCTTATAAATCTCAGAAATAACTAATTCTTACTCCATACCTGACCAGAGTAGAAGGATTAGTAACATCACAAAATTGATTGAGGAGTGATCTTTAAACTGCAATGTCTGATCCCAAATAACTTCTCAAATCTTGAGCAAAATAGTGAATAGCTGCTAAGTGGATGGTGTATTTCTCCTTAACTTTTCAATGTTTCAAGATTTTCAAGGGCTTCTGGATCATTTTTCCCTCCATCATTGGAGTGGAAGGGCAGAGGACCAGTCTTATCAAATTATCCCCCTCCTCCCCACCACCGTCCTGGATTCAAAGAGAAAGCCAACTCACGGAGCCAAATTTTTGAGTGCAGAATCTAATGACTCCTTTAAAGGCCACTGTGGGAAAGTGTTTCTGTACTCTACTGAGAGTGCCCTGGCTGTCAGAAACAATTGCTGAAGCTCCCCAAAGTATCTAATGTACTAGTACTAGGGGGTAACATATACACCAGGTACTCCTGACTCTGAAATTGTCAGGTTAAGGAGAATTACAGGGAAGACACTGAGTACCCAGAAACAATTGAATCTTGGTGGGCATTTTTTTTAAGGAAAAAAAAATCAGTAACCGGAGGCTTGAGCACATACTGTTTTATTTATTCCAGAAAGGAGATAAGGGAAATAGAGAGTTGCTTTTAACTCTCTCCTTCATCAAGCACATTAATAATCAGATATAGCAGTCAGCCTGAAAATCAAGTTTGAAATCCTTGGAAAAACCCCCATGGAGTCGGCTCATCTTTCCTAGGTAATGAATCAAGGCCCATGTAGTTTTTGTTCAGATGGGCTCATTGAAATAGGACTTTGATTTATTTAGCTGGTATTTTGTGTATTCCCCATCACAGAGGACTTCTTTGGAAAACGCAATTTCCTCTTGGCACAGTTTCAACACTTTATACAGATCCTGTCTTCATTCATTTCTTCAGCCTTTCCTTTAGGGAAACGAAGATCTTGCACTGTGAACATTTTAATTTCTGAGTAGTATCATGTCTTTTCACATGGAGGCATAAACCAGGACAAGCTCTGTCCAAGCTGTGAATCTGATTCTGCAAAGGAAGAGGCTATTATATGGGCATAGAAAAAGTATCTCTTTCATTGTGGTAAACAAGATGAAACTTCCAAAAAAAAAGAAAAGAATTTTCTCCAAGGTTTTGCATTATGCAGCCTAAAAATAAAATAAAATGATAACAACCCTGCAAACAAAGTGGGTGTCCCTGGATTAGAGAACAGCTGAACAAACTCTGTTTTGCATATATAATACAATACTATTGCACCAAAGAAATGACAAATATAGATAATTCAGAGAAACATAGGGAAACTTTACAAACTGACATAGAGCTAAGAAAGCAAAATCAAGAAAATGATATGTATGAGAACATTAATATAAATTAAAACAACTCAGAAAAGCAGCTGGACTTAGATGCAATACAATGACCAGTCTCGGTCTTGGAAGACAAGCAATGAAACAAATTTCACTCCTTTAAGGAGAGACACATGGGACTAGGGACTTATAAAGCTGCATACATCATCCAATGCATTCACAGGGGGAGTTTCCCCATTCTGCTGTGAACTGCTTGAGAACAGGGACTGTCTTTTACCTTTCTTTGTAAAAAAAAAAACTCAGTTCCTCTCACATAGTAGGTGTTTATTAAATGTTTATTGGCTGATTGACTAACTTTGCTTAACTACTGTTCTATGTTACAAGGGAGGGTTTCATGAGGGAAGTATATTAGAAACTGACTACCACATTTTTAAGCAATATTTTTTTAATATTGAGAATACAGAATTATCAAAATTATATGAGTAAGAATCAAAATGTTCATATACCTCCTCCACAAAGGAAAACATACTCAGTTACAGCTTAGTAACTCTAGAGTTACTCTGGCTTAGCAGCCAATTAGAAAACTTTTGTCACCACAGAATAGGTATTCCTCATAAGCTTAGAAACAAGTATTCTCCAAGTGGCCACAAGTTATTTTTAGGCTCATTCACATACAGATAACATCACAAGCAAAGAAGTATATTTAAATATAAAAGAAATATATGCTTAAATATAAAGGAAAATATAAGTCATTAGGTCTATTAAAAGATAAATTGATAGGCTTACATGTAATCTCTACATGTGCTAAGGACTTTAAACCAATTTCAATTTTATTTAAGCCAATATAAAAACTATTAACGAGTTAAGTACCTCTTCATTACTAGTCTGCAGGTTACCTGTCAGGACCCTCAAACAAAAGCATTTAGTTTTCTGTGCTAAAATGGCACCATTGTTGGCTATAAACTTGTAATTTAAAGCAATAAGTTAGCAAAATTGCATTATGTTTATTGTTGTCATCAAAACATAAAAGGCAACATTAATCTTCTAGAATTTAATTTTGCTTGGATTTTAATTTCATTTCTCTTTGCCATAGGGATTTATAAGATTTTTTTTATTTGACTTTACAAAGTTATGCATGAGAAAATGATATGCTACAGTACTAAAGTAATTTTCTAGTTGATAGTTTTAGTATCATCCTCTTATTTCCCAATATTTTACATAAAGTAAAAGTGCTAGGGTACTAAATTTTGACTTCATTCAGCAGAAACATTACACCTCTAATATTTCCACACCCAGATCATCTATTCAGCCAGCATCACCATGGAAAAATCTTTAGTTACAGCTCCAGAGTTTGTGTATTAAGAGCTTAGTAAATAAAAATACTGACTTCAGTCTATCTAAGTAGGATGCAAGTAATCTGGGAAGGGGTTGAAGCTGCTCTGTGTCTTGGCTCCTATAAATGTAACGCTTTCATAAAAGCAAGGATAGAATTCCAGCAGTTTGAACATTAGTTTCTCAAATCCAGAACTGTTCTTTTCTAGCAAACTGTTAGTTTGCTTTGTCCAAATGAATAATGTTTTCTAGCTGGCCCATTTAATTGCCTTTAGAGGAACAATGCAAGCCTCCTAAGGGAGCAGTTCTTAGAAAGATTCTAATTCTCTTTAATAAGCAGAGCTTATTCAACTTTTGAAACTCAATCCTACGATCTAGGGTCCATCTTCACTATAAGCTGTTCAATGTCTTACTGCAAAGAAAGACCCCAAAATAAGAGCTGTTACTACTGCAATTGACGTCATTTCATAGGTAGAGCCAAACCCTGCCAATCATTATGGAGCATATTCAGCACAAATTGTTGGCTTCCATTATTTTTGGGGGGCGGGTGTTGAATGTGTTTTCTTTTAGACAGCCTACATGACATGTTTTTAAAATCAATGTCTCCACTGCAAATAAAACAAGGTCAAAAATAAATGAATAAAGCTCAAGATGGCATCAGTCCCAGTTTGTCCAAGTCCTGGTGTTGTGTAGATGACAAAAAGCAGCAGCTAGTTATGATGACAGGTAATCAAAGTAATCAGCTGAATTTGTAAAAATTTCTCCATTTCCAAACGATCTTTAAAAAACATCATATATGGAGTCACACTATCCTCGTGGAAGTCCAAGAGAGCCATTTGCCATCTGGATTATGTTTTCACCTATGAAGAACTGATAGTTTTTAAAATTAGCAAGGACATGTTTGATTTGTTCTGCAGCTCCTGTCATAAAAAGGATTTTCTCTATCTGACTTGTGTTCTCCAAGTCTGCCTTTGATTAATTTCATGTAGTCTTTGAAGTGCTTTTTGTAGGATTCTTTTGTGAAACTAGTTTCTTGCAGATGATGGTTTATTACTATGTCGACTCCAGTAATTACAGTGGCATCTGCTCCTTCACCCTCAGGACCTTCAGCAGAGGTATTTCCACCTGTAAGTGAGTCATCAATGGTATCCTCTGTCCTACTGACCATCTTCCCCTCCACCTCCAGGCACAGCCCGTTCGCGATCTCCCAGATCTTGTAACATCTCATCAGGGCTGATGAGGTCCGGGTTGGTGATCATGATGGCAGAAGAGGGAAGCGGGCGTGCGGCGGCGCTAGGGCTGCGGGTTCTCGAGCTCCGTGTGAACGCGATGCAGCCTGAATGGCGCTGGGCGGGGGGGGGGGGGGGGGGGGGGGGGGGGGAGGCAGGGGAGGGGGAGGTTGGCTTTCATTATAAAGCAGCAAATGAGGGAGGAAACAGAGAAAAGAAAACGAGCCTTAATCTCAGGGACAGAGAGACAACGATGGCTGATTTATCTTAGGTCCTCTGAATTCTTCCCATTTGAACCTCTGTTCTGAGGTAGTTTGCCTTCATTTTTATTGCTTCTAAATTCTGCATTTCTCCACCCTTGGGATCATAGAATTAGATCTGGAGAGACACCTCAGAGGCCATCTAGCCCAACTTTTTCATTTTATAGGTGAAGAAAGTAAGGCCCAGGGAGCCTCAGTGACTTGTTTGAGGTCACAAGTGCCAGGCATTATACCAAGCATTTTACAATTATTCTCATCTGATCCTCACAATAACCCAGAGAAGTAAGTTATATTATTTTCCCCATTTTACAGATGAGGAAACTGAGGCAGATGGAGGTTAAGTGACTTGCCCAGCGTCATACAGCTAGTAAGTGACTGAGGCTGGATTTTAATTCAGGTCTTCCTGACTTCAAGCCCAGTGCTCTATCCACTGAGCCACCTAGCTGCCCCAGTAGTAAGCGTCAGAGAGGTGGTATGGAAACATAGGTATCCTTACTCCAGAGCTTGTGGTGTTTCTATTGTTATCACACTGATTCCATTCTCCTTTCTCCCTTAAATGCAGTAAATACTAGCACATTCCTTCCATTTGACTTCCTCAGAATTGTTTTAGTTATATACCTTTTGACCGGGCACCAAGAAAGATAAAGTTTACTTTAGCTGAACAAACAAGGAATTTCATAGGGGGAAAAAGTTGTTACATAATCTGAAATAATACATTAAACCAAAAGCTCATAATAAGATGCAAGTATGAAATATTTAACTAATTTCTTTGTAAGGAAAAATGCTTCTAGGATTCATAAATATTTGAAAACATCCACTGAGAACATTTTTGGTCTGCTCTCTGAATTTACATATGTACCTTTCATCCAAAGTAATGGAGAAAGTAATAATCCTGATAATAAGGATTCGAACATTATTTGATGGGCTTTCTACCCTGAGCTAGCTTAGGAAGGACAACATGAACTGGTTGAGCTTCATATCCTTGGATTGACCTTGTCAGTTCTCTGTAAGAACAGCTAAAGAGAGGTGAAAAGTCATGGAAATGAGAACCTTCAGAAGAAGATAACAAGGAAGATGACAAACCTCTCTTCCCACTGCTTGAGAGAGAATCATTTAAACCACACAAGCCACTTTGAGGGAGAATGAAACGTTGACGCATTGGACACTTTAGGAGACACTGAAAAATGCCAAAAAAGATGGGAAAATGGAAGAGTGAGAAAAGGGAGGTAAGGACATTATCTATACATCTCACGTACTTCACCTTTTTTTTTTGTTCTCCCCAGGATGGACCACATGGATGCAGTAGATAGGAAGCCATCCTTCATGGTCTTCTCTTATTCAAGAATACATAAAAAACTCATCTTCAGACTGAAATAACCATTTATTGTGATGTGAAAACAGTAGGGATGGATTTTTAAATGCACCCTGCTGAGAAAAGACAGCATAAAGAGACAAGCCAAAGCCTCCTGCCTCTACAAAAGTGGAAGAAATAGCAGAACTCTAGGCTCAATTTCCTAAAATAGTTGTCTCCAAAAGGCATTGTCCTGCCCTCTAAGTCAGTTCTATTCTAAAGTGCCTGTACAATACAGCACAGTCAAATCCATGAAATAGGTTATGATGGTACATATATAGCATTTCCTGTGCCAACACTTTTGCTTCTGGAAGAGAGAAAAAGCATGGAACAGTAGCTAAAGCATTGAGCTTGGAATCAGAAAAAAATAGGTTCAAATCCTCCTTTTGATCCTTACTAATTCTGTGACCCTGGGCAAGTTACTTCCTTTCTGTGACTCAGTTTCCTCATCTATAAAATGAAGATAATAGCACCTACATCACAAAATTTTTGGAGATAAAAGTGTAAGGTATTGAACAAACTCTGAAATACTATGTAAATTCAGCCCTCCTCATCTATCATATCATTTTTTTGCCTCCACAATAACCTTTTGAAGAAAACTAAAAGCAAGTGTAATTACACAGATGAATAAAATAGGGCCTAAAAATTTAAGTGATCCCCTCTCTCCTGATTCATATTGCAGAGTTCTTTCCAGCAGACCCTGGCACCACTGTTATCTACTTGGTGGAAGAAAATGCAGCTGAGTTTCATGTTAGCAGACTTCATGGTCTACAAGAAAGGTACAAGGCAAGAAATTCCTCAATAAAAAGACAGTTCTTTGGAGTCAATATTGTTCTTAGTCTTGTGTCTTGCTCCATTAATATCTTATCACATGAAGATTGCAGGAAAACAAAGACACCACAAGAATTCTCTAACTGATAAATAAAATTCAGGAATAACAACTGTGGATATCAGTCAGTCAACAAGCATTTATTCAGTATTTATTATCTTCCAGGACCTGTGCTAAATAAGGACAATATAAAGAAAGACAAAACTAAGAGCTGGCCACAAAGAGATCACATTCAAATGAGGTACACAAAATAAATAACTTCATGCAAATAGTAGCATGCTGCTAAATGTTTAACAATTGGCTTTCTAGGGGGCAAAATGTGTACAAGACAAACTTTAAAGTTTAATTTATGTTATTAACATATTCTCCACCACTTTAAGTCTAGACAATCAACAAAACAATCAAGCCCTGATTTCCAGTGCTTGCTGATTTCTGAGGGATAAATGCTCAAACTGAAAAATTAAAAAATTTAATAGCTCTCCAAACAAGCATAAACTAGCTCCAGCGCACACTTGTACACAAACTATTTGCTGTGTAAATGGAAAGTTATCCGAGATGAGAAAGAGAGGTATCAGGAAAGCCCTCCTACAAATGGTTAGGTGCAAGCTCAGTCTTGAAGGAAGCCTAGAAAACTAAAAGAAAAAGGAGAGAGAGAGAACCTTCCAAGCGTGGAAAACAGAGTGGTGTAAAACCATGGTGATGGGAAGTTTGGGGTGTCATGTGAGGGCGAAAGTGACTGTATCATAGAATAAGCAGAGGGGAGCAAAATATAAAAGTTCTGGAAAAGTAGAAAAGGCCCAGGTGGCAAAGAGCTTCAAATGCCAAACATGGGACTTTATGCTTGGTCTTGGAGGTAATGGGGAGCCACTGGAGTTTATTGACTGCTTGGAGAGGGATAATGTGGGCAGATTAGCACTTTAGAAATATCATTTAGTGATAGATTGAAATGGCCTAGTCAACTCATATTCAAAACTACATATATATTTGTATTCCATGCTTTAGAGATCCCATTTCCCCAATATCATTAAAATATTAAATACCACAATGGAATGGGTAGATAGAATTGCATTCTGTAGATGATAGAAAATAGTGTCATCAAGCAACCAGTCCTGAGGATGAAATATATCTTTCAAACTTTTGCTATGCATGTGTCTTAGAAGTTCTTTCTGCAAATCAGCGTTACATGAGGTAGTGTTGCCGTGGGGAGCTGGTCTAAGGGTTTCATGCATTTTTTTATGTGTGTATGTGAGAACATTGACTGAGGAAACAAAAAAGGAAGCCATGAGTATGCGACAGACTATCTTTCATGGTCCTCATCCTTCTGTCATTTAGAATGTTGTACCTGTCAGGTGTGCATTTTTTTTGGGGGGGAGATGGTCAGCCATACATTTTTACATGGGCTAACATTGGAAAAAGTACTCCATGGTAGTAGCAATCTACATGTATTCACATCTTTGTCTTATGTAACCCAACATATCAAATGTCTTCCTAACTCTTCACTAGAATTCAGTCTAGCCTACTAAGAAGTTATTTTTAGTGACTATTTTCCTAAGTTGTAAAGCAGATAATAGTTTTCTTCTGCCTAAAAGCATTCTATACTTTACCTTACTAGCCTCTTCCAGTGTTCTGATTGACTTAACATATCACTCCTAAATAAGGCTTCCAGCTGCCCATCCTACTGGTAGCATCAGCTTTCCTGGCTCTCCTAAAATCTGTTCTTTCTGTTTTTCCCTCCATTCCTTCATTTCTCCCATTTTCCCTTAAATACATTCATCCGTATTGTTGCTTCTTCTGCCTGGAAGAATCAAGATTCAGAGATAATTCTTACATGGCATCCTCAGACCATCTTCAGAAACTTCACAAAAATGAATTTTCCAAAGTAACTGAATACTATGCTTTTTTAAAAAATTTAATATTTTCTTTTTCTCAATTACATGTAAAAACAATTGTAACATTCTTTTTTTTTCAAATTTTGAGTTCCAAATTCTCTCCTTCCTTCCCATTAAGAAGGCAAGGAATTTGATATAGGTTATACATGTGTAGTTATGCAAAACAAATTTCCATGTAAGTCATGCTGTGAAAGAAATGCAGACAAAAACAAACCAAGAAAAATAAAGTAAAGGAAGAGTATCTTTGATTTGCACTCAGGCTCCAATAATTCTTTCTTGGGAGATGGATAGCATCACTTCACCATAAGTCCTTCAGATTTGTCTTGGATCATTGTATTGCTGAGAATAGCTAAGTCATTCATAGCAGATCACACACAATACTGCTGTTACTGAACACAATGTTCTCCTGGTTCTGTTCATCTCACTCTCAATGGTTGATACAAGTCTTCACAGGTTTTTTTGAGAGTATCCTGCTTGTCATTTCTTATAGTGTAATAGTATTCTATCACAATATTATACAATTTGTTCAGCCGTTTACCAATTGATGGACACCCTCTCAATTTCCAATTCTTTGCCACCTCTAAAAAGAGCTGCTATAAATATTTCTTTGCCTATAGGTCCTTTTCCCTTTTGTGTTTTATCTCTTTGAGATAAAGACCTTGGTCGAAGGGTATGCATGGTTTTACAGCCCTTTGGGCATAACGCTATACTTTCAAATACAAAATCAATTTTGTTTGATTTATCCATTTTGATAGAAAGTTAATTTAAATGTGACATACTTTTTTGACTTAATTAGTCAGGCAGTAAGTCAATAAACATTTCTTAAGTGTCCACTACAGCCAGGAGCTATGTGGGGTGCTAGGGAATAAAAGAAAGATAAATGAGCATCTTTGCTCTTAAGAAGCTCACAATTTTGGAGGGGGGAAGAGGGAAAGAAACAACTTGCAAACAACTATGGACAAATGAAGTATAAACAGGATAAAATGGAAATCATCAACAGATGGGAGGCTTTATAATTGAAAGGATCAGGAAGAGCTTCCTGTAGAAGGTGAGAGTTTAGCTGGGACTAGGAAGTCAGGGAAGAGGAGGGGGAACATTACACCCATGGGGGCTGGCCAGTGAAAATATCCAAAGTTGGCAGACAGAAGGTTTTATTCAAGGAACAGCAAGGAGGCCAATGTCACCAACTGAAGAATAAGTGAATGGATATAAGGTGTAAGAAGGCTGTAAAAGTACTGTCCTAAGCATATCTCAACCTTTTATTGACTCAAGCTCATCATTATTAATATTAATTACTATACAGTGAGGATATCAGTGGCTACTGCAATTTATTGGCTGGTTTGCCTCTGCACTGCCTATTTCTAGAATGACTGGGTTTTGTTGTTTTGTTTTATTTCAATTTTGTGTCTGTTTTCTCCAGTTTTGATTTTATATTTTCTCCCTCAGTGTCAGTTCTCATTTCATGCTGATGTCAGTGTGCCCATATGAAGCTGTACTGTCCAACCATTTCTAACTTGCCCCTTCTAATCTTCTTTGGTGTTGGGGAAATCAAACATTTTAGCTGTTAGATTTATTTGTAACAAGAAAAATAAATAAGCTCTGAATGAAGATCTCATTTGTGAATAAAGTAAAGGAGTTTTAGCAAGGCATTAGCAGGTATAATGCAGAGAGAAGTAAATGTGTAGCCAAAGTATTTGGGTTCAGATTCCAGTTCTGCTATTTTTTTGACTTTGGAAAAAAAATCCCATTGCCTCTCTGGACCTCAGTTTCCACATTTGTGAAGTGAAGTAGTAAGATTAGACTATTTTTGATGTCCCTTTCAGGGTCTAAATCCATGATTCAATGACTTTGCGATATCTATTCTGGTTGCCCAAATGCCCTTTTGGCCTATTTTAGTTTTCAGCTTTGTCCTAGTTTCTTTGTCAGAATAGGTCACCACTAAGTAAGTGAGATATCCAACACTATTGTCTTAAGAACCTATATCCAACATGGACCAATATAATCCACCTCAATGGTAGTTTGTAGTCTTCTACCTATGGCAAAAACAGTTTACCCAATTATTTTGTTCTATAACTATTCACATGAGCAAATATGATGGGCAGCTGGGTGGCAGAGTGGATAAAGTGCTGGGCCTATAGTCAGGAAGGCTCCTTGTCCTGAATTCAAATCTGGCTTTGAACACTTAATAGTTATGTGACCCTGAGCAAATCACTTAACCCATTTGCTTCAGTTTCCTCATCTGTAAAAATGAGCTAGGGAAGGAAATGGCAAACCACTCCAGTGTCTTTGCCAAGATAACCCCAAATGGGCTCACAAAGACCTGGACACAACTGAAACAACTGAACAACAACAAAAATACTATGACATTCTGCTAGTCATTTTCTGTAGAAGACGAGCTAATCTTGGAATCACAGGCTGCACTTCCATCTCATCTGAAACAGGACACATTACCTACACAAGGGAGTATTCCTAGATTAACTCCCACACCATGTTTAGGAGTCTCTTATTATGTATGACTTTCCTCAATGAAACATTCAGATCTTTGTGTTTCTCAAGTAAGCTTTCTTCCATGGAAGATGTATTTCCTATTACGTTGACATTTTGGCATTATAGCTGTTTGTATACATATATAATTCACATTGTATCACACCCCATAACCCTGCAGAAAGACAAGTTCCTTGACAAGTTTCTTTAAATCTTTGTAAACCTAAACCTTAGCACAGTACAACTTTAAAGTAGTGTTTATATAATTATTCAGATGAACTTAAATGCATCTTGTGAGAAGTTGAGTCACCTATCTTTTTTCCCCATGGTCTTATCATTAAAGTTCCAGATCTGGAGACCTAAGACATCCTAGATAGCCAAAGATAATGATTTCAATGCCTTTCCTTACCGTGAACTCACATCCCTCCAGACTGACCAATAAACAACCCTTTAAAAATAATACAAAAACAGACTTTACTACCCTATTCCAAATTAACACACAAACTTAAAAACAGCTTAAAATTTTTCCACCTAAGGTCTTTCAAGTTTCTAGGATCTAGGGAAAGACTCCTTAAAATCTGTGTACCTTAAGTGATGCCACAATCATTGGATGCTTTACCTCTGGGAATACTCTAAAATGTCGCCCATTAAGATTCATTATTTTGTTCTTATTTCCATTAAGAGATTCCCTCTTCATCTTTGCTTGGTATCCAGGTACAAGATGGATAGTCCTAGGTGTTTCAAACAAATAAGCTGATCTATGGGAAAGAATACTCTTAGTGCAAATAAAGAGGCTACACAAAATATTTTGCTGTTCCTCTCTAATTTGAAGACCTGTATCTAATCAGTTCTGAGATATTAATAGCCCTCTTGTAGCAGAGTGACCTAACCATCTGTCACCCAGGCTAGTCCTGAAATAATATTTGGTCGATGCAGGTGCAGGAGAACTTGAAAGTATAAAAGTCTCTGAATTTAGCTGATTATTATGTTCCTTGGAGGTGTTTGGGGAGCCTAGAATCCCTGAAAGTGCTATACATCCTTATATCTAAACCTTTAAGTTGGATTCAAGCCCACATAAGTTTTGACAACTAAACTTTCTTCAGGTAAAGAAGGAAGTTTGTAAACTTGAGTGTGTGTGTGCGAGGGTGGGGGGGTGGAGAGAGAGACAGAGAGACAGAGACAGAGAGAGAGAGAGAGAGAGAGAGAGAGAGAGAGAGAGAGAGAGAGAGAGAGAGAGAGAGAGAGAATCACATCTTCGGCAAACTGATGGATGTGTTTTCAGAATAATGTTTTTAAATGTGTAAAGTAAAATATTTAAGATACATAGGATTACAAAAGAAAGCAAAGGTTAGTGAAAATAAAGGTGCACTTTTTTCCATCTAAGTTCAGAGACCCCCTGAAATCTATCCATATATCCCTTGGAGGCCCAAGGAGCCCTAGCAAAGAATCCTAGATTTAGAATCCATGTGCTTTAGAAGCTTAAAAAAAAGAAGTAGCTAGGTGACAATAGATTAAGCCCTGAACTTGGAGTCAGGAATTCATGAGTTCAAATTTGACCTCAGACACTTATAACTATGTGACCCTGGGCAAGTCATTCAACCCCTTTCTGTCTGTTTCCTTGTCTACAAAATAAGGATAAAAAAATAGCACCTACCTCTCAGGATTGTTGTGAGGATATATTGAGATAATAATTGTAAAGGGCTTAGCACAGAACCTGACATGTAGTAGACACTTAATAAGTGCTTATTAAAATGATATTACACAAGTAGTTTCCATCTATGGGGAATGGGTGAAATAATCTTTTGATGTTTTATTTATATGAATTTATCTACTAATAATGGGTAGCAAAGTAGTGTTGTATAATGGAGAGAGAATCTTAGAATCAGAATCAGAAAGCATTCTGGGTTCAAGTCTCATCTCTGACACATGTTGGTTATGTCCCCTGGGGAGCAAATCACTTAAACTCTCAGTGCCACAAAATAGCTTAGACTATATAAATTGTAGAGCAGGTATCCTGCTGAAGTGGTAGAGGGAAATTCTTCATTGGAAATTTGCTTTGCCAATGAAATTATAGGCCCTGTTCCCCAATTCCTTACAAAAAAATTAAAAAGACTGTCCTAAAATATTGATTTGTGATCATTTCATTGAAGCATAGTGTGCAGTTCCATTATGGGTGAAAGAAATGCCAGGAAGTTATTTATAATCCTCTTTTTCTGGAATCCTTAGAGAATGAGAAGGTGAAAAGAGGAGAGAAAGGGAGACTATGTGATCTGGGCAAGGCACTAAATATTGCCTGGCTTCACTCTTCTCATCTTTTAAACAAAGCAGTACGAGTGGATAAGGAGAAACTAAGTTTCCTAACAGAGACTGTACTTTTAATTTCCTTTGGTCTTCAGATCATCGAGGAGGTTTGAATAGAATGCTAACAATGTAAATCACTGAGCAGAGAGGATGAGATGGAAGTAGGAGGTTGCTGATTCTATAGTAACAAAATTACTGGGGGCATAAGGGACACTGGCAACGGGGCTTTGGCTGCCTGGGAGCCACAGAAAGCAGAATATGCCAAGGACTGCTGGCTAGGTCAGCTTTGAAGATCAGTTGAAGAGCCCTGGACTAGATAGATAATCTCTAAGGTCTCTGAACCTCTTAAAAATTTATGATTTATGTTAACGTTTTGGAGGAAAAAAAGATTAGATTTACTACTTACACTTAAAGCGGCAGAAAACAAGAGGATGAAGCAGTTTTTTTTTTGCTCTTCAATATAGTGGGGCAATGCATAACCTATTTGCAGAAAACACAATACCTGAAAATATAAACTTTCAAAATTAATGAATTAGGGGATAGTTTATTCAGAAATTCATCTTCTGCATAAATCCATCTACAGTTATAAAATAAAATTGAAGCTATAAAGGGTGAAATATTTATCATGAGGATTTTGTGAATAGAAAAGCCATCTAGAATAAGGACATTGAATAATAATAATTATTTATATTGATGTAATACTTCAAGGTTTTCAAAAGACTTTGGATACATTACTTCTTTTGATCAAAAATGAAAAACAAAATCAGTCACTCCACCTCTCTGGGACTCAGTTTCTTCATCTTTTTTAAAATGTGGGGCTTGGAATAGATGGCCTCTAAGATCCTTTCCTTCTAGCTTTAAATCTATGAATGCTTGAATCAAAACCAGCAAGAATCAAAAGCAAATAAGGCACAATACTTAATTTCACTTTAAAAAATATTCACCATAAAGGTCAATTAAAATTATTAATACTACAGAGTATGATAATTGAATTAAACCAATTATTTTCCTTTACTCAGTAACTTGATTTTTTGTATTTTTAGATTTTCTCCTAATTTTTATGGCTCTTAATCTTACTCCCTAGCCCAGGTGCTGATTTCTGGGTAGTCTACCTCAATCTCCTATACTGACCACCCTCCTACCGCCACAGCCCATGTGAATACCTATCAGTTGATCAAAAATGTCTTAATAATGAATAAATGAACCAGAGATCCTGCTCAGGTTAATAGACTGTTCAGGCTGAAATTCCTGATTTATGAAAACTGAGCCTCAGTTTGCTCAATTCAGCAGAGTTAGTCACTGCAGTATTCTTATCTTTGCTTGATCCTAATAAAGGGAATATGATAGTGAAGGAAACTGCAACTTTGTCCCAACTCTACAACTTAAAATCCATGTTTCTTTGGGCAAATCACAAAACCTGTGAGCTACAGTTTTCTCATCTGTAATCTCACTCTCCTTCATTCCAGGTCAGACAATATACATATTTTTTTTACATTTCTGCCTTTTCAACCTTCCTCAAATCTAACTCCTTCTCTCTACTCGCACAACCACATCTTAGAACAGAATCTTGCCAGCTTTTGCCTAGATTAATGAAATCACCTCCTAACAGGTCTCCCTGCTTCTCCCCACTCCAATCCATTCTCTACTCATCTGCCAAAGTGCTTTTCCTTAAAGGTAGGTCTGACCTTGTCGCTCACTCATTAAACAAGCTCCAGTAGCTGCCTATTGCTTCTAAGAGCAAATATAAACGTTTCTGTTTGGCTTTTAAAGTCCTAAGTAATCTGGCCTCTATCTTTCCAGCCTCCGCACACTTCACAATCCAGCCAAATTGGCACTCTTGTGATTCCCACAGAAGGCATTCCATCAACCATACCTAGAATGTATTCATTCCCCTTCTCACCTCCAGCTGGAAGAATCCCTCACTTCCATCAAGACTGAGGTGAAGGACTAACTTCTCTATGAAGCCTTTCCTAATATCCTTAACTGCTAGTGCCTTCTCTCCCTAAATTGCCAGCTCTTTATTTTGTGCATATTATGTTTATACTTATATATGTATTTATCTTCCTTTAGTTAGTCCACAAGCAGGTATTAAATGCTTCCTATGTCCCAAGTACTAAACTAAGCAGTAGGGATACAAACAAAGACAAAAACATGATATCTGTCCTCAGCAAGCTCACTTTCTAATGGTAACAGCCTACAAAAAAAAAATTGTACATACAAGATGAATACAGTGTAAATGGAAGCTGATCTCAGAGGGAAGGCACTAAGAGTGGAGGGAGACAGGAACAAGACTCCTGCAGAAAATAAGATTAGAACTAAGTCTTGAAGGAAGCCAGGGAAGCTAGGAGACCAAGAGGAAGAGAGAGAATTCTGGACTTGGGAAATAGCCTGCAGAAAAGTACAGAGATAGGAAGCCAAGCGTCACGTATTCAAGTTAGCATGAAAGCCTGTCTCTGGTTTGTCTAGATGATAGAATATGTGGAAGAGAGTAAAGTAAGAACACTGGAAAGATAAGGAGGGTCCACGTTGTGAAGGGCTTTAAAAGTCAAAGGGAAGATTTTATATCTGGTCCTGGCGGTAGTAGGAAGTAAGTGAAGTAGACAGAAAAGGGAGTGCTATGTGCTTTTTGTGATTTTTGGCAGCTGAGTGGAAGACGAACTGGATTAAGGAGACACTTAGAGTAGAGATACCAACCATCAGGCTGTTGCAAAGGTACAGGCATGAATTGATAAGGGCCTGCTTCACCATGGTGGCAGAGTGAGTGAAGAGTGGTGTACTATATAAGAAATGTCATGAAGGTAGAAAGATTTGGCTTCAGATTGGATGTGTGGAGCGAGAGTGAGTGGTCAAGGATGACACAAAAGATGAAACCCCTCTGATCAGCCGCTTGATTCCCCCCACCATCTGTGGGCTACTGCTGCTGGCAACACCACTGTTGCCCCCACTGCCACCACCTCCACCGCCCTGGGGCTGGGGCTGGAATATGCTGTTCTTTCACTCAGCTCCCACAGAATTTTCCCACTGATCTTCTACTTTGTCATTGGCATTTGTGGGTTGAGAAGTCTGGAAACCGCCACGATCGCCAGTGATTCAGTCCCCTGAGGTCTGCTCCAGCCTCATCTGTGCCAGTATGGCCCATGCTGGACTTCCTTCTGCTCCCACTCCCATGCAATAGATCTTTCCTGTCCACCTCCCAGGTTGTCTTGGGCTGGAGATTTGTTTCATTCTTTCTTTTTGTGGATTCTGTAGCTCTAGAATTTGTTTACAGTCATTTTTACAAGTATTTGGAGGGGTTTGGGGGAGAGCTCAAGAAAGTCCCTGCTTTTATTCTGCCATCTTGGCACTGCCCCCAATTGATTGTTTAACAGAAAAAACAAAAAGAAAATTTGTCCAACAACCTCAAGGATGAGAGTTATTGAGAAGAAAGTAGCAGTGGTAACTGGTTATCCAGTCATGCAGGTGAAGCACTTGGGAGGCCCTGAACTAGATCACCTCAATGAAGCGTTTTGTGGCCTAATACATCCTATAAAAATAGTTGCTGTTATGTAGTCACAACACTTTCCATGTTAATGTGCAGTGAACGAAATGCAAGATTTGAGGTTGAGATGAACTGAGTTTGAAATCTGCCTCAGACATTTACTTACTTTGTGAGTTTGGGCAAATCACATGACATATCTTGGCCTTAGTTTCCCTTCAAAAGGATATTAATAGCACCTATCTCTCAGGGTTGTTGTGATGATTAAATGAGATAAAATATATAAAGTAATTGGCAAACTTCGAAATGAAATATAAATGTGAGCTCTGGTTGTTAACAAAGCTCCCATTGAGGCTATTTGTGGGACACAGGTGAGTATGTCTGTGAAGTTAATTTTGGGATTATACTTAACAGAAACCATATAATCATTGAAATAAATTCATTTATTAATGTTACAGGTATCCTTCATGACAATGCAAGAACTGATATGTAGAGATTCTCTAGTTTATGCTTTAAAAATATAAGCAAAAGCAAGTAATTAGACATTAAGCATGTTGTTACAAGATGGAGAGAGGGGACATTCAAAAAACCCTAGAGGTGGGGGACGGAGCCAAGACAGCGGCTGGAAAGCAGGGACTTGCGTGAGCTCCCCACCACGTCCTTCCAAAAACCTATAAAAAATGGCTCTGAACCAATTCTAGAACTGCAGAACCCACAAAATAGCAGAGGGAAACAGGGCTCCAGCCCAGGACAGCCTGGATGGTCTCGGGAGCAGAGCCCAGCATGTGTGGTGCGGAGCAACCAGACCAGGAGCCAGGCAGAGTGGGCCCTAGCACCCTGAATCAGTGAGCTGAAGCATTTACCAGAATTCTCAACCCGCAAACACCAAAGACAACAGAGAAGGTTAGTGGGGAAAGCTGAGCGGAGTGGAAGGAGTTTGTGGTTCAGCCACCACCCGGGGACAGCGGAGGTGGGGCAGCTACAGAACTACAGCTGCAGTTACTTCTGTCCCCAGGCCCACCTGGTGGGAGGAATTAAGTGGCAAATAAGAGCAGGAGTGAAGAGCCTGCTGAAGATCTAAGTCCAGTCTGGGTAGGGGGTTCTTGGGGAAGGAGGAGTGCTGGTGTGGCAGCGCATGCGCCGAAGCTTGGAACATAGAACTCTTTACTCTACAAGCAGTCACACCCCACTGAAAAACTCAAGGGTCAAGTAAGTTGGCTGGGAACATGGCCAAGCAGCGAAAATGCACCCAGATTCAGTCTCAGACTTTGGAATTCTTCTTTGGTGACAAAGAAGACCAAAACATACAGCCAGAAGAAGTCAACAAAGTCAAAGAGCCTACAACAAAAGCCTCCAAGAAAAACATGAACTGGTCTCAGGCCATGGAAGAGCTCAAAAAGGATTTGGAAAAATAAGTTAGAGAAGTAGAGGAAAAATTGGGAAGAGAAATGAGAGGGATGCGAGAAAACCATGGAAAACCAGTCAATGACTTGCTAAAGGAGACCCAAAAAAATACTGAAAAATACACTGAAGAAAACAACACCTTAAAAAATGGACTAACTCAAAAGTCAAAAGAGCGCCAAAAAGCCAATGAGGAGAAGAATGCATTGAAAGTCAGAATTAGCCAAATGGAAAAGGAGGTCCAAAAGACCACTGAAGAAAATACGACCTTAAAAATTAGATTTGAGAAAGTGGAAGCTAGTGACTTGATGAGAAATCAAGATATTATAAAACAGAACCAAAGGAATGAAAAAGGTGGAAGACAGTGTGAAATATCTCATTGGAAAAACCACTGACCTAGAAAATAGATACAGGAGAGATAATCTTAAAATTATTGGACTACCTGAAAGCCATGATCAAAAAAAGAGCCTAGATATCATCTTTCAAAAATTATCAAGAACTGCCCTGATATTCTAGAGCCACAGGGTAAAATAGAAATTGAAAGAGTCCACAGATCGCCTCCTCAAGTAGATCCCAAAAAGAAAACTCCTAGGAACATTGTCACCAAATTCCAGAGCTCCCAGGTCAAGGAGAAAATACTACAAGCAGCCAGAAGGAAACAATTTGAGTATTGTGGAAACATAATCAGAATAATACAAGATCTAGCAGCTTCTACCTTAAGAGATCGAAGGGCTTGGAATACGATATTCCAGAGGTCAATGGAGCTAGGTTTAAAACCAAGAATCACCTACCCAGCAAAACTGAGTATCATGCTCCAAGGCAAAATATGGAGTTTCAATAAGATAGAGGACTTTCAAGCTTTCTCAGTGAAAAGACCAGAGCTGAATAGAAAATTTCACTTTCAAACACAAGAATCAAGAGAAGCATGATAAAGGTAATCAAGAAAAAGAACAAGAAAAAGAAATCGCAAGGGACTTACTAAAGTTGAACTATTTTGTTTACATTCCTACATGGAAATATGATGTGTATGATTCATGAGACCTCAGTATTAGGGTAACTGAAGGGAATATGCGTATATATATATATATATATGTGTGTGTGTGTGTATGTATATATGTGTACATGTGTATGTATGTATATATATATACATGTATATATATATATGTGTATATATATATAGAGAGGGGGGGGCACAGGGTGAGTTGAAGATGAAGGGATGATATCTAAAGGAAATAAAATCAAATTAAGGGATAAGAGAGGAATATATTGAGAGAGGGAGAAAGGGAGAGATAGAATGGGGTAAATTATCTCACATAAAAGTGGCAAGAAAAAGCAGTTCTGTAGGAAGAGAAGAGAAGGCAGGTGAGGGGGAATGAGTGAATCTTGCTCTCATCAGATTTGACCTGAGGAGGGAATACCATACATACTCATTTGGGTATCTTACCCCACAGGAAAGAAGGAGGAAGAAGATAAAAAGGGGGGATGATAGAAGGGAGGGCAAATGGGGGAGGAAGTAATCAAAAACAAACACTTTCGAAGAGGGACAGGGTCAAGAGAGAAAATTGGATAAAGGGGGATAGGTTAGGAAGGAGCAAAATATAGTTAGTCTTTCACAACATAAGTATTGTGGAAGGGTTATACATAATGATATGCATGTGGCCTATGTTGAATTGCTTGATTTCTTAGGGAGGGTGGGTGGGAAGGGAAGAGGGGAGAGAATTTGGAACTCAAACTTTTAAAAACAGGTGTTCAAAAACAAAAAAAAAAGTTTTTGCATGCAACTATAAAATAAGATACACAGGCAACGGGGCATAGAAATTTATCTTGCCCTACAAGAAAGGAAGGGAAAAGGGGATGTGAGGGGAGTGGGGTGACAGAAGGGAGGGCTGACTGGGGAACAGGGCAACCCAAATATACACCATCTTGGAGTGGGGGGAAGGGTAGAAATGGGGAGAAAATTTGTAATTCAAACTCTTGTGAAAATCAATGCTGAAAACTAAATATATTAAATTAAAAAAAAAGAAAAGAAAGAAAAAAATGAAACTGAAACTGGGTCATGAATAAGCTGGGGGGAATCTCAGAGATCCCCTCACTTCACTGATCAGAGAAATGAGGCCCAGAGTGGTTAAGTGATGTGACCAGGTTATCAACGATCTTCCTATAGTATGACACCTAAAATTGAACCGAGTGCTCCAAATGTGGACTTCAAAGAGCAGAGTACAAAGGGATTATCATTTTGCAATATTGTGCAATCAATTTGACACCACTGCTCTTAAGAAATGCTTGCCTACTGATTTTGTATTTAGTGACATTTTGTTTGTTTACTAAAAATGTCCTTCATTATTTTAACATTTATATCATAAATCCAGATAAAATTTATTGTGGCAAAAAAAACCCAGAGGCTTCTCTGAATAGCAAGGAACAGAATGGCACCAAGAGAGATGTCTCTGAGGTCAGTGTGACAGGCATTATTATCCCTGCTTTAGAGATGAGTAAACCCACACAATTCTGGTAGCAGTAAAGACCAAAATTTAATCCAGGCATCTCTTGACTCTGGGTCTAAATCTTTCCACTCTTTTGTGTGTCCATCTATAAGACAAAGTATACACGAATATAACATGAGGTGTGCAAATATATGCATGCGTATACGTGAGTGGGTGTAAATACTCATATGTATGTGTATATGCTAAGCTTTGTTCTTTCTAGACTGGATCCTCATTAGCCAGTCCTACCATTGGATGAGCTGTGCTCATTTTGTTTATTGGTTTGATCTTTTACCTAGATATATTTTCTCATAAGCCCTATCATGTTTTGACTGTTTTTCTGAGTAATCCATTTCAAACGAAATCTTAGTATTGGAGTAATACCCATTTAGTTACCTTTTGTTATCCTCAAAAGGGAAGAAATATGTTCATAACTGAGAGCCAGGTACATCTTACATTATTAAATAAATCCATAGGATATCAAAATCTTGGCATTATAGAGATGTAAAAGCAAAGCATGTTCTATTTTAAGAACACAAAAATATGCAAAAATTAAGACTGAAAATGTATAAATTAGTAGGCAGTTATTTAATAATACACTTTTGTATGATCAATATACATTTTAATACTAAGTTCTAGATTTGTGCAAGCCATCTTGCAGAAGATTTTTCACCTCACAAAGATCACAGCATTCTTTTAAATAACAAGATCTAGTACATAAAAAAATAAAGTCACTCTATGTAGATTTTCAAGAGACAATAATAATAACTTCTATTTGCATGGCACTTGAAGGTATTCAAAGCTCTTTCTATGCATTTGATTGTAAGATAGGATCTTTTTATTTTTTGAACTAGATCTGTGATTTCATCATCAGAGTTGATTGGCTGTTGCGTTGGTTGTTGTCTGTTCTGGAAGTGGACCAAAATTACATTAATATGTTGGAGTTAAAGTACAGTGTGCCCAATGATTGATCAGACTAATATGAGCTCAGAAGGCTCTGTTTGGGCACAGATAGTCCATAAGAACATTTGGAGTGAAAATGTCTCTAAATTTGTGCATCTTTCATTTCTTTTGAGCCACTGCATCGTGCTTTGCTGGCATGCCATACACCCATGTCATGCAATCTACTCCAGAGTAAAAATTATCAAAGTAAGAAGCTTCAGGTGAAGAATTCCCTCTACCAGTGCAAATCATTCTCACCTTCTCTGCCATGTATAGTCTCAGAGAGCTGCCTGGTTACTGCTAAAGGTTAAATGTCTTGCCTGGGGTCACACAGGAACATAGGTCAGAGGTGTGACTTGAACTGAGGACTTCCTGAAACTGAGGCTCCTTCTCCATCCACATTACTTAAAAAGAAGAATATAACTTCAAAAGAGATGTCTGCAAGATAGGTAAGACAGGTATTATTACCCCCCATTTTACAGATGAGGAAACTTGTGGAAATCAGAGATGATTTGTCCTGCACTTGTACTGAATAAAAATTTAAAATAATGCTTACTATAAGGAATAAGATTAACAAATTACGTAGCTATTTAATGATTCTTTAATAGTAACCTTTCAAACAGTGGAACCTGGGGATCAACCATTATTTTTATTCCTATTTTAATTTGTTGACAACATAGTGCAAGACACCCAGCATACATTGAAGTAGTAAAGGGAAAAGATAATATATTCATCCCTCCCGTTTCTATCCATAGTTTATGGAAATGCAAAGGCCTCCCTCATTCTATTGTGCACATTAACTAACATACTCCTGCTGAGAAAGGCACTTCCCAGACAGGAATTTCATCTTTCATACAGACCCCAGACATACTATATAAATAATGCATCCATTACTCCTGTCTGGATAGGACGATCTTTCACCTGTATGAGTGACTCTCCAGGAAGCCATTGTCGCTTCAGTTGTAGTCACGCTCTTCTAATTTTTGAAAAGGTTAGCACAGTTTTATCTTTAATAGCCTTTTGATCATTGCTGAGATTAACAAGTCCTCTTAGAGACATTAGTCAAGGAAATAGTGAAATACATCCCAAGGTGTCTTGCAGTCTCCATAGACTGTGCAGGGCTACTTTGATGCTGCTATCTCTGAATTACAAGGTGGAATTGAAAGGGTATGTTTATTAGATATGAGCCTATTGGCTTTTAATCAAATTCTGAGAGCTCCCAGAGAACAGCTATCCACCAATCTCTATCTTTTTTGTCAGTCATGGTTTTGCCATCCTCTTAGATAATGGTGCCCTGCTTAAAGAAGCATTTCCACATTCCATTAAATGAAAACTTCTTAGGTAAACATTCAAAAATCAATGAGCGCTAAGAGGATTCGACCAATCAACTCTTGAAACAATGCACATGGAGTGGGAGGAGGGGGTACTCAAGCCACTGTACACCCAGAATAAGGATGAAATACAGCATATGCCCTCAAATTAGTTACTTTTGGAGCTTCTTTCAGATAGTTCAGTAAACTGGTGCATTTGCAGAAATAATCAGCTGTACCTACCCAAATCCCACTTATTCTTTGGGGCTTTTTCATAAAGCCTTACCTACCCTCTTTGGTCTTGAATGGGAAGGATAATTGTGAAGGCTTCACAGGGCAAAAATACAGGAGTTACACTCTTCTCATATTTCTGAAATAGGGAATGTCTTAGGGAGTAGGAGAGGCTTAGAATTTAACCTTGTAGTGACTAAGCTAAACTTTTAGAAAAATCAGGGCCTGAAATGGTAGTGGGCCTTCCCTTTCCCCTCTTTCTCTCAGTGACCAAATAAGGAAAGGATCACTGTGACCTGCATTGAATGAGGCTGAAGGAATTGACCCCCACCTCATTTCTTCTCCTAGACTTCCAGACGCCACACCCAGCAGTTGAGTTCTGGATAGGAAAAACCTGAACGGGCTGGATCAACCTTGGTCCCCTAGTTCTCTGGCCAATATTTTTGGGCCTAGATTGTAAGCCTGCCTCCCAGCCAATGGTGAGAAAGGATAGAGGTAGGTGGGAATCTTTTCATTAAGAGTATAAATTAAGGCAGCATTCCCTTTTACCTCGCCTCCTCCATTATGGAGGTGTGCCCAAATCTTGCAAGGTTTGTAAAATAAATTCACTTTGCTTCTCCTAAAGATGTCTCTCCTATTATTTGAAAATTCGGTCCCACACAGTCTCAACCATCACTCAGCTACTTAATAGAAAGTGAGGTAAATGGGTTTTCCTAAGAACTGAAATTTAACCCTTAAATATTCACATTGCTGTATTAAAGATTTGGATTTTTTAATGTAATAAAAAGTCTGTAAGTATTTAAATAGTACATGTTGAATATATGTTCACCTTCTACTACATCATAGTCATTGGCCCAGTTTTGGATTCCAGGATGCCTGAGGATGAACTATCCATCTAGTGGAATTGAGTTGCGTTTAGAGTTAATAATTAAACCATCATTGGAAGCCTTCAAACAGAGGCTGCATGACCAGTTGTTTAGGACATCCTAATAAGGATTCAGTTCATTTAAAAAAAAAACCTCAGAGTTGCAAGATAGCTCAGAGGCCATTCAGTTAACCCATTCACCAACTTCCCAATGAGTAATTGATTAGCCTCTTCCTGAAGACCTCTGATGAAGGAGAACCCATTACCTCCTGAGTCTTCCCATTCTACTTTTTGAGTAGCTCTAGTTGTTAGGAAGGTTTTTGTTTTGTTTTTTGTTCCCTCTCTGCAGCTTCTAACCATTGATCTTCTTTCTGCATTCTGATGCCAAGAAGAATAAGTCTAACCCCGTTTGCATTGTGATGGGTTGATACAGATGATCTATGAGGTTCCTTCCAATTCCAAAGACATTATTTTCTTGATGATTAATGTATATCACTATTAACCTCAGTTATTGTACCAGGTTGTAGCAATGGCTCCAGCCATAAAAATAGATGAGAGATGTGAGTGTGTGCCATTCCCAAGGAATACCCTGGAATTTGCTTTATGGACACTAGACTTTAATGATGGAAGGGATGTGAGAGATTCTTTAGTTCATTCCTCTTACTTTGAAGATGATAAAACTGAGGTCAAAGGCATTGTGACTTGCCCAAAGTCACACAGATGATAAACAGCAGATTTGAACTCAGGGCTTCTCTCTGTATATCTGGTATTATTTTCATGATACTACACTGCCTTTTGAAAAAGCCTCTGATTCCAACTTATCCCTATTTCCTATTTGCATCATTCTCATAAAAATAAAGCGAAAAAGGTACAGGTATGAGAGCTGTATCAGAGCTAAGTAACATGAATGTCTTTCTGCAAAACCAACAAGAGAACAAATATCCAAATCAAATTTTTGCCAACTAGTTTCTTTCCCCCAAAGTATCTCTGGCAGTAAAGCAGTAGTCCATGAGCAGTGAATAACAGTGGAAACTGCCAGTGACAGAAGACCATCAGAAAATGAACAGTTTTCTTCTATCAGGAAACCTAGGTTCCATTGAGCTGACCACCATTTCTAATCTCCACTACTATTTTCAATCATTTAATTTATCAATCAATTATCAAGCATTTAAGAATCTATTCTTAAATTAAAATTAAACAGTCCTTGCCTTCAGGGAGCTTACATTCTACTGGGAGTAATAGCATGTGCTATAGACATATATACATATATCATTTATGTAAATAAATACAAGGTAATTTGGGGGAGACAGTTCTAGAAGCTGGTGGAAATCAGTAAATTCTTCATGCAGTAGGTGTTGCTTGAGCTATCTGAAAGGAGATGGAGGTGAGGAAGGAATGCATAGCTAGTACAAATATAGTAGGTGAGTGAAGAACTTCTGGAGGGTTGTGTGTGTGTGTGTGTGTGTGTGTGTGTGTGTGTGTGTGTGTGAAGTACTGTATTTATAGTATTTATAGAAAGTTACCTTGAAACAAGGTTGTAAAGGGCTTTAAATGCCAGATAGAGGAGTTTATATTTAGTCCTAGTGGTAACAGGAAACCACAGGAATGTTTTGAGTATGTAAGTTACATGGTCAAAACTGAGCTTTGGTAGCTCTGGAAAGATGGATTCGAGTGGGAAGTGGTTTGAGTGAAGGAGAAAAATTGGGAGCCATTATTGCAATACTCTAGGCAAAGGGTGGGGAAAGCCTGAGCTACGGAGGTGGTCATGTGAACAGGAGGACACCTTACTGTTCCCACTGATGAGGTTTATAGAGGGGAGAGCTGGTTCAGGTGTGAAAGAATTCGCTTAGATGATTTTCTCCTAACCAAGTGGAGCTTTATTGACCCAAAAGCAGTACAGGTCTCCTAGCTAGAAAGCTAAGCGAGATTCCCATATTTGGGGGAGTTATGCTTATATAGAGGTTTCAGAATGATGATGTACTTTTAGAGTTTTTTGTGGAGGTTAAAAATTAAAGACAAGACAGGATAACATAGGAGGGGGGAGACAAAGGGAGTTCTTTATGGTTTAAGGATTTAAGGACAGGGCAGGAGAACACAGTTTAAAAATTAAAGGACCCAGGGAACACAGGATAAGGGAAACAAAAGTGATTCTTTTGGTACAGGTTCAAGTTATGGGGGAAAGGGCTTTAGAGCACCTTCAGGTTACAGAATAAACTAGGGGCTTCCCAAAGTACTGGAAAAGCAACTCTTAACCCTTAGGGCACCATTTGTATCTGCATCATTTCCCCACTCAACCACTAGGCAGGAGAAATCTTGCAGAAAAGGGATGAAGGTCATTCTGTCTTCTTTGATCACTCCTCTGGCTGGTCACATCCTATCTCATGTCCTGCTTGCTCCATCTGCCTCAAGCATTCCTCTCCACCTCATCACCACCACCAATCTTAACCTACGCCATTGCTTTAGCTGCCCACTGCTGTTTACTTCTTGCTCTCCTCTGTAGTTTTTCTTTGTTCTTCCTTTGCTACCTCATTTGCTTATGATTTCTCAGGTCCCACATGAAATATCTTGGCCTTAACTCCCTATGAGTTAACTCCTTAACCTCCCCTTTCCTAGTAGTCAGATGACCACAACATTCTGAGTGAAATATTTGAGTTTTTAGCTTTTCCTATTGTTGCTCACTATTCAAAGGTTCTCTCTGTTGCCAGCATTTTATTAATTTATTTTTAAACATCCAGGTTCAGATACCATATTTAGAACATTCCTGATGATAGAGGTTGCTTGAAGTCTGGTCGCCATCTCCAGATCATAGAATCACAGCTTTTTCAGACCAAAAGGTAATTTAGAGATGATCCAGGGGCAACTAGGTGGTTCAGTAGATAGAGCAGTGGCCCTGGAGTCAGAAGGACCTGAGTTCAATTCTGCCCTGAGGTGCTTACTCTGTGTGACCCTGGGTAAGTCACTTAACCCCAATTACAGAGAAAGAGATGATCCAGTTCAGGGGTTCTTTCTCTTATTTGTATCAAGGATCTCTTTGCCAGTCTTATAAAGCCTATAGACTCTTTATCATTTTTTTAAATCCATAAGATAAAATACAGGAATACAAAGGAAATTAATTACATTGAAACACAGCTAGCAATTTTCTTTAAATTTCAAATCTAAATTTCTTTCTACTATACCAATGAAGCATCTGAATTTGTATCTTAGTTGTGTTCCATACCATACAATCCCGCATTTGATTACATACTGTCTTATTCTCTAGTTGGTTCATATGTATATCCTACCTTACTCTCATGATAGGAAGTGACCTCTGGATGGGGCTCAGGACTTCTATTTTTCTAACATTTTCCACAAAATCTAAAACAGGACTGTTCACATGATATGCTCAATAAAGTGATCTCTTCTTTTGTATGCAAATATGAATCAGAAATAAAGAATCCCATCATTAGGCTTTGTCATCCTTGAGAAATTATGGGGGGGGGAGGTTACATCACTTATATCTGTTTCATTTAACATTGCAAACCCATTTTGAAATGGGTTTGCAATTTTTTCCATGGTAATTGATCATTGTCTAGATAACAGCAGAGGCTATACTTCTTAGAGTGTTGCTATTTTTTTTATCATGTAGGGCCTAAAGGTGTGTGGTTCCATTAGCAACAATCAAAGCAAGCGAGGGATGATATCACCACTGAGATCAAGAGGGCTGCCAACTTGGGGCCTCTCAGGTCTGGCACAGGGTTCTCCTGAAGAAACAGGTGTTGCAAAAGATGACCTGGATGACACAGAGAGTTTTCATTCATTTTCATGAAAAGCTGAGTGAAAAGACAAAACACAGAACTAAGTTTCTTAGATTTCTTCTAAAATACTAACAAATACAAAGGCAATCAAACCCAATGTCTCAGGAAACATGAAAAAGCACTTTATGTACCAGACAGATATGGGTTTTGTGCACACAGGGACCAGCAGTTGAGAGTTTGTATATGCATAGTTCATAGACTCAGAGATTTAAAGCTGAAACTAGACTGAATCTTTCTGTGTAATCATGGGACTCATCAAATCAAGTTGTCGATCATATGTTTAGTTCTAAAAGAGAATTTCGAGATCACCAAATGTAATCCTCTTATTTTATAGATGAAGAAAATAATGCCCAGAGAGCTTGTGACTTGCCCAAAGTTATACTGCATTGAAAGTGCCAGAACTGGCATTTGAACTCAGGTCTTCTGATTCCAGATCCAAAAGTCTTTCTACCATAACATGGCATCCTGACAACACAAATAGCACGTACCGCTCAGCGTTGTTGTAAGGATCAAATGAGATAATTTTTTTTGCAAAGTGCTTAGCACAGTACCTGCCACATAGTAGACACCATATAAATGCTTATTTCCTTCCTCCTTTCCTCTCCTGCAGAATCACAGGGTATTGCAGGTAAGGCTTAGCATTTATTTAGTATAACCTACTTGAGCATGAATCCCCTTACTTGTATTTCTCCTCTGGAGGCTTGAAACAATAGGAAACTCATTTGCCAAGGCAGCCCATTCTTTTTAGGGGAAAAGTTTATTCTATTCAAGTGGAAGTCTACTTCTCAGAAACTCCTTCTCAGACATGGTTCAAATCAGGCCCTAGACTGTTATCGTTTTTTTTCTCTGTGACCAAAATGAACAAGTCTGTTTCCTTTTCTATATGACAGACCTTTGAATAACTGGAACTACACCAATTTCTCTTTGCTTACGGTAGTTTGGGCCAACGGAATGAATATGGTGATAACTTGGTTGATTCAGTATTAAAAAATTATTGATATCTTTTGTTTTATGCTTCCTACATTTTTAACGTATCCTTCCTCCCTTCACCTCCCAGTAAAACATTTTTTATACCAAAGAATAAAAAGGAAGAAAAAAAGATTCAGGAAAACTAATCAAGATATCAAAATAATCTGATATATATATTCACTGTTCCATCCCCATAATCTGCATCCCACAAAGAAATGAGAGAACGTGGCTCACCATTTTAAATAAGCAACATCTAGGAGGCACAGTGGATAGAGCACTGTATCTGGAACCAGGAAGACTTGAGTTCCAATCTGGGTTCAGATATTATGTGTGACCCTTAGAAACTCACTTTAGCCTGCCTCAGTTTGCTCATCTTTAAAATGGGGTTGTTGAGAGGATAAAATGAGAAATGCTTGCAAAGCATTATGTAAGCAATAAAGTACCATATATATGCTACTTATTATTGCCATTATTATTAAAATAAGAATTCAGGTGCTGATGTGAATGAGAACATCGATCCATTCTATTTTTTAGTGTCTCTGACAGTTTCTTCCATATTATATCCTCTACGAAATTGTCTTTCCCATAAAAGAATAATAACAAAAATGATGCTGAAGGATGTATGGGTAATGGCCAATCTCTTTTACTCAGCTCAGGCTGGTTGATAAGCACTTGACACTCGTCCATTTTCCAGATGAGGTGCCAGGGCTACGGGAATTTCAAGGCTTCAAGAGTGCTGATTCACATACAATATCAAACCAGGTGGCACAAGGACTCACAAGGGGTAAATATTAAGAGGGAATATTTCCCCTTAGACATTTTAAATGAAGCTTTTAATTTGTTGATCTAATTTCTAAAACACTGCAAAGATTACCTTGCCACTGCCAACACAGATTAAGCAACCCGGGGCCCACCAGGACATTACATTCTGTCGTGGATTTCTTTTCTCAAGCAATGAAGAACCAATTTTCAGATTGCTCTAAGTAGTTAAATAAAAGTTGGAAATGTTCTATGTGACCACAAGTGGACTTGGAGGTCATTAGATCTTGAGGGAAAAATGCAAGCTCTTAAAAAACCGCTGCTGTTAGAAGTCATAGATGTGTCATTAAAAGCAGGCATCAAAGAGCCAAGCTGCCCTACAGATATAATTCAGATCTTTGTTCAACCATTAACTACAATTACCTTCGACTCCTTGTGACTTTATTAGGGAGTTGTTTTTCAGGGAAGTATTGAATCTTCAGGCAATTAGAATGAATAACAAGTACAGTGGAAAGCAGCTAAAAACCCAAGTCAGGTAGTTGATTTTTAAAAACAAAATATCACAAAATATGTTACAGTGTTAAAGGGATATAAAAGTGGCAAGAGTTAGAACCATTTATTCCTTGCTTAAATTTGTTAGTCACTCTTAAAGCACTGTTATTTGTATGCTTAAAGTACCTAGCTTTCCTTTGGCTCAGACCTATTGGTCTGATTCCTGAGCCCTATTTTCAATCTGTCTCATTAATAATTGTTGGTTAAAAAAGAAAGAGAGAAAGATATACTTCTATTTTATTTAGCTATAGTACAACTTTTTGGCATGTTTAGTATTCATGTTTTACTTTCCTCTGCAAAGGAGTGTAATAGCTTTCAAATGGAGATGAACAGAAATGGAGATTGACACTGGATAGAATGCTCTTTGCTCCTGACTGAATCTCCCTAGTGGGTGGTTAAGGTTTTTTTTTCAGCCTTTTGAATGTGTAACCACAAGGTGCAAAGGAGTCTTTAGCACATTAGGGGGACATTTTGTGATCATATTTTATCAGCATCTCTCCCCACCCCAGGCCTAAAAACTTGAAAATGAGAAAGTAACACATTGGAGAAGTGAAATATATTCAGATAAGGAAATTAATGGGCAGCCAGTATTTCAAGTATAAATAATGGGATTTTATGATAGCATTAAAATATCAGGGATCATTAGTGAGTTGGAGGGCTTTTGGTAATGGGACAAAATCACCGAAGTCCCTTGTTAAGGTCTCTATTCAAACATTGTTTGGATCATTTATGCAATGGACAATTCACAAATACCTTTATTCCTGGAAACTTTTACTAATTGAAATGCAAATACTGAGTGGCCAAATGTCACCTTTTTATAGAACTCTGCAGAGATGATTTCACCATGTTTTTTTTTTCCTTCCTGACTAAGCATTTCCTTTGTAATTTTATAGCTTAGGAGTTTTTCTTGACCTCAGCACCTGATCTATATTTTAAAGGTAGATTTTGATATATAGTATGAATAGGATTTGGCTTTTTTTTCACAGGATAATAGGATCATAGGGTTAGAACTAAAAGAGATCTTAGAGGGCATCTTATGCAACTGGCTCATTTTATAGATCAGGAAACAGCCTTGGTGAGGATAAGTGACTGGCCCAAGGTCAAAAAGTACCATTGTAATCCTTACCATTTGGTGGTAGCATATTCTCTTGGTTACTAAATGTTATTTTTATATTTTAAGCTGATTAAAATCAACCTGAGAATGGTCTAGCAGGAAGAACATTGTACTTAGCAACAGAAGCCCTGGATTCAGTCCCTGCCTCTGGCATTTACTAGTTCATACAATGGGTGTTTACAGTAACGTTGGAAATTTCAAGTCCCTGGTCAAATACCATCTCTTCCACAAAGCCTTTTCTTATTCATGGTAGTCAGAAATGATCTTTTCTTCCTCCAGCAAAGTAAAGTGTATATTCCTGATTTAGCTCCAACCAACCTTTCATACCATTTCTCTTCTGTACTCTACCTGTATTTTAGCAAAATTGTCATGCTCTCCATCACCTATCTTTCTCATGTCCTTCCTTGCCCTTTTCTAACTCCATGCCTTTTCTTATATTGCTTACTATAGCTAGAATGGACTGCTCTCTCCTATCATCTCCCATTCCCCATCTTTTCCAATTGATGTACTTCCATACCTTCAAGGAACAGTTCAAATGCCAACTTTTCCACAGTTTTCCTGTCCTTTATCACATCATAACCTGCTGTCATTCCACCTCTCTCTTTACCTCCCAACTCTATGCTTCGTCCTGATTGTGACCTCTAATCCGTCCACCTTTTAGTTCTTTCCTAGGTCATCAACGTTGCATGGGCTACACTCTCCTTCCCTCCCTATCTTGATCTCTTGGTGAACTAGGTGAACTCTATACTATACTCTTCTCTTAAGTTCCTTGCTCCTTGATCTGCTATCTTCACTCCTACTCATTTGCTATTCAACAAAGCTAGAGAAAATCACAAAACCATGCTGACTGGCTGCACTACACAATTGTGTTACCTAATTTCAACTGGGCCCTCACTACAGGAAGGCAATCCTTTTACGCCCCCCTCCCAATCAATTAACTCTCTCACTCACCATAGAGTTTTTCCAAATGTTTTCATCCCTCCTACAGCTTACCCTTTCCCCACTTTCTCAGCTGAGAAACCTGCCTTGTATTTTACTAAAAAAAATTGAGATCATTCACTGAGAGCTCCCCCTTCTTCCCTCTTCCTCATCTTATATCACCTAGATGTCTCCTCCCCCTTTCTCCTCTTTTTCCCCTGACTCACATGATGTGGCCTCCTTCTTGCCAAAGCAAAACCCTCTACATGCACAAATGATCCCATCCCATCCTGTCTCAAGCAGATTGCCTCTCTGTCATCCTAACTCTGTCACTTATCTTCAATTTCTCCCTGGCTACTGGCTGTTTCCCTCTTGCCTACCAAATGTCTATCTCCTCTCTCCTCAAAAAACTCTCAATCGATCTGTCCATCCCTACTAGCTCTCATTCTGTATCTACCGGTCTTTATGGTTAAATTCCTTGAGAAGGTTGTCTACACAATAGATGCCTCTACTTCCTTTCCTCTCAGTCTTTTCTTAATGCTTTGTAGTCTGTCTTCCAACCTCATCATTCAACCAAAACTGTTCTCTCCAGAGTACCAGTGATATCTTAATTGCCAAATCTAAGGGCCTTTATTCAATCCTTATACTTCTTGACTTCTCTGCAGCTTTTGATGCTATCTATCATGCTCTTTTCTTTCATAATCTCTTCTCTGTTTTGTGATGCTATCTCCTGATTTTCTGTCTACTTGTTTAACTATTCTTTCTCTGTCTCTTTTGATGATTTTTCATATATACCACATCTTCTAATGATGGGATTCACCCAATGCTTTATCCTGGGCCCCCTTCTCTTCTCCCTCTATACTATTTCATTTAGTGACCTCATTGGCTTCTTTGGTTTCAGTTACCATCTCTGCATATTTTCTCAGAACTACTTGTCCAGTCCTAACCTTTCTCCCAGATAACATTTCTCACTCCCTATTAGATATCTCAAACTTCATTTTCCATAGATATCTTAAACTCAACATGTCTAAAACAAAATCCTCCTTTCTTTGTAATTTCCCCATTACTATTGAAAATACCACCTTCCAGGGCCAGCTAGGTGGTGCAGTGAGTAGAGCATCGTCCCTGGGATCAAGAGGACCTGAGTTCAAATTTGGCCTCAGACACTTGACACACTTATTAGCTGTGTGACCTTGGGCAAGTCACTTAACCCCAATTGCTCTGCCTTCCCCCCTCCAAAAATACCACCTTCCTCCTATTCCAGTAAGCTCACAACCTAGATGCTATTCTTGACTCCTCACTCTCTCTCATCACCACCCCATATATAGTTTCTTGTAGCTAGATGGTACAGTGGATAGAGTGCTGGGCCTGCAGTCAAGAAGACCCCAAATTCAAATCCAGCCTCAAATAATCACTAGCTGTGTTAGCCTAGGTAAGTCACTAAACCTCTGTTTGCCATAGTTTCCTCAATTATAAAATAAGAATGATAATACTACCTACTCTGCCCTATTATTGTGAAGATCAAGTTGGATAGTATTTATAAAGTGCTTAGTATAGTGCCAGGCACTATATAAATGCTTGTTCTCTTTGCTTCCCTTCCCTTCAAATCCTATCATTTCTACATTTTTCTTCTACTCCCTTCTCTTCCATGATGCTGCAACTACCCTGGTTTAGGCCCTTATCACCTCACACACGGACCTTTGCAATAGCCTGTTGGTTGATCTCCCTGCCTCAAATCTCTTCCCACCCCAATCCATCCTCCACTCAGCTTCCAAAATGCAGGTCCTTTTTCAATAAGTTGCAGTGGCCCCCTATTACCTAGTGAATAAAATATAATATTTTCTGTTTGATTTTTCAAGTTCTTCATGACTTGGCCCCTTCTTACCTTTCCAGTCTTCTCACACCTCTTCAGGCCAGACACCATGACCTCCTTGCTATTCCTTGCACAGACACTGTGACTCCCAACTCTAGCATTTCCACTGGTTGTCCCCTACGCCTGGAACTATCTCCCTCCCATCTGACTCCTTGCTTCTTCAGTTCCCTTCTAGTCTCATTTAGTCCCACCTTCTACAAGAAGCCTTTCCCAGGCCTCCTAATTAATATTGATGTTTCCCCTCTGACACCGACCTCAATTTATTCTGTAAATAGCAGCTTGCTTGTACCTTGTTGTTTGTGTGTTATCTCCCATTAGACTGTGAGCTCCTTGGTATCAGGGACTATTTTACCCCATTTTTTGTATCCCCAGCACTTAGCATATTGTTTGGTGCATTGTAAGTGCTTAAAAATGTTTGTTGGCTTTTGGGTAAATTTGATAAGATTTTTCTATGTAAAAAAAACTAGGGAAATTAGATTCCTGGGTGAAGAATATTCCATCAACACACCCTCCTTAGATGCTTTTGAAGGCTCTGCTCATCTTAATTTCATCCCTCCTTTTCCATATGTCAAGGGACTCTTCTTTTCCAAGAAAACTCACTCATAATAATTATAGTCTGTGTGAGTACCTGCAGGAATGTACATCTGTGTGTAGACATGGATGCAAATGAATGCTTGCATCCATCTCTAGGAGAGAATTGATAATTCGCTATCGTAGATTTGGAGCTAGACAAGGCCTCAGAGGCCATGACCCTTTCATTTTCCAGATGAGAAAACTAAAGGTCAGAGAGGGTAAGTGATTTGTCTAGGGTCACACAGCATAGAAAATGTCTGGGAAAATATTTGAATTCAGATCTTCCTGTCTCCTAGTACAGTGTTCTATCCACAAGACCACCTAGAGATAATTCACGTGAAGCACTTTGCATATTTTAAAGTCTTTATAAATGTGATGTCTGATTATGGAGATCCTTAGATTCTTGCTAGCTAATAAATCTTTGAAAATTAGGATTCTGTCCAAACTCCACCTTCTCCTAATATCATATACTAAATGGCAGAGCCATAATGTGGGGCACTGCTGATTTGACAGTCCAGATATTTGCACAGAGATGGAAATGCTAAGAGCCAGATTCTAGCCCAAGGTGGATGAGAGCTCTCATCCTAACGAGCCAGGGCAGATATGAATATGAATGTAAATTTAAATCTTCTAAGCTAATGGGAAAAGACTAGAAGAAGGCCCCAGGGTTATGCTTTTTTTTTTCCTCAGGTAACATGTACATTCTAAAGTGTAGCTTGTAGAAAGGGGGGAAAGATTCTACTTTAACTGAAAGGGAGTGGCTCTAATCATGACAATTTCAGGTCGAGGAGCAAGGGTGAGTATGTTACAGCAACCTTTATGTAGATGCCAGACTATTTCACATATGTGTGAGGCTGGTACTGATAAGTTTTCTCCAGCTTTAAGGGAGTCCTAGATTAAAAGTTAAATTGTTATTCACTACCTCACCCTTTTCCCAACTGTGCTATTAATCCCAAAAGATAGAAAGAGAAGAATTCTGGCCCAGAAATACCCCTTAAGGGATTGCATATTTTTTAAAGACTAAATACTTCAAATGGAGGTTCACTAGACCTATGAGGATCTGAGAGAACAGAATTATATGAATTAGAACACCTTCTCCTGCCAGCAAATCCCCACAGCCACCAGCTTCTAGTCCCCAGCCATTTGATTTTTCTTTTTCTCCAAGGCTGAAATGGAAAAGGAGAGAGAGGGTTATCACACAGGTGATTTGATGTCCTTTAGCAGAGATGCCCAAGACACAGCCATCTCTAGATCAATAGATTTCAAATTAGACATGGGAACACCCTTGGGTGAGAAGAGCAAGATATTGTAGGAAGTCAAGAGAGAAGAAAGATAATAAGAGAACACTGGGAGGATGGAACCTAAGAGGATCTGGGGAACCAAGGGGACGTAATTCACATTGGTAAAGCGTTCCCTGGTGCCCTCTGCCTCCCTTTTTTCTCTGTCCTACCTTAAGGTATTCACTTTTGAAAGATTTCTTCTTTTTTCTTCCCAGGCTTTCCTCTTCTACTCAAAAAAAAAGCTGTCAGAGCTAACTCTACTCAATAGCTATAGACAATCTTTGCTTAGAAGCAGAGAGCTTTAGAAAAGATCCCCCCCAAACCCTCTGCCAGACATATATTTTATTTTTACCCTATAGATGAAAACAATCCATCATAAGAATAGATAAACCAACTGAACGGGGAGAACTTCCTATTAATAATCACAGAATGGCTAGGCGTGATGGTGCAGAACTATGAGCCCTACTACTGAGAGAGGCTGAGGCTGGTAAATTTTTCGAGTTTAGGAGCTGTAGTAGGACTAAAACCAATAAGATGTCCACACTAAGTCTAATATTAATATGGAGTAGGGGCTGGGGGATTAGGATGCCTAGGAATGATGAACCAGCTCTTGGAAAAGGAGCAGGTCAAAATTTTGGATCAGGTCTGTGAATGGCTGCAACATTTCCAGACTGCATGAGACAGGGAGACTCAGTCTCAAAAAACTAACAACAAAATGTTAAAGTTGGAAAGAACCTTAGAAAGCAGTAAGTTAAAGGACTTGCATAAGGTCATGCAACTAGCTCTTGGCAGAGCTTGAAGGTGCTCAAGTCTACCATGACTCCATTCAAAGTTCTGTACATGCTGCCTATAAGATCAACTCAGATCGAATCAATTGTGCCATCCTCTAATGGCACAATTTTCAATTTCAAGAGGAAAAGCTGTCAGTAAATCACTATCTGTTAAGTGAAGGGAATTAGCAGACAGGATCCTAAATGTGTGCCTGTATACACATATGTTTGTGTGTGTATAGTGTGCACAGTATATATTTTATACATATATATGCATATATACATATGTGTATATATGTACATACATACACACATATGTGTGTATGGATGGATGTGTGTATACACACACACACCCACTCACACACACACACACACACACATAGTCTGCTGTGTGCCATGTGCCAGATGCACTGTGCTTTGCACATGGGATACACAGAGAAAGGGTAAAACAGAGCCTTCCCTTAAGGAGTTTATAGAAGGGAGCCAATTCAGGACCTTTTATGATTGTTTTCTTCTTTTCTGCAGTCATAGAAATTCTTCCCAGTTTCTTTTTTCTTTGATCATTTCTTATGGCACAATAATATTTCGTTACATTCACATGCCATAATTTGTTTAGCCATTCTCTGATAGGAAGATAGCCCATTCATTTCTAATTTTTAACTACTACAGAAACAGCTGTTGTATGCATTTTTAGATATGTAGATTCTTTTCCTCTGATATTTATGCGATATAGCACTACAAGTGGCATAGTTAAGAAAAAGAGTATGCATAGTTTAGAAACACTGGGGCCGTAGTTCAAAATTCCTTTCCAGAATGTCCAGATTAATTCATAGCTCCACCATTATCTTCAATTTATGCTGCATATATTTTGTTTGCACATGGTTGTTTACGTGTTGTCTCTGCTATTATACTGGGAACTTCTAGAGAGTAGGAACAATTTTGTTGTTGTTTTATCTTTCTTTATATCCCCAGCTTAGCCCAGTGCCTGGCACATAATAGGTGATAAATAAAGGCTCATTGAATTGATTAAATAGAGTAATTTCTTACCTATATTTTCTTTGTAGCTGTATTTATTTACATTTCTTGCATTTCTGTTGTCTGATGTGTTTGCAAAGCAAAATGTTTCTTCGTATCTAATTTACTTTGTGGGAATATTATACATGACTCTTTATTGAACATCCATTTTTTACTAATGTTTAGGCTCAGGTTTGCTCAGTATGTCACCTTGTGTTGTATTATAAGTAATTTTGCTCCTCAGAACATACTATTCCATTCCTCCTGAGCTTTTTGGCAGATGAAGTTTTCTTGTGTTATTCTAATTTCCTGTCTTTATATTTGAAGTTCCTTCTCAAACAACTAATTTGTTGTTTGTCATCTGAATTATTGCCTGTAATTACTATTTGTCTTGGAGTTTGCTACATAGATTTTTTTTCTGGAGGCAAGCTCTATGTTCTTTCACTTGACACCTTCTGTGTTCGGAAGTTCTGGAAAGTTTTCTAGTATTATTTCTTGAGTTGTGGTGTTCAGGTTTTTTATTTGCCATGCTCTTCTGGGAGTCCTATCCTCCTGAAGTTGTCTACATATTACATCTTCAAAATCAGTTTGTTTTTCTTGCATGGAGATTGTGTTTTCTTTTAATGTTATTGCTTTTTGCTTCTTTTCTTCCAGATTGTCTTTCATATCTGTGTTTTTATATTATCAACTTGTTATTTCTTCTTTTATTTCTTTGGTGAAGTTTGCAATGTGGATTCAAGGTTTTCTATTCTACCACTTTTTCCTGTGTAGCCATAAATTCCGATTTCACAATTTTTCTTTCTCTCTTACCCATTCAAGAGCATCCTTCTGTAGCTCCATGCTCTCTTGAGAATCCACAGGGCTCAGCTTTATCAAGCATTGTTTGATTTTCCTTTATCTTGTAATATTTATTCACAGATGTCTTGACACCTTTAGAAAATCTACTGGCCATTTTTTCTATTATTAACCTATTGCCTTATCTGCTTATGCTCAAGATCTTTAATTGGTTTTTTTCTTGCTCTTCAGATCTTCTATAATTTCAGGTTTTTTTCCCTTTTTCTATTCTCCTATTTCTAACTCTTTCACTTTGATTGTAGTTTCTTCGGGAACTAGACCTCAAAGTTGTGTCAAACTGCTCACATTTTACTAGTCTCACTCTCTGCCTCAATCTTGGTAGAGATCTTGGTGTCATAGGCAGTTGTCATTTGGGGGATATTAGCCTTGAATATAATTATTAATTTAGAGAAAAGTCATGAGTATTGGAGAAAGTATATAGTCTGCTATCTTCTTGGTCATATGACTTGGGATTTATAAGCCCTTATTGATTTTTTTAAAGTACACTGAGTCAACTTTATTCATCCCTTCCATACATTCTCATTACTATCAAGGGCATCATTTCTTTTCAGTCACCCAAGTCCTCAAGCATAATGTCATCTTCAACACATCACTCTTACATCCAATCAGTTGTCAAATTTTGTCTTTTTTAGGTCCACAGTATCTATATACAGTTCTCCTCACTTACATAGCCATTACTTTAGTACAGGCTGTTGCCTCCTGTCACCTGGACTATTTTAAAAATCCTTTTAATTGGTCTCGGCAAATTTAGTCTTTCCCAATTCCAATCCATCTTCCACGTAACTGCCAAAGTGATTTTCCAAAAAGCCAAATCTGACCATATCATGTCTTTAATCACTAAATTCCACTAGGTCACTGTTATCTGTAGGATCAAATAGAAAATTCTCCATTTGATATTTAAGGCTCTTTACAGTTGTTTTCTTTTTATCTTTCTGGTCTTTTTATACAGGACTCCCTTCTACATAGTCTACATTCAGCTATGCTATCCAACTTGGTGTTGCTCATACAATACACTCCATCTTCTGTTTCCATGAATCTCCTGAGGCAGCTGGTATATGCAGGGAATAGATCGCTGGGCAAGAGTAAAGAATATCTAGGTTCAAATCTGGCCTCAAATGGTTGTTTGTGTGACCCTGGGCAAGTCATTTAATATATTTGCCTCAGTTTCTTCAACTATAAAGTGTAAATAATAACAGCATTAAAGCATCTGCCTCACAGGGTTGTGAGAATGAAATGAAATAATATTTGTCTTAGCACAGTGCCTTGCACATAGTGGGGCAGCTTGGTGTCACAGTGTATAGAGCACCAGGCCTGGGGTCAGGAAGCCTCATGTTCATGAGATCAAATATGGTCTTAGACACTTGCTGTGTGATGCTGGGCAAATCATTTAACCCTGATTGCCTCAGTTTTCTCATCTGTAAAATAATCTGGAGAAGGAAATGGCAAATCACTCCAGTATCTTTACCACAAAAACCCCAAATGGGGTCATGAGTAGTCAAATATAACTGAAACAACTGAACAACAACGAATTGCACATAGTGGGCACTTATTCCCTTTGCCTTCCTTTCCCCATGCATTTGCATTGGCTATTCACCTTGCCTAAAATGCTCTTGCTACAGACCTCTAAGTCTTGGAATCCTTTATTTCCTTTAAGACTCAGCTAAAAGTTTTCCTCTACAGTAGACTCTTCTTGCCCCCAGGGCTGCTAGTGCCTTCTCTCAGATCACCTTTTGTCTGTTTTGTATATATTTTGAATACACACACACGTACTGAATATATGTGTGTATGTATATATATATACATATATATTTTATATGTATAAATATTTTATATATATGTATATATATATGAGTGTATATATTGACTCTCTCATTACAGTCAGAGTCAGATTCATAGTCAATAAATATTTATTAAGTACTCACTATGTGCCAAGCACTGTGCTCATGCTGGGGATATAAAAAAAGGCATGAGACAGCATATGTCAAATGAGGGAAGACAACACATAAAAAGAAGCTGAAAATGGAGGGAGGGTGGCAGTGCAGAGATAGTTGGTGAATGATGAATTCCTATAACTAGGGTAGGAAATTATGAAATGAAAGCTTTAGATACATTCCTCAAATGGAGGATCCTAGCCCACCCAGAGCCTCTTCCACCAAAGGTAAAGAGGGCTTGCTGGGGCAAGGGTATGAAGAGGTATGAGGTTGAGAAGTTGAGGAGGTTGAGGATTGATACCTTGTCACATGATGATTAGTTTCCAGTGATCATGAAGTCCCAAAGAGCAGCTGGGATGCATTACATCCATGAGGATATATGTTCCTTGAGGGGAAGGACTAGCTTTTCTTTCTCTTTATATCCCTAGAACTTAGCACAGTGCCTAATAAATGTTTATTGATTCATTATTCATTGACTAGTCAATACTGGTAATCAAATGTGAATTAACTGAGGCACACAAAGAAAAGTCCTGATTGGTGGAAAATCTTTAGCAATGTTTAATTACAGAAAGGTTCTGATTAGATGCAACTTCATTAATGAGCCTTCAACTAACCAGAATTTTTGTGATGTGTCTCTTTAAGAGAAGAAAGAAAATCAAAAGGAAACAAGCTTATATCAGAGTGTAGTCCTCAATGCCATTACCTGTGTATGCCCTAGACTTTACATATTCAGCCTGTCCTTATACATTTTCTGTGCCTACATTTTCAGGGCTTACAATGAGATATCATGTTCAGCATGATAACTCAGAGGTGTTATAAGACTCTCAGTTAGAAAAGAAAGCTGTTTTTATATTGTACTCTTCCATAAGGCAAGATAGTGAAATATAGGGAAATATTTTCAAAAGAAAAACTTGAAAACAAAAGGTTTACTTCATGTCCCTCAGTTAACCAAAAAAGTTAATTAAACATCTATTCAGAGAGTTTATACTTCTGGCATTTTAATTACTTGAAGTTATGCTATGGCTTTGAGCTTCTGAAGAAAAAGCCACATCTATAACTGTCAACAACAGTTCTTCCCTACCGTGGCAGGTCACTCACATACACATAGGGTTCATGTGCATTTAAAACATACCTATGTTGCATGATCTAGTTCATGTGGAGAACCTGATATAATTTACATGACTTCCAAGAGTACTTCTCTACTTCCTCCCTAGCAGTGCTTCGACCCCTATGATCTTTTACAAATGATGAATTCCCCCTCAGAATCTCCATTTGAGGATGCACCCACAATAGCCATGTTTACTTCAAACCCAAATCAAGTCACAACTCTCTAAACTATCTTCCTATCTCTACCCTCATTCCAATTCACTTTTACATATTGTCCTCTTTTTGCTTATATTTGTATTCCTAACATTTGACATAATGTATGGCACATAGTAAGATGTTATTAAATGCTCTATTTATCATCTAGTTAATGTATATAAGGAATTTTGTAAAGTTTACAAATTTATTTCCTCACAGTAAACCTGTAAGATAGGTAGTAAAATTATTAATATCCTCTTTTATACATGAGGTTCTACAGTGAGGTTAAATTACTTTACAAAGGTCAGAAATCAAAAGATTATAGAAGCTAAGAATTAGGACTTCAGAAGTCATCTATGCCAAAGTATATAGGAATAAGAAGTCTGTTTCCATCTTACCCAGTAAGTAGCCATATAGTCTTGTTTGAAGAACTCTAATGCCTTCCCAGGAAGCCCATTACAATTCGGATCAATTCTAAGAATTAAGATTTGCTTTGTATCAATCTCAAATCTGCACTCTCCACCTTCTACCTGTTGTTCCTGCTGTCAAACAGGACTAAATTAATCCATTTTCCACATAAGAGCCTTCATGATCCTCTCCCCTCAGTCTTCATTTTTCCAGGCAAGCTTATAAATCCAGTTTCTTGAACCAATTTTCATGTGGCATGTTCTTCAGGTCCTTTATCACCCTAGACATTCTTCTCTGAATTCTCTCTAGTTTATCAAGGTCTTTCTGATTACTAGAACTGAACATAATGCTTCACATGTAATCTGATCAGGGCCAATTAGAGCCTCTTTTTTTTCTTTATACTCTGCCCTTTCTTAAACCTTTCTAATATAATTCTAACTGGTTTGGCTTCCTTATCACTCTGTTAGCTCATATTACATTTGTTGCACATTAAAAGTTCTAGATCTTGTTCCCAAGAGCTATTGTATAGCCACATCTGCCCAAACTAATGAAGTTTTTGAATCAATGTAGAATTTTACATTGATATATTCCATCTTACATAATTTAGTCTACTAAGGCATGCCCAAGGCTCTTTAAATGATACAGACTTTGTCATTCAATGTATCAGCTAATTCTCTAGGTTTCATATCATCTATAAATTTGAAGAGCATGTTATATACGACTTTAAGTAAACCATTGATTAAAAAACGTTGAATATATAAAGACATATCCTTTCAGTAAGCTACTAGTGACATTTCTACAAGTTGACCTTAATTCATTGAGTGTCCTTTTAATCCAATTACCCAATTATAGAAAAATCCAATATCATCATCATCATCATCATCATTATCAACATCATGCACACTGTCATCATATTTCCATGTGAAAAGTTAGGGAAATTCCTTCCATCTTCTTATAGGCTTTGTCAAGTCTCTCATTCTCAGCCACAGTAAAGTACTGTACTAACTGTACAATCATGTAGCTCACATCTTTCCATCTTATTCATGAGGATGCCATGAGAGAATTTATCAATTTTTTAAAAGCGTAAATAAATTACGTCTGTAGCATTTACTGATTTACCAGACTAGTCAACTTGTCAAAAAGAGAAAGTGATGTTATTGTGATGTGGTATAGGAGTTTCACGACACCATGCTGGTTTTTAGTACAACAGTTTAGCAGTTTCACCAGTGTTCCTTTCTTTGACAGTACTTCAACATTGTTAGGGTTCTCACTTGCAGAGCCACTGCCTTGGCACCAGCCCTATGGGATAACAGAATCACAGAGGGTGAAGGTTTTGATGAGGAAAAGGTTGGAGTTTCCTTTCTTAGACTGGATTATCCATCCTGGGATCCAACTTAATGGAGCTCACAGGGAACTTCAAATCAGCCTGGAGAATAGAGACAAGAGCTTCAAACATAAATACTAGAGCCTCCTGTTTGGACAAGAAGGACCCTTTAACTCTAAGAAGCTTTTTTTTTTCTCTAACTGGTCAGATTCTAGGATTCTATACCAAAGGCAGTTGCTGAGGAAGTAACCCTGGGCTACTCATAAAAAAGGACTTGAATCAATAGGAAAAGCTCATCAGAGCAAAATTTCACTTGAAGCTCTCTTTGGTTCTGAATTCTTCCCTACCTGTCTTGAAAGCCCATTAACCCTGGTTTATCTAACATTGAATTCTGCCTATCCTTGCTGTGCTACTATGACCTTTGCTAACTTCTGTCTGTAATGGCTCCAGTTTCTACCAAATTCTCTTCTATTACCATATACCCAGCATGTTGCCTTTGCATACCACACTTAATAAATATTTAGGGACTGAATTAATGAGTGACCTTTATAGACTTGCTGTAAATCTGCTCCAGCCATGGTAAGACTATTCTGCCTCTTCACAGTAGGCTGACAATTGTATCTCCTTCAGATTTTTAATTATTTGCCTCATCAAGAGGATAAGAACCCAGACCTCAAACCCCCAGTTATTACAAAATAGAGCCCCCTAATACAACAAATTTCTTTAGTCAGTGAACTGTACTGACGATCACACAGGGACCAATTTCCTACATATTATACGCCAGATAAAAGAGGTTTTGAAGACTCTCACAGTTGGCTTTCAAATAACCCCTACTTTGTCAAGTTTAATTTACAAGAAGAAACCCTGAGTGTATACCAGAATTGAACAACAATCTTTCGGCACCAACTACAGTAAAGAATGTAAAGGCAAACAGCATGCAGACATTTTTCTACAAAGGATCGTAGCACCTGCTCCCCACCTGCAAAACAGCCTATTGCAAACTCAGGTCAAGGCCACAGAATGCGATTTACAGCTGACTGCATCAGTTTAATGCAATTTTTCTTGGCAAAGGGAGAGGGTGAGATATAGTTAGAAATGACTCTCATTCTCTAGTTTTCTTAGGTTAACAGCTACAAAGTCTTTTTCTAAGGTCTTTAAGAGTACCCCATCAATAAATTAGGCAATAATCATTAATTGAACACTCTCTAGGTCTTCCAGACCATGTAAGGCACTATAGGATAATGATATATCCCCCTTTCCAAATCATACTATCCCAAAGGTCAAATGAACCCTCTTTGGTGACCTTTGCAAGACTTCTCTGGAACTATTGGGGGAAGGACTTCATGGCAGGGAGTGTGGGACAACAATAACTTACTGCTTTTCAAAACTTTGCCAAGTGATTGTCATCATGAAAATGGGCCAGCTTGCTTTAAAAAAACAGTCAAACCTGCACCAGCTGAAGTTATTAAACAAAGAAAACTCAAAGAAGAACCAACATTCACACATCCACATAGTTGCATAATTGTTTTTTGAACAAAGGAAATTTTGATGGTTTATTCTCACCATTACATATGTCACTACAAGTAATCCCAGCTATTAAAAACTTTAACTTCTTCAATTCCAGGTACAGATTTGAAATACATTTCTTTGTTCTCTTTGTTCATAATTGTTTTAAGGTTTGATTGGATGATCAGACTATAAGAGCAACAAACTGTAAAAACTAAGCTAACATGAAGCATTTAGTGTCAACATCAAGTAAAACCCATCTCAGTTAACATACATATTTAATGACATGACTATTCATTATTGTAGAAATTAAACATAAATGCTAAGCAATTCACATAAATTAATAACTGGTATTAATTTTACACATCCAATCTCTATTCTCCCTTTTCTCCTCTCTGTTAGTCTTCCAATACTTATACTTACTGTAAATGTTTGCCATTTCCCCCGATAAACTACATATAGTCTAATAATTTCAGCTCATAAGTCTGACCAAAGCAAAAACCTCACATTTACACATTTACTGAGTCACTGGTACATATTCAATAATAATTTCCAAACATCTAAATGATTGAAGTTCTTTGTGTTCTCCTTGTTCTTCTTCCAGTTTGTGCAGTAAATTCCACTATTCCTTTATTTCCATTTCAGATAGCCTATTAGAGTGCTATAGGAGGCAGAACGGTCTAATGGTGGGGCTTAATATTTGGAGATCACCCCAGTATGGAGTGTGTGCTGGGAGGAAGAAAGAAAAAAGACCTAAGACAGAATGAAAACACAGGTCAGATAAAATTGTAAATTCAACATAGACAGCTGAATGAAAATGGACTCCAGGTCTCAAACATCTGAGAGTTGTATGAAGGATAGGAGGGAAAGAACTTCTCACCTAACTATTGAAATATCCTCCTGGTGGATCTCCCTGCATCCAGTGTCTCCTCTTTCAAATCTATCTTTCACACGGCTGCCAAATCTGATATTCCTAAAGTGCAGACCTAATTATACCACTTCCTGTTCAAGAGTTCCAGTGTCTCCCTCTTGCTTCTAGGATAAAATACTCACTTCCTTGTCTGACTTCTAAATCCCTTTGCAGTCTGGATCTAGCCTGTCTTTCAAGGTTTGTACTCTTTTTCAGAAACTCGACATACATTTCAGCCAAATTGGCTTACTTGATGTTTCCCCTACATGATGTTGTCTCTGTGTCTTTACATAGTCTATACCCCATGCCTTAATGTATTCCTTGCCTATTTCCTCTCCACAGAATCCTTCACATTTCCTTTAAACCTCAGACCAAGGGCCATCACTTGCTAGAACTATTCCCTCTCCTCAATTAATTTGTGGATATTTTTGTATTTAATTTTCCATATTTATGTCATTTCTGTCCAAAAGAATGAAAAATCTTTGAAGGGACCATTTTGTCTTTGTCTTACAAACAGTAAGCTCATAATCCATAACTTGAATTGGATCAGATTGGATTGAGTTGATTTGGAATGAACTAGAATGAGAATGGAAGAGAGAGTACAGACTGCTGACAGAGGCTATGTTTGGCAGACCACTATGGCATTATCCACCTGACCTTTGGAGTAGGCTGGAGTTATTTCACCTGAAATAACAGTGTTTTGGGATGATTAGAAAAAAGGATTATGCTATAAATGCTTCAAAATAGGTAGGTAACACATTGAATGAAACTTTTTCCACATTCAAGCTGAATCAGAAATCAAACCAATCTGCAAGTATAAATAACTGTAAATTTTCATGCATGATGAGAAACATCAAGTATAAATAACATGGCAAATTCATGCCTGATGAGAAACATTTAAAGAATTAGAGGTCACTGGCTGCCTGAACATGAGATGGCCTCATCATTTTACCCTGGACTACCCATTTTTACTTCAAATCACCCTAGAAACGCTTTGTCACCAAATATTTTTGCTGTTCAGGATAAGCCCTGTGATAATAGCAATTTTTTTCAATTCTATTCTTTTTGGTCTTTTTGAAAAATTTGGTACTTAACCATCCTTTGTTTCTGGATATTTTCTTTTCCTAGATAACTTTTTCACTATTCTTCTTCCTCAGTGTATGCACACTCCTCTTTTCTCCTCTCTGACTCTAACTCCTATTCCCAAAACTTTAAAGGAGTTGTTCCACTGCTCCTGTGCTTGATCCCCTTCTATTCTTAAGCTTTCTTTTCTATTTCAGTAATTTCATTAACTCTGTTAGAGAATTTAGGGGTCTCAAAAGGCTCTCAATGGCCATCTAGTCCAACCCACTCCTCACTATGCTATAAGTGACAAGTGGTATGTTATATATTGCTATGCCTTCATCTGTCATCCAAACACAGAAGAATCTCAACTCTGTATTCCTAGTCTTAACCTCTAATCTGAACTACAGATATAGATTTCTGCCTGTAAGTACTCTCTACCTGGATAGTTAAGTTTCATGGGCAACTTAAACTCAATACATCTGAAAACTTAACTGCACATCTTTTCTCTGCCCAATTTTTGTCATTTCTGATGATGGCATCAGCATCAGGTTTGCCTCTCATGCTCATTTCCAGTATCCAATCACTTCAAATTCTTTTGATCCTATTTTTGGAATACTGTGGCATCAATTCCCTATTCTATTCCCATTGTCACCAGTCTGGGAAGACTATCCTTTCTTCCCATCTTTAATCCACCTATTTTTGCAATAGCCTCCCACAAAGTCTCCCTGATTCTGTTCTCAACTTCTTTTAATCCATCATTTAGGCTACCAACATTTACATACGTAAATGTAGTGGTGACTTTTGTAAGTATAGTGGGAATATTAGAGAAGGGTTTGGCTTTTGCTTCTTACCACCCTGTGTAAGGAAAGCAATTCTGATAAATCTAAAAACACTTTGCCCAAGTGTATAGAAAATTCAGTAGAATTTTGGATAGTTTGTTGAGCTTTTAAGGCCATGGAAAATACTAATGTAGGTTGGAAATAGAGAATCAGAAGGAAAAGTGAGCATCATACTCTAAAATGGCCTTGTCCCAACCCTAGTGTTGACCATAAATGAGTGAAGGAAAAAAATATTTATTAAGTGCTTACTATGAGTCAAGCACTATAGTAAGAACTAGGGCTGCAATACACAAAGGAAAAACAGTTCCTGTTTTCAAGAAGCTTACAATTCAAATGAAAGGGCCAGTATACCAAGAGGAGTGATTCTCAAGGTGGGAGGGGGAATTTGGGATGGTAAGTAGGAGAGTAGATTGACCTGTCCCATCTAAGAACAACAGGAATGTTGATTTGATCATGGTCAATAATTCTAGAACTTAGAGGAAAATGCAGGAACTATCTTTCCCTTTGTATTTGTATCCCTAGCATTTGGGGTATATGAGTATTCAAGGAGGACTAGCACCTCTGGTATGAAGACTTGCCAAGCTCAGGGCTGCTCTTCCACCTTTGGTGTCCAAGTGGCACTCAACTCTCGCTTGTGGCTCCAAGAATCTGTAGCATGGCAACAGCCCAGGAAAAGTGTCCTGATGAATAGCCTAAACCAGGTTGAGGGTGACTGAAAAGCCTCACACCTGTTGGTGAGTTAGGGTGGGTATTTACCCCAAACATGTGAAGACTTTCCCAGGAGGAATGAGTAGATGAGAACAATTGTTTTAACAGCCATGAAGGTGGCTCGGTCAGACATCAAAGACAACGAGGACATCCACTGCACCCTGCGCCATGGCTAGTTGTCCTGACTTTTGTCTTACCACTGGAATGAGATGACTTTGGAGGAGAGAGTGAGGATGACAACTTTATGCAACTCTGCCTCACTTAAATCCAATTCACCATGGGTCAAGACATTACCCTGTGATGTCTTTGGTCCTTTTCAAAAAGGAAGAACAAACAACAACAGAACTCACATTCTTAGCACAGTCATAGGACCAAGGAAGAAAAGGATTTAGAGTAGAAAGTTTAGTTAAACATGGAAGTTGGGACTACGCTGGAATAGTATGGAATCTAGAAGAGGCAATCACCAATTAATATAATAGGATTACCAATATGGAAGTTTCTCCAGGGTGGCAAGGCAGTTGACAGGGAGAAGGCCAGAGTAGCTCAAAGGGAAGCATGTTGGCTGGGACTTATCCACTACCTCCTGGGGCAGCTTGATCCACTTTTGTATAGCTCTCATTCAATAAACTCCAGTAGCTCCCTCTCGCTGCCAGGATCAAATATAAAAAATTTTATTTGGTGTGCAAAAGTCCTTCATAACCCAACCTCCTCTAACTTTTCCAGTCTTCTTTCTCATTACTCACCCCAACTTGTTGTTCCTTGAACAAGACACTGTCTCCTGACTGCATTTTCTCTGCCTAGAATTCTTTTCCTCCTCAACTTGACCTGGCTTCTCTGGCTTCATTCATGTGCCAGCCCAAAATTCCACCTTTTATATGAATCCTTTCCCTGTTCTCCCTTAATTCTAGTGCCTTCCTTCTGCTGACTATTTCCCATTTATTCTGTATATATATATATATATATATATATATATATATATATATATATATATATATATATATATATATATACACACACACATATATATGTATGTATGTATAATATATATACATGCATATATGTATATGCATATATATATATATATTGTTCATACGAAGTTGCTTGCATGTTGTCTCCCCCTTTAGATTGCGATGTTCTTGAGGGCAAGTACTGTCTTTTGTCTCTCTTTGTATTCCAGTGCTTAGCACAGTGCCTGACACGTAATAATGCACTTAATAAATACATTGTTGTTGTTTTTGTTGTTGCTTCTCTTGTTGTTGTGCTGCCTTCCTACTAGTTCACCTACTTTTAAATTGTGAAACTGGTCCCAGAGCATAAAACCAAACTAACTAATGAAAAGGATCTCTGTAAGGAAATATGTCCTTGCTTCTCTCTAAAGTATTTATCTTAATGGAAACTCTATCACTGGGCCAACCATTAGAAAACTCTAACAGAAAGAAGGAAAACTAGAGGGAGGGTTTGGCTTCAGCTTCCCTGTTAGGACGCACATGAAAAGGTGAGTAGAATTCTTGTTCCACCTAAAATAGACTACAGCCTCCGAGCATCTACATTTTTTCAATTGACTTGGACAATAATCTAAGCCAGGGGTTGGGAACCTACAACCTCGAGGCCACATGTGGCCCTCTAGGTCCTCAAGTGTGGCCCTTTGAACCCAAATTTTCCATCAAAGGGCCGCACTTGGGGACCTAGAGGACCACATGTGGCCTCGAGGCTGCAGGATCTAAACATTTCCTTTCCTGTCCTAAGTAGTCCTTCTGAATCTCATTTCCAGGTGACTCATAGTAAGCACTTAATAAATATTTTTTCCTTTACTCATTTATGGTCAACACTAGGGTTGGGACAAGGCCATTTTGGGGTATGAGTCTCACTTTTCCTTCTGATTCTCTAATAGTTTAAAAGACTGTTCTATTTTTTAAACTTATTTTTAAACTATTAGGGGAGGGGTAGTTTTTTGTAGTAGATTAATCAATGATTAGTGTATCAGAATGATTTCAAGGTATTCCCCTTGACACATTCTCCAAACATTTCCCATCAAACTTGGTGAGGTCCTTGTCTACCACAAGGAAAATACCTGAGACTTAGAATTTCAGTTTGTAAAAGATCACATATGTTTTTATTGCAACAAAACTTTAGATTTCACTGAGTTTATCCTAGATTTACCTCTTTCACAGTTTTCTAAGATTGGGCCCAATAGATATAATGTATCTTAGAAATGTAAAACAAAGAAATAAGCAAATAAATATTGTCTTTAACCCTGATTTAAAAAAAAAGAAATAAAACTTGCCTTAAAATATGTTTCACAATGCCAAACTATTTGATATCTATTCTCTTTTCTTTTCTTCCCTCTCCCCATCCCACTCCCTCAAAAATCTCATAAAACTACCTATTCATATGTATTGATTGGAATCCTCTGACAGCAACAAGTATGAAAGACGAAAGTATGGACATGGAGGAGCTGACAGTGAAAATAAGCCTGTTTTCACATGAGTTATATCTATTTCCCCATGGAATGAGAGCATAGGTGACAAAGACTGGAGATGAGAGGTCCTGTTTGCACAGTAGGCGCTTCTAGCCCTGTGTCTAACAACTTTCTGTCTGTCCTTATGAAGCTCCCCTCCACTGAGCGTGAATGTGAAGTTCATGAGCCAAAGGCCCCTCAGGTCTGCCTTTTCTGGACTCCCAGAGTTTAAATAATCCAGCCCTTTGGGAACACAAAAGTCAGCTTTAGTCACAGCAATAGGAAAAAACTACAACTTCAAAAGACTTTTTTTTAAAGGATAAAATTGTCAAGTCTTTTGTGAGAATATTTTGTATTCTTTTTATATCACAGGAAAAAAATTGCACTTTTGGAGGGTTTAGAAGACTATTGGTGCTAAAATGACTTACTTTTTTTTTTCTTTCCCAAGGAAAATTAATAGGCCAATAAACACCGTACTCTTTGTTCTTCTATCATTCCATTCTACCTCTTTGGCCTTCCTAGTAGGACCCTCATAGGGCCTGGTAGGAATTTTTGTTTCTCTTTTCATCCATCTATTTCTAATTATTGACCCTCTTTATTTGTGCAAGACCTTGCTTTAATAACACTTCCTCAAGTATCCTTCTTCAGAAGAGGATTAAGTCTATACATGCTCTTTCTCTTCACCCAACCTCAGTGGTTTCCTATTACCTCTCCAATAAAATATAAATTATTTGGTTTAGTTTTTAAAGTCCTATATGTCCTGGAGCTAACCTATCTTTCCAGCCTCTTTGGATATAATTCCCCCTCCTGCCCTCAGAAATCCTGCCCAAACTTCCTTCTTTCTGTTCCTCACACAGGACATTCTACCCCTCTCTTTATGCCTTTACACGATTGTCACCCATGCCTAGAATGGACTCCCTTCTGACCTCTGACTCAGAGAGTCTTCCTCTTCCTCTAAAATGCAGCTCAGAAGCCTTCTTGGTACCCCTCAACTTCTAGTGCCTTCCCACTCAAATCACCTATTCCAGGTGTTTTTATTAATTTATATTTATGCCATATTTATTATCTTCCTCATTAAAACATAATACCATTCTAACAGGAATTGCTTCAAATTTCCTACTTGAACCCACAGTTTAAATGGTTGGTATTTTATATTTAAATTTTTCCCCTAACTTCTATCTTGTTAGTTCGTTTTTTGGTGTCAAGTGCCTGGCACAGAGTAGTCATTCAATCAAAAAAAAAACATTTATTAAGCCCTCAGTCTATGGGAGGCATTGTGCTAAGTACTTGGGGGCAGAGAATACAAACATGGTAAAAGAATGATGGTCCCTGCTTTCAAGGAGCTTATGATCTAATTGCAGAAGACAACACACAAAATAAAGCTGGAAAGGGAGGAAAGGAGAGAAATAATGGTGAAGAACAGAGGAGTATAGTTTGGTAGGAAATAAAGTGATAGCTGGCCTGGGGGACATTCTAAAATTGAGGTTTGGAGAGCAGCTCTCCATTCAGATGGATCCCAGGGACAGTGGGTGTTTAATAAATACTTGATGATTGATTGAACATATATAAAACACTTTGTGAGCTTCAAAGTTCCTGTTCCTGTGGCCTTCCATCAGCCATATTCCCTGTCTCTAGTAGAAGTGGTCCTGCTGCTTCTTGAATCTCTTAGACCTCTCTCTGTCAGAAATGTTTCAAAGTTCTCTGTTTCACTAAAGGTCTACTTTTTGCTTGTATTATGCTCAGCTTTGTTCAATGGGTTATTCTTGGTTGTAGACCATCATTATCTTGTGCCTTTTGGGAAAGCTCATTCCATGACCTCTGTTTCACTAGACTGATACTTATTAAATCTCTTGCCTTCCTGATTGTTCTTCCTTGGCTTGCAGTATTTTGTTGTTATTTGTTTGTTTGCTTGTTTGTTTTAAATCTGGAAACTGGATTTTTACAAGACATTCCTGGGAGTTTTCATTATGACTTGCTGCTTTTTTATTTTTGAAGTTATTATTAGATTCTTCCTATTTTCATATTCCCTTCTTGTTTTAGTATGCCTGGACAATGTTCTTTAATGATTTCTTGAAACATGATAGACAGATTTTTTCTGAGAATGGATTTCAGTAAATCAATGATCTTTAAATTATTCCTCCTTGATTTGTAATCTAGGTGAATTAACCTTGATGTAAGATACCTTGTGTTTTCTTCTATTTTCTCAATCTTCAAATTTTGTTTTTATTATTCCTATTGTCTCCTGGAGTCATTATTTCCACTTGGCCCATTATTCACCGTGTCTGTTCAGCTATCAATCCTTTTTCTCATCTACCAGAGTGTTTTTTTTTTCTAGTTATGTTGTGTTTTCTTTTTAATACTCACCTCATTTCTTTGAGGAATTATAATTCTTTTTGTAGACAAGGTATTTTTTCTTTCAGGTTTTGATTGTGTTTTTGAGGTGTCTTTTTTTTTCCTTCTGGTATGTGTCTTGGTCATCCCTGACATCATAAAAGTCCTTTTTTAGTATTGATTTTTGTTGTTTCATGAGATGAGCTCTAGGTTTCTTCTATCATTTTTGCCATTTTTATTTGACTCAATGCTAGAAAGACTGTTTATAGCAATAAGATATGAAATAATAAATTTGGTGAATTACCATAGGAAACAAAATTATCAATTTTTGCAAATGATATGATGGTGTACCTGAAGAACCCTAAAAAGCCCATAAATTAATTGAAACACTTCAGCAAACTCACAGAATATAAAATACATTCATATGAATCACTAGTCTTTCCATACAATACCAATTAAGTATAGCAGGAAGAAATAAAAAGAGAAATTCCATTTAAAATAACTAAAGGTGGTATAAAGTGCTTGGGAGTCTACCCATTAAGACACAAGCAAAAACTACATAAATATAACTACAAATCACTATTTACTGAAATAAAGACAGACCTAAATTATTGGGAAAATATTAATTGCTCTTTGGTAGGATGTCAAAATAATAAAAAATGGCAACACTGTCAAAATTAATTTAATTTTTCAATGCCATGCAAATAAAACTACCTAAGAATTACTATGTAAAACTAGGGGGAAAATAATGAAATTCATAGGGAGGGGAAAATATCAAGAATTTCAAGGGAAATGAAAAAAAAGTGGGAACAAAGCAGGTGCAGCAGAGTCAGATCTCAAACTATATTATAAAGTAATAATTCTCCAAACAACTTGGTACTGGTTTTAAAAAGTAGAAAACAAATCAATGGAACAAATTAGGTATACAATATTCAGGAAAAAAATATCTGGTAGCCTAGTGTTTGATAAAAAGATCCTAGCTACTGGTTTAAGTTCTCACTATTTGGGGGGGGGGGGTGGAAACTTCTGGCAAAATTACACATCTGTATAGAAGAAATGAGATTTAGACTAACTCCTTACACCTTATACCATGATAAGCTCCAAATATATATGTGTGTGTGTGTGTGTGTGTGTGTGTGTGTGTGTGTGTGTGTGTGACTTAGGTCACATCATAAGAGAAACATGGGAAAAGATTACCTAACAGATGTATAGGGAATCATAGAACTTAAAATTTCATGGCTAAGCAAGGGATAGAGAGGATCACAGAAGATAAAATAGATTTGATTATATAAAACATAGAAGTTTTTACACAAGCCAAATAAAACTAAAATTAAAAGGGAAACACAACTGGGAAAATTATTTGTAGCAAGTTTCCCTAATAATTTTTTTTTATTTTCAAGATATATGAAGAACAGATTTAAATTTTTAATAATAGGATATAAAATGGTAGTCCTCAAGGAAAGAAACCCAGGGTATCAATACCCATATGAAAAACAAAAGTGCTCCAAATCACTGGAGAAGGAAATGGCTTCTTCCTTTTTTTTGAAACAAAAGGTAGATTATTTAATGCATTAACAATGTTAATCTGATGATAAATGCACAAGAGACTTTAAAACTTTGAGTTCTTTTACTTTTTATGTTGAGAGAAATTTTTGATTATTTATAGAGAAATACAAATTAATGCAGTTCTAATGTTTTACTTCATATCCATGAAAGTAGCAAAGATGACCTAAAAAAGAGTCATTGATGTACTCTTTGTGGAGCTGTGAGTGGATTATGACCATTCAGGAAAGCAATTTGGAATTATGCACAAAAAGTTATTAAACATTTTGTGCTCTTTGAGCTGTATCACTCCTACACCTATATTCAAAGAGATCAAAGAAAAAGGAAAAGATCCTACATGTACAAATTATTTACAGTAGTTCTTATTTTATGGTGGTAAAAATACAAAATCTAAGAGGATGCTCATCAATTGGGTTGTGGCTGAAGAAGTTGTACTATTAACATGTGATGGAATTCTTTTGTGTTGTAAGAAATGAGGAAATAGATGATTTCAAAGAGACATTTTTTGTATGAACTGATGAACAGTGAAATGAGCAGAAACAGAAGAATAATTTATATTATGTCAACATTATAAAGACAAACAATTTTGAGAACTTTTATAAAGCAATGGAGAATGAAACAAGGAGAGCCAGGAGAATGATTTATAGAGTAAAAATTACGGTGTAAAGACAAACTTTGAAATCTATAAGTACCTGTTTAATACTCTTGGGAGGTATCATTAATAGCCTTGTTTTATATATGATGAAGCTAAGGAAGAAGACATATGATTGAACAAGCAAATGTTTGAGACCAGATTTGTCTTCCTGAATCCAGGTCCAGCATTCTATACCACTACCCTGCCCAATTTCCTAGAGATGGACTCGAGAACAAGTCTATTTAAAATTTCTCTGAATTGGAAGAACAGAATAAAATATCCAAGTAGAACAAGAACCAATTGAATAGTTGATTTTTTTAACACAGGTAAAATTATCTGTATCATTTGCGTAGTTAAAAGAAATAAAAATAATAGGTAACATTTATATCTGGCTTTAAGATTTGCAAAGCACATTGCATATATTATTTCATTGATCTAACAATACTATGAGACAGGTGCTTTCATTATCCCATTTTTACTAATCCTGAGAGAGCTCAAATATCTTGCTGAGGGACATAGAGTTGAGACTTGATAAGAATTCCTATTTTGTGAGTATTTTGTCAGTATGACAAAATGCCTTTCTAGAAAAATAACATATTTTCAGGCACATATTTTGTAGCAGAAGTGCTCAGGAAATGAAGGAGGGGGAGTAAACAGAAATGAACATTTAAAACACCATGACTATTCATTAAGTCATAATCTTTTAAAACATTTTCAGCTCTTCGAAAAACTCTCTAGCACAACGTTAATGACATGTGTTCAGATTGATAAATATCTAGGTCAAAAGTAAAAAAAAAATCTAGTCACTGCACAGTCTGTCTATCCAGCTGATTGAGTTTTTCACCCAAATATTTTGATATTTAAATGGAAGCAATCTGATCATTAAATATGTTAGAAATAAACCTTTTCATAATTAGCATGTAAAAACTCCATATAAAGCAGTTAACTGAATAGCTTTTATACCCCAAAATAAATAGTTAGGTAATTAAAATAATTTTAAGAACAAAGCAGCTGTAACAGAGACTGTATTCATGTATTCTGTGACTGTGAAAGACATTTGTGCTTCTTCCAAGCAGTGATTGAGATAGAAAGGGCCTTTTGCTCTGGCACTGACCTAGGAAGGAGAGATGACTTGTCAACCGAGTCAAGTTTCTGCCATCCTGTGTCTCATGGTCAACCATGAGACAACCTCCCCTCACGGTTACCATTAAGGATAAGATGGGAGAAAGTGTTGCCCTAGTACCCTGCCACTTGAGGTTCAATATTTATTACAAGGGGACAAGGGACAGTGGAATGTAGAGCAAAGGTGGCTATTCCACCAACCCCTGAGCATTGTAGTTAACTCAGCCCTATGGCTTCTCAGATCCTATTTTCTTTGGTCCTCTTTGTCTTGTGCTTTCTTCCATTCTTTGTCAATTCCATTCATCCTAGATCATAGTTAGCACTTATAGAGTGCTTTCAAGGTTTCAAAAATTACAAGAATTTGTAAATATGATCCCATTTTATCCTATCTACAATCCTGGGAGGTTGGTGCTATTATTAGCACCATTTTACAGATGAGGAAACTGAGCAAATGGTGGTCGAGGGACTTGCCCAGGATCACACAGTTGGTAAAGTGTCTGAGGTCATATTTGAACTCACATCTTCCTGATTCAAGGTCCAGTGGTCAGATCTCTTCATCTTATCCCTTCAATATTCTGTTCTCAATAACACCTAGCTTTCTCCTGAAGTCAAAACATCTTATTGCACCCTCCTCACGTCTGACTGCTCCTTTTCTCACACCTCCTAACAAACACAGCCTTACTCAGCACTCACCTCTACTCAGCAACTACCTCTACTCCTTTAAAATTCATTCCATTCTCTCCAGATCCTTGTTGCTGTCATCTATGGAACTCTGAGTCACTTTCCCTCTTCCCTAATACATTAAGGACCTGATTAATACTGTTTGTCTATGGCCTAACTAGTATCCCCTTTGAAAACCCTTTCCTCCCATAACCTCAAGCTTCTCAACTCCCACAATGACCTTTTTTTCCCCATCAACCTCAACCACACACTGAAGTGGTTTTATATTTAATGCTTCACATACCAAATATACCCAGGCAACGCATTTCTAATTACAGCTCTGCCTCCATGACCACCAATTATATTCTCAAATCTGAAAAATTCTTAAATTATTAACATTACATTAAGAGATGCCTGCCTATAAATTGAGGAAATCCTTTATCATGAATTACTGAAACACATGATGGCATTAGTAACAAATTCATTTTATTGCTGCACTTCAGGCCCAACCTTAACTAAATCTTTGCTATAGGGATAGACCTGTTGAAGCCACAGATTTATTGATATAGATTTAAGAGGTCTCTACTGTATTCAAATTACTTTATATCCATTTAGCACATTTGCTCTAATTAAAAAGTAAGACTTCCTCCTCTTGCCAGTCTCCCCATGTGTATGCTGAAACCATTTAGCTTTAAAGAGAAAGAGCAAGTGACAGATCAAAAGAAAATGTTAAAATATAAATTACCTACTTTAAGTTGCTTTTCCTGGACGAATAGACTCTTTATCAGATAAAAGCACGGGTATTAGTGACATGGTTCTGACATTCAATATATTCATTTCCCAAGTCACACTATACAGTCTAAATATGTAGCATATTTCCAATGAGCATTGACAGATGGATGGGTTTCAATTTGTTATAATTGGAGGGAAAGGACCCCTTGGGGAGGGGTCTTAGTATGTTAGTAATGAACCAATCAAAACTGGGAGATGTTACTACTTTCAGTTCTTTCACTTTCCAAAGTAGGCAGCAGGAGTCCCCAGAACTAGAGAGTAACATGAGCTCGTCTTCTACTCTTTGAAATCTCAGACAGTGGCCTAGGCTCTTTTCCTACTCTTTTGGTCCCATAGGAGAAATTCGCAAAGTTATTTTTTTCAGTTTCACTCTCTTTCTGGATTGCCTTCTACTTTGTTGAGAGGATTGAGAGCATCTGAAGCAAAGTTCTTGAATTTCTTTGCTTGAACTTTCTCTCTTCTAAAAACTTAATGTCCTCACTTCTTCCTACCAGTGTCCATGGTGATCATTCTCCTTGGAAAAACTAACCCCACCACTTGTACATCAGATCTCATCTCCTCTTGTCATCTTTGTGTATGCAGCATCAGTCACTTCCACTCCTTCAAGCATCTTTAATCTCTCCCTTTCCTTATCTTCATGCCACAAACATGTTCTGGTCTCCCCAGGCTAAAAATAAAAATAAAAATGAAGCTCTTCCCTTGATTTTACTGCTCCTGTCTTTCTCTTTTTTGCTGCCAAATTCTTAGAAAGAAGACTGTACCCTGTCTATATCTACTTTCTCACTCAGCCCTTCTTTCTCAACTGATTTGGATTCAAATCACAGAACTTTACTGAAACAGGTATCTTCAAGTCACAAATCAGTAAAACCCATGAAATTTTTGTTTTATTACTTTTCTGCTTTTTGAGAGCTTGATCACCTTTTTGGTCTTTTATAGGTTCTCCTTCCTTTGGTTCTGTGACACTGAACTTTTCATGGTTTTCCCCCTACCTTTCAGGACATCACTTCGCTGTCTCCTTTTGTTGGTCCTTGTCCTCCTCCTTTCTTTCAGTTTCTTAGAATTCATTGTATTTATTTTATCATTCTCTTCTCTCTACCTTCTGTCATTTAGTGATCTCATTAGCATTTTACTATTCTTTTTTATTAATTTATTTTAAACTTAAATATCAAAATACACAATAAAAAAGAAAAGACAACATATTATAAACTCAAATACTAAAACTTAAATAGAAATAAGAAAAGAAAAAAAGCATTGCATGTGCACAGCAGAACGTAAGATAGGATTCAGATTATACAATAATAAATTTCCATCTCAAGAAAGCCTATATAATAAATACTACACATTGTGTTCTGAGCTATCCATCTTTTCTTTCCTTCCTTGAAAGTTTTTTTTGTTCTCTGCTCTACACTTTTTACTTAGTTCTTTTTTTTCTCCTTCCTTACTACCTCCCAACCTCCCCCAAAAAGACTACAATTAAGAGCAGATATATATTCATGTTTGTATATGTACACACACATATATACATACACATACACATACAAACATAGATACATAAATATGCACATATATAATACATTTATATATATATATATATACTTCGATATCTATAATCATACATACATATACATATATATGCATCTATGAAAGACTATATTATATTTGTTTGTCCTCTTTCTCTGAAGGTGGATAACGTCTTCCTTCAAGGGTCCAAATCTTTCCCTATTTTTCTAAGTCCACCAACTCATTGTTTTCTATACCACAGCAATATTCCAACTTTATACTGTCTAGTTATTTTAAATAGTCTACAACAACATTCTTAATTCTTACTTCTATGCAGTGATCTAAGCCTTTACTTCTACTAGCTTATTCTGACCTAGAGCAGGTCACTTAACATCTCAAGGCCTCGTTGTACTCATCGTGAAACAATCTGAATAAAATATTCATTTCTTTTACATGGCTGTTGTGAGAAAAGTCTTTCATAATACATTGTATCCAAAAGTATTTGAAAGACACTTAAGCGAAGGCTGGGGCACAATCTACAATTATAGAAAAGGATGAAACTAGTTGTCTCATGTGGAAATTCAAGCTCATGTACCCTATCTTATTAGTTTAGCAGTCCAACAGAATTAACTAGCTGTTATGTTAAAGGAAGGGTAGCTAAGTGACATAATGGATAGAGCATGGAATCAGGAAGTCTCATATTTCTGAGTTCAAATCTGGCCTCAGACACTCAGTATCTGTGTGACCCTGGGCAAGACGTTTATCCCTATATGCCTCAATTTCCGCATCTGTAAAATGAGTTGGAGAAGGAAAGGCAAACTACTCCATTATCTTTGCCAAGAAAAGCCCAAAAGAGGTCACAAACAGCTGGACACAGGTGAAATGACTGAAGAACAACAACATATTAAATGAATCAGAGTTTTAAGAGAAAGGTATTTAAAATGAGCCTTTAATAATAACAAAATATAAAAAACAGTTAATTTGTCTGACGAGGCAACGTTCATTGAATTGATTTAGACTGATTGTAATCCTACGTCAATATCTGTTTGAATCTTCTTCCTTTTTGACACACCTAGACCAATTATTGGATAGCATTGACTATTAGAGAGCAATGAAATTTTTATGAAAGGGCAAATCCATCTGCACTTCTGTAGAAAATACCCACAAAGTATAACTCACTGAGAGTGGGTCAATATTACTATTTTCATAGACAAGTGAAACAACGTATAAAATACATTCCATACAGTGTGTCTTGACAACCCTTATTTTACTTCAGCTGATTGCTATTTGCCAATACCCCTTCAGCATGCTCTTTGACTTTTATTGCCTAACATTGCTAGCGTCTGGAATTCATTCTCCATCACAAAAGAAGACTTGCAAGTTATTAGAGATTGTAAAGATTAGTCTGGCCCTACCCTTTTGGGGGTCTGCTAGGAGGAGAAGGAGCAGATCAATAGGATCCGAGTGGATAGATGCAAGACTCACCATCTGTAAGAAGTCAATGCCCTAAACAGAAAAAGAGAAATTTGTCTTTGTCTGTTAGATCAGCAGAGAATCTTCATACATTGGCAAATAATAATTGAAAAGGGTTACACTAAATCTAGGTCTGGTGGTTATATCAAAGGTAATAGGTATTAGAGAATGTAGAGGTATAAAAGGACCAGCTCTGAATCATTTAGTCCAAGCTAGTCCAACTTCCTCATTTTACAAAGGAAACTAGGCCCTGAGAAATTGTCCCAAGTTACATAGGTAGTAAGTAACAGAAGAGGCATTCAAATTTGGGTTGTCAGATTCCAAATCCATTCTACCATTCTCCTTTCAATGGGAAGATACTTAGGACAAGACCAGAGAGTTGGAATTAGCAAGTTTTAAGAGACTTTGGTGCTAGGCTTTCCTCTAGATGAAATAGTATTTGAGGTGCCATCTACCCTGCCTTCTACGTACATAAGAATACACATGCATACACATGGAGCTCACAAAACATAGAAAATAATGCAAGCTGTGGTGGACAAAGACAGATCAGCCTCTAGTTTCATCTTGACAAAAAAAATTGAAAAAGCAAAGAAAAATGAAGAGTTATAAGAGAAATATGGACAGTTGTAAAAGTGCTTTGTGCCTAAAAATTATATTCTTGGATTTCTTTATTCTAAAGGATCTTTAGGATTAACCCTCCATGAATGGTGATGATGGTAACCATGTGAGTTACCCTGCAGCCTACCTTGAAAAGCAGAAAGTTATAGAAAGAAAGAGACTGAGTGGGGAATTTATGCTTCAGTTTCCTCAAGGGAATTCTGTTTAGCTTGTATAGTATATGATGAAAAAGTGTTATAAGGCTGGAGAGGCCAAGAATATGATACAGTGACTAAAGGAACAGGTCATGTCAGTGTGTGCTTCTGCAGTTGAGAGCAGGAAAGTTTAACATTCTGGCCATATCAGCAGGAAACATTAGGATGAGAAAAGGATATTGAATTTATGAATAAGTAATTCTGTTTTTAGTCATAAAATTATCTGGCCATTTTTATGAGTTAATAGGTGCTTAATTTGTGACATTTACTTTGTGAGTAACGATAGCATCTTCCAAATCCTGCACTGAGAGAAGGTAAAAAACCCAATGACTTTAAATGAGATGTAAATAGTCAATTATTGAAATATTTCCATAAGACAAAATCATTAAACAGTCCTGGAAATTAAAATGGGTTGCTCTCATTATAGTACCATTGACCTAATTAAAATGGATCTAATTTTAACCCAGTAAAAAAGAAACTAATGTAAAATTTAGGTTTTAATGAGCCTGGGGGGTAGGGGTAGGGGGAGAAGAATCCTACAGACTGACAGCTTTCTGGTTTCTGCCCTGTGTAAATAAATTCTGTAAGCTCAGAAGCTCTGAGTGTTTCATTAAAGTCAATTAATGTCAAACTAGAAACAAAAGGTGAGAAAAAGATGGAGGAAACCTACAGAAGTCCATGATAAAGTAGTTCATTTTAGAAGATAATGAGAGAAGCCATCCTACAATATAGAAGATACAGAGTATACTGTTTCCTTATTCTTTAAGACCAGCCTTAAGTAAAAGTAGAATGCATTCTAGTTTTATCTTCTATCATTCCTTAGTATTAAATTCTGTTCCAGAAAAACTGATCTATTTAATTCCTCTGTAGCTTCATTCACACTAATTCTCCCACCTAAGAAGTCTTCCTTCTTTTACCACATTGTTTGGCGATGCATTGAGTACCAAGGGCTACTGAGGTACATAGGTCTATTTGCACCTATACAAAATACCCTCCTAAACTCACAGAAATAGATGGAAAAGGATGTCAAAAACCATCTAAACCAACCCTTTCATTTTGAAGATGAAGAAACAGAACCCCGAAGAGGTTAAATGACTTTCCCAAGAGCACATAGATAATAAACATCAAAGATAGAATTTGAACAAGTTGTCCTCTAACCCCAGAAATAGGGCTCTTTAAATCTTACCATTCTTTCAAGAACCAGTAGAATTCTTAAACCACTCTGATCAATAGTAATCTCTTTATACTATGAACTCATATACCTCATTGTCAATTTATCATTACTGCCTTAAGATATTTCTTTGTCTTACATTGCTTGTAATTTTTTTCTTGTGTTTCAGGTGTTAGTCTATTTACATTCTCAGGTCACAGCTGGAACCATTCCTTTTTTCACTCAGTAACATTCTTTTTCAGATAGTTTATAAACTACTTCTAAGCAGGGATGGTGTCCTATATTTCTTTGAGAACTGACACTTCACTTGTCTAGAGTTCAGCTATCCAATAACTTTCTCTGTTGTGATGAACCCAAGAACTGGGAAGAAGGAAAAAAAAGCACAATTTCTGGGTAGCTAAAATTCACATCCCAAAGTCCATAAGAGAATTTCTTACACTCCTCTTACACTCAGAGGAGACACTCTCATGCTCATCCTTCCAACCTTTTATTCTTACTTTTCATATGATTTGTAACAATCTTGTCTATCCAGTTTGCCAATCCACTGCAGATTAGAAGCAATAAATTTCAGTGAGATAGAAAAGCTATTACAGGCCAGTACATAGATAGCATCAAGACACGATGGCAAATACTCTGAGAGGGAAGATAGAGGGAAAATTTTAAAAATATACTAAAATTATTTTTAAATTAAAAATAGACGAATGAACTCAGAATATTCAGAGAGCATTTCACATGGGTGAAAATGAAAACATAGAAGGCCCTGAGGATATCCCCACATCACATTTTAATACTGTGATTAGTATGGTGACCCAGAGTCAATCAGTAGTTGAGTCAATAAGCATTTATTAAGCACATGCTATGTGCTAGGCACCGTGTAAACTTCTGGGGAAATAAATATGAAAAAGAAAGATGAGCTGGTCCTTGCCCTTGAGGAGTTTACAATCTAATGTAATGTACAATATACAAGACACTAAAGAAAGCTACTGAGGGTAGGGAAGGCAATTTGATTCATCAATATTACATTTTGTTTGATATAGGTTGATGCATTTTCTCTACATAACTAAAAAGAGAAATAGTAGCTGAAGGAGCAATATCATACAGCTGTAGGGGGAAAAAACAACCTGCATTTGGATTCAAGGGTCTTTGGTTCAAAGCTCAGCTCTTTCACTTCCTACCTGTGTGACCTGAGGTAAATCAATTAATTTGTTTGAGTCTCAGTTCCTCATCTACAAAATTATGAACATTGGACTATCTAATCTCTAAATCTATCATCACATGATCCTAAGTGACATTGAATAGATCCATGGAAAGAGTCAATCTGCATGAAACCAGAATAGTTATAACTAACTCAGAGCAAACTGGATTTTGCCCTAAAGAAAGTACAGAAACTTAAAAGGCATTGAAGACTTTTACTCTGAGCCGCAGAGAAACAAGTGAGCTTAGCATCCCGTTAGAAAAAAAATAGATTAGTTAAAACACAAAGACGCCAGATGTCTTTCTTCTTCCCTGTCTTTCACATACCCATGAGCAAATCAGCCAGTCACTAAGCATTTAAGTGTCTTCTACATCTCAGGCACCATGCTAGTCACTGATGATACAAAAAAACTTATATCCAATTGGGAAAGATAATATATACATACATTCTTACATGCATACATATACACACACATATATGCACACACATATACAATATACATATATACAACAATATATTATATACTATATATATAATATATACATAAATAAGTACATAAAATATATACAAAACAAATATAAGGTGTGTGGTTGTTATTTTTGTTTGTTTGCTTTTGAGAAGGGAAGAGTTCTAGTAGCTGGAGGGATCAGGAAAGCCTCCATGTAGAAGGTATCACTCTAGAGGAGCTCACCCTCTGATGGCTTTGTCTTTAAAAAATTTTAAAAATTGGGGGCAGGGTTTCATACTGCTAGCCCTGAAGTGTGTTTTGAAAAGTTTAGCCTGGACATCCAGTAAATTCCAATGGCTCCCTTATCACCTTCAGTATTAAATATGAAATCCTCTGCCTTTCAAATCCCTTCGTGATCTGTTTTCATCCTTCCACATTTCTAGTCTCTTGCACCTTACTCCTCCCTACATTATACTACCTAACCCTGATTCCAAGACAGCGGTCTCCTTGCTGCGCCTCACACAAGACAGTCTATCTCCACACTGCGGCCATTACCGCAAGCTGTCCCATATTTCTGGAATACCTTCCCTCCTCATTTCTACCTTCTGGCTTCTTTGGTTTCCTTCAATTCAAAGCTAAACTCCTATCTTTTACAAGAAGTCTTCCTTGATCCCACTTAATGCCAGAGACTATTGATGTGCTCCAATTTAATCTGCATCTATCTTGTTTGTACCAAGCCATTTTTCATGTTTTCTCCCCCATTGGAGTAGGAATCCCTTGGAAGTGAGGACTGTCTTTTGCCTTTCTTTGTATCTCCAGGATGTCACACGTTGTTGTTGCTTTTGTTGTTGTTGTCACTGTTGTTGTTCAGTCGTTTCAAATTCCTTGTGACTCCATTTGGGATTTTCTTGGCAGAGATACTGGAACATTTGCCATTTCCTTCTCCAGCTCATTTTACAAATGAGGGACTGAGGCAAACAGGGTTAAGTGTCCTGTCCAGGGTCCTAGAGCTAGTAAGGATATCAGGCCAGAATAAAATTATGGAAGATGAATCTTCCTGAGTCCAGCCTTAAAACTCTATCCACTACACCACCTAGCTGCCACTTAACACTTAGTAGGTGCTTGTTAAATATTTATGGATGGCCTGACTGCCATGCAAATACATACGTGTGTGTGTGTGTGTGTTGGTTGTAGCTCTGAAAATAAATCCCCTATTTATCTTTAAAGATGGTCCCACATTTAACTATTGAAATGATGGGCTCAACCCTACTCCTCTATTGTATTTTTTATGACCCTATTAAAATGATAGGCTAGAGTGTGTGGCTGGGTTCACTATGCCCCAGGCATCATATCATCACAGTCTCTTGAAACCCCAGCTAAAGTAAATAGCCACCTTGCCCAAGGCAGAGTGCCAGCTTATGGAAAAGAAGAGAAGGTAAAAAAAGGAAAGAGTGGCTAGACATCTGTTCCCAAGTCTCTCAGTGGTTTCCCTTGCTTCACGTGTGATACTGCTGCTATTTGGATTCAGATGAAGAATGAGTCAAGTTTAATCAAGTCAAGTCAGCAAGTATTTATTAATCATCCAATAGTGCCAGGTGTTATAGGGGATACAGAAGAAATGTGAGCTGTGACTAGAAGCACTAATAATAACTCACCTTTCTTTAGCACTCTAAGGCTTGCAACAACCCTGTGAAATTCGTAGACTGTCCATTTAAGCTAAACATAACAGAACGTAGACATCCTTCAAAGAAGTCACCTTGAAAACATCTCCTTCTCTGCTCAGAACTCTTTCAGAATTGTCTTCAGAACCTTAGGAGCGTCCCTTGGAATATTGGCAGTGGTGACCATCTAGGAAAACCACAAGGCTAATGCGACAAAGCCTGAGTAGGAGGGGTGAAGGGGAAGGGTGGAAGTATAAGAGAATGCTGTTGATGATTTTAAAAAAAGTTCTGCCTCAATCATAAGGTCATAGATTTAAAACTAGATGGGATCTGAGAAGTACAGTCCAACCTCTTAACTTATAGGGGGCTCAGAAAGACTATAAGACTTGTCCAGGGTCCCGTGGCTACTAAGTATCTGAGATAGGACTTGAATGCAGGTCTTCCTGACTCATAAGTCCAACTTCATCCCCTGTGTTGCTTAGAGGCTAACTCAAAGGAGTCGGGTGAGGCATACCAGTATCTTGCCATCATCAACTATTCCCCTTCATAAGATACTGTCCATGACTCCATGTGTACTGACCTGGACTATGACTACTGCCATAAGCTCCTTTTCCCTCCTTCCAGCTACCATCTTTGGATAAGGGTACTTTATACTTCAGCTTGATCCAGCAGAGCACTCTGTTTGTATTTTATGATCATAAGTTGAAACATGCCCTCTTTCTCCATGAGTATATTTGCCTCAAACACCATTAATTGATCGCTAAGAACTATAGTTATCTATAGCAAACTGGTAAAGAAAACAATGCCTTAAAGATTCTTTTCCTACAAGGTGTCTTCCATTAATATATTAAAACATCTGCCATTACATAAAAAGTATTAACAAAAGAAACAACCCTGCCTGGTGATACACAGATCATAAACATGAGTTTCCCCTTTCTTTATTTGACTAGAACCTAGGAGTTTCTGAAGTTCCTAATCCTAATACACCTTTCCCACTCCATCCCCCTGAATTTCTAAAGCCTAGGGAGTCCTCGGGCTGCCATGCCCAAACTACACCTAGTATCCAGATTAACATATATTATTATTTATGTTAAGAAATAATTCTGTCAGTTTGGAGTTACCTCTTTACTATTTGTATGAACCTGTTTAGTTGTGAATTTTTGTAGATAAATATTTTCAGGTCATTTTATCTTTGAAGAAAATAACTATTTTCTGACTATATAATTCTATTTTCAGATATGTGATTGTGAGGTCCAATTCTATTTTGTTTAAAAATTTTATATATTTTTGTTCACCATTGTCCTTTGTTGTTTCAAAAATCCAAAAATGCTATTATCAGCATTTTAATGTAGCTACTTTTTCTCCTTTTTTGATTCTTAGACAATTCTTTCTTTGTTTTTATAATTTTATGGGTTAATAATTATGTTCTTTGATGATCACTCCAAAGCAAGGTTCAAAAGCAGTAGGGATTCCCTCTCCTCAGTTTGGCTACTCTATCTTCCCTATCCCTACTGAAAAAAAAAGTCAAGGTTAGGGACTCAAAGAAGCATTCTGGTTCTTCAGCATCCCTGCCCCTTCCTACCCCTTTGCTGCAACTGACTCTGAGGAGGGGACTGGAGCTGAAAATGGCACTCAGAACCATTTCTGAAAGCATTAAGGAAAGTCTGAAGGCAGAAGCCCTGACCGCTTAGCTTTAACATCCTCCATATGTATGTATATGTACATGTACACATGTATAGATAAACACACAAACACACATATATGTCTATAGTCACATAAATACAAATATATATCTATACTATATACTACATATATACTAGTATACATACTAGTATGTGTGTGTATTGTATACATGTATGTACATATATATTACATATATTCATATATACTAGGATATAGTGTTTACAATTTCCTAGTTTATTGTAGAATACATACATATATATGAAATATATATATGCACATATTGCACAGCAAAGTCATTTAATGAAATGTCACAACCATTAAAAGTAGCAATAAAACCCTACCATGAACTGGGGTGTGTTGGAATTGTCTCTTGTTATAGCCTCCAAGACCACCCAATTTGTTAGTATGATATGTAAGTAGCCAGTGTAAGATAACAATAATTAGGTAATAGAGCCTAAGAGCATAAGGAGAAACATAGAAGCAATTTACCAAAACTGCCTAATAAATTAGTTAAGACCACATCCCAAAGACTATGCACTAAGTTAAGAAAAGACAGCCAGATTACAATACAACTCTCCCTAATCTATAATCTACAAATAAGCAACAGATATGCAGTAAAACTAGAAAAGCGTTATGGTAACAAGGTAACTCTAAGGTGATACAGATAAGATTTAATCATCCCCACTCCCAGTAGAACCCTATAAAAACAAGTGGTACCTTAGGTATTCTTCCATCTACTACAGGGCAATGTTGCCTAAGTGCTCCCCATTCTGATCTGCATTTTTAGAAGTGACTCATTGTGATCACTCTGTCTCCATGTCTATTTCCCATGCTGTCTGCTTCCCTCTTCCATCCCATTCCCTGCCCCAACCCTATGCCATCTCCCTCTGTATTCTCTGTGCCTTATTAAAGTGTGATCCTTAAAATAACTCACAACTGCTGTCAGCATGATCTTTCCCAGAGTATCCAAAGAATTGTATTTGTTCATTCTGACCCAAACAGAAGCCATTTGTAGTCTCTTTCCTTAAAACATAAACTACACCCCCCCAGGTTAGATTTTGATTTGTCAGCAGTCATGCTTATGATGGGGTAACATGAAACTATGAACCCACTCGTAGAAAGCAAGGGCTGATGAATGAACTGCACCCATCTGGGTAGAGACTTCTCCTCAGGTTGGGTTCCATAGAATATTGGGGCACACTCCCTCATAAATGCATGCATTCCATTGCTATGAATGAAGAGGAGGAGGAAGAGGAAGAGGAGGATGTTAGCTAGCATTTGTATAGTGCTTTAAAATTTACAAAGAACTTTATATATGTCATCTCATTTGACTGACAGAACTCTGTAGGAGTTTTGAAAGGTACGTAGAAAGATATAAATATGTAGAATACATGTGGTCAGTAACACATGTGAAAGAGCACATATGCATGGAAAATATATGAATAAGGCATATGTAGTAGGACAATTCATAGTTCTGACACTGTAGGACCACTCATGTCTTCTAGCATTGTCATCTTAGTATTTTTTAAAGATACACACATATATGCATATGTATATGTATATGTATATGTATATATGCGTTCTGTAATATAAAGACGCTCGGGACAAAGTTCCTTTCGAAATATAAGTTGAAGCAACAATGGCAGGAGAGAAAAAAGACCAAAAATAAATTAAATTAGAAAATAAGTATATTAAAGGAATTGAAGGATGACTGTAATTCAATATAAAAAAGCAAAACACATCAGAAGAAATGAAAGAATAATTAGGGAAATTGCAAAATATCATCAAGGATTTTTAAAAAGAAGCAAATAACAGAATAAATGAAATGGAGCCAAGATCAATAGATTTTTTTAATCAAATCCAATTGAAAGAACAACTAATGGACAATCAGAGCATAGTAACGGATTGAAAGACAATGCAAGAAGTACAAACATTAGGTAAATTGAGATCTGTGAAAATACCGAGAGAGAGAGAAAGAAAGAAAGAAAAGTGGAAGGAAGGAAGGAAGGAAGGAAGGAAGGAAGGAAAGAAGGAAGGAAGGAATTTTCAGGGCTTCAGGCTCCCCTATTAGTTGTTCAGAGCAAACAAGTAGGCAAAATGGTGTGCCTGCCTAATTTTGTAGACAATAGTGATCTTCTGCTCATTGAATTACGTTGTAGTTCTGAGAGGGAAATATTTTAAGAGCTGGGTGGATGGCTGGTCTAATTCTGGGACCATTAAATTAAATCAAATCTAAATATGGAAAACTCTAAAAGGGATTGGTATGCTATGATGAAAGGGTCAAATCCCAGTTACAGCTTGTTTTTGTGTGGCCTGTGAACTAAGAATAATTTTAACATATTTAAAAATGATGGAACTATTCTTAGCTTGTAGGCTGTACTAGAACAGGAGTCAGATAGGAAGTAGCGTAATCACTCCTTCCCCAAAAGAGGGCCCATATTATTATTTTGACTCAGACATTAGATGAAATATATGGACCATTATGTGGGCTTGAAATTTTGCTGCTGTTAAGAACATTTTCTGTGATGGGATTTAGTTTATTATCAGGAGAAAGTATAGTGCAATGGGAAATACACTAGATTAAAATATGAGGATCTGGGCTTATATCTGTGTGACAAGGAATTTTTCCTTCTTGGTTTCCATTTCCTCATCTGTAAAATGAAAGCAAAGTAATGGATGCCCTTCTACCTCCGAATCTATGATCCACTGAGGAAAATAAAAGATCACAACTTTATATTTGAAGACTTTATTAGAGAAATATTTCAAGAAAAACAGGACCAGGCAATGGTATGCAAATAGGTAGACTACATAAAACACCTACATGGAGAAATACTAAGTATAATTTATCAGGGAACATAATTATTAAAATGTTAATATTTAAGGCAACAAAAAAACTGACCTTGGAAAAAGAATCAAAAAGTTACATTTTTAAGTTGTCAAGAAGAGGCCATTGATTGGCACTTTTGATTTTTTCAGATGACAAAATTGTGGCACAGAGAAATTGTTATTTGCCCAGGATAAAACAGATAAATAGTAAATATCTAAGGAAGGATTTAAACTCTATCTTCCCTGACTCCAAGTCTAGCTCTCTTGGCAAAGACAACACTAAAAAATAAAGGTGTAGAGCATTGCCACTGATTAAGATTGATGCAAAAATATTACATATATTTGCTAACCAAATATAGAAATATGTTTTTAAATTGTCCATGATACTCAAGAAGAATTTATACTAAATTTCAAAGTTAGTTCAAAATAAAAAATTATCAACATGTGTTGAAAAAAATAGAAAAAATAAATATGAGATTTATTATTTAATAAACAGCTTGAAAAATTGTTTAGTAATTTGGTAGAAAGTATATTTAGATATTCTTTTTCTATAATACACTTCAGTTAACTCCATCCATATGACATTTAGTATTTTTCTTAAAGGAATTATAAGGGATTGAAGAAAATGAAACAATGTACTTAGCTCAGTTGTGGAGAAAGGTTAACTTTTCTTCTATTAAAAAAATGGGATAGCTTAACTGTATAAAAACAAAAACCTTTGTGCAACAAAAGTATGTAATCAGAAACAAAATATCAGAATTAGGGAGTATTTGTGGCAAAGAGAACATTATTTTTAACTTGACATCCATATGATAGTGTGACACAGTTGGACTCAGGAAGACCTGGGTTCAAATTCAGTCTCATTTGCTCACTAGCATGTGAACATGGGCAAATCATTTGACTTCTCCTATCTTTAGTTTTCTCATCTACGTAAAGAAGGTGGAGAAGTCTTTGATCAAATTAAGGAACCAAAGTTTGACAAAGTTCCCCAGTCAACCAAGTATAATCAGGGGATTAGATGAAGATTTGTTATAAGGGTTTTATAAGGGTTATGGGGTGTTATAAGGGTTTTTCCCCTTTATTCTAATGGTGAATGGAGGTAAGTAAGAAAGAGAAATGCTTGTAAATTGAAATAAAAATTTTAATTGAAACTCAGGATTCAAGCCCATTTGCCTCTCCTCATTAGTGGATATCGGGTACTCAATGCTCTGTGCCTTCATGAGGGGTAGAACTGATTACTCTTTTGGTAACCAGCTTTGAGAGAGAGAGAAAAAAAAAACATGAAGTTCTAGATTCTCTGCAAGATGATGGCCCTGTAGAGAGAAAGAATCTTGAAAGAAGTCCATGATCATGTCTCCATCTTCAATTTACAACAACTGCACTCAGGGCTTCAGGTTCTCTCCCCTTGAGAGAGATCTGAAAGTCTCTCAGTTGTGATAAGATATCTTACTCCTAGTTGGGGAGCTCATTCATTCTGTATATTGTCTGGTATATGCTCAACTGTATGACCTCTTTGATTTCTAAAAAATCAGAAGGAAAATGGGTTTATTGACTATTCATTATGTGTGGTCTTTATATAGCTGGCATTTGTTGGGAAGGGAGTCAAGCCTCAGGGTACTCCTTTCCCATTTAGTGATAGTGATCAGAAGTGCAGCTCAACCCTAAAAAAGTTTTTCCTTAGATTAACAATATAGGGGTAAGGAGTGGAGAAATGCAATTCTAGATCATTACTCTCTCTCTGAGAAAAGCAGAGTGGCTAGCCTTGTGGACTACATCTTTTGCTCTCCTGGTACAAAGCAAAGTCTTCTATCATAATAGGTGGATGGAGAAGATCCTAGATGTATCTAATCATTGCTCCCTGTTAGCCACATTGGGTAGATTCACGTGGATATGGACATGCATAAACTACATGGGCAATTCATACAAAACACAACACAATATAATCCAACACAACACCTACACACCTACACTTTTTTTAAAGCAAATTAAGCATTTCTTGAGTCAGCTGTCACTGAGAAGTGATTCATTCTTTACCTTTTCCTTTGCTCCTATGAAAATGCAGCAAAGGATAGGGTAATCAAACACCCAATTAAGAAACATTTAGTAAATATTCAAGCACTGGACTAACTGATAAGGATAAAAAGACAAAAGTGGAACAGTCCCTATTTTCAAGGAGTTTCCATATGGCATTTGAGACAATTTGCACATACGGAGGTATCTGTAAGACACAAAGCAGATATGAAACAACCTCAAACAGGAAGGCACTAGCATCTAGTAGTAGGGATGTCTCCTGCAGAAGATGATGTTTGAGGTGAGTCCTGAAGGAAACTAAGAACTCTAAAGAGGAAGAAATTAGGAGTGAGAGTAAGAGTATTCCAAGTATGAGACACAGCTAGTGCAAATGAATAAGGTAGCCTTATGTGTAAAGAACAGTATGGAGGCCTGCTTAGCTAGAGGGTAGAGTGAATGAAGAAGAGTACTATTTAAGAAAACTGCACAGGTAGTGAGGAACTGTTTTGTGGAGACGTTTAGATGTCAAACAGATGAGTGGATATTTAATTTTAGAAGTAACAGGAAGTCACTAAAACATATTGATTAAGGTGGGAGGAGAAGGTAATATAATAAGAACTATGTTTTGGAAAAATAATTTGGAAAGCTGTGTGGAGAGAGAGAGTGGATTGATTGTGGCTTTCAGGTAGTGGAGAATGGAGAGAGATTTGAAGAAGGGAGACCAATTAAGAAACTACTGCAATAGTTAATGAGAGGATACTGAGGACGAGATGGCTGGGAAAAGGCAGCAACCTGCCTAAACTCTCTCCCAAACCCTTGGGAACACCTTTAAATAATGTCATAAATTCCTAGAGCAGTGAAACCCACAAAAAGATGAGGTGAAATAATTTTCCAGCCAAAGGCAACTTAGAAGGTCAGCAGGAAAGATCTATAGCACCTAACTGAGAGGGGAGAACAGTCCAGTTCTGGCCAGGCCAGCATAAACCCAGCCCCAGCAAACCGGGGCAGGCTTTGGGAGCCACTGAATCTGCAACAACAGCAGCTACTTCTAGAACTCTAAGCCCACAAACAGTAAGGAAGTTGGACAACTATCAGCAGGAGATTCAGGGATCCCTTTGCTAACATTGAGGCAGAACTCTGTTGCTTTGCCCATACTCAATCCAGGTTACAGTCCTGGGTGGCAGTCCCAGGATAAAGAGGTGCACTAGCACACCAGAGCTTCCTGGCTGCAGTAGAGCAGGGACACTTGTCACAGTTCCAGGACACAAAAGAGTACCTGTCATCACTCACAGACCAGAACACAGGCCAGGAGAGTAGTAAACGCACCTCTCCTTAAATCATACCACCTTGGAAGAACTGAAAACCTACAAGTTCCTAGAAGTATCTCTGAAAACATCTGCACATAATCCCTGAAACTTGGGACAGTGCACCCTCCATCCCAGAAGCAGAGCCCTACTTTAACAAAGACTTGAAAGTCAAGAAATGGGCTGGGATAATGAGCAAACAACAAAAAAAAAATCTGACCATAAAAAGTTACTATGGTGACAAGGAAGATCAAACACACACTTAGAAAAAAGTAACAAAGTGAAAGCTCCTATATCCAAAGCCTCCAAGAAAAATACAAATTGGTCTCAGGTCATGGAAGAGCTCAAAAAAGGTTTTGAAAATCAGATAAGAGAGGTAGAGGAAGAAATAGGAAGAGAAATGAGAGTGATGCCAAAAAATCATGAAAAATGAGTCAACAGCTTGGTAAAGAAGACACAAAAAGAAAAATCATGACAATAACTGAAGAAAATATCATCTAAAAAACAGACTAGGCCGAATACTCCAAGAGATACAAAAAGGCAATGAGGAAAAAAATGCCTTAAAAAGTAGAATTGGCCAGATGGAAAAGGAGGTCCAAAAGCTCACTGAAGAAAATAATTCCTTAAAAATTAGAATTGAGCAAATGGAAACTAATGACTTTATGAGAAATCAAGAAACAATAGAACAATATCAAAAGAATGAAAAAATAGAAGACAGTATGAAATATCTCATTGGAAAAGCGACTAACCTGGAAAATAAATCCAGGAGAAATAATTTTAAAGTTGTTGGACTACCTGAAAGCCACAATCAAAATAAAAAGGCTGGAGTGAGAAAGAAACAATTCAAGTACTGTGGAGAAACAGCCAGGATATCATAAAATTTAGCAGTTCCTACATTAAAGGACCTGAGGGCTTGGAATATGATATTCTGAAGGGCAAAGGAGTTAGGATTACAACCAAGAATCACCTACCCAGCAAAACTGAGTATAACCCTTCAGAGGAAAAATTGGAAATTCAATGATATAGAGGACTTTCAAGTATTCTTGATAAAAAGACCAAAGCTGAACAGAAAATTTGATTTTCAAATACAAGACTCAGGAGATGCATAAAAAGGTAAACAAGAAAGAGAAATCATAAGAGATTTGATAAGGTTAAACTGTTTGCATTCCTACATGGGAAGATAATACTTGTAAGTCGTAAGAACTTTTTCATTATTAGGGCAGTTAGAAGGAGTATATTTAAACAGATGGCACAGGTATGAATTGAATATAAAGGGATGATATCTAAAAAAATAAAATTAAGCAGTGAGGGAGGAATGTACTGGGAGAAAAAGAGAGATGTAAAATGGGCTAAATTATCTCACATAAAAGAGGCAAGAAAAAACTTTTACAGTTAAAGTGAAGAGAAGGGAGGGGGAATGAGTGATCCTTACTCTCATCAGAGTTGGCTCAAACACACACATTCAATTGGCTATAGAAATCTATCTTACCTTACAAAAAAATAGGAGGGGAAGGAGATAAGAGAAGGCAGCACCTGATAGAAGGGAGGGCAGTCTGGGGGAGGTGGTAGTCAAAAGTAAAACACTTTTGAGGAGGGAAAGGGTGAAAGGAGAGAGAGAATGGAATCAATGATAAAGATGGGAAATAGGATGGAGGAAAATAGAGTTAGCAATAGAAACTGTGAAAAAATTTTTGAAACAGGTTTCTTTGCTAAAGGCCCCATTTTTCAAATATGTAGAACTGAGTCAAATTTATGAAAAATAAGAGCCATTCCCCAACTCATAACTGATCAAAGATATGAACAGTTTTCAGATGAGTAATCAAAGCTTTGTATAGCCAAATGAAAAATGCAAATTAAAACAATTCTCAGGTACCACCTCAGACTTTCAGATAGGCTAATAGGACAGAAAAGGAAAATGACTAATGGTGGAGGGGATGTGGGAAAAATGAGACATTAATGCACTATCAGTGTATTTGTGAACTGGTTCAAACATTCTGTAGAGCAATTTGGAACTATGCGCAAGGGCTATAAAACCATACATACCCTTTGACCTAGTAGAGCCCAGATAAAAAAGCAAAAAAGGACTTATATGTACAAAGATATTTATAGCAGCTCTTTTCTGGTGGTAAAGAATTGGAAACTGGGGGGGATGCCAATCAATTTGGGAATGGCTGAACAAATTGTGCTATGTGATTATGTTGGAATACTATTTTTCTGTAAGAAATGATGAGCAGGATGCTTTCAGGAAAACCTGAAAAGACTTTCATGAACTGATACAAAGTGAAATATACTGTGTACAAAGTAACAGCAATATTGTAAGATGATCAGCTGTGAATAACTTAGCTATTCTTAGAAGTACAATGATCCAAGACAATTCTGAAGGACTTATGATGAAAAATGCTATCTATCCCTGGAGAAAGAACTGGTGGTGTCTGAATACAGATTGAAGCATACATTTTTAACTTTCTTTATTTTTCTTGAGGTTTTTTTTGGTCTATATATTTTTTTACCACACGACTAACATGGAAATGTTTTGTATTACTACACATATATAGTTTATATCAAATTTCTTGCCTTCTCAATGGAGGAGAGAGGGAGGAAGGGAGAGAATGAGTAACTCAAAGTTTTAAAAATGAATATTAAAAAATGTTTTTACATGTAACTGGGGAAAATAAAATACTAAACAATTTAAAAAAAATAAAGCTAATGAGGTTCTGACCTAGATTAGCAGCCTATTTGAGCTAGATAAGGGGACATATACAAGAGAAGTGAAGACAAAACTTATGGGATTTGGTGATCTATTGGATATGTGAGGTGAGTGAGACTGAGAAACCAAGGAAGAAGGAATATATTCAGAAAAAAAGTGGTGAAAAATAAAAGATATATATGGAAATGAAATAGTTTTTAAAGTTTGTCAAATAAATCAAAAACTGCTTATATCTAAGTTTTCAATATAGTTCTCTCCTTACCATATCTACATTCTTAAGTTGGTGTTTGGGGGATATCACAAATTCATTTTCAAGTTTGTTTGGTTTTTTTTCCCAGTAAGTAAGATTTTCTAGAGGGAAAAATAAACACAAACACACATGAACACACACACACACACACACACACACACACACACACACATTTCTGCACTGTATAGGCCTCCTCCAGGCTTTTATTTGTTATTTCAAAGCTTTGACTACTTGATGCCAATGATAGTCGAAAATATAAAACGAAAAAGAAGAAAACAAAAATGGGGAAGTGATCTCTGCTTCTGTCAAGCAATGATCCTAAGCCTAACCAATTACCCCCTTCAAAAAAAATTACAGCTGGGAACCTCCTGTTTTGACACCTTCAACTCAGTTTAAATTTTTACCTTACCTCCAGTGTTTTCTCTAGTTCCTGTTAAACAGCATAGGGCAGCAGGACCAAACCTATGGGAAATTGTGAAGTAGATAGAATTTTTCTTGGGTGCCCTCTCATTTTTCTTTTAAGCCACTCTGTCCTTCAAAGTACTTATACTTTCTCTGTTTGACCCTGTGAGTGCCTTGACAGCTCAAGGATATAAGAGAAACTTTCTTAATTTCTTCAAATAACTCCACATAGGCTGATATTCTGCCTACTCATAAGACTGGTTCTGTAGAAAAGTATATGAAGAAGGCAAACTTTTTGAAATGTTGGCCTTGTAAAGATCTAGCCCAATTTTACACCCATGCCTCAGCATGGCTGAGGTAACATTGGTGGGTATTTTTAAAGATTACTAGATCAAGGTTTGTCTTGCTGCTTTGGTTTTTAAACAGAAACCAAAATTACATCAACTCATTTAAAGCAAGGAAAAAGAAATTCTCTCATCTAACTGGGTTATTTTACAGTGAGATGATAGGGGAGAGGGTCTAAAACCAAATTATGAATGTAAGAAAACTAAAGCAAATAAGCTACTAGATTGGATGTGCCTTGTTTCTAATCGGCATCAAAGGAAAGAGAACATTAAGTTAAAAACTAAAATTCTTAGGAAAGGAGATTTCTTGAGCAACAAATGATGCTTCTATTAGCATAGCAATATAACAAAGGAAATAAGGTAATTGAACTGCCTGCTTGAAATAACAATGTTATGTAAATCCAGAGAGGAACTTGTTAAAATAATCAATAGGAAAAACTTGCGCTGATTCAGGAAGCATCACTTCCTTGAATTGGTGGCATAATTAAATCTTATTTTGTTATTCTTTAAAAGAACAAGACTTATTTGAAACAAATTAACATGGTTTGACCATGTAAATATAGATGAAAATTGTAGATGAAGAATTATGCTTGAAAAAAATCAGCTCAAAGGGCCATCTGAGCCCTGTAGTATAGCGGATAGAGGGGCAGACTGGAAGACAAAAGAATATGGATTTTAGTAGTGACCCTAGACAAACCATTGAATTTGTTTGAGTTTTGATTTTCTCACCTGTAAAATAAGTATAATAATAGGACCCACCTCACAGGATTATTAGAAGAACCAAATGAAATCATGTATTTTGAGGTTTGCAAACCGATGTGTTATAATTATTCTCAAGTAATTTCTAGTGATATAGGATCAAAGTCTGAGTTTGAACTTTTTCTGTACTTCTACATCTTGGGAACCACACTTATGGCAAAGTAGAATATAGGTAAAATGCCTATAATCATAGTTGACATGGCATCTAGATGGATGATGGAGGACCTTACCATTTGCTCTGCCACTGAATCCTAATGTCTCTTTGAATTTACCATTTGTCATTCTGCTACCCCCTCAAGCATGAACATATAATCTGCTGAGGCATCCTAAAAACCAATGGGCCTAGTCATTCACCCTATAACTCAGTTCTCCTACATGTGATATCTCCTCCAATTGGAGAGGGAACATTTTGAAAGCAGAGACTGTCTTTCTTCTCTTTGTATTCAAAGATCCTAGCATAGTCCTTGGTGTGTAATAAGCATTTAGAAATGCATTTTTATTCATTCATGATAAAAATCTTAGAATAGGAAAGGGCCTCAAAAACCATGTATTCCAACAAGAATATGAGTACTCCCTACAACACTACTAAGAAGTGCTTATCTGTCCTCTCTCTGAAAATGTCTAAGGTCAGGAAATTCTATATACCTTGGAGAAGCTGATAACATTTTTGACGGTGTTCCTTCCTAGGACAATTTATCTGGTGTCATGCCCAAAGCAAAACAAAAACAAAAAAACTTACTCAGTAATTTTCTCCTTTTTGCTTCTAGTTCTGCTCTCTGACATCAAGGACAACAAATCTAGTCCCATTTATTTCTGGCTGCTTGCAATGTATTATTCTCCTTGACCTGGGAACTCTGAAATTTGGCTATAATATTGCTGGCAGTTTTCACTTTGAAATCTTATTCAGGAGGTGATCAATGGATTCTTTCAATTTCTATTTCACTTTCTGGTTCTAGAATAGCAGGACAGTTTTCCCTGATAATTTCTTAAAAGATGATATCTAGGGAACCAAGATGGCCTTACTGGAGCTCTCTCACAAGTTCTGTCAGATACCTCTAAAAAAGTGAATCTGAGCAGATTTGAGAGAGTTAGAAGCCACTAGTAGACTGAGTGGGGCAAATTTTCAAGCCAGGAGAGTCCAAAAGGTTGATGGATGCATCTGTAGTCTGGGAGAGCACCTGGAGTGTGGAGCTGCACCAGAAAGCACCAAAGCAGAAGCAGCTATAGAAACCAGCCAGTGATGCAGGCTGAGAGAAAGCTGGGTGCCTGAAACTGGCGGAGAATCACAGACCTCTCAACACGGGGCGGGAGTGTGTCGAAGCAATGGGAGGCTGCAGTGCAGCACCTGCGACAGTGAGACATTCACTCCTGAGGCTTGCAGCCCAAAGGTTTGAAACACACCTTCTTGAACTTCCGGGAGACATAATGGCCAGCTAAAAGGCTCTCATCCCTCCCTCCTTCACTGACCTAGAGAATTCCTTGGGAAAAATGCAGGAATAGAGGAGACAGAAGTGTAGCTTCAGTAGCCAAACAGTGGGAATTCCTGAGTCCCAGAAGGGCAGAGCCAGCAAGAGTCAACACCAAGAACCCAGATGTGCCTTTGCACAGCCAGGGAAAGTGGCAAACACCAGCACAGACAACAGCTGAGACCACTGCTGCTGGAGAGCACCCCCAAAGGAAGAGGAGACTTCTGGCAGCCAGACAACTCCTCCCACACACCTCAGGAAACTGAAAGCCATAATACACAAAGCTAGTAACTAGGCTCACAATTCCCAGAACAAGAAACCTGGGACAGAGATCCCTGAGCCCCAAAAGCAGAAACCCACTGTAAAGCCAGGAAAAACCTAACCAACATGAAGAAAAACATGAAAAAAACCGAGGACCATTGATTCTTTTTATGGAGACAGGGAAGATCAAAATACCAATTCGAAAGAGGACAGCATTGACACTATACCCACATCTGATACCTCAAAAGGGAATGTGAACTGGCCTCAAACCCAAAAGCATTCCTGGAAGAGCTAAAGGAGGATTTTAAAAACCAAATTAGGGAGGTAAAAGAAAAAATGGAAAAAAAAACTGCAGACAAGATCCAACAAACCTGGAGGGCTCCTTAACCCAGATGTTGGTGCCTCTCTCTCTGGTAACTATGTATGTATAGCTTTGATCAGACAGCTAAAGCCTGTCTGTTGATTTGTAATATTTGCTCTGTTTATGTTTTCTCTATTTGTAATTTCTGTTTGTATTTGCTCTGAAGTTAAGGGTGCTGACTTTTTCCCCCAAACTAGGTGAATGATGTATGTATCTTTAACTAAAGTGAGATTGTAAATCCCTTAAAGTTGGTTTCCTTAGAAAAGCAGATCAAACAACCTGTGCTAGCAGCCTTCCTGTGTGCTGCTGCTATTTGTCTTACACAGCTACAGTAGTGGCAAGTAGTGTTGTTGTTACACTAGCTCCTTTGACCTCCAGAATATCATATTCCAATCCCTTCAGTTCTTTAATGTAGAAGCTGCTAGATCTTGTGCCATCCTGATTGTTTTTCTACAATACTTAAATTGTTTCTTTCTAGATGCTTGCAATATTTTCTCCTTGACCAGGGAACTCTGGAATTTGGCTATAATATTCCTAGGAGTTTTCCTTTTGGGATCTTTTTCAAGAGGTGATTGGTGGATTCTTTCAATTTCCATTTGACACCCTGATTCTCAACAACCTTTTGAAAGATGATTCCTAGGCTCCTCTTTCAACCATGGCTTTCAAATAGTCCAATAATGCTTAAATTATCTCTCCCGGATCTATTTTCCAGGTCAGTGGTTTTTCCAGTGAGACACTTCACTTTGTCTTCTATTTTTTCATTCTTTTTCTTTTATTTCTTGATTTCTCATGAAGTCATTAGCTTCCATTTGCTCCACTCTAATTTTTTAAGGAATTATTTTCTTTGGTGAGCCCTTGGACCTTCTTTTTCCATTTGGCCTATCTTGCTTTACAAGGCACCCTTCTCTTCATTGGCTTTCTGGACCTCCCTTGCCATTTGGATCAGTCTATTTTTTAAGGTGTTATCTTCTTCAATATTTGTTTTTCATGATTTTCTTGCATCACTCTCGTTTCTCTTCCCAATTTTTCCCCCACCTCTCTTACTTGATTTCCAAAATCCTTTTTGAGCTCTTCCATGGCCTGTGACCAATTCATATTTTTCTTGGAGTTTTTGGATGAGGATCTTTGACTTTGTTGTCTTCTTCTGGTTATATGTTTTGATCTTCCCTGTCATGAAACCAAGATTCTATAGTCTGATTTTTTTTACACTGTCTGCTCATTTTCCCAGGCAACCACTTAGCTTTTGAGCTCTTTGTCAAGGTATGACTCAGCTTCCAGAGTAGAAAGTGCTCTGTCCAAGGCTTCAGGGATTTTGTGCAGCTGTTTTCAGAGCTACTTTTAGGCACCTGTAAATTTTCAGTTCTTCTAATGCGATATGATCCAAGGAGAGGTGTTTACTCCTCTCCTGGCCTGTACTCTGGTCTGTGACTCACCTCAACCACTCTTCCTTGCCCTGGAATTGTGAGGAGGATTCCCTCTCCACAGCCACCACACACTCTGCCACATCAGCACTCCTCATCACCCTAAGGTGACTATCCAGGATTGCAACCCAGATCCAAGCAGGGCAAAGCAAGAGAATCCTGCGTCAGCACCAGCAAAAAGATCCCTGCAATGCCCCCTCTGATAAGATGCTTGATCCCCCCACCATCTGTGGGCCTGGAGCTTCGGAAGCAAGCCACTGCTGCTGCTACCGCTGCCACCTCCACCACCCTGCGGTTCCCGACTCTTCTCTCACCCAGGTCTGATAGAGTTTTCCCACTGACCTTTTATGACGTCTTTGGCATTTGTAGGTTTAAAAGTCTGGAAACCACCACAGCTGCCAGTGATTCAATGCCCTGAGACTTGCTCTGCCTGGTCCCCTCAGGTCTGGTCTATTTTGGCACAGCCCAAGCTGGGCTATGGTCTGCTCCCAGCATGGTGCTATAGACCCTTCCCATCAACCTTCCAGGCTCTCTGGGGCTAGAGTTCTAGAATTTGTTTAGAGTCATTTTTACAGGGATTTAGGGGAGAACTCAAGCAAGTCCCTGCTTTTACTCCACCATCTTGGCCCTGTTTCCTGGACTTTTAACTGTTTGTTAAAGTAATGTTCTGCTACCAGACTAGAGGGTGAACTGTCCCAAGCTTCAGGGTTTTGCGCAACTGTTTTCAGTCTTCAGTTCTTCCAAGGTTGTATGGTCTAAGGAGAGGTGTTTTCTACTCTCCTGGCCTGTGCTCCAGTCTGTGAGAGGCCACAAGCACTCTTTTATGCCCTGGAACTGTGAGAAGGGTCCCTCCTCCACTGCTGCCACAAGCTCTGCTATGTTAGTGCTCCTTCTCACCCTGGGACTACCACCCAGGACCTGGATCCAAGTATGGACAAAGCAACAGAGTCCTGCCTCAGTGCTAGCAAAGAGAATCCTATAATCTGTTCTGAACAGTTGTTTGACCCCCTTACCATCTGTGGGCTGGGAGCCCCAGAGTCACTCCCAAGGCCTGTTCCTGGACTGCTGGGGCCAGGCTGTGCTGGGGATACCTATGCTGCACTATGCTTCTCTCCTAACCTGACACAACAGACCCTTTCTCCTGATCTTCTAAGTTGTCCCTGGTCTCTCTGGCCCAAGAGGTCCAGAAATCACTGCAGTTGCCAGCAATTCATCCTCCCTGAGGCCTGCTCTGGGTTCACTGGGATTAGTCTACACTGGCACAGCTTGCATTGGATGGCACTCCTCTCTCAGCCTCCTCTCTCAGCTTGGTGCAACAAACCTTTCCTGCAGACCTTGTAAGTTGTCTTGGCCTGGAAATTTGTTTCACTTCCTCTTTTTATGGGTTCTGCCACTCTAGAATTTTAGAGTTATTGTTTAAAGGTATTTGGAGGGTTTTGGAGCACAGCTCAGGGAGTCTCTGCCTTTACTCTGCCACCTTCACTCTACCCCTCTTCTAGCCCCCTTTAGAAAGCAATTGTGGTCTCTCCAATCTGTCTCTTCTTTACACTCAACATCGTATTTTTCTTTAAATCATCTTAATATGGAAAGATTTTCAATTTCTTCACTATGTTTATTGCCCTCTGTTGCTTGTATTCTAGTTTATTCATAGTCTTTCCTTTCTTAATTGTGTATGGAATTGAACATAATGCTCTGGAAATGATCTGAAAATATCCCTTCATCCAAGTTATTGTGTGTGTGTGTGCGTGTGTGTGTGTGTGTGTGTGTGTGTGTGTGTGTGTGTGTGTAGGAGAGAATGATGCCAATGAAAAAGTCTCCCTGGGTCCAATCAATCAATTTTGAACTCAACTAATCATAATATAACTTAGCCTACATCTCTCCATCTTGTCCACAAAGGCACTGTGAGCAATTTGCCAAATGACTTGCTGAAATACAGATAAAATCTGGATATAAAATAATCTTGATCTGCTAGTCTATTTGCCCTGTCAAAAAAGGAAATATATTTAGCCTGTCATGGCTTGCTCTTTATGGAGGGTATAACTGATCAATGCTTCCCTTAAGTTAAAAAAAAAGATCCCTTTTCATAGTGTTCTATAAACCCAAATACCCACTTATGGGGGAAAGATTCACTAGTTAAGAAAAAATGCTAGGAAAATTGGATCTCATTCTGGCAAAAATAGGGATTAAACCAATGCCTCATACCATGTACCAATATAAACTTCAAATGGATAAATGACCTAGATATAAAAGGTCACGTGATAAATAAATTAGAGGAACAAAAAATATCTTTCAGATTTATGGATAGGTAAGAAATTCATCATTAAACAAGTGCTAAAGAGGATCACATAAGGAAAAATGGAAAATATAAGTTATATAAAAAAAGATTTTGAACAAATAAATCTAATACTGTTAAAACTAGAAGTGGAACTGGTAGCTTGGAAAAATATTTGTAATACCTTTAGCTGATAAACGTTTTGTATTCAAGATGAATAAGGAATTATTTCAAATTTATGAGTCATTCCCCAATTGGTAAATAGTCAAAGTAGATGAACAGGTAGATTTCAAAAGAAGAAATCTAAGCTATAAACAACTTTAATGAAAAAATACTCTATATCACTCATAATTATAGAAATGAAAATTTAAGTATTGTTGAGGTTCTACCTCACACACAATAGACTGACGAAGATAGCAAAAAAAGAAAATGATGAATTTTGGAGAGGCTGCAGGAAAACAGGAGCACTAATGAACTATTGGTGTAGCTGTGAATTAGTTCAACATTCTGGAAACAATTTGGAACTATGCTCTAAAAGTTACTAAACTGTACATCATTTTTGAACCAACTCTACCACTACTAAGTCTAAATTCCAAGAAGTCAAAGAAAGAGGAAAAGGACCTATATACACACAAATATTTCAAACAGTGCTATTTATGGTATTCCCCAAACTGGAAACTAAGAAGTTATCTTCCTACTGGGAAATAGATAAACAAACTGGTATATCAAGATTGTGTAATAATATTGTTCCATTAAAAATGACAAAATGGACAATTTCAGAGGAAACTGGGAAGGCCTCTGTGAACTGATACAGAACAAAATGAACAACAGAGCTATCTATACAATGGTAACATTATGGCGAAAAATAATTTTGAAAGACTAGAACTCTGATCAGTACAAAGATAAACCATGAGTCCAAAAGAATGAAGATGAAATATGCCACTCACACCCTACCAAAAAGATGAGGAATGTAAAATTCAGGGGAAAAAATGTTTTCAGAAATTAGTCTTTGTGATCATTTTGGAGGTTTTCTTGGCAAAGATGCTGGAGTGCCCATTTCCTTCTTCAGCTTATTTTATAGATGAGGAACTGAGGCAAACAGAATTAAGTGACTTGCTAGAGTCATACAGCTAGTAAATGTCTGAGGCAGGATTTGAACTCAGGTCCTTTTGACTCTAGGACCAGTACTCTATCTACTATACCACCTAGCTGTCTATTTTCAGAAATAGCAAGTGGTAAGTTTTTTTTAATGGAAACACATGTATTGAGGGCTTTGCTTTTCAGGGTTGTTGCTTTTGTTTTAAATTTACTCAATATGGTGGTAAGGGAGTGAGAAGAACAGATTATAAGAGAAAAAAGATGTGTAAAAAAAGAATATAAGTAGCTGTGTCACTAAAGACACATTTTGTGAATGCACAAAAAAAGACTCACTACACATAAATATTAATAATATATTATTAATGATAATATATTATTATCAATATATTGATAGGGTAATTCTTTAAGTTAATTCCTGTATGTAACATATTATTTCTTATTTTATGTTAAAGATTGATTTGTATATTAATAAAACATTCTTTTTTCACTTAAAGGACTTCTTTAATTATTTGTCCTAGAGATTTACTAGGAATTAATGTCTAGCTCTTTTTCTTGCACTTTGAAGTATAGACAATAATAAACCCTCATTAAGCCCCTGCAGTGTGCAGACACTCCTCTTTAGACTAATTCTGATGTTTAATTGTGCTATGCAGGCAATCTTGGGTGCTCAAAGCTGATGCCAACAGCAGATCCTATCAAGTTTTAAATGTTTTAGCTATGTTTGTCATTCAGGGACCAAATTAGTCAATGCAGAAAGGCTCAAGATCAGACTGAATGCAAGATGTCAAAATTTCCAGACATGGCAAATTTCCAAGAGTTTCTCTTCCATTGAAGAGGGGGTTTGCTCTGTCTAAAAACTACTGTGCTAAGCACTAGGAAGAGATTCAATTTACCTGCTCTCAAGAATCTTACAATTTATACCTTGCCCTCAATAAAATCCTCTCTTTTAGACAAATTTGAAAAAAAAAATTACACATTTATCATGTCTGACATTTTACACCTCATTTTGAACCTATAAAGTTTCTATCACTTCCCTACCAAGAAGAAGGTAGATCTCATCATCAGCCTTCTAGAGTCAAGATCATTCAATGAATGGCCAGGATTCTGATATCTTTTAGTGTCTTACTTTATGTTACAGTAGTCACTGCATATATTTTTCTCTTCATTCAACTTATTTCACTTTGCAAACATTCATAAAGTATTACCGAGTTTCTCTGGTGTTCATAGCAGATTTGTATAGAACAATGAATTTTTCCATTGAGTTACCTTAACGTACCACAATTTGTTCAGCCATTCCCCCAATCAATGGCCACTCTTTCCAGCTTCAGGCTACCACAAAAAGTGCTGTCATGAATATTTTGGTACATTTACGACCTTCCCCTCTGCTCGAAAATCTTAGGGGCAAATAGTAACAGTAGTATCACTTGGATGGAAGGATGAGTAATTTAGTCACTTTTCTATCATATTGATCTAAATTACAATCTTATTAATAGTATATTAATGCATTTATCTACCCCAAACTGGCCAATATTTGGCTGTTTTAGCCTTTTAGTTATCTTTTACTATTCGAGAAATTTAATGTAAAACTTAAGTCATTTTGATTTTCATTTTTTCAATTAATAATGATTTTGGGCAGTCAATATGGAAGAGTAAAAGCACGAACTTGTCTGAGCTCTGCCAAATTCCCCTCCAAACAACTTTAAAATAACACCTTAAAATAATTTTGGACTGGCAGAAACAACAAAAGGATGGGGTAAAACAAATTTTCAGCCCAAGACAACTTAGAAGGTCAGTTATAAAAGTCTGTCTCACTAGGGTAAGAGTGGAACACAGTCCAATGCAGGCACAGGCTACCCACCAATAAACCAGCAGAAGGGGGCAACTGAATCAGTGGTGGTGGCTACTGGCGTTCTCAGCCCACAGACAGTAGGGAGGTCAGACAACTGGTGAAAAGGACATTACAGAGGACCACATGTTGGTAATGGGTGTAGGATTCTGTTGTATTGATCATGTGCAGTTCTAGTCACAATCCCAGGGTGAGGAGGAGCACTAGAATACTAGAGTTTGCTGATACAAGGAATCAGGAACCCTGGTCACAATTCTAGGGCAGAATTCTAGGACAGACCACAGCAAAAGGCAGGAGAACAGTGACCACACCTCTCCTTACGTCAAACCACATTGGAAGAACTGAAAACTTATGGACATCCAGAACTAGCTCTGAAAATAATAACAACAAAAAACCCTGAAGCTTGGGACAGTGCCCCACACCATCCCCCATATACAGTGCTAATATACTGTACTATAGACATATGCTGTGCTATAGTAAATGAAAAGCAGGGTGGTCTCAGAAAAATCTGGAAAGACTTACATGAACTGAAACAGAGTGAAATGAGCAGAACTAGAAGAACTTTGAACACAGTAAAAGCAGTACTGTATGATGATCAACTGGGAATGACATAGCTATTCTCAGCAATACAGTGATCCAAGATAACTCCAAAGGACTCATGATGAAAAAAAGCTATCCACCTCCAGAGAAAGAACTGATGGAGACTGAAAGAAGATAGAAGTATTCTTTATTTTTTCAGTTTTTTTTTTGCTTTTGGTCTGTGTCTTTCATAACATGATTAATATGGAAACAAATTTTGCATGACTGCACATGCATGGCCTTTATCAAATTGTTTGCCTTCTCAAGAAAGGAGATGGAGAGGGAGAAGAAGAGAGAATTTGGAACTCAAAATTTAAAAAAAAAAACTAATGCTAAAATTGTTTTTTTCACGTAATTGGAAAAAAGATAAATATTTAAAGGAAAAAAAAGATCATCAACAATATGTTAGTTTTTTTAGTATTTGCCAATTTCTAAGGTGTAAGTACTCACCCTGAAAATTTAACAATTGGCTCTTTCAAGCTTATACAAACTAACTCCAGCACACACTTGGTTAGCATTTGAATCAGATTGTAAAGGATGGACAGGAATTCCATTGGTGAAGAAAGAGAAAAAGAGTATTCCATTAATAAGGAACAACCATAGCAAAGAAATATAAGCATGAGAAGGCAGATTATTTGGGTAAGTGGGGGTCAAAAGGTTTCAGATTTGTTGGACTATACAATTATCCGTTCCACATCAAGATTTTCCTCATCATAGTTTCCATATATTGCGAGTCAGAATAATAAATTAAATGGGAATTTTTGAGGAATTTTGCAAGAACCACAGATAATACATGAAAGACAACAGACAACACCAGAAAAGTTTAGAAATCCAGAAATGTATAAAATATATGTATGGTATTGTGTAAAATCAATATATTTTATCATTAAATACCATAATAATCTAAACTTCTTCTCTGGTAGGGAAGAAGAGCCAAAAAGTTTTATGCAGATTTTCCAGATCATGGGGGGAGGGGCAAGCACTGTACCCCCCATGTGTGGAAGGGATAACTATAAAGTGTATAGTGGAAAATAACCTGAAATACAGTTGGAAATGTGGTACAGATAATAGAAGGGCTTCAGTTCCAGGTTACAGAATTTGTTCAGGAGGCAATAGGAATCCAGTAAGGAAAAAAAAAAGTAAATAAATAAAAATTTGCAAAGGACTATGAGAATGCAAAATAAAAAGTTATTATTGCTGTGGTGGATTAGAGAAAATGGTTTTGGGAAGACCTGCTAAGAAGCTATCCTAATATTCCAAGCATATGGCAATAGACTGTACCAGAATGGTAGAAATATGAATAAAATAAAAATGATAGATTTGAGTGTATTGCCTTGGTTCACTATTTGAAAATTTGCATGGTGTTTGCCTGATCCTATTTCTCAGTACCTCTCCTATTTGCCATAATTTTTCAAAGTTCATCTACAATGGTTCAACAGGCATATCTGGTGTTTGCCTGATCCTATTTCTCAGTACCTCTCCTATTTGCCATAATTTTTCAAAGTTCATCTACAATGGTTCAACAGGCATATCTGATGTTTGAACCTATGAGAACACCTGACTGCTTCCTTAAACTCTCCTTAATTTGAGTTTCAATTCCCTTTTATCTTTTCCTCCCCTTCTTATCATCCCCATTCAGATAAAATCAATAAGCCTTTATTAATTATGTTCCAGGTACTCTGCTAAGCACTGGGGAATACAAAGACAAGAGCAAGATTGTTCTTGCCCCCAAGGAGCTTACATTCTGCTGCAGAGATGACATGACATATATAAGTATACATAATTTATATGCAAAGTAGATACAAGGTACCTTTTGTGTAGGAAATGGCAAAGTAGAAGTTGAGTAGTACCCTGTGAGACCACCAGGGGGCATAGTAGAGCACTGGTGCTGGAGCCAAGAAGACTTGAGCTCAACTGCAACCTCAAACATTCTCTTATGCATTTGACCTTGGGCAAGTCATTTAACTTCTATCTGCCTCAGCTTTCTCCTCGGTAATATGGGGATGATAATAGTACTTGCAGGGTTTTTATGAGAATCAAAAAAGGTAATATTTGTAAAGCATGGAGCATGGGACCTGGTACATTTTTGTTATTCAGTCATTTCAGTAAGTCATGTCTAATTCTTCATGACCCCATTTATACTTTTCTTGCCAAAGATACTAGAGTAGTTTACCATTTCCTTCTCCAGATAGTTTTACAGATGATGAAATTGAAACAAACAGTTAAGTGACTTTCCTAGGGTCACACAGCTAGTAAATATCTTATGCTATATTTGAATTCAGGTCTTCCTGACTCCACACCCAGTGCTCTAACTACTGTGCGACATAGCTGCCCTTCAGCCCTTAATAAATGTTTATTTCCTTTCTTCCTACATTTCCTCTATCTCTTATCTATTGTCATCTTCCCATTCAACTAGAACAGCACTTCTATCCCTCCCTTAATACTTCTAGCATAGTTAAAATGCTCTGCATTATTTTAATGTTCATTGCTAACCTAAGCTTTAGGTTTTAATTTCCTGACATCAGTACTGTACCAAATTAACACTTATTTTCTATTTCTAGCTGCCCTAGTTTCCTTTTCTTGTATGTGTCCATTTAAAATAAAAATTCATCAATGAATTCCTTATGTAGACTCATTAGTCTTTTTTGTCCTCATTGGAATACATGGCCTCTCATCAGAATTCTGTTCTTAAGAGCATTCTATCCCTGTTGACCTGATTTCCTTGGAGTCTCAGGCTATGAGATGAAATAGCTAAAATTATGGAAATTCATTCCCTAGAATCCAAAGTACACAACAGACCAATCTCATAGTTCTCTCTTTATCAATCATTGACTCTAGAATGAACATAATTACTGCTTACCAAGATTTCTACGATTGGCATTTTGGCAAATAGTTCCTTCTTACGGTTACAAAATCTTAGGTTTTGAGCTGGATGGTCCCTCAGAAGCCATTTAGTTCAGCTTGTAATACTTGTAATCCCAAAACCTATTGGTATGGGATTCTCTTCTCATTGGTGGATTTCAATGATTATGTGAGGGGCCAGGTAGAATTGGCAAAAGAGTAAGTGAGGAGATTTCTTCAGTTTTCTTCAAACTTTCTTTGAGTCTCTTAGGACTCTGGGCATTTCTTGCTTCCAGCTTTGAGAGGGAAGATGGGTGAAGCCAATCCCACTCCAGGTCACTGAAGGAAAAGACTCTGGGAAGACATGAGAGAAGCTGCTGGTCTCCATCATGTCCCTACTCCCAACTTGCTACACTAGATATCCAGGGAACTTCCCCTTGGGTGACATGTAGGACTCTCTCAATTGAGTTGGGTTACCTTACTCCCAGTGGGAGAGTTCCTTTGCTCTGTATTGTATGGTATCTATATTCATACACATACTTTTTCTGATTTCTGCTTTGCTACCAATTTGGACAAATAGGTTTTCTTTAATAATTGCTTTATGCGTTCATTTTGGAACTGGTATTTGGAGAGAAAGAGGTCAAATCTCAGAAATATAGCTTGGAATTCTCCTCCCCCTCTAAGACTGAAACAATGATCAGAAGTTAGCTTGAACCTCAAAGTCATATTCTCTACGCTAAAATTATTTAAGAAAGCAGATAAATGTAATAGCTTTTCTCTGAGAAGAGCCTAGTGGTGGCCTCTGGCTCTGATTTCCTCTCAGTTCCCCTTCCCCATCCCCACCCCCACCCCCGCCCAAGAAAGAATTAAAGTCTCCCTCTGAGAAGGATTGAGGGAGAAGAGGCTAAAGATATTTAGTCTACCTCCCTTCAAGCCACACAATGACACACTCATGCTACATGTGGAACCTTGCCACATACTGATGAGAAATAAGGCCCAGTGAAATATCTTGTTCAAGTTTGTCCGTGTAGTAAGCAGAAGAGCTGGAATTTGAACCCAGTTCTTCTAACTCCAAATTTAGAGCTCTTTCATCTCCACCATGCTGCTCTCAATATCATCAAATAGTTCCACAGCTTCCTCTACATGAAGAACACTACACTAAATGTTGGGGTGGGAGAGACGCAAACATTAAAGAAGATACCATCTTTGCTCTTCTGAAACTTTCATCTATTGGAGAGGCATAGCACACATAAATAACTCTATCTTGAAAGTATTTTCTGACCTGGAATTTAAAAAAAAAAAACCAACAAACTTGAGTCCGTCTATCTCATTTTAAAGATGAGGAAACCAAGTCACAAAGAGCTAAGTGACATTCCAGGAGTCACACAGGCAGTAAGTGACTGGGGCAAGATTGAAATCCAGATTTTCCTGACTCGAAGTTCAGTGATCTACCCACTCTACCACATAAATTCATGTGCTTTTATCAAAAAGAGACCTTCAGAAAGTGTCCAGAAAGTCGAAGACATCATCTTGACTCAAGTCTCCCCTTCCTCAGTGCTGGATTTTTTAACTATATTAGAAAATCATCTTCCAAATCTACTATTCCACCTACAAAAAAAAATTCTGTTACTGAAAATATTCAAAAGAATATGCCACAAGCACTAAAGACAATTAAGAAGAAAGAGTTCCCAAAATGGTTTGAGTAATGAGAATACCATCAGATAAACAGTCATCTATGGTCACTACTTTGAAAGAGGAAACAAATATTTGTGTAAGAACCAACATGTTTAAATGTGTGTGACAGTTATATCATGTTTTATGACAAGAGCAGAACTTGAGTTCTTGGGGGATAAAGCCATCTTTTATTTTCATCTTTGTACCCCCAGTCCTAGCAAAGTGCCTTAAACACAGTGAGCACTATAAATAGATCATTGTTTGAACTTATAGTAATAGCTTGTATTTCACAATATCTCTTAAATGTTGTCCATTATGTAATACCTTGGCTGTTTTGCTTAATCTGCCTAGGTAAGGTGGTGTTTGGACATCCCAAGTGAGTTGAAAAATAGAAGTACTTATGGGGATTGTTTTTAAGAAAGGCAACCTTACACTTCAGCCTCGAGTTGGAAGCAAGTGTTATTGTTTCTGAAGTTTCCGTGTGAATTGCTGTTTCAATGGTAATATCATATTAATCTGTCATGGAACCTTCTGAGAGTTATAGTTTGTTCTATCCAGTAGTTGGGATTTTTTCTTTTTTTTTCCAAATTAGATATTTAATTGTGCTTTTCACAATGTAATGAGTGGAATGAAAATTCTCAACACGTACACACCACTGGTCTGGAAACATCTTGTACAAGATGCCTATTTGCTCACTATGTTTTACACACAAACATACACACACAAATGTACACACAAACAAACACAATTACAAATTAGGGGGAAATGTAAAGATCTCAAGTATTTCTTTGTGTCTGTAGACAGCTTTAATTATATTTCTGTTTCATTTTATTGGGTCATTTATTATAAGTTTGAAAGTAAATATTCTTCCAAGAAAAGTAATCATTCATGTCAAGTGAGTAGAAAACAACTGAATTCCTTTGCTTTATGGCCTATGTACTTCCTGGTATGAGAATCGACAGGTGCAGAAAATCATGGGATGGTAGATGTTTGATATTTACATACAAGCCTATAATACTGCCTATCATGCTTTTCACTGACTGTGGTCATATTTCATGCACATAGTCCTCTAGGTATTTCAAAAAATTTGTTCCTTGGAATTTGGGAGGCTTAAAATATTTAGTCTTCATGGGGCAGAGCCGAGATGACAGCTGGAAAGCAGGGACTAGCATGAGCTCCCCACCAAGTGCCTCCAAAAACCTATAAAAAATGGCTCTGAACCAATTCTAGAACTGCGGAACCCACAAAATAGCAGAGGGAAGCAGGGCTTCAGCCCAGAACAGCCTGGATGGTTGCTGGGTGAGGTCTATCATGCACAGAGCTGGGAGCAGAGTGGAGCAAAGCCCAGCATGGGCCGCGCAGACAAAAAGACCAGGAGCCGGGCAGAGCGGGCTCTAGAGCCCTGAATCAGTGAGCTGGCAGTTCCCAGACTTCTCAACCCACAAACACCAAAGACAACAGAGAAGGTTAGTGGGAAAAGCTGCTGGGGACAGGGTGATAGAGTTCCCAGTTCAGCCACCGCCCTGGGGGCAGCAGAGGCAGCACAGCTACAGCACTACAGCTGCAGTTGCTTTTGGCCCAAGGCCCACCTGGTGGGAGGAATTAAGCGGTGGATCAGAGCAGGAGTGCAGAGCCTGCTGAAGATCTGAGTCCAGTCCAGGTTGGGGGTTCTTGGGGAAAGAGGAGTGCTGGTGTGGCAGAGCTGGCATAATAGCTCTGAAATCAACAGCGCATTCCCTCAAGCTTGGAACAAAGTACTCTTTACTCTACAAGCAGTCATACCCCCATGAAAAACTCAAGGGTCAAGTAAGTTGGCTGGGAACATGGCCAGGCAGTGAAAATGCACCCAGATTCAGTCTCAGACTTTGGAATCTTTCCTTGGTGACAAAGAAGACCAGAACATACAGCCAGAAGACGTCAACAAAGTCAAAGAGCCTACAACAAAAGCCTCCAAGAAAAACATGAACTGGTCTCAGGCCGTGGAAGGGCTCAAAAAGGATTTGGAAAAGCAAGTTAGAGAAATAGAGGAAAAATTGGGAAGAGAAATGAGAAGGATGAGAGAAAACCATGAAAAACAAGTCAATGACTTGCTAAAGAAGACCCAAAAAAATACTGAAAAATATACTGAAGAAAAAAACATCTTAAAAAGTAGACTAACTCAAATGGCAAAAAAGCTCCAAAAAGCCAATGAGGAGAAGAATGCCTTGAAAGGCAGAATAAGCCAAATGGAAAAGGAGGTCCAAAAGACCACTGAAGAAAATACTACCTTAAAAATTAGATTGGAGAAATCAAGAGATTAATAAACAGAACCAAAGGAATGAAAAAGTGAAAGACAATGTCAAATATCTCATTAGAAAAACCACTGAGCTAGAGAATAGATCCAGGAGAGATATTTTAAAAATTATTGGACTACCTGAAAGCCATGATCAAAAAAAAGAGCCTAGATATCATCTTTCAAGAAATTATCAAGGAGAACTTCCCTGATATTCTAGAGCCACAGGGCAAAATAGAAATTGAAAGAATCCACCGATTGCCTCCTTAAATAGATCCCAAAAAGAAATCTCCTAGGAATATTGTCGCCAAATTCCAGAGCTCCCAGATCAAGGAGAAAATACCGCAAGCAGTTGGAAAGAATCAATTTGAGTATGGTGGAAACACAAGCAGAATAACCCAAGATCTAGCAGCTTCTACATTAAGAGTTGGAAGGGCTTGGAATATGATATTCCAGAGGTCAGTGGAGCTAGGATTAAAACCAAGAATCACCTACCCAGAAAAACTGAGTATCATGCTCCAAGGCAAAATATGGATTTTCAATAAAATAGAGGACTTTCAAGCTTTCTCAGCGAAAAGACCAGAGCTGAATAGAAAATTTGACTTTCAAAAACAAGAATCAAGAGAAGCATGAAAAGGTAATTAAGAAAAAGAACAAGAAAAAGAAATCACAAGGGACTTGCTAAAGTTGAACTCTTTTGTTTGCATTCCTACATGGAAAGATGATGTGTGTGATTCATTAGACCTCAGTATTAGGGTAACTGAAAGGAATATGCATATATATATATATATATATATATATATATATATATATATATATGCACATATATATATACATATACACACACACACACACACATATATATACACATATACATGTATGTGTGCATATATATGTGTGTATATGTATATATGTATGTGCATATATATATATACATATATATATAGAGAGAGAGAGAGAGAGAGAGAGAGAGAGAGAGAGGGCACAGGGTGAGTCGAAGATGAAGGGATGATATCTAAAAGAAATAAAATCAAATTAAGGGATGAGAGAGGAATATATTGAGAAAGGTAGAAAGGGAGAGATAGAATGGGGTAAATTATCTCGCATAAAAGTGGCAAGAAAAAGCAGTTCTGTAGGAAGAGAAGAGAAGGCAGGTGAGGGGGAATGAGTGAATCCTGCTCTCATCAGATTTGACCTGAGGAGGAAATACCATACACACTCAGTTGGGTATCTTACCCCACAGGAAAGAAGGAGGAAAAAGATAAAAAAGGAGGGATGATAGAAGGGAGGGCAGATGGGGGAGGAGATAATCAAAAACAAACACTTTCAAAAGGGGAAAGGCCCAAGGGAGAATATTCAATAAAGGGGGATAGGTTAGGAAGGAGAAAAATATAGTTAGTCTTTCACAACGTGAGTATTGTGGAAGGGTTTTACATAATGATACACATGTGGCCCATGTTGAATTGCTTGACTTCTTAGGGAGGATAGGTGGGAAGGGAAGAGGGGAGATAATTTGGAACTCAAACTTTTAAAAACAGGTGTTCAAAAACAAAAAAAAAAGTTTTTGCATGCAACTATAAAATAAGATACACAGGCAACGGGGCATAGAAATTTATCTTGCCCTACAAGAAAGGAAGGGAAAAGGGGATGTGAGGGGAGTGGGGTGACAGAAGGGAGGGCTGACTGGGGAACAGGGCAACCAGAATATATGTCATCTTGTAGTGGGGGGAGGGTAGAAATGGGGATAAAATTTGTAAATTCAAACTCTTGTGAAAATCAATGCTGAAAACTACACATATTAAATAAATTAAATAAACTAAAAAAAAATTTAGTCTTTCAAAAAAAGTTTATGAATCCAGTTCCTGATTTTTTAAGCATCTAGAGGCCTTTTAAACTCAACAATTAAAGAGAGACATCATGACTTTTATACAAATCAAAACCCAACCAACCTCCTATCCTTGTGAAAATCCTTTATATTCTTTCATTTGGGAAAGAATAACCCTTTTTTAACCTTCAAAATACATATTTAAAATACAAATACAATATTTAACCTTTGGGGTTGAAGATCTTTAAAGTAAAGACTTCAAGTTCCTCTAGGGTAGCCATTTTTAAGAAAAAATTTCTACGTTCACATCATTTATCAGTATTTCTAGTGGAGAAGGAAATATTTTTCAAAAACAACAAAGAAAAACAAAGTCCAATAAAGTAGCAGCCAGACAACCAGGATTTCTTAGTTGCTCCAGCTCAGGGGTGGGGAACCTGTGGCCTCAAGGTCATGACCTGGAGGCTGCAGGTTCCGCACCCCTGCTCCAGGTGAACTAGCCATAGTTCATCCATAACCAACAAATATGTAAACTCCTTCTGTTGACCCTTTGCTTCTCAGGGTATGTATGCAATCTGTCTTTGTTAGGATTTTTGAACATAAATTTTTTTCAAAACACCACTACAATAACTGGGCTAGAGAATACATTCATTATTATATGTATATCCACTTATACATCTCTATGGTACATGTATTTATGGAGTAACTAATGAGGACCATTTACACATTGGAAACCACATTTAAGACGTCTTTTGAGACCCAAATGCCAAGCCCAGATAGAGTTTGCTATGTCCCCAGAACTTCAGAGGGAGAAAATTGTTTTAAAAAACTCAAATATGATGAACAGTAATTAAAACTGCATGCTTCACCATTCAGATAACCCAATGAGAAAAAACGAGCCAGTGATGTCAAGTTTGTAACCATTAGTGTTGGTTTCCTTTTAAGTGAGCTGTAAAATTTTCTGCTTCTTGATATATTCAATTAAAAACCATTAGACAAAAAGTATTATCTTGCCCAAAATAAATCTTTGGGACCTTGGAGTCTTTTAAAATAAAGAGATTTTCCTCCTATCAAGACCTCATTTACAAATCATCCAGGTAGATTGGAATACCAATCGAAATGGGCCTGCACAATGAATTTGCTTGCTTGAGAAGTATCATAAATATCTCTGAAGTAATTATGAAGTCCTCCAAAATAACTAACTGCCATTTGTATAACTTCTCTTTCAACTGAAACCTCAAAAACTTTCTAAATGACTGATAATTTTATGCTTTTATGAAGGCATTTCTATGCCCTAATTTTCTATTATCATTTCTCCAACTTGTAAGTCTTTAGGGTTGTTCATCTTCTCGGGGCTTCATGCTAGAGAGGAAATTAAAGGTTTTAGATTTCACATGAAGATTGCTAATCTGAATATAATGAACTAAAATCAAGATCCTAAATAATCTAAATTACGTGAATTTCCAAATTCACCTATATCAAAGTGGTTTTTTTCTCTCTTTTTTTAAATGACTAATTCTGTTGCTTCCAATCTTTCAGGATTTAACTAAGAAAGAAATGTATTTTTCCCTGAACAAGGTACCTTGTAAAAGTAATTTGTACATGAAACTGAAGTGTTTATTTTCCTCCAAGAGTCTCTACAGGAAAGAAATCTTTCCTGCAAAGAAATTGCTATATATTTTCCCCCAATCAGTGACAGGGAATTTTTTTTTTCTTTCCAAAACCAACAATTTACTTTATTCATATACTCAGAAAGTCCTTTCCCCTAATTTCCTCTCTTTAGAATACAATTTGCCAAGCCATTCTTTCTTGAAAAACCAGAAGCAGAATTGAAGGTGGCGAAAAAAAGAATTGAAGGTGGGGGTGGGAGTAAGTTCAGAGAAACTTAGGAACCATCATCTCAAAGTTACTGTGTAATTTAAAAAGAAACAAGAGCATTGATAGTATTTCAGTTATGGTCACATAACTTCAGTTCAATGATTCCTTCACCAAATTAGAAAAGGTATAATTACTTTTGAAAGGCAATTTGGTATAGTGAATAGAGGACAGGTCTTAGAACTAGTAAGACATGGATTCAAGTCTTGTCTCTCAAACATACCGTCTGTGTGATAATAGGAAAATCAATTGACTTCTCAGTGCCCCCAGGAAATTTTTCAAGACTATGCATTCCAAAAAAGTGTCTCTCTGTATAAGTAGAGGAAGCCCCTGGCCAGAACCTCCTTACACCAATGATATCCTAGTTCCTATGTTTAAAAATGATTATCTTTGCTAGAATATAACTTAACTTTTTTCTCCTAGTTGGGTTGCCCAAGTTATTGGAAATAAGGGAGTATATGTCTTGCCGCTTCCTTTCTCAATCAGACCTATCAGCAAAACTCTAAGAGGATGACAGAAAATACATCAGAATGTAATATATTAATAAATCAATGCTAAGAACCACTTAATTCCCAAAATCACAAGGAAAAAAAGAGAACTGTCTGTCCTTCAAGAGGACTTACCATGCATATGGAATAACATATTAACAGTCCAATGCCAACCAACAAGAACAGAATTATGAACACAAAAAAGTGCAGTGAATCTAATTACTTGATTAGTGGTTCCAATTTGGTCAAGGTTAAAGGTAAATAAAAATCAATTCCCTTCCATGATTCTATGATAACTTATGGGAAATCATCACCCACTATGCAATAGCATTGCTTATGCAAGTCTCCACATTTCCGAAGAGTAAGTGGATACTAAGACATCCAAACAGTGTTTCCCTTGAGAGATTTTTTGTGAGTTGTTAAAGCTAGAAAAGACCTTAGAGATCATCCAGTTCAATTCCCTTATTTTAAAGAAGAAATGACTGTTTAGAAAGGATAGGTAACTTTCCAAAGGTCATACATCTACTTAACAGCTGAGTTGAAATTAGAACCTAAGTCTCCCAACTCATAGGCAAGTACCCTTCCCATAGCACCAAGAAGGCATTTCTATCAGCAATATAAAAATTAAGCTTATTTAGGCTTTTGGATAGAATCAAAGAAGTTCATGAACTCAAAGTTCATAAGTGGTTTAGGGTAGAGTGGTGAACAGGGTCAATCTCTGCCACTTTATCCATTTAGAAATACAAGGAAATAATAATGCTGGTACAAATGAAGGCCAAACTGATTTAATGAAAGTAGTAAGTATATTGTGAGGTGGGAAACATATCAAGAAGGAATCATGCATTTTTGGTGATTTAGGTCTCTAAGAGTAAAACAAAACCAATACAACCAGATGCTATTCCAAAAGCAAATAGCCAACTCGAAGATGTCAGCATAACTTAGACTGAATCAGTGCACTATAACTCTAACTAGGAATTTTTTAACACAAGAGAAGTACCATAAACCACGCCCGGGTCAAGTATTACAATATGTACCCTCAGCTGAGGGGGCAAGCAGAGTGATATGGACATCAGATTCACCTTAGTCTCATATCTGATAGCTTCCTATTTCAACTGATTGTTACTCTTAAATTCATGCTGAACTTTGTTGTTTCTACCTACTAACAGATTAAACATGTTATTAGCACCATCTTATTTCAGCACTTAGAGAAAAGCCCCAGTTTCCCTGTCCTAGTTACAGATTTGCTGGTCACCCAACAAAAACAAAAAAATCCCATGAAAAGTCAGAGGTATTGTTTTTTAATTGGTATTTTTATGTTGATTTGGTATAAGCATCCTCACATTCCATACAGAAGAAAAAGGGGAAAAAAAGCGACTGTGAAATTTAAATAAATCTTTCTCATTGCCTAGAGTATCATTAAAGGTGTGAAGGCTAACTGACAAGACCTTAAAATGAATCTCTATTTTAAGCACAAACAGCATAATCACTCAAATCATTAAATGAAGGGAACAGTAAAAAGTAAAGAACAGACAAAACCAAGTGATAATCAGTGGATAAGGAAATGGATCAAATGTCTGGCAGACTAAAGAGAAAAAGCATAGCCAATTAAAATTAATTTTCCAGATTTAGTAAGAGAACAAATTAGTTCTCTTTTATAAAAAAATAAAATAACTTCTTAGCGCTCACATACCTCAATATATAAAAAGAAATTAATGAAATAGATTTTAAAACAGTGGTACAGGGGAAAGAGAACTGGCTTCAATATCAGTGGATCTAGGTTCAAAGTTCACACTACTCTGGTGACCTCTGACAAGGCATTTACTCTCTCTGGTCCTCCCTTTCCTCATTTGGAAAATGAAGGGGCTGGATTGAATAGTCTATGAGGGACCAGCACCTTACACTGTATACCAAGATAAGGTCAAAATGGATAAACAATTTAAACATAAAGGGTGACATCATAAATAAGTTAGGGAAGTATAGAAAAAATTTACCGGTCAGATCAATGGATAATGGAAGAGTTTATGACCAAACAAGAGATAGAGGAGATTATGGCAAGTAAAATAGATAATTTTGATTACATGAAACTAGAAACCTTTTGAACACACAAAACTAGTGCAGCCAAAATTAGAAAGAAAATAGGAAACCAGTTGAAAAGTTTTTGTGACAAGTTTCTCTGATAAAGGTGTCATTTCTCAAATATATGTGTAACTAAGTCAAATTTATAAAAATAAGAGCCATTTTCCATCGATAAATGGTCAAAGAATATGAATAGTTTTCAGAAGAAATCAAAACTATTGTCACATGAAAAATGCTCTAAATCACTAGGGATTAGAGAAATGAAATTAGAGAAATTAAAACAACTCTGAGATACCACCTTACCCTTATCAGATTAATTAACATGATAAAAAAGGAAAATGACAAATGCTAGAGGGAATGTGGAAAAATCGGGATACCGATGCACTGTTGGTGCAGTTGTGAACTAGTTCAACCATTCTGGAGAACAATTTGGAACTATGCCCAAAGGGCTATAACATTCTGTATATCCTTTGACTAGGTCTGTATTCCAAAGAGATGGAAGACCTATTTGTACAAAAAATATTTATAGCAGCAAAGAATTTTTATAAAATATTTATAGTGGGAAAGAATTAGAAAGCAAGGGGATGTCCATCAATTATGGAATGGCTGAACAAGTTGTAATATATGATTGTGATCAAATGTTATTGTGACATAAAAAATGATGAACAGGATGCTCTTGAAAAAACCTGGGAAGACTTATATGATATTATACAAAGTGGAATGAGCAGAACCAAGAGAACATTGTACAAAGTAGCAGCATAATTGTGAAGATGATCAACTGTGATAGACTCAGCTACTCTGATCAAGACAATGATATAAGACAATTCCAAATGACCCATGTTGAAAAATGCTATCCACCTCCAGAGAAAGAACTGAACAACTCTGAATGCAAATTGAAGCAACTTTTTTTTACTATTTTTATTATTATATTTTGTTTGTGTTTTCTTTTGCAACACAGCTAATATGGACACACATTTTGCATGACCTCACATGTATAATTGAAATCAACGTGCTTGGCTTCTCAAGGAGAGAGGAGGAATGGGAAGGAAAGAGACAACTGGGGACTCAAAAGTTAAATAAAGATCATTAAAAAAATTAACATGTAAATGGGAAATGGTTAATTAAATAAATAAAGATATTTTTAAATAAAGATAGTCTAAGAAGTCCTTTCTAATTCTTGATCGATGATCCTGTGTATAGTTTTCTTGGACCAGGCATTTGGAGTTTAGCCTGAAATAGAGCACCTATGGTAGCTACTTGTATCCAGTGGTTATTCCTAACCCATGGAGCAAAACTTTAACAATGACACCAAGTTTATAAAAAATCTAAAGTCAGTTCTTGAGAAAATTATATATGTTTTGACAGTTTTTATATATTATGTTATGTTATGCTGTGCTATGTTCTGTTATACTATATTGGTATGTCATATTGTTATATTATGTCATGTTATGTTATGTTTTATTTGTAAAATATTATGATGGACAAGAAAACAAAGTGAAGTCATTCAGGAATCTTTCTTTAAAAAGTTTAGGTTAGAAACCTAAGATTCAGAAAGTGGATGGTTCTTCTGGCTTGTTATATGAAAAAAGAGCCCATAAGCTCTGTGAATGAAGGAAGTAAAACATTATTTTAAATGCATACAGGAGACAATGAAAGCTAGGGACCCAGCAGAAATAATAACACAGGCAGTAATGATAATAGGAATAATAAATCAAATTTATTGAGAGGTTTAAGGTTTACAAAGTGTTTTCTTCATAACAACATCAAGTAAGTATTAGAACTGGATCTGAGCCCAGATCTTCCAGTTCCAAAGCCAGTTCTTTCTTCTATACCATACCAATCCCCCAAGCCTTTTATCCATCATCCACTAAAAAAAACCATATACAAGTGTTTGCTATGTCCAAACTACTGGGTTAGGAGATTAAGGAGGTAGAAAGAAAACTAAAATAGGGTAATTGCCTCCAAGAAGCATTTAAGGTCACATGAAAGGTTCATAACCAAGGATAGAAACCCATGAATTCCTTCACATCCTGAGTTTTGCCAAATAAAAATAGAGGTTAAGTTCAGTAGTTAATGAATAGGGTGAACCTTAGCTCCTAACATAATAGCAAAAAAAGCCTGAGATGCTATAAGAAGTAGGGGAAGTATAGTCTAAACAAAGAGATGTAGAGCCTAATGAAAGGAGGGGAAAGAGGTGAAGGATGAGAGAGAGAGAGAGAGAGAGACAGAGAGAGAGAGAGAGAGAGAGAGAGAGAGACAGAGACAGAGACAGAGACAGAGACAGAGAGAGAGAGAGAGAGAGAGACAGAGAGACAGAGACAGAGAGAGAGAGACAGAGAGAGAGAGAGAGAGAGAGAGAGAGAGATGTATATAGAGATATACATTTCGATATATGCAAACATATAGTTTGGGTTGGGGGGAGGGCACCAGCACAATTACACAAAACAAGGTGGAAAATATATGTGTTTTGGAGATAGGACATCTTTAGTGTGTGTGGCTTATTGTTTGTTTAACATTGTAACCAATGTAATCAAAAACTTAGAGAGGTAGCTGGTGGCATAGTAAATAGAATGCCAGGCCTAAAGTCAGGAAAACCTGAGTTAAACTTTGGTTTCAGATAAAAGCTTTGTGACCCTGAGCAATTACAACCTTTGCTTCCCTCAGTTTCCTCAACTGTAAAATGAGAATAATAGTAGCACCTACCTCTTGAGGCTTAAATAAGATAATATTCATAAAAATGCCTAGCACACAGTAGGCACTACAAAAATGCTTATTCCCTTCCCTTTCCTGACACAAAGTGCCTGTGCACACCTCAAGGACCCCTCTAAATCTTGGCTTGTCTGCCCCGTTCTGAGGCAACATGGGAATACCATTCTAGGAATCCCTAATGATAACATCAGTTCTCTTTACAAATACTCAGGCTCATAAGGCATCAGATATAAAACAAGTTAAATTTGTAGAGGAAAAGATAAAACAAGGACTCAGCCAAACCAATACAGTCAGGAAATCCCCTTTCTCCCGTTGTGGTAGACCCTTCTTTCTCCCACCTTAAAGATCTGTGCACCCGTATAATTCATAGTACTGCTCTGGGTAGGTCTCTGATAATGCGATGTCAACAGCACATCTCCTGTTGCTCACTGTAATAATTACAGTCATTCATACTAATATTTTCACTCTTCACAGACATCCAACATTTCATCTTCCAATAGTTGCTGCCTTCTGCTCCTCACTAGAAATGATACTTTTAGTCTCTGGTACTTTCCTCACTTTTGCATTGCTACTTTTGAAGAGTTCCTTACTGTTTCCTCCTTACTGAGACCTCTTGTCCCAATGTTCCCTAGCAGTTCCTCCTTCTTCCTATGAGATAGTGCCAGCTCTAGAACCTAGAACCAAGTGGCCTACAGGTGGCCCACAATATTGTTGGATGCTTTTTGAGTATGTAATATAAACAGAAAATATCCAAACACTAAGTCCTTTGCCCTCAGTGATTCAGGATGTAGGTGGATATTACAGAAAGCTTTAATTCTATTTCATTTAAATGTTCTTTTGGCCAAAAAAAGTAAGAATTTGGCCCAATAAATTAGATTAGACATCTGGGTACTAGGACCTGTGAGCTAGAGCTCAGTGTCATCTATATTCAGTATCAGAAAATTGTGGCATATCCAACTTGTGATGACAGGCATGCCATTTAAAATATTACTAGAGATACCCCCAGATAAACAGGGCACTCGAGTATAAATCTGGAAACTGTGGGCAGAAAGATGATACTAAAATCAACATTATTTTATTACATTGTAGACTTAGGGAGGCAATAACTCAAAGCACTTACATATCTATTCTTTGTTCATTGGAAATAGAGGAAATTCAACTCTGACCTAAACTGAAGGTCCTGTTGGAAGGTTCAGAACTGCTGGATCAAAAGAATGGGAGGGCCCCAACCAGAAGGTGTACAACTCATTCTTTTTCAGTAGAGCTAAAGACAGCTGTGAAGCTAAATAAAATACCAATTCGCTGTAGACCTTGAAAGTTTGGCTGGAATTTCACCAAACAACTTCCACAACTTAATCAAAACTGTTGCTGTTGAAAAGCAGATTTACATCCCAAATAAAAGTGTGCAGAGCACCAGAAATCAGCAAGCTGGAGAGAACCAGAAGACAGCCCCTCCATATATTTCTCATCAGTAGAGGAGATCTATCTGTCATCCTCTTTGCTCAACTAAATCAAAGAGATAAGAATTTGGCTAGGAAGACACAGTGTAAGAAGTTTGGATGGCAAAAGTTTTAAAGTAGGATAAGAAAAGTTACCCATTATCCTGGCTTCCAATCCAACAGCAATGAACATAATCCATAATCATATCAATTAGGCTACACATGTACAATAATAATAATAACAAACATTTATGTAGTACCTTAAGTTTTTCAAACACACTACATGCTATCTCATTTGATCTGTAAGATAAGTGCAGTTTTTATTCTCATTTTACAGATTGAGAAACTGAGGCTGAAAGAGGTTAGGTGATTTGCCGAGGGCCACATAGCTGGAATATATCTGAGGCAAAATCTGAGTTTCTGAACTGGTCCTTGAAAGAAGAGAAGGATGTCAGGAGGCAAAGATGTGTGCATGATATACGGTAGGCATGAAGGTCTTCAGAAGAAAGATGAGATCAAAGACCAGTTAGTGGTCCAGTCTGTCACATAGTCATTCAAAAGGTGTCTCAAAAACGTAGAGTGCTTAAAGGTAAATAGAGTTAAATAGAGCTGTAAAGGTAGGCTGAAGCCACTGAAGGCCCTTGATATGAGGCTGAGTTTGTATTTTATCTTATAAATGAATTGAGGAGAACAGTATTTCAAAATGCTTTTGATTGATATTAGTAGAATTGAGAGAACATAACTCCATTCATTTAGTTTAATTCAGTTTAGTTTAGATTTTATTTTCCCCCATGCCTTTACCACCAAATTCTATCCCAAGATTCCAGAAAATGCTTGCCAAATAAGTACCTTTTAAAGATACAAGACCAATCATGTCACAATTTAATGTACATTAGCTAATACTAGCCCAGAGAAGCATTTTTATCATAATAAGCATGCTGCAGTTAAATATATGTTACCAACCACTTAACATGAATGTGACAAAACTTAGACTACTTAGAGTAATAAAGAAAAAGCAAGCAGGTCTCCACTGGAGTAGAAAGGCTCTGTTTGCTGTCCAGAATTTTCCTCTACCAATAACATTATATGAGGACATCCTTTGGAAAATATTCGTGGTATCTGATAGGAGTTAAACCTCTGATTTTCTCTTCCAAGCTCAAGATTCTTTGGTTCTTTGAAGAATTAGAAACTTACATTTCCTCCAGATCTCAGTTACTTCCCAGTCTCACCCTGATCAGCAGAAAGAAAGAGATAATGTCTGAAAGAATTCTGTGGTTGAGGTTCAGGTATATAGGAACCCCGGTGAGCTAAAACTTGACCAACCAAAGGGGAAGTTCCTAATGATATCCAGAAAAGAGGAAGGTCAAAGTGTCCCACCTTTGATTTCCAGCCTGTGCTCTTTGACACTCCAGTAACTTCTATGTGAAGAATCACAGCAACTGTGTCCTGCAGACCTCCCTCCAAACCATCAAGAAAAAAAAATGTGTTCTTTCCTCTATGTCCCAAGCCAAATGGCAAGCCTTTAATTAGGGCTATGTCTCTGTGAGACAAGTACTGCCAAATCCTACAGCTTAGAGAACAGAGGTATAAATATATATATATATATATATATATATATATATATATATATATATATATATATATATATATATATATACATATATGTGTGTGTGTGTATATGCATATATGTGTGTGTATACATATACATATATATATATACATATATATATGTATATATACATATACGTATATATGTATATATACATATATATATATATATATAGCCTCATTTGGGGTAATAAGTGGTATTTTTATATTGCTTTACGTACATGTTCTCATTTGATACTCCTTACAAACTGTCTGAAGTAGATGCTCTTTTTGCTGATGAGAAAATGAATTCACAGAAGTTAAAAGACTTGCCAAGGGTCACACAGCTAGTAATCTCAGGCAGAGATGTTTCACGAATAGAATATTAGAAGAGTCTTTGAAGTCATTTATTTAACTTAATTAATATTTAATAATTTAATAAAATTCTTCCAAGCATGCAACTGTCAGTGAAAGTGTCAGGATTGGACAGAATATGGTCAATATAAATTGATTCCATTATTTTTTTGTATGTCCTATTATCAAAACATTGTAACATTGGTCAAGCAACATCAGCCACAATCTAACAGTCCCAAAGTGGTTTGCCTGCTTCAATAATATTCAGTTTGCCAAATGACTGGCTGGCATGTCTTTGTGTGCTTCAGAGCATCTTATAGCTTACATTTATGTCTCAGTCTGATTTGGATGTGGGTCAATTATATGAGTGTCTTTAAAAAAAATTAAAATTCAATGGCATTTGAAAGGGCGAAGACAAATTCCAAGCACACAGGAGGAGATTATTGGCACTGAACTTGGCTCCAGCTGAGGAGGACAAAATTACCACTCTCAAAATATTTCTTTATAACGTGAGCAATTCTTTTCCTTTTTTCAACAAACTGTTCCTCTTCCCCTTTTTATTTCTTAAAACACATGCCCACACATGTGTGTGTGTACGCCACACACACACACACACACACACACACACCCTTTTTTTCCCTCTCTCAGAAAAACAGCAAAGGTGTTAAGATTGATTACATTACTTGCTTTTTCTTCTGGCCACCATTTGTCACTGTTGTGGGTGAGCAACAGGATGAAGGCTACACCTATTAAATGAGCATCCATATAAATCCCACACAGTCTGTCCTTGGAGGAAAATAAGGTCTCTTCTTCAAACATCTAGATTTGATCTTCCTGCATAAATCCAGAGTTTCCTTTACACCACACAATCACTTTAGACAATTCTTTAAAACTCTTACCTGCAGAATGCAGACAATTCTAGTTGACCACACCAAATGCTATGTACAGGCTCCTGCTGGGGTTTCAGCAGAAGGAACCTTCTCCACATAACGCACTGATGTTTTACAACTATTCTACCCCCATCATATGAATCTCATTATGCCTTTGACAAACACAATCAGAACTAAAACTCAAGAATACAGATTAAAATGTTTGAACAGTTTAAGAAAGTGATTAGGGGTAATAAATAAATGGCATTTTAATTCTGTGAATTCATCAATTTATAAGTTAATGAAATTAATGAAGCAAGAAATGAAATGTAAATCCCAAAGTTTATATTCCTCTACCTAGTTGGTTGCCCTTAGCAAGCCTTAAAGAGGACTCAGAGCCAATTACAACCACAAGTAATAAACACACTCATTTGAAATGCACTTTCATTAGATAAGTCTACCTAATAAAATTTTCTAAAATATCTTCCTTAGAAAAAAAAATGCTGGGCAAGGTGAAGTTTCTGTTATATAATCATGTGAGAAGAAAGAAATAGAAGATTTTATTGAAAAAAAAATGTTTCAGGTCTTTGAATGTTCCATGATTAATCACTTTAATAGTTTGGTGATACAGAATATGATTGGGAAACAAGCTGGTTTGAAAATTCCTGGAAATTTTTAAATCTACAATAATAATTCTACTGGAATGGAACACTGGGTTTCAAAATTTTGCAGTTTTGGAACTGTTCACTTAAAACAAAATGGCAATGGAACCTTTCAAATCTGATTTTGTAAAGTAATTTTTAAAATGGAGTCAACAAAATCTGCATTTAAGTACTTCCTCCTACTCATATTGGCATGTGACAGTGAGCAAGTCACTTAAACTTTCAGTCTCCTAGGCAGGTAAAGAAGATTATCTGTTACAGGGAAATAATCATGGGAATTCCCCTACAGTGGGAATCACAAGACCAGGTGAAAGCCAAACAAAAACTAATAATGGTACCAAATAATGTTTCTACTACTTTGGTAGGTCTGTGACTATGAGGATACTCCTTCCATCAGTGGAAACTGCAAAATCTCCACACATTCTCAATACAAAAATCTTTATAAAGGAATTACACAATGAACTGAATGTGTGGTTCATGTTTTGTTGACAGCTTAGCAAAGATCAGTATACTAGCTGGGCTATTGATGTGGGTCAACTATACCAATGATTTAAAGATAGAAGATAAATAGATAGGTAGAGAGATACAGAGATGGATAGATAGACAGACAGATAGATAGATCGATGGATGGATGGAGGATATATACAGCTATAGAGATATACACATATGTACAACCACACACATATACACATGTATCTACACATATATGTCTGTAGAGATAAAGGGGTGTGTGTGTGTGTGTGTGTGTGTGTGTGTGTGTGTGTGAGTGTGTGTGTGTGCATACCTTAGCATTTGAAAGGGCAAATGTGTTTCAAGCACCCAGTAGAAGAATATCGGCACTGAACTTGACTGGCCGTTCTCAGAGAGTCTCTTTTCGCTGCATGACTGGTCCATCTACCTCTTTTCTTTTTCTATCGCTACATGTCCTTAATAATTTCATTCATGCAATTTTCCCTTTCAAGGCACAAAATAACAGAGCCAAGATGGCAGCTGGAAAGCAGGGACTTGCTAAAGCTCACCCCCACATCCCTCCAGACATCTGTAAAAATGGCTCTGAACAAATTCTAGAGCTGTGGAACCCACAAAATAGCAGAAAGAAGCAGGTCTCCAGCCCAGGACAGCCTGGATGGTCTCTGGTTAAGGGTCTATCACACAGTGCTGGGAGCTGAGTGTAGCCCAGCATGGGCTATGCCAGAACAGACTAGACTGGGAGTCAGCCCAGAGCAGGCCTCAGGGCCATGAATCACTGAGCTATGGTAGTTACCAGACTTCTAAACCCACAAACACAAAAGACCATGGAGCAGGTCAGTGGGAAAACTGATAAATTGGGTTAGAAAGCAATCCAGGCCCCAGCCCTGGGAGTGGCAGAGGTGGTGTGCGGTAGTGGCAGCAACAGCAGCAAGAAGCTCCTGCAGCTGCTTCCAGAGCTCCAGCATCAGCTGCTTCCAGAGTCACTAGCTCACACAGTGGGAACAATCAAGTGGCAGACCAGAGCAGGAGTGCAGGGCTTGCTTTGCCCTACTTGGATCTGGGTCACAATCCTGGTTGGCAGTTCTTGGGGGAGGAGGAGCACAGCTGTGGTAGACCTTGCGGTGACAATGGAGTAGAAGCAGCTCTGAAAGCAGCATCATAGCCCCTATGTCAACAAAGGACTCTCTACTCCATAAGCAGTCACACCCTGACAGAAAGATCAAAGGACAAGTAGTTGGCTGGGAACATACTCAGACAGCCAAAAAAGGACTCAGACTCAGATGCCAGAATATTTTTTTGGTGACAAAGAAGATCAAAACATACAGTCAAAAGAAGTCAACAAAGTCAAAGAGCCTACATCAAAAGCCTCCAAGAAAAATATGAATTGGTCTCAGGCCATGGAAGAGCTCAAAAAGGATTTGGAAAAGCAAGTAAGAGAAGTAGCGGAAAAATTGGGAAGAGAAATGAGAGAGACATAAGAAAACCATGAAAAACAAGTCAATGACTTGCTAAAGGAGACCCAAAAAAATACAGAAGAAAAAATAACACCTTAAAAAAAAGACTAATCCAAATGGCAAAAGAACTCCAAAAAGCCAATGAGGAGAAGAATGCCTTGAAAGGCAGAATTAGCCAAATGGAAAAGGAGGTCCAAAAGACCACTGAAGAAAATGCCACCTTAAAAATTAGATTGGAGGGGGATGGAGCCAAGATGGTAGCTAGAAAGCAGGGACTTGCCTAAAGCTTTCCCCCAGGGCCTTCCAAACACCTATAAAAATGGCTCTGAACAAATTCTACAACTACAGAACCCACAAAATAGCAGAGGGAAGCAGGGCTTCAGGCCAGGACAGCCTGGATGATCGCACGGAGTTGGCAGTGGAGTGGAACAGAGCCCAGTGTGGGCTACGCCTGGACTAACCAGACCAGGAGCCAGGCAGAACAGCCCCTAGTGCCTTGAATCAGTGAGCTGTGGCAGTTACCAGACTTCTCAACCCACAAATGCGCAAAGACAACAGAGAAGGTGAGTGGGAAAAAAAAACTGCAGGCACAGAGTGAGAGGAGTTCGCGGTTCAGCCACTACCCCGAAGGATGGCAGAGGTGGTGCAGCTACAGAACTACAGCTGCAGTTGCTTCTGGCCCCAGGCCCACCTAGTGGGAGGAATTAAGTGGCAGGATCAGAGCAGGAGTGCAGAGCCTGCTCAGATCTGAGTCAGGTCCAGGTTGGTGGTTCTTGGGGGAGGAGGAGCACTGGTGTGGCAGAGCTTGCTGTGTAGGAAAAGCTCTGAAAACAACAGTGCAGCCCCTCAAGCTTTGGACAAAGTACTCTCTACTCTACAATCAGTCACACCCAGACAAAAAACTCAAGGGTCAAGTAGTTGGCTGGGAACATGGCCAGGCAGCGAAAATGGACTCAGATTCAGACTCAGACTTTGGAATCTTTCTTTGGTGACAAAGAAGACCAAAACATACAGTCAGAAGAAGTCAACAAAGTCAAAGAGCCTATATCAAAAGCCTCCAAGAAAATCATGAACTGGTTGCAGGCCATGGAACAGCTCAAAAGGGATTTGGAAAAGCAAGTGTGTTGGTAAGCACAATGGTCTCTTAGCACTTAGTTCAACCAAGTGCCCTTAAAGAGTTTGGCTTTTGTTTCCTTTGAGTAATTCAGTGTATTTCATTGAGTCTTACTAAGTGCTAATCCCCAGGCTCTAACCCCTATTAGGTGTTAACTTAACCTATGTGGATGGGAACCTCCCAGTGTCCTAAGGGAAGGGCTAACTCAAAAGCCAATCACAGGAGACTAAGCTCTGGTCATTCAGATGATGTTTGATGATGTCTGAAATCCTATAAAAAAAGAAGACAGAGCCATTTGCTCAGGGCTCTCACCCTTGCTGGTGTGTGGAGACTCCGGGCAGCTGTAGCTAAGAATCCCTCCAGCTCGTAAACCTGGATGCGGAGACTTTGTTAAACTCTGGTAACTATGTATTGGGATTTGAATCAGACAAGGTCTGTCTGTCAATGTTTGTACTTTGTTTGTATTTTGCTCTGAAGTTCAGCGTGCTGGTTTTTTCCCCTGAACTAAGTGAATGATATTTGTATGCTGAATTAAAGTAAGCTTGTCAACCCCATAACGTTGCTTTCCTTACTAAAGCAGATCAAAATAACCTGTGCTTTTGCAGCGTGCTGGTAGCGTTCTTGTTGCTGGGCTTGTGTTGGTCTTTCACCCCCAACAACAGCTGCTAGCTGTATTGTTGAAACAGCAAGTTAAAGAAGTAGAGGAAAAATTGGGAAAAGAAATGAGAGTCATGCCAGAAAACCATGAAAAACAAGTCAATGACTTGCTAAAGGAGACCCAAAAAATACTGAAGAAAATAACACCTAAAAAATAGAATAATTCAAATGGCAAAAGGGCTCCAAAAAGCCAATGACGAGAAGAATGCCTTGAAAGGCAGAATTAGCCAAATGGAAAAGGAGGTCCAAAAGACCACTGAAGAAAATACTACCTTAAAAATTAGACTGGAGCAAGTGGAAACTAGTGATTTTGTGAGAAACCAAGATATTATAAAACAGAACCAAAGGAATGAAAAAAATGGAAGACAATGTGAAATATCTCATTGGAAAAAACCACTGACATGGAAAATAGGTCCAGGAGAGATAATTTAAAAATTATTGGACCACCTGAAAGCCATGAACAAAAAAAGAGCCTAGATATCATCTTGCAAGAAATTATCAAGGAGAACTTATTTCTCAGTTGCATGTAAAAACAACTTTCTTTTGAGCATCTTCTTTTAAAACTTTGAGTTCCAAATTCTCTCCCCTCATCCCTCACCACCCACCCTCCCTAAGAAGGCAAGCAATTCAACATAGGCCACATAACATAAGTATTGTGGAAGGGTTTTGCATAATGATACACATGTGGCCTATGCAACTGAGAAATAAGATATATAGGGAATGGGGCATAGAAATCTATCCTGTCCTATAAGAAAGTAAGGGGAAAGGGAATGGAGGGGAATTGGGGTGACAGAAAGGAGGGCTGACTGGGGACCAGGGCAGTCAGAATATATGCCATCTTGGAGTGGGGGCAGGGTAGAAATGGGGAGAAAATTTGTAACTCAAAATCTTGTGGAAATCAATGTTGAAAACTAAAATATTAAATAAATAGCCAAATAATTTTAAATTTTTTTAAAAATATACATAGTTCAATCCTACCCAAAAATTACTATATAATTATATACACTATACATATATATATATTGATATATGCATATGTTATATATAAAATATTATACACAATTTGCTTAGTGAACAGTCTGTTATTACTCTGTATCAGTGAGTGGTTTATGATAGAGAATAATGGTGCATCTTGTAAAATGTTTCCCACCAACTTTAAAGTCCCTTATTATTTACATTAGCTGGTATTGCAGCTGATTGTTTTAGCTCATTGTGATAGTTTTGTTTATAGTATTTGAGGGCATTGCTTTTAAATTCACTATATTTTGTTTGTAATTGTCTTGGCAATTTTTCCCAAAACCATGGAACTTTTTTTACAATTGATAACACAGACACTGAACATCAGGATTACTAGAATTAAATCCAAATTGGAAATAGCTATCATGTAATTTGAATTTCTACAATATTTTGGATTTTGCTTTCAAATTAAGTTCACAGATTTTTGTTTCATGTCAGTGTTCTAGTTATTATTACTTGAAACATTCCAATTTTACTTAGTTATTCAGAGTGGAAATTTGTATGAAATAGTTATAGTCAAGAAATCCAATATAAAGGAAAACTGATTATTTTGTATTAACTTTGCCCAGATAGATGATTAGTGAGTTGCGTGCCATTCATTTTTTGTATGTATTTAATGACATATTCTAGGAGCCACCTTGTTAAGTCATCTTGACCTCCAAACAATATCTGATCGCTTTCACTTCCAGCTGAGTGCATATATTGTATACTATAAACACAAAGAGCAAAACAGATGGATTTGGCAGCCATTCCAAATATTTTTCTTCATATAACCCTATGACTCAAGTACTGGATTGAAGAAATGAACAATGTGGTATTGTAGGCCACCTTATTGAACCCAATAGATTGCACAAATATTGTGATGATGCTGAAGGCAATTATGAGGAAAGCAAAATTTAGAAGCAAATGGAAAAACTATTATTTTAAGAACCATATGTAGTAATTCTGTTCAGTTATTAAGTGGCTATTTTGCGTATCACCTAGCACAAAATTTTGGGCATACAAATATAAATATGTCTCAGCCTCTGTGTTCAAGGAGCATACCATACACTGGGAAGGGAAGGGTAGGCAGGGGGAGAGGATACACCATTTACAAAGTAAACAAATGTTGTACAAGTTAATCTAAGCAAGGAGAAGGTACTAATAGCTGGGAAATTGGGGAAGGCTTCATAGATGAGATGGTTCTTTTGTAGAGACTTGAAGGAAGACAAGGATGCTGAAAGGTAAGGATACTGAGGGGGCCCATTCCAGACATGTTCTCCATAATGTTTTCTGTAAATGTGTAGAGAGAAGAAATATTATGTGGAGTTTAGGGAACATCAAGTATTCAAGGTTGATTTCACATAGAATATATGAGAAAAGAAAGGAATGGTTTCTAAAACTGTACATGGTAACAAAATTGTGGGAGGCCATAAACAACAGATTGAGGATTTTGTATTTTATCCTAGAACAGGGATTCTTAAACTTTTTTTACATCATGGTCTCTTTTGGCAGTCTGGTGAAGCCCATGAACCCTTTCTCAGAATAGTGTTTTTAAGTACTCAAATAAAATACGATGGATTACAAAACCAACATTATTGAAATACAGTCATCAAAAAATTCTTTGAAAAGTTCATGGACCCCAGGTTAGGAATCCTAGAGGCAATGGAGATCACTTAAGTTTTTTGAAGTGGAGAATGACATAATGTCAAGAAAATCATTTTGCGTATGTGGGATGTCCTACTAGACTAAAAGAAAGGAAAGAAATTACAAGACTATTGCAATAGTTAATGTAAGAAGTGATGAGGTCTTGAACTAGAGTAGTAGCTGGAAAAGAGAGAGAATGAGTCTAAGGTTGTAATAGTTGGTTAGATGCTAATCCTGTAAGAAAAAATTAATTTTTCAGAGTATATAAAGTATCTGGCATGTGAAAAACAAAGCATGATAGCTTTATCTTATTCAGGGCTTGATATCTTTTTTTTCCATTTCTAGGGAGACATATTAGTTGAATGTAGCTGTTCATAAAAGAAGCTTAGTTTAAAAAAACACTTTTTATTATAAACCCTGTTAAATTATTTTTCAGCAGGGTGTAATGAAAGTAACATTAGAGTAAGAGTAGAAGGCATAGGTTCTAAGCAATCCATAAGTCAATAGGTATTTATTAGTCTGCTATGTACTAGGGATTATGCTAGGCTCTGAAGATAAAAAAATGAATAAAGCAATCAGTCCTCATAATGAGCACACCTTTGCTACTTACTAGCTATGTAACCTTGAGCAAATCAGAAAATGATAGAATGTATAAGAGGTATTTGAAGATAGATGACTATAGCTCAAGAGACAGACTATGACTAGATATATAGATATGGGAAATATCTATATATTGTTGTTTAAATATTAAGGTAAACTTAAAAACAATGGTCTGAGCATAATCAATTTATTATTTAGGCTATCAGTGACCAATAAATTGGGTCAATGGACTCTCTCAATGACCAAAGACCCCAATGTAGGGCTCACCAGCCTACATATAGTTTTGGGGAGTACAAAGTTGAGTAGGTGGGGATGACAATATAATCAGTTAGACAGCATCATTGGGGTGAGGACAACATGAATGGCTACATCAAAGAAAGTGGGCTGGCACCTATCTGGCACTGGTAACCATCCTTTTATAACAGTTAAGGAGTGATTGATTGATTTATGGGACCCACCTGAATCTTGTAGTCTTTGCTAGGGGATCACAACTGTGAGACTTGCTGACTCCTTGGAAGAGAGAAAAACTCCCCTAACTACACAAAGACATACAAGGACAGACAATATATCTTTTAGGGATGGTAATTCATGGGGCTTAACAAACATATCCAGGAAGTACACTAGGGAATACTAGTATGAGAGATAACAACTTTTCTTTTAAACTAACTTTAAGCTAACTCAGAGGGAAAGCTCCATTTCTGTGCTCAACTCAAGGATATAGAAAGGTGGCTTTAGGTGGATGCAGACTCAATTATAAAATCAATACAGCATAAAATCAATTACATTGTAGAAGCAATGCAGTAGAAATCCATACAGTAGAAACTAGAGGTAATATTAATTTTTATCTTTTCAATATTATACATAGAAATAATTGAAGCCATAGGAACTTATTAGGTCCCCAAATGAGAAATTATAAAGACAAAAGAGGAGACCTAAGACAGAGCCTTGGGGGAAAATCAGTATACAGTAAATAAAAAATAATGTTTCTTTGGTGATTAAGGAACCATTTCTGCTTTAGAGTTACCAAAATGAATAAGAATTCTCATTATTCACAAGTATAGCTATAGAAAAATTAAAATATTGGATTGAATTTGCACTAGCATCACTACTCTTCCCAGGATATCATTTGGGAATTGCTTGTTTTGTTGTTTTTTTTTTTTTTTACAAAGCTGCTGAAATCTGTTAGTATTTCAATTAGCAAAGGCTGAAAAAGATAGGTGGAGAGAGTAAACTGCATCCTAAGCAGTTATGACCACATAGAAGTAATATTTAGCTGTGAGATTAAGAAGAAAGAAGAACCAAACCTGTTACTGTTGAATTATTAGTCTCATGGCAGTTCTGGTATCTTTGAGTGGTTAAGCTGTTCATGAAGAGAAAAGCAGATTCAGATCAGTTTCCTGTCCTAAGTATGGATATGACTGAATGTCTGAATATCCAGAGAAATTTCTGGAATTTAAAAATACCTCTGAGGGTTTTCCTCATATGCCTGATGCCTGAGGAGATTGATAGGATTAGGAACAGTATGTTTTACCTAAGTCTTCCTCCCCTTGGGTGTTTTATGTATCATGGACCCTCCTGGTGGTTGAGTCCACCCTCAATGATAAAGCCATTGGGATACAGCCCCAGTTGTTCTATGACTCAATCAAATTGTTCTAAGAGTTCTGCTTAAGAGCTTCAGCCCACACACACCAGCTTTTGATTTCCCTCTTACTCCTTAATATGGAATGAAGCAAAAATAAACAAGCAAAATGGTTATTAAATTAAGGGTTTTATTCAATTAGTTTCTGGTTAATTGGTGTATTAGCAGGGTTCCAATTGCATTAATCGCTTTGTCATCATGTTTATCCTAATTTTGAAAACACCATCTTGTATAAAGCTTCCTTATCTTTCTTCATACCACTACCTATTGTGCTCTATAGAAGTGATCCCTGCGAGCATAAAGAAGTAAACAGTAGAACTTACGCCTGCTAAAGTGGAAGATGTAGTATTACAGGAACTTGAAAGAGCTTTCCAAGCAGATTGTTCATTTTTTTTATTATGGGAAATCATAAAATATGCAATTCCACCCATTTGTGAAAGGCATCCTGTTATTAAAATTGGACTTTCAAATGAAGAGATTATTCTAACTTCATGATTCTGATCAACAATCCAGTAAATTTGTGATTATACTAGGATGAATGACTATGTAAATTCTGATTGAAGGATCTTTATGACTGTTAATGATATAAGAGGCAGGAAGAAAACACAGCTTGACTTTGAGATTCCAGGTGGAGTTTTCAGTGCTGGAAATTAAAAAAACAAAACCTTTGACTTGAAAACTGAGAAATGTTGATGTGGAGGTCCTTGCAGAGAATTATTGTGGAACTCCAAGCTGTCAATTTAATCATCATCATATGATTATAACCATATCTTTTTACAGGTTTCTTCTAACACCAGCAGAGGGTCCCAGAGCCAGGAAAAGGGAATAAACCATGAAAAATGCAAATTCCATTACTATTTCCTTTCCACAAAAGGGAAAACCTCCTTTAGCAATACTCAGAGGATTTGAAATCCAAGATGCCATCACTTGTATTATATTAAGTGGTACTAGTAAAATTAGGCAGATATGATCATCTCCCTTGTTGAGTTATTTGATTCTAGCTCTGCTGGAAAGTCTTGTCCTTGGCTGAGAGGTTATAGAGAAGTTCAATCTTACTTGAAGACCCACTTGCTAATATATCAAGATGATCCAGCCAAGGGTCACTATTGTCAATTGAGAGACACTCAGATTACTCACTCTGACAATGAGGGAGTCAAACATTAAATCTTAGCTTACTATCATGGCTTGCAGCTGGGATTTATCTCTGAGCTCTTCTCCAAGTCTACTGATCAATGAATTCTAACTTGTCCTTCTGAAAGGAGGGTAGGAAAGTGAGGAAAGGAAGTGTCCTGAATTGTGGTTGCAGCTGAAAAGAGATATGAGGGGAGAGGTCATTAGACCTTATAAGGAGTCACACTAATCTAGCAAACACCAAGTGGACCTTTTAAAAGGATATTTTTTTACATTTGAAGCTTGGATTGATAAATGTCTAATTTTTTTTATAACATTACCAATGTAGATGGGGTTAACTAAGTTTGGAGATTTTTAAATTTTCTTTTCCAAAACTGGTGCTGATCTCTTGAGGATTTCATTCGCCTCTAATAACATATACAATTCCAAATGCGGTTGATTGAGATTTGGACAGAAGTAATTGCTTCCAACTCTGTTTCTTATATTTATATATCTAATTCTTACTGGTCAATAAAAGCTTTTCCTTTCCAAGTAGTCATTTTGGAGCTAGGCCCCACTGACACAACTAGCTTAGTTTGCATTAAGACCATTTTTATTACATAGATAACCATCACAATTATGTGTTAAGGGAAAATAAAGCTTCTGACTAGAATATATATGTATATGTATACATTTATATGCACATACATACAAATGACTAATCTGGAACACTCTAGGTAACACTGAACAACAAAGGATCATATTTCACCATAAGGCACAGTGGTTATTATTCATTCTGAAAAGATTTCGTGGCAATATGCTACCTGGAGTACATCCCAATCTCAGCTTCACTTAATTCCTATTTGGACTATATGATTTCTTTTGCACTTGAATTTTCGTCAAGCCTTGCGAAACTGTCTGCTCAGCTACATGTTGAAAGCAGCCAGGTTTCCAGTGCTGCTGCACCAAATCAAGACTACAATTTCATTTTGGATTTTCAATTTTGCATCATTTAACATGAATCATATTCACTTTCAGGCTTCATTCAACCTTAGAAATGTCTGTTCATTATTCTGCTCTACGGGCAGACCATTTAATATTTGAAGGCTCTTGACTTCTAAAATCTTAAACAAAATTTCCTGGTTTTGCTGATATTGTATAATGTTGTTACCATAAAAGAACAAAGATTATTGGATATTTCATTTTCCATCATATTATGTTGTCTTTGAATAATACTGTCTTATTTTTTAATATCTATTCTCTCATATATTATGGGTATCCTTTTTCCAGTATACGTGGATTTGCTTCTGGTCACTGATGTGGAGACAAAAAAATATGTTGCCAATTGTACCGCCGTGACTAGGAAATACTAAGCAGGAAATGGAAAGAATTGGTGTCATAGGTGGCATTTTCATTGTTTCTTCCAACTTATAATTGATTTCATCAAAGGAAAAAAGATAAAGGAAGTGACTATTTGACCATGTAGATGGTACTTTCCATAGAATGGATTTTTATTTTCTCAATCGTGGTTTCAGATGCCAGAATTATGTGCTATGGCTTAAAAGGATACATTTGGCTATGGATTTGTGGAGTTAATAAAAATGCCTTGAAACTAAAACTGCAAAGTGAAAAAGAAAAATTGCCACAATAACTACAAAGCCAGATAATATGAAAAGCACCATGTATGACATAGGAAGAACAATAGAAAAAGTGCTCTAATTCACAAGAGGAAATAGCGAAGGATAGTTGGAAATGACATATGTGATATCATATCTATATGCCAATTGTTACAATATGGGTAACAAGCCAAACAAACAAGGTTTTAACACAATATTATTATTGTCTCTTGGGAATTACTGATAATTGGTGATATGGGAATCACAACTATAATAAGGCAATGGAAAAGAATACCTTACAGGGGAAAAATGAGGAATCATAAAAAGATGAGATAGAGAAGCACAGTTTAAGTATTAACCTATGGTCGAGCCAGGACCCAAACTGAATTTATCTGATTCTAATTTTTATTCCCACTATGCCACACTATTTTTCTAGGTGTATATTGTCTAGAAAAAGAAGCAAGTAATAATACTTCTAGTCGCTGGTCAAACCATACTTGTGCTCTCTGGAGAATACACAGTATAGGGGAGATTTGATAACTGCCTTTAAATATATGAACAAAAAAGCAAGTGATGGATTAGATTTATTCAGTGTAATGCCAGAAGGCAGAACTAGAATCCATGGATGAAAATTATAATTAGTGTTATATGTAAAATGAAATGTTATATGTAAAAGTAAATATATATTTTTAGATATAACCAATGTAAGAATGAAGGAGTTTTATTTTTTTTTTGACTATGCATATTTGTTTCTAGATTTGTTTTTATTTTATTTTTTCCAGTGGGTTGGGGCCAGTGCCCATGTATGTGCAGATTTTCTTGAACCTAGAGGCTGGCAAAATGTCCCACTAAAGCCATCTCATATCAAATACATGCTCTTCTCCATCATCTTCATGTGCCATATCTGGAAATTAGTTTCATGGCAGCATCACATCTATGCTTGCAAATTGGCTGAAATTCAAAATTTCTTTATTAGTAATCCTGCCAAAATAGCTTCATCAAAATAATTTGTTGTGCCACATGCCTGATTTTGTCCTTTTTTTTAAATTTGGACATCCAGTAAGTATTTTATTTTTTAAAATTTATTGAGTATTTTATTTTCTCCAATTACATGTAAAAACAATTTTTAACATTCATTTTCTCCTCCCCCCCCCACCCCGCTTTGAGAAGGCAGGCAATTTGACATAGGTTATAAATGTGCAGTCATGCAAAATATATTTCCATATTGATCATGTTGTGAAAGAAAATATAGAAAAACTCAAGAAAAATAAAATTAAAAAAAGTATGCTTCAATCTGTATTCAGACACCATCAGTTCTTTCTCTGGGGATGGATAGCATTTTTCATCATATGTCCTTCAGAGTTGTCTTGGATCATTGCATTGCTGAGAATAGCCAAGTCATTCACAGCTAACATTTTACAATATTGCTGTTAATTTGCACATTGTACATTTCATTTTGCATCAGCTCATGTAAGTCTTTCCAGGTTTTTCTGAGAACATCCTGCTCATTGTTTCTTATAGCACGATAGTATTCCAATACAATCACATAGCACAATTTGTGCATCTTTTCTGCAACTGATGGGCACCCTCCCAATTTCCAACTCCCTGCCACCAGAAAAGAGTTATTATAAATATGCCCATACGTATAAGTCGTTTTCCCTTTTGTTTTTTATCTCTTTTTATATACAGATCTGGTACTGGCACTGCTAGATCAAAGGGTATGCATGGTTTTATAGCCCTTAGGTCATAATTTCAAATTGCTCTAAAGAATGGTTGAATCAGGTCATAACTCCACCAATGATGCGTTAAGGTCTAATTTTTCCACATCCCCTCCAATATATGTCATTCTCATTTTCTATCCTATTAGGCAATTTAATAGGTATGAGTTAGTACCTCATAATTGTTTAAATTTGCATTCATCCAATCAATAGAACACCTTCTTATATGGCTTTGATTACTTCATTGGAAAACTGATCATATCTTTTGATCATATATCAACTGGGGAATGACTCTTATTTTTTATAAATTTGACTTAGTCCTCTCTGTGTTTGAGAAATGAGGCCTTTATCAGAGAAACTTACTTCAAAATTTTTTCACAATTATGATTGCTAACTGTATTTCCCACCATTCTATTTCCCAACCCTGTTTATTCTGTTCTCTCTCTCCTTTCACCCTGTCCCTCCTCAAAAGCATTTTGCTTCTGCCTACTGCTTCCCCCAATCTGCCCTCCCTTCTATTACCACTGCCCTGTTTCTCTAATCCCCTTCCCCTCCTACTTTCCTGTAGAGTAAGACAGATTTCTATAGCCAATTGAGTAAGATTCACTCACTCACCTCCCCCCCCCCGCCACCTCCTGTGTCTTCCCTATACAGTAAAAGCTTTTTCTTACCTCTTTTATGTGAGATAATTTAGCCCATTCTACATCTCCTTTTCCCTTTTTCCCAGTACATTCCTCCTTCTCATACCTTAATTTTTTTTCAATATTATCCCTTCATTGAATATTCAACCCACACCTGTGCCCTCTATCTATGTATACTTCTAACTACTCTAATAATGAGAAAGACTTTATGAGTTATGAGTATCATCTTCTCATGTAGGAATATTAACAGTTTAACCTTATTAAGTCCTTTATGACTTCCCTTTCCTGTTTACCTTTTTGTGTTTCTCTTGAGTCTCACATTTGAAAGTCAAATTTTCTAATCAGTTCTGGTCTTTTCAATAAGAATGCTTGGAAGTCCTCTATTTCATTGAATATCCATTTTTCCCCTGAAGGGAAAATAATTAGCTTCACTGGCTAGATGATTCTTGGTTGTAATCCTAACTCCTTTGCCCTCTAGACTATCATATTCCAAGCCGTCAGATCCTTTAATGTAGCAGCTGCTAAATCTTATATTATCGTGACTGTGGCTCCACAATACTTGAATTGTTTCTTTCTGGCTCTACAATATTCTCTCCTTGACCTGGGAGCTCTGGAATTTGGTTATAATATTCCTGGGAGTTTTCATTTGGGTGATGTCTTTCAGGAAATGATGGGTGAATTTTTTCAATTTCTATTGGTTCTAGAATATTAGGGGTTTTTTTTGTAATTACTTTGAAGATGATGTCTAGGCTCTTTTTTTTTGATCATCGCTTTCAGGTAATCCAATAATTTTTAAATTATCTCTCCAGGTCAGTTGTTTTTCCAATGAGATATTTCATCTTGTCTTCTATTTCTTCATTCTTTTGGTCCTGTTTATTGCTTCTTGATTTCTTATAATGTCATTATCTTTAATTTGCTATATTCTTTTTAAGGAATTGTTTTCTTCAGTAAACTTTTGTACCTCCTTTTCCATTTGACCAATTCTACTTTTAAGGAGTTTTTTTCTTTCATTGAATTTTTGTGCTTCTTTTTTCCATTTGGCCAATTCTACTTTTCAAGGCATTCTTCTCCTCATTGGCTTTTTGTACTTTTACCATTTGGTCTAGTCTGTTTTTAAGTTATTTTCTTCAGTATTTTTTGTCTACTTTACCAAGTTGTTGACTCTCATTTTTCTTTCTAATTTTTCTTCTACCTCTCTTACTTAATTTTCAAAATCCTTTTTCAGCTCTTCCATGGCCTGAGTCTAATTCACATTTTTCTTGGAGGCTTTGGATGTAGCAGCTTTGACTTTGTAATCTTCTGAGCACCTGTTTTGATCTTCCTTGTCACCTTAGTAACTTTCTATGGTCAGATTTTTTTTCTTTTGTTTGCTCATTTTTCTAGTCCATTTCTAGACTTTTAACTCTTTTTTAAAGGTGGGCTCTGGTTTCAAGGTGAAGGGCACCCTGTCCTAAGCTTCAGGGATTTTGTATAGTTGTTTTTCACAGATACCTCTAGGGATCTGTAGGTTTTCAGTTCTTTCAAGGCAGTACAATCTAAGGAGAGGTGCATTTACTACTCTCCTGGCCAGTAGTCTACTCTGTGAGATACCACAAGCACTTTTTTCTGCCCTGGAACCCTGCTTCACCATGGCTGCAAGTTCTGGTGTGCTAGTGCTACTCCTCACCCTGGAACTGCCACCTAGGACTGCAATACAGATCCGAATATGAACAAAGCAACAGATGCCTGCCCCCAGCGCCAGCAAAGTGGCCCCTATAAGCTCCTTCTGATCAGTTGTTCAATGCCTTTACCCTCTGTGGGCTGAAAGCTCCAGAAGCAGCTGCTGATGCTGTAGATTTGGTGGCTCCCAAGGCCTGCTCCTGGTTTGCTGGGGCCAGGTCTGGACTGGTGCAGCCTGTGTTGGACTGTGCTTCACTCTTACCCAGGTGCAACAGACCTTAATGCTCACCTTCTAAGCTGTCTTTAGCTGGAAAATTATTTCACCCCACCCTTTTGTAGGTTCTGCTACTTCAGGAATTGCTTTATGGCCGTATTTAAAAGTGTTCAGGTCAGGGAGGGGTTTAAAGAGAGCTCACTCGAGCGGCTGCCTTTTCTCTGCCATCTTGGCTCTGCCTTCCAATTCTGTGCCTTTAAAACAGGTGTTTATTCTGTGAACACCTGTTCATAAACATATTAACAGAAGAAGTGAACCTCTCTTGCCACCATCCTACATTTTTAACCCACTTCTTCCTTAGGCAAAATTATGAGATAATGCATGAATTAGGCCACGTTACTTAACCTCTCTAGGGCTCAATTTTCACCTTGGTACAGTGAACAGTTGGATATGACTTCTAAGATCCCTTCTAACTCTATAAAGGATTTTTTTAAAGGAAAGAACTAAAATTTTTCTAGTCACCATGATAAACTGTTGCTCTTTGTCCTTCATTTCCCAAGAGGACCACTGACATCGTGAGGTGATTTCTTGACTTTTGTGCGAATTGGATTTTAGTGAGGCAAAGTTATACAAAGTTATCAGCCTCACTCTGTCTTCCTGAGTCATCAGAGTCTAGTGGCAGGACAAAAGTCAAGAGTACTGTCAATAGCCCAAGATATAGTGATATCTTCAACGCATGACCAAGTTCTGAGCACTCCACAGCACCTAATTCAGCTGCCTTCATGGCTGTTGGACCAAACTGTTCTCATCTACCCATTCCATGGCATGGGGTGGGGAGAATGGGGGAAGGAGGCTTTGCATACTTGCGGTAGACTCCCCTAACTCACTGATGGGTTTGAGGTCCATTGGTTACCCTCAACCAGGCTTAACCTGCCTGCTGAAATGAATTATGGGGATGTGGCCACTGTCTATGTTATAGCTTCTTGGAGCCACAGGTGAGAGCTGAGTGCCAGGTAGATACCAAAGGTGAATGAGCAGCCCTGAAAAAGGCTTGGCAAGCCCTCACACCGAAAGTGCTAGTCCTCCTTGAAAACCACATACACTGTACCTTGATAAACTATGACACTAATGGGAGGATATGAGGAGGTCAGTCCCACTGACTTAACTAACTGATGATTATGATCCTGAAGTCCAACTCATCAGTTATACAAATAAAGGAATTTTGACAGAAGGATGATTCTGTGGCAGATGGTCCTTGGAGTTCTAATTCCATTTTTGCACTTTAGCATAAATGAGTAAGAGCTGTTCAAACTCTACAGAGACTGAGATATTGCCTTAAGGGAAGATAGATTTAGGTGTTGCTGCTTCCATGGGAACATTTTTTTTCTGAAAGTATTGAGGGGTTGAGGAGAAGAATAAATGCAGCTGGAAAAGGGAATAATTACTTACAATTTATGGAAGAGTGGGGTATTTGTTAGCATCTAGAATTAAGCAGAGGGTTTAAGCATCTGATATTGTATTGATTGGAAACTACCCTGGATGTTGAGTATGACAATGGGGAATAGTGAAAGAAGAAGTGGTGGTCACAGAGTTCAATTCATTCTCTATGTGAATTCAATGTCAGAGCATAGAGTGAGTATGGAAGAGTACAAAGGCAAGAGCCCTTGAAGCCCTGGGATCTGCCCTGAAGCTCCATCCCTGTGCTCATGGTCACTCTAGTGTATATGTATTCTGGGGCAAGAAGGAAGGAGCAAAGCAATATGTACTGAAATAGTCCTTAGGCATAGTTTTCAGTGTCCTCTGAAGAGTACATTCTAGTAATAATTGCTAATATTTAAATAATGCTTTCAGGTTTGCAAAGCACTTTTCACATATTATTTCATTTGATTCTCACAGCTTCGTGAGACATTTGCTATTTTTACCCTCCAGTCTTCCTGACCACAAGTCCAACACTCTATCCCCTACTTTCCTTAGTGTGCTCAGTACAGAGTGGTGCCACGTATTCCAACTCTTTGCCTACAACTTAAGACTCCATGTGTCTTAGGGGCAACTAGAATCAATCACTCCCCATTGCAAGTGACTCACATTACAGACTGTGGGAAGGAAATCTCCCCTCACAAGCAGCAATATCTGCATCTCTCTTTTTTTTAAATCACAAGTCCTATAGCTTCCCAATCTCAAGAAACCATTAATTAGAATAATCACTGATTAATATTCCTGAGCTATGCTATTATTCTTGTTATTAGTATAACATTAACTATTGTTGACTGTTCACATTATTCTTAAAGCAGTACCATGAACACAGTCCACAATAATTGCTTGTTGATGATAATGACCCTTATAAGACATCAGATTTAGAGGTGGAAGGGACCTCAGAAGTGACCTCATACAATCTCCTCATTTAACAGATGAGGAAAATGAGACCCTGAAAGTTTGAATGCTTTATCTAAGGTTTCACAGCAAATACAAGAGGTGAATTTCAAATCTAGATCATAGGATCAGAGACTTAGAACCATAAAGGATTTCAGAGTTCACCTAGTCAAATCCTTCCATTTAATAATGTGGAAAGTTAAGGACACAGAAAAGCAACAGAATTAGGATTTGACCCAGGTCCTCTAACCCCAAAATCAGTACTCTTGCCACAATATTGCCCTGCTTCCCCATAATGTTTAATAATGAAAAGGAACAATAGGAAAATATTTTTTTCCAAATTACCTCTCCCGCAATTGTATTGAATGAGAAGTAAAGTATTTGTCTAATGTCCTACAAAGATAACCAAAAGTTTTAAACTGAAAAGGATGAGAGAAATAGAAAACTACAGACATCTATCCACCAAGTGGGACAACAGAAAAAGAAGATACACTGTAAAAGAAAAAGCCATTGAGATAACCCAAAAACTTCCAAGAAACAAAGTCAATCAATTTTGCTTTGTTTTGAAGGAAGTTTCACTAGGTGAGTAGGTGAGGGCTTAGAATGAGATAATATATTTGGAAAAGTTTATCATATTAAAACCTCATGGTGAGATAATATATTTTTAAAAGACCAATGGAAGGACAACCAGAAGTGATTTTATTATAAGTGTATACTATAGAACACTTGGACAGAGAGGAGAAATAACTAAGCAGGTTCTGGAATAAAGGCATGTATAGTAGCAGTGAGGAAACTCTATACATCAAAAGCAGAACAATTAACTTCTTAACTAGTCCGTATTGCAATTTCATTTTTCAAAAATAGAGGAAAGAAACAAAAGGATTTCATTTTGTATCTCACTGACAGCAACAGGAAGTTACTGGTTGCTAGCATGATAGGAGCCTTGTAGGAAAATGAAAACTTTCTAGTGTACTTAATAGAGTAGAAGAAAGCTGGACATAATTTGACATTTCATAAATTTTGGGAAAGCAGATTTCACAGGTTCAAAGTTAATGATAGGTAAAATCTCATGAACTAAAATTTTTCAGGAGAATTCAACCTACAAAAGATGAGAAACGCTTCAGAATGAAATTCTGAAGACATCAAAGAGAACAATTTCAATGAGAAAGAAAAACAGAATTATCTTAATTTATACGTGTATATATGTGTGTCTGTGTGTGTGTGTGTGTGTAGAGAGAGAGAAAGAGAGAGAATGTATGTATGTATGTATATGTGCACATGTATGTATATGCATATGCATAGGGAACTAACAAGTCAACTTAGGTTAAAAAAAGACATTTACAGAAGCAATAGGAGGTAACAAAGAATTTTTTTAATGGTACTGTAAGAGTAGTGTTAGGAGTGTTAAAGTTCAGAGTAAGCCATATCTGGCAAAGAAAGCTAAGAACAAAAAGTGAGCTTTTTAACTATGTTGAGGAAATGAGGAGAATAAAGAAGGACTAGCACTGATGCTCAAGGTGGAAGGGATGATGACAATTAACAAGGAGAAAGATAATTCTTCAATTAATATTTTGTTTCTTTTCTTTTAGGAGGTAAAATGGCATAAAATTCAGAACAAAAAGTATTATTAAAGATGTGATAAACATAATAAGTAAGAAGATAATAAGAAGGGATTTACTTGCCCTTGATAAACTCAAACCCCCAAACCCAAATGAACTATATCTTGGGTTCTGAAAGAAATGGTGGTTATAACTGCTGAGATTAAAGAGAATAGGAGAAGTAAAGCAAGGAATTTGTAAACTATATTAAGCCAATGAGCTTGACTTTGATTTCAGGGAAAATTTTAGAATGGATTATTTAAGTTATGCTTAGTATACATCTAGAAAAAAGAAGTGGTGATAATGAAGAACCAGTATGGATTTTTTAAGAACAAGTCATACTAGACTAATTTTGTTTCCTTTTTTGTCAAGAATAATAGGATGATAAATCAGGGAAATACTGTAAAAATTGTTTACCTAAGAATTAACAATATATTTGATAAATATCTGATGCTATTCACATGGTAAAGGAGGAGAGATACCACCTAGATAATAATACGATTAGAAGGGAGGGACTGGTCATAACCTAAAAAGTAGTCATTAATGGCTCCATGTCATCTTGGAAAGAGGTCTCCAATGAAGTGTCCCGAGGATCTGCTTGTTCCTGTGTTATTTAACCTTTTTGTCCTAATGACTAGAATAAAGGTATTCTTATCCAATTTGAAAATTGTACAAAGTCAGAAGAGATCACTAACACAGAATCAGGATTCAAAAACATCTTGACAGGCTATGACAGTTGTTCTATACTTAACAAGGTAAAATTTGATAGAGTCAAATGTGAAGTCTTACAATTGGGTTTTAAAAAATCTCTTGATTGAGAATAAGATAAGAGAGGCATAATTAGATAAGAGTTTTTCTGGAAGAGATCTTGGGATTTTTAGTAGAGTGAAAGCTCAACACAAGTCAAAAATATGATACAGATGCCAAAAAAGCTACTGCAATCTTGGGCTGCATTAAGAGAGTTTCCAATAACAAAATGACATTCCCTCCATGTTCTACCCTAATCATATGGCAAAGCAGTGTTCTAATTCTGAGAACCACAATTTAGGAAGGATGTTGATAAGTTAGAGAATGTGTAGAGGAAGGCATACAGTCTTAGACCCATGCCACAAAAGAATTAATTGAAGGAATTTGTAATACTTAGCTAGTAGAAGATTTAGGGTTCATATTATTCATTTCCAGTTGTCATTTGGAAGAAAGTTTGGACTTATTCTTTTTAACCCCTTGGACATTACTAGGAACACTGGATAGAAACTGCAAAGGAGACAATTTAGGCTGGATTTCAGGAAAAATGTCAATTACGAAAACTACCATAGTTGGAATAGATTACTGCAAAAGGTAGTTCTCCAAGCAAAAGATGGATGACAATTCATCACTTGTGTAAGTAATAGAGATTCTTTTTCAGGCAAGGATTATATATCATGGCCACTGAGGTCCCTTCCAACTTTGGAATTCTGAGAAACAAGGCCCACAATAGTCGTATAATTTGTCAAAAAGTTTTGTTTTATAAAGCCAACTGGATCAGACAACATAGGTCTATTTCTGTTATTATCACAAATGTACTTTAGGAAGATGAATCTGGCAACATTTTGTTGAATGGTCTGGACTATGAAGAGAACAGCAGTAGGAAGAGCCCCTAGGAGGCCAATGAAATTTATCTAGGAGAAAGGTGCTAAAAAGACTGAACTGGGGTGGTGGCAATAGATGTGGTAATGAAGGCTTTCTGATTGGTCTTCCTGTCTCAAGTGTGTTCCCCCACTCCAATCCACTTAGCTGTCAAACTGATCTTCCTAAAGTGTAGACCTGACTATCACATCCTACTCATTAAACTCCAGTGTCTCCCTATTATTTCCAGAATCCACTACCAAATCCTATTTGGCATTCAGAACCATTTACAATTTGACCTCCTGTGGTGTTAATGTGATTAAAGATCTTCCCCTGCCCATTCAATAGGCCTCAGGTGGAGCTAGTTAAGGGAAGCCTCTCAAGTGGAGCTAGTTAAGGGAAGCTTGATGAGGAGAGGCCTGATTGTAGGCAGGCCTATAACCTTTACTTACTAGGTAAGAAGCCTCAGGCCTACATCCTTTTGCTAATTAGGTCACTAGAGGTGTGAAGCCCTCGGGCCCTAAAAAGAGTATATATACCCAGAAGATAGACATTGAGGAATGAGAATTCAGGAGTCAGAAGAGAGGCCAGAATTCAGAATTCAGCCTACAGAGAAGGAGTAAGAACTCCAAGTAGACAGAGCTGCAGAGAGAGTGCAGAGAGGAGAGTGGAAACCAGGGAGTTGCAGAGACCAGAGAACTGAGGGGGAGAGAATGAAGGCAAGCAAACAGTCAGGATTCATGAGTGTTTAAGGGGAGGCCAGCAGGGGAGAAGGTTATAAGATGACTTGTGTCCCTGCTGTGATATTGTGCTTTAAGTTCTTTGCTGTTATGGTGAAGTGGATGTACTGGTTTTAGGATATAATGGCTATGTCAAATTGGAATCGTTGGTTTGGGGATTTGATCCTCTGGTGTTTGAATAAATGTTTTACTTCTTCTGCCTTCTATATGGAGAGTCTTTTATATCCTGTGATACAGAACTATACAGGCATAATCACAAACATCATAGATGTTGTGTTTAGTGCCTTAATGATACACCTCCTCCCATCTTTCCAGTTTTTATACACCTTATTCCCTCAAATATACTGTGATCCAGTAACAATGGTCTTCCTGCTTTTTCTTCCTGTGGCATATAAAAAGCTAAAGAGACATAGTCTCTGAGTAATTAATCACTTTATTAATCATGCTAGCAGATAATTAATAAAAGGGGTCAGTGGCTCTCACAAATGTCAAAGACTCCTCATGGAGTCTACTCAGTGCTTATTATGCCCTTGGAAGAGTAGGTGTTCCTGAAGATGGGAAACAGGGTTAAGTGACTTGTCCAGGGTCACACAGCTAGTGCCTAAGACCAGATTTGAACTCAGGAACAGGAGTCTATCTGATTTTGAGCCTGGCACTCTATTCACTATGTCAACTAATTGTCTCTTCGTAGAGTTCTAACTGACAAGGTTTGGTGACTGATTGGTTATGGAAGAAAAAGAAGAGGAAGAAAGTCATCAAAGATAAGGCTAAGATTTTGAGTCTGAATGACTAAGAAAAAGATGTTACCAATCTCAAGGAAAGGAGAAGGGGAAGAAGTTTTTTTTTTTCAAGGTAGATCATGATAAGTTCAGTGTGAGACATAGTGAAGTACAGGTGTGATATTGATTGGGGGTGAAATATAGATGCTGTTTGAGCATTTAATTAATAATAATTTGTACTTATGCCTGAGACTTTTTATGCATGTTATAGCTTTTAAAATGGGGAAAAATGAATCTAAACAGTGTATAAGTTACAAATAATTCAGTGGAAATGGAGAAGAATATTCTCCCCAATTGCATATTCCATTAAAATTCTACAAGGAGTATGCAGGCCTATATATCATAAAGTTTGTTCAATATAATGCAATTACAAACCCAATGAACCTTAACAATGCAGGGTTTTTTCCTCTCTTAAGTGGCCTCAATATGAGAGAGGAGGTTAATTCAAAATAATATATAATCCTAGAGAGGCATCTTCACATAGTAAAGAGAGAGCTTGCGTCAGAATTAAGAAGACTTGAGTTCTAGCCCTGCTCCTGGACATATACTGACTATGTGACCAGGTGGCAAACAGCTCAGTGCCCACAGACAAATATCTGAAACAATAAACTGTGAAACAGTTACTGATTTGCATTGGTAGATGAAATTTCCTTACCTAGAGTCTCTTCAGAAATTATGTAAGTAGGTGTATCTATCTATCTATCTATATATATATAGATATGTATGTATGTATATATATGTATGTATATGTATGTATATATGTGTACATACATACATAAACACAAATGTGTGTTTGTATATCATAAACCAGCAGCCATTCTTTTTTTTTTTTTCTATTTGATTTTGGAATGGAATATGGGCTTGTGCCTCCCACCCTGGAACTGAACATTTGTAATGATATTCTAAAGTCAAACTTGAGACCTAACTCAGTAAAAACTAAAATGTCTCTCCCCTTTGTTACCTTATTCTCATTAAACTCATCAGATTTCTTTAAGGTTCTGAACCTATAGATCAGTGCTAGTTTTTTAATAGTTAAAGAATTGTGCAACAAATTCTTATTAATCCAAATTCCACAAATTTGGAATTTATGATAAATCAGCTTTAGGAGTATGGGAGCTTACTTTCACATAATCTGTAAAGAATTAACTTGATTAGCAAATCCATAGTGTAAACAAGGTTTACCAGGAATGTTTAGTCTTCTTAAGAGAATCAGCTCTTTTTAAGGACTTTAGCATACTAATTGTTTGAACACAAACAGCTAAATACAAAGGAGATATCTGTTTCTTTGAAGATAGTGGGGTGTGATGGAAATAAACCTAAATCTGAAGTACAGAGATTGGGATCCAGGCCTAATTGTTTACTCCCCAATGTAGCCTTGGGCAATTCACCTTAAAAAAAAAAGTCCAGATACCTCCATTTCCTTGGGTGTAAAATAAAAGGGTTGAGTTAGATGATCTCTGAGGTCTGTTAAGAGGAACACTTTTTTGAGTGCTTACTATGTACTAGAATTCAGGAGTTCTTAACGTGAGATCATAATTTTTTAAAAATATTTTGATAATTTTATTTCAATGTAATTGGTTTCCTTTGTAACCATAAGTATTTTATCTTATGCATTTAGAAACATTATTCTGAGAATGGATCCAAGGGTTTCACCACATTTCCACAAGGATTAAACACACACACACATACACACACACACACACACACACACACACACATATCTCTGTACTAGACACTGGGGTTACAGATACCGAAAATGAGACATTCCCTTCTCTCAACAAATATGTCTTCTCACAAGAAAGGCCAGGATATATGGGAGAGTAATGGGGGTCTTACTCATGCTTAAACCACCAGGGATGCTGTCTCTCCACAGAGAGAATTATAGCGAGCTGGTAGAGAATGATAAGAGAAGCATGAGGCTGTGTTAGGGAAGTACCTTGAAGTGACTGATAGTGGAAGACGGGAGGATCTTCTGTAACTGGTCCTGGTCAGCTAGTGACCCAATGAAAAGGAAGCTCTTTGATTACCCATAGAGTTAATAGTCCTGTCCTCTTCCCCTTGGCCTCAGCACTTTTACAGGATCTTGGCAACCAGTGAAGGGAATAGACCTTATGATGCTGCTTGGCACCCCACAGTTCCAAAATTAGAGTTTGTAGTCAACCCAATATCATTATCCCAGGGCATGAAGGGAGTGGTCTCCTTCAGTATCCTCTCATTTTAGAGTCCAGGTTTCATAGCTAGCATGGCACTAAACCCCTGAGGACCTAGGAGAGACATTTGCGAGTGACCTTCAGGAAGCTAGTACAACAGTGACAGAGATGCACCCTGGTTCATCTAAAAGTCATGCTGTTTCTGGACCTGAACTTGGTGGGATCAATGCTACTTAGGAACTGAGTTAAATTTTGAGATTAACTCTTCCCCTACTCTCCTTCCCAAAGACCAAGGTAGTATTTGAAGGGTTTTGTCCAAAGGTATTGGGGACAAGTCTGTACAACTCTTACTCTATCATCTGTGAAATAAATTTCTTTTTGTAAAACTATGGGTTTTTAAATTTTATTTTATTTTTAATCTGTGAAATAAAACAAGCATTTCCATAACATAGTAGAATAAAAAAATTGCACACAAAACTGCAAATCTATCATATACAACTTGCTATTGCTTTTAAATATATAATAAAGTCATCATTTAACTTTTTTCTTCTTTTTTTCCCTCTGGCTAAGTGGAACTAGGGTACTAGTCATTGGCCCCACAATAAATTAGGTCAACACAACTAGTGAGGACTCCAGACAAAGTCAGAGAAAAGAGATACCCTAACCTCCTCAGGGTACCTGAGAATCTTGAGGGGGGAAAAGAACAGGCCTACTCCTGACAGAGTGGGTCCAGAGCATATATCATGTTATACAAGTTCAGAATAAACAAGAGAAAAATATAAATCAATGCAACATGGTTAATGACTCCTGTTGCTTCTGCAGTTTAGACACCTATATTATGGGTAAATCTGAAATTCCAAATAATGACCTCTGCCAAGTTAGCAGAATTAATAAGGTATTGCCCCACATCTATATATTATGTGACACAAAAAGAACAATGGATTTCAAGTCAGAAAACCTAGTTCAAATCTTGGCTCTGCTACTCATACCTCTGTGACCTTTGGTAAGACTTTAAAGCCTTCTGATCCTTAGTTTCCTCATCTGTATGACTAAATGGCTTTTCAGGTCTCCTAAATCTACCAATGTATGCTTTATACATGGAACACCATTTCTAGTGGCAACCAACTTCTGCTTAGCTTAGAGCACTCCTTTCTAAGATGAATGTTAGGCCATGGACTTCATGCTGACTGACCAAATGGGGAGACAGTCATTTATTGAAGTACTGGGATTATTTTAAGCACCTGAGTTTTCTTAAGAGCTTGGAGAGGCAAAAAGTCTGACTGGGCCCAACTCTAGCTAATATATGAAATTAGAAAGCTCACAGCTGTAACACTGAACTATTTTGAGCTGAGTGTATTTTAGAAAACACATGCTTAACAGTTTTAAAATCATCTTCTCCTAGCTGTCAAATACTTCCATTCTGGCCTCTGGTTTGGATTTTTTCTTCAGCACTTAGGTTGAGCGTTTTTATGGTCTTCTTCCTTCCTACAAGTCACTGAATTTATTCTGTGGACTGACAGACTTATAGTGAGTAGGTAAAAAGAAATGTTTCTTAGGTCAGTGAAGAAGCTTAAGGATTCAATAACATTGGGGTATCCTGAGAGCCTGGAAAACCATGACTCTTTCATGATGACTAATGTTGTTGTTCAGTCATTCAGTCATGTCCAACTTGGTGACCCCATAGACCATAGCATGCCAAGCCCTTTTATCCTACATTATCTCCTGAAATCTATCCAAGCTCATGTTCATTGCTTCCATGACACTATCTATCCATCTCATCCTCTGCCATCCTCTTTTCCTTTTGCCTTCAGTCTTTCCCAACATCAGGGTCTTTTCCAATGAGTCTCATCTCATTATGTGGTCAAAGTATTTAAGCTTCAGTTTCAGTATTTGACCTTCCAGTGAATAGTCTGAATTAATTTCTTTAAATATTGACTCATATGATCTCCTTGCTGTCCAAGGCACTCTCAAAAGTCTTCTCCAGCATCACAATTTGACAGTGTTGATTCTGCAATGTTCAGCTTTCTTTATAGTCCAACTCTAACAGTCATACATTGCTACTGGAAAAACCACACCTTTGCCTATGCGGACCTTTGTCGGGAAGGTGATAGCTATGCTTTTTAGTATGCTGTCCAGATTTGCCATAGCTTTCCTCCCAAGGAGCAAGTGTCTTTTCATTTCTTGGCTGCACTTGCAGTCTGCTGTGACCTTTGAGTCTAAGAATATAAAATCTGACACTGCTTCCATTTCTTCTCCCTCTGTTTGCCAGGAAATGATGGCACCAGTTGCCAAGATCTTAGTTTGTTGGTGTTTTTTATGTTAAGCTTCAAGCCAGCTTTTACACTCTCCTCTTTCATCCTCTCAAGAGGCTTCTTAATTCTTCACTTTCTGACATCAGAGTGATATCATCTGCATATCTGTGATTGCTGATATTTCTGCTAGGAACTTTAATTTTGGCTTTTGATTCATCCAGCCTGGCATTTTCCACGATGTACTTGGTATATAAGTTAAATAAATAAGGTGACAATATACAACCTTGTCATACTCCTTTCCCAATCTTAAACCAATCAGTTGTTGTACGTTCAATTCTCACTGTTGCTTCTTGGCTCACATACAGGATTCTCAGGAGATAAGTAAGATGATCTGGTACTCCCATCTCTTTGAGGACTTGCCACATTTTTTTTGTGATCCACACAGTCAAAGGCTTTAGAGTAGTCAAAGAAGCAGAAGTAAATGTTTTTTCTGGAACTCTCTTGCTTTCTCAATAATCCTGAAAGTGTTGGCAAGTTGATCTCTAGTTCCTCTGTCTCTTTGAAAATTAGCCTGCTCCTCCGATAATTCTTGGTTCACATATTGCTGAAGCCTAGCTCACAGAATCTTAAGCATAACCTTGCTGGCATGTGAAATGAATGCAATTATTTGGCAATATGAGCATTGTTTGGTATTGTATTTCTTTAGGATTGGGATGTAAACTGATCCTGTAACCTCCAATATCCTTATTCTTAGCAATGTTTTTAAGGTCTATTTGACTTCATTCTCCAATCCTTACTATTTTTATGTCTTTTATGATGCCCATTTTTGCTAGGAATGCTCCCTAGAATCTAATTTTCTTGAAAAAAATCTTGTCTTTCCCATTGTATTGTTTTCTTCTATTTCACTGCATAACTTTCTTATATCTCCTTGATATTCTCTGGAATTCTGTGTTCAGTTGCATATATCTTTCCCTTTCTCCTTTACCTTCCACTTTCTTTTTTTTCCTCAGCTATTTGTAAACCCTTATCAGACCACCATTTTGCTTTCTTCTTCTCTTTTTTTTTGAATGTTCTTTGTTTTTGCCCCCTATACAATATCGCCAACCTTTGCCATAGTTCTTCAGGCACTATATCTACCAGATCTAATACCTTAAATCTATTAATCACTTCTACTTCATATTCATAAGGGATGTTATTTAGGTTCTAATTAGTCTGATGGTTTTCCCTACTTTCTTCAATTTGTCTGAATTTTGTAATAAGAAGCTCATGGTCTGAACCATAGTCAACTCCAGGTCTTGTTTTAACTGATTGTGTAGAACTTCTCCACCATTGTCTACAAAGTATAAAATCATTCAGATTTTACTATTGACTATCTGGTGATAACCATGCATTGTCTTTTGGGTTATTGGAAAAGAGCGTTTCGTATATCCAGCAAGTTATCTTGACAAAACTCTATCAGTTTCTGCTGCACTTCATCTTGTATTCTAAGTCTCAATTTGCTTGTTATTTCCATTATCTTTTGATTTCCCGCATTAGCATTCCAACCGCCTATGATGAATGTAACATCTTTTTTTCAGTGTTATTTTAGAAGATGTTGTAGGTCTGATGTAAAACTGATCAACTTTGGTCTTTTCAGCATCAGTGGTTGAAGCATAAATTTGTATTACTGTGATGTTGAACAGTTTTCCTTGTATTCGAACAGATATCATGCTATCATTTTTGAGATTACACCTCAATACTGCTTTTCTCACCCTTTTATTGATTATAAGGGCTACTCCATTTCTTCTAAGGGATTCATAGTAGTATATATGAATTAAATTCACCCATTCCCATCCATTAAGTTCACTGACACCCCAAATGTTGGTGTTTAACCTCTGCATCTCCTGTTTGACCACATCTAACTTATCTTGATTCACAGCTCTTACATTCCAGGTTCCTATGCAATATTGATAGTTACAGGATTGAACTTTCTTTTCATCACCATACACTTCCACAGCTGAGCTTCCTTTCAGTTTTGGCCCAGCTGCTTCATTAGCACTGGAGTCACTTGTAGTTGCCCTCCACTCTTCCCCAGTTGCATATTGGATGCCTTCCAACCTGAGGAGCTCATCTTCCAGTGTCATGTTTTTTTTTTTTTTAAATTCTGTCCACAGTGTTTTCTTGGCAAAGATACTGGAGTGCTTTGCCATTTCTTTCTCCAGTGGATCAACTTTTGTCAGAACTATCCACTTAAATTATATGATGCTTTCCCTCACCTCACATATATACTATATTTCCCCATGTATAAGATGCACCCCTTTTTGAAAAAATTGGGGTCTATAAGCTGGGTGAGTCTTATACAGTGGTTGTAGATATTTTTACTTGCATTTCCCACTTTTTTGCACTTGTTTTTGCACTCGTTGTAGATTTTTTTACTTGCATTTCCCGCTTTTCACACTTGTTGTCTTTGCACTCATTGTTCTGCCTTTGTTACCTGTATATTAGGTTACATTTTGCCATGTTCTGCCCAGAAATGGTTCAGGAAAGATTTTCATACAGTGCTGAATTCAAGTTAAAAGTGATCCAGTTTGCAAAAGTGAATGGAAATTGTGCTGCTGAATGTAAGTTTGGTCCTCCTCCAACTGAGAAAGCAATCCAAGACCGGCTATGGGAAGAAGAAACCCTACTGAAAATGCCACAGCAGAAGAAAGCCATGAGAGGCAAGTCAGCAAAATGGCCTGATTTAGAGAGGGAATTGAAAATATGGATTGAAGTTCAAAGAGCAATTGGAATTCCTGTTTCCACAAAGATGGTTCAGCAAGAGGTAAGAGGAATTGCTGATGAAAAAGAAGTTACTGATTTCAAAGGAGGACACAATTGGTACTTCAGGTTCGTGAGACAGAATGGACTAAGCATGTGTACATGCACCAGACTTGCCCAAAAGATGCCGGAGTAGATGAATAAAACTTGAATTTCATAACTTTATGTAATACATTTTTTTCAAATTTTGGACCCCAAAATTAAGGTGCATCTTATACATGGGGAAATACAGTAACCAGTTGATGTCTTATTATTTCTACCCCTATGTTATCTCTCCCATTCTTCCCCTTGTTTCTACACACATGGTCTCCACCTTTGATTCTGACCCTCTTCACTTCTGGCCTAGACTATTTTAATAGCCCCTGAATCCTAATTTCACAAAGCATTCAAAGAAATTTTCTTGGAGCAATTGTTGTTGTTCAGTAGTTTCAGTTGTGTCTGACTCCTCATGACCCCATTTGTTTTGGTTTTTGTTTTTTGCGAAGATACTGGAATGGCTTGCCATTTTCATATATTATGAAAATGGGATTCAGGGGGTCCTCTTCATTTTGAATTTTCAGTGGGGATTATGCTTATGTCTGTATTGCATTTACTTTTAATTTTTAATAGTTTTTAATCTGAACTTAAATAGTGGGTAAAACGGATATTTCCCCATTACATTTAACACTATAAAGTGAGTTTAACATGGAAAAATCATGCCTTTGCTTCATGTTATTGCATCATTGTACATTTTTTTAAAAGAATTTAGCTGCAAAGGTTCAGGGTTAACTGATACTAAGATTTGATACAAAATCAAAATGAATTTAAAATTTCACATTTGACATGGACTTCTTTGGGAAATTCCATCTGACAGGGTCATTTCTAGTAATCTTTGAGACAGTCATATATATTCTGAGTTTACAGAATTACTTAAGTGCCATCCTTTAGCCATCTATGGCATTTTCCTAACCAGAGAAACATTATTAGCAGGGATCATGTCATTTTGTAACATTTCAGCTGTCACTCTTCCTTTGGTCCTCATTATTGTCTCCTTGTAGATTGAAAAAAAAACCCTAAAATTGAAGGAGTACATGAAAAAAAAACAGTCTAAAATGTTACAGGTCAAATAAATTGGCCAGCAACAAGTATCTTGCTGAAATTAAATTAACATTGTAGTCCCATAGTGTGAGCTTTACAGAAAGGATAATAAATTTTCACTCTGTCAATCAGTCTTAGGGCTTTGGTAATAATTATGTCGAGTACTTTTTGAAGCTGCTAGTTAAGTAATTTTTATAATTTAAATAATATGACCAGTTGTGTCGGATTTAGAGTCAGGAGACACGGGATCAAATTTTGACTTTCCAATTTATTACCTGTGTGACTTTGGGCAAGTCATGTCATCTCTGTGGACATGTTTTCTCAGCTATAAAATGAAAGGGTTGGACTAGACAGATTCAAAAGTTTTTTTGAGCTTGAAATCAATGATCCTAGGATCACCTGACTTTTAAAACTATGCATGTGGATTTCACTTTTCACAGGATCTTATTGATTTAGAACTAGAAGGAGCCTTAGAGATATTCAAGTCCAACTTCATTCTACAGATGAAGAATCAGAGGCCCATAAAGATTAAATTACTTGACAGCCAGTAAATGTCTGTGTCAGAACTTGAACTTAGGTCTTCCTGACTCCAAGCCCAGCACTCTATTCACTGTTTCACCTAGTACTCTTTAACTGAGAAGAGTCCAGCAGAATTGGTGAGAGCCTGAACTGGAGTCATGGCTGTGTGAACAGAGAGAAGGAAACATATGAATGTATATAATATATGCATATAATATACATATGTATGTGTGTATACATATATGAATATATGTGTGAATGGAGAGATGAGAATATATGTATGTATATATACATATAAACACATATACCATATGGATATACACGGTATATATGCATAGATAAATATAAATATACATAGATAATATATATTACATTTATATGAATATTTAAGAGGAGCTGCCTCCTTTTAAAGTGTGAATGGACAGGAAAAGGTCTTCCTAATGATGTGTATCCTTATGAAATATGTGAGCACTCTCCTCAGGAGTATACATACAAGGGATGGAACAGTAGCCACTCAAACTTGTATAAGGGGATGGAGGGAGAAGGGGTACTAATGCAATACCTGTTAAGAAGAGGCTGGGAAACCTTTTTCTGAAAAAGCATGATGACATGTAATGGCAGTGCCCTGCTCTTCATTCTGGAGCATTTACAGACATTGTCTGTTTTCATTTGGTTAACCATGGGATAAAGAAAGGGACTCTTGCTTCCCTTCTCCCTCCCTTCCCCTTCCTCCTCACTTCCTCTTCCTTCTCCCTTCCCCTTCCTCCTCTCTCCCCTCCTCTGCTCCCCCACAGGTAGATGGGAGTGAAGTATGGAAGAGGCCACACAGAGGTGGGCTCTTGGATGGAATGAACCTTCCTTGTTGAATGTCTCCTGATTATCAGTTGGATCTCACTTGTAAAAAACTATGTTCCTAATAGCGAACGCCACTGTGTGACATATTTGACTGCCGATTCAGGGATTGTAAAGCTTTCTGATTTCTTGAAGAAGGGAGGCAGTTCCTGCTGTATCAGAAAACTTGGTATCACAGCCACAATGGTGCGGTCACAGAGACAACTAGATGAACTAAATCAAACTTTAGCACATTATATTCACTCAAATGGCTATGAAGAGGCATATTCAGTTTTTAAAAAAGAAGCTGAATTAGATATGAATGAAGAGCTAGATAAGAAATATGATGGCCTTTTGGAAAAAATGGACATCAGTTATCAGACTACAAAAGAAGGTTATAGAATTAAAATGAAAGCTAAATGAAGCAAAGGAATAATTTATGTCAGGTGGACCTCTTGGTCAGAAACAAGACCCAAAAGAATGGATTCCTTGACTTCCAGAAAAGTACTCATTGAGTGGACATAGGAGTTCTGTCACTTGTGTCATTTTCCACCCAGTTTTCAGTGTTATGGTCTATGCTTCTGAGGATGCTACAATAAAGGTGTGGGATTATGAAACTGGAGATTTTGAACGAACCCTTAAGAGACACACAGACTTTGTGCAGGACATTTCCTTTGACCACAGCGGCAAGCTTTTGCCTTCTTGTTCTGCTGATATGACCATTAAACTGGGATTTCCAGGGCTTTGAGTGCATCAGAACCATGCATGGACATGATCACAATGTCTCTTCAGTAGTCATCATGCCTAAAGGAGATCATATAGTATCTGCTTACAGGGACAAAACTATAAAAATGTGCGAAGTGCAAACTGGCTACTGTGTGAAGACTTTCACAGGACAAAGAGAATGGGTATACATGGTGCAGCCAAATCAAGATGGCACCTTAATTGCCAGCTGTTCTAATGACCAGACAGTACGTGTATGGGTAGTAGCCATGAAGGAATGCAAAGCTGAGCTCCCAGAACTCAAGCATGTAGTCGAGTACATTGTGTCCCAGAAAGCTCTTATTCCTCTATCTCTGAAGCTACAGGATCTGAGACTAAAAAAAGTAGCTAACCTGGGCCTATCTTGCTCTCTGGATTCAGAGACAAGACCATTAAGATGTGGGACGTTATCACTGGCATGTGCCTTATGATCCTATGGGCCATGATAGTTGGGTACATGGCATTCTCTTCCATGGGAGGGGGTAAGTTTATTTTGAGTTGTGCTATTGACAAGACCCTACGTGTGTGGGACTATATGAACAAATGATGCATGAAGACCCTCAACTCACATGAACACTTTCTTACCTCCTTGGATTTCCACAAGACATGCACCATACATGGTTACTGAAAGTGTAGATCAAACAGTAAAAGTGTGGGTGTGCCATTGATTGATTCACATTTAAACACGACCCTTCCCTTTCCTTGGATGCACTCAGATACCATGGTTACCCCCATTGAGCTCTGTTTAAATAAATATTGTCCTTTCATGTAAATTATTCTGGCTGTAGATTGAGCTTATGAAATGTTACACACAAAGTATTCATGCATGGTGAATCCAAACTGTATACTGTACAGTTACATACTTGTTACATACAGTTACATACAGTTACATACAGTTACATACATTGTCTAGAAGTACCATAGGGTTAAAAACCTGGACTTGCATTGGTCACACCAGGCCTAAGAAGGAAGAAGTTGGATAAACTGAACTAAGACACTAAAATGAAGAGTTGATGGTGTCATTCTATGTCAGGTTATTAATTCCTGTTTTTCTTTCTGCTGTCTGTTGGTGCCTGGGTTGGTGACCTCATTTGGGGGAAAAAATAGTTATTGTTAGGGTTCTTTCAGAAATGCGTATTATGTAACATTACTCAAGTGTGCTTAATAAATCTTCTATAAGGATGCTAGATTAAAAAAACCTCTTGATTAGCAACATAGCCAGAACAGGGGTACAGTGAAAAGACACTAATGAACCCAAGATAATCTCTTGGCTCTGGTTTGTTCCAATTTGGTTAGCTGTAGAAGGAAGGTAGCTACTGTGGAGCTCCAAGTAAAGGAAGAGACTTTGCTCCCTCTCACATCCAGAGCCATCATGAAACCCAAAGCCCATAGTGCTGCTATTGTGTCTGTCTCTATTGTATCTATTCTGTACTACTTTTCAGTGCAGGAAGTGGGAAATGGCAAGAAACTTGTAAGCTTTGAAAAATCACAAAAGTGAGCCTTGAAGAGGTCTGGAAGCAGAGTCCATGCTAAGTTTTCATCCAGCCTGGCATGGAGGCCTTGCAGAATAACCTATGGGACCAAGCTCAATTGGAAGGCCCTGAAAAATAATCTCAGGGACTTAGCCCTGGAGTAGATCAGAGGAGTACTCATCCAGTAGAAATGTTGTATTTGGACACGAATATGATGAAGCTAATGCTGTATGAAAGTTTGAATCTACTCTCTCTAGGGACCAAAGTACTCTAGGGAAGAGAATGCTACCAGTTCCTATGGAAAATGTTTGTACCTTTATTCTTACTATACGCATGAAATAAATATCCTTTCTTAAAGACTAATTGATGTTAATTAGTTAAATGGAACTGGGGTGCTAATTCTAGGTGGTAAAGAATGGGGGAGGGAACATACTAGAATGTGGGCTTGAGCCAATAGTGTTATTAGAGAAGACATGCCTCAATCCTCCAGGTGTACCCCAGAATTCTCAGGGGACTTGTAGCTAGTCTTTCACTGGAAGAGTGACTCCAGATTCCTACTATACAAATATTGAATCCACATTGCCAAGAAATGACAGTTACGGTCACTTAATACCTTCCCACATTGCTTTCTTTCATGCTGAGGGTTTGTAGGCTGTCTCCACTCCCTTATTAATAGCAAGCAAAGGAACGCTTACAGAGGCTTTTATGCACAATACCAGTTTGAAACTTCCTATTAATCAATTAATCACTAATCAATTGTTATAAATAAACTGTAGAGTTATTTTTCTCCTGTTCCTAAAAAAACTTATATGAAGTAGGTTAATAACCAAAAGGCTCATTTCTTGCTATAGCCAAAATTAACTCAGATCCCAAAACTGTCATGTTAAAACCTCCACTAAGTGGCAAATTACTATCTCTGTATGTGATTTATAACTGATAATTTTATTTTTTATATAAACCTACCCTTATTTTCAATTCTGGCTCTTTGGTAATAGGAGTGGAGTTGGATTGACTTATGAATTTTAGTAAACAACAACATTAAGTGAAAGATTTGGCAAAAAACAATATATTTGAATGTCAGATTACTTGCAGTAGACTCTCTTACAGAGGGTGTTCCAAAAGTCTTAGTGCAGTTTTAAGTATCTTTTCGGATATGCTGTATTTGAAAAGAGCCTGTGCCATAGCACAACAGAATTTAAACTCTGCCTCATTAAAATGATTATAAAATATATAGATTCATAATTTATTTTCTTATGTTATTTTCACTCAAAAATGTCACCAATTTTCAAACATATCCCTTTGATACAGAACAAGGAGAAGAAATTGGAGTCTTTAGATTTAGCCACACTGTCAGTATCTCACAGTAAATAATGTTGCAAATATTATTAATATCCAACCAATGGGATTTAAATTGGAAATGTTGGAGGCCAAAGACTCTGCCAATTTTGAGCTTTGCCAATTATTAGCTGTGTTACCATAGCCTAAGTTTCCTTAATGCTAAACATGGGAATAGCAATATTTGTACTAATTACCCCACAGGGTTGTGGTGAGGTGAGGGCAGAGGGAAGGCATCCAATATGCTGAAGGCCTTCTTTACTTTCTCCTGAAGGAAGTATCAATGGAGGACTCAGGATTTCTATCATCCCTCATCATTACCACGTGACCAGCTCACCTTCTATTCCTATCACACAATGCCCTAGTGACATTTTTTACTCCTGTTCTTTGAAATTCCTCATTGGTTATATGCTATAACATGCTGATACCCACCATGCAACTCTTCATGCCCTTTGTGAGATATTCAATTTTAATTCTTCAGTGATTATCATATTCCATGTCTTGATGCCATATAGCAACACTGGTAGAATGTTGAAAAGAAAAAGATTGGCTTCTGTTTCCATGGGAAGATTGGGATCATTAAGGAAATTTAATTTCCTGAAGGCAATCCAGCCTGCTGTTTTCTTAATCAATTCAGGGCCCGATTCACTATGGATGAGCTCTATAAGGCATCCATTCAAATATATGTAACAATCTGTAATAATACAATAGATGTTTTTTGTCTACTTCATCTTTCCTATGTGCATGGCCAGTTCAAACCCTTTAAGGTATTTATAGTTTAAAGTACTGTTCCAGAGCTTGATGCAATCAACACAATACCATTTTTAAAGAAAATGATCTGGAGGACTTGTTGGTTTTGAGTTCAGGAGCATCAAGCCTCTCCCAGAATAAGCTCATTACCTGAAATCTCATCTACATATTCAGCCTTCTTGGTTGCCTCTTCTCCTCTGTTTGGAGAGCTAGAAGGAGGAGCAATAAACCCCTCCCTAAGCTTTCCTTTATAGAAGGCTCCAACTAATTATACAAGTTTCCAACTATTTTCTATCAGAAACCAAGCTTTCCTTGGTTTCAACTCCATGTACGTCATGCCCCTGCACTGGACACCTTCTGGTGCTGCCCCCACCCTCACCCCCACCCCCACTTCCTTTCAGTTTCCTTGTGGGTATTGTCTTCCCTCATTAGATTATAAGATCCTTGAGGTCAGAAACTACCCCAGTTTTTCTTATTTATATCTCAAGCACTTAGCACATAGTAGACACTTTAAAATGTTTATTGGTTATTGACTAACCTCAGAGAAGGATATCCTTTTCAACTCAACTCGGACTCTGTCCAGGATCTTCTCCATCAGTGGAAAATACCTTTGGTAAGCACTTATCTCCTTGTTTCATACCTCACTAAAGTTTATGATCAGAAGGTTATTCAATGATGTTATTTCTGTTATGTCATTCAAGGAGTCCTGAATGGTTTTGATGTATGACTGAGAGATACCTTGTTGGAAAAAAAAAACACTGTTTAAGGAAATGTATTCTACCAACTCAAAAACTTATTCATAATTATCAAATAGGCCCAATGAGATTTTATATTTTTTATATCTTTCAGTCAATGCTGAAATTATAAAGATATGGTCTGTTGTTGCCTATCACTTGGAAAAATCTGCTTTTTCTTTACTAATACCCTTAATGAAATTGTCCTCAATTTGTATCCTAATAAATCCAGTTTTTTTTAATACGTTGGAGAGAAGATTGAGTTAATAGAGCACGATTTTTATTCGTGTGTGTGTGTGTGTGTGTGTGTAAACAGTCTAAGAGTTTTTCATTTCTTTTTATCTTTTCCTGCAAAAACTTTAGATATTAGTACCTAAAATTCTTCAGAATTGTATCTCCCTCAGCATGGATCTCCTCTATTTGATTTAATCCATATGTATTTCCTGTGATTATTCTTCTCAATGCTATGTCTACCTCCCCACAAACACACCTGGGAGTTCTTTTTGTTTCTCATGATCTTATGAACAAACCTGGATATCATAAGACGTCCTGGTGGCTGTTCAGTCATTTTTGAGTCATGTCTGACTCTTCCTGACCCCATTTGGGGTTTAGTTAACTACTTTTTTCTCCAACTTATTTTTATAGATGAGAAAACTGAGGCAAACAGGGTTAAGTTTCTGAAGCCAGATTTGAACTCAAGAAGATAAGTCTTCCTGATTCCAAGCTCTGAGCTCTATTTCCTGCATCACTTAGCTGCCCCCATGAGATATCTATCTAAAATTAAATTAAATTTTGCATTTATGGTATCATAAGATATCAGATTTCATTCATAAGACCACGAAAATGAATAATTAAGAGTTCTTTCATGTGATTTTTTTTAAGGAAAGGGTGTCTACATGTTTTCTAAGTTAATACTGAACAATATTTCTGATCTAAATTTTGCTGCCATTTATATTCAATTTCATTTGCATAAATATAATAATTGTTTATTTTGTTCTTTGGGTTCTACTCTGTTTTGATCTACATTATTTTATAGAAATCTTATGGGAGAGCTTTAATGTTCATTATAAATATGTCCCTGTAAAGCTCAGTCAAAATTTTCAGTATTCAAATATGAGCATGAATCCCAACAAAAAAAATATCAAATATTGTTTCTGTTGAGGACTAGATCAAGAGAAATTAGAACTTATACTGAAAAAAATCAAGTTGAATATTCTTACTTATAGGATAGTCTTTTTAACATTTTGGAAAATGTTCAATGTAATTTCTAATGTTTACTACTCTCCATCTTGCAATATTGTTAAAGAACAGGTAGTAGACCCACTAGATAGCATATTATATTGTACTTCAATTTTTAATTCACCTAAATTTTAGTCAAATACAGTAATTCCAAAAGATAAAGTTGTGACCATTGTATAAAATGGAAAATATTGCCATTTATACAATTGGTGCTTATAACGTCTATCAGTACAGGAACTCCTTCCAATGATGCAAACTGGCAGCTTCATGATAGGTAGAAAGGGAGATATGGCATTTATTAGCAGCTTACTTTGTATCAGACACTAGGATAAACATTGGGGATATAAATAAAAGCAAAATAGGATAGGCCATTACCCTCAAGGAGCTTAAATTATAATGGGGGAATATACATAAAAGGTAGGGGTGGAGAATAAGGGGCAAGGCTGATGGGAAGGCGGTAGAGAAGTCTGTTAAGTAAGAAGTCGAGCAAAGATTAAGTGACATGGAGGCCAAAGATTCCCCAGTTAGAATAGAGGGCCATAGGACAGAGGTTATGCATAATATGACCAAAAGCTTATATATATAAGCTTTATAAAGTGACTCCTGGCCAAGCTGGATGGGAAAGGGGCTGCTTTGGGGTGCTCGCTGTTTGTTTTCTATGAAATGTGATTCCAGATCAATGAAGAAAATGCTCAGGGAAATTATGTTGATTACATGAAGGATAAAGCTGGCAGGAGAGCTTTGGAGGGGAAAAATATTCTTTAATTTTCAGCTTCAAAAGAGTAAGTACAGATTCTTTTCAAAGAAAGACCAGTGGAGAGAAAAACAAAACAGATGACTTTGGAGTTAATATTATAGCAACACTAATAATAATAACAATTCCATAGTTCCTTCTACATACCAGGTACCATGCTAAGAATTTTACAAATATTATCTCATTTGATCTTTACAACAACTCATGTTGGGGAAATGTGGTTCTTCAATATGTCCCTGATTTCCAGTTTATCTTTCTAAAGACTTCAGGGAATTTCCCCTTAGGTCATCATTTAAGTGAGTGGAGTATCTCATTTCCAGTGGGAGAGCTCATTGACTCTCTGGATTGTCTGGTATACTCTATCCTATATGACATCTCTAATTTTGGTTTGCATTGTACTTGAATAAGTAGGTTTATTTGCTCTTTAATATTTATGATGATCTTTTGTGTAATTAGCATTTGGAGAAACCCCTGGATATAAGTTTGAGTTACTTTTTTTCCACTTAAGATAAAGTGACCAGAAAAGCAGCTTGAAAAATAACAACCAAAAAAAGATCCCTACATGAGCAATATTTAGGGGGGCAGATAGAGATTCAATTCTGGTAGCCACCCCTCAGAGGAGAAAAGCTTGGCAGCTCCCATGGCTTCTTCTCTTGCTCTCCTCCAGGTAAGAATTAAAGTCTCCTTTGGAGAGGGGTGGATAAAATTCCAGAGATAATTCGTCCCTACAAGCTGCACTTAGGCAGTCCATATGGACATACATGTAACCTATCTAGGCAACACAGAGATCCTACTCACGTCTCAACTAATAACAAACTTTCTGATCATGAATCAATCCAAGTTTACCTAAGTTGTTTCTTGAAGAGTCTCTCTTGGCTTCTACTTGAAATATTTCCAGCTTGGTAGGAGGAGGCAGGCCTTGCAGTTCAATGGCAGTCTTCATAAGCTGAGTCAGCTCGTACCATGATGAGAAATGTAGTTAGGAGTTTAGTGAATCAATTAACAAACAATTAATTAGCAAGTATTTATTAAATACTTACTATATGCTAAGCACTTTGCTAGGTCCTAGAGCTACAAATACGGAAATTACACAGTCCCCATTCTTAAGACAGTTCCATTCTATTAGGGATTGCAACATATGTGTACATATGCACACATAACATACATATAGATACACAACACATGCTACCAAAGGACATACCAAATAAATATAAGGCAATGAGGGAAACAAGCAGCTGGAGATAGAAAAGGCCTGATTTAGGAGCTGGTGCTAGGGGCTGAACTTTGAAAGAAAGTAGGACTACTAAAGTGAGAGGTGAAGGGGAAAGTATATTCCAAACATTCCATGTAAAAGCACAGTGTGTGGGACAGAGACCACGACTCAAAATCAAGACAAAGACTTACTTTAAAAGCAGAAAGGAGTTTATTACATTCTCACAAGAAAGGGTACAGCTCCTCGTTGCACTTATGGCACTGGCCAGGGAATACGATTTGGGAGCTGCACCCCTGCCGTTTTATCCCTAATGCAATGCCCCCACCCTAGCCCCCTGTCCCCTCATCCCATTGGCTGAGCTTCAGGGTGCACAATCTGTTAGCAGAAATCTCCCCCAGCAACAAAGGCATGGCAGTGGAAAGTTACAGAATCTTGCCCAGAGACAAAGAGCAAGGAAGTCCTTTAACAATCCTTTTGCTACTTGCTCAAAAACAGGATCTAGGTGCAAGGGGGAGGGTTTGAATACAATACAGTGCTGCAAAGCATGTTTTCACAAGGCCAGCCAATCGCAGGTGTTATTTTGCAAGGCAGTACGTTTCAACTGTTACAAACAAAAAAAAAACATTAACCCTTTGAGGAAACTTCAACTCTGAGAAGAGACTGTCTCTAACAACAAGAAAAGGAGAGGGAATGTCATGTATGAGAAAGTTTAGCTGTAACGAAGAGGCCATGGAGGGAAATAAATTGTAATAAGGCTGAAAAGATAGGTTGAGGCTAGATTGTGAGGAGCTTTAGGTGCCAAAGAGAGACGTTTATATTAATCCTAGAGGTAACAGGGAGCCCATGAAGTTTATTAAGAAGTAGGGTGATGTGGTCACTACTTTAATTCAAGAAAATCATTTTGCAAGCTGAATGGATTGATCGGAGAAAGGTGAAACTTAAAGCAGAGGGGGTTATTGCAATAGTGCAGGTAAGGGGTTATAAAAGTCTACTATGTATACATTAGTCCATAGAGGGAATATAGGGAGGCAGCTAGGGGGATGGCCTTGCAGTCAGAAAGGTATTACCTATAGCCTTTTTTGTCTGTGTGACCCTGAGCAACCTCTTGTTCCCTCCAAAATTCTTTAAGATTATTTTTGTTGTTGTTCAGTCGTTTTAGTCACGTTGGACCCTTTGTGACCCCATTTGAAGTTTTCTTGGCAAAGATATTGAAGTGGTTTGTCATTCCAAATCATTTTTATAGATGAAGAAACTAAGGCAAACATAGTTAAGTGACCTGCCCAGTGTTACACACCAGATTTGAACTTAGGAAGATGAATCTTCCCAACTCCAAGCCCAGATCTCTATCCACTATGCCACCTAGCTGTCCATCTTTAAGATTTTATAATTGGCAGAAAAGGTACCAAGTGCGGCAGCCAAGGAGTAGAGCACTGGCCCTGGAGTCAGACACTTATACACATTATGTGCATAAACCATAGAAATACAGTATTTGTTACAAAACAATACCTTCATAGAACTGAAAAAATAAACCCAACCAAATCTCCATATCCTTGCAGAAAATAAACTCTAACCTCAGAAATTTCTGCATGAATTTTCATATGTTTTGCATAAGTTTCTTGTTTCCCTTTCTCTTCTTTGTATCTAGGCTCCCCACACAATTTGCCAGCAGTTAAATCTTGAAGAATGGCAAGTCTTCAGCTCCACCCAAGAGGTATCCAAATCTTTTCATTTTGTTGATTAGGGAATAGGGATTAAGCACATACATTTAAGGATAGACTTTTTTGTTGTTGTTGCAAGTTTGAGTTAATTGGATTTTGTGGAAAACCATTCATGTTGTGTTTCTCAAAAGGGGGGGCACCTTAAATCAATGTTCAAGGTAGACTATTATAAAGAATTCTAACAATATTGGGTGTTTTTACACCAGGGAACAGTTTTACTGAAGCAAAAAGTATCCTCTATGTGAAAATGCTTCCCCCAAATATCTTGGCTTAGAAATGCTTAAGTTCATTAAGAATACCGGCTCTCTAGGAATTTTTCATGCTTTTCCAACTCCTAACTCAGACCCTTTCCTCTTGGTATTGCTTTCAGTCCATGATATTTGCCTAATATTTCACATTTAAAGTTTTGAAGCACTAGCAAAAATTTCAAATATAGTAACAAGTGTTTCACATTAACATTAGTTAATGTTACTGCACATAGCAATATTTTCTAAATCAAAAAGCATCCGTCTGACTATACAATTATCCTTGGTGACATAATTCAAATTTATCCACTACTCCTTATTCTGTACTGTCAAATCCCTTTTTCCAAGTATCATTACCTAATACCTAGCTGATGCTGATTTCTTCTTGTCTCACCCCCCAGTCACTAGGTCAGAGGTCATCACTGTTTCAAGAAAGGGGTTGCCGAGTTGCCGAGCCTTTCTCTCTGGTGGCCTAAGATAAGGATGAATTTGGAATGGGCAAACCATACTCCATATGCTATTGACAATTTTCTTGTTTCAGATTGCTGAAGCATGTTCTAGCTCTTCAATTATATGGAGCATGGCTGCCAACAAAATTTTCCCACACCATAATGTCCCTCTGCTTTTTTCAATTGCCCTCAGTGGTAAAGAAGAAGCAGAGGAACAGATTCATTGTGACTGGATAGAGAGTTAAGGAGAAGATCCCAAAAGTTACCAAAGCTAAACATTTTTAATTTCCCACTGGACACCATCACCTGAGAATGTCCTGCCAGAACCTGGAGTCTAATGCTAAATGCCTCATCTTATCACCTGACACTAACATAGTATTTTGAGGTTTGAAAAACATTTTACATACATTATCTCCTTTGATCCTAGCAAAATCCCTGTAAGGTTGAGATTTTCTCCATTTTATATGGAGAAAACTGAGACTGAAAGAGCCAAGTGGAGGAACTATCAGGGGATATTATGAAATGAATAATTTACGGACTTAACAAATATGGGGAGGGCTAGTTGTTCAACTTCCATTTGATTAGGCAAAAGTCTCTTCTACCAGCATTCCTATTTTGATTTCCTATTTCCTCTGCATTTGAGAGGTAGAAGAGAAGAAATCCTGAAAGTCCTAAAAATATTTTTTCCTTCAAAAGTATATATCATCAAATAAAATTTGAGAAAGGATTTTTAATGTTTTGAGTCTAGATTTAAGTCTGGATTTCTTGGTCATCCTTAACAATATTATAAGTGCAACTTTCAGATAAATATGTAGGACTTGTTTATTTTCCTTAATTGTTTTTCTCTGTTAAGAGGAAAGGCTTTTCTTCTTTTTTTAAGGAAAAAGCTCATAGATTCAAAGTGGGTAGACTGTTTGAGACTTTCGCTGAAGAGTAGGAAAATGTTTCATCATCATTCCTCTGGAATCAACATATTCCTCACTGCTTATAGCAGTGCCTCCAAACATTTTAATAGCAAACTCCTATAAGTAATTTGTTTGTTTGTTTGTTTTCCTGGTGGTTGTGCTTTGAGAAAACAATGTCTGGCTCAGCAATGGAGGAGGGGTTAGTTGAGGGGTGGGTGTAACAACAATGTTGCTTGCAGCTGCTGTGGGGGTGTAAGGCTAATAACAACAGCACACCAGAGGGATGGTAGGTCAGGTTCTTTGATCTGCTTTTCTAAAGGAAAGTAACTAAAAAGGGGTCAGCAATCTTACTTTAATCAAATATATCTACCATTCACTTACTTCAGGGTAAAAGTCAACACCCTGAACTTCAGAGAAAACACAAACGGAAATTACAAGCAGAACTTACAAACAGAAAATAACACAAATCAATAGCTTCTAACTATCTGACCAAAAGCAATACATACATAGTTGCCAGAGAGAGAAGCACCAATATCTGGGTTTTCAAAGCCAGGGTGGGGCTCCTTAATGGCTATCCAAAGTCTTCACATGAACACTCTTCCGACGAGTGAGCCCCCAAAACAAAATGCTAACCTCCAAGTATATATACATGCTTCTTCAGGGTCAGAGGATGTCACAAGCATTTGACTCAAACTCATGTGACTTAAGTAGGTCATCAAAGACTCTTAATTCAATCAAAGACTCTTGATTGAAACAAAGGCAAGACTCAAAGGCACTGGATTGCCTTAGTGCTGAAAAGCATTCCAAAAGAAAAAACAGCAAAAATCCCACTCTGCTTGCCATTACAATGAGCAAGCCCCAAAGCAAAATGCTAACCCCAGAGTTCTTCTGGGTCAGAGGGCATCACAACCCCCATGACCCAGGCTCATGTGACTTAGGCTTCCATGTGACCTAAGCAGGACACATGGGCCTATTAAATGGACATGAAAGATCTTCCCATTAAGCAAAAATACATTAACCATACAGTGGGGAAGGCTGAGATCTTACACAGCTGTGGAAGGGGGTTGAGTGGGGATGTATTGAGTTGTAATGAGTGAAGATAAGTGTGGATGTTTTGAAAATAAACCCAATTAATAACTATCTCAAGGAGAAAGATTCTATCTATCTTCCCATCCTCCAGCTCATGATACACATCTTGGAATCATGCCTTGACTCTTCAGGAACCCATAACCTTCATTTTGTAGACCAGAGGTGGTTGGTATTATTCACTTGTGTCTGATTCTTCCTGATGCCATTTGCAGTTTTCTTGGCAAAGATACAGGAGTCATTTGCTGTTTCCTTCTCCAGATCATTTTACAGATAAGGAACTGAGGCAAATAGGGTTAAATGACTTACTCAGGGTCACACAGCTAATAAGTGTCTCAGGCTAGATTTGAACTCAGAAAGATTAATCTTCCTGACTCTAGGCCCAACACTCTATCTATAGTACACCTACCTGTCAGACTAGATGTGCTGGGCCCTAAACTGCAAAACTCCCAAGTGAGATCCAAACAAGATTAAAATACAATTGGGAAATCTTTAACAAAATAAATAAAAATACAATGTAACACAGATAATATTAATTTGTGATTTTCTAAGTCAATATACAGCCTGCTGGGTCATTTCTATTTGAATTCGATACCACCATTATAGCCCACTGGCCTATAATACTGAATATGAACTCCTTAATCTGGCATTAAGACCCTTGCCAATCTGGGTCCCTTCTATCCTTCCAACCTGACTTTATGCTACTAAGTTTCATGAGCTATCTATTCCAGGAAAACTAGACTACAAGCTACTCTCTGAATTGACATTTCATTTGACAATCTGCATGCACTCCAAAAAGCTGCCTATTGTCTGCCCCAATTCTCAGGCCTAGAATATGTTTCTTTATCATTAAAGTATTTCAGAATCTCCTTCCTTCAAGCTTCTATCCAGGTACCACTTCCTTCATGAAGTGTTCCCAAATGTTAATGTAAGATTCAGATTTGTATATGTAGCATATTTATATATTTGTATATGTACATGTATTATCTCCAAATAGATTTTTAGCTCCTTTTGTAGTGATTATTTTGTTTAATCTTTCTGTAAGGGAAGTTACTCCCACTCCCACTCCCACCCCTCACTCAAGTTCAAAGTTTATGAGGTTTTGATCTGCAAAATATGTATAAATCTCTGATCCATTTATGATATGTATAAGTACCTCTCTGACTGAGTCAAGAAAGAGAAAGCATGTTTGGCTGAAAAAACCTCTGAGGTCTTCAAAGAGCTATAAACCCTGGATGAATTTCAAATTCCAGAGGTGAAGAGATTGCAAACCAGAAGGTGCCTATAGAGAAGATTCTTGCAAGGGGGAAGATAGAATTTCTCCTCCATCTCCATCCTCCCAATCATCCTTCTATCTTTGAAGTATAGCTCCTATAATAGTAGGAGATATTATATCTCCAGAGGAGCAGAGACCCAAGCTCCAGGCAGACATGGGTACAAAGAGAAAGTCACCGAGAAGAAGCAGCTTCAAGGTGTGTGACCTCTGGCAGTTATACACTGAACCCAAAAGGAGCTGTATAAGGACTCTCTGAAGAAAGAAAGAAATTCCAGGCCCCATAGGACCAGAAGTTGCAAGTTATGCGTGCCTCATTACCATGATACTCTAAATGTGAGCCCGCCATTCTCATGGATGCTACATATATTTGTGGGACCTGCAGTTTTGGGGGGAATGTTTTACAACTACCATTCTTAGTATGCCATTTGAATAGATGCTTCTAATAAGAGTTCATTGAGTGTACTGGCTGGTTGTTGATTGGAAATGTGTAGACTTACAGGGTTACCCTCAAAACCTGAGGTAGCAGCTACCCTCTGGCTTGCACTATAAGCCTGAATACCTGCAAGTTAAAGTTGTGGTAGTGTCCTAGAGGTCCCAAAGCCTTATATAAAAGTCATGTATATAACAAGAGTTTAATAAATGTTTAATTTTTTCAGAACAGAGAACGTCATAGGCCATAGATGACTAAAGCGGAGATGCAAAATAAATGACGTCAAGATCCAGACAAAGACTGGTATCAGAGTCTATTGAATATGAAGATAGCTTTCTTATTGCTATATATAGGATGTTGTTAATGAGAAAAAACGCTCAAAATCTAATAAGTTTTAGAAAGAAGTTTATTAGGTCATTTAGTAGAAGAGAGGGATCTAGAAAGGAGGTGTAGCTCCCTTTCTTTCAGGCTCTGGAAGGTTTACATTATGAAAATTTAGACAAGAGTATCCACCCACAAGTGACACACACGCAGTTAAGCAATTTTGCCAAAAGGCCAACTTGAAAGCAAGGTAGATTGACATGAATATGAGAAAATATAAACATTAATAAAATTTGGGCAAAGCTAAAACACAAGGGAACCTGAAATACAAGCTTAGGTGGGTGGACCCAAAAGAAGACCTGGGAGTAGAGAATATTTGGGGTAGATCCAGGACCTGGGAGAACCCTAAATTCTTTGGAGTCATCTTTGGCATTCCTGGAGTTACTGGGGTCAGGGCAACAATCTATTTTCAAAAAACCCATAATCACAAAAAGGTGAATTTAAACAGTATAATAAAGTTTTCCACACAAGTTTTATCTTATAAATTGGCCTTCACTTATGAAAATTATGAAATTATACCTATTTAATGAATAGTATATATTGGAGTTACATCTCTGAACCAACTTAGTAACAATAGACCGTAGATTTAAAGATTTTATTTTACCTAAAGGATTGATAGGCAACAAGGCTACCTGTTAGTCTGGAAGCTTATAATCATCAGCATTTTTCTGGAGTAAATTATTCTTAATTCTTAATTCCACCATTCAAGGGAAATGACATGTGCTACCCAATGGGAGTGCAGTCTGAGAATTGGTACAGGTGGATGTCTATGTCTGGGAAAGTTGAAGAAATTACCTTGCATAGGTAAAAAGTAAAGATCCTCTTGATACAGGTTCCCCATTGTTCTATTTCCTTTTGGAATAGGAAATTTCTCACCTGGTTTATTATGATCCTGGCTATTAAAACCTGTGAATAATGGGGAACTTTGCTGCTTGATTTGTTAACTGTGACTTTTTACCTGGAATCAAACACAGCTAAGAGAGTTTTTGTTTTTGTTTTCACCTGTTATACTTATATCAGATCAGTCTATGCCCTTTAGGTCTTGATAGCATAATAACCATGTGGCTCCTTTTGCCTTTCATAACAAATTTTATAGTAGGTGAACTTTAGAAGATTTTGTTGTTATAATAATAAATCTATTAATTAATTGATTAATGCTAAAAGATCTCTGAATTGCTATAAAAGTATGAAAGATCTTTTAATCTGAATTCGTGGTCAACTTCATATCCTAAGCAACTAAGTAAAATGAGCTCTTAGGTTTGTCATTCCCATGCTAATGGTTATATATTTATAAGATTAGGTCTCATTCTTTCAGAGCTATGTGAAGATAGTATATATCTTCAACAGAGGAAGATGGGATGTACATTTCAATGGAGTAGAAAACTTTGAGAAAGCAATGAGTTTGCACTCTTTTCTCTAAAAACTAGGCTAGAGAGATAGATAGCATTAGAAATAATTGGAAGCCAATTATTTGTAACACTTCTAATGGAAAATACAGGTTTTGCATATGTTTTAGTAAAAAGTTCTCCAAATTGGATTTAAGATTTTAATGTAGGATTGCATTAGTAACTATGAAGAATTTTTTAATCATTTTTTTTTCCATTTTGAAGTCTCTTTCTTATACTATTAAGAAACAGAAGGTCTCATTTCCCAAGTCAGGCCCTCCTGATCTTTTTAAAAATTCTTCCTTTAGCCTGTTGATGATATTATCCATATCAGGCACAAGGTTGAAGTAAAAATAGAGACATGGTATATAAAAACTGATATTGTCTGAAGTTTCAGGTGACTTACAGTGTTTTAATTTAATGTTCTTCATATAGCTCTTTTGTTAATAGGGTTAGCTCCATAAAGTTTGAGCTATTTTTTACCGCATGAACTAGCTAGTAGAAAACCAAATTTGAGGTTGTGCTAAATTGTATTGAGTGTTGTTACTGGCACATTTTAGCAACATTAAATAGGGAATCTCTGTAACTTGGGACCAGAGAAGCAGATCTACTAGGAAGAGCCCTCTCCAGAACTATCCTGAGAATGAGGCCTATTTCAGAATTTCCAAAGGAAAACGTTTCCAGGGAGCAGATGAATACATGAGACAGCAGAGACTTAAGATGAAATGTACTAATTAAATGGACATCGAGAGTGTGTTGCTGTTCAATTAAGCTAGGTTAGGTTCAGATTCCGATACATGCTGGCAATAAGACACACTTCCAACAGGATAAAGTTTTTATTGAAAGGCGGTGGAAATGCTCTATTAACCCCGCAACCACATTATTAACAATTCCTGCTACACAGTTAATGCAGTGACAAAGACAGAGACACAGACACACAGAGGCATCATCTGTTCAGAAGAACACCGCCACCCACCCAAGGTTTCTCAAAGCTGGGGAATCCCTCTCTTTTCTACAAATGCAGCGACAACAACAAAAGATACACACACAACATACAACATATACTTCACGTTCAGCACCTGCACCCAAGGCTTCTCCAAAGCTGGGGAACCCCTTTTACAGTTTCCTTGGTGGTTTCCTGAATGTAATCCCAGGCAAAGCATCCTCTCTGTGGGTGACGTTCCAATGTGCCTGTCCTACGTGGTGACTTTTATAGTATCCTGAACAAGGAAAACTTACTGCTAACTGTCCCGGATGTTCTCCACCACAGAGGGTAGCTGCTCCCCTCGGGAGGGGAAGATCCTGTCAGTCATTTTGTTTTTGAAGACTGGATAGGTCTTCAAAAAGCAGTTTTAGGAATATTTCCTGTTCTTTGTCTGGGGCCTATCAATCTCCTAGCCTAGCGGGAGAGGAGTGTATCCTATTCTTTATTCAGGGCCTATCAGTCTCCAAGGAAGAGTCTAAAAGTCTGCAAGGGGGAAGGGAGAGTTGGGCTTACACTGTAATATGGAGCATCTTCTATAATGATTTATCATTCAGTTGCAAGGAGACTTGATGTTAATCATCACTATGGTATTACTTTGGCTTTCATGTTTCATGGTGTTTATATGTTTGCCTGAAAGAAGGGTATGCCCTAATTCCTTTTACTTACCGTTTGGGAATCAAGGCTTGTAACTTTTGGTCAATGAAAAGCCTGTTTTCTGTTTTTAGTAACCTCACCTAATCAAAAGCTGACTTATGGAATAATAATGCTAACCGATTGACAAAAGGAAGTTTGAGCTTTCTAAAGTGATTTCATTGTTTGTTAGCTACCCTGGCTAACTAGTGTTATGTAAATCTCTCCTCTCAAATCAGTCCATAGTGAGCCCTCTAAGTAGTTTAATCTATAACCTGACTTAGTTTACATAAAGTCTGTTTAACAATTTTTTTTCTCCTTAAGAGATTTATGAATCTGTATAACTAAGTTTGTTAACTTGTATGACATTAAAGGAAGGATGAAATTATGATTTTTCTGCTACTCTGTGGCCACAGTATGCTTTGTTTCCTAGTGTAAATTTAAGTCCTGTGATTTATGACCTCTGAGACTTATTCAAATTGATCCCTCTCACTGTGAGGCTTTAGAAAAAGTTTGTCACCAATCTGGCTACTATTCCCCCTTAAAGAAATTCTAGATGAGATATCTAATGAGGAGGATGCCATCGAGTTAGGTTATTTTAATGAACTCCCTTTGAAATCATAACACAGCTTTCTGTTTCTGTAATTACACTTTTGCTAGTATGAGAATGTTGGACTTAAGCCCAAAAGATGGGATTGAGGATTATTATTTATCATTTATTATATTGTTTGGAAAACAATATTTATATTGTTTTATATTATATTGTTTGGAAAATGTATTAATTATTATACTGTTTAAAACCAACTTTATGAGATTAGAGATTGTTTGAACCTAGAATGTCACCCTGACCTGGGTAACTCCAGGAAAACCAAGATGACTACAAGGAATTTAGGACCCAGTTCCTAGGTCCACCCAAAACAGTCTCCACACCCAGGTCTTGCTTAAGGTCTACCTAAACTTATGTGTTGGGTTCCCCTTGTTGGCTTCCTCAAATTGTTTGTGTTTTCTCATATTCATGTCAATCTTTGTTGCTTTCAAGTTGCCTTCTCAGCAAAATTAATTAATTATTTGTATGTGGTTAGTATGCAGTGACCCTTGTCTAAATCCTATGTAATGTAAACTTTCCAGAGCCAGGAAGAGAGGGGGCCATACCTTTTTGGCTCACTCTCTTTTACCAAATGACCCAATAAAATTCTAAAACCATGTCAAACAACCAGAACTAGCTCCCTAAAATTATCCTGGAAGTGTAAGTAAAAAATAATATTCAAACAAATTCAGGACCAGGAAGAAGTAAAAGAAAAAGAGAAATGATCTTTCACTTTTTAAAATCTCTAAAAAAGGGGTAGAGGTTTCTTACTCTCTGGCCAATCCTTCATGTCTCCGGAGAGAGTGTCTTTGATTAATTTTCTGTTGTAGCATTTACAAAAAGGTCAGCTCAATGCAAAAAACATTCCATGACCTTAATGACCATGAAAAAAAGAAATAAGTTTGGGACTAAGATAGGTCAGATTTCTTCCCTGTGATTCACATGTTACCCAGAAGCCTTTGGTTTCCTGAAATTTTTAATAAAAACCTCCCTATCTCTCAGCAGTAATTGTCAAGTACTACAATTTCCACTAACATATTATTCTGATATGAGGCTCTTGCAAAGAACAGACACAGAGCAGCATGTTATTATTTGGTCTTAGATCAGATATTTTTAGATATGTTGGCTTGTTGAGGAAAAGGTTTTCAGGGAGGAGGAATGAAAAATGGAAAATTGGTAATCTAACCAAGGAAAAAATGCTCAGAATGTTTCTCTTATTTCTTCTTAATAGTGGGCTCATTAGCATGAAATCATAGAAATGTATAAATGTCAGTGCAAAATTGATCATTTATTTAATCACTTTTTCTTTACTCTCATTGCACACTTATTCTCCTGTTTGTAAACTCCATTAACAAACATTAAAAAAATAGAGCACTGAAGGCAAGCAAGAAGAAATCCAATTATCTTTTGTTGCAAAGCACCATATGTTGCTTCCTTTAACATCAAAGAATGAAGGCAATGAAGAGCCTCTCAATTTCCAGGAAATCTTTAATAGATTCAGCATGAGCGAAAAAAGATAAGCTGGCCAAAACACTGCAGAGGGGTCATTTATGACATAATTAATCTTGCCCAAATATTTACTTCCCAATATAGGAGTCCAATAAATGAAAGTAGGTGGTATTATTTGTCACTTTTATGTTCAGCATAATTTTCTATCCAGCTGTGTCAGTGGAGAAGTTTGAAGCTTTGGGGGTCGAGGGCAGGAATGAAGGAAGGGAAGGGTTATACTGATCAATTGTAAAGCAACCAGATGTTTATTTTGACACTTTGAATGAAATATCAACTAGAAATTTTAACTATATACACTCTGTTTACGCACTTTATTGGGAGATGATTGTCTTTTGGATTTTGGTTTGTGATCGTTAATTGTTCTTTTATAATGAAAAAAATGAAAACATTTCAATGTACACAGTTTTATTTAAGAAAATATAATTCATATACACATATTCAAATAAATGGCTAAGAATAGAAATTCTTACATTCAAATGTTAAGTAAGACTTAGCTACTGTCAGCCAACATCCTTTATCTCTGCTCACCTTCTTGGCTAAACTCCTTGAGAAATCTTTCCGTACTCATTACATTCACTTCCTTAGCTCTCATTCAGTTCTATGCCCTCTATAATCTCGCATCTGACTTCATCATTCAACCAAAGCTGCCCTCTCCACAATTACCATGATCTCTTAAATTGCCGAGTAGCATTCTACTAGTGTCTCATCCTTCTTAACCTCTATGTAGGCTTTGATGCTTTTGGTCGTCCTCGTCTCTTGGAAATTCTCTCTTCTCTAGGTTTTTGTAATGCTGCTCTCCCTACCTGTATGTCCAATCCTCCTTAGTCTCCATGCCCATTAAGTGAGACTCTCTCTCAAGTCTTTGTTAAGGACCACCTTCTCTATTCCTTCTATATTATTTTATTTAGTAATCTCCATAGGTCCTGGGTTCTAGACTCATACCGCCAACTACCTTTAAGATATCTCAAAATAGATGTCCTATAGGCATCTCAAGCACAGCATATCCAAAACAGAATTTACTATTTTTTCCCCAAAATCATCCTTTCTCTCCAACTTTTACTCGCTTTTGAGGACATCACTATCCTCCTTTTCACCCAGAATCATATCTTTCGTGTTATCCCTACCTTTTCTATCCCACTCACTCTGCATAAACTACCTTGACATCATTTCTTATATGTCCCCCATCTCCACTCACAGTCACCACCTTGTTACATTCTCTTATTACTTCATACCCATATTATTCCAATAGCCTTCTGATTGGTTTCTGAACCTCAAGTTTCTCCCCACTCCAACCTCGCCTTCATTTGGCTGCCAATGTGATTTTCAGAGAGAACAGATCTGACCATATCATACAAACGCACGCACACACACACACACACACACACACACACACGCACGCACACACACACACACCTCCAACTTGGATAACTCCAGTGGCTTCCTATTAATCCCAAGATCAAATCTAATAATCTCCATTTCCCATTTAAACCCATTCATAACCCAGACCATTCCTGCCTGTCTATTCTTCTTATGCTTTATTCCTAACATGTCCTCTATGATATAGAAACATTGACCTTGATGTTCTTCCCAGAGAACACTCCATTCCCCTGCCTCTGGGCCTTATCACTAATTCTCCCTTTACCTAGAATACTCTCCTTCCTCACTTTGGCCTGATGGCTTTTAAGGCTACCTTCAAGATTCAATTCAAATTCCAGCATCTGTGGAAAGCTCTTTCTGGTGCCCTCTACAACTAGTGCCTTTGCTCAGATATTACCTTCCAGCCATTTGCCTGAGTTTCCTCAACTGTAAAATAGGGAAAGTAATAGTACCTATTGATGGACTGAAGTGAGATGACATTTGTAAAGCACCTAGCATAATGCCTGACACAGAGTAGGTGCTATATAAAGGCTAATTATTCACTATTATTATTATTATTACTCATTGAATATATTTTGCATATACAGAGTTGTTAAGATGTGATCTCCATTAAAATGTGAGCTCCCTGAGGGCAGGATCCTTGAGTTTACCTTTCTTTGTATCCTCAAAGCTTAGCACAGTGCTAGGAAGGCCTTAATAAATTCTTTTTGACTGACTGTCCCAGGACATCCTGACTTTTCTTTTTTTTAAATTTTTTTAATTTTTATTTTATTTTTTTTGACATCCTGACTTTTCAATGCTTACTGAATTTTCTCAGTATTTATTTTGTAGCAGCATTTAGGTAAGGAATGTAGAACTGCAAGACTTTTTTTTTTCAAGCAACTTTAGACGTGATGCTGTCATTTCGTGAAGGTAGTTGCTATGATAAGAATATGATCCCCTAATGAACAAATCCTCTCCAAAAAAACATTTCTTCCCTTCCCCAAGTACCAAATTGTAGTCTAACCTTCTCCCACTTGGCATCCGTACCACTTAACACAGTGCCTAGTACATAGGAGGCACATAATAGACTTGTTGGCTTATTAACATATCTTATTTTTAATAATTGAATTTTAATTTATAAGTTAACATTATAATCAACCTAACAATATGAAACACTTAAATAACATGGAGTTTGTTATATGAGAGTTTCCAACCTTGAACACAATGTACTCTTGAAAAATGTGTATTGAATTGAATAGACTAGAGCTGAATGCAAGGAATATTACTCTAAACAGATGTTGAATGCCATGTAAAACCAAATTATTGGTTGGTTAATTGTTCTGTGTTAATTTGATTGTTCTTGTCTTGTATGGACACATAGCATTCAAGTAGCATACTTTAGCCTGCTGAATAATCTCATTGTATATAATTTTTCTCGCGAATTCCATTTTTTTAAACTTTAAGTACTCTCCTCATCTAGGTAGTGCAGTGGAGAGTGCTGGGTCTAGAGTTGAGAAGATCTGTGGTGAAATCTGGCCTGAGACACTTATTACGTGATTCTAGGCAAGTCACTTAACCTCTGTTTGCCTCAGTTTCCTCATCTGTAAAATGGGGGTGATAACACCTACCTCCTACGGTTATTGTGAGGATCAAATGAGAAAATAATTGTAAAGCATATAGCCCAATTACTGACCATAATAAGCACTATCTAAATGTTTATAATAATTATCATTATTATTCAAGTCCTTCTAAGTTTTCTATTCATTTCAAATTGAATAACCAGTAACTCATATATAATAAAAATAGTAAGCATGTAGAGAATTTATTAGAAAAGGTCTCTATTCAAGTTGATGAGCTTACAGAATAGTGAATCTCTGCTTGGGACTCAGAATATATATGATGTGAAGGATGTGAACATATCTATTGGCACTTCTTGGAGAGAACTAAGGACATCCCCTCAGGGGACATCGAGGGACTTTCCTGAGTTTACAGAGTGGTAAACCTTTTAATTTTGGACTTTGTATTTTGTCTTCCTGAGGAATATAAGGACAAGTCCCTTTGTTGCTCCTGGAGGTTAGGGTTCATTGACTATGAATGAATTGATTAATTTGCACTCGCATGAGACACAGACTACTACAAGAGGAGCCATCTCTTTGTGTTGGCCAATGAAAGTGAAACTTCAATAACAGATGGAGGATCCGTTTCCCTCTTTTGAATCAATTTGCCTTTATGGAGGACAAATCACAGAGTAGCAGAGCTAAGTCCTAAAGTACGATCAAGGACATGGGATCCTCACATGTTCTTGCCTCTTGGCCAAAGAAGAGAATCATTTGCTCTCAGGTTCCCGACTGGCCTTAGATGGGTTGAAGCATAATCTCTCATTCTAAGAGATGGCACCGCCATGAAGAGGATATTGCATAGTCTGCATGATAGAACTCAATTCTAGACTTCTGGAGTGGATGGGGAGGAAGGATAGTTTCTGGCCTGTGTCGGCTTTTTGGAAAGGGAAGATAACGATACACATGTCCTCAAAGCTTAAGTGGTGGCCCAGGATATCTAAGTCATGCTGTGATGATCAAAACTCTGCTCTCTGCTGTTACCATGAATTATTTGGACACTACAGATGGATCGTTTTTCTGGCAACTACAAGTTCATTTTCCTTCCAAGATATTCAAACCTCAGAGTGCTACAAGAGATTCAAATTCCACCTCTGATGCTTATTACCTGTCTGACCTTGGACAAGTCACTTAATTTCCTTAGGATTTCATTTTCTCATCTGTAAAATAAGACAATGCCACTAAGTAGCATCAGGTCTCTTCTACAACTAAGTCAATGATCCTATGAATGTTGGGGGTTACCCTACTAGTAACATTGAGCTGGTTTCTCTTCCAGGAGAAATCTGATCCACAGGGTGGTTCTATGAGTATAGAAGACTTAAGGATCTTAGAGTAAATGGAGATGGGAGAAAGAATTTACCTGAGAGGGAAGAAGAGATTGTATTATTTCTTTCTGGCTTATTGTAGGTATTTTTCTTTGGGGTTGAACAAAGCCTATGTTGTACCTTATAAGAGCAGCTAGGTGGCAGAGTGGATAGAGTGCTGGGCCTAGAGTCAGGAAAACTTATCTTCTTAAGTTCAAATCTGACTTCAGACACAGAGTAGCTGTGTGACCCTGGGCAAGTCAAGTAACCCTGTTTGCATTAGTTTTCAGATCTGTAAAATGAACCACAGAAGGAAATGGCAAACTACTCTATCTTTGCCAAGAAAATTCGAAATGGGATTACAAAGAATCTGACATTACTAAATAATAACTGAATAACAGCACCTTATGTACACATTGTAGAATATTGGAGAATTGAATTTGTAGCAGCAGTCTGTAGAACTGAATGTAGAATAATTTATATGGAACCTCAAGACCCTATTGGGAGCTATATATGAACTATATTCTGAGGGTGCCCAGAGGAAACTGTAGGGACTAAACAAAACCCTAACAGAGAATGATCAGGGGTTAATCCCCAAGACAAATCTATTCCATCTAAACTAAGAGTTTACAGAGCTGGAGCCTAGACCTCAGCTAAGAGTACTCCTAGGAGTAATTTTGAAATAGGTGAACTTGCCTTTCTTTGGTGCCTTCACTGTGTCATTCTTTGCCCTTCTAACACTCTCCTCAAGTTCACACACAGTCATTACTCTCATGATATGCTTCAGCCATCGAAAACACTACGGTGCTTCATGTAGGCCACGTCTCCCACTCCCACCCCACCCTCAGATTCAAAATGACCTTCTTCCTCCTTTCTTTTCCTTCTTCTCCAAATTCTCATTTCACCAGTAAGATTTTAGCTACTAGATAAAAGAAAGTAACCTGATTAAAATAATTAATACTCACTAAATAAAATACCTCCCAGGGGTATTTTGATTTTAAATGAGAGTGCTTGTTAATCCAAATGAATGTCTAATTGTGAAATTTCAGGCAATGTAACAAAGTGAACTAAAACATTTCAGGCTATGTGGGTGGCAGGAGAGAGATATTTTTGGTTAGGGGGTTCTTCCAGAGTTTTTTAAAAATCATACCCACAGGCAGCTACCTATCCATAATGATGATTCTGCTTAATAGTTTACATATATTATCCATTTCAGAATCATATTTTGATTATCCTCTCATATTCTGTTCTATGTATAAGTTTTACTTAAATCTCTGTAGTATTTTTATTCCAATTTTTTTCTTTCCTAAATGTGTGAGTGCAACAGTAAATGATCAAAAATCCAGGCATCTGCATCTGCAATATGTAGAGCCCCTGTGGACACTTCTAGAAGATTTGCTTTAATTTTATGCCAGAAGCAGCTATGTGGTACAGTTGCAAGGATAAAATGAGATAAGTGCTATAAACATTTTAGTCAGTATAAGTTGTTATTAATGAAAAGCATCAATGTGGACTATGATATATTATAGCCAAATTGTATTATAATTATCTTCAAGCTCAAAGACAGTTACTACAAAGGCTATATGAAGAAAAGTAGTTGTCACCTGGAAGTGTGGAAACACAGTACTTTAAACAAAATGCTAGTCTTGGTTAGAGCTCTTCATAAAGACATTCATGAAGAGACACTATTAATTTAACTTTAAGAGGTCTTACTGGTTAACTTTTATTTTTTACATTTTATTCCTTTATGAATATCTCCCCTCCATCTCCCTCCAAGAACCTTCCATTGCAACAAAGAAAAAATAATTTTAAAAAAACCAAATACCATACCATCACATCTGATAATGTATGCTACATTTTACATCTATAGTCCCCTACCTCTCAGCTGAAAAGAGGGAGGTACTTTTCTTTTCTCTGGAGCAAAGATTGATCGATATAGTTACTCAATGATCAACTTAATTTATTGTTGTTATTAATATGAGTAAAATAATTCTGTATTTTGTTCTCTTCACTCTGCTTACTTATAAAAGGACACATCTGTAAAGCTTTTTTCTAAACCTTAAAATGCTCTATAAATGGTGGTAACAGTATTACTACTACTACTACTACTACTATTACTACTACTACCACTACTACTACTACTACTACTACTACTACTACACTTTGAATCAGTTAATACATCTGCCTATGTTTCTTGGAATTTTTGTATTATTATTTTAATAATAATGTTCCATTGTACTTATGTAATACAATTTCTTCAGTCATTCCCCATTTGATGACCACCCACTTTGTTTTCAGATTTTTGCTGCCATAAAAATATTGTGAATGTTTTGGTTTATGTAGAGTTTTTGTTCTTTTTTTATTCTGTCTTTGACCTTTCTAGAGTTATATGCTAAATAGTGGGATCTCTGGGTCAAAGGGTGTTAATAGTTTAGTGGGTTTTCTTGTACAATTCCAAATTATTTTCTACTTGTGACCACTTCATAGCTCCACTCATAGTGTATTAGTACAGTATATCTGTTTTCCTTCATCTATTACTTCTATGTCTTTAAAATGTCTTTAAAATTCCTCAACATTGAGGGAGAATGTGTTATTTAGTAAATGGATGACATCTTCTGGATAATTCAATCCCTCTGACATAATCTTTTTAAAGACAGAAAAATCTCTACTTGCCTCCACTTGTGACTATTAGCGAACCATCCTATTCTAGCTTGACACTGATGACACCTCCTCAATTTCCTCCAAAGGTAATGTCAAAATCCTTCCTTTATCAGTCAGTCAAACTGCCAACATTATTTGCCCTGCCCATTCTGACAATTCTTATCCCATTGATAATTAATTAGGAAATGAATAAGACTAAGACTTCAAAATGACCACTTTCTCTATGACATCATGAGTATTGCTCTGAGACAGAAGTCAGAAATAGACCACAACTACAAGACTACAAGATAATTACTGCTGCCCATTAACAGGCTGCCATTTTGTAGTCATATTCAGCCTGAGAGATAATAATATCCCTTGATTAAATGATTTCGATCTAGTGATTAAAGAAAAATTGAAACCCTGAAAGCAATGGAAATGGACAAAGGGAAGTGAGCGAAGAAAGGTTCTGTTTCAGACTCTTTCAAAATTATTGAATACACTTCCTGACTTCTTCCTTTGCTCTCATTTAAAAAAAAATGGATTTCTTTAATCAATAGTCTACTTAATCCTGGAAAAACTTCTAAAGCTCATAGGTCTCCTGTCAGGAACTACTTAAGAAAGTAGTCATTCACTTAAGGAATGATACTTCTATGCTAGAAAAAGGTTTAAATTTAAAAGAGGAGACAAAATGTTAAGGAAATGGAAGAAAGAAATATATATATATGGTCTCCCAGCTATAAAGGATCTAAGAGGTCATCTAGGACATCTTATCCCTTAACTAGAATCCCTTATACAATATGCCTAATTAACATTCTTCTTGCCTCCACTTGAACACTTTCATTCTTCCATTCATATTCCTCCAAGAGGATAGTCTCTGTGGTATAGGAAATAAAAATTAAAAAAAAAAAACTGGCTTATACCTGGTATCCATATTGTGCACTTACCTCTATTGTGGGAAAGGCCTAAATACAAGCCATTTCCAAGGTTCGTTTTAGAGATTTCCCTGGAACCACTCTGGGTTGGGAGCGGAACCAAAAAAAAGAAAAAAATGATGTTTTTGAGATACGAAGTCTCCCAGGATTGATGAAAGACCCGAATCTTACCCTTTGGGGGTCCCATGGCCACTGGATACATCACAATTACAATCATGATGGGATGGCTCTAATTGTTGGGAGGTTTTTCATCATAGGATACAGGCTAATCAATAGGCCCATGATTGAGGCAGCTAAGATTGAGGTTCAATGAATAGAATTTTGGATCTGAAACTAGGAAGCCCTGTCAAATCCTACAAATACTTACTTACTAGCTAGGTGACCCTTGACCAATCACTAGGTTTCTCTAGGCCTCAGTTTCTCCGTCTTTTGTGAGGGCTAAATAAGTTAACATATATAAAGTGCTTTGCAAATCTTAAAGTGCTAAATGAATGCTTGTTATCTTTATTGTTTTTGCTATTGTTGTTCTGTCATTGGTACAGAAAACCCCAAAATGAGGAAACTTTAGCAGTAAAAATTAGAACATTAACTGCAGTCTATAATTTTAGAGAATTGCCTGTGTCACTGAAGGGTTAAGTGACTTGCCCAGGGTTGCTTAAAACAGGACTTAAGCCCAGGTCTTCCTAGCTCTGAGTCCAGCTCACTGTCCCCTACCACAGAGGAATGAAACACCTTCTTATACCTTCAGGCAACAAGTGCCAGGAACCAGTTAAAATATAATTGGGGAATAGTTAACAAAATAAATAAAAATACAATAAAATATAGATGACTTAACATTTTAAAACTGTCAATATGCAGCTGCAGCAATCCTTACATACAGTGGATTAGTGGCTCCCATCTCTATTTGAGCTTGACATCACTATTCTACCTTACTGCCTCTCTTTTTATTATGTTGAGCCAAAGCCTCCCTCTCTGAAAATTCAACCCACTGCTCATAGATTTTCCCTTTTGGTCTCTGAGGCAAAGCAGACAAATCTAATCCTTTGTCCTCATGACAGATCTTCAAAGATTTTCAACCAGCAAATATTCCCTCAAGTTTTCCCTTCTCTAGGCTATACCTCACTAGTCAACTAATCTTCATATAATGTGCTCTCCAGGCTTCTCACCATCTTGTTTCCTTTCCTTCTTACCTGCTGTAATTTGTAAATTTTCCATAAATTGTAGTGCCTAAAACTGTACACGATACTCCAAATGTGGTTTAGCTAGGATGCAGAGTGATACTGTTCTTCCCCTGATTCTGGGTGATGATTCCAGTAATGGTTGCCTAGACGATATGAGTTTTTTGAATTCCATATAACACTGTTGACCCACGTTGACCTTTTACTCCACTAAACACACCAGCTCTTAGTTACTTTAACTGTTATCTATCTATGGATCCCTAATCATGTGGAATAGATCTTTTTAACCCATGTACAAATTTATATTTATCCCCAATAATTTACATTTTATTACATTCAGTTCATTGTTATAGCTTGTCAAAATTTTTCTGGATCTCGAATCTGTTATACAATGCATTAGCTATTCCTCCCATCTTTTTAACTGCAAATTTAATGCATATGTTACCTGTGTCTTTATCCAACCCACTGATAAAAATGTCAAATCTCACAGACCAAGAGCTAGAGCCCTGGGGCACTCCACTAGGTACTTGTCTCCAGATTGACATAGATCTATTATTAATATATATCTATTGTGACATGTATCTATTGAATCAGTTCCAAATTCAATCACAGACGTGGCTAGTTTCCTCCTTTTCTTAGGTACGTCTTTAAAAAGCAAGTAGAGTTCATTTAACATGTTTGTAAAAGGCATTACACAAGGTTCAAGATAGTCATAAGGGAGAGAAACCATTACCAGTTGTTAAAAACATCCAAAAGGTGATTTCCCAATACAAATAAGAATTTAACGATTAGTTATTATCAAGACCTGTAGGATGCAAATGTCTTGCTCAAGAGACATATAAACCAAATCCTTGCTGACCTCTAATATTCAATGAGAGATGAGAATTGCACTTTCATAGTTAGTAGCTAAAGTGGAATTAATTATTCTTGTCAGAGTTTGCTGATTTGCTATAAATAGGGAAAGGCAATAAGGCTGGAAATACAAATGCAGATGTATTCAGGCATGTATATACAGACAATTCCATGACCTAGGCATTCTCGTTCCTCAGTGTGAATACAAAGATTGTTACCATTTTGGAAAAGAAAGCATAGGACTGGGGGCTGGAAGGGACTCTTTTAAATTGTCTAGTCCAGGCTTCTTGTTTTAAAGATTAGGAAATTAGGTAGGAAAGATTCAATGGCTTTCCTAAAGTTATATAGATACTATACAAATGTAGGAACACAACCCATGTTCTCTGACTCCAAATCTAGGACTATTTCCACTATCCTACCCTGAATTGATTAACACCCAGAATTTGGCATCAGACGCTAGTTTTTCATGTCTAGCCTGCATTTTTTTTCCTTTTAAAACAAGTCCAAAATTTTGTTTAGCATGGTTTCTATAAATGTTTAGTGATGTTAAAAAAAACCAAAAGTAAACTTTTAAAGATATAGAACCTTTTTTTAAAATAGTAACTTTATTTGGGGGCAGCTTGGTAGTACAGCACATAGTATATTGGGTTTGGAATCAGAAAGACTCATACCCATGCGTTCAAATCTGGCCTCAGACACTTACTAGCTGTGTGACCCTCGGCAAGTCACTTAACCATGTTTGCCTCAGTTCCTCATCTGTAATATGAGGTGGAGAAGGAAATGGAAAACCACTCTAATATCTTTACCAAGAAAACCCCAAATTGGGTCATGAAGATTAGAAAATGACTGAGTAACTTTATTTTATAAAATATGAAGAAACCTCACTACCAGATTGAGAAACAATTTTTAAGATACAGTAAAAGCACTATGTTAAGTTGCAAAATCAATAAAATACTTCCAACTGGTGTGGGTCCTTATGGCCAGGAAGATTGCTGAATTTGACCCCAAAGGAAATAAATTCAAATTCTATCATGGAATTAGAATTAGCAGGTACCCTAGATGTCATGAAGTTCAACCCTCCTCATGTTTTCAGATGAGAAAATAGACAGAAAGTTAAATAACTTGCCCAAAGTAAATATCTAAGGCAGGATTCCAACTCAGATCTTCCTGTCTTTCTACCCCCATCCATTTATGCTGTCCATTTCTGCCACTTACTAACAGTGTATCTTTGGACAAAAATATTACTGCTGCTGCTGCTGCTGCTGCTGCTACTACTACTACTACTACTACTACCACCATCACTATTAGTACTACCACTGCTATTGTTGATGAGGATGATGTAATTATAGCTAGGGTTTGTAGAGGACTTAAAGATTTGCAAAGCATTTTATATGTTTTCTCATTTGATACTCACAATAACCTATGAGATGGGTGTTCTTATTATCATCATCATGCAGTTAAGGAACCTGAGGCTAAAATGTCTAAGGGACTAGCAAACAACTGAGGCAAGATATGAATTTAGGTCTTTTTGGCTCAAGGTTTGCTGTCATTGTTTGTCCTTCATACTCAAAAAGGATCAATGTTGTCATAATGTTGGGATCAAGGTACAGCGTGTCTAACTATGGCTGCTCAGATCAATATGAGCTTGGAAGGCTCTACCACAGGTCAGGTACAAAGAGTCCATCTGAACATTGAGAATGGAGATGTCTCTGGATTTGCACATCTCATGTTTCCTTTGTGCTACTGAGATGTTGCTTTGCTCATGGAGTACGGTGCCTTCTTTGATGTGGCCACTCTATGCTGGGTGGTCCTGTGCCCGTATCTCTCATGTCTCACAATTGAGACTAAGTCTTTCAGAGAGTCCTCTAGAGTGTCCTTTTATCACTTCTTCTGACCTCTGTGCTGCGCTTGCTTTGTGCAAGTTCTCTGCGAAGTAGTCTTTTAGGCAAACATATGTTTGGCATTAGAAAAATGTGGCCAGTCCATTGGAGTTGTGCTCTCTGGAACAGAATTTGAATGCTTGGAAGTTTAGCTTGAGAAAAGACCTCAGTGTCTGCTATCCTATCTTGCTAGGTGATCTTCAGAATCTTCCTAAGACAATTCATATGGAAGCAGTTCCATGTCCTGGCTTGGCCCTGGTATACTGTCCAGGTTTCACAGGCATGCAACGATGAGGGCAGCACATTGGTTCTGTGTGTTCTGACTTGTGTTCAAAGTTTAGTGCTCTATCCTTCATGCCAACTAACTAAGCTATTTCTTAGTTTCCTCGTCTATAAAAATAAGTAGGTTGAACTAGATGGCTTCTAAGATCCTTTCTTGTTCCTTCTTGTCCAGGGTCACACAGAGAGTAATGTTTTAGATCAAATTTGAACTCAAGATATCCTGAATTCAGGTACATTGCTCTATCTACCATGCCACCTAGTTGTTCCTAGCCAATTATGAGTTAGACCTGCTACTACACTCTGTCCAGAGACTTAATAATTTTTCAGAAAAAAAAATGAGAAAATATTATTCCAAACAAGTTGCAAAGGCAGCACAGGAGACAATGCCTGGGATCCCCTCTGAATCCTAGAGATCTCCCAACCCTGAAACAACTTCCCCAAACAGATAACTAATAGAGAGAACCTGGCTACCAAAGAGACCAATCCCGTGAGAAATTCCAGTCAATTCCCCATATTGCATTCCTGTTTTGACTCCTGTTTCCACTGCTTTTTACCCATTTCATGCCCATCTGCATCCCTGACATTTGGCAACATGACTATTATTTTGACTTTTGATACCTGCCTTCTCCCCCCCAAAAAAGGAAAAAGAAAAATTCAGTAGAATGTACAATAATTAGAATTTAGATTAGTATGTTGCAAGGACAGTTTCAAGACTATCTGAACATAACAGCATTGATAATAACTATTGGAATGGGAGTTGGAGGTGGGAGAGCTGATCCTGAGCTCTCCTAGACTCGTATCTGTAGCTATGAATTGCCCCTGGATGTCATCAGTGTGAGGGAAAGCATTTCCCAGGCCAGCATGAGTGAACCACTGAGGAGCAAATCAGGGACCTTCATCTTTCTCCAGAGGGATTTTGCATGTGTTGATTCTGCAGCCACCCCCCTAGTGGGTCCTAATGCTTTATTTTATTCTAATTTTAAAGGAAAGCTTTGAGTACAGGTGACTTGCATGCTGAGATTCTGATGGATTTAAGATTTTAGTATTCAGATAATTATGGAAATCATATAGAGGCTGGAGAATGGGAACTTTTATTGTTGTACACCATGAAAGTCTAATCAGACAACACTTTCCAAATTAGCATTATATTGAAATTAGTTTTTGCTTGCCCAGCTACTGTTCCTGTGTGAAAGAAAATGTCATGCTTTGGACTGAAGTGAATATCATATAATTTATAATATGCAATTAAAATATGGCAGTACAGTGAACTATACAGCCTCCAACACTGCTTTATACTTTACTTTTTCTTGTTATCACCTCCTACTATATGGAATAAGGCCTCCAACTTCTCATTATCAAATAATTATTGGCTACCTACTATGTGTAAGTCGCTATTAGACACAGCCTATATATCATTTAACATTAACATAGTAAATGAGGAAAAGAAAAAATGAAAATTTTAAAACATAAGCTTATGATCTTACTTTCTAGAGTTATTTGCAAAAAAAAAGAAGTTAAAATTGACTTTTAGTGGAAAGAAATAGAAGACAAATGGTGACTTGTGAATTTAACAGTAAAATCTAAGAGCATTAAAGGCAAAATGTCTTAAAGCCCTTTTAGTTTACTTAGTAGCTACAGCCTACACATTATATTGGATCTGAAACTAGATTAGGAATTATCTAGGATTTAAAGGCATAATTTTTTCCAGCGACCCATTTATTTTCTTTAGAAAAAAATATGGAATATGGAGGGGAGAAATCCTCCTTCCAAGCCAGCCACATCAAGGAATTTAGCCTCTGAAATACAGCAAAAGGAGATCATATTATTATACATATATTTGTATGTGTGTGTATATATAAATATATATACATATACACACATACATATACATATATTTTACATACATACATATATCTGCATATATACATGTGTATATATGTATGTATATGTACATATATATATACACATGTATATATGAAGTTTTTTCTACCATTTTTCTACTAGTGAATATGGTTTAGTCTAGAGTGGAGTTTCATAACGTGTGTGTGTGTGTGTGTGTGTGTGTGTGTGTGTGTGTGTGTGAGATGAACACCATGGAAGTCTGGGCAAGCCTATGAAACCCTTCTCAGAATGATGTTTTTAAATAATTGAGGGAAAAAACTAAATTTCAATGAAAGCCCAGAAAAAGTAAAGATTTTTTTTCCATCCAAGTTCATATTCCCCCTGAAATCTGTACATGAATTGCTTGCTTCCCAAGTTAAGAATACTGGTCTAAAGTAAACTTTCCAGGTTCTGAGCTCTGATCACTCCCCCTTCCCATTTCCAGTTATAGGATTAGGTAGGTAAGGAACACCTTTTTCCACTCCTGTTCTGTTATCCAGAAGCAATTTAGTTTACAGATGATGAGAAAGTAATGATAGGATCACTGAGAGCCAGAAAGTCCATTTAGTCTAACTCTTTTCATTTTGCGGTATAGCATAGTGGATAGAAATTGAATTCTGCCTCAGACAATGGCTTCATGACCCTGGGAGAGTCATCTAACCTCTCTCATTTTCCTCATCTGTAAAATGGGGATAATTACAGAGTTATTATGAGGACCAAATAAAACAATCTAGGTAAAATTCTTTGTAAAACTGAAATCACTAAGTAAATGATAGCTATTAGAGCTGAGGGAGAGGAGGGGGGGCGGGGCCCAAGGAGGTTAAAGTGGTTTCCCCAAAGACACACAGGTAGTAAGTACTAGTCTTTCCACTTCTTCCTCATGCTTAAATTTTCAAAGCTTACCATGAGCTTTCCATACAATTCTGGGATTCAAGGCTCAGTGACCCATCTACTGTGCCACCAAACTTCCTACAAATATTATCTCATTTAATCCTCAAAACAACCCTAGGAACTAGGTGTTATTATTATTATTATTATTATTATTATTATCATCATCATCATCATCATCATTATTATTTTACACTTAAGGCAATTGAGACGGACAAAATGTATTATTGGGAAAGGAAGTGGATCCGTCATGTGATAAGAGAATAACAGATGGAAAGCCCAAACACTTCATGGAATACATAGAATGCTGAAAGTGGTCTAGCATTTGGGATATATCTTCTCTAAAAGATCTTTGGAAAAATGTGGACAAGAATCACATAGGATGAGGAAATATAAATGGGCTGTGATGTGCTTCATTAGTAAGAATCCCATAATCCATGGAATCACAGATCCATTAAATTATTGAAGTATAAGAAGAGCCAATTACTTAGAATGTAAACCCCTTAAGAGTAGGGATTACTTCATTGTAAACCATCCTCAGGCTCACAGTAGGTGCTTAATAATTGCTTGCTGATTCACTGATTAGTTAACATGTTAGATCTAAATTAAGGTAACAATTTTTTTCACTTTACAATAGGATTTACAATAAGTTTCAATTTTAGGTGCAATAGGACCATAAGGTTGTAGGAAGCATGCAAGATTAAAAGGTGACACCTAGGTTTGAATAAAGTGTTAACTACTCTATGCCTTATTTTTTGCATCTGTAAAATGAGAAGTCTGTATTGATAACATAGTAGCTTCCAACTCAGAAATTCTGTCATTTTCCAATGCATTTAAAAGTTGATCATTGTGTTTGTAGACAGACTGAAAATATAGGTATACCTGAGAAGTCTCTGAAATGTGTACCTAACATGTAAGCCATGATGATTTAATTGCATATAACCAAGAGGGTTAAACCTTAGAATTCATCCTCAGTCCCAAAAACATTATTTCAAAGCCAAGCAACAAAAAATAAATGAAGAGATTTACCCCGAAAGGGCATGATGAGAAATGAGGGTGGAGGAGTGGAGAGAGAGATACAGAGAGAGGAAAAGGGGAAAAGACAGAGACAGAGAGGAGAATGGTCAAGATGATCATGTGTTGGTTCACTTAATGGCAAATACCTTAATGGGAAAAAAAAGGAATTCAGGAAATTGAATATGAAGTTTACTGACAAACTGGATATTGAAATGAGCCAGCACATGTGTTTTCAGTGATTCCTAGGTTTCTGGAGATATTTTATGTGCATATTCATTTTATTATATTTATTATATAAAGTATATATTTATTTGTGTGTTTATTTGTATGTTGTCTCTCTTAATAGAATGTGAGCTCTTTAAGAGCAGAGGCCATGTGTTTACTTTTCTTTGCATCCTTAGTGTTTAGCATAGTTCCTGATATACAATAAGCATTTAATAAATGCTTATTAACCCAATAACTTTTTTCTGAGAAACTAAAGCAGATTAGCCTGCAGCCAAATCAATATTCCATTCTTCAAAATCAGAAACCATCTTTTTGAAAGGACTCTTTGTGCTGTTAGTTGAACTGGATATGATACACTTGTGGTTTCATTGCTATAAGGAAATCTCAGTGAGACAAGTTGACATCAGTTCTGCATTTAATTGTCTTAAAAAATGACCTAGGACACTAAGAAGCAGAGTGACTTTCCAAGGGTTACAAAGTCAGTATGTTTTTCTAAACTAGACTTGAACCTAGGTCTTTCTGACTCCAAAGCTGCCCTCTACCAAGTCCCATTATCTGTCATTCTTCAGAACTTTTATGAAATGTGGTGTTTCTGACACATAACCAACTAGAAAAGGCTTTGTGTTTCAGAGAAAACATATAATTGGTACAATTTTAAAAATAAGACTGTGCTATCTTTTCAGATAGGTCATCATGATAGAAGATGAAAGGAAATAAAGGACAGGAAAGGACCTCAAGCAAACTATCCTAATTAATTTTATCTCCACTCTATCTCACTTGTCATAAGCAAGCTATTTTTCAACTTCATTATATTAAAAAATATCTGTCTAAAATTCTTTTAGATTATTACCTTGTATGACCTGTTTTGAAACTTGGCATTTATCAAGATGGATAAAATGTTATATACATATACATAAGCAATATTATGTATTATGTGTACACTTGTGTATATAATATTTATACACATATGTATATATAATATTTCATATCACACATAATATGTATACATATATGCATACATATATGAATATGGATTTATTAGTCTATCTCTTCGCATACTTTTACTTATAGATTTGCTCACTAATGATAATGACAATAGCTTTCATTTATATTTAACCTTTCCATCAGAAGCTCCCTGGTATAGTTTTGGAAAATTTTCAACTGATCTCTCCAGAGATTGCACCATTTTGGGATCACTAAAAATTTTCAGGCTTTTAGATTGATCTGTGAAATCAGTGCAAGGACATAAAAGGTCAGAAAATGAGGCCAGACATCCCCCTCTATCCCAAAAGTACACAGAAACCCAGAACTATTACAAGGTCCAAAGTCAAGAAGTAGGCCAGAAAAAAGAAAGTAAACAGTGTCTTCTATATAAAGAATTAATCTGGTAACAGGGAAACTTAAGACACAAACTTAGAAGAAAATTACTAGAAATCATCCACAAGCCAAGCTTTCAAAGGGAAAAACAAATGCAGATTAGACACAAGCCCAACAAGAATTCCTAAAAGACCTAAAGAAAGAGTTAAAGAAAAAGCTTTTTAAAATGATTTTAAAAAACAAATGAGAACTAGGGATGAAATATATGAAAAGGGAATTAATAGGTTGGTAAAAGAGGTACAAAACCTTAATGAAGAAAATAATACCTTGAAAATTAGAACTAGCAAGTGCAAACTAAAATCTCCCTAGTACATTAAGAAATAATAAAATAGAGTCAAAAGACTTTTACAAAATGAAAGAAAATGTAAAATATCTCATAGGGAAAGCAATTAACCTAGACAATAGATTGAGGAGAGCTAATTTAAGAATCCTTGGACTGTCTGAAAGTCAAGAAGTAAAAAGAGTCTAGACATCATATAGCAAAAATTCATAAAAGAAAACTGCCCAGATATCTTAGAACTAGAAGGCAAAATAAAAATTGAAAGAATCCACCAGTCATCTCCTAAAAGAAATCCCAAAATGAAAACTCCCAGGAATATTATGGCCAATTACAGGAATCCCAGGTCAAAGGAAAAAAAAAACAAGGAATCAGAAAGAATTTAAGTACTGAGGAGCCACAGTCAGGGTCACACAAGATTTAACAACCACCAGTAAAATAAAAGTAAGTGTGGAGTATGATATTCTGAAAGTCAAAAGATCTAGGCTTATGACCAAATACAACCTCCTCAGAAAACCTGAATATAACTTCTACAGGGATGGGGGTGGGGAGAATAGACTTCTGATGAAATAAAAGATTTTCATACATTTCTAATGAAAAGACCAGAGCTGAGTAGAAATTTTGAAATACAAACATATGACTCAAGAGAAGCATAAAAAAGTAAACATGAATGAAAAATCATAATAGACTTAATAAAGCTGAACTATTTACATTCTTATATGAGAAGATGATACATGTAACTCCTCAGAACTTTATCATCACCAGAGGTCTTAGAAGGAGTCTAATTAAACAAAGAACAAGGGCCTCATTCTATTATGTTTGGAAAATTTAAAAAGAAAAATAGAAAGGTGGGGTAGAGGGATGCATTGGGAGGGGGTAGGGAAAAGAAGAGTGGGAAAATCATAAATGGGATGCACAAATAGGAAGTTATACAACAAAAAAGGAAGGAGTGTCAGAGGGAGGGGAGGAGATGGACAATGTTTTTAACTTACTCTCGTCTCTGAACTGATTAAAGGAGAAAATTGTGCATATACAGTTGGGTAAAGAAAATTCATCTTACCTAACAGGGAAGTAGGATGCAAAGGGGTTGAGAAAAAGAAGTCGGGGGAGGGGTAAAAGAGAAGGTAAATTAAGGGAGGCAATAGTCAGGCACAAAACAAATTCTCAAAGTGGAAATGGGGAAAAAGAGAATAGGATGGGGGGGTGGGGATATACAGCAAAATAACCCATAAAGTGGAAGAGGATAGCAGAATGGATTAGAAGCCAGAATCCAACCATATGTTGTTTACAAGAAACATATTTGAGCAGCAGCTAGGTGGTGCAGTGAGTAGAGCACCAGCGTTGGAGTCAGGAGGACCTGAGTTCAAATCACTTGACACACTTACCTTGTGTGACCTTGGGCAAGTCACTTAATCCCAATTGCCCTGCCTTCCACCCCCTCCCCCCGCAGTTAGTAAAGGGAAGGACCAGTATTTGTGCCCATATTCTAACTCCAGAGGGAGTGCCTTAGGAACCAGCTGACCAAGCTGAATATAACATAGCTAATTAATAGCAGAACAGAAACTTGGAGCCTAGGTTTTGTGTTGCTAAAACTATTGACATATACATGACATGGATGTTGATAAGGTAGAGAGTATAGAGGAAAGGGTCATCATGATGCTAAAGAGCTTTAAATCCATTCTAGATGAGGAAAATGGAAGAAACTGGCCAAATCATAGAATCATTGCTATTTGAGCTGAAAGGACCTTAGAGATCGTATAAGGTGGAGTTCTTACTCTTTTCGCGTGTGTGTCATGGACCCCTTCAGCAGTCTGGTGCTTAGTACTTCATCTTGCACTGATGTAAACGATGCACATAATTGATTTTCTTAGTTATGATCACTATTTTATCATTCCTATATGGGCTTCCTATTTGATGCAAAGGGCAGTAAAGTGGTACAGTAAATAGAATGCTGGACCTGAGGTCAGGTAGACTTCCTGAGCTGTGTGACCCTAAGCAAAGTTACTTAACCCTATTTACTTCAGTTCCTTATCTATAAAATAAGCCGGAGAAAGAAATGGCAAAATACTCCAGTATCTTAGCGAAGAAAACCCCAAATGAGGTCACAAAGAGTCAGACATGACTGAAATGACTTAAAACTTAAATGCAAATTTCATTTACTACATGAGCACTTATGAAATCCAATGATCTCTGAATCTGCGTAGAGTTTAGTGCTATCACTTACAGTTACAAACACTGATTTTGAGGCTTGCTTCATTATATAGGTGGATTTGAGAGGAAATATAAATATTTTACAAGATTGAGTTATTTAATTTGAGAAGTTAATAATGTCTCTATCATTGGAGTTAATAAGAAATCTCTATCAGTTTCTTGGCAGCATATAAAGTAGTGGTATTTGTAAGGTTAATGCCAATTTTATTCTGCTCTTGCCCCCTTTTGAAAAATCTCTCTAGTGAGTAATATCTCTATCCTGTTTTCATTAAGGATCTCTGGAACCTGTGATAGAAAAATGGGCCACTTTCTGTGATTCAATCACATTAATTTCTTATATCTCTTCACCCCTCAATCAGACTTGGCTGTTTTTCTGGAGTATGTTTCTTTTCTCTATCATGCTTACCCCAATTTGTTTCCTAAGACAGAGCACTTTTAATTTCATATGTCCTTTCTACTAGATGGCATTTCAATGGCCTGTCCTGTAAGTAGGCTTGCCAGAAATGGCTCCCATGACAAAAAGGGTGAGAGGTCAATAGTTTCGTTGATTTCAAATTGGGTTTCTGCGTTTTACTATATCTACTATTCTGCCATCTCTGCATTCATATTGTTCATCCACAATGTGCACTGTTCAGAAAACATCAAAGGAAAAACAAAACAAAGTTCTTTTTTCTGATATCAAAGAAATTCATCTTTTAGATAGTGAAAAATGACAAATTCAGTGAAAATCATATTTCTTTTTTTTCAATTTTATGTCACAATAAATAATAGATCTCTAAATGGATGTGCTCAGCCTACATCTATTTTGAGGATTCTGGGAAACTGAAATAGAGCAAGAACACTTCTTATAATACTTTTTTCTATCATATCATTCATTTATTAACTCATTCAACAAAAATTTAACACCAACTATGTGCACGGTACATGCTAGGAAAGATATAAAGATAAATTAGATGGAGTGCCTGCCCCCACATAGCTTATAATCTATTAACAAGAGTGAGACAAGAACATATTTTTGTGCATGTATGTATCTAGTGAATATCTATGTATATGTATATGCACAACTGTTTATATGTGTGTGCATATATGTATACATGCATGCATTTTTCCTGAATTATTGCCACTTGAAACTTTAATAACTTAAAACATGTATGAGTATATGACAGTCATTATGGCAGAATGAACAGAGATCTGACCTCAGAGTCAGGAAAATCTAGGTTCAAGTATCACCTCTCTCTGGACAAGTCGTTTTAAATTTTGAGTGTTTCAGGCAATTCTATAAGACTAAAAGTCACAAAACCATCACTGATCTATTTCCTCACTCCTTATCAAACTCCCTACATCAATGAAATCATAGGTCTAGACCAAAGAAAATTGTATATATACATACACATATATGTGTGTGTATATACACACACACTCACGTGTGTGTCGATGGATGTACAGATAATGTGTGTATAGAATATGTTATATGTGTATATGATTGCATATCATGAGGCATGTAAAGTTGTCATTGAATAATAAAGAATTGGTCTTAAAACCAGGAAAACTTGAATTTGAGGCTTGCTTCTGACACACACTGGCTCTGTGACTCTGAGCAAGTCACTTAACCTCTAAGTATTCTAGACATCTCTCTATAGTTGTAAATTGCAGAGAAGTTGCCAGCCTGCATTAGCAGAGGAAGTTTTCTCTTCTTGGAGTTCCTTATAACAATGAAATCAAAGGTCTAGTCCTTATCCCTGTTTATATCATATCATATCATATCATATCATATCATATCATATCATATCATACCTAAATGACCTGAGGGATCTGGATAGGCCAAATTTCTATCTACTATGCCACAGATAGCTAGCTAGCTAGCTAGCTAGCTAGCTAGATAGATAGATGGATAGATAGATAGATAGATAGATAGATAGATAGATAGATAGATAGATAGATAGATTCAAATTAGAGTGTGGTAATGTGACAAGTATATAGGAAGAGTATAAAGCAAATATCATAAAAGCAATGCATATGCACAAAAGATTCCTTACTGACTAAGGGTAATGAGGAAGAGATAAACTGGAACCTGGCAACTAGGTTCTGTCTATGAAGGAAATTTGGCATAAAGGCATACATTCCAAGAAGGAGTTACTGAAGTATCAAAAGAAGTACATTATAAGACACTTCAACATCCAAGTGGCATGGATCCTGAAACCAGAATTAAATGGAGATTCTAATATATTTATTTGCCTATATAAAATTTTGCATTATGTTGTGATATGTTAAGTAAGATTATAATTCTTAAGTTTACTTTTATATAATGCTGTATTCATAGAGCATATTTTGATAACATAAAAACAAAGTGGATGAAAAAAATATTTAAAGTGCTTGCATTTATGATCTATAACTGGGAAGATAGGACATCACATATATTCGTACATGTGTACATATATACATACATACACACATAAAAAGGCAAAATAACAACGAAGTTTGAGTTTTAGGAGCCATCAGAGTTTAGTGTGTAAGGAGTGACAAGGTCAGACTTGTGCTTTAGGAAAATTACTTTGGCACCTATGTGGAGAATGGGATGGAGTGTGGAGAGGCTTGAAGCAAGGAAATCAATTAGAAAGCTGTAGCAAAAGTGTAGGTGAGAGATAATGAAAGACTGCATCAAATTGCTATGTCTAAGATCTGAGTGCTACTGGTGAAAATTCTAAGAGGTGTGAGTATTAAAGTTAAAATACTATTTCATCTGCCTAGAACTTTTCTGTGACTAAGGCCAGATGACTGGGGCTCTAACAATCCTTTATCAGATAGAAACTACCTTGTTTTATAACTAGTTACCAAGAATATATAGTTAGACTATGTTACTAGATAGCAAAATTACTTCTAGCAGCTACACCCAAGATGAGCCCTTCCCTGACTCTGCCTTACTTTGTTTACTCTTCTAGAAATGGTACTTTCCCAAATCAGCTGCAGCATCTCAAGGTCTCTTCTCTTGCAGGGCCTAGTGAACCAATCTTCCACTCAACTGGATTTGTCTTAAAATGCTGATTGAAGCTTGCCATTCATGCATTTTGCCCTAGGATCATTTTGGTGCTTTCCACAGGAGCCAGAGCTTGCTAACTACAGCTCTCTTTTAACCACGGCTATATTTATACCATCACATAGACAAGCATATTTGAACAAACTGATCCAGAAATGATCACCTTAGTTTCTCAGTGATTCTCTATTGCTACTATAAGCCTAATTGCTCCAAACTCAGCATTGGAAACATCTGTACTGCATTTTTCCTTTTTCCCCTTCATCTGTGTCTTTGATCCAAGAAGAGGAAGAGACAAAATGGAATTATCTCCAAATCCCAATAATTCAACATCCACTTAGCATTTTCAAGATAAGATTGTCTTTATGCTTGTGGAGAGCTGCCTGATTTTTACTGAAGGTATCTCTAGCATTCAGGAGCCTAGAAATCTGTAACAAGCATCTTGAATTCCAGACTCTGAATTCATACGAAGTAGAGACTGAAATTTCAAGACTGAGATTCACAAGCCCTTAGGAAAGTCAGGTATGTCCTATCTGAGAGAGAGTCATGACTGACAAAAAAAAGACCACTGAGACAAACTTTGATAATGATTACACTTCAATAGTTAAAGGCCTATGATTTCCTAAAAATAGGTATTCCCACTAACAAATCAATTAATCAACAAATATTTATTAAATGCCACCAGGCACTGTCCTAAGCTAAGGATAGGATAGATATAATGAAATAACCCTTAGCTATAAGGAGCTCATTTTAACAGGGGAGGCAATACCATATCTAATAACATATCTAAATATATAAAAATAAATGTAAATAAATACAAATAATAACAGCTGTTATTTATATAACACTTTTATATATGTTATCTGATTTGATCCTTGTAACCACCCTGGGAGGTAGGTGCAATTATTACCCTCATTTAACAAATGGGGAAATTGAGGCTAAAAGAGGTTCAGTGAGTTGCCCAAGGGCCACACAGCCCTTGTGTATGAGGCAGAATTGTAATACAGATCTCCTTCACTCTTGAGTCTAACACTCAAGCCACTCTGCTTCCTAACTGCCTCAAAATACATACAAAGTAGATGTGCAGGGTGCCTCTGAGCAGTGTCACCATCATCATTCTTAGGCCATGCTGCTGTTGAACCTTGCGTATCTTAGCTAGGCTGATTATCATATGCGACCATAACCAATAAGGCCAAATTCAAAACCATGTTGGCTTAGAGGACCTGCCAGAGTGTGTGCTACTAATAAAGTCTTCTAGAACCTAGTATCGTTCTGATAACAAGATTAGGCTTTGAAGAAGATTTCAGTGGAACAGGACTTTAGTTGATTCTAGAAATGAGTGAAAAACCATTCCAAAATAAATATATTTGTTTATAGTTATTCCCCACATATAACTCTCAAGCCTTTAACTTACAAATGTGAGTGTGAGAAAAGATAATTTGGTTGTACTTTGTTTCCTATTTCATATCTCAGGCAAACTTACTTATCACCTACTGTTACTTGTAAAGATACCAATTTATATTTTTTTTTATAATTTGAAATTCTTAATCTCATTCTGCCGGTATATCCTACTGTGTATCATTTTGACATTTGAAGGCACCTAGAGGCATAGAAAACCTCCTTTAAGCAGGGTCTTACTTTTAAAGAAATGAAATGTGGAAACAACACAATTACCTGGTATCGTCAGGGGAATGAGACATTACGCATATGTGAATTTTTCAGATAACTTATTGTTCTTTGGACATTACAACTCTTTTCTTTCAAATATTTACCATTTTGGATAGAAATATTTCCATAATGTTTCATACTTCACTGCCTTTTTAATTTTTTTTTATTTTTTGAAAGTTCAAAAAAGGTATGCGTCAATCTATATTCAGACACCATCAGTTCTTTCTCTGGGGATGGCTAGCATTTTTCAATGTAAGTCCTTCAGGGTGGTCTTGGATTGTTGTATTGTTGAGAATAGCTAAGTCATTCATAGCTGATCATCTTACAATATTGCTGTTACTTCATAAACAGTACATTTCACTTTGCATCAGCCCATACAGGTCTTTCCAGGTTTTGCTGAGAGCATCCTGCTCATCATTTCTTATTGTACAATAGTATCCCATCATAATCACACCACAACTTGTTCAGCCATCCCCCAACTGATGGATATCACCACAAATTCTAATTCTTTACCCCCAGAAAGAGCTGCTATAAATATATAGGTCCTTTTTCTTTTTTGTTTTTTTTTTAATGTCTTTTGGGATACAGACCTTGTAGTGGTATTGGTAGGTCAAAAGGTTTTATAGACCTTCCTTAGGGCTTAGTTCCAAATTGCTCTACAGAATGTTTGAATCAGGTTACAACTCCACCAACAATGTATTAATATCTCATTTTTCCCACATCCCCTCCAACATTTGTCATTTTCCTTTTCTGTCCCATTTGCCAATCTGATAGGTATGGGATAGTACATCAGAGTTATTTAATTTGCATTCCTCCAATCAATAGTGAGTTGAATTTTTTTTATATGGTTACAGATAACTTGGATTACATCATCTGAAAACTGATCGTATCTTTTGATCATTTATAAACTGGGGAAGAGCCCTTATTTTTATAAATTTGACTCAGTTCTCTGTATGTTTGAGAAATGAGGCCTTTATCAGAGAAATTTGTTTCAAAATTTTTTTCACAGTTACAGCTGCTAAATGTATTTCCAGCCTTCCTAGTCCCCTGCCCCACCCTCCATTTAGTCTATTCTCTCTCTCTTTTCACCCAATGTGTGTGGGCTCTGGACAGGCTTCCATCCTAGTGTCAAAGACCCATCCTATGGACATCATAAGTTTTCTTAGGCCAAAAAAGAAAGTCTTACCCTGACCTATTGTTGACCCTGACACTCCAAAAGTTGATTTGAGGCATCATTTTAAAGTTGTTGGAGGGGGTATTGAGAAAATTCAGCTGCATTGCTGTCTCTAAACCACCAGAAGCTAATAAGTAGCTTCTAGCTTATTACTACTTATACTCTGTAATCTTTTATACACAAATGCCTGGGCTAGGACATGGAATCTGCTTCCACTACTAGCTCCTTCACTCTATCCCCACCAAATAAAGCTAATAGTTTTGATGAGTTTCTAGCTTCACAGAGACCTCTTTACCTTCTGTCACTACCCAGAACAAGGGGTGAGTTGAACTAATAAAAGATTGGTCTTGGAACAGGATAACAGTAGAGTTTTCGGCTAATATGGCTAACCCAAGGCAAGGGGTGGGCTGGCCACAGTGCCCCCTGGAATTTGTAGTTCTTCCCACTTTGGGGAAGAGAGGAAACTAATGGAGATCACCCTCAGACCTAAATAGAAAGGTAAAATTTTGACTGATAGTGGCACTTGGTGAAGAAACTGGAGGACAGAAGAGGAGAGAAGGGTAGATGATTACAGCTGCTCAAAAAGAACTTTGGAAGGTGAGAGATGACCTCTGCATGAACAAGGGGAAGGACGTTTGATAAGCCCCATCTTGTTGTTGTTGTTGTTGTTCAGTTTTATCTGACTCTTCATGTCCCCATTTGGGGTTTTCTTGGCAAAGATAGTGGAGTGGTTTGCCATTTCCTTCTCCAGCTCATTTTACAGGGGAGGAAACGGAGGCAAAAAGGGTTAAGGGATCACACAGATGGTAAGCATCTGAGGCCAGATTTGAACTCAGAAAGATCAGTCTTCTGGACTGCGCCACTTAGCTGCCCAACCTGGCCTTTCTTACAACTACTTAATTTTTTTTTGAAGATTATATTTGTTGGATTTTTAAAATTAATTTTATAAACATCTGTGACTGATCTTGTCTTTGAGTTACCTGGTGTCCTTTGTAACAGAAGGCTGTGGGAGAACAATGGGAGCTGCTGGAGGGCAGGCCTTTTCTTAGCACAGGCCTGGAGGTGGAAACTCCAGCCCATTGTTAGAAAGTTCTGCTCTCTAACTGGGAGGGGTGGCAAGAGAAGTTTGGCCTCTGACAAGTGGGAACATTATTGGGGGTATTTTATTATTGAGCTTAACTGAGTTTTCCAAATTTCTTCTCTTGTGTCACATGAAGTCACTTCCTGGAATCTAGTTACACAGGAAGCACCACTCTGAGTTCTTCTCACTTCTCCCGGGGGTACTTTCAGCTTGTGAAAGGCTTTCAAATTGTTTATGGTCCTAGAAAGAGGGCAAAGCTAACTACAATTACAAATATGTACATTAATTGCCTCTCATTTTGCAATACTGTCCATAGATTCATTTAAAATAATGATGTGATAATGAGTTAGTCCCTGGTCCGTATTAGCATTAAAGCTTTTAGAAACTGTTAAAATCAATGTCAACACCAACATCCTATTTGAAGAAGAAAATGCGACATAATAGTTGCTGTGAAAACTATCTCATTGATTCGAGTGAATTCTCTGCCTCATTTTAAAGAAGCTAAATTAAAGGGAAGCACATGGTATGTCAGAGATGAAAACATTTTCTTCCCTTCTCCATTCCTTTCTTTTTTCTTTTTTAATTTAGCATAGGGCACAGATACTGAGCAAAGCTTTGTCAGTGGTAGAGACATTTACTTGAGCAACAAGGCTGAACTTTGTGAACATGTTTTTATTTTGTACAGCCTTCCCTCTATCTCAGAGTTCACCACAAATATGCAATCCATACAATTCTTTTTAATACTAAGAGTGAGCTCTAGCTCTGTATTGGATGCTCACATTGAGGTCGTACTTACATGGTGTCAAATTTTCCTGATAGAAAGTGGATAGTTCACATCTTGGAGTCAAATATTACCCTTATATCAGTGATACCAATGTCAGGGGTCAGGGTTCCATCTTAGGGACTGTCATACTTACTTGACTGGTCCTTCAAAAAGAATCATTTTGCCAGACAGCTTCACAGTCTGGAGCCAACTCTACATTTGTAAAGGACATAGACAATAATATTTCAGAGCAATGTTTTATGGAAACAAAACAAGTAAGTGATCTTTCTTTGCAAAGTTCTTCAATGTAGTTTATCTATATTACTTAAGGTATAATGATAGATGGACTTAAAGTCAGGATAACATAAGTGCAAATGTCTTTATCACTTACTAACTATATGTCATTTAACTTCTTTCTGCCTCAGTTTCCAGCATTGTTGGTGAGGAGAAAATGAGATCATATGTATAAAGTTCTTTGGAAACCTCAAAGCATTATACAAATATTAGTTGTTATCATTGTCATCATTCTGATATCAGTCTCTGTATTAGGCCCTTAAAACAAATATCTGATGCTCCACTCCCATTGCCCCACCCTACCAAAAAAAATCCGATAAATCTTGAGTATAGCTCCCTCACTGATGCTTTCTGTAGTTGGATTCCTCTAGTGTCCTTGGGTATCTCCCTAACATTCAGTTTTACCTACTGTGTTTCACTATAAAAATTTGGAAGGTCTAGCTGATGTCGTGGTTCTCCCCACAGTGCTCACCATTCTAGAAACTCTATACCATACCATGAATTTCCCTTTATTAAGCTATATCTCTTGTATTTTTTCAGGACTTATCACTCTCTCTAGGAATACAGACTGGTGGAGAAGTATTACTTTTCACAGAGTAACATCCACCCTCTTAAAGTATCCAGCAGGGGTTGGTTAGATCACAAAGGAATTGATATGGCTCACTGGGTGATTTTTAAAGAACCAAAAGCACTACATAAATGTTAGTAAATGCTCCATAGTTAGTACTCCATATTCTTCATGATTGCAATCAATATAGGATATCTAAACTGATGAACATTGATTTTCTATTTAAGATAATTTGGAAATGCATTTGACTGGATTGATGTCACCTGGCTGGTAATAAGTTTTATTTCATCTTTTAAATACATGATATTATGTATGTTATTACTGCATCTCAAATTTTTCTCATATTATGAAGTTTGGGAAACCATTGTATCAGAAATGCTGTTAAAACAGTAACTACTCTTTTAATCTGGATAACGTTTGATTATGAGATGACCTGTTAAAAGAATGTGGTCAAAGTGTTAGAAAAGAACTTAAATATTTGATGGGGTATATTTTGCTTTAATAACAATAATAGCTTACTCTTGGGAGAAAAAAGTAGCAAAGTCCTCTTCAAGTCATCCTTATCTGTGAGGTTCCTTGGGACTTTCTACTTGGGTAGGATCATAAGTTCTTAATCAGCCTTAATGACTGTAAGACTTGTAAAGTTCTAAAGTACTTAATTTGGGAAACTATGATCACACTCAGTCAAATTAAAGTATTTATAGGTTTACTTGTACTAAAGCATTTTATTCAATAGATTATTTGGTTATCACTTATGAAAACTATAAAGTTGTACCTGTTAATAGACTGCATTGAAGCTACATCTTTCAACCAACTTAGTAATAACAGGCCTTATATTCAAAGATCTCAGTCATGACTTAGGGTGAATAGGCAATACAGATTGGAGGCTTACTATAGTTAGATTTTTTCTGGGGCTTTGAGTCAGCTGTCAGGTATTCACTGAATATACAAAAATTCTAGAATGTGGCTATTCTTCATTTTTAAATGAACAAATTAGATGTCCTTATACTGTCTCATTGTTCACTATTATTAAATCATGATAAAAATAATAACCACCTAGCCCTATGCTGTGATTAGTGAAAATTTGCTGTTTGAGGTAGAATCTTTTGATATTGTAATTTGATATTGTTCTCAATTTTATGTCAGATATGGTTGTCCAGATTGTCATTAATCCAATAGTCTACTATTCAAGAGGAAAGTGATGTACTGCCCAAAGGGAGTACAGTTTGAGAATTGATACAAGTGGATGTCTGTCCCTGAGAAAAGCTGAGGGGATGACCTTGTGTAGGCAAAATTAGGAACCTCGTGACTCAGTTTCTCATTGTGCTCTTTCCTTTCTGAACAGTAAACTTTCCCACCTGGTTAATTTCCAAGCCTGACTATGGTACCCTGTGAATAATGTGGAACTTCGATACATGGTTAGCCAATAACTATGACTCTTGCCTGGAATCAAACGGAGCTAAGGGTGTTAGTTTTACCCTTTTATGGCTTATGTCAGATCAGTCTGTGCCCTAGAGGAGACGGTCTTGATATCATCATCATAACAATTTCCCTCCTTTTTCTTTCAGAGCAGATTTCTAAAATCAGAGCTGGTGAGTGTTGGAAGTTTTGTTGTAATAGCAAATCTATTAATTAATAGATTAATATTAAAACATCTTTGAGTTACTAATAATAGGATGCAAATATGAAAGGTCTTGTTTTCAATCTGAATTTCTCATCAATTCCATATCCTAAGCAAATGAGTTCTTGGGCTTGCCATCCACTTGCTATTACTTATATATTCATGAATAAGATTAAGTCCTTGAAGTGTCTCATTCTTTGAGGATGATATGGGAGATAATATCCTCAAAAGGTAGAAATAAGACAAAGATTTAAAAGTTTTCTAATGAAATGGAGCAGAAAGCAACAGGATCAGACTGTTTTATCTGGTAATGATAATTAGGAGGCATATGAGAGTCAGCATGATATAGTGGATAGGTAGATGGTCTCTAAATCTAGTAGACTTGAATTGAAATTCTGTTTCTAACACATACTGAATGTGTAACACTGAGCAAGTCACTTAATCTCTGTGTCCCAACAAACTTTTTTTTAAATCATTATTTATTTACTTAATATTTTTAGTTTTCAGCATTAATTTTCACAAAAGTTTGAATTACAAATTTGCTCCCCATTTCTACCCTCCTCCCACTCCAAGATGACACATATTCTGATTGCCCCATTCCCCAGTCAGCCCTCCCTTCTGTCACCCCACTACCCTCCATCCCCTTTTCCCTTATTTTCTTGTAGGGCAAGATATGTTTTTATGCCCCATTGCCTATGTATTTTATTTCCTAGTTGAATGCAAAAACTTTTTTTTGAACATCTGCTTTTAAAACTTTGAGTTCCAAATTCTCTCCCCTCTTCCCTCCCCACTCGCCCTCCCTAAGAAGGCAAGCAATTCAACATAGGCCACATGTGTATCATTATGCAAAACCCTTCCACAATACTCATGTTGTAAAAGACTAACTATGTTTTGCTTCTTGCTATCCTATCCCCCTTTATTCAATTTTCTCCCTTGACCCTGTCCCTTTTCAAAGTGTTTGCTTTTGGTTACCTCCTCCCCCTATCTGCTCTCCCTTCTATCATCCACTCTTTTTTTATCTCCTTCCTCCTTCTTTCCTGTGGGGTAAGATACCCAAATGAGTGTGTATGTTATTCCCTTCTCAGGTCAAATCTGATAAGAGCCAGATTCAGTCATTCTCCCTCACCTGCCCCTCTTCCCTCCCAACAGAACTGCTTTTTCTTGCCACTTTTATGTGGGACAATTTACCCCCTTCTATCTTTTCCTTTCTCCCTCTCTTAATATATTCCTCTCTCATCCCTTAATTTGATTTTTTTTAGATATCATCCCTTCATATTCAACTCACCCTGTGAGTTGTGCCCTCTCTCTCTCTCCATATAGATAGATAGATAGATAGATATACACACACACACACATATGTATAACATATATATGTGTAATATATATATATATATATATTTCCCTTCAGCTACCCTAATACTGAGGTCTCATGAATTATACACATCATCTTTCCATGTAGGAATGTAAACAAAACAGTTCAACTTTAGTAAGTCCCTTATGAGAAAGCTTGAAAGTCCCCTATTTTATTAAAAATCCATATTTTGCCTTGGAGCATGATAGTCAGTTTTGCTGGATAGGTGATTCTTGGTTTTAATCCTAACTCCATTGACCTCCAGAATATCATATTCCAAGCCCTTTGATCCCTTAAGGTTGAAGCTGCCAGATCTTGTGTTATTCTGATTTTGTTTCCACAATACTCAAATTGTTTCTTTCTGGCTGCTTGTAGTATTTTCTCCTTGATGTGGGAGCTCTGGAATTTGGCGACAATATTCCTAGGAGTTTTCTTTTGGGGATCTTTTTCAGGAGGCAATCAGTGGATTCTTTCAATTGCTATTTTAACCTCTGGCTCTATCAGGGCTGTTTTCCTTGATAATTTCTTGAAAGATGATATCTAGGCTCTTTTTTTGATCATGGCTTTCAGGTAGTCCAATACTTTTTAAATTATTTCTCCTGGATCTATTTTCCAGGTCAGTGGTTTTTCCAATGAGATATTTCACATTGTCTACCATTTTTTCATTCCTTTGGTTCTGTTTTATAATATCTTGATTTCTCATAAAGTCACTAGCTTCTACTTGCTCCAATCCAATTTTGAAGGTAGTATTTTCTTCAGTGGTCTTTTGGACCTCCTTTTCCATTTGCCTAATTCTGCCTTTCAAGGCATTCTTCTCCTCATTGGCTTTTTGGAGCTGTTTTTACTTTTGAGTTAGTCTATTTTTTAAGGTATTATTTTCTTCAGTATTTTTGGGTCTCCTTTAGCAAGTCATTGACTTGTTTTTCGTGATTTTCTCACATCACTCTCACTTCTCTTCCCAATTTTTCCTCTACTTGTATAACTTGCTTTTCCAAATCATTTTTGAGTTATTCCATGGCATGAGACCAGTTCATGTTTTTCTTGGAGGCTTTTGATGTAGACTCTTTGACTTTGTTGACTTCTTCTGGCTGTATGTTACGGTCTTCTTTGTCACCAAAGAAAGATTCCAAAGTCTGAGTCTGAATATGAGTCCATTTTTGCTGCCTGGCCATGTTCCCAGGCAACTACTTGACCCTTGAGTTTTTGGTCGGGGTGTGACTGCTTGTAGAGTAGAAAGTACTTTGCCCCAAGCTTGAGGAGCTGCACTGTTGTTTTCAGAGCTATTTCTACACAGTAAGCTCTGCCACACCAGTGCTTCTCCTCCCCCAAGAACTGCCAACCAGAACCACAACTCAGATCTTAAGCAGGCTCTGCACTCCTGCTCTGATCAGCCACTTAATTCCTCCCACCAGGTGGGCCTGGGGCCTGAAGCAACTTTATCTGTGGTTCTGTAGCTGCACCACCTCCACGGCCCTAGGGTGGTGGCCAAACTGCAAACACCTTTCACTCTGTCCCCACAGCTTTTCCCACTTATCTTCTCTGTTGTCTTTGGTGTTTGTGGATTGAGAAGTCTGGTAACTGCCACAGCTCACTGATTCAGGGCACTAGGGCCTGTTTTGCCTGCCTCCTGGTCTGGTTGGTCTAGGCATGGATCCTGCTGGGCTCTGCTCTGCTCCCAGCTCCTTGTGATAGACCTTATCCAGTGACCATCCAGGCTTTCCTGGGCTCACACCCTGCTTCCCTCTGCTATTTTGTGGGTTCTGCAGTTCTAGAATTTGTTCAGAGCCATTTTATAGGTGTTTGGAGGGTCCTGGGGGAGAGCCCTAGTCAAGTCCCTGCTTTCAGGCTGCCACCTTGGCTCCGTGCCCCACCCCCCCGCCCCCCAATAAACTTTTTAAGGCTATAAGTTTCAGAGAAAGTGCTGATTTACATTTTTAAAGGAAGGACCTTACAGAAGTACCCCAAACCAATGAAATCACAGCATTAGTCTAATAACAACAACAGTAAAAATAATAGCCATATAGTGTCTTATGCTTCCAAAACACTAGCACTTTATTTACATCTCATTTGAGGCTCACAATAACCTTGTGAGATAAATAGTAATACCTTCATTTTCTGGAACTCAAGATGAAATTACAAACTAATATATTAAAAAGCAAGGAAATATTTTTTCTCTAAAATAGCATTCTTCCAAGCTATGAAACAATGAAAAAGATGGATTTTCAACAAGAGGAAAGAATCTGAGCCTTTCCTTCAGAATAAATCAAAGGTCAGCTAGCCATTTGATATGAACATTTATCCAACAAAAGAAGCAAAAAAGTTAAAGGAGGTTATATGGCAGGAAAAGACCAAGCAGTTAAACAAATGCTTATATCTTTCTATTGCATTTTGTAACTTTCACCTTGTTTGGAGATCATTGAGAGAAAAGGAAAAAAAAGTATCTTTTCATAAACTTTAAAAAGAATGTCATAGGAACAGAGAAGAGGGGAAGGATGATAAGGTGAATTTATATCTCTTAGACTAGAATTCATGTTACCTAATTCATGAATTAATTTTTCCAGACCTAAGTATGCGCAGGGTCCTTTCTTCAAATAGGAAATGAAGAAAGCACGGACATGTCTAGCCTAAAAGATCTGGGGAGAAAGTTGGAAGGGAATAGGGGAGTAGATCTTCGGTGTGAGGATTGGAATGAAGTTCCTTTTGTACATAAGGAATGTTCTCTGAAAACTTCACAGTGTTTTCCTGTGGAATATAGTGGAGAGTCAAAGGCCTCACTACAGGTTCCAGTCATCGAGAGGAGACATTTCAGGCACATTTCTGAACATGTGAGGCTCTACTTAAGACTATATCCCACAATAGAAAAGGAGGAATCTGAATCCCTAGGCATGCCTGGCACAAAGGGCAAGTAGAAGGTATACACAGGGTTTCAGAGAGGATATAGATGATATAGATGACACCTTGATGTACAAGTGATAAATGCAAGGTTGAGCTCATGTCCCAGTATTCTAAGCAAAGAAATTAATTGTTATATTTCTTTTAGTACCTTCCCCTGTCTCCTTCATTTATTAATATTTTGGGAAATAGACAGCTCAGGGGTGGATATTCAAGCAAAGAAGTATGGAGATCCCTAATTGTACTAGTAATTGGTCTAGATAAAACAGGGGACAAGGCTTTTTGCCTTAAATAGGAATGATAGAGAAAATGAAGAACATTTTTCTGCAAAGCTCACGAATGGAAAGATCATTTTCTAAGGAAACCTAGGAGAAAAGAGTATAGAATTAATATTTTTGGAAAGCATACAAGAAATTAATATTATTTATACTAAGAGATTAGGATTGTGGTGGTGGGAGGTGGTAAAGGGAAGATTCTGGACCATACCCTTTTTTGATTTGAGAAAGGAGAGAAAGAGAGGGAAACAAAGAAAGAAACACAGAGAGAATGAAAATAAAATTAGATTCAAGGAATTAGGGCTTAAGATAATGGGAGGAAAGTAGGGTCAAATTTCTGTTAGTAAAGCCAATCTTAAAGACCTAACGCCATTCTAAAAGAGAAAAAAGTAATAATATAGCAGAATCTAATGTAGAAAAACACAAAATCAAAAACTACAATACTAGATGTAAAAGAATTAAACTTCCCAATAAAGCAATAAAGATTGGCAGAATGGCTAAGAAAACAAAATCAAATAATTACTTGCTTTATAAAAACACATTTAAACTGCAAAAACATATATGGAATGAAAAGTATGTGTGGGAATAAATTTATTTTGATGATCTTAAAAAGGAGCTGCAATTGCTTGAGATATGACAATAAATATCAATACTGTCAGAAACAAACAGAAATTGCATTATTCTTAGGCAATATCATAATTAAATAGATTTAAATTCTCAAAGGAAAAGTTAATTGAACAAAGAAACTGATAGCTATACAGTAACTCTAGATGACTTTAATATGCCTCTTTGAGAGCTCAGTTAATGCAACAAAAAGCTAAACTAGAAAGAAATTGAATAGTTAGAAAAATTTAGATGTCTATTGCCTCTTTCTCTTCCCTCCTAGCATTAGATGATACTTTCACAAAAATCAGTTCTATACTAGGACATAAAACAATCTTTTACAAATGTAGAAAGGCAGAAATATTAAGTGGATTTTTAAATATAATGAAATACAGTAATCAGTGAAGGAAGTAGGGACAAAAAATATAGAACTTGGAGGAAAGGGGTGATTTAAGGGGTAACAGATGACATAAAGCCAAAAAAATCAATAAAATATTTTTTTACAAAAGTGTAGACAAAAATGGAGACTAGATGATTATTTAAAAGAGAATGGTAAGACAACATAATATTTATGGGATGCAGCTGATGTAAACCTTAGGGAAATTTTTATTGCCAAAAAAAAGATTTAGAAAGATTAAAGGAGTTAATTTATTACGATTTTTTAAAACTAAAAAATTGACAAATTGACAACCCTAACATAAAAAAAAAGAAATCTAAGGACAGATAAAATTGAAAATAGAAAGACTACTGAACTAATAAATAAAACAAAACTGTTTTCAAGAGATTAACAAAATCAATAAATTGTTATCAGCTCATTTTATTTAAAGAAAGTGAAAATCAAATTGCCAATATTAAAAAAATTAAAGCAAGGTGATTTCATAACAATAAGGTAATGAAGAGAATTATAGGACACTAACTATGCACCAGTAAATAGAACATAGAGGAAATTGTTAGTTATCTATTTAAAAAAATACACAGATTAACATAATACGAAGTCCTAAGCAAAACTTCAGAAAATGAATTCAAATGAGAAATAAACTACCATCTGCTATTAATTGGAACAATGTATAAGAGTAAGGGATATTCCCAAATACATAAGTGGTCAAAGCAAATAGTTTTCTACTGAAAAATGTAAGTAAATCATTTGAAAAATGTTACAAATAATTAATAACAAGAGAAAACACCAACTCTGATTTCATGTCGTACCTAGCACATTGGCAGAAATGTCAAAATACAGAAATAGTCAAGATTAAATGGGTTGTAAAAAGATGAGAATTTTCATACAATTTTTATGGAACTTCAAATTTGCCTAACTGTTCTAAAAAACACATTTGAATCATTTAAGAAAAATTCCCATTCTACTTGTATCCTCTGATTCAGTCAATCTCACTAATAGTGGTGTGCTTCAAGGAGGTTAGCAGCAGAAGGAAAGTCCCTGTGAATACAAAAATTTGTCATAGTAGCATTTTTGTAGCCGCAACAAGCTGGAAACAAAGTATGTGCCACGGATTGGAGAATGGTCAAACAAATAGTAGATGACTGTAATGTAATATCATAATGCCAGGAAATAAAGATACAAAGAATTAAGAAAAACAGAAGGACATAGATCAAAGAAAGGAGAACCCAGAGAAAGTACACAATGACACAATAAAAATCAAATCAATTAGAGACCAATTTGGTTACACATAAATGTGCTAAACATTCTTCCTTGTTAGATATCATAAGGGTGAATGAAATGTTACATGTATTAGATGAAATTACCTTTTCTGACATCTTTATTGAACATTTGTTGAGTAGAGGATAATAAAGGTATTCTTATGGGGGAGGAGACAATGTTGTTTGGAAAAGACAGTGTCCAACATACAACACTAAAAAAAAATAGCCTATACTTTCAGTTAGTAGCAGAGATTTGGGGGAGTATTGGGCAAATGATAATTTCAATAATTTTAGTCAAGTACTTAAAAGAGCTAATTTAGAAGTGGTCAGAGTATTTTAAAAGGTCCTGAGCAATTTGTGAATATCCTATACTGAAAGAGAAACAGCCCTCCCAGGTATCAGAAGAGGGAGCTTGGTCAAGAGTTGGCATCATATCTGGATCTGGATTCTCAAAAATGACTTGTTGAAAGCTAAAAAATAAATGAAAATCCTTCTTTTTACAACCTGCTGTGGAAGCCAGGGCAATAGAAAAGGGGAATAATTCGGTCTAGTATATTATTTTTGGAGTTGGTATACAAAACTGTAACTTTTGCCAGACCATACGATCTAGAGTTGGAGTAAATATTAGAGATTTCTACTCCAGGGGCTTGAGCTTCATTATTCAGATGATGATAGTGAGACCAAGAAGAATTAAGTAACCCACGACATCTGGATTTAAACCAAAGTCCTCTGTCTCTTAATTCATTACTTCCCCCCTCTCCATTCTGCTATAAAGCAAAATCCTGTTTCCCTTAGTGACAAAGACTTTGCCTACAACAAAGGAAGCTTCTTCCAGCTGACTTCAACAGAATGATTTTGGTTTGGTTTATTTTACTTTGCTTTGCCTAACCAACTATTATGCTGAGAAAACTGCATTGGTACATCCCCTCCCCTCACTAAAGGAGAGTGTTGGAGATGGAGAAGGGGAAGATTTCATATGAAATTATCAGCAAGTCTAGTAGACAGAGAGTAGCATCCAAAACCGTCTGCTAGAAAAAGAATCATTGCATATGACACTCTAAGTACCTAGGAACTTATTTACATAATCATTAGGATAAAGTTGCTTATTAATTGGTTCTGTTCATTTCCCAAGAATTCTGATTTGTCTTCCACAATCTTTCAACAAATCAAAGGCGCAGAGCCAAGAAGGCGGCTGGAAAGCAGGGACTAGCATGAGCTCCCCGCCAAGCCCCTCCAAAAACCTATAAAAATGGCTTTGAACCAATTCCAGAACTGCAGAACCCAGAAAATAGCAGAGGGAAGCAGGGCTCCAGCCCAGGACAGCCTGGATGGTCTCTGGGTGAGGTCTATCCCACATGGAGCTGGGAGGCGAGCAGAGTGGAGCAGAGCAGAACTCAGCATGCGCTGCGCGGACCAACCAGACGATGAGCCAGGCATAGCGCGCCCTAGCGCCCTGAATCAGTGAGCTGCAGCAGTTACCAGACTTCTCAACCCACAAACACCAAAGACAACAGAGAAGGTTAGTGGGAAAAGCTGCGGGAGTAGAAGGAGTTTGTGGTTTGGCCACCACCCCAGGGGCAGCGGAAGTAGGGCAGCTACAGAACTACAGCTGCAGTTACTTCTGGCCCCAGGCCCACCTGGTGGGAGGAATTAAGTGGCAGATCAGAGCAGGAGTGAAGAGCCTGGTGAATATCTAAATCCAGTCTGGGCTGGGGGTTCCTGGGGAAGGAGGAGCACTGGTGTGGCAGAGCTGGCGCATCCCCCCAGGCATGGAACATAGTTCTCTTAACTCTACAAGCAGTCATACCCCACTGAAAAACTCAAGGGTCAAGTTAATTGGCTGGGAATATGGCCAGGCAGCGAAAACGCAACCAGATTCAGTCTCAGACTCTGGAATCTTTCTTTGGGGACAAAGAAGACCAAAACATACAAACAGAAGAAGTCAACAAAGTGCAAGAGCCTACACCAAAAGCCTCCAAGAAAAACATGAACTGCTCCCAGGTCATGGAAGAGCTCAAAAAGGATTTGGAAAAGCAAGTTAGAGAAGTAGAGGAAAAATTGGGAAGAGAAATGAGAAGGATGCGAGAAAACCATGAAAAACAAGTCAATGACTTGCTAAAGGAGACCCAAAAAAATACTGAAAAATATACTGAAGAAAACAACAACTTAAAAAATAGACTAACTCAAATGGCAAAAGAGCTCCAAAAACCCAATGAGGAGAAGAATGCCTTGAAAGGCAGAATTAGGCAAATGGAAAAGGAGGTCCAAAAGACCACTGAAGAAAATACTACCTTAAAAATTAGACTGGAGCAAGTGGAAGCTAGTGACTGGATGAGAAATCAAGATATTATAAAACAGAACCAAAGGAATGAAAAAATGGAAGACAATGTGAAATATCTCATTGGAAAAACCACTGACCTGGAGAATAGATCCAGGAGAGATAATTTAAAAATTATTGGACTACCTGAAAGCCATGATCAACAAAAGAGCCTAGATGTCATCTTTCAAGAAATTATCAAGGAGAACTGCCCTGATATTCTAGAGCCACAGGGCAAAATAGAAATTGAAAGAATCCACCGATCACCTCCTCAAATAGACCTCAAAAAGAAATCTCCTAGGAATACTGTCGCCAAATTCCAGAGCTCCCAGATCAAGGAGAAAATATTGCAAGCAGCCAGAAAGAAACAATTTGAGTATTCTGGAAACCCAATCAGAATAACCCAAGATCTAGCAGCTTCTACATTAAGAGATCAAAGGGCTCGGAATACGATATTCCGGAGATCAATGGAGCTAGGATTAAAACCAAGAATCACCTATCCAGCAAAACTGAGTATTATGCTCCATGTCAAAATATGGATTTTTAATAAAATAGAGGACTTTCAAGCTTTCTCGGTGAAAAGACCAGAGCTGAATAGAAAATTTGACTTTCAAACACAGGAATCAAGAGAAGCATGAAAAGGCAATCAAGAAAAAGAAGAAGAAAAAGAAATTGCAAGGGACTTACTAAAGTTGAACTGTTTTGTTTACATTCCTACATGGAAAGATGATGTGTATGATTCATGAGACCTCAGTATTAGGGTAGCCGAAGGGAATATGCATATATATATATATATATATATATATATATATATATATACATATATATGTTTATGGATATATATATATGTATATGTGAGTGTGTGTGTATGTATATATAATATATATATGTATATATATATATATATATATATATATAGAGAGAGAGAGAGAGAGAGAGAGAGAGAGAGGGCACAGGGTGAGTTGAAGATGAAGGGAAGATATCTAAAAGAAATAAAATCAAATTAAGGGATGAGAGAGGAATATATTGAGAGAGGGAGATAGGGAGAGATAGAATGGGGTAAATTATCTTGAATAAAAGTGGCAAGAAAAAGCAGTTCTGCAGGAGGGGAAGAGAGGGCAGGTGAGGAAGAATGAGTGAATCCTGCTCTCATCAAATTTGACCTGAGGAGGGAATACCATACATACTCATTTGGGTATCTTACCCCACAGGAAAAAAGGAGGAAGAAGATAAAAAAAAGGGGGGATGATAGAAGGGAGGGGAGATGGGGGTGGAGGTAATCAAAAACAAACATGAAAGGGGACAGGGCCAAGGGAGAAAATTCAATAAAGGGGGATAGGTTAGGAAGGAGCAAAATATAATTAGTCTTTCACAACATGAGTGTTGTGGAAGGGTTATACATAGTGATATGCATGTGGACTATGTTGAATTGCTTGACTTCTTAGGGAGGGTGGGTGGGAAGGGAAGAGGGGAGAGAATTTAGAACTCAAAGTTTTAAAAACAGATGTTCAAAAACAAAAAAAAAAAGTTTTTGCATGCAACTAGAAAATAAGATACACAGGCAATGGGGTGTAGAAATTTATCTTGCCCTACAAGAAAGGAAGGGAAAAGGGGATGGGAGGGGAGTGGGGTGACAGAAGGGAGGGCTGACTGGGGAACAAGGCAACCAGAATACACGCCATCTTGGAGTGGGGGGGAGGGTAAAAATGGGGAGAAAATTTGTAATTCAAACTCTTGTGAAAATCAATGCTGAAAACTAAATAAAAAAAAATTAAAAAAAAAACAAATCATGTTTCCTTCATGTATATATGTAGTTATATGGAGTCCAACATATGTCTACGTATATGTACAGAGAGAAAGAGGGGAGAGAGGGATACAGACAGACAGAAAGACAGAGGAGAGAGAGATAGAGAAGCACAGACAGAACTGCATGCATATAAGAACAGATTTTAGGTAGTGAGTTTCACAGATTTTCTAGGCAAGGGCTACAAGTCAGAGAAATAAGAAATCCTCCAAAGTATACTTTGGCCTTTCATGTTGCAAAAGCCTCTGACATAGGTATTATATGAGCATAGATGGATGTCAAAATATTTACACCAACTCTAACATCCAGAGCTGGTATTTGACATGTGGAAAAATGCTAGAAAGAAAAAAGAAAGAAGAAGACATAAACCCGGGACCTCAGAAATACTTATCATTTTTTTAATTAGAAAATGGATAATTCTTACCCAGAGCATGTTCAAGCAGAGTTCTGTCTCCATTTGAAAATATTTTGTGCCATATATCACCTAATCCTCTATTTCATATGGGAAAAAGAAAGTATCTACCTTGAACCAGAACAAAAACAATGTGGCCCGAATCATCAGTTTTAAGACTCAACCAGAGAAAATCAAGACAAATATTGAAGGGGGCAGGGAGGAGGGAGTCATTTTAAATGGGTATACTTCCAGGCATTTGCCTCAAAAAATAAAAGATGGGCTTATCTTACCTTATCTTATATTTAAAAGAACCAATATCTGTTAGCTTTCTAGGCTGATGAGATTTCTGCTTGTAATTTTATAGGGAAAGCAGAATAACACAATTAAGGGAAGAATACACATTTGTTTTAAAAACAAATCAGATTTCTACTTTTGCATTAAAAAAACACTTCTACAAATAGTATCAGAAATATAATAAATTTCCAAAACTAATCGGCTTCACACAAGCCTAGCTAATGAGTGTCATTTGGGTCATATCCTCACATTGCAAATAAATGTTATTGTTTATCAGCCAAACACTTTCTTCAATAAACTTTCTGCACAGCTATTCCTACTTTCCCCATTTGTCATTTAATATTCCTTTTTTGATTTAGCAAACTACTTTCTCTTGTGCCTTCCCTACACCTAATGGAAACTTTTAAATGCTGATAGTAGCTAATTCCCAGACCTTGTAATTGAAAACTAAGCCAGAAGGAAGACTAAATTTCAAAGACACTGACACTATCATTCTTCATAACCCCAAAATAGATCTACCCCTTGAGATACTCCAAATTCTGTGGATACAAAGCTCTGTCTGTCAAAAATCCCCAATGCAACTCACAAAGAAGCATTTATCTGCATTCTTGTGACAAAGACTATCCTTTCTCCGGCCCAACCATGTAAGCAGCATGATTTCTACTTCTATTGATTCATGAGGTATTAGTATGTTTAATTCCCTTGAAGTCCCTTGAATTAATTGAATTCAACTTGATTTATGAACTATCTTTTCTTTTCTATCAAGCCATTAAATCAAGCATATTATAACATTTAGAATATGTATGTAGGTAACAATGGTAAATGTCATACAAACGATTCAGGTAATGGTGGCCAGGAAAGGGGATTTTGATCTCGAAAGTCATAGGAATTATAAGACACACTCTTTCCAAAAGTAAGAATATTATTGATTTTGTTTATTTAATTAATGGAACAAGAGAAGAAAGCAAAAATAAGTAGAACAGTGCTCCATGGCAAGCAGATGACAAGATGCTCTGGACAGACAACTAGATGGTTGAAAGAGATGCAAAGGTAAAGCATGGGCCGGTATCTAGGGCAACCAGGAATTATGAAAGAAGTTACATTTTTTTCTAGTTTGCATTCACCCAGTCACTAAACAACTCATTGGACCCTAGGGTAGGGACTCAAACAATGAGTGAATTAACTTCCCTGAGAGACTTGGGGCAAGCATTTGGGAGGTCCAGGATACAGAGGTACAGATCTGGAGTAGATGATGCAATTCCAGATAGGGAGAAGCAGGGCAGTGGGCAGTGGTAGCAGGCAGGTGGCAAGAAGATGGGAAGATAACTGAATGGCTGTATTTCATTTAATACCATTGAACCCTTTTTCCTAAAATTCTTTCTTCCTTTGCTCTGAGTGACACTGTGGTGGTTTGTTTTGTTTTACTTTGTTTTCCTCTTACCTACCTGGACACCCTTTCTTTGTCTTCTTCAATGTCACTTCTTCTTGTTCCAGCCCCCTGAAAACCGATGCTTCTCATTCTTTATGTCTTCACCTGTATGTTCTATGGGCACCTGAGCCCTAAAATATCAACCACCAAATACTATCTTCCTCCAAAAATGTCCTCCTATCTTCCCTAATTCTGTTAATGATGCCACTATCCTCCAATAACTTATGTTGGCAGAATCATCTTTGACCACTTTTCCTCCCCCTGCCCCAACTCAGTTTAACCATCACTAAGTTCCTCCATTTCTGTCTGCAACATTGCTAACATCTATCCTCATCTATCTTCTCTCCATTCATGCCACCACTATCCAGGTTCAAGGTCTTGTCATTTCTTTTCTTCTCTCTGGCAAAAGCCTTCAAATCTTCTCCATAATCCTAGTCTCTTGACTTCTTTAAGTTTATCCCAAATCACTCTGCCAGATGAAGTTTTCTAAAGGATGCCTCTGAATTTACCACCTCAAACCCATCAATGTTTCCTCATCATCTACCAAATAAAGTCCATAATCTGTTGTGTAGTTTGCAAGGTCCTCTAAAATTCAGCTCCACCCTGCCTTTACTGGTGGATCATCACCAGTCATTGTGACCTTTGTTTTGTCGCTGGACTTTGATGACTCTAGAGGAGAAAGTGAGGCTGACAACTTTGCACAGCTCTGCTTCACTTAAATCTAAGCCAGGAGCAAGTCAAGACATCACCCTCACGGTGTCATTTATCCTCTTCAAGAATGAAGTAACAACTACAACAACCTTTACTGGTCTAATTTCCCACTACCTCTTCCCCCTTTTACACATCTCATAGTCCAGTCAAACAGGACTATTCTCTTTGAACATGCACTATACTTTACGAACTTTGTGTCTTTGCTCTACCATGCCCTCCTAGAATGTATTCCCTCTGCTCTCTTCTCCCAAGTTCTTCTGATTATTTTTTATCTTAGTTCAAAACTCAGTTCATGTCATCTTTTTCTGTAAACTCCTGATCAACCTCAGAGAAAGTGGTCTCTTCCTACTCTGAACCAACATAAGACTTTGTTGCCAGCATAGGAAACCAAGATGCCTCTTTAATTGTATTTTAAAGCTGTTCCCTGAAACCACAGTTATTTGTCCACATATCTTTTATCAATCACTAAAATATAATTTCTATGAGAACATGAGTCATAATATTTCCTTTTGTGTTTCTTTATGAAAAATATCTTATATATTATGAATATTAAGTAAATATTTGGTGATGAATGAATGAAGCATTTATTAAGTGCTTGCTATGTGCAAAGCACTGTCGTAAGCATTGGTAATACAAATGGAAAATTACACAGTCCACCCTCTCAAGGAACTCATATTCTAATGGGTGGGACTATACACACACACACACACACACACATGATACAGTGCCTGGCACATAGTAGGTATTATATAAATATTTGTTGTTGTTATTATGATTGTATGGAAGGTTTCAGCTACAATCAGATTAAAAACGATCTTGCTAGCAGCTACTGTGACTGTATAAAACCAACAACAACCAGCACAAAGAGGGCTGCTAACATAGATTCCTTGATCTGCTTTTCTAAGGAAAGCAACTTTAAGGGGTTAACAATCTCAGTTTAATTAAACATACATATATCATTCACTTAGTTCTGGGAGAAAAGATCAGCTCCCTGAACTTCAAGGCAAATACAAACAGAAATTACAAACATCAACAGACAGACCTTGTCTGATTCAAATCACAATTCATAGTTACCAGAGAAACACCAGTATCTGTCTGGATTATCAAAGCCAGAGGACAGTTACAATGGCTTGCCCAGAGTCTCAACACTCCTTCCATGAGTGAGCCCCAAAAGTCAAACACCAAGTTCCCCTCAATTATATCCTGTTCGGAGCCCTGAGGGCTCTGACCTAACCCAGGCTGGGTGTGTGAAAGTTCCCCATCCTCTGTATCACACCATATATAAGTCAATGACTCCTGATTGCCTCAGTGCTGAGAAACAGCTGAGAAATATTCCAAAACAAAGACAGCAAAAGGTTTCCCACCAATTCAAATGAAGGGGAGATCTGATGGTCTTAGCATTCCAAAAGGGAAGGACAGGGAAAAGTCTGATTGCCTTAACAAGGAGTCATGGTCCTTAGCAGCAAAGCAAATATTAGTATATCATCTTGAATGTCATTTCCATTGATAAAATCATATCAGTTTCTGATATTTAGCCATTTAATTGTGCCAAGGAATTTGGTGGCAAGAACTTTCTTTTATGGGTCTTCAGTAGCTTATTAATAACACACCTTCAGAGTCAGTATCTAGTCTATGTCTCTACAAGAATAATTGCTTCCCAGTGATGAGGGTACAGTCTCTGGGAATCCCCTTGAACTCTCCTTGAATCTTCCCACTAGATCTGGCCTTTGTGTAAGGCCATAAACCTTTCATTATCTAGGCCCAAATCTCTACCTAGCCTAGCCCTCTATTGTCCAGCTGTTTCCCACCCTTGATCCTGATCAAAGTATCTATACCCTAGCTCTGTTACCCTAGCTCTCTCATTGTTTGTCATCTCCAGGTAGCCTTCAGCTACTTCCCACCCTACTCTTGCACAATTGGAGAGCAGTAAGGAATGAATAGAAACTTAAACTTATTTGGTGCTTATGTTTTGCCATCGAATAATTATATTTGTTAAAGCAATTGATTTTATATAGTCTGTTAGGTCTAAGATAAAGCTTGAAAGGAATGATAGTCATAGAATCCCAGATTTAGATGGGATATTAGAGATCATCTATTCTAACCCTTTATTTGAAGAATCAATCCCTTCTCCTACATCCCTGACAAATGGTCATTCAAACTTGTCTTAATTCTTCTCTATATTTTTTTCTATTATTATGATTAATTAATAGGATTCAAAGAGAGGTGTTTTAGCTCCCAATGACCAAATCCACAGGTGCATTCTAGGAAAGACTCTTGAAGACAAGGACTCAGTTCTTTTTGTATATTGCCTCTCTAGTGTCTAGCATACACAAGTAAGTGCTGAATAAGTTCTTATTGAATCAAATTGAATTTGTTAGGATTATTGTCATTCCATAGTATAGCATAGTATTAACATGTGGATTCAGAGTCAAGAAGACCTGGGCTCAAATACATACATTAATCCATACTGTTTCTGTGGCCCTAGACAAGTCACTTAACATCTCAATGGCCCAGACAACTCCCTAAGACTATAAACTGTAAAACTGCAAAAAAAAAAAAAAACAATTCTCCCATAGCCCATCCTAGGTCTCTAGAGTACTGTATACTACATTACTTGTCATTTTTCATGCACTTCCCCTCCAAGAATATAATCACCACCATAGAGAAATTCCTTAAGTCCCTTATATAATGATCATATACTGTCCATTTCAGTAATTTAATTTAAAATATCAATCATAATCATCATCATAATCCACTTTTATTGAGAAATTGCTACACTAAGTAGGGAATGTTTCTAATTGCACTACTTGTCAGTCACTTAGTTAATACTAGGAAAAGAAATTTAATTATATGACTCCATTTTCACAAATAAGGCTCCATAATTTCAGCCAGTCAAACAATTTAATTTCTCAAATAAAATAAAGTATATATGATAGAGCAGGTAAAGTTCCGTAAGAATAATTTATCTCAAAGGATTTCTGCTCATTTAAAACCTTGAGGAGTTTGTTTTGGCCATTTCAACCTTCTCCTTTTTCACCCATCTATCCTCTCAGAGTTAGCCTTAAAAAGAGACAAAATCAACAAGATTTGACAGTTTCTAAGAAGTCCCTAATCTTGCTTCTCCACCACCTCACCATATAGCCTTCACCTTGCCTGTAATTTCACTATTCATTCTTTTGTGCTAAGCATCATTCTTCCCCTTTGGAACTCTTTTTCAATGGAAATCTCCTTGAGAGGCTTAACACTTAAAGTCACAGCTACCTTAGTGCAAACTAATTTTACTTAGTTGAATATTCTTTCTTACCCAAGATGGAAGCATGGTAAAACTATTGAGGATTGGAGCAGAGACAGAAGGTTGAAGCTGAAAGAGTGGGATAGTCAAAAAGAGGACAGCAACAGGTAGCTAAAACAAACTTTCTTTGCTTCATAATTTTGCCTGAAGCCAGAGTCACATCATCCTTCTTTCTTACTCTGTTCCAAGTCCTCACTTTTCCTTTCTCTACCAATCCTTGCAAAACTATCACTGCAGCATAAGCAGGAGCTGTTCAACTCTAAAAGCATGGCAGTAATGAGATGAGATTAGCATTTCCAATCCCAGAGGCTGCACAGTAGAGAGAAGTTGGCAGCCCACAAGAACAATCCTAAGAAATGATCCACATCTAGGCTGGTCTTCTGATCAAAAAGAGGAATGATGGTGAAATGAGTTGTAAAACTAGTAAAAAGCAAACCAGGTTCTCATTTAAGTTGTCAGGAAAGGAAACAATGGACTGAATATATAGCCATGGGGCTTCCAGGATTGGGATGAAAATGGGATATGTGAAATTCTTCCCTTTCTACCTGATGGAGAGTTGAAAAGAAAATGAGAGAAAGGATTACTAAAGAAAAAGTCCAGGCAGTTAAGCAATTTTAGGAATGATTCATTATAAGATTTTCTCATCAATTATTTATAAGGGTTAATAAATAGATTTACAAGCAGGAGGTACATAGAATCTAGTAATAAATAAGTGCTTCACAAATTATTTACAATTCAGATCAGTCATAACACATCAACTAGTACTGAAAATACCATTTACTTGATTTTGAAACTTGCACCATAAAATAAAAATGGACTTGATGTGGAGCGTCAGCCATTTGTAATGCACTCTGCAATTTTTAAAATCAAGTAAATGCATTTTCACTATAGTTGCTGACCACTTGGGCTAATTTAATAAGCACCCCAAGTACACTATTTGCAGATATATAGATCATAACTATTTAATGTTTTTCATACTGAGTGCCCAACTCTGAAGTGCAACAATACCATAAAACAAATTTAGTATATTTTGTTAGGAACCAAAGGTTTAAATACAAACAAGTGCTTTTGCTGTGGCAAGTCGGATCACCCACTCACTTTCTTCTGAAAGTAGGTTCCATTTGCTCATTTCTACTTCAATTTATGTTTTCCATAATAGTCCTCTGTGAATCCTGTGTTACTCAGTGCCCCATTTTATACCAATAAACAAATCACCCTATTCATTGGCCTCTACCACCTCTCAATTTGGCCAAGACTCAATTCATATCATTCCTTGGTTGTCTTGCTCTTGTACAATAAATCTAATCACTCTATGTCTCTAATTTTTTTTGCCTAAACAAACCCCTGGTTCTCATTCTCAGTCTTGCTGCATAGCTAGTAAGCCTGGCTGTTGCCCTCTTTGTACCATTATACATACACACATAAAGGCTTCCTCACAATAATAATGAGTTCATTCTCTTCAACTGAACATGTACATAAACTTATGGAAATCATTTTCACCACACCGTATATCATAGCAATGTTTTTATAAGCTGCTGTCTTAGGGGTAATAATATAATTCCGGATGCATGAATTATTATTTTCCTTAACCTACCATCCACAGAATACCTTCCATTTGCATATATTCTTTCATATATTATTTTGCTAACTTAACTCTTTCACACCTATCTTCCCTCAACTATAATCTCTAACTCAGCATTTACTATACCCTACATGTTTTGTGAGGGTTGGGTTTTTTTTCTCTTTTATTTTGTGGTTTCTATATAACATAACTTGAATGTGGGTTGGTGTGCTTTCCCCTCCTGTACATCTCTACTGCTTTTTTCTTTGGTGGCCTGTGTCAGAAATTATCCATAATCATTGAATTATCAAACAAAGTACCCTAAACTTCCTTCTATTAATTCACAATTCCCTTACTTCATAAGTTCCCAAGAGATTCTGTATAATTTTTTATAATGAGCCCAGAAAGAATTATTACCTGATAAAATACTGTTTGCTATTAATATGATTATCCTGAGTGAGCTTGCTTTTCTTTAAGGAATGGAAAACAGAACATGTTTATGTGGTAATCAGAAAATAGACATCTTATGCATCTGAAAATTAGGAGAGAATTAGTTTTATTCCATCTTGAGCCTTTTGGGCCAATTTCAGTTTATACTTTTGTTCCTTTAAGCCTGGCTCGATGGAGGGGGACTTTTAAGTGACAGCTCATTTATCCCGTGTACCAGCCAGCCAATTAAAGGACCTTTACCAAGGTTGTTAGACTTTCAAATTTACATAATTTGACAGTTGGCTCATTTGATAACCCTACTTTAAGGATTTTATTTTTGCTGGTCGTCTATTTTTTTTTAAATTATGACCATGGTACTGAATATTATATGAAGAATGTATCAAAAGCTCACAATATAAATGCGATTTAATTTTAGAGATACTGTATCCATATGGACTAGCTATTTATATGGAAGAGAAGTAGAATTTCCTAAAGGGATTTGAAGGGTAGAAATGATTAACTGGAAAGATATCAAAGACTTTAAGGGAGAGGTAAAAGGTAGAGAGAGAGTTTTGAAGTAGGAAAGTAGAAAAATAGCTTATGGTGCATGTATTTTGACAGAACAAACTCTGAATCCAAGGTAAGTAGAGAATCCAAAGTTGGTCATCCTGTTGATGAATAGACAGTAAAATGAGTTGACGCCTAGGTGTCTGAAGAATGCAGTTTATGAAACCAAGTCATATTTAAAAGGATCCATTCTTGGCCCCACAGTTAGAAGAGCAAGGATGTTTATCAAGCAAACCATGTTGAGCAAAACACAGGGAAACAATAGAATAGTTTTAGATAGAACCCATAGAGTAGTGGATAAAGTCTTGGACTTGGAGATCATTGTTTGAATCCTGCTTCATTGAGTAGGTCATTTGAGTTCTGAGGCTTAGTTTTATCCTCTGTAAAATGGGGATTATAAAGCATTTCCCTCACAAGGCTCCTATGAAGATTAAATGATCTAATGTACACAGTCTTTGGGAAACTTCAAGCACTATGGTAATGCAGGCTGTTGTCATCATGGGTTGAAGTATAGCAATAATAAAGTCATTAATAAAAGGTCCTTCCTTATCTCAAGTCACTTCAGTAAGATTGTGCACTCTGTGCAGCCTCTGAGGCTGAGATGCAAGAAAATATGGATTGATTCTCTGTTGCTTGTGCTAATTTTGCCCTAACAATTAACACCAAAAAATAGAAGTTCTCCACCTCACCACACCATCCATATGTGGAACCATTGTTTACAGCAAATGGAGAAATTTCAAACGCTTAGGATAAGTTCATTTATCTTGACAGTATGCTTCCCAGGGATGTACACATAGATGATGAGGTAGATGCACACATTGCCAGAGCTAGCTCAGTGTTTGGGAATCTCCAAGGGAAAGTGTGGGACACAAGAAGTTTTAGAGTGACTACCATACTGAAGGTCTTCAAAGCCATTATGTTGACCTCATTGCTGTATCCCTCTGAAACCTGTACAGTATACCGTCACCATGCCAGGAAACTGAATTACTTCTGTTTGAATTGTTTTCTGATTCTGAAGATCACCTGGCAGAACAAGGCACTGAACACTGAGGTCCTTTCTTGAGTTAAACTGCCAAGCATTCAAACTTTATTGCAGAGAGCACAACTTCAATGGGCTGGCCACGTTATTCCGATGCCAAACATGTGTTTGCTTAAAAGACCGTTCTACAGAGAACTCACATAAGGCAAGCACTAACATGGAGGTCTGAAGAAGTGATACAAAGACACTCTCAAGGTCTTTCTGAAGAACATTAGAATCAATTGTGAGAAATGGGAGACACTGGCACAAAACCACCCAGCATGGAGTATCTGCATCAAAGAAGACACTGTGCTCTATGAGCAAAGCAGAATTGCAGTAGCTTAAAAGAAATGTAAGATGCACAAATTTAGAGATATCTCTACTCCAAATGTTCACATAGACTATCTGTTGTGGAGCCTTTGAAGCTCATATTGGTTTGATCAGTCAGGTTAGACGCACCATACCTTGACCCCAACATAGTGATGTCATTTTGGTCTACTTCAAGAATGAAGGACAACAACCAACCAACCACATGAGAACTATTGCTTGTTTATCTACCATACTACCTAGTCCCATTTAACTGACAATATCTATGAGTCAGATAGTCTATGAGTATTTCAAATTTTCAGGGATCAGTACAGGTCCTTTCTCCACTGCCACAGTCACAGCCTCTATGCCTTAGTAGACAGATTCTTGGGTTTCTGGGTCTGAAAAATTCATCCCCTGTGACCTACCTGGCAATGAACCTCTCCAAACTAGGCTTATCCTTGGGCAATTAACATATAGTCTTTCATTGGTCCTAGATATATTCAAAATCTTCTCAGCTTAATAGGTGTCCCTCAGATTTTCAACTCAGTTTGAGTAATTTTTTGAAACTTAGGGTTACAATGAGTCAACAGAATAGCAGTGTAGTAGAAATCCCGCAAACTAATGTAGTCCAGTAAAATAGTTAGAAAATGGATAAATTTCATTCAGTTTCAAGATACGATAGGGGATCCACAAGTCCTCAATCTACTCCATTCCCCAACTGCAATTTGAAGAAAGGGACCCAGTGGTACCAATCAGAAAATTTCCATTCCTTCTCAGGCATAGTTACCTGGTTTGGTGGGGAAATGGGGGCGGGGCGGGAGGGAGAATGTTTTCACGGGCTAATTCATGCTAGTATATTTTAAATACATTAAAATCACAGCATATTCAGGGGCCACACCCTGGTAAATAGTCTTGGCAGATGGGCTAAACAAGGTTAAGAGTAACTGACAGGCCTCAAACCTATCTGTGAGTTTGGAAAATGTGTACCCAAAGCATGTGAAAACTTCCCACAGCAGAATGGAAAGATGAGAACAATTTGTTCCAATGGCCATGAAGGTGGCTGAAGCAGGTGCTGTGGATTGCTTATATCTTGTTCAGACGTCAACGACATCAAGATCATATACTTCATCAATTCTGGGCTGTTGCCAGTTGTCTTGACTTTTGTTCTGCCACTAGATTTCAGTGACTAGAAGAGAAAGTAAGGCTGAAGACTTTGTGCAACTCTGCCTCACTTAAATCTAATTCATGGGCAAGACATCACCCGTCAAATCATGATATCAGTGGTCCTCTTTGAAAACAAAGGATGAATAATAATAACAACTCAGGTAAGTGTATTTGAAGATACAGATGCCTCTATCATCAATCATTTAATCAACTCTACTTAAATAAATGTGCCTGAGTGATAAAGGACAAGTAGACCTTCACATAATGGTGCTTATATACTGTTGCAATCAGTTTTGGGCAAAACCTCATCTTAGATGTCACTATAGCATATAAACTCTAGTGAAGTTAAAGGAAATTTTAAAAAATAATACCACAGAACAAAAGCCTCCGACATATATAACTTTTTAAGTTATGATAATTTTTTAGTCAGTGAAATTTTATCTTTTTACAAGGCTGGTTTTCTTTAGATTAATGTGCAAAGAAATAGAAGGTGATTCCACTTAGCATTTATATTGGTTAAAAAAATGAGTACTGTTTATTTCACTTTGAGGCATTCTTGAAAGAACAGTACTAAAAGACTCCAGAGGAGAGGCTTTTGATAATTATGATGTCCTCAAGTTACCTTGGGGGAAAATTTTATAGAAGATGTAATACAATATTTTGCACTGTTATGCAGTCTAATTTGTAATCTGAACCTCACATAGCTCATCACCCCTTGACTTCAGTTTGGGAGACAAAACTGTCTTGGTACAGCTCTATAATTCTTAACAAAGAATAATTCTTGTGATTAATAGAAATGTTGTTGAGTCATTTTTTAGTCATGTCCAATGCTTCATGACCCCATTTGGGTTTGTGTGTTTTGGCAAAGATACTAGAGTGGTTTGCCACTTCCTTCTTCAGTTCATTTTACAGATAAGAAAACTGAGGCAAACAGGGTCAAGTAATTTGCCCAGAGTCACATGCCCAGTAAGTGTCTGAGGCCAGATTTGAGCTCAGCAAGATTTCTTTCTGATTTCAAGCCCAGCATTCTATTGTACCACTTAGTTGTGCCTTAAAACAAATAAATATAGATGATAGATAGATAGATAGATAGATAGATGGATAGATAGATAGATAGATAGATAGATAGATAGATGGATGGATGAAGAGTAAATGCAGACAGATGCAGAAAGAATATTTTGAGTCCTGTAAGTCCTCATTCAAATTTGACTAAGAATGATGAAGTAAGTTTTGAAATTTTGACCCATTAATCAATTTAGCAAGACTCACTATCATTATTGAATACTGAAATTGAATAATGAGAAATGTGGAGAGCTTCTTACTCCCTTCAAACAACCTGTTTCTAGGCATGCCTCGGAGTTGCCATCACTTTTTTGACCTAACCAATTATTTGAGAGTCATGGAGTATAATGGTGAATAGTTCAGATAAAGTTTCTTTCCACATATTATTTTAATTGTATATATATATATATATATATATATATATATATATATATATATATATATATATATATATGTATATATATGTATGTATATGTATGTATATGTATATGTATATGTATATATATACACACACACATACGTATACATGTATATGTGCATGTATACATATATAAAGACTACTTCAATAGGAATCAACAGTGTTTCTCAAAATTTTTAATCAAAAGGCACATAGGTATGATTATTATAGTTAATGTTTAATATTGAACTAAGTTCAAGTTATTTTGAGGAGGACTATCCTACTATTAGGAAGTTCATTGTCAAAAATAGTACTGAAAGGTCTCTTCAGCTTATTGACCAATGGTTCTTAGTTAGAGCTAGGGAGGAGAATGGCTAGAGATCTGGGCCTAGAATCAGAAATACCTGAATGCAACTTTAGCCTCAGACACTTAGAAGCTGTGTCACACTGAGCAAGTCACACAACCTCTGTGCATCTCAATTTCCTCAACTGTGAAATGTGTGTAATAATAGCAGCTACCTCACAGCATTGTTATAATGCTCAAATGAGATAATTTTTGTAAAAGGCTTACAATAGTGCCTGGAACACAGAAGACACTGAATAAATGCTTGTTCCCTTCTGCCACTTCCCTTTCCATGCCAATGTGGGTGCTTTTGATAGTCTATGCCAAATAGTTATTTTCTATAATTCCTTAAAGTCTTTTTAGTATTAAAATCAATTCCAGGTCAATAAACATGCATGGACCCTGGCCAAGGTTTTCACAGAAACAGTTCCTGGATATAGTACATGTAGTATGGCCAAGATTTCATGATAACCATTTTCTAGAACAGCAATAGAATTTCCTGCTCCCCCAGACATATTTTAGGGTCATATCAATCATGCAGATATTTTATTAACAACTTGAATAAATCAAGAAGTATTTCTATTTGATTATATACTACATATCCATGTCCAATCTAAATCTTACACAAATAGTCCTATAGTTTGACCATTCTGAAGAGGTAAGTAAGGGAGTTCTAAGACCAAAACTTCCAGTGAAGGGAGGGATCTCTGGTGACATATGGTTTAGAAATTGACATTTTAGATTACTCTTTTAGCCTTGAAAACAAGCAAATGTTTATAATTATGGAACAAAAGACAAATATGGTGACAAAATCAAATGATTAGACTTGATTTGAAATGAGTATCATCATGATACAATACTTGATTCAAATTGTAAAGGCATGATCATATGGGTAGGTGTAGAATTTCTGCACTCCTACAAGAGTAGTAAGGACTTCTTTGCCTGTATGTATGTATGTATGTATACGTTCTTGAAAATTAAGTAATTAGTACCTCAGAGCCAGTTGGCATTCTCTAGCTAAGCTTGCAATAAGGGGTAATAAGCACAAGTTTCTCTCTTTTTGTAATATAAGAACCGAAACTTCCAGGGCAATAACTGCTTAAAACTCTGGGATGCATAATCAGGCTAGCAAGGAGTTCCCTTATCCAACAGGTGATGTAATGGTTTATCAAGGATAGCCTTTGGTCATTTTTTTTAATGGCAAAAATTAACTGAAACTACTTGCCTTAATCTGTGCTTGTGGGATATTTTATGTTAGGAAGAATGAGTAACAGCAGCATTGATGAAATAGGTTAAGAAGGAAATGCTTAGAAACTCTAATTTAATGTTTGTTTTTTCTCTTTTCACTTGTATACCTGTGATATCAAAGCAATGTAACACTTTTTTTTTAATTTTATTTTAGATTCAAACACTAGAACACAAATACAGGATAGAAGAAAAGGAAAAAAAAATCATAAATTTAAATATTGAAACTTAAATACAAAGTAAGAAAAGAAAAAAAAATCATGTCATGTACATAGCAGAGGATTCAAAATGTGTCACAATGAATTTTCATTTCAAGAAAGCCTGTATGGTAAATACTAAACATTGTGTTGACAGCTGTCCATCTTTTATTTGCTTCCTTTTAAGTTTTCTTTTGTTCTCTGCTGTGCACTTTTTACTTTGTTCTTTTTTTGTCCTTCCTCCCCCCTCACCCAAGGCTAAAATAAAGTGTGGATATATCTCCACACACACACACACACACACACACACACACACACACACACACACACACAGGCATAGAGAGACATATATAGACATGTACTTTCCCTAACAATTTCTACTCCTGTTCTTTGTTTTTATGTTTGTGCCTATCTCTTGTTTTCCTATCCCTCCTGACCCCTCTACTTTACTTCTTCCCACTACTTTGCCCTCCTATTACTTAGCTTTACGCCCTCCAAGGATCCCTCCCCTAACTTCCCATTCCTATAAATCTAATACCCACTTTTAACCTATTCCCTCACCTTCCCCTCTAGAGGTCCCTCCCTTTTCCTCTCCCCTTTCCTCATCCCCTTACCATCTTCTTTCTTCTGAATTTAGAAGACTTTCATACCTTTCTAGATATGTATGTAGTGTTCCCTCAAACCCGTTCCCAATTAAAGTAGGTTGCCAAAACTACCAGCCCTCCTCCACTATCTAATTCCTCTGTATTGATTCTTCCTCTTACACCTTATTTGTATAAAATTATTACTCTTTTTAGCTGTTTGTATTGGTAATTAAGGTGGGACTTTCTTACTGTTTTAGAATGCTAAATTAATTAAGTGTCCTTGATTGAGTCTTACTAGGTGCAAAGCCCCAGGCTGGTTAGCAAACTAGTTCCCCAGTTTGAGAGAGGCAGGAAGCCCCTAGTGCCCTAAGGGCAGTTGCTAAGACCAGAGCCAATAGGATGTGCCTAAGTTCTGGTGGATCAGATGACCTTCTAGTAGACTGGATAACAGTTTAAGATTGTATAAAAAGAGAGAACAGAGTTGTTTGCTTGGGGCTCTTACTCCTGGAGTAGTGTTGGAGACTCTGGGCAGTGGCTCTAAGAGCTCATCAACCCAAGTGTTGATGCTTTCTTGGTAACTATGAATTTTATTTGGTCTGTTTATAATGTATGTTTGTAATTTGTTTGTATTTGCTCTGAAGTTCAGTAGTGCTGGCTTTTTCACCTGAACTAAGTGAATGATATTTGTCTGTTTGAGTGAAATAAGATTGTTAACCCCTTAACATTGCTTTCCTTAGTAAAGCAGATCAAAAGATCCTGGGCTGGCAGCTCTTGTAGTTGGGCTTGTGTTGGTCTTTCACCTCCACAACAGCTGCTAGCCAAATTGTTGCTACACTGTTCCTAAGTGATTTTACTTTTTAAAGTCACATCATGCTCAGATCTACCCCAATCTTTCTTCCAAGCTACCTGATCACTAACGACAGGCTTAAACATACATTTTGTATTTTACATACATAAAAAGTAAATGGTCAGTCCTGTGGAATCCCTTGTAATCAGTCTTTAGTATGTACCTTATGTTTCTCTTGGCTCTTGTATGTTAAATCTTCTATTAAATTCAGGGGTTCTTTAAACAAAGTCTTGAAAGCCTGACAGTTGATCAAATGTTCATGTTTTTTCATTCAGTAATATGCTTAACTTTGCTGGGAATGATATTTTTAGCTGGAGCCCCAGTTCTTTTGCTCTTTGATATATAGTGCTCCAAGACCTGCAGTCCTTTAGTGTCTCTGCTCCTAGATCTTGTGTGATTCTAATTGTGGCATCATCATATTTAAATTTTTTTTGTTGCTTATAATATTTTATCCTTGAGTTAGGGGTTTCAGGATTTGCCTGTAATATTCTATGAGTTTTCCTCATAGGACCTCTTTCAAGTAGTGATGGTTGGATTTCTTTTCTATTTCTACTTTCCCCCCTTGTCCTATTGCTTCAGGACAATTTTCTTTAGTTATTTCTTGTATTATTGTATCAAGACTCTTTTTTTTGATCATCGTTTTCAGGTAGTCTGATCATTCTTATGTTTTCTTTTCTTGATTCGTTCTCCAAATCAGTTGTTTTTCTTATGGTTCCCTTTCTCTTCTATTTTTTGTTCTTCATATTTTGTTTAATTATTTCTTTATCTCTTGTAACTTCACTGGCTTTGTCTTGCCCAATTCTAATTTTCAAGATGTCATTTTCTTCCTTAAGATACTGGATCTCCTTTTCTAATTGGTCAACTTTCCTTTCATAATCTTGTTTTTCTTGGTTATTCTTTCTTTCTTTTTTTTTTTTAGTTTTTCCTCCATTTTTCTCATTTGATTTTTAAAGTCTTTTTTAAGTTCTTCTATGATTCTTTTGGGGCAGATGATCACTTGATGTTACTCTTTGGGGTAGAAGAGGGTTTCTTTGTTTCAATATTCTCCTCAAAGATAAACTCTGGCCTTCTCTATTCCCCTAATAACTTTCTATAGTTGGATTTTTTTCTCCTTTGCCTGTGTATTTTTTGTAGTAAAAGCTTAATTTTTGTAGTCACCTCTAGCCCTGGGATATGGGGAATGGTGCCTCTTGCCCCGGATCTTCAGTTCTCCCTTCTAGCCTGGAACAAAAAAACCAAACCTCCAACCTCCTGTAAGTGCCCATAGCCAGGGGCATTCTGCCCCACTACTTTTGTACTCAACAGGTGTGTGCTGGTTCCTTCTTGGCAAGCAGCTTTCCACAGCACAGTTGGGTTCCACATTCCTTATCAGCAGAGGTTCCCTCAATCTTCCTCAGCTCAGATGCCCAACTCCCCTCACTATCTTGGGTAAAAGTTCCTGTGGCTAGAGCTGAGGCAGCTTCCTGAATCAACTAACCCCAGGGCTTGCCACTTGATAACCTAGCCTGGAAATGTTTACTCTTCACAGGGACCAAACCTTCTCCTGGGATTTTTCTTCTGTTCTTCTTGAATTGTTCCAGGAAGACTCCTGTTGTACTCCTATTCTTATTTATTTTTACCCCACCCCCATCACCACCCTCACTTTGTTTGCCCTAAGGTGCTATTTTATCTCTTTTGTGGGGGAAAATCTTGAGAGCTTGAAATTTTTTGACCTACTCCACCATCTTCCCAGAATCCTCTCAGCTAGCACTTTTTGAAATTATTGTATGAATTCATCCATAATCAAATTATGGTACCATCCCTGGAATTCTAGAAAGTGGGTTCACCATAAAGCACTGGAAAAATCCATGGCTAAAAGAAATACCAAACTGAAGAAATTTAACAATATCCATTTGAAAAAAAAGATGTAGAATATCATTGGAAATAATGGGGGAATAAAAGGTAGGAACAAGGGGAAATGCATACTTCAACACCACAGACTATATCATAAAACTGCAATCATCAAAACCGTTTAATATTGGTTTAAAAATGGAAAAGCAGATCAATGAAACATACTAAATAAGAGAAAATCAGGGGAAAATGGAACTCATTCACTCAGGGTTTGATAAACTGCAAACTACAAATAACTTAGGATAGATTTAGCTATTTGATAAGAACTACAGAGAAAACTGGAAAGCAGTTTGACAGAAATCAGACTTAGATCACTTATTATACTGTAATCTAGAATCCATTTAAAATGGGTACATGACCAGAAAGTTAAAGATCTTACCTTAAAAAAATAGGTAATTTTCACAGTTATGGGCAGGAGATATATTCTTAAGCAAACAAGGAAGGGATGAAGACAATTCCTAAAGAAAAAAAATTTTAATGTCATGAAATTGAAAGGTTTTTTTGCACAAATAAAAATTAATGCATCTAGGTCAGGGTGGGGAATCAGTGAAATCAGAGGAAAATATTTGTATTGAACTTCTCAGATAAGTTTTTGACATCTATGACATAAGACAACCGATGGGCAAAAAGCCATTCCCCCATAGGTGAGTGTTCAAAGGATATGAGATATTTTCAAAAGAACTGCAAATTCTTAACAACCATAAGAATGTTCCAAATCACAAAAAAGAGAGAGAGAAATTCAAATCTAAACAACCCTGAGGCTTCACCTCCCAACCAGAAAATTGACAAAGATGAAAAAGATGAAAATACTCACTATTGAGCATGTTGCTTAAAGATAGGCACATTGGTGCATTGTTAGTGAAGCTGCGAATTACTATAATCATTTCAGAGACCAATTTGTAATTATTCAAATAAAGTGACTAAATTGTCCATATGCTCTAAATAAGATTTTCTACTACTGGAGATTTACTTCAAGGAGGTCATTGATAAAAAGAAAGCCTGACAATATTTCAAGATATTTATAGTAGCACTTTTGGGAGTAGCAACAAAACAGAGTAGATGCCCGTTAATTGCCAATGGCCAAATTGTGACACATGAAAGTAATGCAGTATTACTGTGCCAAAATAAAAAAAAATATGATGAATACCTGGGAAAACCACATATTAACTGACGCAGAATAAAGTAAACAGAGCCAAGAAAACAATGTGTACAATAACTATAACAAAATAAATGGGGGAAAAATACAGATAATCAAAAATGAATGCTGGAAAATTACAAAGCACAAGCATATCCAAAGAAGAGATATGAGAAGATACTTCTTTCTACTCTTTTGTAATGGTAGAAAGTCCATGAATGTGGAATATCACATATATTTTCAGATTTTTTTAATGTATCATTTGGTTTTGCTGATTTTTTCTCCTTTTTTCTTTAAAAATATTCTTTGTTATATGAATGACTCTCTAGAAGTGGGAGAGGAAAAATACAGGGGGAAATGTAAGCAATTTAAAAACAAATGTATTTCTAAATAAAATTTATTTTTAAAAGAAATTCTCCTTTAGGAGTAATGATTGTTTTAGCATATTCAGTAGCATCATTGAAAATTAGCTTTTAAAAATCATCTAGATTGTCACAAACCTTTTCCCTGGTAAGAACAATAAAGAACCAATTAACTACAGAAATTGTATATAGATATTGTTTATATTTCCTTTTAATTAATGCATTTGATGTCTCACCAAAAATTCATTATAGAACTAGAGCATACATAGATTTAAAGCAGTGATGGACCTTTGAGGCATATAATCAGCCCCTATATTTTACAGTTAGGGAAATTAAGGCCCAAAAACACTAATCAAGAACACAAAGGTAGCAAATTGCAGAACCAGAATTTGAGCCCATGACTTGTGATTTCTTTTTTTTTTAAATTTATTTATTTAACATATTTAGTTTTCTGCATTGATTTTCACAACAGTTTGAATAAAAATTTTCTCCCCATTTCTACCCTCTGCCTCACTCCAAGATGATGTATATTGTGGTTGCCCTGTTCCCCATTCAGCCCTCCCTTCTATCACACCACTCCCCTCCCATCCCCTTTTCCCTTCCTTTCTTGTAGGGCAAGATAAATTTCTATGCCCCATTGCCTGTGTATCTTATTTCCTAGTTGCATGCAAAAACTTTTTTTTTGTTTTTGAACATCTGTTTTTAAAACTTTGAGTTCCAAATTCTCTCCCCTCTTCCCTCCCCACCCACCCTCCCTAAGAAGTCAAGCAATTCAACATAGGCCACATGTGTTTCATTATGTATAACCCTTCCACAATACTCATATTGTGAAAGACTAACTATATTTTGCTCCTTCCCAACCCATCTCCCTTTATTGAATTTTCTCCCTTGACCCTGTCCTCTTTCGATAGTGTTTGTTTTTGATTACCTCCACCCCCATCTGCCCTCCCCTCCATCATCCCCCCCCTTTTTTATCTTTTTCCCTCTTCTTTCCTGTGGGGTAAGATAGCCAATTGAGTATGTATGGTATTCCCTCCTCAGGCCAAATTTGATGAGAGCAAGATTCACTCATTCCCTCCTCACCTGCCCTCTCCCCTCCTCCCACAGAACTGCTTCCTCTTGCCACCTTTATGTGAGATAATCCACCCCATTCTATCTCTCCCTATCTCCCTCTCTCAATATATTCCTGTCTCATACCTTAATTTGATTTTATTTCTTTTAGATATCTTCCCTTCATCTTCAACTCACCCTGTGTCTGCTCTCTCTCTCTCTCTCTCTCTCTCTCTCTATATATATATATATATATATATATATATATATATATGCATATATATATATATATATATATATACACACACACATACTTATATACATACATGCACATTCACATATATATACATAAACATATATATATGCATATTCTTTTCAGCTACTATGATATTGAGGTCTCATGAATCATACACATCATCTTTCTATGTAGGAATGTAAACAAAACAATTCAACTTTAGTAAGTTCCTTATGATTTCTCTTTCTTGTTTACCTTTTCATATATATATGCATCTTCCCTTCAGTTACCCTAATACTGAGGTCTAATGAATCACACACATCATCTTTCCATGTAGGAATGCAAACAAAACAGTTCAACTTTAGCAAGTCCCTTGTGATTTCTTTTTCTTGTTCTTTTTCTTAATTACCTTTTCATGCTTCTCTTGATTCTTGTTTTTGAAAGTCAAATTTTCTATTCAGCTCTGGTCTTTTCACTGAGAAAGCTTGAAAGTCCTCTATTTTATTGAAAATCCATATTTTGCCTTGGAGCATGATACTCAGTTTTGCTGGGTAGTTGATTCTAGGTTTTAATCCTAGCTCCATTGACCTCCAGAATATCGTATTCCAAGCGCTTTGATCTCTTAATGTAGAAACTGCCAGATCTTGGGTTATTCTGATTGGGTTTCCAGAATACTCAAATTGTTTCTTTCTGGCTGCTTGCAATATTTTCTCCTTGATCTGGGAGCTCTGGAATTTGGCAACAATATTCCTAGGAGATTTCATTTTGAGATCTATTTGAGGAGGCGATCAGTGGATTCTTTCAAATTCTATTTTGCCCTGTGGCTCTAGAATATCAGGGCAGTTCTCCTTGATAATTTCTTGAAAGATGATATCTAGGCTCTTTTTTTGATCATGGCTTTCAGGTAGTCCAATAATTTTTAAATTATCTCTCCTGGATCTATTTTCCAGGTCAGTGGTTTTTCCAAGGAGATATTTCACATTGTCTTCCATTTTTTCATTCCTTTGGTTCTGTTTTATAATATCTTGATTTCTCATCAAGTCACTAGCTTCCACCTGCTCCAATATAATTTTTAAAGTAGTATTTTCTTCAGTTGTCCATTGGACCTCCTTTTCCATTTGGCTAATTCTTCCTTTCAAGGCATTCTTCTCCTCATTGGCTTTTTGGAGCTCTTTTGCCATTTGAGTTAGTCTATTTTTTAAGGTGTTGTTTTCTTCAGTGTATTTTTCACTATTTTTTTGGGTCTCCTTTAGCAAGTCATTGACTTGTTTTTCATGGTTTTCTCACATCCTTCTCATTTCTCTTCCCAATTTTTCCTCTACTTCTCTAACTTGCTTTTCCAAATCCTTTTTGAGCTCTTCCATGGCCTGGGACCAGTTCATGATTTTCTTGGAAGCTTTTGGTGTAGGCTCTTGCACTTCGTTGACTTCTTCTGTCTGTATGTTTTGGTCTTCTTTGTCACCAAAGAAAGAATCCAAAGTCTGAGACAGAATCTGGGTGTGTTTTTGATGCCTGGCCATATTTCCAACCAACTAACTTGACCCTTGAGTTTTTCAGTGGTGTATGACTGCTTGTAGACTAAAGAGTTATATGTTCCACGTTTGGGGGGGATGTGCCAGCTCTGCCACACCAGCACTCCTCCTTCCTCAAGAACCCCCAACCCAGACTGGGCTTATATCTTCAGCAGGCTGTGCACTCCTGCTCTGATCTGCCACTTAATTCCTCCCACCGGGTGGGCCTGGGGCCGTAAGCCACAGCAGCTGTAGCTGCCCCACCTCCGCTGCCCTGGGGGATGGTGGCCGAACCTCGAACTCCTTCCACTCCCGCAGCTTTTCCCACTAACCTTCTCTGTTGTCTTTGGTGTTTGTGGGTTGAGAAGTCTGGTAACTGCCGCAGCTCACTGATTCAGGGCGCTAGGGCCTGCTCCTCCAGGCTCCTGGTCTGGTTGGGCCGAGCTGCTCATGCTGGACTCTGCTCTGCTCCTCTCCCAGCTCCCAGCTCCATGTGGGATAGACCCCACCCAGAGACCATCCAGGCTGTCCTGGGCTGGAGCCCTGCTTCCCTCTGCTGTTTTGTGGGTTCTGCAGTTCTGGAATTGGTTCAGAGCCATCTTTATAGGATTTTGGAGGGCCTCAGTGGGGAGCTCACACTAGTCCCTGCTTTGCAGCCACCATCTTGGCTCCGCCCCCCTTTTGATTTCAAATCTAGTATTCTTTCTACTGTACCTTTTTGCCATCGGTGGAGAACCATTGACCTAGATCTAGAAAATACCTCAGAGGTCATCTATTCCAAACCATTCATTTTATAGATTAGAAAATGAATGCTCTGCAAGGTTCAGCAACTTTTCCAATATCACAAAGGTAATACACATTATAGGCAGGATTTGAACCCAGGTCCTCTAATTCCAAACCAAACACTCTTTTTTTTACTGTATCATACTGCCAGTTGATGAGCTACTCTTTTTTTGCATTTTTAATGTTTTTTAAATTTAATGTATTTAATATATTTAGTTTTCAGCATTGATTTTCACAAGAGTTTGAATTACAAATTTTCTCCCCATTTCTACCCTCTCGCCCACTGCAAGATGGTGTATATTCTGGTTGCCCCGTTCCCCAGTCAGCCCTCCCATCAGTCACCCCACTTCCCTCCCATCCCCCTTTCCCTTCTTCTCTTGTAGGGCAAGATAAATTTCTATGTCCCATTGCCTGTGTATCTTATTTCCTAGTTGCATGCATAAACTTTTTTGTTGTTGTTCTTTTTGAACGTCTGTTTTTAAAACTTTGAGTTCCAAATTCTCTCCCCTCTTCCCTCCCTGCCCACCCTCCCTAAGAAGGCAAGCAATTCAACATAGGCCACATGGGTATCATTATGAAAAACACTTCTACAACACTCATGTTGTGAAAGATTAACTATGTTTTGCTCCTTCCTAACCTATCCCTCTTTATTGAATTTTCTCCCTTGACCCTGTCCCTTTTCAAAAGTGTTTGTTTTTTATTACCTCCTCCCCCTATCTGCCCTTCCTTCGATCATCCCCCCTTTTTATCTTCTTCCTCCTTCTTTCCTGTGGAGCAAGATACCCAATTGAGTGTGTATGGTATTCCCTCCTCAGGTCAAATCCGATGAGAGCAAGATTTACTCATTCCTCCTCACCTGACCCCTCTTCTCTTCCTAGAGAACTGCTTTTTCTTGCCACTTTTATGTGAGATAATTTACCCCATTCTATTTCTCCCTTTCTCCCTCTCTCAATATATTCCTCTCTTATCCCTTAATTTGATTTTATTTTTTTAGATATCATCCCTTCATATTCAACTCACCCTGTGCCCTCTGTCTATATATATATACATATGTATGTATATATACACCTACATATATACATACCTAGACACACACATATGTGTGTATATGCCTACACACACACACACACACACACACACACACACACACATATATATATATATGCATATTCCTTTCAGCTACTATGATCTTGAGGTCTCATGAATCATACACATCATCTTTCCATATAGGAATGTAAACCAAACAGTTCAACTTTAGGAAGTCCCTTATGATTTCTCTTTCTTGTTTACCTTTTCATGCTTCTCTTGATTCTTGTGTTTGAAAGTCAAATTTTCTATTCAGCTCTGGTCTTTTCACAGAGAAAGCTTGAAAGTCCTCTATTTTATTGAAAGTCCATATTTTGCAATGAACTACTCTTTTAAAGGACATCTTTTAAATTAGAAGTATAAGAGGATCTTCTTTTCCCCTTAAAGACAGAGACAGTGTGTGTGTGTGTGTGTGTGTCAGTTTTCAAATGTATTGATGTAATAGCTAGACACAAAACATGATATTCATTCTCTCTTGTATGTGCCACGTCTTAAGATAACATCCTGTGATATCTGTTGACAACTTTTTGGAATCTGTTCTTATGGTATGAATGTGTCAGACATTAATTGCAAGTGGTGAAATTCAGCTCCACAAGATGTTTTGGGGCTACCCCACTGTGACTACGTAAGGAAACTTCTCCGTGAAAGGGCTATAGAACTTTTATTGTATAGCCCCCGGAAAAATCTATAGAATCATCATCACTCCTGAAGAATAACTACTGGCCTCAGCAATATTGGCACGGGGACTTTTTACAATATATTGTGAAAAGGTTTTTTGTTTGGTTTTGTTTTTGCCAACCTTAATATTGAGCTCAGTGCCTGGCACACAGTAGGTACTTAATAAATGTTTGCTGAATGAACAAAAGTTTGTTTTTTGGCTTTGTTTTGTTTTTCACCAATTATTGCAGCCCAACAACCAATATAGACATAATCTTATACTAAATCCCAAAAAATGAGTTTTTGCTTTTGTCAATACCATAGTATTCTCAAGTATTTTGCTACTTACCCCATGAATATGATATAAAGCTAGAGCTTTATTGACATGGGAATAATTAAGGTCATCTAATACCAGATGATAACTACTATGACACTTACTGTAATTGACTGATGTATTTTTAATTAAATGCAATCTCAAGGTGCTCTCCCTTATGTAACCTGAACTCATCCTTGAATCTGTCAGCCAAGTGTTGTATGTTTCTCTACAACTGATCTAGGATTGGAACACCTAAACACATCACAAACTATTGTAGGGCATGCATTTTACTACATACTGCTAATCCTATTTGTCAGTGCTCTCTGACAGGTTTTAGCACTGGTTTTAGCAGCTATTCCTTTCATTTCTTTAACATGTACTTATTTGGTTCAAGTGGCTAAGACCTTTTTCAGTCAATATTAATGTCAATTCTAATTCAGTAAAGAGAAATTACTGTAGAACTTTGTGGTAAATTCCGCATAGAATGTGATTCCACAATATGACAATTATGGATTTCTTAGTATTATAGAGTTCAGGGAAATGGAACACCAAGCAATGTTCTCATCAGGCTATTAATTGATGATTCTTCAGAGGAGCCATGATTCCAATGGTGTAGGTAATCCCTGCACAAATGTAGAACAAACATTACTTCTTGTCCTATATAGGTCTGCTATTTTTCTTCCATTAATCTTTGAAGTCTTACAGACTTTCCTTTTTGCTTATTTTTAAAATGAATTCTGTTCAAATCTTTTGTTTTCGTTTCTCCTACATTTTCCAGTGCATTGCTCTCCACTTCTTCTGTCCTTCTAAAGGAACCCCTGCCTTGGGTCCCTTAATATTTTTTAAGAAAAATATAAATTATAACAAAATTGGCCTTTCTCTAGTCCCATATATCTTTAATAATGCCTAATAAGCCACTTTTTCATGGAAACTGTAAATGATTGCTGATATGTTACATGCATACTTTCTTTGTATTTTTGGTTCATTTGCTACTTTTACAGAGATTTAGAATTCATCTTATGGATGAGCAAACTGGGGTTCAGAAGCTTCACCAACTTGACCAAGTTCACGCAGATAATAAGATTCTCTGCCTCCAAGTCCAATCATCTTTCTACTATTCCATGATTCCTCCTCCTGAGGTTGTGCTATTTCAAAATTCACATCTCAGTAATATTTTGGGAAGAATGTTGGTTTTAAGAAGGTGGACTTTTTGACAGGGAACAGCTTTAAACATTGAACACAGTGAATGTTTTCCAAATTTTTTCTGCCTTCCAATAATCCTCAGATTTTCAATATCAAGTGGGGTATAAAACAGGGAGATATACTCACCAAAGGCATTTGCCAGTATAATAGAGAATGACTACCATAATGTCCAAATAGAAAGAGAATTTCCTATGGATAGTGTAGCATAGTCAGATGTGCTGACTATGCTACAAGACCAAGTCAACTAGATGAGATTATAAATGTATGAACTTTTCTGGAGGCCTCTGAAGGGAGCCTCCAATCTCCAGGAGCAGAACATTGACTATCACTTAGCTTTAAGCATATAATGGAACTGCTTCCATTCAGTACAACCTGCAGATAGCTAAAGAGCACCAAGAAGTAGAGGGTTCTTAAGTTCTGTGCACAAATCCAAAAATGCCACAAAGGTATAGAAAAGAAAGACTGTGGAATTGCTCAGGAAATCCAACTGAAGTTGGTCACCTAGGCCAAGTACCAAGTGCCTTCAGAAAGAGAAAGATAAGGATGTAGCCCACCTACAACAAGCTGTATGAAGAAAAAAGAAAGAAGCATTATTCAGAATCTGTTGGTACCAACTCTTAAGATTGTAGTAACTGCCTTGTAAGTGGAAGAATGAAACAAAGTGGGTTAAAAGCATCCATCTATATCCATCCTCACACAGCCAACAGGAATCAGGAGTGATCTAATGCAGAAATTATCAGAAGCTGCAGGAAGAGCTCATGGTTAATCATGTAAACAGGAGAACAGCTTGAGTCATGCAGGATGAGATCATTCTGTGGCTTATGGTTAAAGAAAGTCTATAAGAGGAAAATAGAAAGGAAGCCCTCATTTAGCCTTGCAGATTACCTTGTGTTTTATCTTCTGTTCTAGGGTTCCCAAGAGGTTGAAGTTTCTTGAGTTCATAATCACTCTGGCCTCCAAAAGGGAGACTCATCCAATAACATATTTCTTGGAGGAGATGACTCTCCACGAATGACTGCCCTGGAGCTGAAGTCATGCTATAAGGGGAGAGGAGATGTGGACCTTGCCAACCTTCTATGACATTGCTATGACTTACTTGGATGCTATGGCTTCAAGGTAAATGGAGAGCATTTTCTCAGAAGTTATATAAGATGTCTTTACCTTTGAAAGGTAGTGGAAGTATGAGTATAATAGCCTACTTGAGTATTCTAAGTTTCTGTACTTGTTCATGGACCCTTGTCAATCCTTGGTATCTTGTGTGCTTTATGTGGTGGACCAAATAAATATCACTCTATACTTGATTCCCAAATTGAATAGTACCCGTGCCAAGGCCTTGTTTCCTCTACTTAGGAAAATCTAGACAGGAGCTCTAACTAAATTTTATTTAATTTCTCCATTTATTTTATTCTGGGGTGGGAACAACAATGAGAGATAATGAACCCTCTTGAAGGTTAGCTTTAAATCATACAAAAAGTATGAGTCAAAAGTCCTCACAGGGTTGCAGATGACCTAAAAATTACAGTGATATTCAATTATGAGAACTGAAAAGGTTTATATCCACTTGGTGGCACTGTCTGGTAGAGTTTAGGGGTTTAAGGTAGAAAAAGAAAAGGAAAGGAAGATATATTCCTTCCTTTCTTAGGCCAATAACCCCAAAATGTGGGTGTTTTCACACTCTCAACTCTCTTGAGCTGGCCCTATGTGCTTGACCTTCCCTTAGACAATCAAGGTCAGAACAGCTTCAAAAGAAAAGGGACCACTGGATAGTGAACTTGCCTGTGAGAACCCTGTCCTATTTTTACTTCCTGTTTATACCACCCAAATCTGTTCACTAATGATTCCTGTATAGCCTAGGATAATGGTCAGTCCAGAGTCTCATGGTTAATCTTTCTTTGCTATTAAGAAGCTTAAGAGAGTTATTAATTTAAAAAAAGTAAAAACCCATAGCAAGCTCTTCCATATGGCTCAAGCTCTTTACAGTGAAAATCCTTGACCTACCTCCAACAATCCAAAAAGAGCATCTTCTCTCTCTCTCTCTCTCTTTCTCCCTCTCTCTCTCTTCCCCTCCCTTCTCTTCTGTATATAGATGTATACACACACACATATGTATATATATATTATATGCGTACATATACAATACATGCCATGTCATGCCATCAGGCATTCATTGGTTTTATTCTCTTTTAGGCCCTCCCCTGAGTTGAAGTAAATGTATGCTATTTACATAGATAGGGAAGTTTAAGCACTTCAGAGACTTTTGCAGATCTCATAAGGACAACAGTCCATGGTAGCCTCAGTCAGTTCTATTACACACCTTCTTAGAGGTTGAAATCAGTTGAGGCAACATCTAATTAAAGGGCAAGAAACCTGAAACACTCATTCTCTAATTTCTCAAAAATGCCTCCTGGAGCTGCTCTCCCTTTCTCCATCCACTAGTCTGCAGGGTGCCATCTCATTGGTCTTGCCCTACTCCCCAAATCCTAAGCCTAGCTACCTCTGGTGCCCTCCCCACAGAATCTAGGTGCTCATTCCAACAATCACAGTCCAAGAGGTTCCATTCTGACCTGCAAAATTTCAGTTCCCATAATGCATTTCTGTGTCCCAGAGGCACTTCCAGCTGCAGGCATGAAACACAAGAACTCGAAGACAATAAAATACCATTATTGTGCTATAATGCCCCTGGAAATTATCATGAGTTAAGCCTCAGCATAAAGGAATTAGGAAAACAAGTAATTTAGGTAGATGGTTGGGGGTTCTGCAAAGACAACTAGAGGCAACGCACCAGTGTTTTAGCTCATGGAACATGTTATTGAACTTGGGCAGAAGATAAGAAGAGGGAGTCCAAAGAAATAAGCATTTCTAATCCTGGAGATTTGACAGCAAGTTTCAGAAATCCAGCCAGGTCCAGACAAAAAACGAAACCTGAAACTTGGGCATCAGAAGACAAAACAGGAACCCTAGTTCTTGAAACAGGAACACAAGGGTAGGGCTTGGTCACAGAGAATAAGGCATGAATCTAATCATTAATACCAGTTTGCAAAGTTAAAGTGGGATCAAAAGAACAGCTACCTTGGGGCCACACTGTTAAATTTCTTCCATATGGTCCCTTATACTTTCCCTGACTAGAGACAGAATTAGTCCCCAGAGTCTGAAGGTAGGATCAAGTCTATAATAGGCAAAACTTAAATAGTTAGAAGACTGTAAGGGCTTGGTACCTACCACATCAATTAGTAAGCATATTTGAGGTTTCTAATGAAAGGCTATCAAATGAAGTCCTAAACATTTGAAAATTAGCCTAGAATCCCAGATTTATGCATTAATCTTTCTAACCCTGGAAAACTGCAGGCATTATGCTAATCCAATGAGCCAGTCATTTTTCACTGTCCTGGTCAAAGTAGACCAGTCTTTGACATTGCTATTCATGGAAAATAACTCCTCAGGAAATTGTTGTAGAGAACAAAGGGACACACTGGCACAGGTTATAGGCCCACAGGAAGTGGCCTTTGCCTGTTTACCTTGATTACATTTTCTTTTAACAAGTTTCCTTGAGACTTTAAAGTTTTCCATCTGTAATAAGAACTTTGCCAAGGAGGCAAACAAAGCATTATATAAGCTTGGAAAAGTGACACCAACATCTTTAATGATGACACACTCCCCAAGAATATGTCTACAGAACAAATCTGCATAAGCATAGGAATTTATTTACTGGGTCATGTTTTTTGCATGTAAAACTTCAATGATTTAATGATGCTATACCACTTAAACTCCTTGGCACATGGAAATGGAAGCGCCTCCTGCCCAGAAGACAATTGCCAACAATGAACACCCTGGAAGGCACTAATGTAAAAGGATTAGTGAGTTAGTGCAGACAAAATGAATTATGCTTAGTACTTAAGGGTTTTCTGTGGGCACTAGTAGGATAAATGAGATATTATTAGTACTGTACATTTTGTGCCAGAGGCAATATCTAGCACTAGAGAGTTTTATCCCAGTTGATACGCCAGCCTGCATGGTGTGTTAGTCCAAGTTGATGCTGATAAAGTAAAGTGGAGTTGCTAACACAAGCAGAAAAAAAAAAAACAATCCTCTAAGCCCTTGTTTTCCTTGGGACCAAGCAAGATAAAAATCAATACAGCATGCTAATTTAAGAGGCAAAACAAAAATGCGCTGAGGATATAGGATTATTTTTTAAAATACTACTTTTTCAGATTTCCTGTGTTTATTAGTATACATCAAACATTCAAAGAAGTGCACACAACATGCCTGAAAGGACTTGGCTTTGACTTCTACTTTGATCTACTTTTGCATCTTTTTCAAGTCTCCATTTTTCTTGCCTCTATACTGATAATTCCCATATTTTGGGAGGAAAGAGGATAGAAAGGGCTGTGAGGTGACATTTTTAGTATCTGTATCTAACTATCCTGGGGTCAGTTTGAGATAGCTTCCAATCCTGAATCTGTAAGAATGATCCTTGAAAAAAAGACTTCCCCTAAGTAATGAAATACTTGGGGTGATAATAGCAATGAAAGAACACCTTTGTTATAGAATTATAGTATCCAAAATTTTTAAATTAATTGTGCAAGTACAAATCTAATCTTTATGGGAAGAGTATGACGAGATTATATGGTGTATATTAAGATATTCTAATAGTGAAACTAGTAACTGGCAAACCAGGCCTTGGATAGGGTAGAAAGAAAGATGGAACAGAAAGGAGAGGACAAAATATGAGCTGTGTACATCAACATGAGAGCAGGTACCTAATTACATTAAGTATCTGGACCAAAGATATATGCCCAAGGTTATTGGCATGTCCTTTATCTTAAGTCTTCCAACGAAGGGAATAGGAGAGTTCTATCAAGGCCAAAAGAACAAACAGAAAGAAAAATAGAGAAAAAGAGAATTCTGTCTAGTAGAAGACCTCAAGTTAAGAATAATATGAGATGGCTGGGAGCCAAGATGGTGACGTAAAGGTAAGAACTCACCTGAGCTCTCCCCCAAACTCCTCCAAATGCCTCTAAATAATGACTCTAAACAAATTCTAGAGTGGCAGAACCCACAAAAGCACAGAGCAAAACAATTTTCCAGCCCCAGAAAACTTGGAAGATCAGCAGGAAAGGTCTGTTGGCTCCAGTGTGAAAGAGGAAACTAGTCCAGCAAAGCCACATGCCAGCATAGATCTGGCCCCAGCAAATCCAGAGCAGGACTTGGGGTGACTGACTTGGGGCAACAGTGGCAGTTTCCAGACTTGTCAGCCCACAGATGCCAAAGATAACTTAGAAGGTTGGCAGGATAAGTCTGTCGCACCTGGGTGAAAGAGGAGAGTAATCTGTGCCAGCACAGCCCCAGCCCCAGGAAACCAGAAACAAGCCTTGGCAGCCACTGAATCAGCAGCAGTAGTGGCTGCTTCCAGAGCTTTCATCTCACAGATGGTAAGGGGGTCAAAAAACTTATCAGAAAGAGATTACAGATATCTCTTTCCTAGCACTGAGGCACAAGGACTCTGTTGCTTTGACCATATTGAGATCTGGGTTACAGTCCTGGGTGGCAGTCCCAGGGATAGGAGGAACACTAGCACACCAGAGCTTGCAGCCACAGTAGAGCCAGGACCCTCCTCATAGTTCCAGGGCAGAAAAGAGTTCTTGTGGTCACTCAAAGACCAGAGCACAGGGCAGGAGAATAATAAACACCTCTCTTTAGAATACCACCTTGGAAGAACTGAAAACTTATAGGTCCTTAGAAGTGTCTTTGAAAACAGCTGCACAAAACCCCTGGAGCTTGGGACAATGTGCCCTCCAACATGGAAGCAGAACCCTACTTTAACAAAGAGTTACAAGCCAACTGATAGCCTGGGAAAATGAGCAAACAACAGAAAAAAACAAACTCTGACTACTGAAAGTTATTATGGTGACAAGGAAGATCAAAACACACACTCAGAAGAAGACAACAAAGTCAAAGTTCCTACATCCAAAGCCTCCAAGAAAAAATATGAATTGGTTCCAGGCCATGGAAGAGCTCAAAAAGGATTTTGAAAATCAACTAAGAGAGACAGAGGAAAAAATTGGGAAGAGAAATGAGAGTGATGCAAGAAAATTATGAAAAACAAGTCAACAGGTTGGTAAAGGAGACACAAAAAAATACTGAAAAAATAACACCTTTAAAAATAGAAGAGGCCAAATGGCAAAATGAGGAGAAAATGTCTTGAAAAATAGAATTGGCCAAATGAAGAGAAAAAAAATTCACTTAAGAAAAGAACTCCTTAAAAGTAAAATTAGCCAAATGGAAAAGGAGGTACAAAAGCTCACTGAGGAAAATAATTCCTTAAAAGTAAAAATTGAGCAAATGGAAGCTAATGATTTTAGGAGAAATCAAGAAACAATAAAACAAAAACAAAAAAATGAAAAAAAATAGAAGACAATGTGAAATATCTCACAGGAAAAACAACTGACCTGGAAAATGGATCTGGGAGAGATAATTTTAAAATTATTAGACTACCTGAAAGTGAGGATAAAAAAAAGAGCCCAGACATCATCTTTCAAGAAATTATTGAGGAAAAGTGCCTTGATATTGTAGACACAGAGGGTAAAATAGAAATTGAAAGAATCCATTGATCCCTTCTTGTAAGAGATCCCCAAATGAAAATTCCCAGGAATATTAGAGCCAAATTTCAGAGCTCCCAGGTTTAGGAGAAACTATTGCTAGCAGCCAGAAAGAAATAATTCAAGTATCAGGGAGCCATAGTCAGGATAACACAAGAGTTAGCAGCTTCTACATTAAAGAACTGGAATACTTGGAATATGATATTCCAGAGGGAAGAGGACCTAGGATTAAAACCAAGAGTTACCTATTTAGCAAAACTGAGTATAATTCTTCAGGGAAAAGAACTAGATATTCAGTGGAATACAGAACTTTTAAGCATTCTAGATGAAAAAAAAACACCTGACTAGAAAATTTGACTTTCAAATACAAGACTCAAGAGAAGCATAAAAAGGTAAACAGGAAAGGGAAATCATAAGGGACTTAATAAGGTTAAACTGTTTACATTCCTACATAGGAAGATGATACTTGCAACTCATAAGAATGTTCTCATTATTAGGACAGTTAGAAAGAGTATATATAGACAGAGGGCACAGGTGTGAGCTGAATATGAAGGGAAAATATCTATAAATATTAAATTAAAGGGTGAGAGGAATGTATTGGAGAAAAAGAAAAGGGGAAGAAGAATGGGGTAAATCGCCTCACATAAAAGAGGCAAGAAAACACTTTTACAGTAGAGGAGAAGAGGAGGAGGTAAGGGGAAGTGAGTGAACCTTACTTTCATCAGAGTTGGTTCAAAGAGGGAACAACATACACACTCAATTGTGTATAGAAATCTATCTTTGTAACATCAATGTTGCTAGCTGCTGTCGTGGGGGTGAAAGACCAACAAAAGAGATCACAGAAGGGCTGCTAGCACAGGTTCTTTGATCTGCTTCTCTAAGGAAAGCAACTTTAAGGGGTTAACAATCTCAGTTTAATTAAACATACATATATCATTCACTTAGTTCAGGGAAAAACACCAGCATCCTGAACTTCAAAGAGAATGCAAACAGAAGCTACAAGCATACTTTATATAAACAGAGCAAATAAACACAAATATATATAGTTACCAGAGAGAAGCACCAACATCTGGGTTTTCAAAGCCAGGGGGCTCCAGCGGCTACTCAGAATCTCAGCTGCTCAAATCACATGACACTCTTCCAGTGAGTGAAAGCCCCAAAGCAAAATGCTAACTTCCAAGTATATATGCCCTTTTTAGGGCCCAAAGTCTTCACACCTAATCAGCAAAAGGGTGTGGGCTTAGAGTTTCAAAAGGGTGTGAGTCTGGGGCTTCACCCTTAGCAAGACTTAATCAAAGACATTTGATTGCCTTAGTGCTGAAAAGCACTCCAAAACCAAAAACAGCAAAAAGTCCACTTTGCTTGCTATTACCTTTGAAAGGCAAGACTCATTAAAGGCACTTGATGACCTTATCATTCAAAAAAAAAAAACAGTAAAAAAAAGCCCCACCCTAATTACCATGACAATCTTACCTACAGGAAAATAGAAGGGGAAGGGGATAAGAGAAGGGGGCAGGAGTGATAGAAGGGAGGAGAGATTCAGGGAGGGATATTCAGAAGCAAAACACTTTTGAGAAGGGATAGAATGAAAGGAGAAAGAGAATAGAATACATGGGGGGGGGGTAGGATGGAGGGACTAGCAATAGTAACTGTGAAAAAAATTTGAAACAGGTTTCTCTGATAAAGCCCTCATTTCTCCAACACAGAGAGAACTGAGTCAAATTTATAAAATAAAAAAGGGACATTCCCCAATTGATAAATGATCAAAAGGTAGGATTGTTTTTCAGATGAAGTCATCAAAGCTATGTATAGCCATATGAAAAAAAATGCTCTAACTCATTGTTTATTGGAGAAATGCAAATTAAAATAATTCTGAGGTACTACCTCATACCTATTATATTGGCTAATAGGACAGAAAAGAAAATGACACATGTTGGAGGGGATATGGGCAAAAAAAGACATTAATGCACTATTGGTGAAGTTGTGAACTGATTCAACCATTCTGTAAAGCAATTTGGAACTATGCCCAAAGGTTTACCACACCATGCATACCCTTTGACCTGGCAATACCACTACTTGTTCTGTATCCCAAAAGAAATAAAAATCAAAAAGTAAAATGACCTATATGAAAAAAATATTTAGAGTAGCTCTTTTCTGGTGGTAAGGAATTGGAGATGAAGAAATTAAAGCTATCTACAGTCATATGAAAAAATGCTCTAAATCACAATTCATTAGAGGAATGCAAATCAAAACAATTCTGAATGCACTAGCTGTGTGATCTTGGGCAAGTCGTTTAACCCCAATTGCCCTGCCAAAAAAACAAAAAAAAAATACAGTTATCAAAACAATTCTGAGGTACCACATCACACCTATTAGATTGGCTAAGATGAAAAAATAGGAAAATGATAAACGTTGGAGAAGATGTGGGAAAATTGGAATACTAATTCATTGTTGGCAGAGTTGGAAACTGATCCAACCATTTTGGAAAGCGATTTGGAACTACACACAAAGGGCTATAAAACTGCATACCCAGCAATACCACTTCTACATCTGCATTCCAAAGACATCATAAAAACAGGAAGAGACCCAGATTACAAAAATATTTATAGCAGCTCTTTTTATGATGGACCAGAATTGGAAATTGAGGGGATGCCCATCAACTGGGGAATGGCTGAACAAGTTATGGTATATGAATGTAATGGCATACTATTGTTCCATAAGAAATGATGAGCAGGCAGACTTCAGAAAAACCTGGAAAGACATATATGAACTGATGCTGAGTGAAGTGAAATGAACCAGAATAACATTTTACACAGTAACAGCAAAATTGTGCGATGACTAACTTTGATAAACTTATCTCTGCTTAGCAATGCAAGGATCTAAGACAATTCCAAATGACTCATGATGGAAAATGCTGTCCACATACAGAAAAAAAAAAAACAAACTATGGAGTCTAAATGCAGATAGAAGCATATTATTTGTTCTCTCTCTCTCTCTCTCTCTCTCTCTCTCTCTCTCTCTCTCTCTCATGGTCTCTCTCATTGGCTCTAATTCTTCTTTCCAACATGACTATTGTGCAAATATATTTAATATGAATACATATGTATAGACTGTATGAGATTGCATACTGACTTGGGGTGGGAAGAAGGGAGGGATGGGGAGAAAATTGGGAACTCAGAATCTTATGAAAGTGAATGGTGAAAATTAAAATTAATTAATTAAAATTTAAAAAAAGAAATGATGAGCAGGATGCTCTCAGAAAAACGTGGGCTTACATGAATTGATTCAAAGTGAAATGTGCTGTCTACAAAGTAACAGCAATATTGTAAGATCATCAGCTGTGAATCACTTAGTTTTTCTCAGCAATATAATGATCCAAGACAACTCTGAAGGACTTATGATGGAAAATGTTATCCATCCCCAGAGAAAGTACTGATGATGTCTTAAATACGGATTGAATCATACTTTATTTGCTTTCTTTATTTTTCTTGAGCTTTTTTTTGTTTATGTTTTACAACATGACTATTATGAATATGTTTTGCATGACTACACATGTATAACCTATATCAAATTGCTTGCCTTCTCAATGGGGTGGGGAGGAGGAAGGGAGAGAATTTGAAATTCAAAATTTTAAAGATGAATGTTAAAAATTGTTTTTATATGTAACTGGAAAAATAAAATATTAAACAAATAAAAAACATGAAACATTAAAAAAAGAATAACGTGAAAGATGTGGGATTAGGGAGGACTAGTATCATGATTCTAGGACAGCCATAATTATCATGGATTACTCAGGGCTTCCCCCCAGAGCAGCAACATCCAGATAGGCCTGCTTCTTTTCAGTGCCACTCCCAACCATATCTTCATTGTGACTTCCTTCTCATAGATGTTTACTTTCTCCCTAAATCCCATAGGAGCTAGGGTCAGAGGGGTCAGTCCACTGACCTGACTTGGTATTACAGCATACGAAATCGGACTTTCCTCTATACTGCTGCCACTTGTCTCCCCCAAATACTTTTGCCCTAGGTGAAAATAATCCTACTTTTACATCTGATTCTAGATCCTCTGGTTTGTTGGAGGGAAGTATCAGTCTAGATGATGCAGCTTTATTTAAACAAAAAGCAACACCAGGAGTTATACTCTAAATAAATAGTTTCGGAGGTACATAGGGAGCACAGTGGATAGAGTGCTGGACCTAGAGTCAAGAAAAGTTGAGTTCAACTCCCACCTCTGATATTTACTATCTGTGTAACATTGTGTAAGTCACTTAACCTGCCTCAGTTTTCTCAACTGAAAATAAGGATATTAATAGCACCTACCTCCCAGGGTTTCTGTGTGATTAAATGAGATAATCTTTGTAAAGTACTTAACACAGTGCTTAGCATATAGTAGGTGCTTAATAAATGCTTCCTTCCTTCCTTCCTTCTTTCCTTCCTTCCTTCCTTCCTTCCCTCCATCCTTCTTCTCAGGCAAACCAACCTTTAGAGTTCAAATTAAGGAAGAAAAAAGGAGCTAGATCATTGAGATTTCCAAAGTAGAAGGGAGATAGCAGAGTATAATGAAAAGACTACTGGTTCTAGAGTCAGAGGGAACTGGGTTCAAATCCCAGGTCTTGGTGCAAGTCATTTAATCAATTTGAGTGTCTGTTTCCTCATCTGTAAAAAGAAGGCACAGAACTACATGACCTATGAAGTCCCTTCTCTAGAACAATGATCCTATGATACCAGTTGCCGAATTAGAAAAGGCCTCAAGCCCTGAGTGGGATAACATGGGAGGTCACATAAGGGAGAAAAGAGTCAAGAGCTTCCCTAAATCCAACTCTAATATGAGAGAGGTCATTGAAAGCCCAACACAGGATTAAAGCTGAAGACCAAAGTAACATCTTGGGAAGGATGAAAGAATGATGTATTTATCACACTTCAAGGGTTTTCATATTTAGACTTAAATCTGGGGGATGTAAATTCCAGAAAGCCTAACATACCTAACAGCCTTGTCAAACTCAATCCATTAGGAAAAAATCTAGAACAGCTCGAACATCCAATCCATAAAGGAAAAGCATAATTCCAGATAAAATCTGGCAGAAGGGAAACAGCCAGGAAGAAAGAGGGAATTAAGAAATAATGTGGCCTAGTTTTCTGTAGTTTCCTTTTAGAATAAGAATTCGCTAAAAAAACTTTTATAATTTGTAACATTCTTTTCTGACGCATTCACCATTTAAACCATCCTTAGTGCTTAGTAGTAAAATCCTTACAAAAAAATTGCTAAAGAAAGGTTGTATACTATTTCTGAGGAGAAAGGTAAAGGCTTGCATCCCCTCCTACAGGTTAATTGAAGCTCTAAGAAAGGCAATCTAGCAAAAGTAACTAAAAAGCACAATGTTCTCTAGCTTAGTCCTGTGGCTCCCCAGAGAAGGAAATAGAGTATTGGGGAAAGGGTTAATTAATATAGGAATAGAGATGTCTCTAATTTCTTTATAAAGATGACCTTTTTTTTGGCAAGGCAATAGGGGCCAAGTGACTTGCTCAAGGTCACACAGCTTGTGAATGTCAAGTGTCTGAGGCCAGAATTGAACTCAAGTCCTTCAAACTCCAGGACCAGTACTCTACCCACTGTGCCAACTAGCTGCCCCTTGATGGTGACATTTAAATGTGATCTGAAGAGATAAAATATCATTTGTTTTCATCTATATCAGGGATTCTTATTCTTTTTATGTGTTATTGAACCCTTTGACAGACAATGCATATGGACCTCTTCCCAGAATAATATTTTAAAAGCATAAAATAAAGTGCATGGAATTATAAATAAAACAAAATTTATTATGTTGAAATACAGTTATCAATTTTTTTAAGTTCACAGACCCCAGGTTAAGAACCCTCAATCTAAATTATACTGTCATCACACTTGACATACTGGGGAAAATACTGCATTTCAAGTTATAGGTTTTGGGTTCAAATACCTGCTCAGACATTGAATGGGTTGACTTTGGGCAAACCACTTAACTTCTTTGAGTGTCAGTTTTCTCTTCTGTAAAATGGGGAGAATCATTTCTCAACATCTTGGGTTCCTTCTAGCTTTAAATCCGTCACCCCATGATCTCATGATCTGTTTTGCCATTCAGCTTCTCATCAATACCCAGCATCCTGCCAATTGAGTAATACATGGAAAGAAAATTGGCTTGGATCTTTCTTTAAATAAAGAGAAGTGCCCCACTTTCTGCTTTTAAAATTAGGCCCAGTAGACAGGGCAAGAATACAGTACTATTTCTAGAGTAGTACATTTTTTGGTAAATGTCCTTATGTAACATAATATATCCCCAGAATACCTGCCAATTTGCTCTAAATCATCTGCAAAAAAAAATACATATCTGCCTCTGGAGCAAAAGGTTTAAAATAGGTTGTGGCAGAAGATAGTACAACATGATAGAATTAGGTCTGCTTGTTTCCCTATTACTTATTTACTTTTGTGTGAAGTTACTGATCAGGGAACTCCTCCCTAATACTTACAGGATCATAAATTTAGAGGCAGAAGGGGACCTTTTGGTTGTAAAGTACAACCCCTCCCCATTTTGCCAATGAGGAAATTGAGTAGCCACAGAGGTAAAGCAATTGACCCACGTCACACAGCTAGCTATTAAGTGTCTGATAAGGGATGCCAATCCAGGCATGCCTGATTTGAAGCTGAATGCCTTATCTACCACCCAGGCCGCCTCTCAAATTCCATAGAAAGAGTCAGAAAGATGCATCTGGCCATTGTCCTCAGTCCTCTGTTCCTCCTGAAGGCCCTCCAGCAGAGAACCAGCCAGTAATGTTAATGCAAGAAGGGATAATAGATATCATCTAATCCATCTGGCTTGTTTTACAGATCAAGAAACTAAGGACCAAAAAGGTCAAATAACTTTTCCTAGGTCATAAAATTAGTTAAAATTAGATGATGAAGAACCAAGAGTTGACATCAAAGATACTGATTCCTGATGGAGCTCTCTTTCCACTCTGTCATGTTGTCTCTCTGGGCACAGACTCAGATCTCAGTGGCACTTTGGCTTTTGATGGGTCCGATCACAGAATCTATAGGTGGGAGAAGGACGTGTGTTGGAAGAACTTGGGATGTTAACTCCCCCATCCAAAGAAGGCCTGCTTTCAGTGCAGGGTGTCTCTGTGTGTGAGAAAATCCTGCTTTCATCCTCTGAAGCCAAACACCCCTTTGTCACAGTTTTCGGGCAGCCTTTCTTAGCTTCTCAGGGTGTATTCATCATTTCACTTCTCACTGTCAGAGCTGACTCCTTATTTTATGGTCCTTATTTAATCTGACACTTGCAGCTCTCCCACTTCCCTGCACTCCTCACACTCCCAATTCAGCTTTGTCTGCTCATTAAAACTACAAAGGGCACCATATCCTTACATTAAATTACAGCCCTTGCCTAAATCTATGATTTGCCAACATCAAAGGTTGTTTCGAGTTTCACGAATGCATTGATTTTAGTTTTTCCCTTAGGTCCATATTTTAGGATATTTTAATAATAATAAACTTCCTTGAAATTTACTGTGGTATGAATACAATGATATTAAATTGTTTTCAGGGACAGAACATGCAAGAGAAAAAAAGATACACTAGGTTATAACTGTTTAGAGAGCATTCAGACATGAAAAATGAATATTTGCCCTATAAACTGTCTAGTGCTCTAGTCCACTATTTGGTTGCTATAGTCACCAAAAACACTCATGACTTCCAGCTTTTCTCAGCTTTGTGACAACATTGGTCATCCCTGGCACTGATTTTTAAGCCTGAAGACCTGGGTTCAAACTCCACTTCTGCCCATAAGGTGTGCCCAAAGGGAAGTCACTTAGGTGTCACTTTCCTCTTCTCTAAAAGAAGGGGGTAGATAAAATGATCTTTAAAGTTCCTTCTAATTCTATCACATTATTATAGGATTTTTTTCATCATCTAGGTTCCTAATGTATTTTCTCATGAGGATTCTTTTCCCAAAGACTTGTTGTACAGCAACTCTACTATCAGAGAACTTGGATTCAAATCTTGCCGCTAAGTTTTATTACCTGTGTGATCTTGGGTAATCAACCAACCAACCAATCAACAAGGACATATTAAATGACTATTCTATACTAGGACTGGTGTAAAAACCCTGAGAAGAAAAACCAATAATATGAAACAGTTCTTGCTCTCAAGTTTACATTCTATCACGGGAGACAATATTCACATATGTAGGTACATACACAAAAAAATAAAACATATAGGACAGTTAGAGCACTAGCATTTGGGAGAATCAGTAAAGAATTCATATAGTTTGTATATCATCTGAGTCCTGATGGAAGTGAGGGATTCTATAAGGAACAGATAAGAAAGGAGTGAATTCTAGGTATGGGGAATACCCAGTGCAAAAGCACGGAGAGACTGAGACGGAATGCTGTGTGTAGGAACCAAAGAAAAGCATTCTTGGGTGGATCACAGAGTATGGAAAGCAGAGCAATATATAATGACTAAGGGGAAAAAAGTTTGGGGTCAGTCTGTGAAGCACTTGAAAAACTAAGCAGAAGAGTTTATATCCAGTTTATATCTGGGGTCTCAAGGCCACATGTGGCCATCTAGGTCTTCAAGTGAGCTCCTTGAGGCAGGGGCTGTTTTTCTTTTTTCTTTTCTTTTCTTTTTTTATTTGTATCTCCAGTAGTTTGCATAGTGCCTGGAACATAACAGATACTGAATAAATGTTTATTGACTATTTATAAGTGACAATTGGCAAGAAGGACTGAATCTAAACTTCACAGAACAAATCCCCTTAATAAAATGATTTGTTCTTTAAAACTTGGACTCAGTCAAAAGGCTGCACCAGAGGATCCAGAAGGCCACATGTGGCCTCAAGGCCACAGGTTTCCTACCCCTGGTTTATATCTTATCCTACGATTGAGACAATTGGGAGTCAATGGAGTTCATTGACTATAGAAATACTTGAGCTTAGGGAAAATCACTTTGTCAGTGACATAGAAGTTAGAGCAGGAGGAGAATTAAGGGGCGACAAAGAATTAGGTGGCTATTGCAATAGTCTAGAGGAGAAGTAATGAAAGCTTGAAGTAAGGATGTGACTATGTGAATAGTGAGAAGGCGATAAATACTAGAAATTATGGAGAGGCAGAAATAGCAAGATTTGGCAACTGATTAGATATATGGAGCCCAGGAGAATGAGAAAACAAGGATAATCCTAAGATTATAAACCTAGGAGACTAGAAGAATAGTGGTGACCTTGACAAAAATAAAGTCACTTAATCTCTCTAGAACAAGAGTTCTTAACTGTTTTTTGTTTCATCGACCTCTTTGGTAGTCTGGTTAAATCCGTTGCTTGCTTAGAATAATATATTTACACAATTGAAGGAAATGCTAAATTTCAGTTAGAGGTTAATGAAAGTAAAAATGTAATATTTTTTCCAATCCAAGTTCACAAACCCTTGAAATCTATGCATGGATGTGAGGTTAAGAACAGCTGCTTTAAACCTGTTTCACATTTGTGAGATAACAGGGTTGGACTGGTTGGTTTCTAAGTGCCCTTCAAGCTCTATAGTAATATATAAAATTTCAGTATTTCTCTTAGTTATTTCTTTTAAAAATACTTCTTAGGGACTTCCAGAGAATATATCCATCCATCCCCCTTTCAAGGTTGTCTTCAGATATGACTAATCAGAGCAATGGCCCCTGTGTTTAAGTGCCATGGTCCCGAAACAGGATCAACAATTAGAAATTATTGAGAAGTGATTCAAAGAGGTAGAGAGTGAGAGGATGGGAAAGGATGACCAATTTGATATTTTTTAAAAGGGGAATTCATGAAAATGCATACAGTCTTTCAATAACATCCCCCTCATTGGTCACAAAGGCAAAGAAGACAAGAACTTCCCTAATCACTTGCACATACACTTGCAGGTTTTATGTCTGGCTTGTTTTGATTTTGTCCCTTCAAGCAGTCCCTGTGATTTACTCCAGGTTCCTCGCTCCCCTACATATAGGCCTGGATTGTGCTATGCTAGAGAGGGCTTTCTAATGTACCTATGAACAGCTACTCTGGACTTTGTTTTCTTAACTATTAAGTAAAAATCATGAAGAATTTGTTATATTATAAAATTATGTATATGTATACATATACATACATAGACACATATGTACTATATACATACATACAGAGAGAGAGAGAAAAAATTGTTCCAATAGCCAGAAACTATCACCAAGAGGGCAAAAAATACCTTTTCAATATTTATAGGTCACTTCCCATGTAAAAAAAAAGTGCTTTCTTTGTATCGGTATCAAGTGGTAATAATCCACAGAAGTGCCACACCTTCTCCTTATTGGTGGGATATGAAAGTGGAAGAAGTGGAAGGGGATGAATGACAATTTTTGCTGTGTACTTGAAAAAGTTTTTCTCCTATGAGCCTGAATTCTAGTAAATTATTCTCCTGGGTGAATATGAGGCATGACTCAGCAATCTGAGAGAAGAAAAGTGGTTAAAGCCAGAAGCTGGGACAGAGACAGTTGTTCATTGGCTTTAGGGCATGTCTGTTGTCTGACCTTCGGTAGTGAACTAAAATCCAGAAAAGTTCACCAGAAGGAAAGAGTCAAAGAAGAAAAGGAAAATCAGTGGCGAGTAAGGGAATGGGACAAAGACCACAGCTTGGAGAAATATGGGAATATAATGCTCAGGATAGGGATCAAGAAGGTCTAGATTCGTGGTCACATAACCTCTAAAAAAGAAGTAACCTTGGGTTACATTTCTCTCATAGACAGGAAACACAGTGCTTTACCACAATGGACAGAGCCAGTCATTGCCATCAAGCTAGAAGATTTCCTTCAAGCCAATCAACTAAAACAAAGACAATGAATCAAGAGAGAGCTTCCAGAATTCAGAGGACTAAAATTTACAGCAGAGTGAGGAAACTAGGGAAGGTGGCCAAAAGGTAGAGGCAATAACTACGAAGGCCATATCATTCTAATATAAAGAAGTAGGGACATCATAGATAATCTCATTATCCCACCAGATTCCATCAGCTTTGGTACTCCATCTCCTCATTACCCTTTGCCTTTCTGATTAGAGGGTAGAGTCATGAACTCCAAACCTCCACTTAAGGAGAGACTTCAGGTTAGGCATCTCCTCATTTCTCACCTGGCTGTCCTACTGTGGCTCTTTTCCGACTGACTTCTCTGCCATGCTCGCATTTGGTAATTTCTCTTTCTCCTTGTCCCTCTAACACCCACCACCCCACCTTCAGCTTCCTTTTCAGTAGCGTCTTCCTCCAAGTATGCTCCTTGAGGCAGGGGCTGTTTTTCTTTTTTCTTTTCTTATTTTATTTGCATCCTCAGCACTTTGCAATAGTGCCTGGAACATAATAGATACTGAATAAATGTTTACTGACTATTTACTGGTGACAATTGGAAAGGAAGGGCTCTCCCAGTTCCATATTCAGAGATTCTAGGATTAAGGAGGCAATTCTCAGTCTCTAGTGTGCTGGAAGATCAAGAGAAAAACTTCCCTGAGCATGTTATAGAAAGGGGACATAGGCTAGGGACCTCCACCTATGAATCTAAGGGTTTAGTTAATCAGATTCTAAAAGGGATGAGGCATATACTGGCCTTGCAATTCAATTCAATAGGTATTTTACTAAGCTCCTACATCCAAAGCACTGGTGAAAACCAAACAAGTAAATAGAAAGTGATTTGATAAGGAATATAGCACTAACATGTAGGGAACTCAGGAAAGCCCTCCTGTAGAAGGTGGCACCCGAGTTCAACTTTGAAGGAATCATTAGAGGCAGAGGTGAGGAGGTATTGTATTCTAGGCATGGGGAACACCCCATGCAAAATGCAGAGACAGAAGAAGACATGATGAGTACAGTAGGTTGAATTGATAGAAGATCGATTTGTCTGGAACATAGAGCGCGTGAAAGAGAGAAATGTGAACTATCTGGAAAGGAAGATTAGAATCTGTTTGTGAAGCATAAGCCTTAAATGCCAGACTGAAGAGTTTGCATTATATCCTACAAGCAATTAGAAAATTTTGAGTAAGGGAGGGAAATGTTTTAACATTCTTATCAAGACGGGACTATAATGAATGATTCCAAGGGCAACTGGTCAATTCACTCTAATAGGGCATGCATTTTTAACTGTATTTAGAGGGATGAATTGTATATACAGGGATAGAGACAGACTGCATGGATCTATCCACAAACTCTCCTCCGGTTGCCCTTGTCACAACATTACATGTAGTCATTGGTTGCGAGATGAAGCAAAACAAACCGACTCATGTTAGCATTAAATATAACTATAGCCTGCCTTACTAACCAATCCCACACTAGCCTCATCATAGGATTAAACATAGCTCCTTTTCCTTTCCAATTGATCACTGCATATCATCCCAGTTGAGGAGGAGGGGGAAGGGGAAGAAGCCTACCATATCCTCTTCCCCCTCTCATCTCATCCTCACTGCTCCCCTCTGCCCCCCTTCACCCACACACTTACACATCCAAGCTTGCATCTATCAAATGTGATTAAGCCAATACTATTTGATAGTGAACAAAGCCAAAACTCATCATGGTTATTTGATTTTTTTTTATGATTTACCAATTATGACTGTTGTTTCAATCCTCCTTGCGGACAGGGTGGTACGTTACAGTGCACCACCAACCCCCCCCCCCACCCCGCCACCATTGCACTGTGGAGTCAGAAACAAACAGTAGAAAAATGCTCACAGAATTGTGAGGTTCTTGGCATTTTCTTTTCCCTTCCTCCTCTTGAGCTGTGTAAATGCCCAGGTGATAACCATTATGTCCCTTCACAGATTCCTGATGACATATTTCCTCCTCCCCACACACAGATATACAGCCCACCAGGGGTAGGAGAGAGGTAAAGGGAAAAAAGATTTAAATTCTAATTCTAGTACATTTTGAATTGGGAACATCTCTGTGCCCAAATTTACAGAAACTCATCTTTATGCTTTTTCTCCCCTCTTCCTAGGTGAGATTTTCTAACACATATTTATATCTTCAGGACATATCTTCTCCCTTGTGTAGAGAATACATTTGCAGATGACCTCAAACAAGTCTCCTTTGGATTTTGGTTGCAGTGATACAAGTAACAAAAAGCACACCAATTTATTTCCTTACATTTTGTAATCCCCTAGCAAACCACAATGCATAGCATTCAGGGATACAGAGGCTGAACACATCATGTGTGGATTTCCATTTCTCTTGCCCAATTGTGCCTATGAAAAAGCAAACCATTACTATACATTTAATCAACAAGTGTTTGAGTGTCTAAATACCACATTGGAATCTTGCAGAGATAACACAGGTGTTTTGCAGAGATATCAGCCTCCCATCCCACCACTACCATGCCTGCCTTTCCAATCTACATTCCAGCCTTCCAGTTTTCTAATCTCCATTATCCAGAATTACTACCATGGTAGTAAACACCATTTCCTTGCTGATTCCTGCCACACTCTTATTTCTATCCACCTCCAGTCCTACGTTCCCTTAAGTGCATTTCACTTCTACCTGCTCTTCTTCTGGATATTTTCACTGTTTCCTTTGAAATCATCATCTTTTTTCACATTCTAACTATTGACCAAGGATCTCTTCTACTTTCTTCCAATAACTAAACCCTGCTTTTCCCAAAAGAAAGCATCTCCCCAGCAGGCTTCTTCAATGAAGACCTATTTTCCTTCTCCTAGGAATAGAAGGAGTAGAATATTCTTTGTTCCTCGTGGACTTTTTCTGACCACTGTTTACTTATTATCTTTCAACAATCTTTCTTGCTTTGACATTCCTATGATTCTATTTTATCACCCTCTTCACAACTTCATCATCTTGCTGACACAGAGCTATGTAGTCAAAGCTATGGCTTTTGTAATAGCAATGTATGGTTGTGAGAGTTGGACTATGAGGAAAGCTGGCCACCACAGAATCTGCACTTTTGAATTGTGATGCTGGAGAAGTCTTTTGAGAATCTCTCTTTGACATCAAGGCGGTCAAGTTTGTCAACACTTAAAGAAATTAATTCAAGGTATTCACTGGAGGATCAAATACTTGAAGCTGGAGCATAAATACTTTGGCAACAGAATGAGAAGATGGAACTCACTGGAAAAGACCCGGAAGTTGGGAAGGATTGAGGGCAAATAGAAAAAAGAGTGAGATGGATAGATAATATCATGGAAACAACGAATATGAACTTGTACAGACCTCAAGAGATAGTAGAGGATAGAAGACCCTGGCACACTCTGGTCCATAGGTCCATGAAGAGTCAGACAGGACTGGATGACTGAACAACAGCAACAAAAACTACTTCATCATAGTCATTAACTCCTACAGTCTTCTACACAGACCTCGACGACACACTTTCACCTTCTTCAAGAATTTTAGCACAAGAGCATCACCTTCCACTCCACCTAATCCCCTGACATCTTTTTTTTTTCAATTTCCACACATATACTGATGATCTAACACTCTGACTTCAGACTCTGACTGTTCTATCTTTTCAGCTGCAACCTCTGATATGTATTCTATTTCAGCCACATGCAACCACACCAAAAACAACCACACTCTGGAATCACCATCACCCAGACCTATTCCTTTCCAAAATCCTAAGATTTGAAGCTCATCTCACTGACCACAATTTCTTGTCCTACCATTCTCTTCCTCATTCCTAATGAACCTTTTCTTCATCTTCTTTATTATGTCAAACCTCACATAATAATACCTGCCTCACAAAGTTTTTGTGATGATCCAATGAGATGATGTATGGTAAATGCTTTGTGAACCTTAAAAGACTAGATAAATTGACTATTGGTTCTGTTGTTGTTATGACTATTTTCCCCCAATCCATCACATCTCCTCCAAGCTTCTCTTGCCTCCGTGGTCAATCTGCTTCCCATAGTAAGCAACTCAATGAATTACTAACCATAAAAATCAAACTGAATTTTGTAGCTGGAAAGGAGTTAGAGATTATCTAGTAAATTCCTTCATTTTGCATTTTTACACTCCTTTGATTCTTCATAGTTATTTCCCTACAAATGGATGTAATCCCCACCATTTGCCTTCTCTACTTCAGGATGCTCATTATTTTTTTAATGAAACATAACCAATTTTATTCAAATTCAAATTCACAACATTTCAGGTTCTCTCTAGAACTAAATATTTTGTGTAATGTATTTTTAAGTGGGAATTTTTCAATGTGTTCCTCTGCCAAAGTATTTTAGTAGAAACCAGAGTCTTGAGTAGCCCACTTAGGAGCCTCTGACCTACTTCTGCTCATTATTGCTAATAAAACAAAAAGCACAAAGTCAAGCAGATTGGGCTCAGCATAAATAACATAATTACAGAATCTTGAAGTTTGAAGAGAACTATGAATCTGTCCAATTCAAGTTGTATCTGAATAAGAATTCTTTCTATATCATACTATATCATACCCCACCCCACAAGTTACCATCCTGCCTTTGTCTGAAGACCTGAGTGAAGGAGAATACACTACTTCTTCTACTTTGTACAAGGACATTATACTTTTAGGTTATCCTAATGCTTATGAATTTTTTTCCCTTATGTTGAGCCAAAATCTACTTTTCTATAGCTTCAACCCATTGCTCCTAGTTCTGACCTCTGAGTACGAAAAGAGCAAGTGTAACCTCTCTTCCATTCTATAGCCTTTCCTATACTTGAAGATGGTTATCACACTACCCTCCCCCACACCCGAATATGTTCACACATACATGTATACATACAGGAACATCTTCCATTCTTCAGGATAAACATCATCATTTCTTTCAACTGATTCACATGTGGCATTAGCTCAAAACTCTTTGCCATTCTTGTTATCCTAAACTTTATTGTTGTTTAACAACTTTATTTTTCAACTATTAACAAATCTTTATTATGTTCTCTACAGCTACTGTTAACAAAAGTTTTCACCTGGTTTAAGCTCCAGCCCTAGCCCTACCCCCAACATTTTCAGAAGATGATTTATCTGCCTACTTTGATGAGTGAAGCTACCTGATATGAACTCCAGTACTTTGCCTCTCCCAGACCTAAAAGTACTTCTGTATCTTTATGCATTCTATCTTATTTCTATCCCCTCTTAGCAATATAAAAAGTGAATTTCTCTCCTTTCCTACTATGCCCTTTATCTTATTCCCTCTTACATCACCTCCTATGCTACCATACCCCACCATGAATCATATTCTTTCATCTTCAATTTCCTACTTTCCATTGCTTCTGTCCCTTCTGCCTATACACATGTTCAGATTTTTATATTTTAAAACACACATATATACAAAACCTTTCCTTGACCCTGTTACCTATTCTCTGCAAAGCTTCTTAAAAGCGTAGGCTATATTTGTTGCTTCTGCTTCATTACCACCCACTCACTCCCCAAGACTTTGTAATATGGTTTCTGTCTATACCACTCTACTAAAATTGCTTGGTATAGTGAAAAAGGCCCTGGATTGAATGTCATAGAATCAGGGTTCAATCCCCAGCTCAACTATTCTCTACTTTCTTTGTTGTCTTAGGAAAATCAATTGACTTTCTGGCTATCAGTTTCACACATGTAAAATTAGGGCATTGAATTATATAACCTTGAACAGTCCTTCCCACTCCCAATCCTCTCATTCTATATCTTCCCACCCCCAATTGCCAAACATGATCTTTTCTTAGCACTCTTCCCTTAGAACATTACATATAACACTACTGAGTACCATTCCTTTTTGGTTTGCTCTTTTTCCTTGTATTCACTTGGCTTTCTAACTATGTCCATGGCCACTGATTCATTTGTCTCTTCTCAACCCTCTATACATATACACTTGTAAGGATCTTTCCCCAAGCTTCTCTCTTCACACTGTCTGCCTTGTTGTTCTCATCTATCCTGTCATATTGTGCTCAAATTCCTTCAGTAGTGAGTTTTTCATTATCCTATTAATTCTAAATTCTACCTTGTTTTCAAGGTCCTGCATACCTTTCCTACATTATTTCTCACCACTCCCCAATACGGAAATTTCCAACTAACATACGAAATAATAGCAAATTCAAGGTAGTGTATGAATAAGTACCAAACTCTGTGGCATAGATTTAGATGAATTTTGTCCAGGTTCAGAGGTTGGGGCTCAGAGGAAAGGGAGATTAACGCAGGCTGGGGTAGGCAGGTCAAGTTTCACAGATAGAAGTGACCTGGAGGAAGACAGGAAAGGTTTGGATCAGTGAAGAGAAAAAATAAGGTGATTCCATCATAGATTAGGGAAATGATTTGAGCATGAGGCAGGCAGTCTAGAGAAGGCCTTGAGTCTAATCGAGGAAGTGTGTTGAGAATTAGTCAAAAATGATATGACAGAAAAGTATTGAAGTACATTCTTCTGGTGCTGGTGTTGCTATATGGCTGTAAATCATGACACCCTGCAGCCTCTGAAGAATTGAAATTATGGGTTTTCCAAAAGAAAGTTAAGAGTTGCATGGTGGGCCTATGTAGATTTTTTTTAGCAAGGCAATCAAGGTTAAGTGATTGCCCAGGGTCACACAGCTAGTTAAATGCCAAGTGTCTGAGGCCAAATTTGAACTCAGGTCCTCCTGACTCCTGAGCCAGTGCTCTATCCACTGTGCCACCTAACTGCCACCATGTAGAATTTATTGCCAATATTGACTTATGCATAAGATTCTTTTTAAAAGATATAATCTAGGAGACATATTATTAGAAAATGAGGTTGGTAAGTCAAGTATTGAGAGCAAGGAATAACAAAAGTACACTCTGATTGCTATAGTGATATAATGCTAAAAGCCCTAGAGGAAGATCGTGAAAATATTGGATAGATCATATATGGAATATTTATGGAAGGACATGAATAAGTATGATTCAGGATATGATTGTGTTGATGAGTTGCAATGTATGCTGTTGGAGTAAAGCATTTTCATCAATGAGATCACTGATCCATTGAATAAAGCATAATGGCAGAAGTCTGTAAGGTATACTGAAGAGCAGAGATAATTACTTGTCACTAATAAACTACATGAGCTTAGGCAAGTTAACCTCTCCAGGCCTCCGAGTAATAATAAAATAAAGGGTCAAATTACATGATATCTAATGGCCTTTCTAGCCCTAACACCTTATGACTCTTCACTCGGAGACCAGTTATAAAGCTATTGTAATAATAACCGAATCGGGGAGACAAGAGAGATCATGGGCTAGAATGGTAGCAGTGAGGGTGTAGAGGAAGGGATAGATATGAGGCATGTACGAAATGAGAAATCAATGACATACAAACAGAAAAGATTGGAACTAGGTTGAGGTATGGGAATTTCAATTTTCACATTATATGGAGAGATGTAATGGACCCTTTCCTTAGGAAAAGGGCTGAAGAAGTCTGTTCCTTTAGGGAAATCTTCCAGTGTGTGAGCAAACATATGCTATCTATCCTATAGAATATATCGAAGTAAGAAACAATTTGTCATGGAATAGAGGGACTGTTCTGAAAACTAACTAGTGATCTAGATCTAGATCTAATAATCAAGAATGTCTTTGTATTTAAAGGCAGAATCCTAGAAATTGATTACACTAGAGAAACTACACCTATAGCAACTCTTTAAATCATTATAGAACTTGTAATACTAATGTGATATACCACCATCCATCAAAAGTTGGCAAGAAAAGAGAGCTATGTTCATAAACCTCCAAGCATTCAATGAAAAACAAATGCCTCTCAGTTTTCTTATTCTAATCAAAATTTGCTCTGTGTAATGTGTGCCAGATGTACTTCAGACCTCTTTCATTCATACTTCTGTTCTGGCCCCCAGATGTCTATTGTATTCTGATTATGTCAGCCTCTGCTACAAAACTGGATACAAAGGTAGCCAGATAATTAATCACACTTAGTGCTTATTGTGTGTCTATGCACAATATCTACTATGATGTGTGGGCTCATTCCATCCAACTCTTACTTTGCTCACACAGAAATGCAAGGAAGCAAGCAAATACCTTCCTTTTATCAATGTATGCCTTCCAAGACAGGCCAGCATATAGATTGTAAAACCAAAACACGTGTATCAAGAAAAGGGACTTCTGAGAATCAAATATCCTTTTATACTCCCCAGTTCCAGGGATAGCCACTTGTCCTGGACAATAATAACCCAGTATTTCCTCCTACCTTAGGGCAGAGAGTAGTTATCCTTCAATGGCAGCATTCAAACCCTATTCACAACCACACAAAATATAGTTTTTGGCCTTTCTGTCACGCTCAACACATGGTGTTGGTCCTAATGGTTACTTCCTTTTGCCTTTGCTTTCGAACAGTACTGGAAATTGTTACCTGATTTTAAAAGTTACTTTTTCATTGTATCTAGAGTTGCATCATCTTTAGAAATCCCTGCTTCAATTCTTGGCAGACATTTTACCTGCGTGGGTTTTTAGAAGAACAGAAGCCCTGTCATTTTGATTCTTCCCTCCCTGTCGCTGCACCAGAATTATTGCTGATGAGAGCAGGAATCTGCAATTGCTTTGGAAGCAGTCACATTTAACTCTTGTGCAGGCTTAGGAGAGAGAACCAGGAGCAGAAGTATTTTGTTTTCTTGCTCTTCTTTTTTGCAAAATGACCCCCTTAGTAACACCAAATGTTCTTTTTAGAAACATCATTCTAAACAACTAATATGGTAACTTCTTTACTCTGATAAATATGATTAAACTCTGGAAAAAGGTAACAAAGTATGGAATTTTCATTCCTGTAAATCCTCAAGATTGTTAACTATGCATTTCAAATGACTTTGGTGTTTGCCTGCAAGGGGCTATAGTGTTCAGATGACCTCCTGAGGATCTTTTCGGGGCTAAGACTATAAGCTAATTGTAAATCTGTTCTCGTTACTTAATGGTTTTTAATTTTATCATTATTTCTTAATTCATTGCATCTGACAATCAAAAGGGCTGAGGGGGGGGGGAGAGGTGTTAATAGATATTTTCTAACTGGGTATATGTTGGGATTGATGTTTGAACAACCTGAAAAATTAGAGTGAGTCGTATTCAAAAGAGAAAGTCAAATTTGTAGAATGCACGTTGGTAAACCATTGATCCTTCCTTTCCTCCACAATTAATGAAATTATCTTTTATATATACTAAGGAAAGAGAAGAACAAAGTGTACATACTTTCTTTCAAGGTGAAAGAAATACCTTGTATGTCTTCTCCTCATTAACTCCAATCTGCCAAACCTCTTTTCTATATTGTAAATAGTTCCTGAGCATTGTCTTTTTCTAAGAAGCTCTTCCTGACCAGAGCCTACACAACCCCATCACTCCCACTTATCACCTTTTTATGTACAGTGGTATATTTATGTAATCCATTTATTTTCCCTGTTGTCAAGCCATCATCAACATCCTCTGTTGTTTGTTCTTCATTTTGAAGAAAACTGATGCCATCATGGGATGATATCTTAACTGGCATGTGAAGCAGATTTAAATGAGGCAGAGTTGCACAAAGTCTTCAGCCTCATTTTCTTTTCCTGAGTCATTAAAGTCCAGTGGCAAGATAAAATGTCTAGATGACTGGCAATGGCTCTGGATGCAGTGAAATGACCTTGGCATCTTCAATGTTCCACAGAGCCTGCTTCGTGGAAATTGGAACAAATTGTTCTCACCCACTCATTCTGCCAGGAGAAGTCTTCACATGCTTGGGTAGACATTTCCGTAAGTCACCAATGGGTTTGAGGCCTGTAATTTACCCTCAAATTGGTTTAGTCCATGTGCCAGGATGTGACTGCTGTAAATGTTACAGTTTCTTGGAGCCACAGGTGAAACTTGGGTGAGAGGTAGGCACCAAAGGTGGATGAGCAGCCCTGAAAAAGCCTTGGCAAGCCCTCGCACCAGAGGTGCCAGTCCTCCCTGAACACCCCATACAACCCCACTTGTGTCTTTTTGTTCAGCCTATTGTATTGAGAGTTTAAATGTTGTAGGATATTCATTTTCATAATGATGATGACACATGGAAATTTGTCTTTCTCTTCTATAATATTTTCTTATCTCTTGGAAATTTCCTGTGTATGGTAATTGAGTGCTTTTTTTGGTTTTGTTCTTCCTTCCCACCATTCTCCTTATAGCTATGAGATTTAGAAGAACTTAGGTGGAAAAAGAATGAGAAATAGAAGAAAAGTACCATCATAAGGACTTTCCTTGGTTTTGTCTAATTGTCCCAACAATCTGCATGGGGATTGTGCTTTGCATGCTTAATGTTTCAGCTGAAAAGATTGGTGCATTTTTAATTGTTTTTTAAATGACATTGCATTCTGGATGCTGTGGGATGTTCCAAAGTGGCAATTTCTTCCAAATGTTTGTGAAAATCCCTTCAAATGGATATTGTTCCACAGTGACTCTTTGAAGGTAGAATTGCTAAGTTTTTCACTGTGTAATTTGTTCCTTTACTTAAAAAATAAATACATTTTCACGTACTTATTTTACAGCAAAAACAAAAAGCATCGTCTTTGTCACTGAGGTATGATTGGATGAGATGACTACTCTGATATCTCGGAAGATAATGGCTGCGTCTTTATATGGTCAGACATCTGTGATCATGGAATTTTACAGCTGCAAGGCACTTTAGAGACAATATGGTAGAATTGTCTCATTTTTAAAATGAGGAAACTGAGGTCCAAAGAGGTAAAAATTTGGGGTATTATAGTGGGAAGAGTCCTAGATTTGGACTCAGAGGACCTGGATTTGAATTCAGCTTGCAACTTCCTTACCATCAAGCTACTTACCTTCTCTTGGTCCCTCTTTCCTAATCTGTAAAGCAAGGGTGTGGTACTAGGTGACCTCTGAGGCTTATTCCAGCTCTAAATCCATGAGTTCAAAGAGCTTGCCCAAGGTCACACCATTAGTAAGTAGCAGAGCTAGAATTCAAATTCAGTTTTTGTTTCACCTTGCTTCCTCTAGATGGATGTCTGGTTTTGGGATAGACCAGAGTCTAGTGGTAAGTATTTAAATATCAGCAAAGTACAATAAAAAGAAGAGTGGATTTGAGATCCAGAGAACTTGGGTTAAATCATAACTTCTTTGGAACTCAGTTTTTCTTCTGTAAAACAAAAAAAGATTGGATAAGCTGATCTCTTCCATATCCTTTCAGCCCTATTATGATCCTTGACCTCTTTGGAAATTAATTTTGTCTGACACCTTATTTAGAATAGAATAGGATGCTTGGAAAACTCCAGTAGTTCACTCTTGCCTCTAGGATGAAAATATAAACACCTCTGGCAAAACCCCTCAATGTACCTCCCACCTATCTTTCCAGGCCTATTAAGCATTGTTCCTATTCACACACTCTACCTTCTAGCCAAATTCACCAATTTAACTATTTTCCCACACACAACATTCCATCTCCTGCCTCCATCCCTTTACCCAGGCTGTTCTTCATTTCTAGAATGTACCTCCTCTTCACTTTTGCCATTTGGAATTTCTAGCTTCCTTCTAAGCTCAACTAAAAGGCCACCTCCTACTTTAGGCCTTTATGACCACCCCCTCCTCTAGGATTGTGACCTGCCCCACAAGAACAAATACCAGAAACTGCTACATGTTAATTTTACATGTATCTGTATGTGTATACATTGTTCCCCTGATAGAATGTAAACTCCTTGAGAAAAGAGACTTTCATTTCTTCTTTGTATCCCCAGTACCTAGCATAGTTCCTGGTACAGAGTAATGGGTTAATAAATGACTAGTGATTGATAGAGTGGAATAGAAAAGAATATTATAAGTATCTCCATCCCATGCGTCCTTGGCCCTCTTTTTGCTCTTTCTTCTTTTGCTCAGTGCTCTTATCAACTCCCATGAATTCAATTTCATCTCTATGCTAATCATTCCCAGATCTACTCATCCCACTCTAACCTTCTCCTGACCTATCATATCACCCACTGTTTTTGCACATCTCAAATTGGACATCCTGTAGACATCTTAAATTCAACATGTCCCAAACTAAAGTTTTCCCTCAAGTCCTCCCCTCTCCCTAACTTTCCTATTGTCATCAAAGATATCACCATCCTCCCGGTGACCCTGTCTTACAACCTACATGTCACCTTCAACTCCTCACTCTCTCTCTCTCTCATCCCTCATACCCCCTTGGTTTCCAAGGCATGTCAATTTCACCTTTGCAACATCTCTTGCATACATCCCCATATCTCCTGTATTGTTGTCACCGCCTTGGTGCATGCCCTTATCACCTCATGCCTGGACCACTGCAGTGGCCTATTGATTGGTTTCCCTGCCTCAAATCTCTTCCTTTACCAAATTCATCTTTCACCAGCTACCAAATTGATCTTTCTAAAGCACAGGGATGATCATGGCACTACTCTGTTCTATGGACTCCAATGGCTTCCTATCACTTCTAGAATCAAATGCAAAATCTTCAGTTTAGGATTCAGCATCCAAAGTCCTTCATAACATAATCCTTTCCTACCTTTATGGCCTTCCTATACCTTACTCCTCCCTACCCACCCATATCTACTCAGTGATGCAATGACATTGTCCTCCTTGTTATTCCTCTCAAAAAGGACTCCATGTCCGACTCCATATATATATATATTGTTCCCCTGATAGAATGTAAGCTCCTTGAGGGAAGAGACTCTCCTCATTTCCACCTCCTGGTCTCCCTGGATTCCTTCAAGTCCCAGATAAAATGCAGCCTTCTACAAGGTATCTTTTCAAATCCCCCTTAATGCTAGTGCCTTCCCTCTGTTGATTATCTCTCATTTAGCCTGTATCTATCTTGTCTCTATATATTTGTCTGAATTTTGTCTTCCCCAATAAACTGTAAGCTACCTAAGTACTGGGATTGGTTTCGTTTATTTGTATTTTGGTTCCTTTTCTTTCTCTGAGTCCCCAGGATTTAGCATAGTACCTGCAATGTAGTAGGTGCTTAATAAATGCTTGTTGACCAAATGACTGTTAGAATTGGAAAGGCTTTCAGAGATTACCTAGTCCTTTTACATATAAGAAAACTAAGACCTATAGTAGTGAAGCAATTTCCCAAACATGAACAACAAAACCCAACTGAACATTTCTCTTAATTTGCTTCTCTGACTTCATTGCATATTCTCCTTTTGACACTGTAGTGTTGTTCTTGTTTGTTTGTTGTTGTTGTTGCTACTCCTGCTGCTATTTTTTACAGTTTTAAGGGGCAAGATGGAAGAGGAAGACAATTTCTCTAACAACAGATTTTTCACTGACCTTTATATACAATTCAATCAATAAAAACTTAATAAATGTTTGTCTCATGCTTATCATACATAAGGTCCTCTGCGAAGCTCTGTGGAAGATATAAAGAAGTTGCCAACTACAGAATTTTATGAGATAGAGTTCTTAAAATAGTACCCCTTAACTCAGATAATGTTTACAACCTGCTTGGTTCTCATCATTCTATGTCTCCAACTGTGATAAAAAGTATAGTGGAAAAGGTCAGAGCCAAAGGTACAACTGTCAAAAACACAGGCTTTCATTCCAGCTCCCTGAAGGGCTTTGTGTGGGTGTTTCAATATTCATTAATTGTATAATAGTCATAAGAACATTAATACATATTTTTAAAGTATTTTACCTTTACTGAATGTCTTTCACATAAAGTTCCCCAAGGATGCCACAAATGAGCAATAGCCACTTTCAAGAGTAAAAAATTCCCATGAGACTGGTTAATGAGGATAGAAAGATTCCCAAATAAAGTTCCTACAAAATGAACTACAGCTTTCCCAGCAGGTAAGGCTCAGCAAGGACTGGGAGCACAAACAAATGACTGCCTCCTGATAAACCAGAATCAGAGATAATGGGCAAAATAAACACTACAGAATTTGGTGATAAGGGATGGTTTAGCAAAAAGCATAGCATGTTGTGGATATGTGCATATATGTATATATGTGTGTACGAACACATATATACACCCATACCCACCCACTTACATATAAATATACATTAAACCTGGAAGGGACATTAGATATCATTTACTCTAACACTCTCATTTTATAGATGAGGGAGTTGAAATCTTAGAAGACTTCAATTGTCACCTAAACTTTTCCTTAAGGGGCTCTGAAAGGCCCCTCAAATGATTTCCTTCACTCACCTGCCATGAAAACTATCTTTCTTTCCTACTTTGCCTGAAAATCCAAAGAAGCAACACTCATTGCCAGATACCAAAATTAAGATATGGTCTACAGAAGACCACGGTGAAAAATCCAGATGTTCTCCTTTGGAGTGAAGGGAGAGATCTGAAGTTCCTGCACTAGGCCTTCTGCAAAATTAATCTTTTTCTCCTTGAAAGACATAGAAAGTCTAGCCCAGAGAGTTTTAGTTGGAGGGAAAATGCTAGACTAATGGAATTATTGGGGAAACAAGGTTGAAGGAGATCATGTAAGGTTATGTCATAACATCCAGGATGGTCAGCTGCCCCTTTGATAGAGGAAAGCCACATGTTAATTGACTGCCATTTGTAGAACAGCAAATTTTAACGGAGATAGACAAGATATGTAAATAGGTAGCAGAATCACTTTATACCAATTAGAACAAATAAGACAGGTCAGGAAAATAGAAATGTGGCATTCCCACAATTGTCCATAGATCTCTAAAATCTCCATAAGAGGGATGAGTTGTGGATGGACCAATTGTAGGAGACAGCATGATTCCCCAAAGGGGGGAATTTTGGAGGTACATACATGTAATTGTAAGAAGGGTAGGACTTTTTTACTGTTTTCTCTTTTGGAATGCTGAGGTAATCAAGTACCTTTGATGAGTCTTGCCTTTCAAATGTAATGGCAAACAAAGTGGACTTTTTGTTGTCTTTTGTTTCTTTGATTGAATCAAGAGTCTGACCTGCTTAAGAAACAAGAAAGCCTAGTTCACATAGGTTTGAGTCACATGGTTGCGATGCCCTCTGACCCTGGAAAGGTATATAAGATCTGAGGTTGGCGTTTTGATTTGGGGCTCTCACTCATTGAAAGAGTGTCATGTGATTTGACCAGATGAGACTCTGGGTAGCCATTGTTAAGAGCTCCCTGGCTTTGAAAACCCAGAGGTTGGTGCTTCTCTTTTTGGTAACTATGTATGTGATGTCTTGATCAGACAAAGCCTGTCTATTGATGTGTTTGTAGTTTTTGTTTGTATTTGCTCTGAAGTTCAGGGTGCTGACTTTTCCCCCTGAACTAAATGAATGATATATGTATGTTTAATTAAAGTGAGATTGTTAACCCCTTAAGGTTGCTTTCCTTAGAAAAGAAGTTCAAAGAATCTGTTCTAGCAGCCCTCCTGTGTGCTCTTGTTGTTGGTCTTGTTATTGGTCTGTCACCTCCAAAGCAGCTTCTAGCAACATTATTTTTACAATATAGAAAGTTGTTTGTGTGCTCATGTAGAAATCCACAGCAAAATCCCATCTCAGACTAGGCTAGGTATAATGACTCACCCTAGAGGAGGCTCTGTCAATGTAGTGCATCTGTGTGGATACATGAATTGATACCAAGGTTGGGAGAAATGAATTCTATGAGGACTAAAACTAAGATGTAAGCTTTGCCAAATTGAATCCACTGACTTTTTAGTAAAATCTATGGACTCATTCTGGAATAAGATCTATGAAAAGCAAGGGATCAAAAATAAGTGTATGGTTAAGAGAGCTGTACGGCTATGTGATGATAGAACACCTGGCCCGGTGTTAGGAAGACCTAAATTCAAATCTGGCCTCAGGCACTCACTAATTATGTGACTCTGAGCAAGTCAATGAACCTTGTTTGCCTCAGTTTCCTCATCTATAAAATGAGCTGGAGCAGCAAATAGCAAACCACTCCGATATCTCTGCCAAGAAAACCCCAAATGAGGTCACAAAGAGTTGGACATAACTGAAATGACTTAACAACAACAAAAAAAGAAGTTCACTCTGACTGACTGTAAAACCCTATGGAAACCTGTAGTTTTTCTCTATTAGTTTCTACTATTTACCTTCTATTTCTTGTCTTGCAGTACTAAGTAGTAAGGTTTTTGGTTTGGTTTTTTGTTTTGTTTTCTTTTAAAGAAAATTATCATGCCATTTGCAGGAAGTAGAATTAAAGAAAGAGCCTGCAGGAAAGCCAGTTGCATTTACATTCATACACACATATTTATGCATACATATGTGTGTAGTAATTTTTTATCATCATATTTAGTTTTCCTTTGTAATCCTACATGTTGTATTTTATGCATCTAAAAACATTATTCTAGGTAGAAGTCCATAGATTTCACCAAACTGTTGTGGGGTCCATGACACAAAAAAGGACCATTTCCCTAAAGTGAGGACAAGTTAAGGCTGGGAAGGTGAAAGTCTGTGACTAAATTATAATAGAGATAAAGCCTGTCTACATGCCACTGTGAGTGTTAGATTACAATCAAGGTGACACCTATAAGCAGTGGTGGGATTCAGCCGTTTCACACAAGTTTGAGAACTAATCTTAAGTTTAGTTCCACAAACTGGTTGTTAGTGAGGGCGGGGCCTGCGCCCCCCCCCCACCTTAGTGATGGGGGCAGCACCTCAGTTTGTTTCTATGGTTAACTGTTTGTTAATTCATTTGAATCTCACCACTGCCTATAAGGATAGTTTTTTTGAAGCATATTATCTACATTACACACCTTCTTGGGTGTCTTTCCAACTCTACACTCACAAGTTTGTAGTTCACATCCCCAGAGGTATGAATGTGCTCAGCTTTCAAGAGTGTACAATGTGGGACCACCCTTCTAAAGCTAAGTACATGAACTCTCATTGGTGCGTTTCCCATAAATACTCAAATAGCTAAAGGGCCTGGTGTAGATATTTTAATATATTCATTAATTATATGATAATCATAAGAACATTAATACATATTTTTAAGTATTTTACCTTTCCCAATAGTCTTTCATCTGATATTCCCTAAGGATACCATAAATGAACAAAAAAGCTAATTTCAAAAAAGTCAAAATAGTGAAACTAGTTAAAGAGGACAAAAAGATGCCCAAATAAAGTTGCTGAATGAACTACAATTTTCTCAGCAGGCAAGATCAGCAAGAATTGGGAGTAATAGGAAATTACTACCCCCAAATACTTCAAAATTGTAAGTGATAGGCAAAATAAAAGCATTATGGAATTTGGTTATTGCCTATTAACAAAAATGTTTACTAAGATGGCATAGTAAAAAAAAAAGAGTATCTCCGGTTCTCTCAAACTCATTTTTCAACAGCTGGATGCAGACTCTTTCTGGGTGGGTAGCTTTTCTGCTATGTACGTTGTGGTAAATAAAAAAGAAAAATGCCTTCCTTCCCCTTCTCCAAGAGGAAAAGAGCTGTCTTCTTCTAATATTGATTCTTTTTTTCTTTGATTCACCTAAACTGCGCCACTCTTGAATTTCTGGTAGTTTATAAGATTTATTTCTTTAAAGCCTCCAGGGGCTTAGTCAATTTTTATCCAATCAGATCATATTTACCCTTCTGACTCAATCAGAAAGAGCTGTCCATAGGTTGTAAAGGAATCCCCTGATCTTAATACCTTGTTACCATATCAACATCTTATCAACAGTGACTACCACCATTCTCTACTCCTATCCTCACTTATTCTGTACCACCATCTCAGTGATAGGTATATACATATATACATACATATATATGTGTGTGTGTGTGTGTGTGTTCAGATTCAGAGGAGTGGCATTCCTAAGTCTTGAGCTCTACATGTTCAGAATTGGAGAATATAGAATAATTCTATTTCCTCTTCCCTATGACAATCCTTCAAACATCTGAAGATTAAACCTCCTTAGTGACAATCAACTATATCCCCTTTTCTCCAATTTTAATATCCCCCAATCTTTCAAACATTAAGAATTTTTCTTCATACTTTTCTGGACAAACTCCAGTCTGTCAATGCCACTCTTAAAATGTGTTATGCAGAATTAAATATGATACTTCTATTATGTTCTCACCTGCTCAGAGGCTAGTGTGTCTATTACATACCTAACCTTGGTTATCACATTTTTATTATTGCATCCTAATATTGCGTTAGAATTTTTGTAGTCATACTGTTAGATCTTATTGAGATTGCAGTGAACAAAAATCTCTACATCCTTTTAACATAAGTTGTTTTCTAGCCATATGTCTCCAATTCTATACTCAGCAGTTGCTTTTTTTTAACTGAAGCATAAGACCTTACATTTATCTCTAATAAATTTATACTTGTTAGTTTGAGTTCATTGTTCCAGAATACACATTCTGTCACCCATCATGTTGCTGTACTTTTCTAGCATCATTTGATTGGTAAATATGATAAAGTGATGTTTCACCCATGACATCAACAAAAATTCTGAGGAGTCCAGAATCAAGGGTAACTACTACAAGATATCACTAATTCAGGATATGTGATTTCTGAGCTCTCTCCACCATGCAGATTGCCACAATTTTGTGATTTATAGCAGTATGTAAATTACATAGGACAATATTAATTTTTACTAGTCTTATCTTTTATAGAAATGCTTACACATGTTTTCTACTGACAGTAGGATGATTTGAGATATTTGGCCTTGTCTAGGTAAAATTGTATTGATATGGTTTCACCACTTTTAGGTAATTCTGTCAGTTGGGTACTGAATTTAATATATGTTTCATTGTTCCTTTGTTTTTTTAATTTAGTGGTTTTTAAGAATGAATTATATTCTCCCTCAAAGTGTACAAAAGCTTTAGTTTTTAAAGAACACAGTTCAATGACTGTTAGTGGTATTAGAGCAATTGTTGAAATGGGTAAGTCAAGTGTTTGATCATTCAATCACTCAACAAATCGGAATCAATTGGGGCAAAGCACAAAGACATTAATGACCAAAAATGTAAAACATTGCCATAAACTGAAAAACTATTGCTAAGGAAAGAAAAAAAAACACTAATCTTCCAAAAAAAGAAGAAGAATATCATCAGAGGAACCTAGCACCTAGAGGGATTGTTATTGATCAAAAAAAAATAACATAGAGATGTAGGCTTAGTTGAACTTTTTTAAAGTTACTATTTGTATTTTTTTTAAAAAAAAAAACCTCATCATTGGAAGAATGAAGCATTGAAGATTTAAAAAAAAGGTAATTTTTGTTGATTAAACTCACTCTTTCAATCAAGGTTACATGAATTTTTTTTTGTCAGAAGAAGCCTATAAGATCTAGGGATTTTCATCAGACTTTAAAATATCTACTCCCCTTAAGATGTGACAGGGAATTTTTTAAACTTCTTGTGTGTCTGTAAGTCTTGTTCCCATAGAGGGAATGATTATCTCTGATAACTACATTGATATGCCTAGAAAAAGAATCGATCCACAATTGGAGAAATTCCTAAATGAAAATGAAATACTACAGCACTACTTTATACCAAATGACATATCAGAAAAAGTTAAGAAACTTCTCCAAGGGATGAAGATAAACATGCTTCAGTGGCCTAGGAGCTCACTTGCATTAGACCCCATTGAAAGTCTATGGTTTATTATCAATGCTAGACTTCAAAAAATGGACTGTTAATCAAAAAATACTTAAAATCAAATGTGATTCAATCAATTAGGTATCTTACCCTACAGGAAGGTAGGGGAGAAGGCTCTTTTCAGTGACTCCTACCTGCTACATACAACATGGTGCAGCATGAACTGAGCAGAAGGGTCGCAAGTCCTTTCCTTGGCCCTTCCCTTCTGGATCCAAGAAATGGGTCTGGTGATGTTTGTTTCAGAATTCTGTGTCACTTGTCCTTCATGGTTGCAGGTATCAGAGGTCACCCCCACAGGACCAGAAAGTTCAAGCCATGGCAAACTGGGAGGCAGAATTGCAGATGGGGGATGCAGCAAGCCAGCCCAGTGCAGGAGCCATGAGAAGCAAGGGTGCCTGGGACTCGAGCCCTAAGGGGTTTGGACTTGGAATAGGAACTGAACTAAGTTATAAACCTAATCTCCTTCATTTCCCCAGAGACTGAAGTACTATAAGAGGAGAAAAGGATTATACTTATCTGGTGTTTATATATTTATGATTATAACTTCTGAAGTAAATATTCTTTTATTAAGGCTACTATGTTACATATATATCACTTTATGATTTATATTTTCCTCACGAAAGCTCTATGAGGGTAAGTATTGCAAATGTTATTATCTACACTTCATAAATAAATTGATCCTGAACCTTGCCTGTAGTTACACAATTAATGTGTTAAAGGTGAAATTTGAATACCAAATTCAGTGTCCTTTCTATTACAACATGCAATTTCTCACAAGAGACTACCTAGAAGCCTTCTTTCAGGCTCACTGGCCCATAAATCAGTACTCCTTAGATAATATTGCGTAGCAAATTATGTCTATTCCTATCTACTACTATTTGACCCACAATTTTCCTTTTTGGTGACAATATTATGGATTAATAGATTATTTGAGTTGAACTGAAACCTTCAAGATCATCTTGTCCATTGCCATTGCATAGATGAGAACGGTGAAACTGGAGTGTCAAAGGACAGAATTCTTTAGTTATATTAACGTTCCTTGAGAAAAGAGAATGCCTCAATAATGACGATTCAGGCCCATGACAATCTGGAAGGAAATTCTTTCTTTATCTCTGACATATTCTCCAGTCAGTAAGTCAACTAAAAAGAATTTATTAACTATATTCTATGTGCTAGACATGACATTAAATGCTGGGGGTAGAAAGAAAGGAAGAAAGAGAGAGAAAGAGAGGGAGGGAGTAAGGAAAGAAGGAAGGAAGAAAGGATGGAAGGAAGGAAGGAAGGAAGGAAAGAAGGAAGAGAGAAAGAGAAAGAAAGGAAGAAAGAAAAGAAAGATAAAGTCTTATCTTGACTGACCTGGTCTCTGCTACATGATTAATAATAATAATTATAATCATAATTATAATAATAGCAGACATCAACATAGCACTTTAATTTTACAACTGTTTTAGACATATCTCCTTTAATCCTTTCAAAAATCTTGAAAGTATATACTATTATGACTCTGGTCTCATTCCCTGGCAGTCCCCAACGTGCCTGGAATATACTTCAACATCTGTGAAAATTCTTCTCTTCCTCCAACACCCAATTTTAGTACCACATCGTCCATGAAGTTTTCTCTTATCCTTTAGCTAAAAGTAATCTCTCCCTCCTGAAATTTTCTTACAGAATTTTTTTTTTTTGGAATCCTCCTTTGCTCTTATCACATTCCTGCCTTGGCAGAGAGGCTGAGCCTGTCACAGCCTCTCTGGTTCTCAGTTTCTCTGTTCCTACCTTGTATCATGCTTATTTATATACACAATATATATTCCCATGAATTGCCTTTGAAAGAAGGGATTGGATCATAGGATCATAATTTAGAATAGGAAAGAATATTAGAAATCATGGAGTTCAATCCCTTCATTTTATAAATAAGTAAACCGAGGATCAGAGCGGTGAAATAACTTGCCCAACATTACACAGGGAGTGACTAGAAGTGTCATAATTTGAATCCATATCCTCTTATTACAAATTCATTGATATCTCCACTGTAACCTTTTATATAGTCAATGTGATACCCACAGCAGCTGCTATGAATATGCAGGCATATTTCCAGGTTTGAATGATAAAATATAACAGACTCTCTTCCTCAAAGATGAAACTAACACATTTATTCAAGCACCAGAAAGCCAAATCCACCATAGGACCAAAGAAGTATGTACACATTACCAATGCAGGGAGCACCGCCATGCCAAGCCTTCCCTCCTCAGGCCTTCCCACAAACCAGCTCCCTTAGGCAAAACCCCGCCTCTCTCACTCACCCTAGCTGCTCTGCCTCTCTCTGCCTGCTCTCCCTCCCAGCTCTGCCTCACTCTCTCACTTCCTTTGACAAGCTCTTCCTGCCACAGGTTCCATGTGACTGAAGCTCATGTGACTCAGGCTCAAAGCAGGTCACAAAGGCCTATTAATGGGTGAGAAAGATCTTCCCATTGCATTAACATTATACCTTCTACTTGCCCCAAAAGGATTGTGACATTTTTGAACTTTGTATTCCCATTGCCAAGGTCTCCCACTGTATCCTGGGCCATCTCCAGTCCTCCTGAGGTATATCTTACCACTGGACCCGGATGGCTCAGGAGGAGACAGTGAGGCTGATGACTTTGCACAGCCCTCCCTCACTTAAATCCGGTTCACTTGTAAGTCATGGCATCATCTTCTTGATGTCATGGTCCTCTTCTAGAATGAAGGACAAATAACAATAACGACGTATCATGGTGCTCCCCTCCCCCCCACACACACAGTTGGTTTATAATCATTGTTGAACTGACTTAAATTGAATTAGACCCTAATGCTAGCCTGTATGTCCTTCAACCCTGACACTGAGCCTCATTTTCCTTATCTATAAAAGTTCGCATCTGCCTCCGAGGCCCATCCTAGTACTGTGATTCTGTGAAAGCCCTATTGTCCACTTCTAAGGATTCTAGAGGTTTTTGATGGGTGATCAAGTACTTCCCTACCTAATTCCCTACTTGCACTGATGGCCAAGAGAAAAATGGGAAATTAAGAGGGAAACCAAAAATCCTGAGATAAATGAGGAGGGAGGAAAAAAAAATATGAAGCACAATGAATCCAATCTACCACAAAATCACGATATCAGGTCATGGTAGCAACATTCTGTAGTGTCCTTCAAGTGTTTTCTTCTGAGGTTTTAATAATATTGCCCAGAAGATGTCACCAGCTTTTGGAAAAGAGCCTGATTATATGCTTGTTATGCTCAAAACTACAATATGTAAAATCACTGTCCTCTAAATTATTGATATATTTTTCTTCCTTTCATTTCCTAGCATCATTGCTAGTGAGTTGTGTACATGTGCTTCTTGACTTGCTAAACAAAGAAGGGAGCTTATTTTTAAAGAGCTTATCTTTATTTATTCTGCTAAATTCCAGTCCTACTTTGAAGTACCCACACTTTATTTGGATACTACCTGCATCAGAGCACCACACCAACTGTGTTTTTGCTTGGCAGCAGATTGACACTTTCCTCTGATAGCAAAATGCTCACAGGCTTTTTTCTCCTTTCAAAAAGTAGAAAATACTCTGGTACACACACACACACACACACACACACACACACACACACACACACACACACGCGCACACACACACACACACACACATCATTATTTTCTTTCTTCCTGAGAACCAAGCAAAAAAGACAACAATACTTCCCTTACCCTCAGGTAATTACATAAGGAAACCTTGTCTCTTCTAACTTCAAAAGCAACCCAATAATAGTGTTGTAACAACAGGCAACCTATATAAGTAAAAGCTTCTTAATTACTTTGATGAGCCTGATAGATAAGAGTAAAATTACAGCTTCAGTTCACTGAAGAAGAAATTAGGTCTCTGGTTTTGGGGTTTGGGATTTTTTGTTTGTTTCTTTGGTTTGGTTGGGTTTGGTTTGATTTGAGTTTTACTACTGTTTCCATCAGGAAGTCTCTACTTTCATTATATGGTCTGTATTATATTTTTTCAATTTTAAAATAGTATATTTTTGCATCTGAAAGAGACCCCTAGATGGTTTCTTAAAGATGGCCTAGTATTAGCCCATGTTTTAATAGATGAGCAAGCTAAGGACCAGAGACTATATATGGCATATAAAAAAAAATCACACAAGTCAATTTTTAAGTTGGTCCTGATATCAAACTTTCCTGATTTTTCCACTACCCAACTGCTGCACCTTATACTATTTTTAAAAAGATATTTCTTATATTCAATTCAATTCAGTAAGTATTTAGTAACAACCACAAAGTGCACCTCTGTTACGTGGCAAGGACACAAAGATGACGTAAGACAGAATCCTTCTGTACACGACTTACAGTCTTATTGAGGACATTATAGCCTCTGCCTGATCAAGCTAATCTGGTACTCATAGAAGTTCTTTGGTAAACAGAGTAAACTTTCTTTGCTATAGCACCGGAAAGACAGTTAGGGCAGGGAAGGGATGTACATTGAAGATGACATTGATTCAGTTAAACACAACCTTCTGGTGCCGCTGTTGGACATGTTGCTTGTCGAAGCCTAAAGGAAGAACTCCAGTCCTAGAAACCTTTGTACTCAGGTGAAGTAGGAAAATATCACAATGGTCTGAGACTTAACCTGACACTCAACCAATTAAATTTTGAGGACAGATTCAATACTCTTTAAAGAAAAATTACCCAAACCTTCCTGGGGTGGCATACTATTCCCACCACAGAGGGCATGAGGCATGTGTGAAAATAAGTGTAAGGTAAAATGTCATAATAACAAAGGAGAAGGTAAAGGGGGTATGAGAAATTCAGAGGCAGACATAACGGGCATTGCATTCAACATTGGAACCACATCACTACCTGAATTCCACAGTATTTAGAGACAAATATTTGCCTATAGTTTCCATCATATGAATCCTCTGTCAATTGCTCCATGACAATTTTTTTAAATAGAAGAAATTAAGCAGTGGAATAATTCTCAACCCCTCACCACCACTTATGAATGGGTATAAAATCCCAAAAATTCTCAAAGCTGGCAAGGGAAAAAATTCTGGGGAAACATTTCCTCAAGTTACAAAGGATTGAATCATAGCTTGAACTCCTCTCTGGTCTGAAATCCTATACAACCTCCAAAATATTGCCTGTGAATTCCCTCTTCTTTTCAGTTTTCAAAGAGGCTGCCTCTCATATGACTTTCTTCTCTAATGTTTCAGAGTTTTCTTAATAATGTTGTTCTGTTCCACCTTCATCTCCAGCATCCACTGAAAATACATGCTCTACCACTAGACTCTGCTGGCCTACCGGTGCCATCTGCTGAAACTGCCATCTGCTAGTGATGTTTCTGTTTCTTTCTCAGGATAGAGTTGTGGCTCTTTAAGCAAGAAACTGGGTCAACATGTCTTTGGGATGATAACATATTTTTGGATCTCTTGTTAATGAGTACTATACAACACCTGAGACCTAAACAAAGGATATAGACTTGGCCAAGATCTTGCATATTTGAACCCAACCCTCACTTGTAGCTGGGTTTGGACAAGTGAATTTCTTTCACTTCTTCCTTACTCTTAGTTGCAGGCTCTGTGCCCCCCCCCCCCCCCCGCAAGCAATCCAGATTGCCTGTTGAGCCTGTCTGTATCTGTGAATAAAAATACTGACAACTTATCATTTATCCTTTCAATTCCTGTGAGTCCACTGGCCCATGTGAATTGACTTTTTAAGGTTTAATAAAGCTCTAGGATGTACTTATAAACTAGGGAGAAAGGGCAGCCCTTGTGTTTTGTTCAGTATCCTTGCCATCATATCAAAAAAACCTTATCCCCTTACAGTGAAATCACTGAGGACAAAAGGGCTTAGAGAGGAAAAGATGCTGAACCCCTTTAGTCCAATACCTCCATTTTGCAAATGAGGAAACAGAAATGTTATATGGCCAGCCTAAGATGATGCAGGTTGTAGGTAGAAAAGTCAGAATTCAATTCCAGGTCTTCCCATCCTCAAATCCAGTCTTCTGCTTACTGCTCCTCTTGTAGCCATGTAAAGTAAGAACCAAGGTTCTACACCTATAAACCTGCAATTAGACTTAAATAAAGCAAAGTCTGTCAGCCTCCAGCATGGATTACAGGTCCCTCATGTCCAATGAAAATGTTCTATTTGTTCCTCCAGGACCTTTCTACTGCTAAAGAGGTTTATGAGATCACTTTATTCAAGCATTACAATCTCAATTTTAGTATACTTTTTCACTAGGAAGCATTTACAATTTGATTTTTTTTTAACCACATAAAGGTTCTAACACGTCTCTACTTACATTTCAATTCTTCTGGGCATCTGTAAACAGAATTTGAAATTATAAAGTTCTTCTAGCTTTGTTTCCTGTAATATAAATTCTTTCAAATGAGATATTTGTTATTTTTATAAAAAACACTTTAGTACAGTGTCTGGCACATAGTAGGTGCTGTATAAGTGCTTACCCTCTCCCCTTCCTAATAATATACAAACTTTCTCATTCGGCATTTGAACACGTATGTCCCAACCAGGATGGCTATGAAAGAAATTTGATAGGCGTTTGACTTGTACATCAGGACACTTACATGCATGCCATTTTAATCTTCAGACATATTAGATATAGTTTAATGAACATGAACATCATCTCCCTGCAGTCGCAGAAAATCATAATGAAATCAGTGGTGATGGAGCTGTTTTCTCACCTCTCCTTAAAGACAGAGGGTATTAAAAAGGCAAATCCTTATCTAATTAAGCTCCCAATAAGGGACTAAGGCAGGCAAGAGCAAAGGATGGTGTATGCACAGTTCATTTTGATTTTGTTTTCCTTTAGACAGATTACTAAATTGCTACAATAGAAACAGTTCAAGGCATACTTGATAAGTTGCTGTTATTACCTCTCCTTGTGAGCTGATTTTCTCTTCTTATATCCTCCCAGAATCAGTAGGTAGAAAAGCACATACGTGATAAAAATATTTCCCTCTTCTCTTTGCTACAGATAAATAGGAAAACTATTACTTGGTGAGAAGAGACACCTTGCAGCTGAGAATGATTATTTCCACACTGGGGGTTGGAAAGTTGTTGTTTTGAGGATTGCAAAGATCTTTCTTTTTATTGGCATTAGAAGGGAAGGATACAAGTAGTTTTTTGAAGATTCGCATTGCCATGCTTTGACACTGTCTTCCGGAAGCAACTGAAATGAAATGTGTACAGGCTACATAGGCATTCATATTAGCCTGTCGTAAAGATGTTTCCTCCAGGAAAACAGACTGTGTAATAGCCACCTCTGATTATCTACACTAAATCTTGTTTTCAGGTTCTTTTTGGATATAAGAGATACCATTATTTACTTTTTCTCTTCTTTATTATTTTACATCTGTCCTGTGTATATCTTGCATGTATCTATTTATTTATCTATAGTCTCCTATGTTGGAATGTAAACTCCTTGAGGGCAGGGACTCTTTTTGCCTGTCTTTCTATCCAGGAAGCTTGGTATATATTAAATGTTTAAGAAATGCATGTTAATTGATTTTATTTTTCCTGTTTCCTGCCCCATGAAACCTTAAACCCAAAAGGAGACTTATTTAGTCAAAAGATTTAATCCCCTCCCTGAACCCAGGAAAGATGTTTGAGGTAAGACCAATAACATTAGAGAGAACAGCTCTAATCCATCATCATCATCATCATCATCATCATCATCTCTTTTGATTTATTCTGAATGGTTATACAACTGGAGTTGGGATACTCCACCTGGGATACCCCAGCATGGGACATGGATCAGGTAACAATTCCACACCAGGAGAAAGAATGTGGAAGCAACAACAAAAATCCAGCTTAGTTAGTGTTCATGGTGTATCTTCATTACTTTGTTTCCAGTGTGGAGGATTCCCAAGACATCAGACACACCCACTGCAAACTGAAATTCAAGACCACATTCCAAAACCCAAACTAAATGACTTTTTGATTAGCAACTGTTTTGGATTTTCCACACCAGTGCTTCCCCCATTAGCACAGATTATCAAGATTTGATTGTATTTATATATACCATGCACTGCTTTAAAACACTACTGCTGAGATGAAATGGAATAATATACTCTAATTTCTTTGAAAGTGAGTTGCTATTATGAAAAGAGAAAATGAGTCCATGGCATATTAGGTTTAGTCTGATGGTCAGAACAACAGATGGTGAACTACATGGATAACTAGTGGGGTCATTTATTTATGGTGATTACCACAGGGACACTATATGGAAATGGAATTTTGGTGGACATCACTGAGGCAAATAGAGGCACTGTTGCACTGAGGCAACCCCCGTTTTTGTTGTTCAGTTATTTCAGTTGTGTCTGACTCTGTGACCCCATTTGGAGTTTTCTTGGCAAAGATACTAGAATAGTTTGGAATTTCCCTTTTCATCTCATTTTACAGATGAGGAAAGTGCAGCAAAGAGGGTTAAGTGATTTGTCCAGGGTCATGCAGCTATAAGTATCTGCAGCCGATGAACTCAGGTCTTCCTGATTCCAGTCCCAGGGCTTTATTCACCACACCACCTAGTTGCCCTTCAAAATCCCATTAATATTCCCATATTATGTGGATGAAGTTCCTTTGCAAGATTTTACTCGAAATATTAAGTTCTTGGTTTTGTTTTCTTGAACAATGTGGTTTATTTTTTGACACAGGAGTGTGTGAATTACTTAGGGCAAGCAATAATTTTTATAGGCCTTCATTATTTGTCAGCAATGGCCATGCATGCACACTCCTACTGTCAGAATGCCTGACAAACTTTGAGTTCTCTGCCATGTGAGTGTTGGATTTCATGTTATACACACGTATTAAATTGTTAACTTTTGTTGTGTTTAAATTCTGTGTCTGTGTCTGGGTATGCATGGGCATACATGCGCATATGTGTGTGTATGTGTGTGTGTGTTTTATTTTTTAGGAATACATGTTAACTTCAAGGAAATGTGTAAATTTTATAACTCTTAAAGAGCATACTTCAATAACTATTAGAGGTGGCCCAGTGGCTGTTGGGCTGAGGAAACAAAATGTGTAAAGGATTATTCAAATCTACTATGAAAGAGGATTGGTTGCACCAAAGAACAAAAGAAAGTGTTCTTGGGAACAAAGTAAAGTAAAATGTCATGTTCTGACAGACTATTTCTACAGTATGGCCTAAACCAACAGAAAACAAGCAAAGTCCTTTAGAGGGATATGGAAGCTGGATGTTTGGTTAACTAATTCCTCTACCATGAGGTATAAGCTTCTTAAAGTTGAGGAGGAGAACAGTGAGAAAACTAGATTGTTGGGGTTTTTTTAAGCTTCTCTCTTCTTCTATTAAGAAAAACACTGGTCATACGGAAAGAAAACATGAAGACTAGAGTACTGAAGTTTGAAAAACCATAATATTTGCTGATGGAATTCACTCTTTCAAACAATACTATATTGAAACTGCAGTCAGAAGATCCAAGGTAAACCTGTAACATACAAGCATATTAATCAGTTTTTTAAAAAATATCCACCCCAAAATTTTGGGGGATGTGTATGTGTGTGTTTCTAGTGGGCCTAGAAGCATTCTCTCCATTGAAGAAATGATGAAGTCTGATAAATATACAGACATACAGAGAAACAGAATTGTTCTAGAATTAGATGAATCCCAAATGGAAATGGAACATCATAAAATAACTTTGTATTATAACACATATAACAAAAGGTTAAGATATTTATCCAAGAGACAGAGATAAATTTTCTTTTGTGGACTAAGAATTCATCTGAGTTAGACATCATTAAAAACTTATAGACTGTAATCCTGGCTAGATTTTGAAAAATGGGCTGCTCAATAAATTGTACCTTTAATATGTGTTAAGTGTGATTCCATGATGAAGAATTTTAAAAAACAAGTCAAATCTCAATGCCAAACTATGTAAAACATGGAGATTATCTGAAAAAGACATTATCACATATCAATGGCATCTTTTTAAAGTACGCTTCCATATATATTCAGACACCATCAGTTCTTTCTCTGGGGATGGATAGCATTTTTCATCATATGTCCTTCAGAGTTGCCTTGGATTGTTGTATCGTTGAGAATACCTAAGTCATTCACAGCTAATCATCTTACAATATTGCTATAACTTCATACACAGTACGTTTGACTTTGCACCAGTCCATGCAAGTCTTTCCAGGTTTTTCTGAGAGCATCCTGTTCATCATTTCTTATGGTAAAATAGTATTCCACCATAATCACACACCATAGCTTGTTCGGCCATTCCCCAATTGATGGGCATCCCCTCAACTTCTAATTCTTTTTTTTTGATGGGGGAAGGCAGGGCAATTGGGGTTAAGTGACTTGCCCAAGGTCACACATCTAGTAAGTGTGTCAAGTTTCTGAGGCCGAATGTGAACTCAGGTCCTCCTGATTCCAGGGCCTGTGCTCTACTCACTGCACCATCTAGCTAGTTCTTTACCTCTGGAAAAAGCTGCTATAAATACTTTTGTACATATAGGTCTTTTTCCTTTTTGCTTTTTGTCTCTTTTGGCATACAGACCTAGTAGTGGTATTGCTACGTCAAGGGTATATGCATGGTTTTACAGTCTTTTGGACATAGTTCAGAATTCTATGTTCCCTCCAATATTTGTCACTTATCTCTTATGTCCTATTAGCCAATCTAATAGGTATGAGGTACTACCTCAGAATTGTTTTAGTTTGCATTCCTTCAGTCAATACTGAGTTAGAAGTTTTTTTTTTCATATGGTTATAGATAGCTTTGATTACTTCATCTGAAATGTGATCATATCTTTTGATCATTTATCAGTTGGGGAATGGCACTTATTTTTAAAAATTTGACTCAGTTCTCTATATGTTTGAGGAAATGAGGCCTTTATCAGAGAAACTTGCTTTAAATTTTTTTTCATGGTTACTGTTGCTAAATATATTTCCATCCATCCTATTCCCTCATCCTGCCGCATTTATTCTATTCTCTCTCTCTTTTCACCTTATCCTCAAAAATGTTTTGCTTCTGACTACCCCATCCCCCAATCTGCCCTCGCTTCTATCACATATTCCCGTGTCTTATCCCCTTCCCCTTCTAATTTTCTTTAGGATAAGATAGATTTCTATACCCAATTGAGTGAGCCAATTCTGATGAGAGTAAGGTTCACTCATTCCCCCTCACCTCCACTGAGAAAGTTTTTTCTTGTTTTTTTTTATGTGAAATAATTTATCCCATTCTATCTCTCCTTTTCTCTTTCTCCCAGTACATTCCTCTCTCATGCCTTATTTTTATTTCTTAGATGTTCAATTCATATTCAATTTACACCTGTGCTCTCTCTATATATATGCTTGTTCTAACTACCCTAATAATGAGAAAGGTCTTATAAGTTACAAATGTCATCTTCGTAGGTAGGAACATAAACAGTTTAAACCTATTAAGTCACTTATGATTTCCCTGTTCTGTTTACCTTTTTACGCTTCTCTTGAGTCTTGTATTTGAAAGTTAAGTTTTCTATTTAGCTCTGGTATTTTAATCAAGAATACTTGAAGGTCCTCTATCTCTAACAAAATAAAGTCAAAATGAGTTCATGATTTAGGAATGAAGGCTGATACTATAAGCAATTTGGGAGAGCAAGGAATAGTTTACCTATCGGATTTGTGGAAAAGAAAAGAATTTGTGACACAACAAGAGATAGAGAACATTACAAAATGCAAAATAGATAATTTTGATTATGTTAAATTGAAATGTTTTTGTATAAAAAAGCCAACACAACAAAAATTAGGAGGGAAGCAGAAAATTGGGAGAAAATCTTTATAACTAGTGTCTCTGATAAAGGCTTCATCTCTAAAATATACAGGGAACTGAGCCAAATTTATAGGAATACAAGTCATTCCCCAATTGAGAAATGGTCAAAGGCTACGAACCGGCAGTTTTCAGAGGAAGAAATTAAAGATATCTATAGGCATATGAAAAAATGCTCAAAATCACTACTGATTAGAGAAATGCAAATCAAAACAACTCTTAGGTACCACATCTGTCCTGTCAGATTGGCTAAAATTACAAAACAGGAAAATGATAAATGCTAGAGAAGATGTGGGAAAATTGGAACATTGTTACATTGCTGGTGGAGCTGTGAACTGATCCAGCCATTCTGGAGAGCAATTTGGAACTATGCCCAAAGGGCTATAAAAATGTTCAAAACCCAGCAATACCACTTCTAGAGTTGTATCCCAAAGAGATCACACAAGTGGGAAAAGGACCCATATGTGCAAAAATATTTATAGCAGGTCTTTTTGTAGTAGCAAAGAATTGGAAATCAAGGAGATGCCCACCAATTGGGGAATGGCTGAAAAAGTTGTGGTATATGAAGGTAATGGAATACTATTGTGCTATAAGAAATGGGGATGATAAGGAACACTGGATCAGGGCCAAGTATGAACAGAAGCTGTTTCTGGCCCCCCTGCCAAGCTTGGACGTGCCCCTGGGGCAGCAACTGCTCTGGGCTGTGGTAGAGGATGACCTGCGGCTGCTGGTGATGCTCTTGGCCCATGGCTCCAAGGAGGAGGTGAATGAGACCTATGGGGATGGAGATGGTCACACCACCTTGCATCTTTCCAGTGCCATGGCAAACGTTGTCTTCACACAGCTGCTTATCTGGGTGAGTGGCATGTTCTCCCGCCACCCAACACAGATCTGCCTCCCTGACCCTCTGACCTGCCCTGACCTCACCCTCTGATTGACAGCCACCCTCCCACAGCCACTTCTTTGGTACCTGCTCTCTTCTCTCCCAACAGCCCCATCTGGCCCTCCCCTTTCCCCACCCCCTCCCTCCTTTCCCCAGGGTTGAGCTCAAGTCTGCATTCTCTTCACAGTACGGGGTGGATGTGAGGAGCCGGGACACCAGGGCCTGACTCCACTGGCCTATGCCTGCTGAGCTGGCAGCCAGGAGTGTGTGGACATCCTGCTGCAGCATGGCTGCCCTGGGGAGGGCGGTGGCCTAACCCCGACCCCTACCAATGGTTCTAGTGCCTCTGCTGATCTGCACTGGAGCCCCAGCCTCCTGTGAGGCCTGGGGAGGATTGAGGGGTCCAGGGAAACCACAGGACCTGGGGCTCACCTCCCTCCCCCTGCAGGAAAGGGAGAGAGAGACATAGACAAAGGAAGACACAGAGAGGAAGAAATAGGGGGTGGAGAGAATGAGACAAGAACAGAGAATAAAGGAAGGGAGAGATTGGGCCAAAACCCATCCCAGGGCCCCATACCATAGGGAAGAGTGGACTGTTCAGTCCAGTGCCCTAGAGGTGCCATGACAAGGGACAGGCCCTTTGGAGGCACCTGAAGGGAGGGGAGAGCAGGACCTCTCTCCTTCCCTCGCCTCCTGCCCTTCAACTTCACCCCGAGGCTTCATCCAAGAATTGTTCCCAAAACCACGACTGGATTAGCCTGGAGATGAGGTGTGGAAAGTGGATAAGGCCTGGTGCAGAGCCCTGGATGAAGAACTTGATGAGATGGGCAAGGGGATCCATGAGCCCCGTGTAAAATCTGTACATTGGAATATTTATGTTTGTGTACATATGTGTGTGTGATGAGACCAATAAATCAGACTGTGTGTGTTTGTCCCCCCCCCAAAAAAAAGAAATGGGGATGATACGGACTTCAAAATAACATGAAAAACCTACACGATATAATGCTGAGCGAGCAGAGAAGAACCAAGAAAACATTATACACAACCACAGATATATGGATTCTATGATGACTAACCCTGATAGACTTTGATCTTCTCATCAATACAAGGTGCAAAGACAACTCCAAAAGACTAATGATGGAGAGAGCTATCTACATCCAGAGAAAGAACTATGGATTCTGAATGCAGATTGAAGCACACTTTATACTTGCCTTTTTTTTCCCTTTTTTTTCTCTTTTGTTTTTTTTTTTTTTGGTTTTGTTTCTTCTTTCTCATGATTCATTCCATTGGTCATAATTCTTCTTTACATCTTGACTATTGTGTAAGTAAGTTCAAAGTGAAGTTATATGTAGAAGATATGCCATCCATGCCATCATGGGGAGGGAGAGGGGGAGAGGGGGAAGAAATCTGGAACTCAAAATTATGTGGAACTGAGTGTTGTAAACTAAAAATAAAAAAACTCAAATAAAAGACAAATCAACTGATAGAAATTTTTTTTTAAAAGTCCTCTATCTCATTGAATGTCCAATTTTTTTCCTCTGAAGGATTATACTCAGTTTTGCTGGGTAGGTTATTCTTGGTTGTAATCCTGGCTCCTTTGCCCTCTGGAATATCATATTCCAAGCCCTCCAATCCTTTAATGCAGAAGCTGTTAAATCTTGTGTTGTCTTGACTGTGGCTCCATGATACTTGAATTGTTTCTTTCTGGTTGCTTGCAATATTTTCTCCTTGACCTGGGAACTCTGCAATTAAAATATTCCTGGAAGTTTTCACTTTGGGATCTCATCCAAAAGGTGATCAGTGGATAATTTCAATTTTAGTTTCTGCTTCTAGAATATCAAGGCAGTTTTTCTTGATAATTTCTTGAAAGATGATGTCTAGGGTCTTTTTTTGATCATGACTTTCAGGTAGTCCAATAATTTTTAAATTATCTCTCCTGGATCTATTTTCCAGGTCAGTTGTTTGCCCAATGAGATATTTCACATTGTCTTCTTTTCCATTCTTTTGGTTTTGTTTTATTGTTTCTTGATTTCTCATAAAGTCATTAGCTTCCATTTACTCCATTCTAATTTTTAAGGAAATATTTTCTTCAGTGAGCTTTTGGGCTGCCTTTTCCATTTTTTGAATTCTGCTTTTTAAGGCATTCTTCTCCTCATTGGGTCTCTTTTTACCATTTCACTCAGTCTGTTTTCTAAGGTGTTATTTTCTTCAGGATTTTCTGGGGTCTCCTTTAGCAAGCTGTTGATTTATTTTTCATGATTTTCTTGCATCACTCGCATTTCTCTTTCCAATTTTTCCTCTACTTCTCTTGCTTGATTTTCAAAATCCTTTTAGAGCTCTTCCGTGGCCTGAGACCAATTCATATTTTTTTTTCCTGGAGGCTTTGTATTTAGGAACTTTGACTTTGTTGTCTTCTTCTGAGTGTGTGTTTTGATCTTCCTTGTCACCATAGTAACTTTCAATAGTCAGAGTTTGTTTTTTTCTGTTGTTTGCTCATTTTCCCAGCCTATCAGTTGGCTTTTAAGTCTTTGTTAAAGTAGGGTTCTGCTTCCATGCTGGAGGGCACATTGTCCCAAGCTCCAGGGGTTTTGTGCAGCTGTTTTCAAAGACACTTCTAGGGACCTATAAGTTTTTAGTTCTTCCAAGGTGGCATTCTAAAGAGAGGTGTTTATTATCCTCCTGCCCTGTGCTCTGGTCTTTGAGTGACCACAAGAACTCTTTTCTGCCCTGGAACTATGAGGACAGTCCTCCCTCCACTGTGCTGCATGCTGTGGTGTGCTACTGCTGCTTCTTACCCTGAGACTTCTACCCAGGACCTAGATCCATGTATGGGCAAAGCAACAGAGTCTTGCCTCAGTGCTAGCAAAAAGACTCCTGTAATCTCCTTCTGACCAATTGTTCTACACCCTTACCAGCTGTGGGATGAGATCTCTGGAAGCAGCTGCTGCCACTGTTCATTCAGTCACTCCCAAAACCTACTCCTAGTTTGCTATGGCCAGGACTATAGTAGAACAGCCTGCACTGGACTGTGCTCTACTCTCAGTCAGGTGAGACAGACCTTTCCTGCTGACCTTCTAAGTTATCTTTGGCATCTGTGGGCTGAGAGGTCTGGAAAGTGCCACTGCTGCCACTGATTCAGTTGCCCCAAGTCCTGCGCTAGGTTTGCTGGGGCATGATCTGCACTGGCATAGTCTGTGCTGGACTGTGCTCCTCTCTCTTCCTGGTGCAACAGACCTTTCCTGCCAACCTTCCAAGTTGTCTTGGGTGGAAAATTTATTTCAGTCTGTCCCTTTGTAGGTTCCGCTACTCTAGAATTTGTTTAGAGTCATTTTTAAAAAGTATTTGGAGGAGTTTGGGAGAGAACTCAGGTTAGTTGCTGCCTTTACTCCACCATCTTGAATAGTTTTTAAAAGATATAAAAAATTGTAGGATTTATTACACAAGCCAATATATTCAATTATTTTATTTTTTCTCAAATAGTTTACCCACCATTGAAGATGTCTAATACTGCTCTTTCAGTGGAAACTCCAAAAATGAGGAACCATTTCTGAGACTACAGAAATGTGGAATAGCATTTAAATAAATGTGATGAATAAAGAACAAAATTTTGCAATACTTTATGTGATCCCAGAGAAACATGTTTTAAGATAATTCCATGCTTCTTGAGGTAGAGAAAGTGTTGCTTGAATTCTTTCATTTTCTGGTTCCCTGTGTCTCCATCCATCCCTCAAAAAAAATGAGCTAAGGTTTTGATTCTTTGGTGAAGGGAAAGGATAATAATGATTTATTTTGTTTATTTTGCTCCAGAAAGAGAAGGCTTTGCTTGAGAAGGAGCAACACTATGATCATGAAAGAGGAAGTAATAAGAGGAATGACAGGGAATAGTGTTCTGAGAACTGGGAGGTAGAAGTTATGCTAGTGATGGTGCTACTGGCAACAAACAGCTGTTTGTCATTTAAGGTTCTGATCTCAACTTCTGTGTGACTTCTCCATTTGTAATTGTTTGTTTGTTTGTTTTTGAAAAAAGATTCCAGATACCAATGAGTGTTCTTCTTTCTTCTGTAATTTCAATCATTTCTTTGTAATTACTGATGATGTTAGACAAATGTGTCTCCATTTTCATAATAGGGCTATTTTGTACTTCCTTTAATTTTACATTGTTTTAATTTTGTATTCTAATGCTTAAAGCTTTCCAGCTAATAGATCATTTCTACAGATGCTCATTTTGCACTTAATGTAGATTGAAATTCACAGAACTCATGGTTTTCAGAGACATTCTCTCACATCACCTAAAATCATGCTGTATTGTGATCTTTATCAGCATCACTCAACGTCTTGTAATGTGATGCTCATCTAAAATTCTCTCTAACGGCTGCTAATATCTATGTGTCTTCCTGGTCACTAGGAGATGAGACATTTTGTCGTCAGTTTTCCAGGTTTGCTTCCACTTCATACTTCCATTTAATGATGAAGCTATGACTTTTCTGGGTCCATTCAGGAAAGAATCAAAGATAAATAAGGTGTTTGTGTCTGGACTATTAGTCTATTGGTAAGACTACCTGTAGTATAACTTAACATTAAGTAGTGATGCTCTCTGCTTTACTGGAATTAAGTGCAGTGATTCTGTCCAAAGGACAAATTGAGAAGGGCTTCTGCTCTGAAAATATCCCAATATTAATTTCTACAAGCATAAACTTAAGAATGATTATTTAACAGAATTTATATTAACCAACAAACATTTTAAAAGTGACTACTGTGTATCAAAACTGTGTTAAATGCTTAATGAAGATACAAAAACCAAAATGGAGTCCTCTCAGGGAGTTTGTATTCTATAAGGAGAAATAGCATATATACAAAATAACACAAGGTTGTTATTTTTGACAGGTTTTGGGAGATGCTAGAAATTGAAGCCATCAGGAAAGGCCTCGTGGAAGAGATGGCAATTTAGCTTAGAAGTGAAGGAAATTACTATTTCTGATAGGCAGAGAAGAGGAGGTTATATCTTTCAGGCATAGGTGATAGCCACTACAGTCAGGAGATAGAGTGCTGTGTATGAAGAACAGTGAAAAGCAAGTTTGGCTGTATCATAGTGTGTAGGAAGGGAGACAATGCATAATAAGGCTAGACAGAGAGAAGTAAGCCAGATTGTAAAGGGCTTGAACGCCAAAAAAGAGGATTTTGGATTTGATCCTAAAGGTAATAGTGGAGTCATTGATGTTTACTGAGCTACATGGGAGCTACATGGGAGTTACAATGTAAGAGCTGTATTTTACAGATATCCCTTTGGCAGCTATATAAGAATGGAGTAGAGAGGGAAGAGGCTCAAGGCAGCAAGACCAGACAAGAGGTTATTGCAATAGTACAGGTGAGAATTAATGAGGCCCTGGAATAAGATGAATGCCAATGTTAGTGGAGAGGAGTTGGATGCAAAAAAATCTTATGTAGGTAGAATTGATAAGACTTGGCACCTGATTGTGCAGTGAAATACAATGGGGAGTTGACTGTTCGGAGGTTGTAAACCTGTGTGCCTTGAAAGGATCTTGGTAACCGTCACAAAAACAGGTATGGCTGGAAGATGTATAGATTGAAGGGGAAAGATAATGAGATCTACTTTGATAGTATCGAGTTTGAGATGTCTACAACACAGTTTGAAATATCCAGGAGGTAGTTGGTAATGTGGGCCTGGAGCTCAAGTGAGAGGTTAGGACTGGATATATTGATCTGAGAGTCATCCACATAGAGATTATGAGAGAATTCATGGAAGCTGATGAAATCACCAAGACAGATAGTTTAAGGAAAGACTAGGAAAAGGTCCAGAACCTTTGGCATACACCTACAGTTAGGGGGGTAGAACATGGATAATAATGATTTATCAAAAACAACTGAGAAGGAGGGACCAAACAGGTAGGAAAATAATTGAGTGCTGACATGAAAATTCAGAGAGGACAGAGTACATAGGAGGAAAGGATGATCAACACTGATAAATGCTGCCAAGAGGTCAAGAAGGATATGGACTAAGAAAAAGCCATCCAATCTAGCATTTGAGACACTCAGTGATTTTGAAGGTTGAAGATAACTGACAGACCATAAAACCATTACTAAGGTGGGGAGTGTCTACCCCAAGCATGCAAAGACTTCCCCCAGGAGAATGGGCTGATAAGAACTATTTGTTCCAATGGACATGAATGGGGCTGAAGCAGGTGCTTTGGAGCTTGGTCATTTATCAAAGATGCCAAGGTCATCCACTGCATCCCAGGATATCACTAATAGTCTTCATACTTTTTTCTTGCCTCTAGAGTTCCATGACTCTGGAAAAGAGAGTAAGGCTGATGACTTTGTGCAACTCTGCCTCATTTAAATGCAATTCATGTCCAAGTCAAGACATCCCCCTGTGATATCACTGGTCCTCTTTGAAAACAAACAACAACAACAACAATTTTGGAGACAACAGTTTTAAATGACACTGCAAAAAATTGAGCAAGAAGAGAGGAAGTGGAGGCACTGAGAATAGACCGAGGAAATTCTGTGTAAGGTGCATATAGAAGCAATTCTGAGACAATGACCTGAAGCTCACCGCCTCATTGTTTTCATATGGGATTTAAAGGTGGAAGAAACGTTAGAGAACATGAGGTCTCAGATTTAGAGTTGGAAGGGATGTTAGAGATTCTTTACGTAACTTGTTTTTTGGATAAGAAAACTGAATGCTAACAAAGTGAAGTGATTTGAAGGTCATACGGCTAAGTAAGCATCAGAGTAGCAAGTCAAACCCAGGTCTTCTGACTCTAAATCTAGTACTCTTTTCACTATACTACACCTAGGAGGTGCTACTGTGAGTGGGCCAGAAGAGCATAGGAATGAAAGAGTGAATGAATGAAAAAATATTGAGTACTTATCACGTGCAAATATATGAGTAGAGAAGTCGGGGTGTTGGCAAACCTGCCTTCCTGCTCAGAATCAGTCCCAAATGACACTCCCTGGGAAATCAGAGATAGTCGATGGACAGAAATTATTGTCATGATTCTTCTTCTGACATTCTAAAATAATGTTCAATATATTACTAGGTGATGATATCTTGTGTTTACACAATGTTTTATTTTTGCTTCACAACACCACTGTGGGGTACGTAGTACAAATATTATACCCATTTTATAGATGAGGAAACTCAAAAAGGAAAAGTCATTTGCTTCTTATCACACAAACAGAAAATCTCAGCGCCAAGACTCAATCCTAAATCTTCCATCTGAATTTAGTGGGTTTTCTATTATGTCATGCTGCAAGGCAAATGTCACAAAGCCAAGGTCTTCCTGGCTTTTTATATGCTCTTCTTATCTTAAGATCTTAGAATGGGGTCTCCTAAACTTGATTTCAAGTCGTCTTTGGGAGAAATACACTGCCATGATTCAAACAACTCAAAGGATGTGTTACTGAACTACAATACCATTCAACTGTGAAATTTCAGTTACGCTGAACTCTATTTTGGCGTTTATATTAGAGAGAGAATAGTGTGAATCAATGCAAGCACACCAAGGAGTAGAAGTTAAATGGTGTTTGGTTTCACTTGTCATAGACAGAGTACGAAAAGTCAAATAGTCTAAATGGACTATTCTGAAACTCAAAGAGCCACCTGAAGTTTTCTGATAACAGATGGAGTCAACTGATTAGTCAAAACTCTCTTTTTTCTGTCTTTTTGTTAATGTTCAATAATGATATGTATAGGAGAACCAGTGAGGTTAATGAACTGGGTGCTCCAGTGGCTCAGGAAATTAGCAAATTATTAGACAAAACCTGCCCTTGACTCCTCACTTTCTTACTTTCATCACTTGAGTCATGCAACCTTGAACACCAAAGCACACTGGTGCAAAAAGGGAATTGTATATTTAAAACTGTAGCTTGGTAAACCTGCCTAACTCTCCTTTTTAGAAGGTGGCTGCAAAACAAAGGAAAATAGTAGCTTTTCACTTAAAGACAATATGGGATGATGATTTGTTTCTTTTTCAAGCTGAACTGAATATGAGTTTGACAGATTCACACACATTAGGATATTGGTATTGAAATGGGTATTTCAATTATCCTTTCCTCCAATCTCTAATCAGAAATCCAATCTGTTCTTTGAGAAAAAGCTCCTGGCTTAAAATTTTTAATCTCTGCAAAACTGTTTTACACCCACATTGTTTTCTTTAATAGCTCCATTGCCTTAACTGCTAAAGTTTTATGTGTATTTATGTAAGGGATTGAGTGTATTATGCATTATGCATCATGCTGCTAGCTTCAGGGAGAACAGGGGCAGTGCACTACTAATATAGGGCCTACTATTGAAAGTTTATGAATGTATTAACCTCTGATTTTGCCTCTCTCCTCAAAATTAGAAATTATTTTTCCAGGCTACACGAAGCAAATCCAAGATATAGGAGGAGGACTGATCACAGAAGGAAGATGATTTTAAAATGTTTCTTCAGGGTTTCATGTTCTAAAATATGTCAATGGTAATTTAATCTTGAATTTGAAACATTATTGCAACTATTTATTTTAATCTTGAGATGTATAAGCATTATTTCTCTGGATCAAATGTCAACTTAGATCACAGTTCCCATCTACGGTCCAAGTATCACTACCTTGGGGCCCGTCTAAGTCAGTCTTATAAGCTGCTACCTTCTGCCATTCCCACCCACACATATCACCCCATCCCACTTTTATGATTTCATAAATTATTAAAGAACAATTTCTGTTTTATTTCTAAAAAGGCATTCTTTCTAAGTTACTGACATTTTTGGCTTTCACGTTGCTGGTGTTGCTGGTCTCCAAAATGGCATGAACCCATCAATGTTTTGTTTTTCATGCTTGCTACTCTTATAATAGATCAATACGACTGCAAGCATTTTTTAAATAGACTGAATCACTTTGCTAGCTTTTGCAGTTCCTCAAAAGTTGGATCCTGGACAAAATAAGCTTTTATAAAATGCAATTAATTATCAATTTAGTCTATAAGCTTGGGTGTTTGAAAAAGCATGATGCTGATACTGCCTGATTTGTTTAAGCCATGTCCTACTTATGTGATACTACTTTTTTATGGGGGAAAAATTAAAATATTTGGTTACTCACATGACACATCTGGAAACAACTTTTCCCCTCCTTTATCATTACCATCATGAGTTGCTAGGGACCTGGGACTGGGAGAAAAGGAGGAGGAAAAGGAGAATACATCTCTCCCATTCCATCTCCCTCTCCCTCAACATTTCCCACCCCTGCTATGTGATTTCATCATGTGAGATAACTTCCTCCCCTCTTTGTGAGCTTCCTGACAGCAAGGACTGTGTTATGCCTTTCTTTGTATCCCCAGTGCTTAGTCACATGTGGTAGATACTTAATAAATGTTTATTGACTCTGGCTCTCTGGTTCATTCATTTATTTATTACACATTTATTAAGTGCCTGCTACATGTTGTGTACCATGCTATTTATATCTGGGGATATAAATACAAAGAATTTGTATTTATATTATTTCATGTATTTCATTGGGCCACCACCTCTGTTTCAGGTTAAGATTGCTTTTCTAATTACTATTCCAAACCTAAAACTCAACTTCATGGTTTTTCTGGTTCTTCCCAAAGGATCATTCATAACCACTCTTTTCCTTTTCTGAATGCAGATCTGGATAAAGATTTTAAATGGTTGTACTGTTCATTATGATGCCAGTCAGCCTAGGAACCCACATTCTGGGCCTCTAACCTTCCTGTCCCTCACCATTCCTAAGCCCTCTGTACGTCTGCAAACCACCCAGATTTCCCTCTAGAAGAAAACAAACCAATTTTGGGGATTTTTAAGTGTTGATCCTAAACATATGCTAGCAGTCTTTAAAAATGTGAATGGCTGTCACATAGAAGAAAGCTTAAATCTGGTCTGCATTGCAGTAAGGAGCAGAAATAGGAGAAATAAGTGAGCATTGTGGTGAAGTAGATTTTGTAAAAAGGTAAGCAATACCTTCTTAGGACTCAGAGCTTTCCAAAAGTCAAATGGGCTGCCTCAAAAAGTAATTAACTCAATCTAGATATGATGGTACAGGTATTCATTCCCTCCTACCTGAGAAGCTAAGGTTTCTAGTGCTCTTAAGATTGGGAGTACTGAGCAGTAATGGGCTAGTTTTAAGCCAACCAGGTGTCTAAACTATTCGTTATTAATATAATGAGTTTGCTAAGGAGGGGTGAATCTGCCCAGGTTGGAAAACAGAGCAAATTGAAACCCTCAAAGTGATCATTGTGGGACTAGGCCAGTAAGTGGTCCCAAGGTAGGGAGGGAGACCCAGTAAGAAGAAGAAACAGATTGACTCCGTTAGCTCTCCATCACGAGAGGTCTGTAAGCAAAGGTAACTTGTACTTGAAGAACCCTCTTCATAAGACCCAAAGTTGGATTAAATGACCTCTGAGGTCATTTCTTACTGAGATTCTGATTCTCTGAACTGTCATATTTAAATGCCTGGTAGGGATATTAGCCATTAACTTGACACTATTCATCAGAAAGGATCAGAAGATAGGCCAGTCCCATGTTTATCCCCATAGTCAACGTGTTCCACTTTGTGGAGTCACAGTAGGGAAGTATCAAGGTCTCTATGGTTGGAATAGAGTAAACAACCCTCTATTCCCCAGTTTTGCCCCTTTTTATATAGTCACCCTGTGTAACAATCTAGTTAGTGTAGTTAGTATGAATTTATCCAATTAGATTAACTAGGTTAGCCTCACTTACTGGCCTTGTCCTACTCCCTGAGTCCACATGAACTTGGCATAATGGAATCCAGTACCCATAGGAAAAAATAGACCATACTTAGATACTGCATATAGTTTTACTCTCTGTATAGAAACATTAAAGCAATAAAACAATATATGATAGAACATCTCAATCCTTTTGTCCAGCCCATATATTCCACAACATCCAAGCGGATTAAGATATTACAAAGGTTGCTTTAAATTCCAAAGTTCTAGGGAAGGCACAGTTCAAGGTTATTTTTTGTTTGGTTGTTGTTTGTTTGGTTGGTTGGTTGGTTGTTGTTGTTGTGAGCATCTTATAGAATGTGGAAAATATCACACTCACATCATCCACTAAAGTCATTTACTAGACGAAGACTGAGGAACTATGACTATGAGTCTTGGGTCCTCCTTGTGTCACAGGGACACAGACACAGAACAGAGGGAAGACTAGAAATCCTGACAACTAGTGCTTTTCCTTTTATAAAAAGTTTATTACCCCATTTTGGTTTTGCATCACATTTTCATTTCCATATTCCCTAACCCAGAAGAGCTCTCTTGTAATAAAGGAACAGTTAAGCAACACTAACAATACAGTGACCTCATCTGAAAGCACATGCAACATTCCATGTCTGTAGCACCTCCCCGACTTGTCTATTTTTTTTAATTATCAGAAGTCTATTTTCTCTCCCTCCAATGTCCCACCACAAAGAGAAAAGAAAAACAAATTCTTCATAATATTTATACAGTTAAGAAAAGCAAATTCTCTCATTAACTGTATACAAATATATGTATTTAAATCTATATTGTATATATAAATGTTGCATTGTCTATGTGCTCATGTACATAATATATATATGAATATATATATATATATGTGTGTGTGTGTGTGTGTGTGTGTGATTCTACACCCCAAATCCTTCATCTCTATTAGGAGGTAGAAAGTGTATTTCACTGGTAGTCTGGATGGTTATTGTATTGATCATAATTCTCATAGCTTTCAAACTTAGGAAGCTCTCTCTTTGTCAATGGAAAAGGAGGATAAAGCTAGAGAAAAAGTCACCCAATTGGGAAACCTTGGAAGATAAACATTGATAAGACACAAGGAAAAAAATCTATAGCTATAGATTTGGAAAGTGAAAGTTTATAAAAAAGGGGGGTACTTAATTAGATGGGCTCTAAGTTCCATGAGTAAGTACCTCACAGGGACTCTGTGGGAGAAAAGAAAATCCTTTGAATGTCTAGGAAGATGTAAAGCCATACGGAGGCATTGCTTAATACTAAGAGGAGTTTTATACTCTGGATGTTTTTTTCTATCAGGCCTAATATAGGTTTGATAAATCAAGCACTTTTACCTAGAAGTATCTGGGCATGTAGAGAAAGGCACCTAGAGTGGCTGATAAATGTCCATGAATGCAGCCACCAAATCTAAATACAGTTCAATTCAGCCAGCATTTATTTAGATGACAACATTATGGAATTATGGCATAGGGAAGATGGTGTTGCTATGATCTCTTACCCCACCCAGCTACGGAAAGGAGTATGGTATACAGGCAACTAAACACTCACGAGCAGATTAGACTTCCTATCAGGTAAGGTTTCCTGAACACCTGACTAGAGACCTAGCATCAAGTGAAAGGCCTCAAATCAATCATCTTTCTATAAGATCTAAATGGTAGCCTATCTAATCATGACCAAGTTGTGTTCCCAAAATAATCTTTACTTATAATTATTTTTACAGAAAGATGCATTTTCCGTATCTTCTGTCCTTACCATCCATTTTGACCAGATATTTTATTTCATTAGCATAAAGAGCTTTGGAGAAGAAATTCTCTCTGCCAATGAAAGTCTGCACCTGATCTGCAACTGATAGTCTTCAAGAGCTGTCTAGAGCAGAAGTCTCCAATACTGCCCATATGTGGCCCTCAATACTCTTGAGTACAGCCTAAATCAAATTAAAATGTAATTGGGAAATATTTGACAAAATAAACAATAATACAATATAACAGAGATAACATTCCATTTTTAACACTAAGTCCATATGCAGACAATGGATTAGTGACCCCCTCCTTCTATTTGAGTTTGATATTACTGGCCTAGGGCACTGAGAGGTTATATGACTTACCCAAAGTCACACAGTTAGTATACGCTAGAGATGGGGGGGAGGGGCAGCTAGGTGGCACAGTGAATAGAACACCCGCCCTGGAATCAGGAGGACCTGAGTTCAAATCCAACCTCAGACACTTGACACTTACTAGCTGTGTGACCTTGGCCAAGTCACTTTACCCCAACTGCCTTGCCTTCCCCTCTCCAAAAAAAAATAAAGAGAGAGAGAGAGAGAGAGAGAGAGAGAGAGAGAGAGAGAGAGAGAGAATCTAATGCTAGAGATGGGGATTGAACCTAGGTCTTCCTGATGACTGAGTCAGCTATATATTCATTATGCCAGACTGCCTCTCATCCCATTTATGTGGCACCATTTTTTTCCTTATAATCACTGCAAACCCTAAACCACTGGTCCTGCCTCTAGCCTAGCCCTCAAAGCCACCATCTGGTGAAGCAATTCCTGTAGTGAAGGAGCCAGCCCCACACCTGCACTAATTGCCAATCAACTGCCACCCACGGGGCAGACTATCTAGCCTAGATGGAGTACCAAAGCACAATAAGATAAGTCAAACCAGCATCAGTATGTTGACCATCTACCCTTAGGCCCTAATAGAAACAGGCCAGGACCCTGAGCCCAAAAGGCTTTAGAATAATAGTGCTTTCAGGATAGTGCCCACAAGCATCATCTGGAAAAGCAATTCCTATGGAAATGCAGACTAGAAATTGCTCCTGCTAATGCAGCCCAGCCATAGCTCCTAGAAAATCAGAAAAGAAATCTCTTTCAACTAAAGTCCTTAGCAAATGCCAAATCAGTTAACATAAGAAACAGATATGATTTTATCATAATTGGAAAATTATATTTAATAGATGCATTACCATCTATCTGCTTTGCTGCTGAATCCTAAGGATGGATCATGGGACTTAACCATATAACTGGAGCTGAACATGGCTAAGAGTGAACTCTGATGGCTGTGGTCAAGAAACCCTTTTCATATGATGCATGAACCATACTTAATACCTTATCTCTAGGGGCCACTACAAGTATAATGCATTCCACAAAATTCCATGAGAAAAATCAGTCCCATTTTATAGGCATTAGGTAGGTCAGAAAAGCTCAGTTCTTCATTAAGTATGAACTCAGAAAGAGACCCTGGTTTTTTCCGAAGTTCAGGGTGCTGGCTTTTTCCCCTTAACTAAGTGAATGGTATTTGTATGCTGAATTAAAGTAAACTTGTTAACCCCTTAATGTTGCTTTCCTTAGTAAAGCAGATCAAAAGAACCTGGGCTTTGGCAGCATTCTTGTTGTTGGGCTTGTGTTGGGCTTTCACCCCCCACAACAGCTGCTAGCCAAATTGTTGAAACAACATCCCAGGTCATCACCAGTCATCTTGATTTGTGTCCTTCTACTGGGCTTCAGTGACTTTGGAAGAGAGAGTGAGGCTGATGATTTTGTGCAGCTCTGCCTCACTTAAATCCAATTCATGTGCAAGTCAAGATATCACCCTGTGATGTAACAGGTCCTCTTCAAAAACAAAGGAGAAACAACAACAGCCAACTGCTTTTTTTTGTTGTTGTGTGGGACAATAATTCCCCCAAAGTGAAATAACAATCAAAGGTATCTCAAGGTAAAGACAGAGGCTTTATTTGCAAGTCTGGCACAAGAACTGGGCATCGCCTACCCCAGGGCGGAATGGGGTACGGAGACTAGTCATAGGAGCAGACAGGCAGTTTATATACCCCTCAGAGACAATTCTAAGAAATGTCCCTAAAAACCCCTTTACAAAACAATTTTAAGAAGCCCCAGAAACTGGACCTCTACCCCCATTGGTGGGGATAATTGGCCTCACATTCTTGAAACAAGGAAAGATTCTTAATCTAACACCTTAACCCCAAACTAAAAGACAGCAGTTACAGGCACAATGCAGGTTGTGGGTATATGTGGTATACGTGCAAGTTTAAGTGAGGAGGGGGACAGTTAACTTTAAACTTTATGATATAGCTCAGGCTTTATGGAGGCTAAAATATTAAGTATCCTTTTCCTTAAATGAGAGACTTTCAGCCATTCCACTCATTGTTGTTGTTCATTCATTTCTGGCTCTTTGTGATGCCATTTAGGGTTTTCTTGGCAAAGATCCTGGAGCTCTTTAAACGATTGTGGCCCTCAATAAACACACACATACACATTTATAAACATAAATATACATGTATGTGTACATATGTACATACACATATATAAAATAATTATATATATATATATATATATATATATATATATATATATATATATTACAGAATACTATGCCATTTCCCTTTACAACTCATTTTACGGATGAAGAAACTGAAGCAAATGGGGTTAAGTGACTTGCATAGGATCACACAGCTAGTAAGCATCTAAGGCCAAGTTTGAACACAGATCTTCCTGACCTCAGGCCCACCTTTCTATCTACTGCACCACCTAGCTGCTACCCACTTCCAACAACCAAGCTCTATACTGCCCTTGCACTGTGGGATCATAGAGTCATAGATCTAATGCTGAAAGGAACCATAAAAGCCATCTAGTTCAACTTCTCATTTTGCTGATAAAGAGACTGAGCCACAGGGAAATTAAGTGTCTTGCCAAATATCATGCAGGTATTAAGTGTCAGGGATGAGATTTGAGGAACAGTATGTCATACTGGAACAAGAGCTGTCCTGGGAGTCAGAAAGACCTTGGTTTAAGTCCCACTTAAAACACTTATTGGCTATGTTACCTTGGGCAAGTCACTCACCCTCTCAGTGTTCTAGGAAACTCTCTAAGACTATAAATTGCACAGATGGTACTGAACTGCATTAGTAATTGCAATATCTTATTCCATTTCTTTCTTTAATCCTTATCTTTTCTGCATCTTTTGACACTGTTGATTGACTTCTCCTGGGATACTCTCTCCTCCCTTCTATGACACTATTTTCTTATGATTCTCCCCTATTTATTTGGCTACTCTTTCCCAGTCACTTTTACTAGTTATATTCCATCTCTTAACCCCCAAGTATGTGTGTGTGTTAGTGTAACCCCAATATTCTGTCCTGAGTTCTTTTCATTCCCTAACACACTCTCCCTTAGTGATCTTGTCAGATATAATAGGTTAAATTATTATCTCTACAAGAGGACTTCCCCCAAAATATATATAGGTAATATAGATAAAGATGTAGAGTAGATATAGATAAATATATACATACAACATACACATATGTATACATATATGAATCCATATAATAATAGTAACAATAACTAGCATTTACATAGCATTTACTATGTGTCAGACATCATACTAAGCACTTTACAAATATTATCTCATTTAATCATATATTATATGTAAATAACTATACATACACATGGATATACACATATGGATCTATAGATCTACATAGCATATGCATATTTGTACATATGTAGGTATTTATATTATGTATCACACTATATTTCATAGATTCATTACAAATATATTACTTACTACACATATTGCACTGTACACATGTGTTACATATATGTCACACATTGCATGTATATTCAAACTAATCCTATCTTATACACAGTTGGCATGGCTAACAGGGGCTAGAATTGTCAAAAACCATACCTGATTGATCCTTTTAGTGAACATGAGAGTGATTTAGAAGTAGAAGGTTCTAACACATGTGCCCAAAGATTTTGTTAAGAATCGTATGCCAAGTAGGTACACTGGGTCCTGCACAGAGTTAGACGTCATTATGCCTCTCAGTGTTTCACTGTCATTGATTGTGTGACTATCAGTTAGTGACTATGCTAAAAAAATGATAACAGATCTAAAAATCATTTTGACTATTATGTGAAAAAGGCAAATACTCAAACCCTATGTTGAGTTACCAGGATAAAATAAATTGACATGTTCTGCAAAGCTTAAACCCTATATAAATGCTAGGTATTATTTGCTATTATTATTACTATTCACACCCTAGAACATCCCTGCCATCCTTCAGTCTAACCTGTCTTCCATGAGATTTCACACCCATGATAGACATGCTGTGCACCTCCTGAAGATGTGTAATGCAATCTACAAGATAAACTTGACTTTGTTTCTTTCATTCATTAAATGTCCCCCTATCAAGAGCAGCTCTCAAACAAGAAAATCAAGAAGATAACAATTATAAAAATATCCAAGGAAAAGTCAGTCTAACATTCATCACTGAATGGTGCTGCAGAAAAATTGATAGATTTAGAGTCAGAGAACTTAGGTTCAAATCCTGAGTCTCCCACCTTTGTGACCTAGGGCAAGGCAGTCAACCTTCCTGTGCCTCAATTCCCTCAGCTATATAAACTAAATGATTTCTAAACTCCCTTCTAGCGCTAAGTTGCTGCTATGATCCAGTCAGTTTCTGGGAATTATTCATAAATAAAGCTCTAAATTCCAAATTGTCAGATACACATAGGATCAGTCAAAACCATTACCGGCTCTCCCTTGCTGATCCTACATCCCTTCCCAACTGTAGCTGGAATCTTGATTCCATCCTATAGTAAAAATAAAGCCCTTAGCATGGCAGGTGGTAACAATGCATGCCTTCTTTGGGTATCAAATACTTTACAAACTCATCTAAGCTGTTTATTTCTTTGTACTTTTATTCTATCACAAACATGATCCCCTTCACACTGGGTCTCCGAGGAAATGTTTTATATAAGGATGCTATGATTTGCTGGTTCTGAGGGATAAGGAAATATATTTGAATTTTCAGAGTATTCAATTTCCTTAAGATGTCAGGCAAAGCTTTTTGGAAACTTTGTATTGGTACATAGAAAGGTTTTTATCTTGGTCTTATAACTAGGATTCTCTGGTTATTTCTGTGTTTCTTATGCATATACATACGTATACACACTTGCATTCTTCCTTTTTGAGACAGCTGTCTCAAAAAAGGGGGGGTGTAATCAAAAAGTAAGATCTATTTCTATCATATACGGAAAGTACATGTTTAGCAATTTATTCACATCTTCAATTGATGCCCAAGATTCAGAACTAAATCTGAAAACATTTATTGAAAACATTTTTCTTCTATTTATGATATTGCTATAAGAAAGTTTGTATGGACTTTCCTGTTTTCATGTTTGCTTTAAGTGCCTTACTTAACGTTCTTCATGAATATGAATAAAACCTTTCTCAGAGTTACTAATTGTGGTGCCAACACTACCAAGTAATCCAAAGGATTTACATTTGAATATGACAGGAAAACCCCTCAAATCTTCATGACTATTTTGCTAAGATACTAAAGGTTTAATATATGTGGTCTTAAATCCTGGTAGACATGGATAATTACTCATTTAAATCTGATGATTTAGGTGTTCCTTGAATAACTATATGTAGATTATATATATGGAGAGAAGGGGAAAGGAAGCATCCTCAAATTTAAAATTATCTCTCTCTTCAAATCAAACAGATTACATACATTAACATCTCATTGTCCAAAAAGGAATTCTGAACTATCAACTTCAATAGTTAAATATTACATGTAGATAAAGACTTACGATTTAATTTGAATAGGAAACTCCCAGTACAAAATTCCTTTCAATGATGCACATCAACAACTCCTCCTAACATATAGCCTTTAAGAGTTGCTTGAGTTTCAGACAGAACATCACAGTTAATATTTATCAAAGGCAAAACTTGAACCTGGTTCTTCCTCACTCCAAAGCTGGCTTTGTATCTATCTACACACCATACTACCTTTTGGTGAGAAATAGAAACTAATTAAATGACAAATATAGGCCAAATTATAAATATCCCATATTTTAAAAGTTGTGTATAGTCACCTCTGTTTTAAAGAAATTTAAGCTCTATGAAATTGTCTCTATTTCCAGAAGGCTACTTCATTTGGTTATGATTTCAAATTTTTAAGCAATGTTTCCCGTTGATTGCAGGACATTTGGCCTACAATAATTAACACTGGAGTTTTACAGCCTACTTTAAACTCAATCTGTTTTATGGTGGAAGTGTTTACTTTTGATTACAAACTTTGCTGAACCCATAAAGCCAGAGGTGTGAGGCAAAACCCAAGAAATACCTTCAGTTGAAACTGAGGTCCAGGTGCACATTTCTACTCATGAATTTAGATATACAGCATAAATAATTCTTCTTTACCCATTATATGTCCTTGAAACACCAAAATTCTTTACCTCCCCAAAGAAATTATGTATGGCTTTACCTCCAGGGCAGACAATCATTTTGGAGTGCTTGGCGTTTTTAAAATTCTGCATGCAAAGTATAAAGGGAATACATTGTTTACAAAAAATAAACAACAAAACACGGAAGTAGTATATTTGAAATAGAACTTATTAGAGCCTACCTTTTGTGGAATACAGCTTTAACATTCTATTCCAAGTCCAATGTTTTAGGACAACATAAAAATGCATTTCAGTCCTCTAGGGAGGAAAGGGACATTACCGATGAACAATATTGTCTACACTGTTTGGGGACGTTATTTTGGCAGTTTTTTTTTTTACATTTTCCTTTGTTTCAAAAGAGGTTTCATTGGATTTGGATTATAAAGAATATCAGGAAAAGCAAGAAAGGAAAGGAAGAGAGAGGAAAGGGAGGAAATGAAAAGCAAGGGAGCAGAAATGGAGGGGAGAGAAGGGAAGGGGAAGGAAAGGAAGGTGCCTTCCAGTTCGAAGATCCTAGTTGAAATTTGAGGCTATTAATGGGGGTTTTTTTGGACTCAAATGTGTCCTTAGTACCACTGCAGTGCCCTTTTATTATACTACACTGACTGAATATAGATTTCTGGACTCAGCCTAATAGCTACAATGCGTAGAGGGAAACATACGTCTCTGAGTGTATCCTCTATGAATAAGCATTGTAACTTCTGCTTCTCTCAACTCCTTCAGTTATTTTCTGTTTGTCTGGGTGTTGTTGTTTGTTGTTGTTGTTGTTGTTGACTACTTCTAGATTTCCTTTCCATGTGAGTATGGTCTTTTTTATGGTCCATCTGGATAATTGAGACTCCAAATTCTCTTTTAAAGGCTCAGGGAGATTTCATCTACCACAATAAAACTCAAGACAGTTGAATGATATAGCAGATTCTATTACTTACACTGTGTTGCTACTCTGCTATTGAGTGAAGATATGCACAGACAAGCCACGTGTTGCTTGACGCGGGGGTATTTTTTACTTTCAATAAGACTTCCAGGTGTCAAAGACAACTTATCCCCCTGGAAATGCCTTATGACCAGAGAAATATATTTATAGTCTTACGGCCAGAAAAATCCCTTTATAGTATGGAAAAACTAGCTTCTGCATGTAACATATGATCCCAGTTGTATTAAGTAGGGAATCTGAGCAGAAAGACTCTCTTAGCATTTCTGTAAAAGTACTAGCAAAGAGCAAGAATTCATGTCTGCATCAGTGGAGGGTATTTGATGTACAAGAAACTGAACTTGGTGCAAGAAAAGAGGTATTTGAATAACAGTATCAAAATGGCTGGCCAGCTAACTAAGCTCATAAGTTTAAACCCATAGAATTTCACAGAAACGTAGAGATGACTTAGTCCAATTCTTTTCCTATCAGATTTATTCGAATGTATAAGGAAGTATTACAAGGGATGAGAAGAAAGACACTGATCTTTCAGTGTTTCTTGGCTATTTATATAGTTTGTGGGACACAATGAGGTCTATGTACTTTCTCTTTTCTTTTGAACAGTTCTAAACACTATATAGTCTTTAATAGACTCAAGTCTAAGTTTATACCCCTGCAATAAATAACATCCTATTCACTTTAAGGTGACCTCATTAAGAGTGAAAATAAGAGTGAAACATACTACGATATTATATGACATGGCAGCCAAGTGTTACTGGGAAAAGACTGAATTGAGAGCTAACTGACATGGGTTCAAAAGTCTGTGTATGCATTAACTAGCTATGTGACCATGGATAAATCAATTAATCACTATGAGCCTCAATTTCCTAATCTTTACATGGGAATAAGAATTCACCTCGTAAGACCATTATAAAGAAAGTGATTTGTAAAATTCAAAATACTATATCAAGAGTTCTTAACCTGGAACACATAAACACTGTAGATTTGGCAACAGATTGATTAGAAAGGGTAAGAATGAAAAGTTGAGGTATATATCATGGCTGTAGAAAATTAGAGGAAAAACACAGATCAAGTTAAAACAAAAAGAATGATAGTACTAAAAGTTGACTTTTTGAAAAGAGTAATAAATTCGATAATCTTATGTCAACCTGTTAAAGAAAAAATGAAGCAGAAGTATAAGATCAAAATAAAAATGAGAAAGATAAATTCATAATAGAGTATAAATAGAAAGTATTTCCGTTACTTTCTACACTCAATTTTATACTATTAAAACAAAAAATTTAAAACATATCATTGAATGCTTAAAAAAGTAAAACATCCCAATTAACTAAAGAAGATATAGATATCTTCAAGAATATATGATAAAGTATAATTGAACAAGCCATAAAAGAGTTAAAAAGAAGAAGAAATCACCAGTCAAGGAGTATAAATGAATATTACTAACGAACATTAGCAAATAATATATGCTAAAATTTTAAAGAAACAAAGGCATAGAAGATCTGTTTTTAATTTATTTTATTTTATTTTTAATTTATGGAATAAAACAAGCATTTCCATAAAATTCTATAATTTTAAACAATGATTGCACATGAAATTACAAATCTAGTATATACAACTTGCCATTCCTTTTAAATATATAATAAAATTATCATGTAAATTACTTTTTTTCCCTTCTTTTTCTTCCCCACTACCCCTGCTCTAGAGATGGCTACCATTAGACATATGTGTGTGTGTGTGTGTGTGTGTGTGTGTATAAAACAATCTGAAATATCATTAAAATATCCAAAAGAAGTAAAAAGGGGGGGGACACACAAAGTACATGCCTATCAATTGGAGAAAGACTAAAAAATTCATATGAATATCATGGATTATTATTGACATATGTATTATGAAGGAAGAATTTATGATTTCAAAGAGAATCGCATATATGTCTGAAAGGTTTGGAACCGCAGGATATAAGGAATTCTCTAGGCAGAAGGCAGAAGAACTAAAGGATGTATTTAAACTCCACAGTAACAGTCCCACAAACCAGCGTCCCCATTTTGATATTTTGATCAAAAGCTTCCAGGTCCAATAAGTCCGCCTCACAAGAGTAACCAGGAGGCCACAGAGAAGCATGATGGTATAAAGCAAAATCGTGTACATGCTTCCCCTCTATGGTAAGAAGATTACCCACTGGTCACAAGTCCTTGCTCAGCACTCCTCGCTCTGCACGTGGGTCAGCCCTGCTACCGGAAGCTCCTGCATCAGCTTCGGCTGTAGGCGTCTCTGGCTCCAACCGGAAAAGGAAAGGGAGCTCTTCAAGCTGTCCTCTCCCCTCTTATGCAGTTTTTGACATCATCAAGTGCCACCTGAATGACCAGGGCCGATTGGTTCTTGAATTGGCCCCTTCCCCTAGGTTAACACCCAATATGGCATGGCTCTGGAGTCAACACCTCCCCTCAGCCAGTCCCATGACTCATCACGCAGGAAGTTCTCTTTTCCCAGGCATGGTCGCTGGGCTTCCTGCCCCGGAAGAGAAGCCCCAGCACCCAGCAAGGCTTAATGAGGTAAGCTGAGTCACTCAAAGAAAACAAAGGCCATTCTGGCCACAACATATAAGAAATTAATATAAAGAATTTAAAAAAACATGCTAAAAAAGACTTTGTATGAACAGATTCAAAGTAAAATAAAACCAGTAAACCAATGCCCAATGATTATACCAGGGGTAGGGAACCATCTAGAGTCAGTCAAAGAGATGCAGTTGAGGACCTAGAGGACCCCATGTGGCCTTGAGGCCTCAGATTCCCCACCTCTGGACTATACTAATGTAAATGAAGAATAAACAACAAAATAGAAATGAATGCTATGTAATTACAGTGACTACTGTTGATCCCTGAGAAGCAAATGAACCTCTCTTTATTTGAAGGGATGGGAGACTATGGGTATGGAATGTTGAATACTGTGTCAGATGTGGTCAATGATTGAGTTTTACTTAATGACTGTTTTTAAGCCATCAGTATCATTAAAATAATACTAATAAAGTGTCTTATTTTGTTGAATTTATTGTTCCGAAGTCTGTTAAAATACACTTACGAAGAGACTTCCATTCATGTGTCATTTTTAGCCTGAGGGGTCTCAGACTAAATCAAGAGAATGAGAATACTGAGGGAGCCAAGTGATAAGCAGGTTTAAAAAAGGACTACTAAAGGGAACCTTTGAAATCAATCAACAAATCCAAATAAAAGATCTCTGTTCCAATACTATACCACATACTGTGTAAAATACATAAAATATTTCTCTCTCTGTCTCTGCCTCTTTCTGCCTTTCTCTCTCTCTCTCTCTCTCCCTCTCCCTCTCTCTCTCTCTCTCTCTCTCCCTCTCCCTCTGTGTCTCTGTCTCTCTATCTCTCTCTCTGTCTTGCTGTCTCTCTCTCTCTCTCTCTCTGTCTCTCTCTCTCTCCTTCCCTCCCTCTCTTTCTCTCTCACCAACCTAAATTGGAAAGTCTATGCCTGGAATGAGGTGAAGAAGGTTGAAAACTGACCTCCTAGCAATCTTCAAGCATATGAAATGTTATGCAAATGGTCCTGGCCAGCTGTTGTTCCTCTCCACCAAGAACAGAAAATGGAACAATTCACTCAAATGGCAACATGAGAGATGTAGGTTTGGCACTTTTGCAAATGGCCATTTGCCTATTTGATGAAGAAAAGCAGAAATTTATTGCAGATAAGTAATTAAAAATGCTGATATCACGGATTGACTTATTTTATTTTCTCTGTTCCTCTTATGGGGACAGCAGATAGGTTCACAAAAGAGTGTCTGAGTATGTTTGAAAACCGTATTTATAAACCTTGCAACATAAAAAACTTCCAGATTATTGAGATTACACAAGATTTAAAAAGATTCTAGTAGAAACTCTGGAATCTCCTTACTTCCTCATTTCAAACAATTTGATTGAGTTGCAAAGCCACACCTGCATAACCATGAAAGGGAAAAAACAAACAAAAGCCTTTTCTCTCTGATTAGGGTAGAAAATGGTTTAACAAATGAGCAAGTCTACTATCTACCAACAGGCAGCCAGGAGGCTTAGTCCATAGAGTTTGGGGCCTGAAATCAGGAAGACACCTTTTCATGAGTTCAAATCCGGCCTCAGATACTTATGAGCTGTGTGAACCCTGGGCAAGTTACTTAACTTTGTTTTCCTCGGTTTCCTCATCTGTAAAATGAGCTAGAGAAGGAAATGATATCTTTACCAAGAAAACCCCAAATGGGTTCACAAAAGAGTTGCACACAACTGAAAAACAACTGAACCACAACACTATTCACTAACATAAGTTCCTAAGAGGCCCCAAAAGGGACATAAGAAATATGACAAATAGCATTTTCTCTAGCCTTGGATGGCTAAGTGATGGTCTTGTTATACACAATCTGAAATAGAGCCATACTTAATGGTGTTATTAAAGAACAGCAACTTTTAAATAAGCAAATGGATAATACTAATTATAGACATGGTGGGAATAGAAAAGATTTTTAAAAATCAGATTTCTTGATTCTCTTAATGACTACAAGAAATTTTCAAGGAGGTGGTAATAAGAGAAGTGAAGTAATCAGAGATGATTCCCACTCCCATCTCCTTTGCCTGAACCCCTGTTACATGTCTGCAGCTTCATAGATCAGTTGAAAAGTAAAAGGGATTTCTTTGACTGACAAGTATGTGGGTGAATCTGAAGGACAGAGACAAGTCAGAGTAAAGTTTGTAGCAAACAAGGTGTTCCTTAAGTGTAATATATTGATTCCATTAGGAAGAGAAGGAAGGAGGAGAAGAAAGTAGGAAGAGAGGGATGGAGAGAAGGAGGAAGGGAAGAATAGAGGGAAGTAGACATAAGAAGAAAGGGAAGGAGATAGGAAGCGAGGAAGGACAAAAAGAAGGGAGAAAGGGAGAGAGAGGGAGGGAGGGAAGGAAAAGAAGGGAAAGAACATTTATTAAATGCTTACTATGCTTTGTGCTAAGTACTGGGAATACAAAAAGAAAAAAAATGGCATTGCTTGCTCTCAAGAAACTCACACTCTAATTGGGGGAAACAATACATAAAAGCAAATTCAGTTGCTGCCATTTTCAAAGGCCCAGAGGTCCTAAGGTTTTGATGGCAGGGAAGATGGCAAGGTCCAAGCGTCTTTAAGTTACAAAAGTAGATCAGCTGGCAACTCTGGGAAATTGTAGAGCAGACCATAAGGCCTAAAGGATCTCAGGGTGCAGTGGCAAGGCAGATTGTGAGGTCCAAAGGTCCTCCGTGTCACTGCTACGAATGGAGCTGCTGATTGACATCTTATTCAAGCAGTGGGAACAGTCGTGGATCAAAGAGGGAAGGTGTCCTCATTTGTAGTAGTATGATCTTCAAGAATTATGAACTCCTTGTAGGAGAGGTCGTGTCTTATTCTTCTGTATCCCCCACAGTGCCTAGCGCAGTGGTAGATATATAGTTGGTATGCATACTCAGTGGTTATATGATTGATTGTCTTTTGGTGATATAGCTTGATGGCCCCTTCCTTGTCCTATTCTACATTGTTATGTTTGTGCCTGAATTCCAAATTTCCAGCCCATCATTTATCGCCTACATTACTGATAGCATCTTCTAACTTTCTTCCTTCCGCAGCATCTGGTTTATACCTGCAGCACTACCCGTTAGGATGAAGATTGAGCTTTTGCTTATGAGGCAGTTTAGGGTAGAGTCTCAGTCTGCTTACCTGAAGAAGGCAAGCATCTCAAAATGTGCCTAAGGGAAAGAGTAGAGAAACATACATTGGTGAAAAATTTTGAATTATTGCTGCTAGGGAGGTTACTACTACAGAGACTGGATGTGGGCTGATCAAGGTCCTGGAGGGGAACATAAAGTTCTCCACTAAGGAACTCCATTAATATCCTATGTTAATTAATTGTTGTACCTGGAATACTATGCCTCCTCACCTCAGTCAGTCAATCAGTAAACATTTTTTAAGTGTCTACTATGTGCCAGGCATTGTTCAAGTGCTGGGGATAAGATAAGCAAAAGACATTCCCTGCCTTCAAGGAGCAAAAACTTTAATGGTGGGAGGGGGTTGTTGTTGAGTTATATTGGTCATTGTGAACTCTAACTCTTCCTTAACTCGTTTGGGGTTTTCTTAGCAAAGACACTGGAATGGTGTGCCATTTTCTTCACCAGCTCATTTTATATATTTGGAAAATGAGGCAAGCAGGGTTAAGTGACTTGCCCAGGGTCACACAGCTAGTAAGAAGTCTGAAGCTAGATCTGAACTTAATTCTTCCTGACTCCAGGTTTGGTGCTCTATCTACTATGCCACACAGCTGCCCAGCTAATGGGGGCTCGGACACAACGCATGAAAATAAATGGGAAGAGAGGGTATAACTTGACTAGAAAACATGATGAAATCCAGAGGAGTGAAACCGGTTGGGAAATGAAGAGAAGGCTGGCCTGGGCATTTTCCTTAAATGACCTCACCATTCTGTACTTCACACCCTCTCCAGAGAGAGGGAAGGGCCCCAGGGGAGGAGTTCCTGACAGAGAGTGAATGTCAGGGTAGATGTAATCTTACAGGTAGAAGAAGTTCATGGCAGTGATGGGGAGGATGATGAAATCCAGAGTTGGCAGCCAAGTGTATCCCTTGGCTTCCCTGGGTTCCTTCAAGTCCCAGCTAAAATTCCACTTTCTACAAGAAGCCTTCCTTTTTTTTTTCTTTTTTGGAGAGGGAAGGCAGGGCAATTGAGGTTAAGTGACTTGCCCAAAGTCACCCAGCTAGTAAGTGTCAAATGTCTGAGGTCAGATTTAAACTCAGGTCCTCCTGACTCCAGGGCTGGTGCTACTGACTGCGCCACCTTGCTGCCCTGAGAAGCCTTTCTAGATCCTCATTTAGTGCTAGTACTTCCCCCTTATGAATAATCTCCAATTTATCCTGCATATATTTTATTTGCACATAGTTGTTTGCATGGTTTTTTCCCCTTATTAGACTATAGGTGTCTTGAGAGCAGGGACTATTCTTTGTCTTTCTTCAGATCTCTACTGCTTAGTACAGCGCCTAGTACATTGCAAGCACTTAACAAATACTTATTGACTGACTGACTAAAAGTTAAGTGATAAACTCTATTGTTTCTACCAACAGAAGTAACACAAGTGCTGGCAACGCCCTCTAAACTTGGTGCCCCCAGTTTCTACACCTTAGTTACAACTCTGCATTGTGACACATTCTAGCCTAGAGACATAAGAAAGGCACAGATATAATCTACAGGATCATGTTGCTGTAGTTCTACTCTTTATAATAAAGTTATTTCCTGACATTTCTGAAAGAGCAGTGTTTGCATTGCCCATTTCTTTGTGACATATAAAAATCCATTTAAGAAACAAACAAAAAACTCAGTAAGGCAAGAAAAAGAAAACAAAACTAATGTTTACCTGAATATGGATTTCTTTCAATACAGAAAAGCTTTCTGTAGAAACCATTGTCTAAGGTCTATAAAGAGTCATAATCTGAGGATCTGTTTACAGTAGACATTGGATCTAAGAACTTCTTATGCTTTTGTTGTGGCAAATGCCAACAGGATGAGCAGAATGTGGTCTGTATGATGCCAAAGAGAAAGTTAAAGGTATTTCTCATTTTCTCATCCACAAAGAATCATAAATCTGGCAGAGACACAAACAACATGCTAATCCATCCTCCTCATTGTACAGATTAGAAAACTAAGGCCCACAAAAGGAAACCAATTTCCAAAAGTCACACATCTCACTAAGTCAGGAATAGAATCTAGTTTTCCTGGTTCATAGTTCAGTATTCCTTCTAACATGCCCATTTGTGGCTACCAAAGATTTTTTCCTTGAAAAAGTAACTTTGAAAACAACTCAGAAAAGCTGAAATCATGAACATCCAATTCAGCCAAAAAAGCAAGGAATATTAATAATACCATTCAGGAGAGTGGGAAACAGATCACAGGCTAATTTAACAAGTATTTGACACACTCTAGGTACCTTGTCAATGAGAGCCAGAGAGAATTGGGTTTGAGGAGGAGTCCTAAAGAAAGAAATCTAGTCCATAAACCCGAAGATATCTTTTGGGGTTTCAGCATTAAAATTTACATTCCTTAGGGTAGAGCACCTGCAGGAAGGAGGAAAGGAAAAAAAAAAGGAAAGGAGAGGAGGACGGGAGAGGGGAGGACAGGAGAGGGGAGAACAGGGGAGGGGCAAGGCGGGGAGAGGTGGGGCCCCTTTGTTGTTTGTCCTTGTTCTCCAAGAGGACCTTGGCATCAGGAAGGTGATGCCATGGCCTGCAAGTGAATTGGATTTAAGTGAAGAAGGGCTGCGCAGTCAAAAGCCTTACTTTTTTCCTCTGCAGCATTCTGGGTCCAGTAGCAAGATGTAATCAAGATGACTAGAGATGGCTTCTGAGCCAGCATATGTAATTAACTCAAAGCACAAGCGTTTGTTTACTAAGATAGCCTAGAAATCATAGCAGCTGCAAAGCATTCTCCACATAAAACTGGGGTGCCCTCTCCCACAAATATGCATGGTATTGGTAGCAAGAATACATAGAGCATATTGTTACAAAGGCACACACAGGGAGAATGTATGTGTTGACTATAATCTGCTTGCTAGTTTTCTGGTTTGGTTAGGAATTAAATAATCTGTGTTTGCTAGTTACATAGTTTGTTGAGGAATGAAGTATCAGAAAGGAATACTGAACTTGGATTCAGGAGACAGGAGTTCAAATCCCTGATATGCTTGTTTATTATTTATTATTCTTTGAATTTCAGCTTCCTTATCTATAGAATGTAGATAATAATATTCACATTTACCTATCTCACAGGGTTAGAAAAGACCTTTGGTAAAAGAGCTTTGTACATCTTGAAATACTCTTGTCGTTTGGTCATTTGAGTCACATCTGACTCTTTGTGACTTCTTTTAGGCTTTTCTTGGCAAAGATACTGGAATGGTTTGCCGTTTCCTTCTCCAGCTCATTTTAGAGTTGAAGAAACTGAGGCAAACTAGGTTAAGTGACTTGCCCAGGACCACACAGCTAGTGAGTATTTGAGGCCAGACTTGAACTTAGGAATAAGAATCCTCTGGCCTACAGGCCTGGCACTCTATCCATTGTGACACCCATTATAGAAATATATATTAAGCTGAACTATAACCTAGATAATAAGAGTGATATAGGGAAGAAAGAATATTTGACCTCTAACAAAAATCGATCAAACTTTATCCTCTACCTAGGATGAGAGAAGGGTGAGGATATGTTGGCCCTACTCTTAGAGAGGCATCATAGGGTGGCAAGATGATAATATAATTTCTGATTTGAGGTTTTTTTGAATAATAAGAAAAGTGAGCATATAAATAGGGATCATGGTTTCTCTTTCTTTTGGAAGCTACTTTGGGGGCATGGGGGAGGTGTTTGCTCTTGAGCCTCTGTCACAAAACTGTTACCAAAATGCTCCAGGTTTAGGTTGTCCAGTGCCCTCCTAGACAATCTCTTCCTGAAACAGAAGTAAAAGGAACTCAGAAAATCCATTATCCACATGGAAAACAAAACAAGAGTTTGTACCATCTTATCACCGCGGTCTCTGGTCTGAGACATTCCCTGAAAGTGGGAGGTAGATGCTAGGTCTAAGGCCTTATCCTCCGTGCATAGCCTCTCTCAGCTCACTACCTAACCAGCATCTGTGGCACCACTTTGCACCCACTTGGTTTCAAAAACAGGCAACAAGGTACCCCTCCCAGGATAAGCTCATTACTTTTAATTTCATCACCATATTGCTAACTCAGAGCTTAACTACCCCACTTTCCTCAGCCTCCTCTCCCCTCTGATTGGAGAGCTCAAGGCTAGAGTACCAAAATTCCTCCAAAGCCCTCCTTTATAGAGGGCAGAAATGAGACTTGCAGCTCACTCCACTTTACATCTGCAGCTCTTCCTGGTTTCGCCTTGCTGGGTATTTCCCCGGGCTTCCAGCCATGTGTGTGTGTGTATGTGTGTGTGTGTGCGTGTGTGCGTGTGTGTTCCCCCATTAGATTGTAAGCTTCTGGGGAGCAGGGAGTATCTTTTTTCTAATTTGCATATCCAGCACTTAGCACGGTGCCTAGGGCACAGTAGGTACCTAATAAATGTTTATTGAATTGAATTGAGCTCTGCTTTTGCCATCACATGCCCCAGATCCTTAATTTGATCAGTATCTCATCTACAGGCACTCTGTCCTTCATTGTTATAGCACTTTCCATCCATTCAGGACATCTGGAACCCTTATCTCTGTGCTCCCTTGATCCGCTTCAACATGCTTTCCATACAGACTCACTGGACCTTGTGGAGTAGAACTCTCTCTTTCCAAGCTCCCTTGATCATACTAGAGTGCTGTCACATTCACAATTTTTCTTTTGTCACTCCCAGGCTAGTTTATCAAACTCCAATGTCCGTATACCAGCTCTGGAGCTACTTCCTAACATCCTTCAATAAGAATCATCATCACAGTAATGATAGTTAACATTCATATGGCTCTTATTATGTGCCAGGCATTGTGCTGGTGATTTCCAATTATTATCTCATCTGATCTTCACAACTATCCTGGGAGAGTTGATATCACCCCCATTTTTACAGAAAAGGGAACTGAGGCAAACAAAGGTAAAATGACTTGCCCAGGGTCACATAGATTAGTAAGTAACTGAGGCCAGACTTGAACTCATGTCTTCCTGCTTTAATGACTCTACTCCCTATGTTCTAGACATTGAGCCATGCTGGGTAACAGCAATTACTAACTTCCCTTATCCTCCACCCACTATGGCCCAAGACACTAAGCTGCTCCTCCTTCCCCTTCTGGTTGTAACCTGATCAGCTTTTCTTTGCCTCTCTTCTCTCTGCTTCCCCAGTAGAATATAAATTCCCTGAGGACTGGAGCTGTTTTGTTTCTTTCTTTGTATCTCCAACCCTTAGCACAGTGCTTTTCCATGGCCCACTTACTCCCCTATTTAATCACTTAATTAAAGTTATTTAATCTCTGTGAGGACCTTACAATGTAGAAATAGCTGCCCAGAGTCACAGTCAACATGAGCTCGGAAGAAGGACTTGAACCAAGGTCTTCTGGACTCCGAGATCATTTCTGGATCCACTAGACCAGGGCTTCTTAAACCTTTTCCACTTGCAACTCCTTCAGAGTTTCTTAAACTGTGGGTCATGACCCCATATGATATCACCTGCCTCTCTGCTTTAAAATTAATAGTCATCTAGCAAACTCTTATTGGATGACATTGGTGACTAGTAAATCTAATGGATGTGCACTAGAGCCACGATCTTGAATCTTAGGGAAAGTAGGATGTTCAAAACATGGAATCATGGCACACCACAACCACAAGCTGGCAGCACATCTGTACTTTCAGAGTAACTTTTGATGAAATAAAGAAAAATTAAAAGACCTTTGAAAGCTGAATCTACAAAACAAAAATCAAGAGGTAGTAAACTTCTTGACAAGATGTAAAAATAGAAGCCATAAAAATGACTAAGAAATACATATTTCTAACTGTGGTAATGCTCGTTCCTCAATATCAAATCTTTTTTTGGGGGTGGGGGAGGTTTGGTACAGGGCAAGGGTGCAGGATGTTAGGGAAAAGAAGAAGCTGTTGGTCTGGACTTGTAATTTCATCTGAATCTTAGTAGAGAAGAAAATCGAAAAAACATTTACAAACTTAATATTTTCCTTTTTACCTTGGCTATCTCTTTATATATTATGATGTTTTGTTTTGTTTTCCCTAAATCTTAACCAGGGACTGAATCCTTCTGGACACCTTTCACAATTATTTGAGGATGTTAACCTTGTTAGTGATCCTTTCCTGCTGATGTTCCCATCACTGGTCACTTTTCACTCTCCTGGCTGATTGAATCAACACTTAGCACAGTGCCTGGCACATAGTAGGTACTTAATAAGTATTCATTGACTGATTGACTGACCATGTTCTTTACTTTAGGTGGTTCCCTAGTGCTTCTATATCAGGTTCAGAGGTTATCTTCTTCAATTCATTTTTAAAATGTTTATCAATCATCTAATAAGTGAAACACTCTATACTAGGAGGGTAGATATGACATTAGAAAAAGAGGCTCTATGATGTAGTAGACATGAGAATGTACTTGAAGTTAAAAGATCGGGATTCAAGCCCTAACTGAGACTGGGGAGGTAGGCTGGGGCACTGAAAAGAGCATTAGATTTATATATATGGCACCTGGATTCAAATCATAGCTTGGTGACTTAATACTTGTGTTACACTGAGCAAATCACTTAACTTCTCTGGGCCCATTTCCTCATTTGTAAAATAAAGGTCTTAGATTAGATTACTTCTAATGTATATTCAACCTTTAAATCTATGATCCTATCTATAATCAATGAAAATTGCATAGTCTCTGCCCCTCAGTTTCCTAATCTGTCAAATGGATCCTTATTTCCTGTAATAGGAGGCAGCTAGATGGCTCAGTGGATAGCGTGCTGGGCTTAGAGTCAGAAAGACTTGAGTTCAAATACAATCTCAGACTCTTACTAGATGTGTGACCCTGGGCATGTCCTTTAACTTCTGTTTACCTTAATCTACTAGAAAAGGAAATGGCAAACCACTCCAGTATCTTTGCCAAGAAAAACCCAAGTGTATGGTCCATGAAGTCACGAAGAGTTGGTCACAAGTAAACAATGACAATTTTCTATAATACTTCCATTGTAACTTCATGTGACAGTTGAATGGAAAGTACTTTGTAAACTCTAGATTGCTACATAAGCTTACACAATTGAATCATTACTGTGTCTTAGAAAGAGCAATGGCCTGGCAGTCAGAAGCCCTGAGTTCCTGTTCTGACTGTCATCAATATCCTTCCTAAGATGTGATGCTCAGAACTGACCAAAACATCAGAATTGTAGTCTAAGCAGGGTAGGATCCTGGGCTACCATTTCTCTCTTTCTGGATATTAATGATGAAAAGTGATCATCATTCTTCTTGCTATAGACTAGAAATAGGAAGTCAAATTAGGTGGTGTATTACGACTAGGGCAGTTGTGATAGAAGTGGGAAAAAAAGGAATAGAGGCATGAGATATTGCTGAGAATGAAGCAAAAGGACTTGGCCGCTGATTGGATGTTGCATCTGAGAAGAGGAAAAAATCAAATATGTGTAATGGGAGTCTGTCATATGTGCAGATTCCACCAGTTTGTTCATTTTATATGAGGGACATATGGAGAGATACAAAAGAAAAAGCCTAAATGAACAAGATAAGGAATGAAGGAAATGAAAAGAATGTGAAAAGTACTGGTATAGTAGAGATTAGTCATCATGAGGATGAAAACTACCTCTTTCTATGAGACTAGAAAGAAAAAGTGGAGGACTGTGAGTTGGAGATCAGGAAAGAGGGGAGTTTCCACTAAATGATGAGGCTATATACTAATGGGAGGTGGTGTGGTAAGGAGATGGGGAACAAAGGGTGAAAAAAAGACCTGAAACAGTTATTTTGCGGAATATGATATAGATAAGGACTGGACATGCAGATTTCGTTGGTGGAGGGGATATCCAGGTGAGAAAATTCCCTCTGCCAATTCAAGTCAGTCTCATCTCTGCAATATATAGTCCAAGAGAATTAACTAGAGCATTGAGAAGTTAAGTGATGTACCTAGGGTCACACAGCCAGTATGAGTAAGAAGAGGGTCTTGGATTCAAGTGCTCCTGAGGTGGAGACTGGCCCTCTATCCACTATGAAACACTGCTTCTCTTGAGGAATATGGTAATAAATAGGATCATAAAGCCATAGTTTCTGATCTGGAAATACTCAAAAAGTCCAACCACTTCAACTTACATGTGAAGAAATTGAGACCCAGAGAAGTTAGATAATTTCCATATGGTAAGAGAGAATATGTAGATGAGTAAGGACTGAACTCATGTTTTCTGATTCCAAATCCTCTGGTGTTCCTATCCCGCAGTGCCGACTCCAGCACCCCCAACAGAACTGTCCATCACATTGTATCACTTTTATCTTTGAGCACCCTCAAGATTCTTCACCCTCAGCTACTCCAGCTGAAACATCCCTTCAGCCAGCTTTCCATGGTGACATGAAGGCAAATTAGACAATGCAGTTAGCAGGCAGTCCATGGAGCCCACAGCCTTGGGTTTATGCAAAAATCCTAGTAAATAAAAAGAAAGAAAACACATGCAAGGCCACAGCTGTGTTGCCTTCAGTTGAGTGGTATTTGGGAGGTCTGGCTCTGTTTAAAATGTTGCTACTCTAAAACAACACAGCCTCTGTTAGATTTTCTCTGTGAAGCAAAATTTTATCAGGAGTACCATGTCCCTCCCTCCATATTCTTCTACAGCCCCTGTTACCTGTGAATCCCCTTTATGTTTTGCCTATGAATAGAGACTGTTTTCCTGCCTGATGCCCTGGATGTGACAGCCAACGGATTTTGGCATTGATCTTTGTACATTGTTCTCTCTTCTTCATTGGATCCCTGGAAAAAGCATCATGCTTGAACCCTGCAAGCCTCATTTGGGCAGGCAGGGTTTGCTGACTTTCTCACAGGACAATCACCCACTAATCCTGGCACCTCCCCACCCTACTCACCCCAATTCCCATATGGGCTGGTAGCAGGCAAAGCAGCCTTCAAGTAAAGAAGGATTGTAAATGCAATCCTTACCGGTGACATTGAACTCCTCCAGGTTAATGAGGTTCCCTGAGATCAAAGACAATGGCACAAGACACTGACAAGTTCAACAGGTAGTATGAAACCCTTGTATGCTGGTAAGCATTGTGGTGGATGACAGCTGTAAGAACTTAGGACATGACTAATGTCCATGATTTTTCCCCTTTAGTATCATATTGTGTGTGTCAAATTGCACAGTGCCCATTATGCTCTACAGTATCCCCTATATGGTGTCACACGTAAATTCCTTCTTTAATTCTACACCTGGAATATATTCATTTATTTTATTTTTGCTTCCAGAAGGACTCATTTGCTTTCTTTTATTGTCAAAAAACGAGAATTCTATAACCTGATGTGTTTCTCTTTTTGTCTCCTATTATACCCATTCCACAGAGGAATATTTAAATCCAAATTCACTGATCAATCTTAACTGCCATAATGAATTCCCTCCAGGTTCCTGCCAAGTCTTATTTGAGGACCTTTTATTTGTGACAGCTCAGTGTTCACTAAATCAGCACTAAGAGCACCTGGGTTCATCTTCTGTCTCGGCTACCTGGGTAGAGGGTGTGAAGTTTAGTGGCTGCATCAGTGGAACCATCCCCAGAGTGAGGGATACTCAACCAGAAGTGAGCCCTCCCACGTCATTGGAGGGATTAATTGGTGGAGTGAAGACAACAGAAGATCCCAGGACTCACCAAAGGTAAAGGCTTCCTGGGACAAAGGAAAGAGGGGTGAATTGTCTTAGAGTAAGAAGATCCCTGAGAATGCCTTTGAGAATCCTCTTCGCCTTTCTCTCCCCTGTGTTCTGGTGATACAGATAGTCCAGTCCAGGAGCAGCCAGCAAGAAGAGGGTTTTCACCTGTCTTGGTAACATGGAACAATGGAAAAAATATAGAATTTGTAGTGAAAGGACTTGAGTTCAATTCCCAGTTCCAAATCAATCCAATAAATATTTATTAGCACCTGCTATGTGCCAGGCACTGCTAAGTGCTGGGGATGCAATTACTCAAAAGAAAGACAGTTGCTGCCATCAAATTGCTTACAATCTAAAAGCAAGCAAGAAAGGGGTGGGGGAGGAACAGGACACCATGGATACCTAGTGCAGGGGCATCTTGTTCCCTGGAGTTGAAACCGAGGAGGGCATTAGAAGCAAAGTGCAGTGAGCTGAGTGAGTCTAATTTCTGCCCTCTATAAAGGAACACATTGGGAGGAGCTGGAGAAGAGGCTGAGAGAAATGGTGCCAATCAAGGCTTGAGTTAGCAGCAAACTGGTGAGTTCAGACATGATAAATCAGAGCTTATCCTGGAAGGGACATCGTTTTATGGAGCTGAAATCAGGCAGGGCAGCAGATGCAAGATGAACTGGGTTCAATTCCCAGTTCCTCCACTTACTGCCCATGTGACCTCAGTTAAGCTACTTTACCTTTCTCTCCTAATCTCCACCTCCTACCTTCTTCCTTCAAGATCCCACACAAAAGAGGACTCTGCTTAGTCGGGTTCTTAGTCAGTCAAAGTCTGACATTTACAGAAACCCTCTTTCGTTGACGTTATTGGCAAGAGAATCCCTTATCCCTTCTGGGAGCTTCTAAGACCATCCTAAGAAGTTATCCACATTAAGGAATAACTGCCTGGAGCATATTTCCTCTTCACTCAAATGTGGTATTATCCGGTAAGTAGTACGGAGTAGGGATCAATTGGTTCCAAACTACATTACTGTCCTCCAGAACCTTTAAACCCTACTAAGAGTTAAACCCTAGTGAGATTGTAATAGAATAAGTACTGAAATTAGAGTCAGAGGGCCTAGGTTTGAGTGCTTTCTCTAACGTCTGCTACCTGTATAACCACAGAGGACTGGAAATGGGAATTGAACCCATGGTTTACCTCTCTAAGCCTAGTTTCCCTCATCTATAAAACAGAGATGTTAATACTTAGAACACAGATCTCACACAGTTGTTATGAGGAAAAAATGCTCTGTAAACTTTAAAGTGTTATGGAAATGTGGGTTATCATGTTAAATTAATGATGTCAATATTCCCAGTCTCTGGCTTGGATAATGGAGGGTAGACTGATTTATGGCTGCTTTGGATTGAACAGGCCAAAGCTGCCTCTGTTTCTGGGTCCTTCCCAAAGAGGGGCTTCAGGAGGGAGAGAAAGAGCACCAGGAATCAGGAGTACTCAGGTTAAGTTCCAGCTTTGTCATTTATCAGCTATTTGACCTTTGAGGAGCCATTTAGATTCTCTGAATTTCACGGTTTTATAGGCAGAGGAAATGTAATGCAGTGGAAAGTGAGGTGGAATTTAAAGTCATAGGTCTTGGGTTCAAATCACATCACACATCAGCAGTGTGGCTGTGAGCAAATTATTTAATCTCTCTGTGTCTCAGTTTCCTCATTTGTAATAAATTGATGAAATTATTTGAGGTCCCTTCTAGACAGAGCAATATATGATTCTTTAATTTTAAGGAAAGTACCTCAGTAAACATGCTCTTAACGCTACATATTTCAAAATCCTTTCACTGACCAGAGGGCCACAAAGCAGCTTTCATATAGTGCCATTTAAAGATGCTGAGACATCTGTTTCATTAGTTTTTTTGGCATCATTATCTCTTGGAAGACATGTGATTTCTCTCTCCTAAACTAATCTATCACAGTATACTGTGAATGATTAGTGGCACTCAGAACACATTTGTGCTTACCCATCCTACGGAGACAAGGCAGTTTCTTCAGCAAAGAAGTGTCACAATTTCTCTCTTTATGACGATGAGGACAGCCCAGGATGCCTTCTGGCAGTGATTGGACACCCTAGACAATAGAATTCCTCTAGTGGGTATGCAAATATCCTAGCACAAAAGTATCTTTTTGAAAAGCCCTTCCTTACAAAAATATTACTCAAAGGCCTAGTTCTACACAAATAAACAAAATTACCTCATAATATTATCTTATACCTATTTCATCCTATTAACATCGCAACCTGTGAAACTTTCCTAATCTCTTTTCCCTCTAATTCCAGGGAGAAATGAGCAAACAAAAACAGTCATCACAGACACAGGGTAACAGTTTATACTATTTTTTTCACTGCCTATATATAGGCCAGTATGGTGTAGTGGCTAGAGATCCAGTCTAGGAGTCACGAAGACCTGGGTTCAAGGCTTACTTCTGACACATAATGGATGTGTTACCAGGGGCAAGTCCTTTAACTTCTCAATTCCTTAGGTAGCACACTAAGACTCTTAGTCACAGAATGGATATCACTTGACACTAGTAGAGGTGTTTCATCATCAGGCATTCCCTATGCCAATTACATCACGAATATAGTCCAATATATGTGTGTGTATACTCACAGATATACAGTTTCTCTGTCTCCCTGATGTTTTTGTGTGTCTGTCTGTCTGTCTGTCTTTCTCTTGCATATATATATATATATATGCTTATGTACATATGTATATATGCCATATAGATACAGAAAAGGCAGATTTTATTAAACTAAAACAGGGTTCAAGAATATGCTCCTTTACAAACTATATGTCTGTTGTCTGAGAGTCAATTTAGCTAGGTTTGGAAAAGTCTATTCCAAAAAAAAAAAGCTTCATGGTAGAGTTGGAGTCAAAGGATCTGAGTTCAAATACTGGTTCTGCCACATATTATGCATGTGTTTTTGGCCAAGTCACTTAAACTCATATCTTCTTAGTCTCAAGTCTAATCTCATGGCCTAGGAAAACACTCAATCTTCAAGATTACCATAAGTGATCCACCCAGTGTGGTGGGAGGACTTCCTTACTTTCTTCTGACACTGAGAGAAGGGCAGTAGAACAATATGCTTGTGTATCTACCACCCTTAGTTTTCTTCAAGACTTGGCTCAAGAGCTATCTTCTATTTTCTATATGGCATCTGTTATAATCCCTTCAGCTGCTAAAACTGTCCCTCCAATAATTTATGACATTAATTTAGCGTATATTACGAAATGCTTATTTATATGTTCGTTTCTTCCCACTAAACCATAAGCTCCTTGAGGACATGGACCATTTCAATTTTGTCTTTATATGTGACTAGACTGTCTTCTTGAAGTCATCTTTTACTCTTCTTCTTGAGAATTCTTCATTTGGAATTCCATATTTGAAACTGTTTACACCCACTGTGCATCTCTCTCATGTCCTTTGTATGATATTTATTTTCAACTTGTCAATGAATGTTATATTTCATATCTTGCAACACTCTTAGGATATTTGGTATTTAAAAGATGGGCTTTTCTTACCAGAGTAAGGCTGAAGTCATTAAAAGCAACTTCCCATAGGCAACCCATCCTGATCTCATCCTCCAATTCAACTCTGGACCCAACTCATTATCCATCTGCATTGTTGATATAGTCTATAGCCTGTCTTTCCAAATACATGTTATAATCTGGACAATTCTTCATCTACTTGCTTTTTCATAGGTAGATGGTCAGAGTCAACTCTTTTGAATGGTTACAGATCTTTTCTAGATTTAACCCATAATATAAATGAAATAGAGCAATGTTAACTTCTTATCTTATTTCAGTAATTCTGTTGTTAGTCAACTAGCATCTGTTAAGCATTTATTATATGTATAAGCTCTGTGCTAAATCCTGGGAATACTAAGAAAGGGAAAACAGGTCTTGCTCTTGAGTAACACACAGTCTAACAGGGGAGACAACATGCTAATAATTATGTACAAACAAGAGAGACATAGAATAAATAGGAGGTCATTTTGTGTGGTAGTCTTTAAGATTAAGAGGACTAGGGAAGGCTTCTTGAAGAAGGTCAAATATTATGAGATTTGAAGGAAGTCAGGAAAGTGGAGATGAGGAGGAAAAGTATTCCAGGCATGGAATTCAGCCAGTGAAAATGCCCAGAGTTGGGAGATCAAGTGTCTTGTTCGAGAAACTAGCAAGGAAGCCAATGTTACTGGATCACAGATTTCATAGAGGGGAACAAGGTGTAGCAGGTTGGAAAGGTAAGAAGGTACAGTTTATGAAGGGCTTTAAAAGCCAGACTGAAAATTTTATATTTGGTTCTGGAAGTGATAGGAAGCCACTAGGTTTTATTGAATATGGATGTCAGCAGGCCTGTACTTTAAGAAGATCAATTTGACAGCTGAGTGGAGGATGGATTAGAATGTAGAAACTTGAATCAGGGAGCACAACCAGTAGACTATTGCAATAGTCTGGGTAAGAAGTGATGAGGACCTACATCAAAGTGGTGGCAGTGTCAGAGGAGAAAAGGAAATAGAAAAGAGAGATGTTGCAAAGGTAGAATTGACAAAACTTGACAAATTATTGAATATGGGAGAGTGGTAAGAAAGAGTGGAGAGTCAAGCATAACATGCAGGTTTCAAGTGGGGGATAATGGGATAATGGTGAGTTGTGTGAATGGATTTCAAAACTGAATATGAATCAGAAATAAGATATGGCAGCCAAAAAACACTAATGTGATTTTAGGCTAAACAAAGAAAAGCATCCTACTGAAGACTACAGAAGTGAGATGCCTGTTCTATTCAACCCTGGCTAGGCCACATAAGGAATATTTTCATTCTGAAGGCCATACTATAAGAAGGGACTTGTTAAGCTGTAGAATATTCCAGAAGAAGATGACCACGATAATGGACAGTTTCCTATGTAAGGATTTGTCAAAGAAACTGGGTATGGGAGGAAGGTAGTTTTAGCCTGGAAAAGAGGGTAGGAAATAATAGTTCCTTCTACATGAACCTTCTTCATTAGATTTGTTAGAAGTGCTCTCTTTAGCTTTCAAAGGCAGAATGTGCAAAGAAGCAGATTTTGCTTTGATTTATGGAAAAATTTTCTACCAGTTAGAACTATTAAAAAGTAGAATGGTTTGACATGGGCATTAGGGTGTTCCCCCATCTGGAGTTATTCAAGCAAAAGCTAATCATGATCACCATATGTTGGTTATATTGTAGAGAAGATTATTTTTCAGGTCTTCATTGGACTATGAGAGCCCTTCTCAGTCTGAGATCCTATTTTCATTTGGAATAGAACACAGTCCCACAGCTTTTCCCTCATATTCCTCTCCATGAAGTTTTTTAGTCAAAGGACTCTTTTGCTATTTGTGTAGCACCTAAGTAACCAACACACATAACTCATAGTATAGGAGCCACACAGAAGGCTGCCAATGTTCAGGGTATTCTGTATGTCCAAAACTTTAAAAAAAATCCTGGCTCAAGAGCCCCCATTGAACTACTTATCTTTCTTTAATGATCAGTCAGGGGACATGCATAGTTCAAAGAAAAGGTATGTAATCAAAGACTTTTGATGAATTAACAAAATAAGAGTAGCAATAAAACACTTTCCCCATAAAACTGGGACACATTCTCCCACAAAGATAGTATCACTAGGAAGAATGAATATAAGTAAGGAATAAATGAAAAATACATGTGGTAAGAGTGGAGAAACAGCTGAGACAAGCTACAAGCCTCTTGATGTCTTTTGGTTGATACACCTTAATGATCCATCTAGGCCTTCACTCCACTAGTCTCCATGGCCTGTTATCTGAGCTAGAAGGTCTCTACCAGACAGTTAGTCTCTATGAAACATAGTCTCCCATTGGCTGTGTGTTTATAGGGCTTCTCTCTGCTTCAGCTGAAGTCCTTAGTTAAAATGATATCTCTTTTTCCTGAGAAGAGTGGGCTTTGCCATGGTCTTTCAGATCAAAGCCATGAGGATTTTTATAGCTTTTTAATGAAAGCATGAGATGTTGTCTCAACTACCAGAGTATTAGTCCTCCATAAGGAAAAACAAAACAAAAACAAACAAAAACCCTTGCTGGCTTTTCCCAAAGGAATGATGTTTTGCTCCCTTTAGCAACTTGGCTAGAATGCCTCTCACCTTCAACATGAGAGTTTTTGCCCCAGTGCCAAACACTTAACAACAGAGAGCTAAACTTGTCTAAGTAGCTAACACCTTCGTGTCTGCCCTATGAACTGAACTCCCTGGTTCAAGGACTTGGATGCATCTATTGGACGCCTCATTAGCTTATGGCGAACATTACCTATTTCTCCCTGATTAAGTGTGTGAAGGCTAGACTACAGTTAGTCATTATCAATGAAGGGGCTGCTCATCTAATAGCTGCCAACTGTTCTGAAGTTCTAGAGTCCTTCATTTTTTTCAATTCTAAAATCCCCTCCACTCTCCAGTCTCCAGTGAGTATAGAAAAAAGCGTAGACACAAAGCGCAATCTCGAGTAAGTTCATTGTCTCTTCTGCTTGGCTACCCATTCTGGCATATGTGTATATACAAATGTACATATACATATGCATATATTGTATTTTTGTTGTTGAATTGTTTCAATAGTGTCTGACTCTCCGTGACCCCATATGAGATTTTCTTCACAAAGATACTGGAGTCTGGGTATTGCTATTTCCTTCTCCAGGAGGAAATGAGGTAAATTGGACTAATTGCCCAGGATCACACAAGCTAATAAGTTTCTGAGGTCACATTTGAACTTAGGTCCAGCACTCTAGCCACCGCGCCTAGCTGTCCTCATGTATTGTATATACACATATACATCTATGATGCAAACATGTATGATGCAGCAAAGTTTGAAAGAGCTTTGAGATTACCCTTATACTAGGAAGAAGAGACAGACATGGAATAAAATGGATCCCTCCCTTCCCTCCACTCACTATCTCTTTTTTCACTTGATCACTTAAGAGTAAGACAAAAATTTACCGAGATACCTGTGATGGGTGCAGGAATCATCGAAGTCAACCAAGTTCAACTCTATTTCATAGTAAAAGCAAACCCAGAGAGTTGAAGCTGTGGAAAAAATCCTCAAAGTCCATCCACCTCAATATTCTGATTTTACCGATAAGGAAAGTGAGGCCCAGAGAGGTTCAAGTGACTTGTCCAACCCTGATTTAAACCCAGAGTCCTCGGACTCTACACCATACTGTGTCCCATATACTGTGCATCTTGGGCATAATCATAGAAGTTAGGGTCATGGTGGAAGTTCAAGAATAGGAGTCCGTGAACTATTTTTAAAAAATCAATAACTGCATTCCAATAGAACTGGCTTCCTTTGTAATACTATGTATCTTATTTCAGGTATTTAAAAACATTCTAAGAAGCAGTACTGGCACAAAACTCTTTAAGAACTGTTGCTCTAAATGTGGAACTCAAAGTTTTAAAAACAAATGTTAAAATCACTTTTACATAAAACTGGAAAATAAGACATACAGGCAATGGAGTATATAAATCTATCTTGACCTACAGGAAAATGGTGGGGGGTGGGGAGGGGGGGGTGATGGGAGAGTAGATTGGGGGAGGGGGGAATCAGAATGCACATTGGGGTGGGGGGAGGGGGAGAGATGGGGAGAAAATTTGGAACTCAAAATCTTATGGAAGTGAATGTTGAAAACTAAAAATGAATGAATAAGAATAATAAAAAAAAATTTTTTAAAGAACTGTTACCTAAAGTGAAGAGTGGAATAAGGCCTCCACTGAGAGTAGAAGAGATGGGACAGGGGCTTTATAAACATAGAATTTGGAATCAGAAAACCAAAGCCTCTGTGTTGACTCTGCTGTTTACTAGTTATACAACCCTGAGGACTTCATCACTCTGGGACTTGGTTTCCTCATCTGTACTATAATGAGATTGGACCAGATGCTCTCTAAGGTATCTTCCAGCTCTAACATTCTTTGATTTTGTGATTTCATGATGAGATCAAAGTTGGGGTTTAGGAGTCATTAGTATTGTTGGGCGAGTTGAAAAAAGGGTAACAACAAGGGCTTACGCAATGGGGTCACTGCTCTATCACTTTCTTTCTCAGCAATGTCACTATAGTCACTGCCAGTCTTGTTATAACACATCATGCCCAGAATTAGCCCTGGGGCAAAAAGAGACTGGCAGTTGGTAGATACTTTATAAATTCTTGTTGATTGATTGGGATGGGGTGAAGGAGAGGATAAGAGAGAGTTCTTCTGGCTGCCAGCCATCTCCCAGTGATTGTTTACAGAAAGGCAATGTATGTAAGTTGGGCCTATGATTCAGTGCACTACAAATCCATAAATTTATATTTCATTCATTTCTAGCTCTCTTCAACACCCTCATGCTCCTTTCACTTCACCTTCCCCAGTGACAGCACTGGAGAAAAAATAATGGAAAGAGGGCACAATGACCACAGAAGAGGTAGCGGTGTTATTGCTACCTGCTTTCTGCCCTTCTCATAAGGTATCCAAAGCTGCTCCAAGGAGAGCACTCTATGTCATGTGTAGCCATTACCAGGATGATTTTCTGCAGGGTGTTGCTATTTTTCTGTTGACAAGACAAATTGAACTGATCATTCAGCATTACATCATATTCAATTTACAGTCTCATAACACTTTATTTGTTTTATATAAGGAGTTGAGTGCCGCAGGGCTCTGATGATGTAGGAAATGCATCATCTCAGTCACTCACCTCCATTCCTAACAGTTCTGCTGCTAGCTCTGCAAACTGGAATCAATTTTGTAGACTTTCCTCAGAAATAAGTATATGGAAAGTCAATTACAGTTTTCAGTGGGATTTTGTTAGACGTGTTATAAGAGAGGCTAATCCAAGGAAGAATTGACAATTAGTTGGACTTGCTTTTGGTGCCCACCCATCTCCTCTTTCTGTTACTGTTTTGTTCCTTCCTTCCTTCTGACTTCCTAAGATTTCCTAATGTCAATTCTTCCTCCTTCTTGTTGATCCCTCTTCTTCAACTCTACATTGTTGTACCTCTTCTGGGACTGCTCTCTCATGATGATCTTTTACCTCCCTTTCCCCCAACTATACTCATCAAATAGGAATCATAATAGGCTGATCAGGTGCAGGGGTGGGGGGAAAGGGAATATTTGGAGCTATATATGGAGTGCTGGTAAAATCTTTTAATGTCAACCCTCTAATGACAGCACACTGGGGTTGCATCCTCTACTCCCATATATAACATTAACTCTTCTACTAGATACCCCCAAAAGTCACTGAACTCTGTTTAGAGCCAATCTGTCTTGGCAATCCCATAATTATCAACTGATACCTAATTACCTTCTAACTATCTGGAAAGGGACTATAATAACTCTCTCATTACTCTCACACTCGGTTCCCAGAAGATAAGCTCTCAGGAAAGTAGGCCCCAATCGTAACTAGATTGAAGAGTTAGTTCTCCATGATAAGATTAGGCTCATTTGCTTAAAAACTGACCTGTGCTTTGAAAGGGAAAGAGACATTACTCCTTTCACTAATGCCAAACTGAACTACTTACTCATCCTCAAATTCTGCATTCCACCTCCCCACCTCAGCACCTTTGCCTAAGCCTGGAATATACATACTCCTCCTCTTCCTCTCTTAGAATCCCTAGCTTTATTCAAGTCCCAGATCATGTGACAACTCCTACAGGACCCTTTCCCCTGATTCCTTCTTATATTTCAGTGGTGTCTCCCTCCTCAAACTATCATATATCTACTTATCTGTGTATATGTTGTATCCCCTCACAGGGATGGAAGTTCTTGTGGTTATACACAATTTTTCATTTTGTTTTTCTATCTTGCATAAAAACTTGAAGGTAGTGAGTGTTTATTGAATGCTAATTGGATTGAATCGGGAATATTAGACACATCCAGTGGGTCTGGGGCCTAGCAGAAGGCTTGAAAGACAGAAGTTATATGTCTTCAATCCTCAGAGGGTGCTAAGGGCCAGGCATAACTCTAGTAAAAAAGAGACAGACAGAAGTAGTAAGAGGACTTTGAAGACACAGACTTTCTGAGCTCTCAAACCAATGACTACGACAATGTAAAAAAAATAACCAGTTCAAAAAATAATAACAGAACTTTAATGTTTGCAAAGCACTTTACATGTTAACTAATTTGATTCTCAAAACAATCCTATGAGATAGGTGTTATTATCATCTACACTTTACAGATGAGGAAACTGAAGCACCAAGAGGTAAAGTGTGACTCGCCCAGGGTCATTCAGCTGGCAGTGTCTAAAGTGGAATTCAAACAGGTTTTCTTGACTCCAAGTCCTGTGTTCTATCAATACATCACTTAATTGCCTCATTAAAGATCATTCAAAGGAAGTCAAATTGAGTAATCGAAAAACCAATACTGGTGCTAGGGAAAGATCATAAAACACACCTCCCTCCTCAAACAGGGGTGGGGGACGATTAGGGAAGAATGATGTGCATATTGTCAGCTGTAATCCCTCTATCAGATGTTTTTGCTTAATTACTTCACTATGTTCAATTTGGGAAAGGGGTAGTTCCAGAAATAACAGTGATATAAAAACAAAAGACATCAGTAAAATTTATATTTAAAGTACATGTACATGTATATATATATATATATGTGTGTATATATGTATGTATGTATATATATTTCAAATATGTAAAACTCATTTTTATATATTCACTTGTTTCAACTGAGCTACAAATTCCTAAGAAAGTCCATGTGCTTGCCAATTCTTATTAAATGCCTATCTAAAATAAAACTGTCTCTTTATTTGATGAGCTCCAAACTGCCATTGGTAAAAAGATTCATAACTACAGAAAAGCCTTTGATGGTCTTATAGGAGAAATTAGGACAGTGCCTATAAGAGCACATCTATTTGTAAACAAATCAAAAACTTTTAGCAAAGTTCCCTCTGACCAGTCAACTTTATATCTCCAAATATGTTGTTAGATCTTGGGATAGTCATTATTAATTAAAGATGACAATGATGTCAAGTACTTCTTCAGTTTGTCCATCCTGTGGTCAGGCATAAGGGACCATGGAGAGATCCATTTTGTGTCTAAGAAAAGATGACAAGAAGGAACATTCATCCAGTTGGGCAGAAATATAAAGATATTTATTACTAGTGGTTTTCCAAGTTAATTGATGATCTAGAAAGAACTGTTTGTTGGTGGTGCTTTATTTTGGGAAATACAGTGAAGGACTTAAGGGGCATTCATTCACAGAAAAGAGGACTGGAAAGATCCAGGGGCTGAAATAAAGAAAATTCCCCACATAAATATAAAGAACAAAAGTTGTTGTGAGCATTTTGAAGAAGCAAAGGGGCATATTCTGAAGATCAGTTATATCATCAGGAACCTAAGCTGATGACACAGACAAGACACTGTGACACTAAAGAGAGATCAGAGAGATTGTTAATGTCAGAGTATTATGATAAAAACAAAGGCAGCCGTGATAGGCATGTCCATCATTTCCTTGACATCTGACTTCTTAGTTGATTAATCAATGAATAAATATTTATCATGCACCTACCATGTGCCAGGTCTTCAGCTTTTTGGTGGGGAGGGGGAAGGAGGAGAGGCAGAAAGGAAGAGAATCAGAGAACAGACAGGAGCCATCACTATCCCCAGCTGGCAATTGCGACTTCTAGCCAAATGGATCCTTTCCAGGACCACCCATACGCAGGACACTAGGCAAATAAAATTCTCAGTACAGAAAACTAACAAAACATAGTAATGGTTCATTCCATGGGTGGGGGTTCATCCCCCAAACTATGTTCTCCATAGTCCCTGGATTAGGTATCCCTTGAATACTATTGGTGGATTTCTTAAGAGAAGAAAAACCTAAGAACATAAAGCAATATGTTTGCTGAATGTCAAAGAAGTAAATGGTTGAACTAATTACTTGAAAATAACTGCCTGGGATTTGACCAAGACTTGTTTCATTAGCATTCAGCACCACTGACTTTGCATAAAGAAAGAAAATAAAACATGCCACTGAGAACTGAACATTTCTGTAAGTGAATAAAGGAATAGCATTTTCTGGGTAAAACTGTATAATCTGCTGTACATTTTGAGTATAATTATCAAATGTGATATGCTTAAAAATATCTCCTGTTCAGCTTGCTAATTGCTTTCCTGAATTCATGGTTGGAAATATTGAAGTCACTGAAGAAAGACAACAATGAGGAAAGATTTCAAAGTGCTAATAAGTAATAATCAAACAGTCTGGGTTTAAAAAAATGTTATGTTGACCATACACATCTATACATACAACTGAATGTGAATAGAACTGCATAGGTGTTAGGACATCTTTCCTTCTATTTGTGTGTATCATTAGATACACACACACAATTAACAGTTTTCAATTCATTTTTTTCAGCCATCTTAACAACCAGTTTCTGAACAATCAATTGGCTACTAAGCCATATCATTATCTGACCAAAACACTGACTGGAGAAGTAGCTGATTTCTGTGGTGTTTTCATAGCCCATCATTAGATCTTGGATTTCTATTCCATAGCCTTTTTAATAATGCTTGGCGGGGTATACCAGTATACCTTGTGCTCAATATCTATCCGGTTTTCTTTAAAATATCTCTTAAATTCAACAAAGCTTTTCCTGGAACTTTATTGGTCAAGTGGATAAGGCTCAAGCCACACATCCCTTGACACAGGTTCCTGGTGGCCTGTGGACAGACTGGCATGGCTTTCTGGTCTTCTAAGGGCACAAAAAGGCCATATGGAGTTGAGGCCCTTCAGACAATCCCACCCTGCTGACCAGATGTGTTTTAAAATGGAGGTGGAGGAAACTGAATCTACCTAAGCAATGAGATAACATACCCTTGTGGAATATCCTTTATATGCTATGGCTAAGTAAATTTTTTTAGTTGTTAAATGATCTATTAGTACCCCCTTTCATTCCAACCCAAATCTAAGTTAATAGAGGACTGGTTTGAATCAGTTCACACATTCTACTGTCAAAAAGTGATCTCTGGTAACTGTTATGTTGTTTTAAAAGTGACCTAGCTCCATCGACTGCACTATAGCTTCTTTGTGGATTCATCTGGTCTGCTTCAGTTTTAGCTTTTCTCTCATCTTTGCTGCCCAGCTCAACAATGCCCCTTGGTACAATGTTTTCATCAGTTTGCATTTTGTTTCCACATATGTCTGGTTCCTTGGCTCTGATGCTTTGGCTGCCTCAAATAGCCCTTCCTCTTCCATACCATTTCCTATTCATGACCTGGGTCTTCTCACATCTTGTTCTCAGTCTCATTTGCTAACCACTAGTTCTTCTATGGAACCTAAAAAGAACCTAAATTCTTCTTCTAAATTATAAACTGACTCTGTAATACCTTGTTTCACTGTTCCTTTTTGTTTCCCCAGATACTTCAAGAGGAAAAAGGGCTTCCAGTGGCAATTCTAACTACAGCAATTGAAAAATGATGCCATACCTCTGAACACTTTATTATGCCCTGTCATGCACTGTTCTCTAATTACTCTTCCTATGTTAGACTTATCTACTCTATTCATCATTTTAACTCCTTAGTCTGCAAGGACTGAGTCTTCCATTTCTTTTATATTTCCTCACAGGGTCTCATTGAGCACCAAAGATGCTCAATTGAGTCAATCTACCAGAATGCTTCTTTGTAAAGAAAGTTTCTAGTTTTGATGTTCTATTAGTTGAACCATAATCCCAACCAATTTACCTAGAAACTTAAGATGGAATGTACCTTAATCTATTTTGATGGCTTAATTGACAGAGGCCCAACAGACACATTTGGGGGAATTAGTTATGTATTATTTCATTAGAGGAAAGATAAAACATTCTTTAGTAATGAATTTACATTTTTTAAAAATGTTGTCAAGATATTTCCCCGTACTCTGTCTTGCTGCAGTTGAACCCATCAGCATTAATTTGTACAACTGTACATGTAGGAATCATCTATAGGCACATGTGTGGGGAGCTACCAATCAGCTTCTTGCTTTCAGAGTGACATCGTACACAAATAGAAACAGTTATTAGTACTGACTATGGCAGCTATGCCAACGAATAATCAAGACCTTCCAGCCTAATGTGAGGAGCTGCTGGGCCTATCACTACAATTGAGGAGAATAGCAGCTTCCCAGAAACATGGCTATAGGCATTATAAGAAGCAATAGATAGGCAAAGATGGCGGCTGGAAAGCAGGGACACACCTAGGGCTCTCCCCTCCAAACACCAATAAAAAATGGCTCTGAACAAATTCTAGAACTGCAGAGCCCATGAAATAGCAGAGGAAAGCAGGGCTCCACCCCAGGATAACCGGGATGGTCACTGGGTAAGATCTATCACGCCTGGAGCTGGGAGTGGAGCAGAGCAGAGCCCAGCATGGGCTGTGCCTGGACCAACCAGAACGGGAGCCGGGCGGTACAGGCCCTAGCACCCTGAATCAGTGAGCTGTGGCAGTTACCTGACTTCTCAACCCACAAACACCAAAGACAACAGAGAAGGTTAGTGAGAAAAGCTGCAGGGGACAGAGTGAAGGAGTTCATGGTTCAGCCACTGCCCCAGGGGGCAGCAGAGGTGGTGCAGCTACAGAACTATAGTTGCAGTTGCTTCCTGCCCCAGGCCCACCTGGTGGGAGGAATTAAGTGGTGGATCAGAGCAGGAGTGCACAGCCAGCTTAAGATCTGAGTCAGGTCTAGGTTGGCGGTTCTTGGGGGAGAAGGAGAGCTGGTGTGGCAGAGCTTGCTGTGTAGAAAAAGCTCTGAAAACAACAGCACATCCCCTCAAGCTTGGAAAAAAGTACTCTCTACTCTACAAGCAATCATACCCGGACAAAAAACTCAAGGCTCAAGGAGTTGGCTGGGAACATGGCCAGGCAGCGAAAACGGACTCAGATTCAGACTCAGACTTTGCAATCTTTCTTTGGTGACAAAGAAGATCAAAACATACAGCCAGAAGAAGTCAACAAAGTCAAAGAGCCTACAACAAAAGCCTCCAAGAAAAACATGAACTGGTCTCAGGCCATGGAAGAGCTCAAAAAGGATTTGGAAAAGCAAGTTAGAGAAGTAGAGGAAAAATTGGGAAGAGAAATGAGAAGGAGGAGAGAAAACCATGAAAAACAAGTCAATGACTTGCTAAAGGAGACCAAAAAAATACTGAAGAAAACAACACCCTAAAAAATAGACCAAATCAAATGGCAAAAGAGCTCCAAAAAGCCAATGAGGAGAAGAATGCCTTGAAAGGCAGAATTAGCCAAATGGAAAAGGAAGTCCAAAAGACCACTGAATAAAATACTACCTTAAAAATTAGATTGGAGCAAGTGGAAGCTAGTGACTTGATGAGAAATCAAGATATTATAAAACAGAACCAAGGGAATGAAAAAATGGAAGACAATGTCAAATATCTCATTGGAAAATCCACTGACCTGGAAAACAGATCCAGGAGAAATAATTTAAAAATTATTGGACTACCTGAAAGCCATCATCAACAAAAGAGCTTAGGTATCATCTTTCAAGAAATTATCAAGGAGAACTGCCCTGATATTCTAGAGCCAGATGGTAAAATAGAAATTGAAAGAATCCACAGATTGCCTCCTGAAAAAGTTTCCAAAAAGAAAATTCCTAGGAATATTGTTGCCAAATTCCAGAGCTCCCAGATCAAGGAGAATATACTGCAAGCAACCAGAAAGAAACGATTTGATTATTGTGGAAACACAATCAGAATAACACAAGATCTAGCAGCTTCTACATTAAGGGATTGAAGGGATTGGAATATGATATTCCGGAGGTCAATGGAGCTAGGATTAAAACCTAGAATCACCTAGCCAGCAAAACTGAGTATCATGCTCCAAGGTAAAATATGGATTTTCAATAAAATAGAGGACTTTCAAGCTTTCTCAGTGAAAAGACCAGAGCTGAATAGAAAATTTGACTTTCAAACACAAGAATCAAGAGAAGCATGAAAAGGTAAACAAGAAAGAGAAATCACGAGGGACTTACTAAAGTGGAACTGTTTTGCTTACATTCCTACATGGAAAGATGATGTGTATAATTCTGAAACCTCAGTATTAGGGTAGCTGAAGGGAATATATATATGTGTGTATGTATGTATATACATATATATACATACATATATATATCTATATACATATATATATATATATATATATAAAGAGAGAGAGAGAGAAAGAGAGAGGGCACAGGGTGAGTTGAATATGAAGGATGATATCTAAAAAAGAAAATAAAATTAAGGGATGAGAGAGGAATATATTGAGAAAGAGAGAAAGGGAGAGATAGAATGGTGTAAATTATCTCACATAAAAGTGGCAAGAAATAGCAGTTCTGTTGGGAGGGAAGAGGGGCAGGTGAGGGGGAATGAGTGAATCTTGCTGTCATTGGATTTGACCTGAGGATGGAATAACATACATACTCAATTGGGTATGTTAACCCACAGGAAAGAAGGAGGAAGGAGATAAATAAGGGGGGGACGATAGAAGGAAGGGCAGATAGGAGAGGAGGTAATCAAAAGCAAACACTTTGGAAAGGGGACAGGGTCAAGGGAGAAAATTGGATAAAGGGGGATAGGATAGGAAGGAGCAAAATAAAGTTAGTCTTTCACAACATGTGTATTGTGGAAGGTTTTGCATAATGATACACGTGTGGCCTATGTTGAATTGCTTGGGAGGGTTGGTGGGGAGGGAAAAGAGAATTTGGAACTCAAAGTTTTAAAAGAAGATTTTCAAAAAAAAGTTTTTGCACGCAACTAGGAAATAAGATAAACAGACAATGGGGCATAAACATCTATCTTGCTCTGTAAGAAAGTAAGGGATAAGGGGATGGGGGGCAGTGGGGTGACAGAAGGGAGGGCTGACTAGGGAATGGGACAATCACAATATATGCCATCTTGGAGTGGGGGGGAGGGTAGAAATGGGGAGAAAATTTGTAATTCAAACTCTTGTGAAAATTAATGCTGAAAACTAAAAATATTAAATAAATAAATAATGAAAAATGGTGGAAAAAAAAGAAGCAATAGATGGTTTCTTATTTCTAACAGTTGCTGTTGGTTATTCATTTTACAGAGCTGGATATCCAGTTTTCAGAATTCATCCAGTTGTACAAACACTGAGCTTAAACTTCTGTATTATGGCGACACAGCACAGCCAAACCAAACAGATCCCCACTTGTCAGCAGCTTTGCATCACTCCTTTCACATGAGTCTTGTATTCATTCACCTAGGCTGGTAAAATAGTTTGCTCCCAGACAGAGTTGGGTCATCTGTGTCCAAAGGGAATAGAGTACCGTTATAGAGCCCTTCTCTTCTGTCTGTGTTGTCAAGAGAATGGAGTCATCACTTGGTAGCACAGTACCCCTGTCCTCAATAATGTTCTTTCCCTGATGCAAGTAAGAGTACGATAATTACAATTAATAATATAACAATAAGTACAATAATTCTATTTATACAGGTAGCTATTGAGTCACTTATTTGGGGACCCATTCCACCACTTTCTACTTTCTTAATAGGTTGCAAGAGTAATTAATTAATCAATCTCCAAATCCTGGTTCAATTTGATCTTCAGGAGTATTAAGATACCTGGCTTACCAACCATTTCTTTGGTAAGTGGTCTACAAATAGTAGATCTGATTAATCACAAACCCTCAGCCTTTTGATTCAGGTTAGTTTTTTTATACTCCAAAATGAATGAATAAATGATCATCTATTTGACACTTACTATGTGCCAGACATTGTATTAAATGTTGTTGATATAAATACAAACAAGAGATAATCCTTGACTTCAAGGAACTTAAATTGATGGAAGTCGTTTTGAAGGGTGATGTCCCAGGGATTATTAGTGGTGCTATAGGACAGTCAATTGACACTCTCTCCTTTCCAGAAGTAATGGCTGTCCTAATTTAATTACTGTTACCAAAGCAAGAGGTGAAAATTTGGCTGAGGGAAAGGAGGAGTGGCACTATGACAGAAAGATGGCCAACTAGATATAGTGAGCTTTCATTAATCGGGACAGTCCCAGGAGGAGAAGAAATGAGAGAATCTCTTGTGAGGAAAAAAAAACAACAAGGCCCTTATTGGTGCAAGAAAGGGAAGAACATTTTAAGGCCAGAAAAGCTGGTTGGATACATGATGTGTAGGGCTTTAAAATGCTGAACACGGGAGTTTGTATATGATCCTAGGAGCTACTGGAGTTTATTGAACAGAAGAGTGATACAGTAAGTAAGATCAGTACTTTAGAAATATCAGCTTCACAACTACATGGAGGATAGATAAAAGAGGGGAGAGTTGAGGAAGTGATATCCAGTAGGAGCTGTTGTAGTTGAGGGAGAGCTGAACTAACATAGTAACCACGGGGTAGATATGAAAGATGCTATGGAGTTAGAGTCAATAAGGTTTGACAACTGATTAGATATTTGGGGTGCTGTAGAATAAGGAGTCAAAGATGACTACAAGATTGGGAACTTTGCTGACTAGAAGAATGATGGTGCCCTCGAAAGAAATGCTCCGATTAATTAATCTTGTTAACTTCTGGGGAAGATTCAAAAATAAATAACGCAAGATCATTGATTTCAAAAAGATTAAACTAAAGAGAGATAATCTTATACATGGAAAATATTTCATAGACTATGAATCTTAGTGCATAAAAGGACACTAAAATACCATGATATTAGATGAGAGAGAAAACACTTCTAGCTAGGGGAATCAGGGGAAGCTTTGTGTGAAAGTGGCATTTAAGTTGAACTTTTAAAAATTGGTAGATTGTTAGCATGTGGAAAAGGGGGTGAGGGCATTCTAGGTACAGAGAAGCATGAACAAGGAAATAGAAGCAAGAAAGGATCAAACATTTTTTAGGATGGGTGAAAAGTCTAGTTTGGTTGGGAAATAGCATATACAAGGGAGAGGCAGTTAACAAAAGTCTAAAAATGTACCAGTTACTTTCTATGTGAAGGCTTCTCTGATAACCCCAGGTTACCTAAATATTCAGTGAGAAGGAGTCAGTTAACACAGACTATAGAAATAGAGTGGTGTACACCTCCCCTACTTCAAGAAGACTTTCTGGGCCACTGCAATCCACAGAAATCTCACAATTATCTAAATGCAGTCTATTCCACGTACTTGTCAATCGATCATGTATTATATTCTATTGTTGTGTCAACTCAACTCATATGGATCTGTAATTTCATTGATTAAGGAGTTCTAGGCCTGACCATTTTGTGCAATTTTTGTCCTTTTCACAGAGTCCACACAATGTGCTGGAGAATATCCTTAATTTCTCTAGCCATGAGGGTAATAGTGGGACTCCTGCTGTACCTATCTACTATCCCTAGCTATTTCCATGTGACTAGTTCATCTCTTATCTCCTCTTTTTGTCACACAATTCCTTACTGGCATTCTTTACTCATGATCTTCAGAATTCCTCATTGATCATGCGGTGCATCTGTTCACACCAACCACTTTCCTCTTCATTGTTCTCTCTGTGACATTTAACTTTAGTTCCTTGGATGCAGGTTTGTTCGACATGTGGCTGCCACATAGCAATACTGATAAAATGTTAATATTGAAAGAATGGGCCTTTGTTCTCATAGAAAGCTTAAAGTCAGTAAAAGAGCTTAATAGTTTCCTAAAAGTAATCAAGCCCACTCTCTACTTCCTTTTCAACTCTAAGCCCACTCATTTATTTATATTATCTCTTCCAAATATATATTCTATTGAACACACTCTCTAGGCTGTCCACCTAAATGTATGTTGAAATATGGGCAATAGAGATTTTTCATCCAATTAACCTTTTCTGTATGAATGGATAGGCCAAGTTCTTTGGGGTAATTATAATTATAGATTTCTTACAGGAGGCTATACAGTTTCCTAGGCCTTGATGCAATTGCACATCATCCACAAAGAGGGGGATCCTCAATACCATCAGGGAATCTGCCCTCGGCCTGTACTCTGTACTAGATCTCTTTGTAGCAAGTACCCTTAGCAAACATGTATCGCCCTATCTTATGTCTTGAATAATGTTTGTTATTATGGGGCTGTTGAACAGGTTTATTTCTGTTGGTATGTCTTATAATGAATCCTGAATGATCTTGAAGCATGGGTGGAAGACACTCAATTGAAAGAGGACTGTAAATCAGTATTTTGTTCTACCAAATCAAATACTTTTTTGGAATTATTAAACGATGGGCACAATGGGGTCTTATGTTCTCTACATCTTTTATTAAATTATGAATACGTATTTGTTGACTATTTCTTGTCAAATCCTGATTGTCTCCTACTAGTACCATTATTGAGAATGCCTTCAAGTTACATATATGTATAAGTCTCATAAAGTTTTTGCTTAAATCAAAAAGTAGGCATATAGGTGTGTAGTTATTGATGCTCTCTCAGTAATCTTTTGGAGTCCAAGACCCAATATTTTTTTCTATGTCCTTTGTATCCTTTTCCTCCTCCAAATACTTGAGTATTGAGTCATCCTTCTATTGATATTTAACTTCTGATAATAACTCACATTATTTTATACCTGGTGTGTGCAAGGTCTTTTCTTGAAAATAGCCATGGAAAGTTGTTGTGAGTTTTTTTTCAATGAATATAAGTCACCTCTCCCAATGTTAGAAGCATTTTTATTTTTGTAACTGTGTTTTTCCTTTCCTTATATCCCTCACAGCATCTACCATACTGATTTTTACTTTGTAGACACAATAAATATCTGCTGACGGAGTATTTCTATTCTGATTACTGTTCATCATAGAAATTATCCTATAAAATGAAGTGACCTTGTTTTTGCTGAGTCCGTCAGTCAAAAACTATTTCTTAAGCACTTACTGTATGCGAGGGACTGTGGTAAGTAGAGAGGATGCAAAGAAAAGCAAAAAGAACACAAAAGCAAAACAAAAACAAAACAGAAATCTAGACCCTGCCTTCAGGGGCTCACATTTTCATGTGGGAGACAACATACAAACAATTTTGTACATACAAGACAAATACAGGGTAAACTGGAGTCAGTTTCAGAGTGAATGTACGAGCACCAAGTAGTTCAGGGGAAAACCTTCAACAAAAGGTAGGATTTGCGCTGAGACTGGAGGGAGGTTAGACAAGCCAGTGAAAAGACATGGGGCCTGAAGACAGAGTGCAGTATGCGAGGAACAGCAAGAAGGGCAATGTTGCTGGGTCACAGAGTATGTGGAAGAGAGTAAGGTGGAAGAAGAATGGAAAGGCAGGAAAGGGCCAGGTTATGAAAGGTTTTAAAAGCCAAACAAAAGATTCTGTATTTGCTCCTGGAGATAATAGGAAGGCAATCATGGAATTTTATTGAGTAGGGAGGGACATTACTACTAAGTGATACATCTAGGTTGACAATCATGAATATAATTTTCAATGACTCTTTTCATCAGAATGGCTCACCGAGCATCACTAGAAGGACCTAAGTGCTTCTGACTCTTTTCATCTGAAGGAACTTTTCCTAAAACTTTACTAGTAAGAGTCTAAGTCATTTATTCTATTGAGGCACTCACTGACCCCTCTCCACCTTTCTTGACTTTAGGAATTTCTTCAGTTTGAACTAATAGAGATGTAATAGTTGAAACTAATCTTTTTGTATGGTGATTTTCCAGTGAAACTGGGAAATCACCAAGTGTATAATAGGCCTGTTTCCAAGATACAGATCATACTAAGGAGTAATGATCAAGGTCTTGTGGTATATTCTGAGTATTAATGACCATCTGGGAGAGCTGGTAGCTCCAGGAAATATTCTATGGAGTTTTCATAATTTCTATTACGACTCAATTTTAAAAAATTTTTAATTTGCAAAGAGAAGGAGGCATATTTTGGGTCTTTTTGTCCTTCTCTGTTGTCTAGACAAAGAGTGAGATAGGAATAGATGGTCTTTTATGGTGTTAATATTATGCTGATAACACAGAAAAAATTTGTTTCCTAATTTTCTCATCCCTCCCATTTTGAAAGTTGTATTCAAATTATATGTGTCTAGCCTCGGACACATACTGGCTGTGGGATCCTGGGCAAGTCATTTAATTTGTCAGTGCTCTAGACAAGTTTCTAAAATTGCACAGAAGCTGCTGTCCTACTTTCATAAAGCAGTTTACTCATCCAAGAGTACCTAATACCAATGAAATAACAGGTCCAATCCCCATCTCTCTCTCTATTCAAATTATAATTCTTCTTATCTTCCAAATTCATTGTATTTGTAAAATACATTTCTCATCTCATCAACCTCTCTCTGATAATATAAAGTTTGCAGAAATTCTTATGAATATGTTGTAAGTATATCTGAAGAACAATTTGTAGGATGTAATAGATTTTTCTATAATAAAAAATCAATGTGTTTGGTGACACAGTAATATACAAATGACGGCTTCTTGATTATCATATCAAAACTGTCATCCTTATGATATAGAAAAATAGTCTTGGACCGATAAGTGAACAGTTTCAAATGGGTGATTTTCAGCTTCAAACGTGTTTGGTATTTTTTTTTTGTTTGGTTAATTTAAAAAATGTGGCAAGTAGAAGTTCATGTGTCTCAGTAAATGTTATTATTTATTATGCATCATAAGCAGAGATTGGACATTTCAAAGCATGAAATACAAAGTAAGGGTCCTTGCTCCATAAAGCTGCAAATATAAATTAGACATAAATAAAATGTAGGATAATGGGAAAAGGTAAATGCTTTGTCTTGCTGGTTGGAGTAGAGAGAAGGTCAGCAGGAAGACACAGAAGGACAAAAACAAGAAGCGTTTGAGAGAAAGGGCCAAGGAGAATGGTTAATACAAAGGGCTGTAGACAGTGAAGGGAAGGAGAATAAAAAGAAGGCCTAAAAGCTAGGAGTAAAGGTAAAAATAATACTACATTATTTTCACACACGCAGATACAAAAATGATAAATGGTGAGAAGGAAAAAAATGACATCATAACTCCCCTGCCTTGAAAGTTCCCTAATTTTGCAATAAAAATCATCATTATAATTTGTATTTAAATTTTCTTCTGAGGTGTTCAAATGAGTGTTTTATGGGTACTACCTCATTAATCTTCACTAAATTCCTGTGCAGAATATAATTACTCCTATTTAACATATGAAGAAACCTTTTTATGTTCTGTTTTGTTGTGCAATAACTAATATATTCCTAGGACTTGGTGAAGAAGTGAGAGTGATAAAGCTGAGATAGGGTCTGGCTTTATTGAATCAGATCTATATAGGATTGTAAAGTGGGTGGAGAGGCAGTTAGGTGTCATAGTGGAGCACTGGGCCTGGAATCAGGAAGACCTGAGTTCAAATCCAGCCTCAGATACTTACTAGCTGTGCGACTCTGGGTAAGACACTTAACCTATTCATTACTCAGTTTCCTCACTGTAAAATGTAGATAATAATAGCATCGCCGACTTCTCAGGGTTATTGTGAAGATTAAATTAGATATTTGTGAAGTGCTTAGCCCACTGTCTAACACATAGTTGACATAATAAATTCTGGTTAGCTTTCCTCCTTCTCTTTTCATGGCATCTTGAAAACTGAATTCTCAACACCCTCAGATTCTGCCTCCTCCGACAATAACTCCTTTCTGTACATTTCTTCTAGTCCAGCTGTTCTCCTCATCTTTGTTTTCTTCAGTTAACTTTCTATTTATTCATGCAGTGCATTGGGGAATGAGATGTTAGAGTTCATACGTGGCAGCTTTGTGGTCATCTATGGAGAAATCTGAGTAGAATCTTTTCCATTTCCCATCTGTTTATTGTTCTCTTTCCAGTCTCATACTTAAATGCTCTTGGGTTGATTGCTCTTAACTGCTGACCACTGCATTTTAATGACTCATAGTTCCAGCTACCAGACAGGTCCATGTGTCCCTGACTAAGAATTGATTTTCCTTTGGACAGGGTTGCAAGACCAGGAAGGTTGTATAATGGCTGCTTCAGGCAGGATGAGGAAAGAATATTTTTACTTCTATAAAAAATTAGCTGTGGTACTTTTGTAACTCATTTTACTATATGTTACTTTCTCCCTTAAGTACCTATTTTTCCCCTTTTTTAGTCCTAAATTGCTTCAGTTGAATTGATGAAAAAATGATCTCTTTCTGGAATGTCAGTCTAATAAAGAGTATAGAAAATCAGAAGATAGTCTAAACTTCATGTATGAATGCTATTCCCCGCTTCTTGCCTAAAATTGTTTCTTTAAACACATCACTGAAAATTACCCCCAAAATCTGTTGTTTAGGCACACCATTGCTGAGTTTAAAAAAATAGAAAGATTTCATTGTCCTAGCTTCTGAAATTCTGTTGTGTAGGTAGACCAAGGTCCCTCAGTAAAAATTATTTAAAAAATTAAAGTGGAAAGCTAAACAAATTCAACCATGCCCTTCAGAATACAGATAAGAAGCAAACTAATATGACAGAGTAGTGATTTTTGTCTAGCTTTGTACATGACTTCAAGATGATGACCTACTATAGAAGTCATGCCAAGGAGCATGTGTCACATATAAAGTATAAATAATGTGAAATTGCAAGACTGTCACTAGCAATAATCTTGGAACATAGATGTTAGGAGCAGGCTTGATGCTAGCACCCTATTCATTCAGGTTTGACTCAGGAGTAAAATGAGGCACTTATATAAATCATTGAATAATTAACAAAAGGAGGTTTACCTAGCCCTAACCTATCAAGAATACAGAGCAAGTATATAGTAGCACTATATAATTATAGATACAACCCACTCATATTCATATGGAAAAACATATGATCCCCAGGGCAGGATATGGTAACTCCCATGGTCTTTAGACATTCATCAAGTTTTAAGGGCCCCAGCTCCAGGTGGGTGAGATTTTTTTATGATCTAGGTAAGCAGGAAGCTGTTTCAAGGAAGATGGATCAATCAGGTCCTGGGGACAGCTTTGTTGCCTTTTCAGGAACACTAATACCTTTCAGTATTAGTATTAGCAGCTAGGTGGTTCAGTAGATAGAGTGTCAAACCTGAAGTCAGGAAGACTCATCTTCCTGAGTTCAAATCCAACCTCAGATACTCACTAGCTATGTGACCCTAGGCAAATCATTTAATCTGATCTGCCTCAGTTTCCTCATCTGTAAAATCAGCTGGAGGAGGAAATGGCAAGCAGTCCAATAGCTTTGCCAAGAAAACCCCAAATGGAGCCACAAAAACTTGGACATGACTGAAACAACTGAACGATACTTTTTAGTAGGAAAGTTGGGGGGGAGGGGGACGTTTGTTTGATAGATAAATATTGTTCTTGTCACAATAGGCAAGCTGCCCATTATGATCATGCTTTCCACTACCCAGTTTCACAGGGATGGAAAACATTCAGAGAAAGAAAATGTGGTATATGATGAGTTGGAAATGGGGCCATCATAAGAAATAAGAGCTGAACAATTGTTCTAACACAATGAGGCACAACTTTAAATTGATTCCCACTAGGAAACCACAGCAACACACAAACCAATCTAATGCCCAACAAATGCTTCTGACTTGGGCAAAGATTTGAGCTTCAGGGCAAGAGTTGCAAACAACAGCAGACTCCATGAATGATTACCGAGACTAGAGGTCAAATGACTCTTTTCGCCATCAGCATGGGAAGGACTTTGTGTCATACATTGGTTTCTCAGGTAGACTGAGGCATTATTACCATCCTCAAATCAATGAATGTTGTAGTTCATTTGAGACAGCTATATGAGGACAATTATAAAATGAGCCACTTAAGAGCATAAATAATATCATATATATTTTTCTATGTTGATATAGGGATGAAACCTGTGATTTCATAAGGGTAAGAAAGCCCTAGATGAAGAAACTCCTTCAACTGATGCAATTCAGTTCCTTCTCTGCCATGTACGTTGCCTAAAGCTTTGTGATGTTAAGTGCCTAGGATCCCCCAGTCAACGTGTCAGAGGAAAGATCTGAAACTAGGTCTTCTTGGCTTAGGTATTATTGACATCTTGTCTATTATACTCTGTTATAATGCTGTAAATTTTGTTATAACACATTTGTAACATTTGTATAATGCATTTGTAAATTGTAAATGTTCAGTAAATAGAGTTGTACTGAGAATTGGAGTGCAATAAAACCAAGCCAACTACGAGACACAAGGAATCCTGACTAAATCCAGAGGCGTTCACACTATAGTTTCAGATAGTAAATATGTAAGAAGGCAGGAAGGAAATAAGCATATTATCTCATTTAGTTCTCACAACAACCCTAGTAGGTACTATTCTTATTTCCATTTTACAGCTGAAGAAACTGAGGCAAACAGAGGTTAAGTCACTTGCCCAGGATCACAAAGTTACTAAGTATTTGAGGCTGTATATGAACTCACATCTTCCTGGATCCAGATCCAAAGCTCTAGCCACTGCACCACCTAGCTACCTCTCAGAAAACCAGAGAAGTTAATAAAGATAGGGAAGAACAAGTAAATAAGGTTGGTCCAGGTAGGAGGACAGAGTTCAGGAGAAAAATAAAGTCAAGGCATGCCTCCCATTATTCTATCGTATATTTGGGGGAGACAAATGGAGAAAGAAGTAACAGACTGAAGTAATATGAGAAGCGAGTGCCCCAATGTGTCACTGAGTTCCAATTTGTCTCCCTAAAGACTGCTAAAATGGACCTTCTCCGGTGAAACTGAGCTGAGATGGTTCGAGCGGAGATGAATTTTCTTATATATTCTAATCTATGGAACTTCCACAGTTTCTGTGTCCTCTTCTGCTTGGATAAATGGTTTTACTTACTATTTGCTATTTGTAACGGTCTTTTATGTAACCCATATTTAATGAGAAAGAGCTAAGCTAGTGAGCTAAAGGCTTGTTGTGGTTGTTCATCTTTCATTTTTGAAGAGAACCAATGACATTATGAGGGTTATGCCTTGACTTGCTTGTAAAATGGATTTAAGCAGCTAGGTGGTGCATTGCATAGAGTGTCGGGTCTGGAGTCAGAAAGACCTAAATTCAAATATGACCTCAGACACTTACTAGCTGTGTGGATTTGAGTGAGGCAGTTTCACAAATCATCAGCCTCTCTCTCTCAGTCATCAAAGTGCAGTGGCAAGAAAAAAATCAAGATGACTGGTGATGACCTGGGATGCAGTGGATGACCTTGGCATCTTAAATGTCTGACCAAGCTCTAAGCACTCCACAGCACCTGCTTCAGCCGCCTTCAAGGCCATTGGAACAAATCATTCTCATCTGTCCATTTTGCCACAGCAAGTCTTCACATGCTTGGGCTAGACATCCCCCCTAACTGTTGGGTTTGAGGCCTATTGGTTATCCTCAACCTGGTTTAGCCCATCTGCTGAGATGGTTTACTGGAGTGTGGCTGCTGGCCATGCTACAGCTTCTTGAAACCCAGGTAAGAGTTGGATGACAGGTAGATACCAAAGGTGAATTAGCAGCCCTAAAAAGAGCTCAGCAAGCCCTCACATCAGAGGTGCTAGTCCTCCCTAAACACCTCATATACCCCAAAGCACCAAGGGAGGTACCTTTCCTTCTGAAGCAGACTTGTACCCCTAGACTACCAATATTTGAGTGGTCAGATAGAATTCCATCACAATAAATCTCTTGGAAAAAGATGAGGTAGGGAGCAAGTACTCTCCTTTTTCTGGTCTCCTTAAGAGAGAAATTACAGTTTCCCTCAGAGAGGGATGGGCTAGATTTCATAGATGTTTAGCCAAGGTGCTCATAAGCCATGTCTATACATGTAGACAACACATCTGGATATAGACAAACCTATTTTACATGGAAAAACAATATAATCCCTGCCTTTAATTACCTTATAATTTATTAGGGGATGAGATACACATTTATTTTATTTTATAGCTATGAAAGCTAGAGAGGTTAAATATCTTGAGAGATTAAAGAGGGAGGAAATCACTCTTATTCAGAGTTATCAGAGAAAGTCTATTAGAGGTGGCACCCATGTTGGATATTAAAAGAGGGAGAGGATATCAATAGACACATATGTAAGAAGCGGGGAGGGGTGGGGGGGAAGAATTTTGTTTCCACAGAGTTAAGGTGTCCCTCTCCCCTTCCCCCACCCCAGCTTTAGCAGAATGGAAGTCAGGTGACTGACTGGAGCTACTTCCAATGAGAGCTCTGATCTAACAGAAACCAGGCCTCAGGTCGGTCAGGTGAAAGGTCAGAGAGGCTTGTACACATGATTAAACAAGCCATTTGAGGACGGCATGATGTAGGCAGTCAGGGGATTGTATCTGGCCAATGAAGAGCCTGGCTGGAGATTCAAAGGGGAAGCCAATAAAAGCACTGATGTCCATCTGAGTCCTTTGTACTTTCTCCTGTACTGTGTTCAGTGGATGTACCCATTTATTCAGATTGAATAAATGTAAATTATAATTAAAACGTTCCTGGCTTTCCAACGAGTACTGTTTATTCCTAGACAATGTCAGTACGTTTCTAACACATATATCAGGAAGTCTAATTCAGACATGAGGTGACAGAATGCACAAAAGCACGGAAGTAAGAAAGACTAGGACCAGCTCAGTGGACGATGAATGGTCCATTTTGGTTCAAGTGTTAAGTATACAAATAGGATGTTAGTGCCTGATCCTGACGGGCCATGGAAGCCAAGCTAAAGGATTTGTGTCCAATTGGTGGGAAAGTGGGGAGCCGCCTAATGTTTTTGAAGAAAGGAATAACCTGATCAGCTCTGAATTGTTTTTAAAACTACTTTGTCAAGGGGGAAAGAGATTAGAGAGGAGAGAAACTAGATGCAGAGAAATCAATTACAAGACTATTGATCACATGAATCCTGACCAGAGTTAAAGAAGATGTAAACAAGGTGAGGTGTGATAGGAACAGAAAAGGAGATGTTTCTGAAAGATACTATAGGAATAGAATAGACAAGACTGGGCAACTGATTAGGCATAAGGATGGAGGTAAGAGAAGAGTCAAGAGTGACGATAATATTTCAAGCCTGGGTGGGAGAATGGTAGAGCCAGTAACAGAAAAGGCTAAGTTAAGAAAAGAAATGGTTTTTGGAGGGAAGATGATAAATTCAGTTTTGAAAATGTTGTGTTTGAAGGGCCAGAAGGACAATCACCTGGTTATGTCTAGCAGACAGCTGTAGCTGTAGGTGTAGGGTTTAGGGAAAAGATTGAGACTTGAGATAAAGATTTTGTGTTCATCAGTAAAGAGTAATTTATATGTCTACAACATTAAGCTCTGGCTATGAGATCCCTATGCCTAAATACTGCTAAATACATCAAGAATACTGCTTTGTATTATATGGATTTCTTCCTCTAACATTCCAAAAAACATCTTTCACTTTTGATCTTAACCTACTAATTCTTTTAAAATGCCTTAAAAGAATGAGAACTTATGTCTTTCTCTCACAGAAAGTAGAAATCTATGTTCAAAAAGGTGAGAGTTCCTGCAAAGATTTAAAAGCAACGTCTATGCAGGGCAAACTGGACAAGCTCTGTCTTATCAGCTAGAACAACTGAGATAACCATTTGGAAGCAAGCTCAAATCATCCTCTCAAGTTGGATCTAAGGGGTTTGTTGTTTGGAGGAAGAATTTGTCCTGCACAGTGAAAAATAAACCAGAGAGGATTGATTCTGGTAAATGTTTAACAACTGACTCTCCAAAAGAAAAAAAAAAACATACAGAGGACATATTTTTAAGTCTAGTTTCCATTACTAATATTTTCTTCATCACTTTCTTAAGTCTAATAAATGAACAAAACAATAAATCAACCCCCCATTTGCTGATTTTCAAGGTATAAATACTCATACTGAAAATCTAACAATCAGCTTTCGGGAGACAGTATGAGCTGATTCCAGCAGATCCTTGGTTCAGTCCTCTGCTATGGAGAAGACTGCTGACATTTCATTTAGTTCTATCCTTTGCACAGGTGTCCTTCCCATTTCTTCATCATCCTCCTTCCTTATCCACACTCAAGAATTCCTAGCTTCCTTCAAAAGTATAGCTGGCATGCCATGAGACCTTTCGTGACCCTCCCAGTGGTTAGTGCTCCCTCCCTCTTGAAATTTGGTATATACTTTATATTTACTCATACATTCTTTATGTTTACTCATCTCTTTGCATGTTAAATCCCCCAGCAGGATCAAATCTACTTAAAGCTTGGAACCGTTTCCTTTTTTGTCTTTCTGTCTTTAACACCTGGTGGTAGTTCCACTAGTATCCAACAGAGAGCTGGAGCTTAACGTATTTTGTTGAATTGAATTGAATTGAATGCCCAGGCCTTGTCACAGGGGTATAAACTATTCATTTTGGTGATTATCTTCCCTTCAAGTTCTTTGTCCTCTGCTAGTAATGTGCATTTGTATCACAGCTATGTCATAATACATAAGACATTTGACAGCCAAATGATTGGGAGGGTGGGGGGTTACCTACCATTTAGCATTACTCACAATCCAATCCGATGCACAGGGATTGAATGCTTACTATGTATAAGGCACTGTGGAGATGCAAAGATGAAATGAAAAATAATTTCTGCCCTCAAGGAGCTTACATTCTTTTTGGTTCAGAATAGAAGATTGCAATATATAAACACATAAGAATATATGTGATAATTGGAAGAGAGTTGAGAGCATTAATGGCTCAGGGAATTAGCAAAGGCTTCCAATAGCAGATTACGGTTAAATTGAGCCTCTTAGGGAGCTAAGGCTTTATACCCTTGTGTGGTTTTAAACCACTAACATGATTTTAAAACCAAAATATTTAAATTATCCCTAACAGCTAAGGAACCACAAATACAACAAATTTAAAGACAAAGAAGCTCAGTTTCGGCCATTGTGTTTTTGTTTAAAAAATCAGCATGAGATGAACCTTGAAGGTTCCATCTTCTGAATTTTGAATTTTGGCTGCTGGGACCCTGCCTATACCCAGGGATTCTTTTACCTCAAGGCCCTATCTTTTCCCTATCATTTGACCTATAGTCCAGCACAAGGTCTTCTCTTTGCCTAATATACATTTGACTATAATCTGAGGGATACTGAAGCATATCACAAGTATAATTAATGGAACTCAATTAACTTTGAAAAAAAAAGCCCTAAATAATCCATTCCAGAAACACTGGCAATTATTCCTCTTTAGTCTGGGAGCTAGTCCACTAGGCTCACAGAATCTCAGAATGTTAGAGCTCAAAGTGATCACAGATAGCTAAGCTGTTGTCTAAGCTCCTCACTCCTCCATTCCCGCTATTCACTTCCCTAGCTTCTTTTAAGTCCCAACTAAAATCTCATGTTCTACAGGAAACCTTCAGCCTCTTAATTCTAGTACCTTAAATCTGTTGATTATTTCCTATATATCCTGCATACAGCTTGCTTTGAATATATTGGTTTGCATGTTGCTCTTTAAGAGCATCAACTGTCTTTTGCCTCTTTCTATATCCCCAGCACTTAGCACAGTGCCTGGCACATAGTTGGTGCATAATAAATGTTTATTGATTGATGGTAGGTAAGGAAAAGCTCAAAGAGAGAAACTAAGTGACTTGCCAAGGCCACTCAGTAAATGGAAGGATTTGAACCTAGGTTTTGGTATTTTTTTTTACTCCAATTCCATTCATTGCTCTTTCTCATATTCCAGGTGCCACTGAACCCTGTTCTTTTAGGTAACCTATTCTCCTTCTCTTCCCTGCTCACCAACTGGGTCCAAACCAAGCTACTACATTTAGCTTATCTTCTTGTTTCTGAATTAGAAAGATCAATTCCTATTGGAATATCCCATAAACATGCCCCAACTTAGATTCACGATGACCTTTGGATCATCTTCCTAAACAAGTTCCTTGGTGCCCCAGCTTTTCCTAAGACATCTTTTCTTTCTCTCTTCCCTAGCCCACTATTTTAGATCATTTTATTCTCCTGTGCCCTGCCCCTTCCCCCTCCCTTTCACCTCTGTAGCTCCTCCTCCATCTCTTCCTTTTAAAAAAAATGCCTTTTGGGACTTTAGGACAAGTTCACTCCTGGGTGTCACCCTGAGGTGCCTAGGTGAGAGTGCCCTCTCTGAGATACCTTCCCTTTAAAATATAGCCATTCGGGGACTCACAGTACAGAATTATAAGTAGAAAGCTTCCTTTAAATATTTTAAAATACATACTTACATTTTAACACAGATATCTTAGTTCTCCAGCTGGGAGGAATGTTTGAAGGTCTAGTAGGAGAGTGGGGCCACTCAGCAGAGACTCTTTAAAATACGAGAAGACACTTCCTCCTTCTGTTTTGCAGAGATAGAAGTTCATAGGTTAGGAATATCTATATATTATTAGAATATTTTAATGTATTGATCAGCTTTGCTGATTTTCTTCATCTTTTTATTTCTTTTGTATTTTTAAAAAAAACTGTTTTTTCTAAGGGACAGTTCTCTGGGGAAAGGGAAAAAAGATATAGGGAAGAATTTAGGTGCTGTAAAAAGATATCAAAATTATTTTTATAAGACAAAAACAATAGAGGAGAGAGAAATACAGAGACAGAGAGAAGAAAGGTAGAGGAGGAGGAGAAGGAGGAGGAGAAGAGTCAGAGGCACCCAGATAGTATAGTAGCTAGGCCTGGAGTGAAGAATATCTGAGTTCAAGTTCAGCCTAGACGCTAGCTATGTGGCTTTGGACAAGTCATTTTACTTCTCTTTGCTTTAGTTTGCTCAACTCTAAAATGGGCATAATGATAGCACCTACTTCCCAGGATTGTTGAGGGGATCAAATGAGATAATATTTGGAAATACTTGTTCCCTTCCTTTCCTCCATTCTTTCCCTTTCTGACAATCTAAGTAACTATAGTCATAATCCTCTTTCTAAGAAACTAATCCCACTCCACATCTTTTCTCAGGATTAGTGGGGATTTCCAAAAGATAGACGAGTTTGTCCCTATAACCCTCTGCTCCCCATCCCTTTCTTGCCCCACCCCAGTCCCTTTAAGCTGGTTTCTTTTCTAGCCTTTGACTTGGCTCTAAGAAAGTCCAAATTACTTCCTTCTCACATAAAGTTAGAGGATCTTTCCTTTTCCACCTCCTCCAGGTAAACATTTCCTTCATCTTTTGTTGTTCAGTTGTTTCAGTAGTGCCCAACTCTTTATCACCTCTTTTAGTTTTTTTGGTAAAAATACTAGAGTGGTTTGCCATTTCCTTCTCCAATTCATTTTATAGATGAGGCAATGAGGAAAATGGGGTTAAGTGACTTGTCCAGGGTCACGCAGCTAATAAATATCCAAGGCCAGATTTAAACTCAGAAAGATGAGTCTTCCTGACAACAGGCCCATCATTCGATCCGCTGTACCACCTAGCTGCTCTTGCACACACTAATGTTATATTCCCCCCAAGAGTTTATATATGTTTTCATTGTATTCCATATCCAACGCATTGTATTTTTCATACTCAACATTATATGACTAATCAGCAGCAAAACATCGGCCATTATTCATGATGCATTCTATTTCTACTGCATGTCTCCTGACATTTCTAAATTTTGAATCACAGGTGCTCTTACATAAAGCCTAGAGGAGTGTCACTGGGGAAGGTGATAGCAAGGGAATGAATATTCATCACTCCCCAATAAAAATGTTTTTGGTGATAAGATTAGCACACATTTGGAGTTCTAAAAGTTCTATAACTCACCCTTGCTCCCCAGCTTTGCCTAGTTGGAATTTCAGACAATGATTGTCAACCTTCACAGTCACAATAGGCATATCCATATTTAAAATTCAAACACTTTTTGGCAACCAAAATGAACAGATTGTTGATTTAAAAAAAAAATCACCCCTAAGGAATCTGCATCATTCATATGGTATGTCAAAAAGTTTGGTTTTCAGAGTCATCTATTTTCTGTCCTCATTTGCTAAAGTTAATGGGTACAGTGGTGTGTATTTCCTTGTGCCAGGGTAGCTTTCCAATACTCAACAGCCTTCTCCTGTTTTTGAATTAAAATAGCAGTAGTAGAAAAGAGCTATGCTGCGCAGACATGGAATAAAGTGACCTGGGGCATTGGCAATCATCTGATTTATCTGATGCTAGATAGCCAAGTCAGCATGACCCACTGTGGTCAACAAATAAATCAGGTCACTGTCAAAACCCCATTTCACCTAAAAATGTGTAGAAAGAGTGATGGATTTCGAATCAGAGGACCTGGGTTCCCATTCCAGCTCTGTTTCTTACTGTATGACCTTGCAAAATTCAGTTAACTTTTTCTCTTCTTCAGTATTTTTATCTGAAAAATTAGAGTTGGACTAGACCTGTGAAGACCAATCTAGAGCCAAATGGACGCTCTTTTGTATGAACCTGAAGGATCTATGATTTTATCAATATAGGGAATTCTCCTCTCCACCAGTTCCTCTATGACTTAGAAGAGAAGTCCTAGAGTTGCCTGAAGCATGTAAAGGTTGAGTGACTTGTTCAGGCTCACACAGCTGGTAACTAGCAGAGGTGGAATTTAACCCAGCTTTTTCAGACTTTAAACATTCTAGTTACTATGATCATGTTGGTGTATATACTCCCTGAAAGGTGTGGTTCTAGTCTTCATTCTCACTATGCTGTCTTCTGAACAAGAGCTGTAACAGCTGAATTTTACATGCCTTCTTGTACATGTGTATGTTTCCCAGCACATGCCAAGAGAAAGCCTCAGTATCTAAGAATGTCAAATCCTTTTGTTAATATTGACTCTTATGATAGCTAAAGAAGCTGAGTTAAAAATGAAATATAAAAATTAGCCTCAGAGGGCCGTGGTAATCAACAAGCATTTTTCTAAGCACTTACTATGTGCCAGGCATTGTGCTAAGGACAAGGGACAAAAAGAAATGCAGAAAAACATGGTCTCTGCTATTGAGGACCTACATTTTAATGAGGAAGACAGCATTCCAAAAAAATGTAGAATATACATATATATGTATACATATGCATACATGTTTGTGTGTGTGCGCACACACGCGCGTGCACACACACACACACACACTCAGAATAATTGGAAGGTCATCTTAAAGGGAAGGAAATAGCACTGGGAAGGCAAAAGATGGGGAAGCAGCAGTCTTCCTACAGAAGGTAGGATTTGAGCTAAGTCTTGAAAGGAAGCCAGGGAAGGTAAGATGTGGTAGTAGGGTCATAGATGGGCAGGCTTATATTTTCTCCCCTGAGCCACTTCAATACTCCCATAGAGGTTAGGAGATCATTTAGAGTAATTCTTAAGTTTGAGACTTTTCCATCAATTTCAAATTTATTCCTAATCTCTTTTTGTCCCAGGACTAAGTCCTATGGCTGGAGATTAGGAAAATTGACAAGACTTTCCCTAGCACTTTTTCCAAGTGTGAGTTTTTTGTCTATTAATTCATTTGGCCATCTTGCTTATGTTGCAGACCTACATGAAAGAAACAGTGGAGGCAAAACCAGAGGAGCATTCTAAAGTTCTTTTAGTTGCAGGATAGACCTTTGATTTTCAGGAGAAAAAAAAATCTGTTTAGTTGCTTATCTATTGAGGATGATTTAAATGCCTGAGAAACAAAGGGATTTTTTTTTAATACTGGCAAGTACAACCACTCTCATGGCTTCCCCAATGTAGCAAAATCTCAACTTGCAAATATCCCTGCTGTTCTGGTCTCTGTAGCCTCACAGGTGTTGAGGCTGCCAACTTTATTGAATTGTGCCAGGCAATTTGTGATGTGGGCAAACATCCACTATGAATTAGGCTAAGAACAGCAAACTCATCATCTGTGACATAAGCCCAGTCCTTAGCAGAAGGGTTGGGCCAGATTGGAGTGTGAGGAAAAGGAAGCGTATTTTGATTACAACTACAATCCTATTAATTTTCTCCTCTTCTTGACAGGGAAGGAGGAACAAAAACTGAAGCAAACTCCAAAAGAGAGTAAAACAAACAAACAAGCAAACAAACAAAAAACCTTCTACTTACAGGCTGGTCATTAGGCCATGTTTAAGCCTTAAACTCCTTAAAGCTATCCAAACCCAAACAGTAAATCCTAACCTAGCCATTTACAAAGAGGATGGACACTGGGGTGCCAATTGTTTGGTATCCTGCTTCGTAACAGCTTATGAATTTTTTAACATACATTTTGTCAGTCTAATGTGCAAGGGAGACCATATGTTATCTGAATGTTCTGTCCAGAGATTTCCAGTGGGATAAAGAGCTTAACATGCTTTCTGCTGAACTGTGTTTATCCAAAGAGAAAAGAGAGAGGTAATAGAACTACCCTAGGGGACATGAAAGGAAGGTAAGCATACGGAAGAATGATTTTTTGGTCACTTCTTTGTCTTAAAGAATTTTTTATCCCCCTGAGCTTGTTCACGTGCCAGCCACCCACACTAACTCTCTGTAGGTCAGCTAAAAACAGCTGTTGGAAAGAAGCCTTTATGGGTTTGTTCATTTCAGATTCTACTGTCTGTCTCCATTTGTTAATTTTATCACATTACTGAGACATTGGCACACACTGTTACTTTCTCACAGCTTTCATTATCTGACTGTGGTCCTAATAACATATGGTCTTATTTTTCTTATTATACTCACTACTTATGCTCAAACTAAAAGTTAGTAGTTCACATGGTCACCCTAAGCACAGCAACCAGTGATCACTGTTCCAACAAAAGACATGAACATGGGCTAACTAAAAACACCTGTGCATGCCAATACCGATTATTCCACCTATGAGTATTTTTTAAGCTCAGATGTGTGATTTTTATCAATGTTGGGAACTCCCTCCTTTGATGAGTTAGTTTAGCAATTTATAGGCAACTTATAGTTGTCTGGGACACTGAGAGGTTAAGGGTCTTGCCAGGGTATACTTCAGAAGCAGAACTTAATCCCAGGTCTCTGTGACTCCAAGGTTGACTTTCCATCCATTAAGCAATAAATAAATATATACCTATTCTGCTAAGGATTCATGATTATATCAGCGTAAATGTTTTCTACCAATATTGATTGGAACCTTTCTATGACTTAGCAGGTGATCTTTGAGAGTTACTATGACTGATTAACTCATAACCAGGCAAGCAACCTAGCAATAAGACTCTAAACTTAGTTGTGATACCATGTTCTGCTGCCATTTGTATGACTTCAAGCCTGCCCAGATTGTAAACAGCTGATGTAGTTTGCATCTGTCGGCATACCCTTCCAGAACCTAGGGTCACTTCTGTGACATGAAGAAATAGCAGAATAAGATTTTAGTATCAACAGAGACAGACACACACAGAGATATTTTTTTTAATTCCTCCTTTTTAAAAATATGTGAGTACCATAAAGCCCCTCTGAGGCTTTATTTGCCCTGTATGAGTACAAAAGGCCAAGAATGGACTTAGGCAGGTAGAAGAAAAAAGGACTTTTTCCTCTGTTTAGCTTGTTAAGACTAAGGAATCCTGAATCTCAGAGCTATTTGATAGGCAAATAACCATTACCTGATATGATAGGAAAAAATATCCTAACCCCCATGTAGGTCAGGCTAATTTTTCCTTAAATGGTATTGAGACATACTTAAGACTTACTAAGCTCAAGGAACTAAAAGATCAGGCTGTTGATGTCACTTTTGGGTCATTTGAGTAAATAGCATCCAGCAGATACTCCAGACATTCTGTCATGCTTGACTGGTGGAAAACAAGACAACTCCGGCAAGAGAGACGTTCTCAGCTGAATTTCAATGCTTATGCTTGCTGAATACCCTTCTCCTACAATGGGTAAATACTCTTCATTTGCCACTTGCTAAAGTCCTTGGATTTGACTCCATCATCGTTATTCTAACAGGAAAAGCTCTTTACCAGGAAACCCACCTTCATCAACTTTGGTGGTCATGGCTCATCAGTACCCCCAGTGACCTATGCCTGTGTGATTGGAGAGCTGAAGGGCAGAGCAAAAAGTCTCCTTCTAAAGCCTCCGTAGAAAGAGGGCTTACATTCTAATCATTCCCTACTTCATGAATTCAACTCCACCATCTTCACATCTCTGGGCTAGATCCCTTCTCCTGAGTCCCACCTCTCTCTTTTCAATTTCTATTTGTGTGTTATCTTTCCTCATTAAACTGTAAGCTCCTTGAGGGCAGGGACTGTATTTTTTTTGTCTTATTTGTGTCACCAACTTAGCAGGGTGTCCAGCACATGTTCTTGTTGCTATTGCTGTTGTTTCAGTCATTCTTAAGTCATGCCTGACTCTTTGTTACTCCATTTGGGGTTTTCTTGGCCAAGACACTAAAGTGGTTTGCCATTTCCTTCTCTGGTTTATTTTAGAGATTAGGAAACTGAGGCCAACAGGGTTAAGTGACTTGCCCAGGCTCACTTAACTAGTATGTGTCTGAAGCCAGATTTGAACTGAGGAAGATGAACCTTTCTGACTCCAGGCCCAGCATCCTATCCACTTTCACCTAGCTGCCTTGGCACATAGTAGGTGATTAATAAATTTTTATCAAATTGAAGTAAATCTTTTGGTAATTGTTTAATAGCTTATGAGTGCTTCATTTCACTGTAATATCAAATCTGAACTACCAGAAGAATGGCCCAAGTCAGGCCCAGCTCAAAATCTCTGACAGAATCTAGTCTTTAGAAATGAAATTTGGACAGTATAAGCTAGGGTGAAGTCTTTGACAGAAGGACCCAAGCCTCTAGGTGAAGAAGAGTAGTCCAAAGAAACAAACTAATTCTGAGGGAATTGGTTAGCTGGGAAGACTCTGCTTTTTTTTTTCTAAAAAGGTTAACATTTGGGGTTAAGAATTTCCTTCTGGGGAAATAAAAGGCTGAGATCCAATAAAGAGCCAAGACCCAGAGAGAATAAGACAAGAAAGCCTGAGGATAGTTTTAGTTTTTTATTGTACTTTCTTGTCCTAGGCTAGAACTAGAGCTGAGAAAAAAAATGAAATTAAACTTGAAAGAATATGGTAGCACCTACTTTTGCCTTGAAGAAGAGATTGTTAAAGATTTTAGCTGAGCCAGAAGTAGCTAGAAATAGCTGGGCATCTGGCAGAACAATGTCTGATAGAAACCACAAGTCCAGAGGATAACTGTTCAACCAATGTATCCCCTGTAGACTATGAGCCCCACAAGGAGAAGGCTTGGCATGATGATATTATTAGAAAATCCTTCAGCATTAAAGGAGTTGCCCTTCCACATGTACATTCTGATCACATATTTCCATATATGTGTGTTTAATAAATGCATCATTTATCTCATTTTATTAAATAATTTTATTTTAAACTAATTGTGTGCTCTGATTGACTATTAAGAGTAAACTTATATGTGGGCTTGTGAACTATGGTTTCAGGAGACAGTGAACTGCATAGCATATTTAGAGTTCTTTAGAGGGCCCAGCCTACAGGTTGGGGGACAGGGAAATGCCCAAGTGCCACATAAATCTCTTTAATCTAGTTCATAGAATCCTAGATTTAGATCTCTAGGGGCTTTTAGATGCCATATAGTCCAACCATATGTTTACAGCTCAGGTAACCAAAACTGGTTAAATGACTTGCCCAAGATCACACAGGTTTAGGTGCAGTGTCTAGATTCAAAATAGGCCCCCTGTCTCTGGACCTAGTACTCTTTCCCACCCTGCTATCATGTAGTGTTTTATAGTCATCTTTGTATATACCAATTGCCTCCTAGTCTGTAAGTTCCATACAGGCAGAAAATAAGTGTCTTGTTCAAGCTTTACATTTATTCAAGTGCCTAGTTCACTTATCTACACACAGTAGACCTATAAAAAATATTTGTTGAATTAATATTCTCTCATACCTCTTCCTAAGATTTATTATATTTTAACTTTCATAATTTTCATGTTTTTTTCATATTTCTTTCTAAACATTTTAAACTGATATCCAGTGGTTCTTATCTGTTTTAGAAGCCTGTTTTGTTCATTAACATATATTTTAATATTCAAATGTCTAAGGTTTCATGGTAAAGAATTCGAAGGACTAAGTAGATAGTGGGTTGTTATGCTAAAATAGCTGACTCTGCACTCTAACATGACTCCATTTACTCTAAATTGCATTTTTAAAATGGCTCTCAGGAGGCTTGACTTCTTTAAATTGATGGTGCCTCCTAGCTGCTTTCACCAGTATTCTCTCGGCTTTGCCCCAAAGGAAACACCATATGGGTTTGGGGTTTGTTTTGTTTCAGCATTTCCTCATTAGAACAGGTGACATAAGATAGAGCAACAGTCCACTTAGAATGGGTAAAGCTCTTCCACAGCCCTGGCACATACCAAGCAACTGTACCTTGATTTAAGTTAGTCAAGACTGGCTGGGCATTAGAAGGAGCATGTGAAGAAATAATCCTCTTTTTTTTTAAGGACCACTTGGCAGCTGGGTATATTGGATCAAAAAGAAAAATAAAATTGTATGTCTAGTCTACTTAATCACTCCTTTCACTTTGCTCATTCCAGCACAGCTTAATCATAACTTAGGGAATATAATACAATACAACTTTATTTTGTATGACATTTTTCATAAAAAGCTGTATCCTAAAGTACTTAATACATCTAGGAAGTTAAAATAAAAAATGAAAGTGAGGGAGAATGAATGTAAGTGATATCATTTGAGTAAGGAGGGAGGGGGAAGGGAGTCTATTTGCCATTGAGACATGAAAGTAAATGGTACATTGATGGGGGAATGAGATAGAGGAAGACAGACCTAAATACCAAGAGCTACAGAAAAGGTTTTCATATAACAGTGCTGAGAGATGGAACAAAAGGATTCTCAGGATTATGTGAGAGAATTCATCATGAGAGTCCATGAACTCAACTAGAATACATCCTAACAGTATTTTCCGAAAAGGAAATCTGACTTAGAACTTACTATTGTAATAAATTAGTTTCCAGTGACTTTGAAGAATGTAAATGGAAAACCACTGGACTTGAAGCCAGAGAAATGTTATTTCTAATTCAATTTAAAAAAATTACTAGTTTTGTGGCCTTGGACAAGTCACATTATCTTTTGCCCTCAATTCCCCCATCTACAAGATGGATAGGGCAAGGTAAGCTTTCAGTTCTGTGATTATGTGACTTCTATGAACATACATATTCTTATATAACTTCCCAAGAAGCTAGCTATGATACATATGTTCTCCTTAAAAGGGTACGGATGATTATCACTCTTCTGAGTCCTAATTTGGACAAGATTCCAATGACACATGGATACTACTCCCTAGTCTATGTCAAACCAAAAAACTTGGTACTGCATCCTACTTCCTGGTCATTTTGAGCAATAAATACATGACAAGCTAGATGCTGTGTGGAAGCAATTTGTTTAAAAGTTGAATCATGCAGCAAGGAGTATTCAAGGGTAGACAAGTAAGTAGGAGGTATCACACACAGATAAGATTTTCCCTCACACCTGGCCAAGGAGGGGAGGGCATTATGGGTAGAAAAGAGAATTATTAGCATGAAAGAAGTAAGGATTAGCAACTTCTCTGGAATAGGGGAGGAGGGAAAAATTAGACTGTGCTGCCTGTAGGGCACAATGTGCTAGAAATATAGTTATGCTAAATATAACCTTTTCCCAACCTTTATTCAAGGTAGTAGCTGAAAATTTTCTCTTTTCACACGTAATTTCATCTCATAATTACCTTGGAGAAAAATGATAACAAATACAATCTTGACAGGCAGCATAATCCCTTTTGAAGTGGCCTTTCTCTCTCTCTCTCTCTCTCTCTCTGACAACTTGAGTACACCAACTACAATCTCAAGCTAAATGCAACATTATATTTCCTCTACTTAGAAATGGACAATTACATATGCAGATTAATAGCCTACTGATTAATTACCTTTATTTTCCAATTATCAATTTGAATAGATATTTCAAGAGTATAGGGATATAAGGTTATTATTGCAATTATGAACCTGACTTAGAAATAACACAGTAAGATCTTGCATAGGAGACTTTACAGTAATGGGGGGCCTACACAGTCTTAAATTTTAAGTTAAAAAAAAGTAGCTGGACTTTGGGATTTTATCGGCTTAGCCAGGCTACTATCTTTTACAACTGGCATGCCAAACCTAATAATTATCATTCCTTAAAAGCCTTCTTGGCAAATTAGTTGCAGAAAAGTGCTTTGAAAGTTACCTCACCTCCTCAGTAGGCCGCTGGGTAATATTCTTTTAATTACAGGGATTGCAATGTTTGTGTTCCTGTTATATTCCATTTTAAGCACCACATATTGACTCTGGCAGTCATTACTACATCTTGCACTCTCCTAAAGAGCTTTACTTCAATGTTTAATTCTACCTCAGAGATAGGAGGGCCTATCTGTCGGTGGCAAGCACTTTAGCAGATCAGGCTTACTCATCAACTGTCCAACAGTGATGCTGGAACCTCCAGGGAAAAGTCTGAATGGAAATAGCACTGGTTGTATCTTCTCTGATGCTTTCTGTATACTTTCATACCCCAGAGAACATTAACAGCCCCGAAGGGTAAAAGGTATGAGTTACCTGTCCAATCTGTGGAGCCCTGAGCAAAAGCATTTCCTATGCAGGTGCCCTTTTAGGAGTATACCCTGGCCATAAACGTTCCCTACCTGTGCGCTCCCATGTATGATACCTATGCCCTCCTGCTCTTCTCATTGTTGTAAGATATACACTGTGCTGTGTGTGTCTGTAGAAGGAGGCCCCAGACTTGTGAGGGAAATATCCTGTTGCTACTTAACTTGCTATGCTAATTCATTAAATGCCTCTGCTTTGAACTGCAGACCCCTGCCTGACTAGTAAAAGTCAGGAGGCTCCTGTGCTATGCCTTGGGGTGGTGTAAGACCCACAAAATACCTTGAACCTTGGGTAAGTTTTCTGGGCACGAGATTGTAGATGTACGAGGAGAGATGTCACAGGTACTGCAGGTTACAGATGTCAAGTTAGCACATTAAAAAATATAGCCACTTGATAGAATTAATTAAAGGAGTCATCAATCAGATAACAAGGTATTTATTGAACACTTTAAGATGCCATAACCCTGCCCCTTGTCTACAAAACAAGGTAGACTTGAGCCTTCATGCGTTGGTGTGAGGCTGGTAACACAATCAAACAGCCAATAACAGTGTAGGGAAAGATGACAGCTTAGACCACATTTTCTCTCATGGGAGGGTATTATACAACAGCTCCTGAAAGAAGGGAACCCAGATGCTATTTAAGGTTTCCAATGCACACACTTTATTAAGGATAGTGCTAACTATTCTTCACAATAACAATGATGGGCAGTACCATGATGGTCTTTAAGCTTTGCAAAGTACTTTATATCCATTATATCTTTGGAATATCATAATGACCTTATGAAGTAGGTTCTATACTGTAGACTTTAACATCCCAATTTTAAAGATAAGGAAATTGCGAATTAGGAAGGTTAAGTGACTTGGTAATTAGAACCCTGCTAGTTAATGTCTGAGGCGGCATTCAAGCCCAGGTCTCTACTGACTCCAGGTGTGAGAATACAGGCTCTGTGCTTCTTTCTTAAACTATACTGCCTCTCATATGAGGCACATTGTAAAGTGAGTCTTCAGCACACACAGTCTTGAGGCAGATTCAAACTAAAATGTGTGGTTCCCAGAGAACACAATCAGGAACCTGCTTTTGAAGGCCACCTGTCAAAAAGGTCACTCTTTGATGGAAGTATAATTAACAATATCCATAAGAAAGATTCATTGTATGTAGGTGGCTAGTATGGCCCATTGGTAACATAGGAATTGGACTTAGGGAATAGAATTCTATTCCCAGTTTTCTAATTTAGCATCACTATTACCATCAGCTTGGCTTCTTCCTTCTTTCCAGAATAGTGATACAACTAGATGTTATTTTATGCAATACACAAGTCCTTGAAAAATGGCAAAGCAAATATATAATCAGATTTTAAATACACAAAGGTATTGTGTTCATAAACATTGTCTTTAAAAGAAGTCCTACAGAGAATTATTTTATAAAGAATCTTTTTGCAAAGCAAGTAACCACCCCTTGGTAGCAAATCTGAATTTTTATGTAAAGATAATCCCATATATAAATGAACAGACAGCTCCACCGTTGTCCTTATCCCCTCCTCTACTGGTTATCCACAGTTACTGGCAGGAGAACCATTCTATACATGTGTATATATGCTGAAGGCTGGGGAGGATGAGGGAAAGGGGGGATGCTGTGTCCTTTAGAGCCACTAAAGGATACAGGAGAGGAATAATTTAGGGAAATGGACAGCAAAGGTAGATTCCTGAGCCTACAAGGCAGCTGCCCTGTTTCGAAATATTTACTACCTCCTTCTGCCAAATTTCACATATATTGCCTGATTTTTCAAACCTCGTCTTGTGACAGTGTCTGAATTTTTCCAATCAGAGATTCATATGAATTAGCACTTATCTTCTTCAAAAAATCAAATTCACTTTTACATAGGGCTCCAAGTCCCAGAGAAACAGTTTGTTGTAACAGGAAGAGCACTGGGCCTAGAGCCAAGTGGCTTGTGTTCAAGTCCAAACTGAAATTCTAATTCTCTTTATAACCACAATCAAGAGACAACCTCTCTGAACTGTGATTTCTTTGTGGCAGAATGAAAAGAACATGGAATTTGGAGTCAGAAGACCTGGATCCTGTTAATCAGGTGCCTTTGTTCCCTCTTACTTGTGTGACCATGGGTAATTTATTTAATACCTCTGGGACTCAGTTTTCTAAGCTTTGGAGTGAGTAAACATGACCGAATGACTTCTAAGGTTCCTTCTATCCCTAAATTCTATACTTCTTTGAAAATAGGGATGATACCAGTGCTACATATCTCACGGGGTTTTTATAAGAAAAGTGATTTGCTAACTTTTAGGAGTCATGTAAATATTAACTGTTATTTATCAATACATTTAATAATATTTGTTCAGTTGGATTCTTTAGTCATTCTCATGTTTCTTTGAATTAATTCAATCTAACGTTTTTCTTTCTAATATCTAGTTGAGAATCTGTGTCATAAGGAAATTGAGTTTTTGACTGGAAAAGGATGATAATTTTGGAGAATAGAAGTTTTGGAGGGGGGAACTGATCTGAATTAGGTGCTGCAGTGGGGAACTTAAGCATTATTAGAGCATGGGTACCCAAGGAATAAGGAAATAACCATTAAGAGGTAGGAGCTAAGCAAAGAAAAGCTTGTCGAAGCATATCAAAGATGGTATCAATCCAAAACCAAAAAGCATTTATTAAAGGCTAGGCATTGTGCTAGGCACAAGGAAGACAAAGCCAGAAACAAAACAGTTCCTGCCTTCAAGGAGCTTACCTTCTTCACTTATTTCCAAATTAGCTTAGGATTTGCCATGCGACCAGAGAAGGGGAAGAAAGCTCCTTTCCTCTTTCTTCACTGTTTCTTGCATCATGTGACTCCGTGAACCCAGAACTGTGAATAGTGAAAGTAGGTTTTGTAGCTTGTCAAACACATTAATGAGGAGTCTGACCAATGTGGACACTCCCTCCTCTGATAAAAATCAACAACATATCTGTGATTTAGAGTACTGTAATATGGCCTGGGGAACTGGGAAGTTGTGGTCAAATAGCCCATATGTGTCAAAAAAGGACTTGAACCCAGGTCCTCCTGACTCCAAGGCCTGACTAACATCTATCTAGTAGTCCATACTACTCCTCAGTATAACAAGTTGTAACATCACAGATTAAATGGGCTTTTGTACAGTGAACTAGGAACCTACCATTTTTTGTGGAAAAAATGTACTTCGAGGTTTGGACTATCACTACATCACTATTATCTGCTGCCACAGGAAGACACGCACATATACAAAAAGACACATTACACATACACACACACAACTCCACCCACTACATAGATATCACTTGCTACTTTGAGCTAATATAGTTCTTCAAAACGAACAATAAAAAAGTGGTCCTAAAATTATCTAAAATTATAAGCATGAAATAAAGGGTGTCCTAAAACACCTAAAACAATGCTATGAATCTACGAACGATAATTTAACTCAAATACTTGGTACTTCCAAGCCCAGGTGAGCCTCACAGCAGCCTCTTGAGAGAAGTACTGCATATATTATCTTCATTCACAGATAAAGAAACTGAGGCACAGAAGACTTTCACAAAGTGACCTCTCAGGGCTCTTTCCTGCCATTTTCATATGATTATATATTTTTATCTATAGAAATTCTTGAGCTTTTGTCCCGTATTTTCCTATTTGCTTGGTGATGATTTATTCAGCTAGCAATCAGTCCACCCAGCATTAAAATGCCCCCACCTGTCATGGGCACTTGTGCTTTTGAGCTCTCTCCTACTATTTATATTGAAATCACCCTTATACCTGGCCTAAGGGACAAGCAGTGGTTGGCAGGTCACTATGACTTATGACAGTACCCTGTTACCCCGAGCAAGCTTTGCCCCTCTCTGGAACTCAGTTTCCTCATCCTTAAACTGAGAAGATTAGACTCATGTGTCTCTATGGCACAGTCTATCTTTAGCATTCTGTGTCATTTCAGTGTTATTTCTTGAATAAATACTATGTATCTAGCCCATCTGATGCTTCCTCTAAAGACTAGGTTAAAAAATTCTGTATGATGATCAATTTCTTTCTGAGATTTTCATTCAGATCCCATCCATAGCAATTCCTGCTTAATCGCCTAAAGGCTTGCCTTGCAAAGAAAGAATACAAAGTAGATAGTTTGGATGTTGCTGAGTAATGACTGCGGATCTAAAAGAGCGTTTTTGAAAGTAGACACGTTAGGGGCTTGGTCATTTTATTTCAGACCCAGTAACAACTAACTACCAATGAATCAGAAGCCTAGAAAGTACCCATTCTAACTGAGCAGTCAATATGCCATCTAATGAGTATGCAAGAGAGTGCTATATGTGAAATTCTGATGAAGTCAAATCAAACCCTTGAGAAACAGGCAAGGAGGGGACTGGCTTTCTGTATATGTTAGCCATGGTTCAGCATTGATAAAACCAACCAACAAAACGGCAGTGCTTATGTGGCAGTCTCCTGAAAGACAATCTCATCTATGAGAAAGTCCCCAGTGAAATGAGGGTTATTAATCAACGAAGCCAAAATGATTCTATGTCAACCATATTCCCCAGAGTTACTCTTTCCCTGAAGAATGCCCTTTGGGAACCAAATAGAGGCTTTAGCAGCTCTGATTTCTTGAAACGTTGTTCATTTTCCTTAATGTCATTGGAGTCACAGAAACCTCCAGACCACTACTTGTTCCATAGGCCAAATATAGGGGTGGCTTTGATATAAATAGCAGGAGAGAGCTCAAAAGCACAAGTGCCTTTGTCAGGTTGGGGCATTTTAATGCTGGAGGGCCTGATAGCTAGCAGAATAAATCATCATCAAGCAAATAGGAAAATATGGGACAGAAACCCAAGAATTTCTACAGATAAAACAGATAATCAAATGAGAAGGGCAGAAAAAGGCCCTTAGAGGTCATCTCCTTAGTTTCTTTTTCTGTCAATGAAGATAATATCTGCAGTACTTCTCTAAAAGGGCTTCTATAAGTCTCAAATAAAGCAATAGGTGTTCATTTTTTTAAACTTTAAAGTGCTATATAAATGCTAGTTGTCAACTTCTTTTACAGATGAGGAAACTGAGGCCCAGAAGGTTAAATGATATGCTCAAGTTCACAAAGATAATTAGTGGCAGAGCCCTGAACAACACGTAGGATTCCTGATGCCTTGCTCAGCAAGTCTTCCCATTATACTGATCTGATTAATATTAGAGTTAAAAATATAGCCCAGAGTAAAAAAAATGCAATTAAGGAAAGCATGAACCCCTGTGAATTTATACAGACTCACTCAATTGGGTAGAAAGGGACTGCTTATGTTCTAGAGTTTCTAATGTACCTAATTAAAGTCTTCTGTTAGATGCTAGTTAACATGCAATGCTTAAGAGACTAAAAAGCACACAACAAACAGAGGGAATTCTCCAAGATACAGAGAAGAAAGCTCGAAGGCCCAAATGACCTTTTGCTGTTCCTGAAATTCTTCTGTTATGATGTTCAAAAAATGAAGATTGCCAAACAGATGGAGCTGTTAAGTAGTTTTGAAAACAACATGACATACATGCTAAAAAGCTTTAGGGAGAAACTTAAATTTCAGATATGATGCTACAGGTCAGTCATAATCAATTGGAAATACAAAGAGGAAAAAATAGTAAAAGGCTCAGTTCTATTTTCATTGCTGTTGTTTTAATAAAACAGGGAATTTATAAGATAGAGGTCCGAATTAATCGTAATTCTTCATCCACAGATACCCCACTAGCCCTAGTAGACAGAAGATGAGGTGAATGTCTCCGAAGAAGGGAATTAAAGTTGGCAGTTTGATACTTGTGTTCACTGCCATCATTAAAAAAAATACTGTATGTAATGAATAAGTGAAGCCAATTAAATCCAATGAGAGCCTTAGGAAATGGTGCCAGCAGTCAATTACTGTTTGAGAAAATGGTGTTAATAAATCCAGATTTTCTTTCTAATATATAGGAGGAAATTCAACATCACTTTTACCCCCAAAACTGAACCCTTAAGCAAATTTTTACAGAAAGTTTTCTTCCCACCCCCTCACTACTCTTTTCTCAGGAAGCTGAACTAGACAGTTTAGATTTTCACAGCAAAACACTTACCCCTTGGGGCAGCTAGGGGGTGCAGTCAGTAGAGCACTGACCCAGGAGTCAGGAGGACCTGAGTTCAAATCCAGCCTCAGACACTTGACACATGTGCTAGCTGTGTGACCTTGGGCAAGTCATTTAACCCCAAATGCCCTGCTCCCCCCCAAAAATTAAAAATTAAAATACTTGCCTCTTATTACTTATCGAAGTTCTAGCATTGGGAAATCAAGAAAAAAACCTGTTAGACATTAGCTTTGGCCAATGTACGTGGTTTCACTCAATTCAGACCTGAGCTATGCAGCTTCCTAACACAATTATAAAATGGGATCTCACCATTTAAAATATTATTTTACTAATATCATTATCTAGAGGAACCTCACCCCTGAAAAGTATATTTATTGTTATTTATTCATTTATAAAGTTTGCAGATAATACAAAGTTGGGATGAAGAGCTAACACATTGAATGACTCATCATCTAGAGATCTAGAGATTAGGATGATGGGCTGACTCTGATAACATTAATTTTAATAGGGATAAATGTCTTTCACTCAGGGTCAAAGAATCAACTGTACAAGTATGACATGAGGTAGGCATCACTAGACAACATGAGAAAAATATCTGAATTTTTTTACAGGCTGGAAATCTTGTAATGTGATACTTGTATAATAATATGCAAGGTTTAATATATATATATGAAAGTATGATGATGTATAATAATTAAGAGAAGCAGTACCAGGCATGAGGAAGGTCATAGACCAGTGGGAACAGAATTAGTAACAATGGATGCAAGGAGGTAGCTTAGGCTTTAGCTTAATGTAAGGAAAATGTCTCCAATTAGGGCCTTCCAAGAGTAAAAGGGGAACATTTGAGGATAGTGGGTTTACCTTTATGTAAGGTCCTGAAGCTGGGAATGTTTGTCTATGAGTTAGGAATGCTACAGAGCAGATGCCTACTAAGGTCGGTACAGGTTGCACTAGATAACCTTTGTGGTCTCTCCCAATTTGAAGATCTTGTTATTCTCTGATAGATTTATATATACCTTTGTGACATATAGACTATTAAATTAAACTAAAGGTATTACCATGGGATCTCAGGTCTAGAGTTGGAATGAACCATAAAGTCCATCTACTCTACTCCTGTCATTTTAAACATGTAGAAACTGAGGCCCAGGGAAAGAAGCTACTTGCCTCAAAGTAACACAAATATTTTGCTCCAAAAGCAGAATGCGAAACAAGGTCAATTTAATGACATAGGGTTTGGGACATTTATGACTGTGAGAGACAATCGTATTACAGTCAACACTGTGAAAAATGAAAAATGCCGTCTTCAATTGGTATGGCAGGTGGGCAGGGGTGAGATTGACTTCAGGATAAGAAAAAAACTGACTTGGAGTTTTTTTGTTTGTTTTGTTTAAACAATAATATAGAAGGGTTTTTTTTTGTATTTCGTATATATATATATATATGGCCATGGGATAGCATTTTTATTTTGAATTATAAGCTTTATGGGTGAACTGTACTTTTTCATTTCATTTCATTATAGGTAATATAGGCAAGTGAAATGGAGAAGAAAAACATGCCTTGGATATATTTGCCTGATAAGATTGAAATAAGAGAATAAAATGTAGCTTTAACAGTGATTTGGGTATACATAAATAGATTCATCTTAAGTATTATGTTTAGGAAATTTTTGCATTTCTTTCGTATTTTCAAAGAAACGTAGGAATAATAGACTACAGGTGGGGGGAACTTGCGGCCTCAAGGCCACATGTGGCCTTCTAGGTCCTTGGGTGTAGCCTTTTGATTGAGTCCAAGTTTTACAGAACATTGTTGTAAGAGGATTTGTATGTGAAGTTTAGATTCCGTCAAAGGGCCGCACTCGAGAACCTAGAGAGCCACATGTGCCACAAAGACCACAGGTTGCCCACCACTGGATTAGTATGTACTGATTTGTTGTTGCTCAGTCATTGTGGTTGTGCCTTACTCTTTGTGACCCCGTTTGGAGTTTTCTTGGCAAAGATACTGGAGTGGTTTGTCACTTCCTTCTCCAGCTCATTTTACAGATGAGGAACTGAGACAAACAGGGTTAAATGACGTACCAGGGTCACACAGTTAGTAAGTATCTGAGGCTAGATGTGAACTCAGGAAGAGGAGTCTTCCTGACTCTCGGCCCAGCATTCTATTTGTTGAGCCACCTAGCTGCCCAGTATGTTCTGATCTTGCCTTTAAATTTGCTTAACTGGTTTTCAGTCTTTCATCTTGCTACACATTCTATCCTTATTCATATATTCATTAGGAAAAAAATAAAGTATCAATTGTTATTTCCACACTAAAATCTTTGGGAATCTATTTATAATTGCAATGTGTGTTTCAAAAAGTGATCCAGATAGAATCAATGAAGTGAAAAACCCCATATACATGTGTAAAATAAGAAAGTAGGAGTGCAGAGCTTTTTAACATCATTCCTGACTTAACAATAAATGTGTCTCTCTGACTTAGAAGAAGTATCTTAACAATGTAAGTGTATTACATAAAACACTGCCTTTTGGGCCATGAAAAATTCAATAGATGATTAATCATACCAATTGTTTTAAGATGGATATTCATTTTTAATGCACAATTTGAATGAAAACTACCAAATCAAAGAACTAACACACAAAATCTTTGGCTTATGTGCATTTGGGGAAAGCTAAAGCTCTCAATGAACATAAAGCATCCGGAAAGATCACTTCGAAGCCAGATTGGCTTGTGGGACTCATGTTAATGTAATTCTACCTTCAATTCCCAATTCTCTATACTCTGCCCCTCGGGAGTAGGGGAACAGGGTTCAGTAGAAAGGAGAATGAAGAAAAGGAATCTGTGAAGTAAAGTTCTCAATATTATACCAGTACAATCCAATTAAATACAATAAACCTTTATTAAGATGCTGTAGTTGAAACTGAGACTATGGAGACAAAAAAAAAGGAAAAAAATCTTACTATCAAAGAGATTACATTCTTAGCAGTGCACATCACTCCCAACCCACCCAGTCCTTGAGACAACTCGGAAGACATTCTGGCATCATAGCTGGCAGAAAGCAGAGGCTTGAGGTGTGGGGACAGCTCCTTTAACACATGACAAAGTTTTGATGTGTCAGCCAATTAAGAATTTTCATCACATCATACAAATCCTTGATTCATCACAGCTGGCAGGAAGCAGTCAGAGAATATTTGCACATACTCTGAAGTGTGTGTATATTGTGGAGTGGAGAGGGAAAAGGGCTGTTTTATCATGCATGTCCAGAAGCAGGACCACCCCAAGCATCTATGACCCTCAACTGACTGGAATGACAACTGATAACATTCCAAGGGGGAAGAGGAGGCCAAGGAGTTCTAAATTTGCATGCAACAGGTTGTTGGGTTTTATTTTCTTGTTCATTTTGCCATTCTCTTTCATGATATGAGTAAGTACAGCATGCTCAAATGTAAGGCTATAATTATTATTTGCCAGCAATTTAAGATTTGCAAAGTGCTTTATATATGTTATCTCATTCCATCCTCTTGACAAGTCTGAGAGGTAGGTGCTATTATTATTCCAGCTTTACAGATGAGGGGGAAACCCAGGCCGAGAACAATTAAGTGACTGGCCTAGGGTCTCCTAGCTAGTAACAGTCTGAGGCAAAATTTGAATTCAGGCCTTCCTGCCTCCAAGTTCTGTACTCTATCCACTGCTCTACATGACTGCCTAATTAATTTTCCTTTTTCTTCCATTAAATTCTATTTTTCTTCAAAGCAGTATCAATTCCCTGTGGTTCCTTTTGCTCTCACTATCCTTATTCTTATCCCCTTGCATGGAACCCCTCTCCAGAATTACCTTGTCAAAAACCAAATATCTTGAATTTAGTTTTTTTTTCTTCTTTTCTTATTCTTTAACATATTAGAGAAGAATCTGCACTGCTCCTCTCCCCATAATTGACTTTCTTGGCTTGAATGATTCATTTGTTGTGCCTTCTTCCTAAGAAATATTCATTTAATGCACCCATTTTCTAGTTCCTTTCCCTTTGTAGAACACTCTAAAATTGAATCTCTTCTTAGAGAGATTAAGCTTTGGCTGGATGTCCTGCTAGACTCATATAAAGGTCCTATAAAATGAGGCTTCTGAAAAGACAAAAGTCTCACTCCTTCATCTAGCCAACTGAGCTACAAATGAGATACTGGACTTCTCCAAGATTCCCCTTCCCCATCACTTTGTTTTAAAGGCCTTCTTCTAAGGAGCCCATTCCTAGAAACATCACCACAAGGAGGAGGCAAAGTAATGAAGTGAAAAAGCTCTGTGCTGGTCAGGGGACCTGGGCCGAATGGAATCCTTCTACTCACCACCTGTATATTCTAGGGCCAGAACATCATCATAAAATAATAGATTTAAAGCTGAAAGAAACCTCAGAAGTTATCTAGTCCAACCCCTTCATTTTACATATAAAGATAGCTTAAGTGGTTTGACCAGGGTCTTACAGCTATTAAGTTTGAAATGGGATTTGAATCTAGATCTTCTGTGTCCAAATCCACTATGTTATCCATTACATAATGTTCTACCTCTAGATCTGGCTCCCTGTTTTTTCTCTTTCCTCAAAAAAGAAACTGGAAAAAATCCCCCATACCCTGGGGTGAGATGCAGTCCAAAGAAGCACTTCTTCCTGGAGAAGAGACTTTCCCAAAATACCCACGCGCACACACTTCACCTTAGCTGTTAAGGAATGGACATAGAGCTTGCCCCCTTCACCAGAAGAACCTGATTTCTACCTCTCTCCTTGTGTAGGGCCCTGTCCTCTAACGTCCTTGCAAGACAAGACATGACTCTAAACTCTGGCCTCCCACAATCCTTTCTCACTTCAATTCTTCATTGAAACATTTTCCTCTCAGCAACCTCCAGAATGTTATTTCACATAACATTTGTAGAAATGTCGGTTTTAGTCCAAAAAAAGAATTTGTTTCTCTTCTGTTCTCCTTTTTTCCCTTTGATATCCCTTTTCAAGTTTTTTCCATAAATAACTCTTCCCTTTAAATTCTCAGTGGTCCTCAAAGAAAATGAGTTTATAACCTATCTAGGTCAAGAAACATATAAGTATTGACTTAACTCCTTAGTCTTTTCTTGCTTTCTACGCTTATTTCTTTTTTTGAATATTTTTTCCCATGCTGGACAAATTTGTACATCTAGCCCTTGTTCCCTTCTGATTTATTTTGAAGAAATGACTCAGATTTCTCCCTCTTATTGAAAGCTTATTTTTTTCACTCATGATTAAGCTCATTTTTTGCAATTTTATTTTGGGGTACAAACCAATGTCCTTTGTATTTCAGAATTTTATTTTCCTTTGATTTCTCACAAGTGAGGTATCTTGGGGGATTTGGATTATCTTCCTTTGGTATGTGAAGGGTTTCACCCAGATGTACATAATATTTGATTTTTAATAGTGAGGTTCTAAAGATTGACTATGATTTTTCTTGGTGAATTCAACTTGAGGTTCTTTCAATTTGTATCCTATCCTTTATACTCTGTTTCCAGTATTTCTGGACAATTTTCTTGTGTGCTGTCCTGTAGTGTTTAGTTTTGTTTGTTTTTTTTTTTTCCCAAAAGATCTGTGATCTTTCAATATTTTTGGTCATTCTATCTTCAAGTTCAGTTTCTTTTGAAATACAGAGATGTTGTGTGTCCCTATAATTCTGGCTTTTAATTTGGTTCTGTTAATTTTTCTTCTATCATTACATATTTTAATCTTAAATCTACTGCTCTCATTTTAATATTATTCTTTAAGTAAGATTCCTTATTTGCTTTAAATAATAATTCACTAATCATATATATACATATATATACATATACACACATATATTTTTTTCCCACTTCACCTTTGAGAATACAAATGTCTGTCCTAATTTCCAAGTTTATTTCTTCTTTAAATTTTCAAAATTCTCTTCTTGGTCATTCCAGAGGTTCTAGACATTAAAGTTTTATATCAACTGAAGGGGGGAAGATAGGTCTCAGGTTATGTATTATAATATTTTCTTTTTAATTACAAGTTTTGGAGTCACTTTCTTTCACAGTATATCATTATTTAGGATTTAAGACTATTTTCTTGATTTTTTTTCCTCATTTTTCCTTTTTTCCTTGTTTCTCTTCAGGTTGTTCTGTGACATGTTTCCTTTAACCCTTCCCTATTATTTTGTTGTTTGTAATTAATCCTTCAGGCTTTGAGGCCCACTTCTTTCTGTTTTGAAATTATAGAAGGACACTACGCTTAGATACAACTTCTTACTCACTGGTCTTAATATAACTCCAGAAGCCAGATTTTAAAATAATAGCTAGCATTTACTTTGTACTTTAAATCTGCAGAGTGCTTCACATTTATTATCTCCAAAATACCCCTGTGAGGTAAGTGCTATAAGTTAAGAAGTAGGAAGATAAATAACAAAAAGATTGGATATAAGCAACATTATTTCTAGGATTCTGACTGTGAAAGGGTAAAGAAAGAGGGTAGTATCTGGAAGGGGTGGTATGGCCAATCTGATAGGTGTAAAATGATGTCTCAAGGTTGCTTTCATATGCATTTCTCTAATCAATAATGACTTAGAACATTTTATATGACTATAAATTGTTTTGATTCTTCAATGGAAAATTGCCTATTCATATCCTTTGACCATTTTATCATTTGAGGATTGACTCATATTCATATAGATTTTACAAATAATTTATATATTTGAGATATGAGACCTATATCTGAAAAATTGTCTATAAGTTTTTTTCTCCCCAATTTTCTGCTTTCCTTCTGATCATGGCAATGTTTGTTTTATTTGTACAAATACTTTTTAATGTAAGAAAAATTATCCATTTTACACCTCACACTGCTCTCTTGCTTTTATTCATGAATTGTTTGCCTATCCATAAATATGGTGGGTAATATGTTTCACATTCTTCAAGTTTTCTTGTAATATCTCTCTTTATATTTAGGTCATGTATCCATTTTGACCTTATCTTGGGTAAATGGTATAAGATATTGGTCTGTGCCCAATTTCTGCCAGACTGCTTTCTAGTTTTCCTCACAATTTTTACCAAATAATGAATTTTCATTCCAAAAACTTAAGTTTTTACACTTGTCAAATCCAAGGTTACTACATTATTTGCTGCTGTAAATTGTATGTCTACTCTGTTCCACTGCTCTACCTTTCAATTTCTTAACCAGTACCACATATTTTGATAATTACTGCCTTATAATGCAGTTTAAGATCATTGAGCTTGTTGATTTTAGAAAAACTATGGATAGACTTGTGCAAAATAAGGAAGAACCAAATGATCAGAATCAAGAGAACATTGTATATAGTAACAGCAATACTGTTTTAAGAACAACTTTGAGTCACTTCGACTATTAGAAATGCCCAAATTAGTAGTTACAAAAGAACTATGAAGGAAGATACTATCTGAATCCGGAGAAAGAACTAGACGTATAGAATGATTTTACATATATACACATGTGTATGTATGTATGTGTGTATATGTGTATGTGTGTATATATATATGTGTGTGTGTACATATATATATATACATACATATGTATATATTTGTGTCTAATGGCAGCCATCTCTAGGATGAGGGAGAGAAAAAAAAGAAAAGAAAAAAGTAACATAACTATTATATATTTAAAAGAAATAGCAGGTTTTACCTAATAGATTTGCAGTTTCATGTGCAATCATCTTTTTAAAAAAAATTCTGTTATAGAAATGCTTGTTTTACTTAATAAAATAAAAATAAAGAGAAATTGTAAAAAAATTGTAAAAAAAATTTTAAAGAGTAAATCAAAGAAACAGAAAGCGATGACCATGTAGCAGTGGGGGTCCAGTTGCGACTAGATAAGATAAATTTGTAATGGATTCATAGAAAGTATGATAACTTTCTCCATTAGAATTCAACAGCAAGCCAGTAAAAATGAAGAATGCAGCTAGCTGACGTGGTAACCCATGAGTAGGGTTTAACTAGTTATGAGGACATAGGGACATAGGATATTGTGTACTTGAACTGGTCAACCACAGGATCAAGACTGTGAAAAGAGGAAACAGAGCAGAGGCAGATGGAGAACAAGGAGGGGTGGGGTGACTACAAGTCACTCTGAGGACAAAAAGTAGTTCCAAAGGAGTGAGGCAAAGGGAGAGATCAAAAGATAGATGGTAATGATTACAGAGAGGAACTTGAGTTACCCCAACTCATGGAGGTAAAACAATTATGTGTGAGAGTGAGACGGCAGGACTATCTTTATGAGTGATTTAGGGGAAGTGAAAATGTAGGTCATGGGAATTGAAGGTGATGAATTGAGAGGCCAGAGTGTTGAAGAGGATATGAATGTATATGCTGACAAACCTGAGTAGGAGGGTGGGGCAGGGGTAGATAAGATGACAACAAGTAAGGTAATGAATTACTTAAGAAATTGACAATGTATGACCTGAATGTTTGTAGATGATGGTGGCTGAGATCTGTACTCGGTAATAAAAGAAATGAATTTGGAAAGAGTGAAGCTTGCTTCTGTGATAAAGGAATGAACCTCAGAAGAGCAAAGCTTGCTAAGTGATGTTGCTAAAGAAATATGCCTGTGAGGAGCAAGGAATATACCTATTCCTTCTCATGACTCTGCGTATCAACAGGGCACAAGACAAGGAAAACCCAGCCCAGTATTGGATAGGTTGGTAAACGATGTAGTGGAGTATCTCTGGAGGATTCCATCAGTGCTTGATGGAAAGAGAATTTAAAGGTCTAGGATGAAGGAGTGTTTACTAATATTAGAACAGGATTCCGGATGCCAATCTCAGAGTGGAGGAATTGGAGAAAAAGTACGACTGAAGTGGGTAAGAGTTGCTGAGGAGAACTGATAATAAGAGAAAGCAAAGATGGTAACTCAGATTAATAGAAATTAGGGGAGATAGCAGGTAGGATTTTTCTAGCTGTAGGTTGACAGAAGTACTCATGGGGTGGGACTTCTGTCTTCCATGTTCCTGACAATGAGTGGCAGCAGATTGTATTCTCTCAAATACCAGGAAAGAGTATTTTCTCAAATTATAGGGTTTGAGCCAGCAAGGAGACAGGTTCAGGTGTCTGCTTCTATAAACATCTGCTCCTTTGGTCCCCAAGGCCTGATTTAATTAATAATCAGTGTTGATTTCTTCATCTCAGACCAAAATAATGGGAGATACTGTATACTTGGAAAGTACCCTGCATGAAAAAAAGTGTACAGTTGTCTCCTAGACAGATCTGGTGTCTGAGTTCAGGTTTCTAAATGAGTTCCTGAAGGTAAGAGGCCTGGTATCTTAGGTACTAGTCCTGGGTTATAACAATAATAGCTAGCATTTACCTGATGCAGAGGTGTCAAACCTTTGGCCTGCAGGCTTCATGCTGCTAGCAATAGTCCCAAGGGTGCCCAAACCAAACTAAATTGTAATTGGGAAATACTTAACAAAGTAAATAAAAATATAAGACACAGATAGCATTACAATTTGGGCAGCTAGGTGGCAAAGTGGATGGAGTGCCAGTCATGAAGTCAGGAAGACTCATCTCCCAGAGTTCAAACATGGCTTCAGACACTTAGCTGTGTAATATAGGCAAGTCACTTACCCCTGTTTGCCCCAGTTCCTCATCTGTAAAATGAGCTGGAGAAGAAAATGGCAAACCACTCCAGTATCTTTACCAAGAAAATTGCAAATGGAGTCAGACATGACTGAAACAATTTAACAAAAAGCATTACATTTTAAAACTAAGTTAATATGCAAACTGCAGGGACTCTTAGAGATTAGTCCCTCCTTCCCCAACATCTTCTATTTAAGTTTGACACAGCTAGTGCTTTAAGGTTTGCAAAACGCTTTGCATGTGTTATCTCATCTGATCCTTATGGCTAGAGAACTAAATTCTGGACAATTGATAGTTGTTGGGCACTAAAATGTTGCTTATCTCAGAGCATTCACTGAAGTAGGAAAGACTAACTAGTGCCTCCACAAGTGTCCATGCATGCAAGCGGAAGGAAGCCTCTAAATCTAATCCCTGAGAAGAGTCCAGGCTCTAGTCTCTTTCTACTTTGTCTAAAGGTGGAACTGGAAAGAGTACAGGTGTTTTGTTAGGAGTCTTGGTATATCAATATTGTTAATCAGCAGCTAGGTGATGCAGTGGGTAGAGAGATGGACTTGAACCCAGGAAGACCTGAGTTTAAATCCTGTCTCGGATACTTTCTTAGCTGTGTCCCTGAGCAAGTTGCTTAACCTCTCTCTGTCTCAATTTCCTCATCTGTAAAAATGGAATAATAACAGCACCAACTTCACAGACTGATTGTGAAAATTAAATGAGATAATACCTGTAAACTTGAAGAACTTCCAAGTACTATATAAATGCTATTATCATTGGCTTCTCACTTGCCTGGGTACTTAGTGATGGAGAAGGAAGGAGAAGAGGTTCTTTAGTGGCAATAGTGTTAGTAGTATTCTATCTAGGGTATTAAGTAGTAATAAAATGCTGTGCTCCTGAACACAGACAGCTCCACATGTGGCAGCTCTAAAGGATAAGAAGAGGGAGAGAGAGACAGAGAGAGAGAGAGACACCGAGAGAGACAGAGAGACAGAAAGAGACAGAAACAGAAAGAGAGGAAGAGACAGACAGAGACAGAGACAGAGAGAGAGACAGAGAGAGGCACCAAGAGAGAGAGAGAAAAAGAGACAAAGACAGACAGAGAGACAGAGAGATAGAGAGAGACACCGAGAGAGACAGACAGAAAGAGACGGAGACAGAGAGAGACAGAGACAGAGAGAGACAGAGACTGAGACAGAGAGACACAGACACTGAGAGAGACAGACAGAGACAGAGACAGAGAGGCAGAGAGAGACAGAGAGAGAGAGAGAGACAGAGAGAGACAGAGACAGAGAGAGACAGAGAGAGAGAAGGACAATTCCTGACAACCTGCACTTCTCAGACTTAGACATGTCTTAAATTAAGGTTTCCAAAAACGGAATTTTCTGCCTTATAAAGCGGCTAGTTGTCTTCATGAAAGTGTTCAGAGACTTGGTAAAAATACTATAAAGGAGTTTCCTATGTGGGGTTGAAGTCCTTGATAACCTCATTCTGTACTAAGTTTCTTTTCAGTTTAAGATTTTGTGATCCTGTTGAGTTCTTCAAGTTTGAAGGGAAGAATAGAACCAAGTATCTTAGAACACTACTAAAAGTATCAACAATACATTTACAACATTCTAAAGTTGCTTTTTTATTCAGAGATTGTGTTTCTGTCACTTTGTAGTTTTAGGATCACATATTAGGAGACAGAAGGGTCCTTCAAGGTCACTGTCTCATTTTGCGAATGAGAAAATGGAGGGTGAGGGAGGTTTAATGACTTGCCCAAATTCTGGTAAGTCCTTAAGTGCAATAATCAGCATTTGAACTGAGGTCCTCTGACTCTAAATTCAGCACTCCTTTTACAGAACTTGCTGACACTCTTCAAAGATCACATTTGGGACATTTTGTCTTTTATCTGGGTACATTTTTTTTTTGGAGGTGGTAGTGGTGGTGGCAGAGTGCACCAAGCCATCTTTTTTTTTAAACCCCATAGAATTTACAAACTTTAAGAGCCTTCAGAGACTATCTAATAATCTAACGTTCTCATTTTTACCTAAGAAGAACTAAGGCCGAGAAAATCAGTTAATAATGTGTCTATGGTAGGATTCGAACCCAGGTCTTCCCATTCTAAGTCAGGAAGATAGCAAGGTGAGGTGGTGGATAGAGCTCTGGGTCTAGAGTCAGCGTAAACCTGAGTTCAAATTCGGCCTTACCTTTGTGACCCTGAGCAAGTCTTAAGTTTCTTCAACTGTAAAATGAAGGTCATAATACCACCTACCTCCTAAGATTGTTAGGAAGACCAAATAAGGTAATATTTGTAGAGCACTTAATACATGCTTGTTTCCTTCTTTTTAGAGAACTTTGCATTTTAAAGGAAACTCCAGCACCTAAAGTAGAAGGAGCCAGGTCGCGCTAAACTTGCCCAGGATCTATGTCCAGCTGGGGGGTGGGGGGATGAGAAGTGACCCGGAGGTGAGCTTCCTTACCAATGGGTTTTAAGAATGCAGTGGGGTCAAGCTAAGCAAGGGAATGACCTCGGGACAAGAGGGTCCCTTTGGGAAGAAAGAAGGGCCCAGGTTGGGCGCAGGCCGGATCAAGATCGCGGGGTCAGGGGTGGGGATCGCGGGGTCAGGGGTGGGGATCGCGGGAGTCTGGGCCTGGGATCGCGGGGTCCAGGTCGGGATGGCGGGATCTGGGCCTGCGATCGCAGGGACCGGGGTGGGGATCACGGGATCTGGGCCCTGGATAGCGGGGTCCGGGGTGGAGATCGCGGGGCCCGGGTGCTAGGCTGAGCGGGGAGCGCGGGGGCGGAGCCGGAGGAGGAGGAGCGGGGCCTAGGAATTTGACTGAGTCTGAGCCGGAGGCCAGGGATAGGAATGCCATGGGGAGGGTTGGTGGGGGTGAGGGACCGGGTGGGAGGGGCCCGGGGCGGGGTCTGGGTGTTGGCCTGGGTCTAGGCTGAAGGTGAGGGGGGCTGGGGGCAGTTTGTGAGTGTGACCAAGTCGGGAGGGTGTCAGAGGTCAGGTTCCGTGGCGCAGGGCTCCCGCGCGCCCTGGGCTGAGAAAGGGAGCGAGGTGCTAGTCGGGTCTAGGCGCGAGGCAGGGGCGGGGTCCAGAAATGTTAGCGGTCTGGGCACGTAGTCCCGGCGGGGGCAGGGTCAGAATGTTCTACTGCCCCGAGGCCCCGGCAGGCGGGGGTAGGGGTAGGCGGGTGGGTGAAGGGGCGGGGTCTGTGTGTACAGTTCGGGGCGCCCGGCCCGGGCGGGGGTGCAAAAGAGGTGGGGCCGGAGTCGGAGGGCGGGGCCTAGAGTCCTGCGCTTCCTGGTCTTGAGCCAAGGCACCCTGAGGACTTAGCGTCGCTTCCCGTGAGACCGTCTTGCGGCCCATGTCCTGGGGGAGACTGGTTTGCCCGCTACCGCGCTGTGAGTGACCGAGATTAACGAAAGACAAAACGCTTCGAGTAGGAGCGGGCGAGTGACCAGTCCAACCGCCCCCCGTCGGATCAGAGGAGCCGCAGAGGCAGCACTAGCGCCAGCTCCAGCGCCGGGAGCGGCCTAGCTCTTGGGATCCTCTTCCAGGAAGCCAGCAGAGCCGCTGGTGGAGGCCCCGGAACCTCCACGCTGGCCTTGACCTTGGCCCTCGGGGCTTCTCTGCCACGTCGAGGGGCTGCGCTGGCGGCCTCGCGAGACTTCCTGCGGGCCTGTCTCACCTCAGCTGTCATCATGTCTTACACCACGCGTGCTGTAGGGAACGTCCACCGCAAGGCCCGCACGTCGCCTTACCCGCAGTCCACGGTGGAGCGGTGTCACGTCCCCGACGACAAAGTAGCCTGGTTGGTTGAGTGGCGGGAGTATAAGCCCGTGGAGTACACGGCGGCCGCCGTCCTGGCCGGACCTTCGTGGGCAGATCCCCAGATAGGGGAAAGGAGTTTTTCTCCCAAGTTCAACGAGAAGGATGGCCTCGTTAACCGCAAAAGCCACAATGGCCCCTATGAGATCGAAAACGGACGGCCCAGAAATCCTGTGGGACGGACGGGACTCGCTGGCCGGGGACTTTTGGGACGTTGGGGCCCAAACCACGCAGCAGACCCCGTCATTACCCGATGGAAAAGGGACAGCTATGGAAATAAGGTCTCCCACTCTGTTTCTGGAAAAAATATCCTACAGTTTGTAGCCATCAAGCGGAAAGACTGTGGAGAGTGGGCGATCCCAGGCGGCATGGTGGATCCGGGAGAGAAAATCAGTGCTACCCTGAAACGAGAGTTTGGTGAAGAAGCAATGAATTCCTTAGAGAAGTCCAAGGCTGAAAAGAAAGAGCTGGAGGAACAGTTGCACAAACTCTTCAGCCAGGAGCATTTAGTAGTTTATAAGGGATATGTGGATGACCCTCGAAACACGGATAATGCATGGATGGAGACCGAAGCTGTGAACTATCATGATGAAACAGGTGAGACGATGGATAATCTGACTCTGGAAGCAGGAGATGATGCTGGGAAGGTTAAATGGGTGGAAATCAGTGATAAACTCAAACTTTATGCCAGTCACTCCCAATTCATCGAACTTGTGGCTGAGAAGCGAGGAGCTCACTGGAGTGAGGACTGAGAGGCCCTGGCTGCCATGGAGGATACAGGAAACTCCAGGTATACTTAAGGTCTTCAAATAAACATCTGTAGGTCCAGGGAAAGAGCTCAGAACATTCATTTTAAAAGGTCACAAGTTTGACTTCAAAGAAGTTCTACCAGAAGACATCTATGATTCTTTGCAGAGGTGGGGGACTCGGTGTGGATCATTGCATATAACGTCAGAATTTTTTATTGAACTGGTTGGTTTTTCTGTGCTTTCCTCCCCCTTTCAAAACAAAACAAAACCTTTATTATAAGGAATGTCTGTCTGGGAGGAGAAGGTGGTCTGGGAAAATAAAAAGACAAGTCACATCCTAAACCAATTGTATTTGCCCTTGAGTCAGAGATTGGTATTTTAAACAATAGAGTGAAATGAGAAAGAGAAGAAAAACTTTTTAGCCACAAGATAAGTATAAATAACATTTCGTACATGTTATTTTTGTATTTGTCTTAGCCCAAATTAAATAACTGTTACTCTTTTAGTACTTGTTGGCCAAAATAAACGCCTAGCCAACAAGTTCCTTTGCTTTTTTCTTAGTTAATTCTCTCCTAACAATTTATTCTGCTTAGTTTTTCTCCACCTGAATTTTGTAGTATTGTTAATTTCATGCCAGGACATGTGCACCAGGAGCCATAACATTAGCAGTGGTCTAATGTAGCCTGATTTTTGTTTTGTTTTGTTTCAAAATTAGTCTCATATAGTCATGTTAAAACTGCTCTTAAGAACTGAAGCTGAATGTTTTTAACTTTAGAGCAATCAACTGAAAAAAAAAATCCAGTAATTATTTTATTAAGTGGTAGTAAAACTAGTATGTACATTGTTTCCATTTTAGAAAATCCTCAATAAAAACTTGTCTAGGCATGAAAAAAAATGTGATGTGCTTGCTTGAGGATACTATATTTCTGGGCCTTAGTGGTTTTTAAGGGGGAGGATTATGCTGTATAAGGAATTTATGATTTGGGTATGGGGTTAAACTAAATAAATTCTGAGGTGCCATCAATTAGGACCTGGATTTGAGTTCCATTTTTGCCATCTTGTGGCCCTAACTATACATTAGTTCCCTCATGTATAAAATGGGGATAATACCTCCCTTACCTGCTTCATTAGATTTTTATCAGGATCTCATGGAATTTAATACATATGAACATTTGAAAATGCTAAAGTACTCTACAGATGTAGTGATTATCTTTATTGTGACTCCTGCTTACATCTATTGTTCTAGCTATACTGAATGAACAGCAACTACAGGCTGGTAACTCCCTCCCATCTGCTTAATCCATGAAAGATTGGGGTAATGTAAACTGTTTTAAAAAAAAGGAAGCTTTATTATTTGCCTCAAAGAGGAAGTGTGGGGTTAGTGGGTAGAGTTGGCCTTGTCAGGAGGACCTGAATTCAAGCACATACTGAAGGTGTCACTGTTCTAAACCATCTCAGGCAACTCCCAGAGACTTGTTACAGAACATAATGTTGATTGCTTTGATGCAGACCAGAGCATGGGTATTGAACTAGGAGAGATAGAGGTAAGCTAAGAAAACAAAGTCGAATTTTGACCTCTATATATGTGGCAATGAATTTTAGCTTTTAGTTACTTGTTTTTAAAATTTGGAAAATTTTCTTGACTGTTTAATTCTGTATGGTGACACTTTTACTTAACATAGAAATATCAATTAATTTAATTTTTCGTACTTGAGTAACTAGGTTCCTTCCTGAGAAAAGATGTATGCTTTGTTGTTATTGTACTTGAATGTTGCAGAGAACAACAAAAAAGTAATTTCAGGAATTAAAATTTCCTTTGGGTTATTTCAGCACCATGATTTGTTTTATTGTTTAGAGACTTACACCTTCCCCCTATCCCCAATTAAAATCCTTTTCTTCAAGCAGCTGACATGGATAGAAACATATCTGGTGATTTCCAGATATTTGAATTTATGCTTTTGGAGCGGAAGAGTCATAGTTTTAGGGACTAAAGAGCAACTCCCAGCAGCCAAAAGGGACAATTTCCCTCAAACCCTTTGCCACTTAATTTTTACTCTACTTTTAAAAAAATTCCTCCCTTTTTTCACCTCTTTTTTATTAGTCTCTTCCTTTTAGTTTTCTAGTTTTAATTTTTTTTCCTATGCTCATTTTCACTTGCAATTCTTAAGTACTTTTTCTTTCTCAAGGTACAACACTGGCTTCCCATCTTGTTCCTTGTTGCTAGATTTTTGCTGTCTATTACTCTATACCTGGAATATGCTCTGTCCTCATCTCTTAGTCATGGAGCTCCCTTCAAGGTTCAGCTCAACTCCCACCTCCTTCAAGAGACCTTTCCAGATTCTCTTAGTTGTTAGTCACCTTCTATCCCCATCATTGTATTTATTTTGTATGTATCTTGCATTTACTTATATATGAACAAGACATCTGCCCTTAGAGAAATATAAGCGCTTTGAGAGTGAGGACTACATCCCTTTTTTTCTTTGTTTCTGTAGTCCCTAGCACTGTACCAGGCCATAATACAGGCCTATCAGTTGGTTGAAAGATAAACAAGTGGGGTGGTATTCTAGAGATCTCAGATCTTCCAAGTTGACATCAAACCATACTTTGGCTATGGCCATTCAACAAATTACAAATCCACCTGACTATTCTATTTTCTAGTGTGCATATCTCCATCTCATCATGATTGATAGATTCTGTCAAATGCTTTGTTGAAACACACACACACACACACACATAAAATGTAGCAAACTTGTAGAACTTACAGTGTTCCAGGCACTTTACATTATTATCTCATGCGATCTTCACAACAACTCTGGGAGGTTAGGTACATTATTCCCAATTTAGAGGTGAGAGAACTGAGGCAAACGGACTTAAGTGCTTTGGCCAGAGTCACACAGCTATTAAGTGTCAGAGGCCAAATTTGAACTCAGGTCTAACTGACTCCAGACCTAGTATTCTATCCAATGTACCACTTAGCTGCTAGGTAAAGTGTCTATATACTTTCCTTAATCTACCATGTCTTAAGAGGAAATGAGATTAGTTTGCTATTATCTTTTACATATGTATATAGCTACAGATATGTTAAAGATTTCCTTAGTAGTGTATTTTTTACTATTGCCAGGAATTTAAGTCAAGCTCACTGGACTCTTATTTTTCAGTATCTATTATCTTCCCTTTTTTAAAGATTGGGTTACAGTTACTCTCTTCTGGTCCTGTGGCACGTTTTCCGTCTTCTGTGAGTTTTCAGAGATCACTGACAGTGGCTCAGCAGTTAAATCCACCACTTTCAGTACCTGAGCTATAACTTTTCTAGGCCACTAACTTGAACTTATCAAAGACAAATAGGTACTCTTTTACTATCTTCTTATTCATCTTGGCTTTCAGCTCTCTATCAGCTTTTCCATTCCACAAGTCTTTCTTGATATAGAAAACAGAAGCAATAAAAGAATCGAGCAACCCCGACTTCTCTATACCCCAAATCCCTTTCTTGATTCTCCTCTTTCCCCTGGTAATAGTAAAAAAATAAAACAAAAAAAAACCCAAAACCCAGCAACAACAACAAAAATACCACTCCTAAGCATGCCTTTTCTTGTCCCTAGCTTTCTTTGTTAATCCACAACTTACTCTGAGCATTTCAGATGGTATTCTTGCAGATGCTATTTTTCCTCCGTTATCTGGTTTTGCTTCTATCTTCTATATACCTTTATAAAATCTAAGTTGAGTTAGTGAATTACTTGTGCAACCACACTGGGCTCTTTCCCTTTTTATCAGAGTAATTCCTTTCAGTGTCTTCAGAATTTTATTCTTGAGAGCTTACCACTGGGATGATTTCCCCTGTAGAATTTTAGGCCTTGGAATCCTATTTATCCTTTTTCTGAACTCTTTGAAACCTGCTATCCAAAAGTCTAGTTGCCATGTCACACTGTAACTAGCTTTTCTTACCTTCCCTGTCTGAAATTCTAAAATGGAATAGTCACTCCTCTCCAAATGTTCTCATCATTTATAACCCAGATATAAGTTCATCCTTTGTGTTGGTGAGGAATAAGTCTAGAATATCAGTTCCCCTAATTGATTCCTCTACCATTTGGAGGATCAAATGATCAATTAACCGAGAATTTATTAACTATTTAACTTTTAACAGAGTTCCAGCACAGAGACATTTTGGCTTGATAAAAGGAAAAACTCCTTACGATCAGGACTACACAAAAGTGGAACTTCTTGCCTTGAGAGGTAGTAGGTTCCCTCTCACTTGCGGCCTTCAAGCAAAGGCCTCTTAACTTCTCTTTGGGTCTTCTTGTCCGGGTATAATAAATTGAGTGAGATGGCCTCTGAGGTCCCTTCTAACTTGATTCTGTGACCTAAGAAATCTGCTGAGCGTATTTGAGAATTCATTCACCTCACCTATCTATTACCTAAGTATCTATCATTAACCCTGTTTGCCTGAGTTCCTCATCTGTAAAATGAGTTGGAGAAGAAAATGGCAAACCACTCAAGTATCTTTGCCATGAAAACCTCAAATTGGGGTCTCGAAGATTTGGACACGACTGAAACAACTGCACAACAAAATCTGTTAATAAAGTGTTTTCCCCCCTCTCTTTGCATGCTTAAGTTTATAATAAGTCAGGCTTGTGTTTTCTTGACTTTTTTATAGTCTAGATGGATTATAGCATGCTCCAGTACCAATAATCAAATCGGCCGATCAACAAGCCTTTACATAGCAAGTAATGATGGGTCCATGCCTCTGGCAGCTCCCTCAATATCTGGTATACTCCCTACACTTTCCCATCCATAGCTCCCAAAGACATCTAGAACCTTAGATTACCTAATTAGTATCCCTGGCATTCCTTTCCCATGCCCCTTTTCTACATAAGTTCTAGATTCACACCCATTAGGTTGCAAGTTCCCCAAAGGGACTTTGCCAGCCTCTGTTGGCGTTATAATAGACTGTCTTTTGACTGAAAGACGACTTGATTGTGTGACTCTGCTTTGGCATTCTCTGGGTCCCAGCACCCTCAGCACCCTTAACCTTTACCCCAGACGTCTTCACTATTGTATGCCAGATATTCTACTAGGTTCTGGGGATATAGCCTCTCTGTTTCTGCCACCATTGTTTTTGTCCAAAGAGGAAGAGGAAGGTATCTATTGTGTGTCAAGAGATGTAAATATTACATATAACAAAATCTCAGAGTCAAAAGAGGACATCTAGTCCAAATTATACCTAGTCAAGAATCCTTTCTATCTCCTCAACAAGCATTCCATCAACCTTCATTAAAGACCTCTAGGGAAGGGTAATCTTCTATTTCCCATAACAGCACAATACACTTTTGGTTAGTTTTAATTTTGGAGAAACTGTGCCATATGAATATCAGCTGAAGAAACTGAGAATGTTTAGGAGGAAAAGTGAAGACTTATTTGGGGGCAACCATTTTCAAAATATTTCAAGAGGTGTCGTGTAGAAGAGAGAATAAACTCACTCTGCTTAGTTCCAGACAACAGAACTATGAACAACTTGGCTGAAGTTGGAGAGACATACATTTAGGCACAATTAATGGAAAAACTTCCCAACGCTTGGAGCCATTCAGAGGGTCGTGGTTTCCCCTCACTAGGAATTAGGGTCATCACTTGACAGGGATGTCATAGAGATGATTCTTGATCCAACTCTGGTTCTATGCATTTGGGACTTCTAATCTTAGATTAAGTCTCTTTCCTACAGTCAACAAGTGTTAGGAATGAAAAATAAATAAATTCACACTTTGCTTCTTAATTGGTATCCCTTTTTTATTGCTCTCCACAGATGAATCTTCCTGCAGTGATCTGTACAATAAGAAGGGCTGGACTAGATGAGATGCAATGCTTCTTTCAACTTTACTGTGATATGATTCTAAAACCTGTAGTCTCATGTATAATTGTCAATAATAATCCTTTCCATTCGCCATGTACACTAAATGTGTTAGTTGTATTGACAGCAGTTCAGTTATATACTTTTCTTTTTTAAGTGTTCAAAAGAAGGTATTCAGTAATGGCATAGCTTCATATGATATCCAGGATTTATAAGAGATGCTCAGCATCAAAATGAAATTCAGGTGAACTTCAAGCAAAATCCCACTTGTCCTGAGACAGCTCTCATGCAATGAGTTAATATATAATGCTGTGCACATATGATTATTTATGTATATTTTTCTCTCCAAACATGCTTAATGTTTTAGTACCATAAGCTCTAGAACTATGTTGTTGTATAGGCTAGAATTAAATTAGGGAATCAGTTAAGATCCCCTTTAGTTTGAACTTGCTTTCTCATGCAGTGAGAGATCATTTGATGAGCAGAGAATTTTCACAGCTCTTCCTTACCCCCCTCCTCTTTATTTCCCCCTTAATTTTCCTCTATCACTGGTTATTTGAATGAGAATGCAACACAATGAGTTCCTCTTTGGAATGGTCACTTTTAATGAGTAGTGATCTGAGAAATCTACTGAGCAAATTTTAGACTTCACATCTGAGGTATATATGTGTATGTATGTATATGTGTATATATGCATATACACACATGCACGCGCGCGCACACACACACACACAAATATATATATATATACATGTATATATATACATGTATATATATATATATACATGTATATATATATATATATATATATACACATATATATCTCACTACCAAAAATTACTTTTTCTCCTGTCCTTGCATACTTAGGTTTACAATAAATCACATTATTCCGCTTCCCTTCAAGTTTTGCCTCAACAACTTTACAAGGAGAAACATGCAGCTACATACCCTAAGTAATTCCTCATCATCCACTAGACATTTAAAAGTGGGGGGGGAGCCCTCAGGGGAGGAAATAACCTGTTCAGATAAAATCCCTTTAGTAATTTCTCATAGCAAGATACCTGTCAGCGTATGCTGTTACTTGTAGAAACCAGAAGATTGGAAAAGTGTCTGACAATGATTTCATCTGAGATAGTTTTACTAGGATTTAATAGGGACTCTTATAAGTACCAGAATGCTTAATGAAAATCAGTTTAGGTAAAGACAGCAAGTAAAGCTACGCCTTCTTAATCCTGCCAACCAGTGCAAGAAAGGACAGATTGAATAGTTTTTCTACCTCATTTGATTCCAAAAGATAAATTCCCCTGACAATGATTATGGAATACACTTTAAAAATTATATATATATATATATAAAATTTATTTAAAATCTATAATATACTATAAATTATATATATAATATATAAAAATACACATTTTAAAATAGTTAACCCCTCTTTCCTTTAAGGAAGAATTTTCTGGAAACAAAAGATTATACCCAGATCTCCATTGTAGCATATGAATGATGCTCTAGACAAGATTTATTTAAAAAAAACATTGAATCTATTTCAAGCCGCCTTTTACTTCTTATTCTTTCTATCTTGATTGTTCTCTTAGTTTTCATTTGGTTGGGTACTTGAGCATAAAGGGGAAAAGGAGTGATCTTCCTGTGCATTTTCCCTCAAATTCATATACCTAATATGATATTTTGATAACAGTATGAAAATAACTTAGAGTCAGAAGCAGAGATCTCTCTCAAACAGTGCTTCATTAGCTAGGCAAGATCATACCTTCCATAAAGAAGGAGATTGTCAAAAATCTGGGAAGTTTAGGCAGCATTTCTGCTTCTAAATTCAATATTTCTTTTTTGTAAAGTAAATTTAATCACATTTTGTAAAAAAAAAAGTTACATGATTTCCAAATAGGCCTGAGGAAAATATTTAAAAGAATATAGGTCCTTAAGGATGCTGTAGAAAAGCATAAGAAAAAAATGGAAAATAAAAGATTGCCCTAAAATGGAGTGAAAAAGGACCTCATATGGATATATTTTTATCAAAAGAAGAGATTATCTTGCCTTTGAACAGGGCAAAAAAGCTTCTTATTTTTTCTAGTTGTGGAACATATTGCCTCATTAATTCAATTCAATTAAATTTAGTAACTTAAGGCCCTGCAAGGTATTGTACCTAGGCATTGAGGATATAAAGAAGAGAAGATGACAGAATCCATGGCTCAAGGAGCCTATTATAGTCTAATGTGGTAGCTGGTGGTAGTGAAATATGCAACATGTACACAAATAAATATATGATGTAGAATGGGGTGAAGACAAAGGAGAGCCGTTACATTGTTGTGACAAATTTGAGGAAGGAGAGAGAATTTTTACCTAGAGGCTTGGGAGTTGGAGAGTGAGAGGTGTTTGTGGGGGTGGAGGGTGGGGAGTCTATTCTAAAACATACAGAATGACATGAGAAAAGTCAGAGAGGCAGAATAGGAAAGGACAAGAAAAGAAAATCATGGGGAATTGACCAAGATGACTCAAAAATAGAATACATGAAGGAGAATATAATATAAAGCTGGACAGCTGGTTGAGAACCAGGTTGTCAAAGATCTTGAAGGCCAAGGTCATGTATTTAAATTTTATTCCAGAAGTACTGAGGAGACAGTGAAGGTGTATGAATAGAGGAGCTTACTAGTAGCATGCAGAGATGTCAAACACATGATGAGTGGGGCTGGAAACTAGAATAAAATGTACTTGGGAAATTTTTAAAATATATATTTATTTCATAAAATATTTCCCAACTGCATGCAAAAAAATTAACAATCATTTTAAATAATTTTGAAGTAAATTCTCTCCTTCCTTCCCACCCCACCCCCCTCCTTGAGAAGGCAAGCAATTTGATATGGATTAAAAATGTGAAATCATGCAGAATATGTTTCTATATTAGCCATGTTACAAAAGAAAACAGACAAAAATAAAACAAGAAATATAAAGAAAGTTTTAAAAAGTATGCTTCAATCTGTGGAGTTCATCCAGTTCTCTCTATGGAGGTGGGTAACAAATATCATGGGTCCTTTGGAATTGTCTTGGATCGTTGTCTTGATCAGGGTATCTAAGTCTTTCACAGTTGATCATCCTTACAACATTGCTATTATTGTGTACAGTCTCCTGGTTCTGCTCATTTTACTTTGTATAAATTCATATAAGTCTTCCCAGGTTTTTCTGAAGCCATTTCTTATGGCACAATAGTATTCCATCTCAGCTAGGTGGCACAGTGGATAGTATGCCAGACCTGAAGTCAGCGGTGCTGTCTTTTGATTCCTACGTAAACTGGATCTGAGTGAGGCAGAGTTGCAGGAAGTCATTGGCCTCACTCTCTCTTCCAGAATCATCACATTCCAGTGGCAGGACAAAGCAGAATTGCAGCAGCTCAAAAGCAATGTGAGAAGCATAGATGTAGAGAATCCACCTCAAATATTCACATGGACTATTTGTGCCTAATCTGTGGTAGAGCATTCCAATCTCTTATTGGTCTGATCAACCACAGTCAGACACACTTTAACTGACTCTAGTGTAGTGGTCCTTTCTAGAACAAAGTACCACAACCAACAACCAACCACTGCTTCTGAAAAGGCATGTCAATCAGTTGTCCCACTGTTTCATTCACCATTCTTGTAATTTCAGAGAACAAGACACCCTTTTTTGTCCATTTTCTTCTCCATGTTGTTCCCCATCCCCCATTAGATTTCATATCTACCTTAGGGCAGAGATTAGCTTGCTTTTGTATTTCTATCTCTAGCTTTTTTTTTTTTGCACAGTATTTGGTGTATAGAAAGCAGTTAATAAATACAGAAAGGATTTTTATTTTCTATAATTGACCTTAATCTTACTTGATGTGATAACCTATTTAAGCTTAGCTCTATTCTTAGTATAGATGGTGACCATCTGGTCAGGAAAATGCCATTTATGTACTAGAGGATAGCTATTTAAGTCATCATTTAGCTTCCTACCAGATAGATAACTCTACATATATTTTTTTCTTGGCTACCTCATTATTCAATGTTTAATAAAAAAAAAAAATCAGTCCTTCGAGCTAAAAGAAATTTCAGAGGTCATCTGGTCCAACCCCTTCATTTTATTCATGAGGACACTGAGACACAGAGAGTTTAAGTGACTTGCCTAGAGTTACATAGATAGCAAGTAGAGCTGGGATTTGAATCCAAGTCCTCTGACTCCAAATCTAGGACACTTCATACAACCACACTCTAGAAATGTATTTCCACTTAAAAAAAGATATCCCTGAATAGTTATAGATTTAATTTTTACAGATCATGTAGCATTTTCTTGTATTCATTATGAAGTTAAAGCCCTGTCTCTTGCAAAGTATTTGGCCTCAGATTTCTTTACAAGGGAATAATCCTAAAGAATGCATCATACTCTCTAAAATAAGAAAACAAAAAAAAAAAGGAAAGGAAAAAGAAAACCCTTTAGCTTTAAAATAAGACAATTAAAATACATCTGAAACCAAATTTAAATGTCAAGCAGCTATTTTTATCCTTGATTTACTGCTTCAAGGTCTAAGATGAAAATAATAATACTAACAGAACAGAACAGAGTATAGTAGACCACAGAGTCAATTGAGCTTCTTTCCAAAAACTTTCTGATTTCTTCCAGTTGAATAATAAGCAGTGGTTTTTTGTCTGCTCCACTGGCATAGACTTTTGAGAAGCTAGTGTCACCCCAGCACACCAATAAAAAGGTAGGTGGGATCTAGCCACTTCTTAACTTCTTTTAAGTGGTATTGACATTTCCTTGCCTAGTGTATGTTACTGCTATGAAAAAGTCTAAATGTAGTGGTCCCATCATCATTATCAATAAGAATAGATTGCATAACACAATAATTGCAGGGAACTTTATTTTTTTCAAAGTTAGATAAATCTAACAAAAGAAATTAAAATAAAAATATGGAACTGAACTTCCTGAGAAGTCTGAAAATCTTCTGAATTAGAACATTAAGAAATACATATTTCTCAATATCATATGGCACCTTTAAAAAAGGTACTATACCATGTACTAGACACCAAGAAATAATAAATACTTGTAAGAAGAAAGAACTTAAATACATTCTTTATATACCATAATTCAATAAAGGAATAATTAATACAAGGGACCTAAGCAAAAGATATGAACCTAAATGGGGACATAATAAGACAACCAAAATTATGAGTAGGTCAGAGCTCATAGAAATGGAAAGGAATTGATAACAACAAGGCAACACAACAGAATTTCTTACTATATTTCTGAAAACATACATAAACCAAATGGGAAAAGAGAGTGTTAAGAAACTGATTTTAAATTTAAATTTAAACTTGGTTTAAATTTAAAATTTAGTGAATCAACATATCAACAAATTCCAAGTAAGTAAAAGAAGAATTTTTTTTTAAATTAGGAGGGAAATAGATAAAATGAAAAACAAACCAAAAAAGACCAGACATGATAAAACTAAAATCTGATTCTTTGAAAAGGCTAACATCAACATATAAACCATTGCCCAAGCCAATTCCCAGAAAGAAAATAAAAAGGAAAATCAAATTACCATAATAAAAGCTAATGATGTGGATTCACAAGATGAAATATAGTTATGAGACCCTATTATAAACCATTATAACAACACCAAGAATTTAGAGGACATGTATGATTGTCTACAAAAACATAATGTGTCCCCAAAAAATTACAAAATTAAAAAAAACAACACTGATCCATACAAGTTTATGGGTGAATTCTATTAAATATTTAAAGTTCAATATTAATTTATGCTACAAAAATTATTCTCAACATTGAGGAAGAAAACATCCTTCCAAATGGGACAAGTTAAGGCCTAATACTTAAACCAATGAGGGATACAGTAAAGAAAAGAAACTATAGCTCCAAGTCATTAGTGAATATTAATACAAAAAATCAAATAAAATCCTGACAAAATTATTATGGTGACATAGCCAAAAATTTATTGACTCTGATCAAGTTGGATTTGTACCAAAGATTCAAGAATGGTCTAATATTAGAAAAATAACTAGCACACTAAATCATATTAATTATTTTTAAAAACACATGATTTTACCAATAGGTACAAAAAAGGTTTTTGCAAAATACATCACTCATTTATTTAAAATACACTAAATTGTAGGAAATTATTTTCCTCAATATGCTCAAAAATATATCTAAAACTAAGAACTAATATTATTCAAAATGGAAAAACAAATTTGAAACTTTCCCATTAAGATCAGGGTGAATAATTAATGGCCACTGACTTATGTGACATTGTGCCAGAAATGCCAACTAAAAGTAAAGGAAAAGAGAGAAATTAAAGAAATACTTAATGGTAAATAGGAAACCAAATGATCCCCATTTGTAGATGATATGATTTACTTTTTAAAACCCTGGAAAATAGTTTTAAATTATGGTAATTCACTGTTTTAGCAAAGTAACAGGTTTCAAAGTAAACACACAATTAATAGCATTTAAGTATATTATTAACAAGAAGAAAAGCTAGAAAATGAGATGCCATTTAAAATAATGAGTGCATTAAACATTTGGGAGTTAATCTACCAAAATACACAAACAGAAGATTTACCAATATACAACTAGTTTTCAAAGAAATAATAGAAAATCTAAGTAAATAAATATGATGGTTCTATACAAATTAATCTACAAAGGTAACACTATGCCAATAAAATAGCCAAAAGAATAATTTAAAAGATTGAGCAAAACAATAACAAAATACACATATGGAGGAATAGGACATCAAGAATATCTGAGAAAAATAAAAAAAATTAAAGGAATGAAGGGTGTTTGGCATTACAAGACACTAAATTATAAGACGGTAATTATCAAAGCAATAAGGTGTTGGATAAAAGTAAAAGTTCTAGTAGTTTAGATTAGATAAATACTTAGAAGGAAACATACATCAGTTGAGCCTTAGATAAATAAAGAACACAAATCACTACGGAAATACCAATTTGACAAGAAATTCTGGCAAAATCGTTAATACAAGATAGTATTATACCAGTATCTCATACTACATATTATAATAAATTCCTCATGGATAAATAAACAAAATCTAAAATCATACCATTGAAAAGTTATAGGAGAGCAGAAGGTTATATATCTCATAGCTGTAGATACAGGATGAATCTGTAACCAGATATCACACAGGGAATATAACTCAAGACAAAATAGGCTACTTTGATTGTGTAATAATACAAAGCATTTGCATAAACAAGGCAGGCAGAATATGAAGAATGGGTATGGACTGGGAAAACTATCTCATGCAACATCTCTGATAAAGTCTAACTCTAAAATCTCTAGGGAATTGACATAAATTTTTAAGTTTAGGGGCCATCCCCACAATAGCTATGTGAATAAAGAGCACTTAAATTAAGAAATGTAACCTATTAGCAAGCACCTTAAAATTGCTCAATTTACAAATAGGCAAAGGAATGCAAATTAAAACAACTAAAGAAGCAACTTACAGCCATCAAATTAGGAAAGATGGTAAAAGATGGAAAACTTCAATGCTAGTGAGAACGTTTGAGTTGTGAGCTCACCCATCTATTTTGGACAACAATTTGGAGCTATTTAAGAAAAGTTGCACAATTGTTCACATCTTATTGACCCAGTGGCCAATTGAATATTTGGGTTGAAGCCCAAAAAATGTTATTACTAACAAAAATATCTGTCTGTACAAGAAAATATTCTTTGCAATAAGTACAACTTTGTAATATCGCTCCCCTGCCCCCTTCAAAAAAAGTTGGAAATAAACTCTGCCTCAAAGTTGGGAAATGCCTTAAATTTTGGTATATGAATGAATGCAGGGTAATGATACCATGTCCTAAGAAATGACAAACATGAAAACCTTTTTTTTAAAATTGGGAAAGATTTGTATGAAGGAGTGCAGAATGATTACATGAAAATCAAAAGAATGATATATGCAATTACCACAACCATAAAAATGATGATAACCTTAAGTGGCAACAAAACTCACATTAAAATGTTTGGTTAACAAAACATACACCCTTTTAACAAATGGAAAACTACTAAAGTATAATGTTGCACGTACTATCAGAAATAACCTTTTTTTTGCTTGTCTTGTTTGACTTTTTTTTCCCTCAAATTGTACCTTGGGGGGAATCTAGTTGCAAATATGCTGAAATTTTGTAATACTTAAAAAAAAAAACTAAAAGTTTTCTTCTTGGTATTTCATTTATACTCCTAGCTTACATGCTTTCAAGACCACATGAGTAAGAGCCACTGAAATGATTTTTTATTTTTACTTTTGTTCAGTCATTTTTTAGTCATGTCCAATTCTTTGTGACCCCATTTGGGGTTTTCTTGGCAAAGACACGAGTGGTTTGCTATTTCCTCCAGCTCATTTTACATATGAGGAAACTGAGGCAAACATGGTTAAGTGTCTTGCCCAGGACCACACTGTTAGCAAGTGTCTGAGGCCACATTTGAACTCAGGAAGATGAGTCTTTTTGACTCCAGGCTCTCCATTCTATCCACTATGCTATCTAGCTGCCACAAGCAAGCCAAGGAACATTTATCAATTACCTTCTGTATGCTAAGCATTGTACTAACCCCTTCAGATAGATAGATAGATAGATAGATAGATAGATAGATATGTGTGTGTATGTATATATATATATATATATATATATATATATATATATTTATGTGTGTGTGTGTGTGTGTGTGTGTGTGTGTGTGAGTGAAAGGACAAAAAACCCCAGTCCCTATTCTAAAAGTGACTCACAGTCTAGTGAGGGTGGGGGGAGCATGTGTGACAACATGGAAGTAATTCTTCACAAATAACATACATAGAAGATAAATTAGAGATATAAATTTCTTTTTTTGCTCTTTAAAGAGATTCTATGAGCAGGCTTTGCTTTTAGCTGAAGCTGTTTTTGGTCTTCTGGCTTCATTTAAAACGACGACGATAATATACATATGGTTTAGTTCTTTCAGTATTGTCTCATCAACTCATTGTTTATTAGATAATACACGCTGAGTACCAACAGTTAAATCAGTGTGTGCTGTCTTAAGAAATGTGTGATGCTTAGCACTCTTCCCCCCTTTTATGGCCATTGTTTCTGTAGAATCTTAAGGGGTATGGGGAAGGATGAAAGATCGTTTGGATTTTTATCTATTTCACAGGTTTCTGAGGCCAAAAATTTCTTCACCTAGTGGCTGACTTTCCAGTGATGAGACTATTTTCAACATAGATGGTACTTAGGCCCATACTTGAAGTCTTCCCAGCTGAGAGAACCTGCAAAAGCTTAGGAGCTCTACTCCCATAGCTCCTGAGTGCCCAGGGTCAGCTCCTTTCACAGTGCAACATCCAGGCAATCTTTCTTGTAGGACATTCAAAACATACAAGTATAGTGTAAAATGAGGATGAGAGGCTGAATATCCAAACTGAGGAGTTTGGACCTACTATCATGCCTGATTTTGAATCTGATATAACTAATGAGTTTGATTGACCTTCAAAAATATCTTTTCCTTACTTCCTAGGATTGTAACATCCTGTAGTTCTCTCAGGATCTGCATAGCTCATTTTCTTTCAAAAGGAAGTTATAATTCTTTATTCTATATATTCTATTCTATATATCTATATTCTTGATAATAGTGGCATAGGGACCATGCCACTAGTAGTTGTAGTCTTTGGTGATAGGTGCCCTCAACTCAATTGTCTTAGACATAGAGCCAAAATCTGGTGGGGGGGGGGCGGGCAGGGAAACTTTGAAAGAGAGATAAACCTTTCCTCAGGTTATCTCTGTGTCCCCACAAAGCAAGGAGGAACAAATGATTGTGTAAAATAATAATTACTAAGAAAATGAAAGCTGCTTCTAGGGGTATGAGCTTACTTTTTTTTAAAAAAAAAAGATATTGGAGTGAGAAGCAAACTGATTACCTCCATTTGCATTTCATTATAATTTAGATGTTCTTTTGAGGAGGGGTGGGAGCAGATTCCTCTGAGTGTCATTTGAAAGGAACACTTCAGAACTCTTGACAGGCTAGGGAAAGAAGGTAATCATTTTACTTAATTTGTTTTTAGTTTCAGAGATTTAAAACAACTAACAGTTCCATTGCTCTTGGCAAAGCACAACTGTGATTGCAGCTTTTCTATTCAGTGTACTGGAAATATCAGTGAAGGTATCCAACTGAGTATGGGATGTTGGCAGCATTTCTGCATATCATGCGCTTATACAGGCTCTCTCACTGTTAAAACTGCGATTTCAGTAAACTCTATTCACTTCTTAAATAATGCAATCATCTGAAATCATTCTTTCCTATGGGTGCAGACTCGAACCGAATAGATCAATGCAATAAATGACCCAGTTTGAGTTGATGTTTTTTTCAGCGAACCCAACTGGTACATGTTTAGGGTGGTTAATTTCAACAGCATCAGGATTAAACATTGCATACCTTTCTAAAGCAAAATAATTCCTGAGCAAGATGTTTGTATGGGGAGAGGAAGGAAAGAGGAGATTTTATCCTGCTCAGATCTTTGTTCCCTCAGTCTTCTCCAATTTTAACAAGGATTGTTCACTTATCACAAAAATTAATTTAAAAAATCAATCAGTCAGTCAGTCAAAAGAAATAAAGTTTGGACAGTATGACCTTGAAAATTTATTCCTATGTCATCGCCCACTCCCCCATCTCGCTGCACTCTTTTGGTTTGAAGAAGGTAAGGAACTTTGAGCTCTTGTCCCATTTTTCAAATTGTTCACATAGCGCAAATATACAGCAGTGGAAGTGCCAACCATGCTAAGTCCTACACGGACCACGTTTCAGTTTGGCACCTCTCATATTACTCATATTAGTGCTCAGTAACTTTTGAATCAGTGAGTGAACAAATTAATCAACTATACTAAAACCTACTTACAAAATTTTCCATAGAACGATTGAGGTTCTGTATAGGTCTATGCCATGTAGATTAATTGACAGGACCAAAATGAAATAGTTAGCCATTATATATTAATGTTTAAAACATGGGGCTAATGTTTTAAGGGTTTTTGTTTTGTTTTGTTTTCAGTCATGTCTGATTCTTTGTGACCCCATTTGGGGTTTTCTTGGCAGAGATACTGGAGTGGTTTGCCATTTCCTTCTCTAGCTCATTTTACAAATGAGGAAACTGAGGCAGAGTTAAGCAAATTGTCGAGGGTCATACAGCTAGTAAGCATCTGAAGCCAGATTTGAACTCACAAAGATGAGTCTTCCCGACTCCAGGACAAGCACTCTCTCTACTGCGCCACCCAGCTGCTCTAGCTGTGGAGCTAATAAGCAAAAACAATTCAATTATTATCGATCTTGTATAATCTAGTGCTTAGCATATTGGGTATAGTGCGTTGTATATAATATACCCTTACCAAATGTTCATTGAGTCAAACAATGACTGTTAAAAAGAACTGGTATTATGAAATGCCATACTGATCGTATTACAAAAGTTTACTTTGTTTAAAAATGCCATGTTTTACATTTGATAGTCCTAGGAATGACTGCATTATTGGGAGTTGGCCACATATTGTGATACTATTCAATTCATCAGGAATATGAGCACCTAATATTTTCTGTACAAGTCTCCCTGGAATATTAAAACAAAACAAAACAAAAATAGTTCCTGCCTCCAAGGAGTCTATAGTCTTTTTAGGGAGAGCATGATCTCAGTTCACACAACATCTGTGGATGCAGAATTAATAAACTACTAAACAGCTAATCTTACTAATTCTATTTTCTTAATAATCAATATTGATTTCTATATAGTTGATTCATCTATGGCTAAGAATCATAGAGACAGTAAAAATCATTTGTTCAATTTTGCCTGGTGATAAAGTCCAATGGCCACCATGTAGAAATGGCCCTAGTCATCCATTCTTAACTCAATAATTGGCACTCCTTAGGAGGAAAACTTTTAGTTGCTTTATTATTTCATAATACTACTTTGGATCCTTTTCTTCACCCTTCAGGTTTCTTCACACTTCAGGTTTCATCACAAATAACTTAAAATGTACTAATTTCTTGCCAGCCTTGTGAGAAAAAAAAAATCACATCTTGCCTAAAAATTAATAATGGATTGAAAAACCACAAGTTATCTGATGATAACCCTGTTTGAGGCTGATCCCTTTGAATGGGCATATTTCAACATGAAGAAATATGACTAGCATAAGGATTCTGGTGGTGTTGGGGTAAAGGATGGAAAGAAAGGAAGGCGATCACATAACAACATCATCTCAATGGTCTATACTTTTTCAGTTTCTCATATCTCATTCTCTAGCTATAGGTACCTTTAGGGAGGTTTCGATTTCTCATGACTTTTGATAACATTCTACTGTGACTTTAATAATATCTATTATATTTCCATCTCTCTTCTGGCATACTACTGCGTAGTGCATCTTTTATGAATCTTTCCCCGGGGTGTGAAGTGGGTGACCATTGGCTATTTTCATTTTAACACAACCTTGCTGTTTCCTAAAGGTCTGCTATAGTTGGACAATTCCCTGCTTCAGGAACATTCCTTTGCCAAGAAAAGGTCTCCAGAAAGTTATATGGGCATCTTCAATTACTGAGAAAAAACTCAAAACCCATAGGTTCAATACAGTTTTTCAGAGGCTTTATAATGGTTTGGGTAGAGAGAATTTATTTTTGTGTGTGTTTGTTTTAATGACTAGAATTTTAAACCTGAAATCACAACCTTAATTGCCTCAAGGCAGCTGCTTTTAAGTAAAACTTTATATTGCGACATTAAACGTTACAAATAAGGGTAGGGTTTAATACTAAAATTTCACATAGGGTAAAGGTAATACAGTTGGGACAATGGAGCTGTATTTCTGAAACGAGGTTGTAAGTCCTCACTAAGCTATTTTCTCAAAAGTCTTAAGTTGAGGAGGATTTAAGGATTTATACTGCCTTTCAGCATTAGCTTCATAAATACCCATCTTTTTTGAGCACAAAAAAAGAAACCATTGCTTGGACAATTCAGCACCTAGAGTGTCCTAGATTCTGTGCAATACTTTCAATAAACACACAGGATTTTTTTTCTTCTTCTTGTCATTTTAGGGCTTGTCATTTTAGAAGTCAAGCAGGTCAAACAATTTAGACCCAAATTTTTACAATTACCCCTCCTCCCAATGAGGAAGAATTCCTAATGGTCTCTTGATACTTTTGGGGGGAAATGTGTGAGAGAGACTTTTGGCAAAGTTCAAATAATTTTTTTTAAATTAAAAGGATAATTGAAAAGTAAGTAATAACTATAGGCAGCCAATTTAAGGGAAAAATAAAACCGGGCATGATAGTAAAAATTTGGAGAGAATCCAGGAAATGTCAGGGGGAAAGGCAGCTACAAAATGTATTGAGCACAGTTTGATGAAGTAGGAAGATGAGCTATGGCTAGATATAATTTTATAGTTGTAGGAATGATATGGATAGCAACAGAACAAGGTATGGAAGATGAGGAAAAAAAGAAACTAAGAGAGACATTAAGCAGCAAAAAAGTAAGCCTGATCTCTCCCAGGTCCTTATTTTCAGCATAATGAGTCTTTTTTGTGTGTCAGAAAATGACAGTGTTGTCCTTCAGAGCATGTACTTTGAGTTATTTATCGAGGTGGACATCAAACTATGCCTGCAGTTATAATAATTTGTGTATTTATTGTATCTTTCAATAGATTGTAAGCTTAGTGAGGGAAGGGTTGGTATCTTATTTAAAATTTGTATGTACTCCAGTGCCTAGAACTCTGCACAGAGAAGGTGGTTAATAAATGTCAATTGAATTCAATTCAATTGAACTAGAATTACATAGAATCATATTTGCACTGGTAACCCTTGGTTCAGAACTGAAATTTTGACTTTATATTAACCAGCTTCAAAATCAAGGGTTTTTCAATTGATGCTGAGCAAGATGAGCAGAACCAGGAGAACATTGTACACAAAAACAGCAACATTGTGCTATGACCAACTTTGATAGACTTAGCTCTTCTCAGCAATGTGAGGATCTAAGACAATTCCAAAAGACTAAAGATGGAAAATGCTATCCACATCCAGAGAAAGAACTATGGAGTCTGAATGCAGATCAAAGTACGTTATTTTCTCTTTTTTTGTTTTGTTTTTTCTTTCCTATGTTTTTCCCCTTTGGTTCTCGTTCTTCTTTACAACATGAGTAATATGGAAATATGCTTAATATGATTGTACATGTATAGCCTATAAAAATTACAATGCTGTCTCAGGGAGCAGTGAATGGAGGGAAGGGGAAAGTTTAGAACCCAAAATCTTATGAAAGTAAATGTTGAAAACTAAAATAAAAAATAAAATAAATGAAAAGTAGGTTTAAAAAAAACCTAGGATTTTTCAAGTTATCTAAGTTACACAGTATATATTGTGCTAGCATTGAAATTAGGAAGACCTGAGTTCAAATCCAGATCCAGACTCTGGCTGTATGATCCTAGGCAAATCTCTTTACCTCTGCCCTTCTCAGGTTCCTTACATTTAAAATGGGAATAATAATAGTATCTATTTATTTGCCAGGGTTATTATGAAGATCAAATGAGATAATATTTGTAAAGCACTTAGCATAGTGGCTGTACTAAGCCTAGCAAATAGTAGGCAAATGCTTATTTCATCCCTTTCTCCCTTCTCACACAAATTCCTCTTTGTCTCATGCCCCCACCCATGGCTTAGGCTGGGAATTTCAGAATATCAGGATTTAGCTTACCTTTATCCCTTTGTATTCCCCATTGTCATCCTGATCATTCCATCTCTGTGTGTTTTCTCACATTACCCCCTAAAGACTTCACATAATGTGTGAGGAGAGAAGAATAATCACACTGACCAAGCAGATGAAATTAATGACCAAGAGAACAGCATTTTTAGCCTGAAAGGAGAATGTAATCGGTAGCTTTTATTTTATGACTAGAAGAACAGTGTAAATCAAGCATTAGGAATGAGGGGGGAAATAGCAAATGAGTCTATGGATGGATATTTAATGCATTTTTAATGAATATAAAGGCAGAGCACCCCAAAGTGAGCTCACTAGGATGAGGAAGAACCTTGATATCATGCTCTAGGAAGATCAGTGGAGAGAAGTAGGAATGCTTAGCCTAGAGAGGAGACTCAGGGGAGGCATGCTGCCTTCAACTTTTCAATGGACTCTCATGGAAAAATGAGATGACTTGGCCCTGGGAGCAGAACTAGGATGTAGGGGTAGGAGTTGCGAAGTTGCAGATTTAGGCTTGATGTAAAGAAAACTTTCCTAACAACCAGAGCTATCAAATGTGGAATAGCTTAACTTAGATCTAACAGGCTTCTCCTAAGCAGAGGTCATGACACAAAGTCTTGTGTGACCTCACACAAAGATCACTTTTTGAGTTTGTGGTGGAGGGGAGTTCCTGTTTATCTACAGGTTGGTATAAATCCCCTTGGAAATCCCTTTCACTTCTTAGAATCTGTGTTTTTATGATTCTTTGAGTGAGGGCAAGGGTGGCATGTGCATAACAAGGTGTATAATAAGGGTAATATTTGAGGTATAAAAAAGGTTATCCGCTAGTCAAACTGAACAGTAGATTATTCTTAGGAGGCTAAAGACCAAGGGAGCTCTTGTATGCAAAGTATCCCAAAAATTTTAGTATAGTTTTAAGCTTTCATAGCTTAATAATTATAAATACTCATATCTACAGTAAGTTTTTTTCAAGCCTTTTATGGCTATTGAGAAATTTTATACAGTGTCCCAAAAGTCTTGGTGCAGTTTTAAGCCGTTTAAAATTGCACCAAGACTTTTGGGACACTCTGTATAAAGCTTTCTATATATAGCCAATAAAACATTAAATAAACTTATGCTGATATGAATTTTTATAATTATTATTTAAAATTATGACAGAGTACTCCTTGTAATACTAATAAGATCTTGCATTTACATAGAACTTTAAGGTTTGCAAAGCACTTTACAAAAATTATCTCTGAGGGGTACAGCCAAGATAGCAGAGAATAGACAGTGACCACCCAGAGCTCTCCCCCAAATCCCTGTGAACACCTTTAAATAATGCCATAAAAAAATTCCTGAATCAGCAGAACCCACAAAAAAATCGAGTGAAATAATTTTCCGGTCAGACAACTTAGAAGGTCAGCAGGAAAGGTCTGTTGCACCTGGGTGAGAAAGAAGCACAGCTGAGCAGCAGCAGCGCCTTTTGGAGCTCTCAGCCCACAGACAGTCTGGGTCTTGGTCCTGGGTGGCAGTCCCAGGGAGAGGAGGAACACTAGCCCAACACATCTTGTGCCCTGATGCAGTAGAGCAGGGACCTTCCTCAAAGGGTGCACGTAGTCACTCAGAGACCAGAGCACAGGCCAGGAAAGTAGTTAACACACCTCTCCTTAGATCATACTGCCTTGGAAGAACTGACAACTTACATGACCCTAGAAGTATCTCTAAAAACAACTGCAAAAACCCCTGAAGCTTGGAACAGTACACCCTCCACCCTGGAAGCAGAGCCCTACTTTAACACAGAATTAAAAGTCAAGAAATAGGCTAGGAAAAGAGGAAACAACAGAAAAAAAAATTGTGAACATACAAAGTTATTATGGTGACAGGAAAGATCAAAATACATTCAGAAGAAGATAACAAAGTCAAATCTCCTTCATCCAAAAGCTTCCAAGAAAAATATGAATTGGTCTCAGGCCATGGAAGAGCTACAAAAGGATTTTGAAAATCAAGTAAGAGTGGTAGAGGAAAAATTGGTAAGAGAAATAAGAGTGATGCAAGCAAATCACGAAAAAGTCAACAACTTGGTAAAGAGGCACAAAATATACTGAAAACCATAAAAACGGACTAGGTCAAATGATAAATGAGGTACACAAATTCACTGGGAAAAAAAAAACCCTCCTTAAAAAGCAGAATTGGCCAAATGGAAAAGGAGGAACAAAAGATCACTGAAGAAAATAATTCCTTAAAAAATCAGAATTGAGCAAATGGAAGCTAATGACTTTATGAGAAATCAAGAAACAACAAAATAAAACCAAATGAATTAAAAAACTAGAAGAAAATGTGAAATATTGTATTGGTAATTAAGGAAGGACTTTTTTTTTTTACTGTTTTCCCTTTTAGGATGCTAAAGTGATCAAGTGCCTTTGATTAAGTCTAATGCTAAGCCCCAGGCTCACACCCTTTTGCTGATTAGGTGTGAATCTTTCAGGGCTCTGAGATGGGTATATAAGATCCAAGGTTGGCATTTGACTTTTGGGGCTCCCACTCACTGGATGAGTGGTGCATGACTCTGGGCAAGCCATTGTAACTGCTCCCCTCCCAGCTTTGCTAACTCAGACGTTGGTTTGTATTTGTATGTTTGTAATTTATTTGTGTTTGTTCTGAAGTTCAGGGTGCTGGCTTTTCCTCCTGAACTAAGTGAGTTATATTTGTAGGTTTGATTAAAGTGCCCTTGTTAACCCCTTAAAGTTAATTTCCTTAGTAAAGCAGATCAAAGAACCTGTGTTGGCCTTCCTGTTGTTGGTATTGTGCTGGTCTTTTACACCCCACAACAGCTGCTAGCAAGATTGTTGCTACAAATATCTCATTGGAAAAACAACTGACCTGGAAAATAGATCCAGGAGAGATCATTTAAAAATTTTTGGACTACTTGATAGTCATGATCAAAAAGAGAGCCCAGACATTATCTTTTAAGAAAATATCAAGGAAAACTGCACTGATATTCTAGAAGCAGAGGGTAAAATAGAAATTGAAAGAATCAATGGATCACCTCCTGAAAGAGATCCCCAAACAAATATTCCCTTAGAATATTATAAGCAAATTCCAGAGCTCCCAGGTCAAGGAAAAATAATTTTGCTTCTGCAAGCACCCAGAAAGAAACAATTCAAGTATTGTGGAGCCACAATCAGGATAACACAAGATTTAACAGTTTCTACATTAAAGGATTGGAAGGCTTGAATATGATATTCCAGAAGGCAAAGCAGCCAGGATTACAACCAAGAATCATCTACCCAGCAAAACTGAGTACAATCCTTCAGAAGACAAATTGGAAATTCAATGAGGTAGAGGACTTTCAATCATTTTTTTTTTTTGGAGTGGGGAGGCAAGGCAATTTTGGTTAAGCGACTTGCTCAAGGTCACACAGCTAGTAAGTGTGTCAAGTGTCTGAGGCTAGATGTGAACTCAGGTCCTCCTGACTCCAGGGCCAGTGCCACCCAGCTGCCCCTCAAGCATTCTTAATGAAAAAGACTAGAGCTGAATAGAAAATTTGACTTTCAAATACAAGACTCAAGGAGAATAAAAAGGCAGACAGGAAAGGGAACTCATAAGAGACTTAATAAAGTTAAACTGTTTACATTCCTACATGGAAACATAATACTTGTAACTCGTAAGAACTTTCTCATTATTAGAGCAGTTAGAAGGAGTCTATATAGACAGAGGGCACAGGTATGAGTTGAATATGAAGGGATGATATCTAAAAAAATAAAATTAAGGGGTGAGAGAGGAAAGTACTGGGACAAAAGGAAAGGGAGAGGTAGAATAGGGTGAATTATCTCGCATAAAAGAAGCAGGAAAAATCTTTTACAGTGGAGAGGAAGGGGGGGAGATGAGGGGGAATGAGTGAACCTTTCTTTCATCAGAATTGACTCAAAGAGGGAATAACTTACATACTCAGTTGGGTATAGAAAACTATCTTACCCTACAAGAAAGTAGGAGGGGAAGGGGATAAGAGAAGGGGGGAGTGGGGAGGGATTGAAGGGAGGGAATTGGGGGAGGGGGTAGTCAGAAGCAAAACACTTTTGAGGAGGAACAGAGTGAAAGGAGAGAGAGAATAGAATAAAAGGGGTGGGGAATAGGATGGAGGGAAATACTGTTAGCAATAGTAACTATGAAAAAAGTTTTGAAGCAAGTTTCTCTGATAAAGGCCTCATTTCTCTAACATGAAGAGAACTGAATCAAATTTATAGAAGTAAGAGCTATTCCTCAATTGGTAAATGACCAAAAAACATGAACAGTTTTCAGATGAAGTAATCAACGCTATCTATAGCCATATGAAAAAATTCTAAGTCACTATCAATTAGAGAAATGCAATTAAAACAATTCTGAAATACTACCTTATACCTATTACATTGGCTAATAGGACAGAAAAGGAAAATGACAAATGTTGGAGGGGATGTGGGAAAAATGAGACATTAATGCATTGCTATTGGAGTTGTGACTTGATTCAACCATTCTGTAGAGCAATTTGGAACTATGCCTAAAGAACTATAAAATTGTACATACACTTTGACCCAGCAATACCACTGCTAGGAATATATCCCAAAAGAAATCTAAAAAAAAAAGGAAAAGGACCTATAGGTATAAAAATATTTATAGCAGCTCTTTTCTGGTGGCAAAAATTTGGAAACTGAGGGGATGTCCTTCAATTGGAGAACAGCTGAACAAATTGTGCTTTGTGATTATGATGGAGTACTATTGTGCTATAAGAAACAATGAGCAGGGTGCTCTCAGGAAAACCTGGAATGACTTACATGAGCTAGTGCAAAGCGAAATGTACTGTGTACAAAGTAGCAGAGATAATGCAGGATGATCAACTATGAATGACTTAGCTACTCTCAGCAATACAATGATCCAAGACAACTCTGAATGACAGGATAAAAAGGCTATCTATTCCTAGGGAGAGAACTGACGGTGTCTGAATACAGATTAAAGCATACTGTTTTATTCTCTTTATTTTTCTTGAGTTTTTTTTAGTCTGTTTTCTTTTACAACATGACTGACATGGAATTGTTTTGCATGACTATACATGTATAACTGTATCAACAATCCAGCTGGCAGCTTCTGTGGGGGTGTGAGATCCACCAACAACCAGCACCCAGAAAGCTGCCAGCCCAGGTCCTTTTGATCTGCTTTACTTAAGGAAAGCAACATTAAGGGGTTAATGATCTTTCTTTAATCCAGCCTAAAAGTAACATCCACCTAGTTCAGGGAAAAAGCCAGTACCCTGAATTACAGACCAAATGCAATATGTAGTTATCAACATCTGGGTGTACAGCTGGGGAGCTCATTAGAACAGCTGGCCCAGAGTCACAGGCCACTTCTGCTGTGGCTCAGAGCTCGGAGCTCTAACCTTTGCACTTATATATCCTGTTCAGGGCCGGAGGGCCCTGACCTCACCCAGGCTGGGTGTGGAGAAGTTCCCCACCCCCAATATCACATCAGATACAAATCAATGGCTCCCAATTGTCTCAGTGCTGAGAAATACAAAAAACATCCCACTTTATCTTCCTCACACAAACAAAGGCCAGAATCATTAAAGGTCAACAGCAAAAAATCCCACCTTAATTACTATTACATTAACCTATAATGAATTGCTTGCCTTCTCAGTGGGGGGCAGGGGGAGGGAGAAGAAGGGAGAGAATTTGGAACTCAAAGTTTCAAAAACAAATGTTAAAAATTGTTTTACATGTGATCGGAAAAATTAAATATTAAATAAATTTTTTTAAAAATTCTCTCATTTGGCGCTTAACAACAATTCTGGGAGGTGGGTGCTATTATCATCCCTATTTTTACAAATAAGGAAAATTAGGCAAACAGAAATTAAATGACTTGCCCATCTTGCCCAGGATCACCTATCTAGTAAATGTGTGAGGCAGGATTTGAATTCAAATCTTTTTGATGTCAGGTACACCACTCTATCCATTCTGCCACCTGGCTGCTTCTCTGAGTATAAAAACCAAACCAAACCAAACCAAACCCAAGTTTCTTTCCCACATTCTTTGGTCTAAACATCCTTCTGAAAAACAGTGGTGATGACACATTTTTGATACATTGAAAGATGCTCTGATATACCAAAGGATGCATTTTGTCCCTCTGGATATTCCATCTAACAATGTAGATCCTAACATCTCAATGCCTTCTCACCCTGCATGATTTTCATCTATGTATTTCCATTGATCCTTAGTAGAAAATGCACCCATTGCACTGGGTGCCTTCTTCTGGTTCTTTTATTATCTTTTGAGAATCAAAGTGCCACTTAGCCTGTTTCCTCTCATTTAAGATCCATGGCCAATTCACTTTCTTTTTCAGTTGTATAAACAGTGTACTCAGTAGGACAATGAACAGTTATGGTCCTATTTACTTCTGCCACAAAGTCTTGTATAATTTTTGTGTATGTTTGGGTGACTGCTTTTTTTTTTTTTTAGGAAAAAACACCTTAAGGCTAAACCAGAAGACACAGTAAAATCTTATATTCTCTACATCTTTTGGTCAATTATTTAACTAGAAATATGTGAACTGCTGTAGAAAATAGCTTGTGAATGTCTACCACTCTCTTCTTGTGTTTTTATCTAGCACGTCTTCAATGTGTACATAGATCATTCCTTATTAAGATCTTACAGCAAAAGTGCAGGTTAGCAATTGCCACTATCTTCTTAGTTGCCTTTGGGCAGACAGTGGGCTGGAGGGATGGAGTTGAAGCACTATTTGTTATTTTTTTCATTCTTTTCTATTTCTTTCCTTATTTGAGATATTTTGAAACTCAATACCTGGTTATGTTTAAAATGTCAGTATCTGCAGCTCAAATTTCATAAATATGTATCTGGTAGAATTCACCTATTATTCCTAATTTCATCTTAAATCCTTTCACAACTTCGTAATGTTCAGATTAATGGTAAAAATACAGTCATTTGAGCATGCGCTATATGCCCTATAAGGTTAAAACTAGATGGAGGCTTGTTGAGCCTGCTTCCAAGCATGTCTAATAGTGGAGTTCTTTCTCTACCCCCACTTCAGATCATGCACAGGTTCCTCTGTCTACATCCTGTCAATTTACTGTGTAGTGAAATTGGCTACTGAGACAGAACTGAGTGTACATTTAAAAAGTGTGAGCAGACAATCTCTTGCTTTCTTCCCAGACAACTTTCAAAGAACAGTGCTGTCTCCAGCCAGAGGGAAAGGCAGTTGTTTTAGCCACCTTGTTTCCCCACCTGGCTACTGTGTATCCCCTCAATTCCTGACACCTCTCTTGTAAAGTAGTTTCCTTAGATGGAAACACCTAGGTAACCTGTGACACTGGGAAATCCATTAAGGGGAGTGCCAAGGGATCCAGCAAGGCTATGAGATCTATCAAAGCCATCTATGGTCTCACCAATAGCTCCCTAATAATAAGGAGCTGGTGGTAGCAGTAGCTGAGTCTGGTGAGAAGCCCATGTAATAGTCCAGAAGAATAACCTGCTTGCCTTGCCCAGCAAGGAGCCAGCCAGATGGGCAAGGCACAGACCCTTCACTTGTCCATGACATACATACAGAAGTAAACTTGGGTTCTCTCTGAAGAAAAATACACCCAGAGCAAGGAAATATCCCTTCCCCCAGATAAGTGGTAAAGAAGGAAAGGGGTGTGTGTGTGTGTGTGTGTGTGTGTGTGTGTGTGTGTGTGTGTGTGTTTAGCAGCCAGTTTAAATCTGAATCTGCTCTCCCAAAGAACAATGTGGGTATATAGAAAGGAGACTGTGCCTCCCAGTGTCTGTAGATGTACTTTGGCCCTTGCTATATGTTCTCAGTAAATATTACTTTGAAAGGCTAACTGATGTTAATATATCAATTGATTTTGGGGGAATTTTAACTGATTTAATGATATTGGGAAGCACACCAGTAGGCGCTCATGAATTATAGTATTAGAAAACCCCAGCTCCTTGAAATGAACCCTAGAATCCTGAGGGGAGTAGTAATCAGCCACCCTTTGAGGACCCAAGTTGCCATTGAGTGTGGAGATTGGGAAAGAGAGCCTAGAATTACATTAACATCAAAGATCAAGTGTACTGAGATAGTAGTTCAAATATGGTAGCTGATAGATGCTGATGAAAATAGATCGCTATTTAAACACTAGTGGACATTTCATTTTATGACTTTTCATTGTCTTACTTTGAGTTTTGTCTACAAAAAACAAAAACCATCAGAATGACCTGGTTAATGTACATCTCAAGCCAAGCTCTTAGCAGATTCATCTCAACTCATTTGCTTTCCAATGTTTTGCAGTTTGATATTGTTCATAATCTTTTGTTATCTTTCTTTATCATATTTTGCAGATAAGCTTGTACTCCAAACTGGTATTTCCTTTTACTGCCATATTTCTCTTTGGCTAGATTAAGCATTTGCCTACTCATCCACTTTCTAGAACTCTTGTAGTCATTATGGTGACTGTTTTCATTAGTTAAACTTCTCTAAGAAATTCCAATAGTCTTTACTGTGGTCCATTTTCCTTTTTTCTTTCATTTAATACACTGTTTAAACTGGTTGGTTTGGAGCTAATATAATTACATTCTTTATTTTCTCTTTTTCCTCTTTTTTTCTGTTTTGGTGTTTACTTTGACCTTTGCCATTATTAGCTCATCTGACTATAGACAGATTCTGAAATAATGGTTAGCAGTCACTTGCTATCCATGAAGGTACTGGTATAGTGAATATGGGAGTGAGAGAACTCCCTCTACAGATGCAGGTTCACACCTTTTCTGCAAGGGATAGCTGTAGAGGGCTGCCTACAGCATTGAAAGGCTTAGTGACCTGTCAAAGGTTATGCAGCCAGTATATGTCAGACAGAGGACATAAGGTGGTTCTGGCTTCCAGGCTGACTCTTTGTTCTCCACACCATGCTGCCTCTTGTGTAAAGATAAAATTATTTTTTTAAATGTTATTGTTCAGTGATTGCCATACATAGTACCTTCCGACTCTCTTCTTAAAAGAAACTACTCATGAAGCTCAATTTTGAGGCTTTGTAATAATCTAAAAGACTTTGGCCTCTTTCATCTTTTAATCCCTATTTATGTTCACCAGTGCCCAGTTTCACTTTAAAAAGTCACTAAATATCAAAGTAGATGTTGATTTAATTTGGAGGATTTTGTCAAATCTTCTGTACAGTTGCTGATTTTCATCTTTTGCAACAGATTATGGTATATAACTGTACCAACCATGTACATATATTTTTATGGTGGCCTGCTTGCTTATACTCACAAAAAGTTGAATTCTAATAACATGAGATGACTAAGTGTCCTATAAAATGATATTTCTTGTTCCCATTGGGCACTTGATGAAATCAACTCTCTGGAATTCTTTTTTTCGGCTTTCTGAAGAGAACCTTCCAGTAGTGTTAATTAGTGACAAATTATTACAACACTGATCTTGAAACTTTTTGATTATGCATCACTTTTAGCAAAATTGTATATGCATGCACTCCTAATACTTCTGTTTTTACTTATTTGTAAGTTTTAACCTCAACTACTGTGCTAATAATTATGTGAATTATAAATTTACACAAAATATAAATTTTTAAAGGATAAGACAAAAATGAAATTCTATTTGATCCTAGAGTCCATAGTGAGCCACTGGTTATTGAGTAGGAGAGTGATGCACTCAGATGTGAACTTCAGGAAAATCATTTAGCAGCTAGGGAGAAGAAACTGGAAATAGGGCGACCAGATAGGAGGCTTTTGCAACAGTCCAGATGAGCAGTGATAAGGTCTTGAACTAGGGTGGTGGTGGCCAATTGAGAGGAAGGGACACATGCTAGAGTTGTTGAGTTAGAAATGACATGATTTGGCAACTGGCTGGATGTGTGGTGTGAGGAAATGTCTGGAGTCAAAGAAAAGGTTCAGATGGAGAACCTGGGTGGTTAGAAGAATTTTGGTTCACTCCAAATAAAAAGGGAAATTATGAGAAAGGATGGGTTGGTGTTATGTGTAATAAGTTCTGTTTTGGACATATCGAGTCTGATATATCTATGAGAATGTCCAATAGGCAGTTCCTGATATGAGAATGGAGTTCTCAGGAATGTATGTGTGTGTATGCACATATATACACATGTAGATACACATGCATTCACACATATGCTATATATGCTATATATATATATATACACATGTATATGTATATAGGTATGTAGATATAGCAGTCATCTGTAAAGAAATAATTACTAAAACTATATGAGCCAATGAAGTAACTAAGTGATACATTATACATAGAGGAAGACTGAGATCACAGATGAAGAAAGATAAACAAATGAGATCAGTGTCACATCAATTCCAAGAGAAGAGAGTTAAGTATCTACATACCTAGATCAAGGTAAGTTATATCCTTCCCTCCATGATTCCCTCTGAAGGCCATTGAAGATTGGCTAAAGGAGAAGGTGAATAGAGGAATATTGAAGGGAGTGGTGTAGTGGCAAGCCAATGATTAGCAGGGACAAGTGGGTTGCAACTTATTCTCCCACCCTCCTGCCCTCAATCACTGATCCTTTGGGGTCAATTCACTGCTCATTGAGGGTTATTCCACAGACTAGGGTATCTCAGTTCACATTTTTCTCTATTATTACAGAGAAAATATGATAAGGATGATGATGATGATGATGAATCATGAAACAGACTATCATATTTTCCATATAATCATGAATATTGCTCAGTAGAGTTGCTGCTAATGTTAAGATTTTTAAAAATGTCTTGGTCAAGGTCTCATATTTGACACAATTATAATTTAATTATTTAGTTTGTTAATTATCAACTAGAATTTAATAAGTGCCCTTGGGGTCCATGACACCATATGGTAGGCACTTCACAGAATATAGTGTGGAAATAGTCACTACTCCTGTGGTATTTCTAATTGAAAGAGGGCAAGATGTGCAATTTATACGAGATGTGACTGTAAAGTAATGAGCATAATTTTATATATATATATCCAACTGTTGTCTTCTTTGAAATAGATGCCTACAAAACTTTACAATTACTCTCATTGTCATTGTTTAAAAAATGTTTCTCTAATTCTTCTTTTGGAATTATTTTCAGAGTCGTTTTATGACCCACAAGGAAAATCAGTCTTATTTTATTGTCTCACCACATTTTTTTCTTTATTTACCAAACCAAGTATCACTCAATTTGACCATATATTGTATATGCCACTCTTGGATTTATATAACTGTTGGTTGACTCCAGAAATCAAATGCATTATTAAAGGGAGAAAACTGGTTCAAAAAAGATACTTAAAAGGTCATGCTTTTATCAGGACACAATTGCGATGTAAAATGACTGAACAGCTGTACTTGATTAAAAGTTGTGGCTAGAATAGTTCCTCATACCTCTGATCCATAAATCAACCAATAAATTAATCAGCAAGCATGTATTAAGTACCTTAAATGTGTCAGGAACTGTGCTAGCCACTGTAGCTACGAAGATGGAAAATGAAGGAGTGCCAATTCTCAAGGAACTCACAGAACTTCTTAATTTTCTCTTCAACTCATATATCTCATAGTTAACAATTTCCATGTGATCCTTAAGTTTCTTAAGTACTCCAAGAGCAAAAAAAAAAAAATTCCTCATAAAACTTTGTAATCTTTTTCATTCCTTGGAAACAAATTTAAACCTCATGTGGTGTCATAATTTTCAACACTAGGTCTATGGGCATTGGCTTCCTTCCAAATCAAATGGAAGCTTTCGTTTTGAGTACAAGCAATATACTTATGATAAATTAGTTCACAATTAAAATGGACAGTAGTCCTTTCTTTCTCAGTAGTGGTTTTCCTGTATCAACTAGACATGACTTTGTTGATTATAAGGTTATTTTTACTGTGTTAAAAGTCCAGGACAACCTTTGTCCCTGTCCCAATTATCATTTCACAGAGCTGGCTTTTTGAAATTCAACTTTTCACATATCAAAGCCGCATTTTTCTTGTTATTACATATCTAAATTTATTTAAGCCACCATTTTAGCAAAAGGCACTTCTGTTCTTGCCTTTTTTATAATGAACTAGTGGCAATCTTCCATCAAAAATGTCTATATCTTTGATGTCTTACTCCTTGGTTACACCAACTAGAATGGTCTGGTCTATTGTTCTATCTATTGTTAGAGTATTTGTAGTTTCCTGCTCTTCATAATCTGAAGTAATCTTTTTCTTAACATTTATAGCATCCACTTGGATTGATATTCTAGAACTTTCATTAGCTATGTGTAAAGGCAATCAATGAATGGGAAGATCTTTCCTGTCCATTCACTGTGCTTCGGGGGTGGGGCTCTCAGGGCCTGGGGGGAGTGGCTAGGACTGGAGCCAATAGTAGGTGCCTGAGTTCTGGTCCACATGATGACATGAAGCCTGTGGTGGGAGGAGCCTGCTGAACGGTTGGAGCAGAGCTAAGAGGCAGTTGGTGAGGCAGTTGGTGAGAGCAGTTAAGAATTGAAGGAGAGAGGAACCAGTCAGCTAGCTGGAACACAGCTTGGAAATTGCGGTGGAAGCAGCGGTGACAGCGGCAGGCACTACAAAAAGGCAGGACTGACCATCATGGAGACCGGAGAGTGCTGAGCAGGGCCTTGAGGCCAGTGGGTGGTCTTCTTGCTGGAGGGCCCTGGCATTGGGGGGGGTGGGGAAGGAAGCACCAGTATGGTATGGCTTGCTGCCATAATGTTTTTCTGTGGCCTTCTGGTCACTATTGTGAGATGGCCATACTGGTTTTGGAAGATTCTTGCCAGGATGTTGAACTGGGGACACTGGTCCATGGGTCTGCTACTTTTGAGTTTCAATAAATGCTTTAACTCCTCTGCCTTCTACTTAGAGAACTCCTTATATCCTGCTATTCTGGACCATTTGGGCATATTCATGATTATCTTTGAAGTCATGAATTCTGCCTTAATGATATACTATGTCTTCAATATACTCAAACTGATTAACTGTTTCCAGTAACTCATCAAAATTAGGCATTATTTTTCACATTCAAGTCCAATGAGATACACCTCCATTTTTGACATATTTCTTCAATCTTAATGGCATCTGTTTGTTTGTTTTTTTCCCCAGTTTAACAGTTTGAATATTTCTGAAATCTTTGAAGCTGACTATCACTCTAGTTACAAATTCAAATGGTCTTTCATTTTCTTTGCTGGGTTGAATGAAATTGAATGAAATTGACATACATTTATTGAGGTGTTCCACCAATACCAAATTGCCTTTCTAATCTCTATAAACATTTTTGTCAAGTAACTTCAGGTATTATATTCTTTTATATCTTACACAAATTCTGTATCTAGTACTTTTTGTGTCTTTCTAACACTTTGTTTCCCTTTCCCATTTTAGGCAGCCAACAGGTTAGAAAGCTTCAGATATATTCCTAGCCAAAATATCCCATTTTTCCTCCTTCCCTGAGAAAAATATGGTTTCTTCCCTGAAAAAAAAATCCTAATTTAGGTCTGTGGTTCCACTGTAATATGGTGGTGTACTTTATACTGTGGAGAAGTCTATTGACATAGGTAGCTATTTTTAATGTTTCAAATGTCATTTTATTCCAAGTTAATTTTAATACTTTACCTCCAGATATCCCTTCCTTAATTAATATCATTCTAGGTCTATTAAGTATTCTCTCCTTTGTGAGAGGTGTTGTAATAAAATTCCAATCATTTCCTTGAAATCTTTGTCCTACTAAAAATTTTAGAATGGTCTATATCCTCTGGTGATTTAAAACTGAAAACAGATAACATTTTAATTTTTTTTTCTCATTTCCCTAAATTTTCAATACTATCTTGTAAAATACCCTCAAAATTTTTATCTTCTGCATTAGGTGGCATTTCCTTCACTAAGCACCAGTACTCTAAACGATTTCCATCTGAATTATTCATATTAACCCATTTTTAAATCTAGGGATAATAAATCATATATTAATATTTAAGTATTCAAATAATCAAAATTAGATCACATAAAATGATCTGTCTGATAAAAGGAAAACTTAACAGAAAAATTATTTTTAAAAGTTTTGTTATTTTTTTCCCTAATGGAGACCTGTGACTCTAGGCCTCCAATAAAATCCAAATAGGAAATTTCTCCAATGGGTCTCTGACAATATAAAAGCAACTTCAAAAAACAAACACAAATGAACAAACAAAAACTTCTGAACTATAATCCTACACAACTGTCAGCGTTTGGGGTAGAGGAGAAGGAGAATGGTTAACAGTAGAGATAGAAACAGCGGAATTTGATAGACTATGTGAGGTGAGGGAAACTGAGGCATTGAGGGTAATGCCAAGATTATAAACCTTGGAGACTAGAAGTCTTGTGTGAATGTCTGCAAAACATGTGAATTTTGACAGAGGGCTATTTTGAACACGATGAATCTGAGATGCTTCTAAGCCGTTCAGATTGAAATGTCCAGGAGGCAGTTGGTGATGTGGGCCTGCAGCTTTGCAGAGAGACCAAGGCTGGATATAGATCATTAGAATATGAGCTCCTTGAGGGCAGTGAATGTCTCACTTTTCTACTTGTATCTTTAGTAAGTGCTTAATAATGTTTTTAATTCATTTCTTCATTCATTTAACTCAAGATAATAATTTAAAAAAAAGGAATGCACTGTTCTCTTCCTTCAAAGTCCAAGTCCTCTTCCAGTTCTCCATATGATTCCAGGTCGTTAAGACTTATTGGGCACCACTTGTATATTATTTGTGCCTACATACTGCAATCATAAGGAGGCCTTTTTGTATCTAGACAACCTTGTTTGTGAAAATTTACATTTGATTTACTTAGTCAAATATTCCACAGATTAGTGTTTTCACTTTTGTGTCTTAAATGCCTTTTTATTTATTTCATTTAGTAAAGCTGTTGGTAGATTTTTTAAAAAAGTTTACTTCTAAATTTAAAAGAATATTTTGGCAATTTAAAGTGGCTGGGTCTATATTGCACCAAAATAATCAGGAGAAAAAATGAAAAAAAGTTGATCTGCTCAAAAGTTAATCTATGATGTCAAGAAACCAGTTTTTGATTAACTCAACTGGCTGTTTTCACAATATATAAAGGCAAATTCAGAAAGTAGAGTGTGCTGCCCCTAGAGCTGATGTGTGCTCTCACTGAAGGCTTTAAAGTAGAGATCATATAACCAATTATAGCAAGTCATAAAAAGCATTCCTATTCAGATTCACATTGGACTAGATGATAACTAAGGTTTTTTTCTCACTCTCTGATTCTATTATTCTTTGAAAATATCCAGATGCCTTTGTTATGGAAATTTTGCTTAAAGTTTCCTTTAGTTACTCAGGATTCAGGTGCATTCCTCCTGAAAATTTTGTTTACCTAAAAGTCTGTCTTAATATTAACTTCACCTGACTGAAACTTGTCCCATAGAATGTGAAAATTTACTTAGAGTCTTAAATATTCCCAAGATAAGAAGGAAGAGAAAGAATCTCAACAGTCTAACTCCTTGGCAATATGTAAATCCTCCTCCTCAATCAGTCTATTTGTGAATCTTCTAAATGTAGTTTAAGCTGTGATCTGACTTAGTTTACCCATATGGTGTGTTTGATGAGGTTTGTTTCCTCAGGGTATGTATGATATTATGACTCTGTTTAACTAAGTTTGTTCAATTTTTATGACATTGAACGAAGCGTAGGATTATGGATCTATCTTCTCTTAAACATCTAATGGCCTAAGAGGAATGTATAAGATTGCAAGATGTAAGTGAATTATTTCTCTGTTACTCTGATGTAATTTGTCAGAATCCTCATGATTGTTCAGGTTACTCTGAGGCCTGAACTTATGTCTTGAGCATAATAATAAAACCTATGTTTTTACCTCCGTAATTTCTACAATGGGGTAAATATGTATTTGGCGGCAATTAACCACCATATGAATTCAGAGAGGAGAGATTTCTCCCATAACACTTTAAAACAACTATGCATGAGAGCACAAATGGTGAATGTTTATTGTTGTGGGTTTTTTTTTAACTCAAACTTCAAGTCATTTTCATTTTAGCACTTTATTTGGAGTTGCAAAAACAAAAATCTCAAGAAACAGAACAAAACAAAACAACAAAAAAAAGCCTTATCTCCTGAAAAGTAAAATTATTCTGTTATGTCGAGCTAGTAATGCACATTGCTGTAAAAGGTCACCTTTTGACTGATATTTTCTTCATTGTTTAATGAAGTTATTTAATGTTGTCATAGAACATCTGTTATACTTCTTTAACTATGCAAAACTATGCAAAAACATGAACATCTTAACTTTAATTTTAAATTGTATGCTTTCCTCTAAAATTTACACATAGTCATAACAGAACATATTTTTGTGCAAAAATGTATGAATCGGAGGCATAGCACTAGAGTCTCAGATTTTAGAGTTAGTAGGTACCTTAGAGTTCGTTTCTTTGTCATGTGAGGAGATTAAAGCTCAGAGTAGTAAATTGACTTATACAAATTCACATAAAGAAATGATGTCAGGGATAAGCCAAGAATTCAGATTTTCTGACTCCCTAGCCAGTGTCCTTTCTTCTAGGCAACAATGCTTCCCAACAGAATAACAGTGAAATTTCTATTCTTCCCTTTTAAAAAGCACTCTAACCGGTAAAAGTTGGAATAACAACTATATGAATTACTTAATTCAATGATTTTTACATTCATTTTAATTGAAACATTTCTTTCTCCACATTTCTATTTAATGGGATTTAAGTTCATTCTTCAGTCATCATTTCTTTCCTGAAATTTTTCTGTATGCCTCACCATCTTTTTAAACACAACAAGCAGCTTGGAAGTTGGTATCTCGCAGCACTTGATCCACTGTGCTAAAGGAAAAAGGAGATACCACACTATCACACGAGCTAGCCTTAAAAATAAATTTCACCTGTAGAATTTCGCTAAATTCCACTTTATAGAAATTTAAATATAGAACAGTATTCAATAGTCATAAGGAAATCATTAGGTACTACATTTCCAGTTATAACAATTAGTTCTAAAAACACTAGAAAGTCTTTCCTAGTCAATGGTTTACTTAGTTTAGTTTAATTTACTTAGTTTACTTACCTTAGTTTACTTAGAGACAATGGTGGTGTCACACCCTGCACACACCAGGGCTTTGTATAGGCAGTTGGTTGTTTTCCCCTTTGACCTAGTAGTGTCTTAAAAGAACAAACAAACCAACCGAGCATTGCATATATGGTTCTTCATACTTCTGTCATGAGGAGGATCTTACTGCACTTTGGCTACATTTACAGTAATTTGATTGAAAGTTGTTTTAGTTGAATTCACCAAGTAACTATTCCTTATGGCTGTGTGTTACCAAGTCACTGATTTGACTTCCCCTGCTTCCCTTCCATATTAGATTTGGCCTGTTTCTGGCTTCTAAGACCCATTAAATCTATCTCCTTGCCTTGATCATCTGAGAAACTTCACGCATTTCCACATATTCCTTCATGCCTGGGAACATGGGCTTCTCTTTCCTGCAAATCATGGAATGGGCCTGGCCCCATAGTCAGAGATCTGCAAAAAACTGTGTTGATCCTTAATAGGAATGTTAGTTGACAAATGTCTAGCACAACACTGCTATTAGCATGGCATTGTGGAAAGTGCAAGACATTGGGTGTCAGGAAACAGTTCTCACTGTCACTAGTCACCTAACCTTAGGCAAATCTCTTCACCTCTATGTACTTCAATTTCCTGCTCTGTAAAATGATGAGGTTAGACTAGGTGAACTCTTTACTGTCATCCAACTCTGGCTTTCTGTTGTTACTCAGATGTTTTTCAATTATATCTGACTCTTAATGACCCCATTTGCGGTTTTCTTGGCAAAGGAACTGGGGTGGTTTGCCACTTCCTTCTCCAGCTCATTTTACAGATGGGGAAATTGAAGCAAACAGGATTAAATGACTTGGCCAGGATCACACAGCTAGTGTCCGAAGCCAGATTCATATTCAGCTGACACCAGACCCGCTACTTGTAATGTTAATGGAATAGGAAGATCTTAACAGTCCATTAATAGGCGTATGTGACCACAAGGGTTCAATCACAGCTGTGACACATGCTGAGTCACACAGAACATACTGGGGGAGGAACTTGCGTAAAGGGGAAGCTTGCGTAGGGGGAGGCTTGCTTGCAGGAAAGCTTTGATGCCTTTTGGTACTAAACTCATTAGGCACTGAGTCACAAGGATTGTGATGCCTTCTGGCTCTGAGAAGTACATACACACACACACACACACACACACACACACACACACACACACACACATATATATTCTGAGGTTGGTATTTTACTTTGGGGGTGTGCTTATGAGAAGGACCTTTTGATTCCCTGGACAGGACTCTGAGTAGTCATTTGTTCAGAGCCTCCTGACTTCTCAGATGTATCTGTGGGTCCCCCTATCCGGTGGTATATGTAGGTGGTTTTATTACTTTGTTTGGCCAGCTGGAGCCCTGTCTGTTGGTCTTGGTACTAAGTTCTCTGCTTGTATTTTCTCCACATTCAGGGTGCTGACCTTTCCCCTGAACTAGTTAATGTAACTAAAGATTGTTGACCCCTTTTTAAGATAGCTTTTAGTTATCTTTCCTTCAAAATTAGATCAAAGAACCTGTGCTAGCAGGCCATCCTAGATGTGCCTGGGTACTTGCATTCCGGTACTCTATCGACTCTACCACCTAGCTGCTATGATTCCTCATTAGAAATATTTTCTGTCTTTGACACCTAAGACCAACACTAGTAGGTAGCACAATCAATTCCAGGAGTGGTTTTGAATACAGACAAAAAGAAAGATGTGAACTAGATGAGCCAGAAACTGATTGCTAAATGAAAGTATTTATTGTCACTTGCATAGGGAATGAACTCTCCAGACCAATGGTAGATTCTTTTGTTAGTGGGTTGTCAGAGGTGGGAGGAGTTTATGATTTCTTTTTTCATATTGTTCCTTGTCCTTCATATCACAAAATTAAAATATTTCGAAAACAGAAGGGACTTTATGATCATCTCATGCAATTCCTTTCTTTGACACATAAGAAAACTGAGGCCCAGAGAATTTTGGTAACTTTCCCCAAGTCATAGGATTATATGATTGTAGACCAAAAACAGGGAAGGACCTCATGTCCAACTAGCCCAAATGTCTCATTTTATAGATGAGAAAGATTCAAACCCAGGTCCTCTGCAGAGCAACAATAAGTAAGTCAGATCTTCTAGCTTTAACTCCAATGAATATACTATACAATATAGTAGAAATTGAAAGTGATATTAGCCAGACTGTTAAGAAAAATTCATAGTACAGATCTATACACTCAAAACATTTCTGAAATACAAGGACAAAGCTTTTTTAGTTATTTTTTAATAGATACCCATTTAATGAAATTAAGGGATGAGAGAGCAACATACTGAGAGAGGGAGATAGGGAGAGATAGAATGGGGTGGATTATCTCGCATAAAGGTGGCAAGAGGAAGCAGTTCTGTGGGAGGAGGGGAGAGGGCAGGTGAGGGGGGAATGAGTGAACCTTGCTCTCATCAGATTTGGCCTGAGGGGGAATACCATACATACTCAGTTGGGTATCTTACCCCACAGGAAAGAAGAGGGAGGAAGATAAAAAAAAAATAAAAGGGGGGGGGATGATGAAGGGGAGGGCAGATGGGGGTGGAGGTAATCAAAACAAACACTTTGGAAAGGGGACAGGGTCAAGGGAGAAAATTCAATAAAGTGGGATGGGTTGGGAAGGAGCAAAATGTAGTTAGTCTTTCACAACATGAGTATTTTGGAAGGGTTATACATAATGATACATGTGTGGCCTAGGTTGAATTGCTCAACTTCTTAGGGAGGATGGGTGGGAAGGGAAGAGGGGAGAGAATTTGGAACTCAAAGTTTTAAAATCAGATGTTCAAAAAAAAAAAGTTTTTGCATGCAGCTAGAAAATAAGATACACAGGCAATTGGGCGCAGAAATTTATCTTGTCCTACAAGAAAGGAAGGGAAAAGGGGATGAGAGGGGAGGGGGTTGATAGAGGGACCGGCTGACTGGGGATCAGGGCAACCAGAATATATGCCATCTTGGAGTGGGGGGGAGGGTAGAAATGGGGAGAAAATTTGTAATTCAAACTGTTGTGAAAATCAATGCTGAAAACCAAATATGTTAAATAAATAAATTTAAATTAAAAAAAATAGATACACATTTAAAAAAACCTCAAAAATCAAACAGGGAACAAACAATAGCTTGTCTGAGTTGCTGATCTGTGTTTGTGGCCAAAATGAGTCTTATATTATCTTGTCCCTCCTTTTTCCCCAACTTAGAAGCCATAAATGAGAGTCACTTTCCTCTCAGGGTTCATAAGCTCAGAGTTAGTCCAGGGGTGGGGAACTGCCACACATGGCTCTCTATCTAGGTCCTCAAGTGCAACCCTTTGACTGAATTCAGACTTTACAGAACAAATCCCCTTAATAAAAGGATTTGTTCTGCAAAACTTAGACTCAATAAAAGGCCACACATGTGGCCTTGAGACCAGCTGTAGGTTCCCACCCCTGAGTTAATCCAATCCTTCATTTTGTAGATGAGGAAACCAAGTCTGAGGAAAATAAGGTAACCTGCCCAAGGTCATGTAGGTAGTAAATGTCAGACACTAGATTTAAACCTAAGTCCACAGACTTTGAATACAACATACTCTCCACTATGCCATGAATTCCTACAATTCCTACAATTCCTGTAATTTCAGGCCATAACAAGTGCTACTTGTCCATTATTCCCTACCTCCTTTTTTCTCCTTCGTAAACTTTTTTTGCCACCAAACGTAGGAGAAGAACCATGAGAACCAGTCCCAGAAGTTCTAGTCAAAACAATCAGGACAGTTTCCTGTTCCTTTTTTTTTTTTTTTTAAATGAGATGCTCACAAGTTGACTGGCACTCGCTGAAGAGCCACATGTATAATTTTATCCTTTATTTAAATAATTGCTTAGAAACCAAGCACTTAAAACATTTGTTATTAATTTACAAGATATTTAGACAATAGGACAAATGATCTTCCAGAAGAAACAACTTTTAAGTTTAAGGCTGATTAATGTATAAGCAATCAGTTGCACTGAAAATAAAAACAAACCCTGAAACTAATGTGACGATATGCCGATCTACTTCATTTTAGTGTTCATACCGCAAGTGTCTGGGTTCACACATTGTTCTAAATAAGAGCTTAAATCATTGTAACTATTCATATAATCCAAACAAAACATTAAAGAGGAGCAACAAAATTAGAAGCAATAATGTTCTTTGAAACCATATTGTTTATCCTGCAGCATTCAAGAAACTGAAATATAACTAACCAGCTAGTGTGATTCATAAAATTCAAAAAAAAATACCAAGGTCTAATTATTTTTAAAATGGTATTTAGCTCATAAAGGTCACTTCTTGATGTTAATATAAGCAGTCTGAAGTTTATTAAAATTATTTTTTTGCATGAAACTAAGTACAGCTGAGAAATGGCCTTTCTGATTACAAATAATTTTTTGTTTGTTTCTAGCTATATTACAGTGTTGAAAATAGAGTTAATGAATCAAAAAGTTTTTGGTTTTGGTTTTTTAGAAGCTCCACAAACATTAGAACAAAGGGTGGGGGTCCATTATTGGCACTGCAAAGCAGGAGGGAGCAATCTTTCAAAAGTAAGATACCAAGATGTTAATCCTTGCTCTTCTATTTTGCCTGGGCAGTGTAGTGGGATATGTATTCTTTTCTGACTGAGGAGGTAGGCCTGTACAGTAGGACTTTAACAGATTTTGTAGTCTTGACGCGTAGGAGTTGAAGCGGAACATGGTTCTGATGAAGTTTAAACAATGTCAGACAAGCAAGGAGCAAGACCAGTCAAAACCTGTGGCAAAGCTGAGGCCAAGAGTGTGGTCAGGGCTGAGGGCCCCAGGAATGAATAAGCAGAGCGGCAGACTGGAACACAGGCACAACCATAGATCAAGACAGTGGACGAGGCAGGATTTAGTGCCACAGCAATAGTTATGAATTCTAGAATGGCTCAGGTCGTTCAATCTATCAATTAATAAACTTTTATTAATCACCTATTATGTGCCAGGCATTGTGCCGTGCTCAGGGTTTTTATGGGGAGATAGTATGGTGCAGTGAAAGTAGCGCTGTATTTGTTAGCGGAGGACCTGGATCTTCAACCCACTATCTGGGTATCCCTGGACAAGAAAACTCCTCTCTTGCTTATCCTCAATTTTCTCACCTCTAAAATGAAAGTGTTGGACTAGATGATCAAAGTTGTTCCTTCCAGCTCTAAATCTATGCTCCTTTGAACCTATCTAAAGGGGGGGGGGGGTCATCTTTTTAGACCTTAGAAGGCAATGATATATCGTGGTGGGCACTGATTTCTTTAGCAGTAATAATAACAGCTAACATATAGCACCTACTATTTGCTAGACACTGCACTAAATGTTTTACAATTATTATCTCATTTGATCCTCATAATATCCCTAGGAGTTGGTGCTATTATTATCCTTATTTTACAGATGAAGAAACTGAGGCAAAAATGTTAAATTATTTACCCAGGGTCACACAGCTAGTAAGTGTCTGAGGCTGGATTTGAACTAAGGTCTCCCTGACTCCAGGCACAGCTTTCTCTATTCACTGAGCCACCTAGCTCTCCCCTTCAGATCAGTGGAAGCATGTTCAGGCCCCATCTATGCCCTCTGTACTTTTATTTAGTGTTTTCTTATGTTTGGAGGACCTATTTCCACTTACTGAACTCCTAACAGTACTTTAAAAACTAACACAGGCAGAGCCAAGATGGCAGCTGGAAAGCAGGGACTTGCTTAAGCTGTCCCCTAAATCCCTCCAAACACCTGTTAAAATGTCTCTGAACAAATTCTAGAGCTGGGGAACCCATGAAATAGCAGAGGGAAAGAGGTCTCCAGCCCAGGAGAGCCCAGATGGTCTCTGGGAAGGGTCTATCACACAGTGCTGGGAGCAGAGCGAAGCACCTAGACAGACCAGATCCGGAGTCAGCCAGCCAGAACAGGCCTTGGAGCCATGAATTAGTGAGCCATGGCAGTTACCAGACATCTCAGCCCACAAACCCCAAAGAGCAGCTTAGTGGGAAAGTGCGGGATTGAGTTCAGAGCGGTTGGACACCAACCAGCCCTAGGGGTGGCGGAGGTGGTGCAGTGGTGGCAGTGGCAGCAGCAGGAAGCTCCTGAGGCTGCCTCCAGAGCTCCAATGTGAGCTGCTTCCTGAGTCCCTGGCTCAAACAGTGGGAGGAATCTAGCAGAGGATCAAAGTGGGAGTGCAGGGAGTGCCTAGTGGGCACAAAGGCAGATTCTCTTCTGTGCCCTGCTTGGATCTGTATTAGGATCCTGGTTGGTGGTTCTTGGGGGAAGAGGAGTGCTGCTATGACAGAGCCTGGAGTGACAGTGGAGTAGAAGTAGCTCTGAAAACAGCAGTGCTTGGACCCTAAAGCTTGGGACAAAGTGCTCTCTACTCTAAAAGCAGTCATATCCTGACAAAAAACTCGAGGCTCAAGTAGTTGGCTGGGAACATGAACAGGCAGCACAAATGAACTCAGACTCAAACTCAGACTCAGACTCAAACTTTTGATTCCTTTTTTGCTGACAAAGAAGAGCAAAACACACAGCCAGAAGAAGTCAACAAAGTCGAAGAGCCTACATCAAAAACCTCCAAGGAAAACATGAATTGGTCTCAGGCCATGGAAAAGCTCAAAAAGGATTTGGAAAAGCAAGTAAAAGAAGTAGAGGAAAAATTGGGATGAGAAATGAGAGTGAAAAAGAAGTCAATGACTTGCTAAAGGAGACCCAAAAAGTACTGAAGAAAATAACACCTTAAAAAATAGACTAACCCAAACGTCAAAAGAGCTCCAAAAAGCTAATGAGGAGAAGAATGCCTTGAGAGGCAGAATTAGCCAAGTGGAAAAGGAGGTCCAAAAGACCACTGAAGAAAATACCACCTTAAAAATTAGATTGGAGCAAGTGGAAGCCAGTGACATTATGAGAAACCAAAATATTATAAAACAGAACCAAAGGAACGAAAAAATGGAAGACAATGTGAAATATCTCATGGGAAAACCACTGACCTGGAGAATAGATCCAGGACAGATAATTTTAAAATTATTGAACTACCTGAAAGCCATGATCAAAAAAAGAGCCTAGACATCATCTTTCAAAAAATTATCAAGGAAAACTGCCCTGATATTCTAGAACCAGAGGGTAAAATAGAAATTGAAAGAATTCACTGATCACCTCTTGAAAAATATCCCAAAAAGAAAACTCATAGGAATATTGTCACCAAATTCCAGAGTTTCCAGGTCAAGAATAAAATACTGCAAGTAGCCAGAAAGAAACAATTTGAATTTGTGGAAACATAATCAGAATAACACAAGATCCAGCAGCTTCTACATTAAGGGATCGAAGGGCTTGGAATATGGATATTCCAGAGGTCAATGGAGCTAGGATTAAAACCAAGAATCACCTACCCAGCAAAACTGAGTATCATGCTCCAAGGCAAAATATGGATTTTCAATAAAATAGAGGACTTTCAAGCTTTCTCAGTGAGAAGACCAGAGCTGAATAGGAAATTTGACTTTCACATACAAGAATCAAGAGAAGCATGAAAAGGTAAAAAAGAAAGAGAATTCATAAGGGACTTACTCAAATTGAACTGTTATGTTTACATTCTTACACGGAAAGATTAATTCATGAGACCTTTCTCAGTATTAGGGGAGCTGAAGGGAATATAGACAGAGGGCACAGGATGAGTTGAATATGAAGGGATGATATCTAAAAAAAATGAAATAAATTTAAGGGGTGAGAGAATAAAGAGGGAGGGAGAAAGGGAGAGATAGAATGTCGTAAATTATCTCACATAAAAGTGGCAAGAAAAAAGTTCTGTTGGAAGGGAAGTGGGGGCAGGTGAGGGGGAATGAGTGAATCTTACTCTCATGGGATTCAATTTGAGGAAGGAATAACAAACACACTCAATTGGGTATCTTACTCCACAGAAAAGTAAGGGGAAGGGGATAAAAAAGGGGGGCTGATAGAAGGGAGGGCAGATAGGAGGAGGAAGTAATCAAAAGCAAACACTTTTGAAAAGGGACAGGGCCAAGGGAGAAAACTGAGTAAAGGGGGACAGGATAGGACAGAAAGAAACATAGTTAGCCTTTCACAACCTGAGCATTGTGGAAGTGTTTTACATAATGATAGATGTTATCTATGTTAAATTGCTTGCCTTCCTAGGGAGGGTGGGTGGGAAGGGAAGAGGGGACAGAAGTGAGAACTCAAAGTTTTAAAAGCAGATGCCTAAAAAATGTTGTTTTTTTGCATGCAGCTGGGAAACAAGATATATAGGGAATGGGGCATAGAAATCTATCCTGCCCTACAAGCAAGTAAGGGGAAAGGGGATGGGGGGTTGGAGTGGGGTGAAAAAAGGGAGGGCTGACTGGGGAATGAGGCAATTGAAATATATGCCATCTTGGAATGGCGGGGAGGGTAGAAATGGGGAGAAAATTTGTAACTCAAAATCTTGTGGAAATCAATGTTGAAAACTAAAATATTAAATAAAAATGATTAAAAAAAACAAACAACAAGAAAAAAAACTAACACAAATGCCTCCTTTGATTCCTTCAATAGCCCTAGTCATGAGTGACCTTCCCTCCCACATGCATTCTTTAGCCCCTTCTCTTATCCAATTCAACAAGCATTTATTAAATACCTACCATGTGCCAGAAACTGTGCTGAGTAGTGAGGTTATAATGAAAAGATTCTCACTGCACCTCAAGGACATCATATTTTATAGTGAAGAAACATTTTTACAGATAAGTGAATACCTTACATAAAATAAACACAGTAATTTGTGGGGGGAAAGGGGATAAGGAAAAGCTCTACTAATTGGGAGAATTAGGAAAAGCTTATATAGACGGTAGCAATTCAAATCTGCCCAGAATAAAGGATAAGATTGTAAGAGGTGGAGATAAGGAGGGAGAAAGTTCCAGGTATGAGAGACAGCAGGCAAAGGCATAGAGCTTCAGATGGGCCAGTTTGTTTAAAATAAGAGGGCACAGGTTGAGTAATGAAGAAATCACTCTGGAAAGGTAGCCTGGAGCCAGAATGTAAAAAGTTTAAAATACCAAAAAAGAGGAATTTGCATTTTATACTAGAAGCAAAAGGAAGCCTGTGGAGCTCTAGAGCAAAGGAATGGTGGTCCGATACATGCTTTAGGAAATCAATTAGGCAACCGCATGCAGGATGGATTAGGGTTGGAAGGAAAAACCTGTGAAAGGCAGGACAATTAGGAGGTCTGTGCAGTAGTTCAGATAAGAAGGCCTAAACTAGAACAGTTCCTGTGGGAGTGGAGTAAATGGCTTGGATGTAGGAAATTTTGTGGGGATAGAATCAACAAGACTTGGTAATTGATCACATATAGATAACGAGGGAGAAATTAGGAATGTCTAGTTGGCAATTGTTCTTGAGCCACTAGAGCCAAGGGTGTAGATGAAAGTTGAATGTGGGAGTTGAAAAGCTTCAGTACAGAAATGATACCTGAACCCTCAGGAGATGATGGGTTCACAAAGAGAAAGAGAATAAAATTTATGGAGATAATAAAAGAAAGTCTTGGACACAGCTGGAGTGTACACCTGTGAATAAAGGGTTGCACATGGATAAATGATCCAGCAAAGGAAAATGTGAAGGATTAGCCAGACAGGTAAGAGGACAACCAGGACAGAGTTGTACCATGAAAAACCATGGAGAGAGAATCCTAGAGGAGAGGCTGTCGACGACTGTAGGAAGCTCATGAAAGAAGAGGACTGAGCAAAGGCCATTTGACTTGGCATTTCTAGTGTTCATCCTAGGAATCTCGATGAGAGAAGTTTCAGTGGCACGATGGAATCAAAAGCCAGATTGCAATGAGTTGAAAAGTGAGTGAGAGGTGAGGAAGTAGAGGTAATGAAATGATTCTTGGAGTTTGGCTGTGAAAGGGAAAAGAGATATAAAACAGCAGCTTGTGGGGATATCAAAGCTAAGTGAGGTTTTTTGGTTTTGTTTTTATTTTTTAAGGGATGAATCAGACCTGGAGAATTTTCTAGGCAGCAGGAAAGGAAGTGGACAAAGAGACATCGAAGATTAGAGTGAGATGATTATAGATTGGGCAAGATATGAAATCCTGGATATGACCTAAGGACATAGGCTCCAGAGCATACGAAGAAAGATTGACATTGGCAAAAAGAAGGGTCACCTCTTCCCCAAAGACTAGAATGAAAACCATAGAGAATTGAGGAAGATGTTGAGATTTTAAAATGGCTTACTATTTTTATTTTCAAGTAATAGCTATGATGATGAAACATGCCATATATCCTGACAGAAGTGATGAACTTAAAATGCAGAAAAAGAGACATACATTTTTGGACATGGCTAATTTGGGGATTTCTTTTGCTCAACTACGTTGCTTTACACTGAGGGATTTGAAGAAAAAAAATTGCTTCATGATCATGGGGTTTGCAGGGAGGTCAGTGAGAGAAGTGAGAAGGACAGATTAATTAAAAAATACTTGTTACTTGAGATGATTTTAAGTATGGAAATAGAGAGAAACAAGAGCTCATTGATGAGGGCCTAAGTTTTATCCTTAAAGCATGAGGTGAGATATTTTGCTGAGATGGAGGAAAAAAAGGTGGCTTGAAAAGAGGTAAAGATAACATATTAAATAAATACTCTTTATTCTTTATATGTTCTGCATAATTTATTTTTGTATTAAAGTTACTTATCTGTTTGTGTGTTATCTAGACAATCCTACTTCTTCCAGGCATCGTATCACTTAGCCATCCAAGACAAATGTGTATAGACCTTTTTAAAAAAATCTTGTGTTTGAGGAAATGCGTTCCTCTGCTCATCTTAATAACCACTTCTGTTTGTTAAAAGATTTTAGCCATATGGCCATGGTCAGTCAGTTCAACCCCTTGGGTTTGTTTTGTTAAAAACAACTGTAACAAATGCCTAGTGTGATTTGGTTCTTCAGATGACCTGAGTAACTAAATGCCTAACGGGTGGCTATTTTGTCTCTGTTCAAAACTAGATCACACAGGCCATTTGCCAGCCTGGTAGCTGAGTAGTTGATTTACAAATAGTTTTATTTTTGTCCATTGTTGATTCACCCCGTAATCCTATGTATGGTATATAATTAAATGGAGGAAAAACTAAACACACAAACTCAGCAACAACAAAACCTAGAAAATACCTATTCAAAATGCAAGTATTAAAGCTACTTCCATTGCTCCAACCTCTTATGTCTGCGTACAGCATGTTGCTATTCCTCCTATCTGTGTAACGTTGAAGAGGAAGGTCTCCAGGAGAAAGCCTGGAACTAGAGGAAGGATGTGAATCTCAGCTCTGCTTCCTAATACCTGTGTGACTATACAACCAGGTGACATAACCTCTCTGGATTTCAGTTTCTTCATCTATAACATAGGAAAACTTTATGTCCTCTAAGGTCTCTTTCAGCTCTAAATCCACAAGTCACAAGACTAGAACACCAGCCCTCATCTCTCCCCCAGACTCATGACCTAATTAGATTGCTATACCCTTTGATTCTGTCACTTTCAATTAAAACATGTAGAAAATCGAGCTCACAGTGCTCTTTCTCAAACCCACCTTTCTCCTGTCTTCTTCCCTATCAGCTATCACCTGGTCATCTTTTCAGTCGCCACGCTTGGAAACACCTTTTTCTTCATTTCTCATATTCAGTCAATTTCAAATTTCCCTTCCTTCATACTCCCACTACTACCCCCCACCTCATTGCCTCTCGTCTGGACTAATAGAAAAAATTAGACTATCCTTTTGATCTTCTGCCTCCAATATCTGTCTGTCCTAGTCCTTTATACTCAATACTTTATTACTTAGAGTATTCTTCTAAAAGCACAGCTCTAATCTCTTCATTCCCTTATTCAAAAAAATTTTAATGGTTCTACAATGTCTACAGAACAAATTTTGGTATTCAATGTACTTCATGATCTTTCCCAACCTACCTACCTTTCTGGTTTGATCTCCTACTATTCTCATTATATATTCTAAGTTTCATCAAAGCATTCCCCTCACCACCCACTTCTTGTGTTCCTAAACTATTGCAATTATTATGTCCCATCCTCTCCTAGGAATGTTCACTAATATTTCCTTCTGTCAAAACCCTATGGTAACATGGCTAATATGAGAATTTGTTTTGGTTGACTATGCAAATTTGCAACTTTTTTGTTCATTTGTTTTCTTTTTTTTTCTTTCTCGTTTGAGGGGGAAAGAGGCAGGAAGGGGAGAATTCGGAACTGAAAATAAAATAAAATTGAATTTTTAAAACCCTATGGTAAAACATTAGCTCATCAATAAAGCTTTTTCTGTCCTCCTCAGACAAAAGTATTATCTTCTCTGTTTTTCCATAGCTGGGAAAATCTAATCCAACCACCTCCATTAACAGACTAAGGAATTTAGGCTCCAAGAGGACCTCCCTAAAGAAAGGAAGCAGGGTTAGAATCAAGTTCTGGTCTTCTGACTCTAAATCCCTGTCTATTTCTGAAGAGTAAAACTAGGGTTTGATGGTAGGAAGATGAAAAGAAGGTTGGAGAATGATAAATCAGTTTAATAGTTAACTGACTAAAATGGGGGGGGGGGGCAGGGACTAAGTGTTCTCTAAGATCTCTTTCAGCTTTAAATCCACAGTTATATGATCCTGTGAATCCCAAGTTTAGGTCACTCTCTTTTGATGAGGCTTAGTGTACTTGGTCACATCCTACCTTGTGTTATAGATATTTATGTATATGTTCTATCTTACTTAATGGTTATAAAGCTTCTTAAGTGTGTGGACAATCCTTTGTTCATCACTGTATTTCACAAACTCCCCCCTCCCCCCAGTATAGCATTTTTTACATGATGGAACCTCAAAAAACACTTGTTGGATTGAATTTTCACGTCAGTTAGATTATGGAAAGGTATTTCTAATTTTCAGTTAGGAAAAAATGCTCCTAAACTAGGCATAGTGATACACACCTGTAATCCTAACTACCAGGGAGGCTGATTGGAGGATCTAATGAACTTTGGAGTTTCAATGGGTTAAGAGCAAATAGGAAAGGAGGAGGGAACCAGGCTGCCTAATAAGGAGTCAATTGGCTCAGGTATGAAATGGAGCAGATCAAAATTCCTGTGCCAATTGATAGTGAGATTGGGCTGTTGAGTAGTCCCTGTACTTCCAGTCAGGGCAATATAGGAAGACACAGTCTTAAAAAAAAAAAAAAAGCAAAGCACCTATATGTCCATAAACTGGAAATTCATTCTACGAATAGTTAAAAAGGCAATGTATTTTTTTAAATCAATGCCATAACAATCAGTGATTATGTCTCATATGTAACTCTTGAATCCTATTTTTTAACTGCATCTGTTACATTTGGGCTGCTTAGTACTGTTTGTACCTACCGAAGACACCCACAATCTCAAAGTAATTATGAGATCAGGGGAACTATTTTAAGTATGGTGCTTCCTTATTAATTCCACGTCTAGCAACTGGATGCAATCAGCAATAACCAAGACATTGTTATTAGGTTATTTAAACCTAAACCATTTTCATGGCCCATGAAAGGTAGGAGATGCCATGTTTATAGATTTCTTAATAACAATGCATGTATAAATATTATCATTTTCACCAAGGATGGGACCTGTTGAACAGAAATAGGAAAAGCATTCTCAAGGGTGCTACCATTTTTTTTCCTATGTGAGTTTCTTTATATGACTGTCACAGCTTACAATAAAGTAATCTGATATGAATCTGCAGAAGCAAAAAGGAATGGAAGTCACCCTGAGCTGTGATAGCAGCAAGGTGTCAAAAAGAACAGAGGAGACTTAGAAGAATATCTTTCTTTTCTAGTGTGTGAACAGTTAAATAAGAAGCTCAAATAAATCAACTAAGCAAGTCAGTGGAAATCCTTCCTTGGCCACTATTATTGTAAGATCTCAGTTCATATTCTAACTGAGCTGAATTCTTCATCAGAAATTAAATGTCAAATGAATATAATCCTATTGATCTGACATTAACTCATAAAATTATCTGCCAACAGTCTTCGGGGCAGCACCCTGATACTGACTCTCTTTTCTCCACAGTGCTTTGAAAAATAAGCTCTGTTTTTCTCTGCATTAGAAATAATATTATATGAATCTGGTATAAACTTGGATTGTCATTGCAGACTTCTTATAAGATGTGAGTTGGGCAAAGCAATGGAAATATACAAATGTAATTCAGCCCCAGGTGTTTTTTTCTGAAAACTCTATACCAGGATTTGGCGGTGGAAAGGTGAAAAGAAGGATGAACAATAATCACTCAAATTCCATCAGTTTAATATTTATTATCTAACAATGTGTTAGGTACTAAAGATGGTTTATTATCCCTCTCCAGAACTGGAACAGTCATTTATTATTATTCTCTAATGAGAGTTAACATGCTTTCAAAGAAGGAAGGTGTGACCATTATGTGATGAGACTGATTTAATGAAATCCAGGAACCAGACTGAAAAGTATAGCAGAGAACTGTTGATCGAAGATCCATGGAGGCAGAAAAAGCAGTGATATTGTCATCAATATATACTACAGACCACTGAGACAGAAAGAGAAAATAACTAAGAAATTCTGGAAACAAATTACAAACTTGGGATGGTGTCACCATATTATTGTAGAGTAAGGATGGGATCTCACCCTGTACTACAACCCTTCAGAAAAAGCCCAGAATGCTCAATTTCAAATTCCAAAGTATAAACCAGGTATAAATAACTAACCTAGAGAGGAATACAAACAGTGCTTGTAAAGAGGATGATGAGGTTCAGAAGTTGGGTTGGCTGAAAGAATTCAGTAGGCAGATATTCTCCTAGTCTGATAGAGAGCTTTATTGACCCAAAAGCAGTGGGCTAGCCCTGGAAGAAGAACTAATAGTTTACAGGAGGACAGGGGTTTGCTTCTAAGCACAACTTTTGGGCACTTAGCCAAGAGTTCCTCCATGAATAGTTAATCATAGGGAAAGAGGAGGCAGGAAAGGGAAGGAGGTGTGCTGAGTACAATTCAAAGATGTGGTCACAAATCAAGGAATTAGCTTGCACCATTTAGTCCAGTATGGACCAATCACAGAGTATGGACTAAGGAAGCAAGGTTTTTGTTATCTGACAGAGCTTCCTTTTACTGGGCAGGGGTAGACCCTCATAGTTGCTGGGAAAAAGTTAGCCTCAAAGGTTCCCATTCTTCCTGGCCAAAAGTCAGCCTCATCACTTAGATCCTTAGATTAAAAACAGATGATACCACAAAGGAGCTATCTTGTGATTGGTTGAAGATTGAGCTATGCTTCTTGAGCTTCATATAAAACCAGCAAGTTAGCTTGGAGCTGACCCCTTGAGAGGAAGAGAGTTCCAGTGTTGGAAGCTGAGAATACCAGGCCCCAGAGAGGGAATTGATCTTGGGAGGAGGAGAAAGTGTGTCATCCTCTCCCATCTACCCTCCTTTCCCCTCACCCCCATTGACCCTGACCATACATCCAACCAGGGATAGAGAGATACGCTGAGGGAAGAGGACTCCCAAGAAGAGGCAACAGAATATCCAGACACAGAGTTGAACAGGTTACAGTCTTTTGAACTAGGAAAGGTCGGAAATTCTGAAGGTGTCCAAAGGTAACATCGCGCCTGGAACAACTGTCATTGGTCACAGTCTCTACACAGGGAACTAAGCGATACAAACTAGGCACCCTGAAGAAAGGCAGCTTCAGGGCAGTCACTGACCCTCAAGCCCAGCAAAAAGCAATCCCTAAGGGAATTTTATGGAGACTCTAGGAAAGGAGAAAACAACAATAATCCCCAATAATGAGGAGCTGAGTTACCCCTTTGCCACATGTATTCTCTCCACACTTGCCTCTCTACCTTTTCTGTCTTAAGTTTGAGCCCATTTCCAAAATTACATTAATTTCTTTACTTACAGCACTGATATAAAAATTATCTCATTTGCCAAGGTTATTATAAAGTGAGATGATGGGAAAGGGGCTAAGATCAATGAATACATGAAAACCAGCAACAAATAAATTATTAGATTAGAACTACTTCATCTCTAATTGAACTAAAATCAAGAGGAGATGAAATTGAAAACAACTAAAGTTATGTAGGAAAGGAGGTTTCTTGATTAAAAAAATGATGCTCTTAGAGGCAGCCTGGAGCAGAGAGCTTTAGGCAGGTCAAGCAAAGGGACAAAGACCCTTCCCAGGAAAAGCCATAATTCCCTTGAAGTTACAGTCCTCCAGTTAGGGAGGTAAAGGATATGTGGCCAGCAGGATGCCATTTGAGCAGCCTCCTGAAGCTGATAATATTCATGAGAAAAATATATACCAGACAATATAGATTGAATGAATTTTCCCTTTCAGAGAAAAATGACTTAGTTTAATCAAAAGAAAGAGGGGACAGAGCCAAGATGGCAGAGGGCAGGGACTTGCCTGAGCTCTCCCGAATTCCTTTCCAAATACCTTTAAAGTAAAGTTAACCTTAAAACAAATACTAGAGTATCAGAACCCACAAAAAGACTGAGGGAAACAATTTTCCAGGTCAATATGACTTAGAAGATCAGCAGGAAAGGTTTGTCACACCAGGGTGAGAGTGGAACTCAGTCTAGTACAGGGTGCTCCAGTGCAAACGAGGCCTCAGCAAACCAGGATCAGGCCTTGAGAGCGACTGAATCATGAGTGGCAGTGACTGCTTCTGGATCTCTCAGGCCACAGGCAGCAAGGGGGTTGGGCAACTGGCAGAAGGAGATTGCGGTGGTCCCTTTGCTCACACTGGGTGCAGGACTTTGTCGCATTGCCCATACTAGGATCTGGGTTGCAGTCCTGGATCTCAGTCTCAGGGCAAAGGGGAAACTAACACACCCAAGCTTACAGCCACAAGGAAGCAGGGACACTGCTCACAGTTCAAGGGCAGAAAAGAGTGCTCATGGTCATTCCCAGGAATATTATAGCCCAAATTCCAGAACTCCCAGGTCAAGGAGAAAATATTGCAAGCAGTCCAAAAAAAAAAAAAACCAATTCAAGTATTGTGGAGCCCAAGTCAGGATAACACAAGATTTAACAGCTTCTACCTTAAAGAAGCAAAGGGCTTGGAATATGGTATTCCAGAATGCAAAGGAGCTAGGATTACAACCAAGAATCACCTACCCAGCATAATTTAGTATAAACCTTTCAGGGGTGAAACAGTAAGGCAATAAATACAACATCAATGATAATCGTGAATATGCCTATGTAGTTCTGTATCTCAAAGTATGGGAAACTCTCCATACAGAAGGTAAAAAAAAGTATAACATTTATTCAGACACCAGAAAATCATATCCCAGAACCAAATGTTCAGCTCCCACAGCCAGTGAGACCACTTTATCATAACAACAAGGAACTTACAACACCATATTACAGCCTGGAAACTCGCCATCCCAAAACCTCTCTGACCCCCTGCTGGGGTCTTCCCCAAAACAAACTCACAGTACAGCTAAGTCAGCCTGTTCAATTCTAACAATCATGAGGGCAGCCACTAGCAGCTACCAGCAGTCATAACATCTTTCTCTCTCTCAGCATTTCTTGTGACATAACTTCCTTTTCCTGTCAGGAAGCTTCTCCTACCATGTAACTTAGGCTTCCTGTGATGTAGGTACGTCACATGGCCTATTAATGGGTGAGAAAGATCTTCAAATCTAATTGCTACTGGGTGGGAGGGAGGGGGAGAATGGGTATTCAATGAAATAAAAGGCTTTCAAGCATTCCTGATGAAAAGACCAGAGCTGAATAGAAATTTTGACTTTCAAATACAAAACTCAAGAGATATATAAAAAGGTAAACAGGAAAGAGAAATTATAAGGGTTTCAATAAGGTTAAACTGTATATATTCCTACATGGGTAAATGACACTTATAACTCCTAAAATCTTTCTCATTACTAGGGCAGTTAGAAGGAGTATACATAGACAGAATGCACAAGTGTGAGTTGAACAAGATCGGATAATTATCTAAAAAAATAAAATTAAGGGGTGAGAAAGAGGAATGTACTAGGAGAAGGGGAAAGGTTGCTGTAGAATGGGATACATTATCTCCATAAGAGAGATGTGAAAGAGCATTTATAATGGAGAGGAAGATGAGAGAAGTGGAGGGGAACAAATGAACCTTACTTTCATTGGAACTGGCTGAAATAGAGAATCACATACACATTAACTGGGTATAGAAATCTATTTAGCCCTATAGGAAAGTAGGAGAGGAAGGCAATAAGAGAAGGATGGGGCTGATAGAAGGGAGGGCAGATTGAGAGAGGTAAAAGACAGAAACAAAACATTTTTGAGGCTGAACAGGGTGAAAGGAGAGAGAGTAGTATAAACAAGAGGAAAATAAGATGGAAAGAAATATGTAATTATTGTAACTGAAAAAAATTACAGATAAAGACCTCATTTCTCAAATATATAAAGAACTGAGTCTAATTTATAGGAATAGGAGCCATTCCTCAATTGATAAATGGTCAAAAGATATGAACAGGCAGTTTTTAGACCAAGTGAGCAAAGTTATCTATAATCATATGGAAAAACGCTCTAAATCACTATTGATTAAAGAAATACAAATTAAAACAACTCTGAGCTACTATCCCATACCTATCAAATTGGCTAGTATGACAGAAAAGGAAAATGACAAATGTTGAAGTGGGATATGGGAAAATTGAGACACTAATGCACTATTGGTGAAGTTGTATAACAATTCAACCATTCTATAGAGCAATGTAGAATTATGCCCAAAGGACTATAAAACCATGCATACCCTTTGACGTGGCAAAACCACTACTAGGTCTGTATCCCAAAGAGATTTAAAAAGAAAGGAAAAGGAAAAGGACCTATGTGTACAAAAATATTTATAGTAAATCTTTTAGTGGCAGCAAAGAATTGGAAGTTAAGGAGATGTTCATCAACTGTGGAATGGCTGAACAAGTTATTGGATATGATTATGATGGAATAGTATTATGCTATAAGAAATAACAAGGGGCAGTTAGGTGGCACAGTGAGTAGAGTGCTGGCCCTGGAGTCGGGAGGATCTGAGTTCAAATTCTGCCTCAGATACTTGACATACTTACTAGCGGTGTGACTTTGGGCAAGTCACTTAACTCCAATTGCCCTGCCTTCCCCCCTCCAAAAAAAAATAGCCAGCAGGATGCTCTCAGAAAAACCTGGAAAGACTTCCGTGAACTGATGTAAAGTGAAATAAGCAGAACCAGGAGAACATTGTCTACAGTAACAGCAATATTGTACAGTGATCAACTGTGAATGATTTAGCAATTCTCAGCAAAACAATGATCCAAGAGAATTCTGAAAGACATGATGAAAAATGCTACCTATATTCAGAGAAAGAACTTATGGCATCTGAATGCAGATCAAAGCATGCTTTTTCTTTGCTTTATTTTTCTTGTCTTTTTTTGGGAGGGGAAGTAGGGGCCTGTGTTTTCTTTTATAACATGATGAATGTGGAAACATGTTTTGCATGACTGCACATATATAACCTATATCAAATTGCTTGCCTTCTCAATGAGGACGGGAGGACCCGGTGGGAGAGAGAAAAGTTGGAACTCAACATTTTTTTTAAAATGTTAAAAATTGTTTTTGCATGTAATTGGGGGAAAATAAAATATTAAATTTTTAAAAATCAAAAGAAGAAGTCTCAGATCTAATCAAAGGGAAAATTCCCCTAAATCTCTAGTTTAGCAAGTTGGGAATAGGGACATTATTTGAGTTCTATACACTGACTTCTCAGAGTATTCCTCATCTCATGGACCTATAGAGATATTGGAATTACACATCAAGCTAGAAAAGCCAGGATTTCTCTACTCTCTTCACCAGTTGCCACAACACCTCATAAAGCCTCCAGGCACTGTGTAATCAGTCTCCCCCAAAGAGGAGAGATTCCCATACAATTGGCCTTTTGAGACAAAGGTTACACTAAGGAATGAAAATCTCTGCCTGGAAAGAAGAGGACTCAAGAGGCTATGTGATCCCTATGTGATGGAGTGTTAGACTAAGAGTCAGAAAGATATGAGTTCCATTAGCAACTCAGAAACTTTGCAACTAGATTTCCAGTGCTGATGGAAAACCCATTTACCCTCTCTGAGCTTCATTGTCTAAATGCTATTATTTTTCCCCTTTATACAAACTGAGGCAAAGAGAGATTTTTATTTAAATGACTTGCTTAGAGTCACAAAACTAGTATCTGAGACAGGGTTATGAACTAAGGTCTTCCTGACTCCAGCACCAGCATTCTATCCACTCTATACCACCTAGCTGCCTATGAGAATAGTGTTAGCAATACTTGGCACTCATAATGAGTTGAGGTGGTTGAGAAATTTTAAGGATATTGACAACAAAAGTCCTTTTTTAAAAGTTATACTGCAGAAGAGATCTCTACGTAGTCCTTGGGAATCAGTGTGCTCAATAACTTGAGATATTCCTTAACAAAAAAGATGTTTGCTATATTCCTTATAGTATAGAACAATTTTCTTGTGATTCCACTCAATTGAAAGACTTTTTATCTTTCCATAGAAAACAAAGAATCTGATCTTCAGTGTGCATGTTGTTTTTATGAGCTTTCCCAGAATCACATCAAAACAAAATTACTACCTGTTCCTAGGAACAAAATTTTGACCTGAATATCCTCTTGCAGCCTGAATTCAAGTAACCTTGTCAACTTTTTAGATAGAGAGATATCTATGTTAGATATCTCTATTACATATCATATATATATATATATATATATATATATATATATATACACATATATGTAGTATGGATCTATTGATTGGTAGATATGTACAGATGATATATATATATAAGATATATCTATACGTGATTTAGATATATAGCATTTTAAATATGTTTATTTCTGCTTGGTGACACAGAAGATGCATTAATTCAAAGCAAAAGGTGTTAATTAATTAGCATTACAAAATATGTGACACACCACCAGGGAAAGTGGACACATGAAGGGCACATGAATGACCAGAGAGTATCTAGGTAGGGATGATACATGCAAGAAACACCAATGACCAGGGAATATACACACTGCAGTATAGATGAGAGTGGGAGATTTGTAGTTAGAGGACAGGGGTTCAAGATCTGACTCTGCCAGTCCTGCCTCTGTGACTTGGAGTGAGTCATCTAACTTCTGTGGGTCTTATTTTCCTTATCTGTAAAATTATGGGGGTTGGATGACCTCTAAGGTCACTTCTGGCTCCAAATCTATGATCCTCTGGAAGTGACACTTTTGGTTGAAGTGACTTATGTCTCAGAAGCCTTAGAGCCAGCAAAGAATAGTATTAGAGCAGCTACTTTTTCCATTGAGTTTTGGCCTTCTGTTGGTGTTTTCTTTGCTGTGCTGCTCTTTGTTGATGTCTCCATTGTGCTTTTTTCTCTTTGGTGTCTCCGAGGTTGCTTCTGTTCTCTCTATTGTGTGCTTCTCATTGGCTCCTCTCTGCTGTCATCTGATAGATTACAGCTACTTTAAAGCTTCTTCCCCATATGGACAAAGGTCTGCTGGCTCTTTGGCTACAGCCCTAGGAATGTCTTGTGCTCTTTTGTGAATGTAGACCCCTGTCAGCTGCATGTGCTGGACTGGCTAACTAGAAAAGCTTTTAGACATTTTTACTTCTCTTCTTTGAACAACTCAGGGGCCCTTAGCCTAAATTTATATCCGAGGTATGGTAAGAAATTCCTTTTAACTCCTACCCTGGGCCTTGGTCAGGCAGGGGTGGGTGGGGGTGGGTAAGTTTCCTTTTGAATCATATTGGCGACTCCATTTACCAAAACTGCAATGTAGCCTATTTGAAAGCACGGACTTTTACCCTGGTATCCCCAGCACTGGACACAGTGCCAGGCATATATAGTAGGCATTTATTAATGGTTTATTGACTAACTAAATTGAAATAATTTCCATTTTATCCAGCAGAATTGAGAAGATACCTAAAGATGAGTAACCCTGATCTCTAAGAAAAAAAATAGTAAAAATGAAAAAAAAAATAAGAAAAAGAAAACGCCTTTTGAAAGTTCAAAGAAGAGGTAAGGAAAATTGTGACCATTCTTACACTTTGAAAGTGAGGTATCACAGTATAGAAGGAAAGAGGATGAGCAGCTTGGGAGTTAGGCACTAAGTGACATTCTGTATGTGTGTGTGTGTGTGTGTGTTTAATGTTTTTACAACTACTGGAGAAGAGCAGGTTTATTTACCTCATTTGGAAGTAGAAAATAGTCCTGGCAGGCATTTTATTGCCTCAAACATATGGTTCTCAAAATGTCTATGACACCTCTACTACTTTCTTTTGGAAGGCAATCTATTGATAACATCTGACAACTGAGTCAAAGACACATGCTTCTTAACCTTGGTGTGACATTTTGGCACACCAAGATAAGGCCAGAGATTACTTAGACTTGGGATCTGTGACCTTGTGTCTTTAGAAATTATTAGTGTTCAACAGAGTAATATATCTTATGAAGTCCAGTTAGAAAAGCACTGTACAGCCATAAGGTAATGACTTTAACTTATTTCCCCTGAAAAGATGCTTTATTAACAATTCTTTTTGATATTGTATAAGACACTAGTCAGCTGATTTTAACTTCTTAGATACCAGACATCAGTTGCCTGTCACCAGGGTGAAACTGAGATCAGGCTAATCTAGGGGAGAACCCTTCTCCAGAAAGCAAGTACTGTATCACCAAAAAACAAACAGTCTTCTCCCAGCCTTGAAGAAATCTTTTAGAGATAGGGAGCAATCAGTTAACATTTATAGCAACCAAGTTCTTCCTCTTTCTCTGGTTATGAGAAACAGAAGTGATTTTGCTTCCTGAAAGGAAATCGGCTTTATGTCATATATATATATATATATATATATATATACACATATATAAGTATGTGTATATATATACATATATGTATATATATGTATATGTGTGTATATATATACATATATATGTATATATATATTTAATATATATATATATATATATTAAAATCTTTGCTTTGTAATTTACCAGGAGCTGTTTACTATAGCTTTCTATATTCCACTTTAAAAGACCCTGGTCTAACTACTCTAACAAATGACAGTGTTTTTAAAATGTTATTTAAATCACTTTAATTATTTTCTCTCACCTTTAAAAGGCATGAGTGCTTCATTCTACACCACAGAATGACTAAGGCTATGTAACATTGATCATTCCTACTTATAAATATTTAAAAGTGGAGTACCAATATGAAACTGCTAGTGTTTAATGTGGCTCCCGCTCAAGTCTAAATAAACAAATAAATTAATGAATTAATGCATAAGTAAATAAAGAAATAATGAAAAGTGAAGGTAAAATCATGCAAAGAAATGCCAACGAGCTTGTGGCTAAATGGGGCACAGTATTTATAGAGACGTGGATTAGGAAATTGAAAATAGTCATTTTAAAACTATCCTTTGAATTCCTTTTATCCTCCCACTTTTCATCGTGAGGACTTTGTAAAGTGAAAGAGTCTCTAGCAGGTCTAAAAAAAATAAAAAGAAATCACAGCACCAGATATTTAGCACTAATTTTATTCCATTTTTAAGACTCTTGGTTCCTAGGATTTTATTTTATTCATCCAGGTTCTCCCAAGAGTAGAGAGTGGGTGTTTCAAATCACATATTCGGGCTTCCAGTGTGTGACTTGAAACTGCACCAGAAATTTCTAATCCGATTTCTAAAATTCTGACCTCTTTTAGCTTGGAAACTTCTATTGGACAAGAACCATGATTCTCAACTGTCTCTCTCTCTCCAAAGCACCTCCTACCATTCTTCCTGGGTGTGAATACACCTTGAGTTTTGATGATGGTAGTGGCCATTGCTACGCTAGTTGTACAGCACTAAGGCATGAAGGGGTAGTGGAAAGAGCACTGAAATTGGAAAGCAGTGACCTTAGGATTAAATCCTGGATGTATTACTCACTCACTGTATAAATTCGATGAAGTCACTTCCCTTCTCAGTTTTCTGACATGGAAGATGAAAAGAGCTTGAGCTAGATGTTTGCTAAGGTCTCTTTCAACTTCAAGTCCTATGTATCAGAGTCAATTATGTTAATCTATGTTATGTATATGTTATGCATAATTATGTTAATTTTATGTTAATTGTGTCCTATTTATACTGCATATAGCTTGCTTTGTTTCTTCCTATGTTGTATCCCCCATCAGACCATAGGCTCCTTCAGGACAGGGACTGTGTTTTGCCTCTTTTTGTATACCCAGCAATTTGAATAGTGACTGGTATGCACTTAATATATGTTTATTGATTGATTGATAGTAAAACAATCCTCCTCTGAGATCTGCTTAAATTTTATGTGTGTATGTATACATACATATATACATATATAGGGAAGAGGAAGAAAATAATCCAAAATCAAAAATACACATATATACATACACATATATATGGATAGGGAAGGAAATAATCATACACACACACACACAGACATAGAAACACACACACACACACACACACACACACACACGGAAGGGGAAGAAAATAATCTAAAATCACAATAAGGAGTGGGATTTGTGGCTAGAATTCTCCAAAATAATAGTACTAGCTCACATTCTTAAAACATCTTAAGGTATACAAATTCTTCAAAACTTCCTGTCAGTAGGGTTAAGACTGAACCAATGATTTAATTCATTTTGGGTAGTTGAAAATGATGAAGAAACTCTTTTTCCCAATGCAGGTCAGCACCTTCTCTGCAATTTACTGCCTTGGAGGACTACGTAAAGCACAGAGAAACTAATTCACTTGCCAGAGGTCACACAGCCATTGTGTATCAGAGTTCGGACCTGAAGCCAGGCCTTTCCGACTACCATTTCTATCTGCTGCACTGTGCTGCCTCTCACCTGGAAGTAGTGAAAGTAAATGATTACCCTATTTTACAGATGAGGACCCTGAAAACTGGAATTAAGTGACTTGCTGAGTATCACACAGCTAATGATTAGCAGAACTCAGGCTTCTACCGGGTCACTCCTGACTGTGAAACCACTGCTCTTTTTATTCCATCTGATTCTAATCTTACTAGCTCCTCTGAGTTTTTTCATGACATTTCACACAAGTGATTCTGCTACAGAGAGTTGCACTGAGATTACTGTTTAATTGACCTATTTTTTCCCTTTACATTTGCATCTGATGAATTCATGCTTTTTTTTCTTGCCAAGTCTTACCACACTCTACCTAGTGAAAGCGATGAAAGTCTATTTGGGATTAGCAGAGCCCCAACATTCTAAATTAAAATTTCTTTAAATTGTGACAACAGAAGCAACACTCCTTTAAAAAAAAACCCACATGACTATTCAAGGTTTTTAACCTCATGCTCAAATACATCATCCATTTTCATATTTTACATATTTACATATTAATAGATAAGTCAAATCACTTCTTTATGTTTCATCCAGGTCTACTTCGGGGAAGTGTATGTAGTAGCAGAGAGACAAGCATTACACTGAAAATGATCATTCCTGAGTCATTTCAAAATTAAAGATATGAATTAAGATAGAAGAAGAAAAAATTTATATGGAGGGGAATCAATACTTTTTTCTTTAACATGCACAAACTAGAGAATTTACCACAGCAAAAGGCAAGACAAATTAGATTTTTAAGAGGGTTAAATGTGAACCCTAATAGCATTTTAGAGATTACTGTTATTTTTATTCTTTGACATTTCAGTTCCAACCTACTTTTCAACGCCATAAAATACCAAATGTACAAAGCCAGGAGTAAATGGAAAGCCCGCTAGGCAACAAGAAATTCCTCTTATGTACAACACTGAATGATCTCCAAGCTTTTAGAAGCCTGTGTTGACCTTTCCTTGCATCATTAGGTATTAGGCACTGCCAGTTCTGTAGAGGTGATACACTTGATGCTTTTGAAAAGGATCTAAATAAAGAAACTTTTCAGAAAGAGAAGCAAAGATAGGTTGATTAATTGGGATAGCAACCAGAGGACTGACATCACCCCCAAGAAGATGTACAATTTCCCAGAAGGAGGGATAGGCAAAAAAAAAAAAAATCTTGGGAAAAGAGAGAAAAGAAACCAGTCTTAAGTGTCTGCGGCTTCAGACCTCTCTGATCCAGCTGAGCTTTGTAGTCAGCATGGTTGGGAGATACAGAATCCCTTTTTGTGTGCTTCCCTATCTTTGGTCTTGAAGGAGGAGTCTTTAAGACCAACAGCAATATTCCTATGCCTACCCTGTGTTGTTTTCTAATTGTTTTTAAATTGCAAAAGAGGTGGGCTTTGAAGATTTTTCTTGAGTAGTGGGACTCGATTGCATTGAATGATTCACACTCTAAAATCTAGGCATGCTTGTGACAGTAGCAAACATCTGGGAGATAGTTAGCCAGGATTAAGGATGTAGTCTCTGATGACAGAAAAAAGTGGGACTAAGTGACCTAAAGTTATGGAATGAATGACATAGCTCATGCTGGCAATTGGTGCCATATGCTCATCTCAGATGACATGAAGACATAGGTTCAGATTTTGCTTCCAGTGTTTACCTTTGAGATCTTGAGTCATTTTTGCCTCCCTGGGCAAAAATAGTTTCTGTAGTTTCCTCATCTACAGAATGAGAGAATTTGATTAGCTAGACTCTTCCAGATCTAGATCCATGATGCTATGATTTCCAAGTCTGAATTTTTCCTGTCTAGCTTATCTCCTATTCTTCCCACTAAAGAACCTCGATTCTTCCTCATTCCCCTAGACTTTCAGCCTTCTTCTGACTCAATTTGAGAGCGTGGACACCATGGTCATCCATTTTGAGAAAGGCCACACTTATTAGCAGGCTAGAATCTCTCATTTATCTCTCTTATCCCTGTGCTTTAATTCCTCTTCCTCCCTCCCACCCCCACTCCTGCCCCTAGCCAATGCTGAGCCATAGGATAAACTGGACCATCTGATTTCTTCATTCCTAATTCCAGCTCGCCGAGCAATGCTAAAGAATACCACAAAACCATGCTAATTGCATTCACTATAAATTCAGTTATGTTCGCTTTAGCTAGGCTCTCAATGTTCCTTGGAAATCCTGTCATATCTCCAGGTGACTGTTTATTGTATTCCCCACTGCAATTGTTGAAAATATTTTCCTTCTTCTTAAAGGTCCAGCCCAAGGGGCCTGCAACCTTTTAAGAGAGATGACCCACTTGGGAAGTAATAATTTTAGAATATAATTTTTTGAGAGGACTATGTGTATATGAGCATGACTGTGCATGGATTTGTTTGTGATCATATTTGTAGCATCAAACATGAACACATATATGTGTGCGTGCCAGAGAGATGTTATACTAACTTCACTTTGATAAATTTGTGACCTTATCACTACTGGTATTTTCTCCAACAGTATAGGTCAGAACCCATCCCCATTTTCTGATTCTATGTAATTTTTATCCACAGAGACAACATGGAAGAATTCTTTTATGACCTTATGCAAATTATTTGCACTCCCTGGGCCTCAATTTCCTTATATGAAAAATGAGAGAGTTGGAATAGATGGCCTCTGAGATCCCTTTCAGTGGTAGATCTAGGATCCTCCTGTAAATCCTCTGTAGGTAATATACCCAGTGTGCTAGAGGATTCCTTTTATTCTCTTGACATTTCAAAAATACTAATAATAAAATTGAGTTATCCATCAGTTATCCATAACTTTCATAACATGACCAAATCGTTTCCTTTTTCCATCATACATTTCTCTGAGGAAATTATTTACACTGCTCAAGGTCACACATTGGAAATACACTATGGCCTTCTCATATACCTTACTTCTTTCCATTGCTCATTTGGGTGACCCATAGCAAGCTCCTAGCTAGTCTCTTGGCTTCTGGCTTCTCCTTTTCCTCTTTTATTAGAGAATATGAGCAAGAGTTACATAGGATGAGGAGGCATGTAAAGATTGTATCTACTCCAAAGCTATCAAAGTAAGGCCCATAAAGATAAGACTTATAGTATTCTAACTTCTCTAGCTTTTCAGAACATCTGATATATCCTTTTATACATAGTGGACATTAAATAGGGAATATCTACATTTGGCAGGAGATGATTCTGTGGTAAAAGTGTGCTTTGCCTACCTTGAGATGATGAAAAACATGAACTTCTCAGTGGGGCAAAAGATGAACTTATAGCCTTGCTATCTGCCTTGCTATTGTAATATCCAGTTCACTTGACCTTACCAAGTATCCTTATTCAGCACCCCAAAGAACACCAGGCCTTATCACCTGCCCTGCAGCTGAGATCCCTGGTTCACTGGGTCTTATTGTATGCCCTGCAGCTAACTAGTCTTATATACATTGTCTCCTCCTGTTAAAATGTGAGCTCTTAACATTAATGTGTTGTTGATGAATCAATTAGCTGATATAAGCATTCTTAAAAAGAATTTGGAACTATACTTAGAAAGGAATTACACCCTGTGACCCTGTAATACCACTGCTAGATATATGTTCCCAAGGAGATCAAAAATTGAGGGAAGGAATTAATATGAACAAACATATTTATAATAACTTTTTATTTTTTAAAATTTTCTAGTATTTTCTCCTCCCCACCTTTTTCTCCCTACAAAAACAATTTTGTAACAAATATGCATAATCAAGGAAAAATTAATTCCCATATTGTCCATGTCTAAAAATGTGTGCCTCATCCTGTATATTACTTAATCACTTCTTTGGCAGTAAATGGTAAGCATTTTTTCATCATTTATCCTCTAGAGTGTTGGCTAATCATTTCAACAACCCAAGTTCTTAAATCTTGTTCATTTTTAATGATGTTGTTATGTTATAAATTATTCTCCTGGTTTGGCTTACTTCACTCTGCATCAGTTCATACAAGTCTTCCTAGGTTTCTCTGAAGCTATCTTTTTCTTCATTTCTTAGAGCATAATAGTATTCCATTACATTTATATACCATAACTTGTTCATCCATTTGCCAATTGATTAGATGCCCTTAATTTCCAATTCTTTTTTAAAATTTATTTTTTTTTAGTTTTCAACAAATATGAGATTTTGAGTTCTAAATTTTCTCCCTTCTCTTCCCTCCCCACCCCTCCCAAGATGGCATGCAATCTGATATAAGCCTACATTTACATTCATATTAAATATATTTTCACGTTAGTCATCTTGTGAAGAAGAATTAGAACCAATGGAAGAAACTATGAGAGAGAACAAAGAAATAAACAACAAAAAAAAAGAGTAAATAGTATGCTTTGATCTGCATTCAGACTCCATACTTCTTTTTCTGGATATGGATAGCATTTTCTCTCATGAATCTTTTGGAGTTGTCTCAGATCCTTTTATTGCTGCAAAGAGCTAAGTTTATCAGTTACTCTTCACACAATGTTGCTATTACTGCATACAATATTCTCCTAGTTCTGCTCACTTCACTCAACATTAGTTCATATAAGTCTTTCCAGGTTTTTCTGAAGTCCACCTGCTCATCATTTCTTGTGGAACAATAGTATTCCATTACATTCATATACCACAACTTGTTCAACCACTTCCCAATTGATGGGCATCCCCTCACTTTCTAAATCTTGGCTACCACAAAAAGAGCTGCTATAAACATTTTTGTACATGTAGATCCTTTTCCTATTTTTATGATCTCTTTGGGATACAGACCTAGAAGTGGTATTGTTAGGTCAAAGGGTATGCACAGTTTTATAGCTCTTTGCGCATAGTTCCAAATTGCCCTCCAGAATCGTTGGATCAGTTCACAACTCCACCAACAATTAGTTTCCAATTCTTGCCAAAACAAAAATAACTGATATAAATAGATTTTTACACATAGGACCTTTTCCTCTCTTTGTTCTTTTTGAAGTAACTTTCCCAGTAGTGATATCACTGGATGAAAACCTATGCAATAGTTTAGTAACGCTTTGTGCAAAGTTCCAAATTACTTTCTAGAACAGCTGTACTGATTGACTGCTCTACCCAAAATATATTGATGTGCCTGTTTTCCCAACCTTTTTTTTAAAATAGAAAATACCTAGAAGTAAATGTTAGTGCTCACCAATAAATTATGACTTATGAATGTGCTCGAACATTGTTATGACAAAAGAATTTAATAAAGGTATATATTCAGAGAAACCCATGAAGACTTTTAGGAACTAAGGCAGAGTGAAGTGAGTGAAAAAAGGACAAAGTTAATAAAATCATTATAATATTAAAACAATTTTGGAAAACTTAATAACTTCAATCAATGCAATGAAGTGGGCATTCAAGGGTCCAGGAGACTGATCATGATTAACCATGCTTCCCATAAGAACAAGACTTAGATTTTCAGACATTGCCAATGGGTGAATCTGTTGTGCTTTACTATGCTTGTTATAAGGAAAGATTTGTTTTGTTTTTTATGGGGAGGTGGGGAGTGACTTATGGGTGAATTAGAGAGATAGGAGTAGTGATACCAAAAAAAAAAATAGGGATTAAAGAAAGAAAAAGTGTGTCAGGAACACACTTTAAAAATACACAAAGAAGAACAAAATAAAGTTCAGAACATGGACACAAAAGCAGTAAAGTGTTGGTATTACTATGTTAAGTATAATATAATGCTTTTAAAATAAGCTGTTCATAATAGAGATTCATGTTTTCATATTTTTTCTTTTTATATATGGATAGATTCATGTTTATTGATGTCTATAAAGTATATATATATATATATATATGCATATACATACACAAACACATATATGTGAGCTCCTTCTGAACAAAACTGGCTCATTTTTCTATTTGCACCCCCAGCATTTAGTGCTGTTTGGCACATACTAAGTACTTAATACATGTTTAATTTTTTCATTCATTAATTCACACGCGCACACACACACTCCAAAACACACGGAGGTTATGATGTCTTTTAGAAACAGGTGTTACTTAATGTCCACTCTGTATAAAGGGCTATGTTAAGTGTTCCAGAAAGGAAAAGAACAGAAGATATAGTTCCTGTCTCCAAGGAGTTCACTTTGATAGATCTGTAATCACATCAATATGGGTACTCCTTGTAATGGTATAAATAGAAACCTGCCCATGTGTTTTCATCCACTTGATGTGACTCTTGTTCACATCCTCTCTTACTATAAATCCTTCATCGGGTTCTATCCAAACTGCTGGGGACTTTTTGGATTGCTTGACCTTGCTGGGATACCAATTAAGGATGCTAGGGATAGCTCCCTTCCTCATTCTCACTACATAATCATCCCTCCTCCCTATCTAATTATACATCTCAATGAGGGTATTTTTAATGTCATTTCTCCAGGGAAATCCTCCATTAGTTATATATTTTGGCTTAAGCATGCCCTCCCTATGATTCTCTATTGTCTTTTGAACAACTCACAAATTTAATTCTTTGGAGACTGATACCCTGTGATTTATGAACATACAGAAGAATAACCATGATTTTTAAAATGGACCTTTGCTTCAGATAGAAATTTTGAGTCATTAAAAGCACTACACAATGTTCCCAAGTGATCCAGCCTGCTCTCCTTTTCCTATTTAATTGCAAGGCCCTGATCAGAACTTATTATTAATAATAGGAAAGACAACGCCAACACACTTGAGAACAAGAAATATGAAGAAAATATGAAGCAATAAAAGAACACATGACTGAGAGAAGGTAAAAGTGCCAAAAGAATAATGAAATACAAAGATAACTTATTTTTTGTAAAGGAAGTAGATGGATCTTAAGTCTCCCAAACTTAAAATTAACTTTTACTCCATGATTCCTACCCTTTTATATATTAACTACCTCATTTCCTTCCCTGCCAGACTCATTAAAATCTTCACGAATACTCGTCTTCATGATTGCTTACACGATGGTTTCTGGTCTCACCTCTTTACTGAACACATCTTTTGAAAGTTAAAAAGGACACCCTAATCATAACTTCCAATGTATATTTCCTGTTCTTACCCATTTTTACTTTTTCTTAGCATTTGACACTGAACTACTTGCCCTCTTTTTGTGTATTCTCTCTTTACTTGACTCCCCTGGCACTGTGCTTTCATGGTCTCCTCCTAAATCTCTAGCCAGTCCTTTCCTGTTTCTTTATCTTCCTTAAATGTGAATATACACCAAGATCCTGTCTTTTGCCCTCTTCTTTCCACAATCTTTCCTTTGGTTTCAATAATTACCTCTATGCAGATGATCCCTAAGTCTATACTTCTACCTTCAGTCTTCTGGGCATAGTTCCAGATTGTTTTCTAGAATGGGCAGACCAGTTCATAGCACACTATTGCATCCGTTTTGGACACCCCTCCAACATTTATTTCCCTGGTTTGTCTTCTTTGCCAGTATGATAGGTATGAGGTAGATCCTCAAAGTTTCTCTGATTGTGCATGAACAAATGTAATATAGTAAAAATTAGAAAGGAAACAGGTAACTGGAGAAAAATCTTTTCCAAATTTCTCTGATAAAAGTTTTATCATCAAGATATATGAGAAAATTATTCAAACTTATAAGAATGATAGCCATTCCCCAATAGATAAATGTTCAAAGGAGATGAAAAGGCAATTTTCAAAGGAAGAAATCCAAACTATCAAAAATCACATGAAAAATGCTTTAAATCACTACAGATTAGAGAAACACCCTTTGAGACCAAGGTCTTTCTCCTTATCTCCAGTACTTAACACAGTGCCTTATATGAAATAGGCACTTACTACATTTTGTTTGAATTGAATTGATTTAAATGAAATCCAAGGACAACCAAGAAAACCTATGCTTTTTCAGGATAAGATGGAATACTTGCAGTTGAAGAAATTTCATATAGTTTAAATGTGGTTAATGAGGCCAATTAATGCCAATTGACAAGAGCAGCACCACTATAATTATTAAATGAGGGTCTAAATTTCTGGTAGTAAGAAAATACTATTTTCATAAAACTTGTCAAGATGCACTAAGAGCCTTTTGTTTTCTTTAAGCACTACACATTTCCCTGTGGCTATGAGAATCAACATAGTAACAAGGCATCTCAGTGGCATGAGGCCCAGGATATCCAGATTTCCTTTCCCTTTAAAGCTGTTTGCATTTTCATAGAATACATCAAATGAGAAACATTCCCCCTCCCCATGGTATTCCATGGAGACAGATGTAGACAAGCATGCATCATAATGAGTAATTATCCTTTCCTTTGTTTAATAAATATATTTTTTCTACATTGGGTTAGCTTAAAGTAAAGTAGACCTGTATATATTTGTTGAGTATATGGAATGTTTAAGCATAGCTTAGAAGGCAGAAGTATGTCTGTTTGCCTTGGTAGAATAGTGATGAAAAAACAAAATGTATAAAAATATTTCTGAGCTTAATTAGCAATTGCAACAATTTAGACACAATTTAGGAGGCAAGATGTGGAAATGGATATAAAGTCTATTACATAATGATGTCTGAGTGGCTATCACACATGGGAAAAAACCCAACACTTTTTCCCTTAGCTTAGCGGAGAATGGAAAAAAATGTAATAATGATAATTAATTTTGATTGCTGAGAATTAAATAAATTGAAGAAAGGAAAATAAATTTAAAATTTTAGCACTTTAAAACGCCTAAATGAATGTCACAATCAAATACCTCCATCTTACTTGCAATATAACAATAGTACCTTACATGTAGTTAGCAAAGCATTTTTATAAACATAATCTCATTTTATCTTCACAACAACCCTCTGGGATAGGTAGTACAAGTATTCTTATCCTCATTTTAAACATAAGGAAACGAAAGTGCAAAAAAAGTTAATGCTTTGCCTCCAGTTACATGGCTCAAGAATGGTGGAGCCAGGATTGGATCCTTAGATCTCTTGATCTATGAATTTTCTACATTTGGCATCGTTGATCCCTTCCTCCTTCCTTCCCTTCCTCTCTTAATTCCTGATGCTCTCCTCTCTTAGTTCATAGGATGTTTCTCTCTCCTTGTGCCCTCTGATTGGTTTTTGTTGGTCTTCTTCCCTGTTCTTTCCCCTGCCCACTCTCCCCTCCAACTTGTGGGTGTTCCTTAAGGCTCTGACTTAGCCCAATCTAAGACAAGTCCATTTTCCTTGATAATATCAATCCACTTCCACAGGTTGAGTGCTCACTTCTATGCAAGTAGCCCTTAATATATCAATTCCCAAACACTCTCCAGAGCTCTAGTCTCTCATTTCCAAACTTGACAGGTCTAAAACTAAGCTCATAATAATAAGCCCTAAATCCATCCCTCTTTCTAATGTTACTATTTCTTTTTAGGGCCCTACCTTCCTTGTAATCACTTAAGCTTAAAGCCTCAGAATCATTTAAAAACATTTTTTCACCTTTCTATTACAGTTCATAACCTATAGAGTCTGTCAATCAGTACGCATATCTGTGAAAGGCAGTATAAACGGACAATGGTTTTGGGCTCAGAACTGGTTGGTTGGTTGGTTGTTGCCTTTCGTTCTTGAAGAGGACCAAAATGACATCACTATGCTAGAGTCAAGTTTCAATGTGTCTGACTGTGGCTGATCAGACCAATATGAGCTCAGAATGCTCTACCACAGGTCAGGCACAAATAGTCTGTGTGAACATTTGGGGTGGATACTCTAAATTTGTGCATCCTGTGTTTCCTTTGAGCTGTTTCAATTCTGCTTTGCTCATAGAGCATAGCACCTTCTCTGATGTGGGCATGCCATGCTGAGTGGTCCTGTGTCAGTGTCTCCCATGTCACAAATCAATCCCAAAGTTCTTGAGAGATACCTTGAGAGTGTCCTTGTATCAGAGTAGGAAGAGAGCAGATTGGGTTTCCTTAAGGAAATTACAAAGCTCCTTTAATGACCCAAAGTTTTCCCCAAAACAAAAGCTCTTCTTTTTAGTTCTAACATTCTATCAATATTATTGTATGCCTGGGAGTCGTAATATATAACAGCCTCCAAAGAACTGAAAATGAGTACCATACAGAAGATGAGGGAGAGTTTCATGGTGGGTGTGCACAGGTTGGCAGCATTTAACCAACGAAGAACTCTGAAGAATAATAGGAGTAAAGGATATCATCAGGAACTACATGATAGGAAATGAAGATAGGCCGGCAACATGGTAAGAGTGAGACACAGCAGATGGACAGCCTAAGTGTCTCATTCGTATCTTCACGATATCAAAAGAAAGCAAAGAAGGCCTATAGCCTTTTGTGCAGACCCCTAGTGGAAAACTCATGGAAAGATCTGGACGGGTTGTTACGTAGGATGTATAGGCCTTGGTAATGAAAATCCAGATCAATAATATCACAATGCATTTAAGTATAAAGGAATCAATTGTAGGTGCAGGATAGGGGAAATGTGACCAGACAGCAGTGTGGGAAGAAAAGATTTGAAAGTTTTAAAAGACTACAATTTTAATTGGTCAATCAATAAACATTTGTCAAGTGTCTACTCTGTGCCAGTTGTTGTGCTAAGTGCTGGCAGCTGAGTGGAGGATAGACTGGAGTGGGGAGAGACTTGTGGCAAGGAAACCAACTAGCAGACAATATAGCCCAGATGTGGGATGATGAAAGCCTGCATAAGCTGGTAGCTGTCTCAGAGGAGAGAAAGGGGCTTGGTTGGGAGATGTTACAAAGGTAAAAATCAACAGGTCTTGGCAAAAGAATTAATACTGGGGGTGAGAAAGAGTGAGGTATCAAGGATGACATCTAGGTTGTAAGCCTGGGTGACTGGGAGGATGGTAGTACCTTTGACAGTAATAGGGCAGTCAAAAAGAGGGAAGAGTTTAGATAAAGATAATGAATTCAATTTTGGACGTGTCGAGTTTAAGATATCTATAGGACATACAGTTTGAGATGTCTAATAGGAAGTTGAAGATTTGAGTCTGGAGGTCAGGAGAGAAGTTAGGCTGGATAAGTAGATTTGAGAGTCATCAATATAAAGATGATATTGAATCCATGAGAACTGATGAGATTGCCAAGTAAAACATTCATCAGTACAATATGCCAAATGAAAAAGCTAATTCAACATTAAGCTGAGTTAAGGAACTGTGATTTCATTGGTCTGACAGCTCTAGATATGGAGACAATGGAGCTATCTTCCCTTGGACTCATATTCTTATCTGGCAGAGATCCTTTTGTTACTGTTCAGTCATTTTCCAGTCATATCTGACTCTTCATGACCCCATGTGGGGTTTTCTTGGAAAAGATACAGGAATGCTTAGCCATTTCGTTCTACAACTCATTTTACAGATGAGAAAACTGAGGTGAACAGGGTTAAGTAACTTGCCCAAGGTCACATAGCTAGTTAGTGTCTGAGGCCAGATTTGAACTCAGGGAGATGAGTTTTCCTCACTCCAGGCCAGTCACTCTATACGCCTTCTAGATTCCCTAAGCAGCTAAACCTTGCGCTAAGCCAGTGATGTCAAACTCAAATACAAAACAAGAGCCAATAAATTGTACATAAGGATCCCTGTGGGACACATATTGACTTAGAAAAACCATATATTAACATTATCTAAGTTGTGTTGCATTTTTATTTATTTTTAAAATTCTCTAGTTGCAGTCAGTGTGTTTGACACCTTTGATTGAAGGGGAAATTAAGACACAGGGGTTGAAGGTCTTGTCTAAAGTCACATAGTAAGGCTGTGATGAAACCAGCTCTAGAACCTATATGTCTTGACTGGAAGCCTAGACGTCTTTCCATTACACTATGGCTTCTCTTGGCAATAATGATTTTTCTTCCTTGTTCTTCTCACGAGTCCTGGAAGAACAACTGAATCAAAAGGAACATTATATGCAGAAATGATTTCACAACTTGCTGTTAAGCACAACTGCTTGTGACTTTCCTCATTCTGGCAACATATTCTTCTCACTCTCTTTTACACCTAATACTGTCATTATCCTTTAATAGGGAATTTATAATACATTTTAAGAGGCCAATAAAAAGCTGGTCCCCATGAGAGAATTCATGCATTTCCCATTTTGAGTTAATTTACTGACAGTAACCTAGTATTTACCACAATATTAATGATGGCCATTTCATTCATCTTCAGGTTTGTAATTCATGCATCATAACTAACAATTATAAAGTATTTCATGATGACAAATCATCATAATTGCTAGGCTTTCTTTTGTTTATTAGATACCGTTTAAGTCATGTTTTGGTGGAAAAAGGATTACATTTTCCAACTGTAGCCAGAGTGGCCTTTGTTTTCTTTGAGTGACTCAGCTTACCTCATTGAGCCTTGCTGGGATATACCTGGGAGCGGAGAACTTCCTGTGTGACCTCTTCCTTTAGTCTCGTGATACAATCTTTAAGTGAATACCAGGGTCTGTGCTCAGTGGGCCACATAGAATCATTAGTATATCTCTTATTGCATCCCGCAGCAGCTAACGCCAACAGAGTAGTCCTGCTAGCATCATCTCCTCGCTGATGATGTTCCCTAAAAGCTTGCTGAACTAGAGGATCGTGGCTGATACCTATGAATCTCATACAGTCCCTCTTATCTACTAATATTCCACCGGCCCCTTGATCACTGAGTCTTACCATCTAAGATATTAATGGTTCTCCTACTCTTTGCTGAATCTACTCAAAATATCTATGACCTGTTGCTGTGAGAAATCTTCCTGAATTTCCCTTGTAACTAAATTGCCACCTCGGGTTTCTGTCCTCCTCCTTTCTATGATGAACGCTTGTCTGAGTATTTAACCATCTCCCATTCTCTGTGCAAGGGATGTCCTGAACCCTAGTAGTGTTTTCTGTCTCAGCCCCTAACATTGTCTCATTTTCCCCCCACTCACTTCCCCTGCCACCGTGGCAAGGACAAAGCAGGCAGTCAGGCTTGGTCTGGGCTGAGTTGGGATACACTCTTGGCTTATTTGTGCTCCTAGCCACATTAATAGAAAAGTTCTCATCTGAGTCAGTGGGTTCTTGAGCAGCAGTTTGTTCTCCTGCTATCTGAGATTCCCCTTCTTGCTGTGGGGTAGGAGTGCCCCCATCTCTTTCACTTAATCTCAATCCTTCATATACTAGCTGGTAGGCTGATAACACTATCCAGCTTTCCCTAGATAGTAATGCCCCTGACTGAATCCCAACCTCTTGTAAACATGCTTCCAAATCCTTAGGATCTCCTCTCTGTAGCCTTGGTTCCCAGTTTTCACAGGGTCCGGCTTTTTTAGCCAATTCCTTTGCTAGGGAGGAATAAAATGGATCCTCTCACCCTGGGATATTCATCTCTTTCTCTGAAGTTCTTCTGCTTCTGAATAGAGATATTATACCTAGTGATCCCATCCACCTTGTCACCTGATGAGGGAAACCAGGCGGATCCCATCCTCGTTGCCAAATATATTAGGAAGGCAGAATTTATGATTTCAAAGAGAATCTCATATGTGCCTGAAAGGTTTGGAACTGCAGGATATAAGGAATTCTCTAGGCAGAAGGCAGGAGAACTAAAGCATGTGTTTACACTCCACAGTAACAGGCCCACAAACCAGCATCCCCATTTTGATATTTTCATCAAAAGCTTCCAGGCCCAATAAATCCGCCTCACAAGGGTAACCAGGAGGCCACAAAGAAGCGAAATAGTATAAGGCAAAATCGTATACATGCTTCCCCTCTATGGTAAGAAGATTACCCACTGGCTTCCAGTCCTGGCTCAGCAATCCTTGCTCCATGTGGGTCAGCTCTGCTACCGGCAGCTCAGCTTTGGCTGTAGGCATCTCTGGCTCCAACCACAAAAGGAAAGGGCTCTTCAAGCTGTCCTCTCTCCTCTTATAGAGTTTTTGACATCATCAAGCTCTGCCTGAATGACCAGAGCTGATTGGTTCTTGAGCTGGCCCCTCCCCCTAGCGCAGACTAGGTTAACACCCAACAGGGCCTGGCTCTGGAGTTAACACCTCCCCCCAGCCAGCCCCATGACTCATCACACAGGAAGTTCTCTGCTTGCAGGCCATGAGTCTCTGGAATTCCTGCCCCAGAAGAGGTCACACAGGAAGTTCTCCACTCCCAGGTACAGTCCAGCGAGGCTCAATGAGGTAAGCTGAGTCACTCAAAGAAAACAAAGGCCACTCTGGCTACACCAACATCAGTCGATCAATCCACAAGGTTTTATTAAGCCCCAACTCCATTTCAGGCATTGCATCAGGCACTGAAAATATAAAGTCAAATGTGAAGTATTCCCAACATTCCTTGCCCTCAGAGAGCTTACAGTCTAGATGGAGATGGCAAAACATACATGTATAACTACATATAAGACATATTCAAAATAGAAATGAGGTTAAATGTGGGGAAGGCACCAGCAGCTATGGAGATCGAGAACTTTCATGTAGAAGGTAGCACTTGAGTTGAGCTTTGCAGGAAACTAGGGATTGTAAGAGAAAAAGGAGGGAGTACATTCCAGGCATATAGAAGAGCTAGGGCAAAGGTATGGAGGCAGGAGTTGAAGTCCCATGTATGAGAAATAGTAAGAAGGCCAGTTTGGCTGTATCGTAGGGTATGTGAAAGGGAATAATAGGTACTAATGCTTGTAAGGTAGATTGGAGCCAGGTTGTGAAGTTTTTAAATGCCAAGCTAAGGAGTTTGTATTTGATCCTAAAAGTAATAGGGAGTCAATAAACTCCCAGTAGGAAGTTTATTGAGTAGAGGAATGACATGATTGGACCTTTGAGCTTTAGGACAATCACTGGCAGCAGTGAGGAAAATAGATTTGGAATGGGATGAAATTTGAGGCAGAGAAATTAATTAGGAAGCTGTCACAGTAGACCAGGTTATAAAAGATAAGGGCCTCAACTAGGGTCATGTTTGTGTAAGATGGGGAAAATTGTATGAAATGTTATCAAGGCAGAAATAACAGGATTTGGCAACTGGTTGCACAGATGGGGTGAATGAGAGTAGAGATCATGGAGGTCATGAATCTAGATGACTGGAAGACTAGTGAAGGGCTGAACAGAAAAGGCTTAGAGAATGGGGGAGATCTAATTTCATTTTTGACATGAAGAAGGATGTGGGGCCCCTGACACAAAAGAAGCATGGAGGGGAATAGATAATAAGTTCAGTTTGAGATTTGAGTTTAAGAAGTCTACAGGACCTCTGATTCAAAATGTCTTACACAGGGGGGTGAGATTAGAGTTGCATATGGAGATGTTAGCCATCTACATAGAGATGATATTTAAACTATGAGGAAGAAGAGAAGAAGGTCTAAGACAGACCCTTCAGGTATGCCATAATTAGGGGGCTTGATATCCACTTAGTCAATGGACATTTATTAAAATACTTTCTATGTACCAGGCACGGCACTAAGGCTGGGGAGCAAAGAAGAAAACAACAGTCTTTGCTTTCAAAGAACTTACAGCCAGATGGGGGAGACAAGGTACAAACAACTATGTACAAACAAGATATACACAGGGCAAAGTAGAGATAATCCACAGAAGGAAGGTACTAGAATTAAGAAGGACTGGGAAAGATTGAGAAGGAGCTGTCAGGCAGGTAGAAAAAGAACCTCTAGAGTCTCATGAAAGCCAGATAGGAGAAACTATGGTCAGCAGAAGAAGTGGTTAACAATATCAAATTCCACAGACAAATCAAGAAAGATGAGGATTGAGCAAAGGCCATCAAACTTAACAAGAGATCATAGGTAGCTTTGGAGAGAGTAATTTATTTTTATCCACCTTAGTATCAGTGATGTGAAAAATGTGAAAGATTCACCTGCCTTTGTCTTAGATTTTTAAGTTTTATCCCTTTCAGTAATGCATTGGCATTTAAAGAAGAAATAATCAGTTGGGATTTTTTTTTTAATAGAATCACTTAAGTGCCAAGACAAGAACAAATATACAGACAATCCGACATTCAGGTACCTGCAGATTTTTTTACTGCAGATGATTTTACTGCCAGAAACAGAATCACAGAGTTGGAAGAGACTTCAATGGCTATCTAGACCAGAGGTTCCCAAACTTATTTGGCCTACCACCCCCTTTTAAAAAAAAATACTCAGTGTTCCTCTGGAAATCTTTCTTTAACCTGTAACATTTTTTTTTAAATTTGTGTCATTTTAAAATATAATATATATATATATATATGTATATATATATATTTAAAAATGATGCATCTTAAATTTAATAACTTAGTGTAAATTTGTGAGTTTTTTCCTGCATTGAAATTTTGATGGTGAAGTATCGCATCTTGTAACCATATAGCATCATACTGTAAATAAGTCATTATACACATATTCCTGCTGGTGCCTCCTGGACTTCCTGAAAATGTGCAACGTGCTGACCTGTCAATACTTGCTTGTTAAGACCTGTTGGCAGTCTTGACCACTGATGGATTATAACTTGTATTTTGTACATTTATTTAGAAAATAATGTAATCACTATGACTTTTAACTCTGTTAAACAACAAATGAAAACAGGTCCGAATGATTTTGCAAAATTTTCTTCTTTTATGCTTCTACTGCCCCTTTGTTTTTATTCAACACCCCCCAATTGCACCCAAGGTTACTACTGCTCCCCTGGATTGTTCCTGCACCCCTTCAAGGGACAGTATCACCTACTTTGGGAATCTCTGTATGCACTCCCATGCAGTAATCTCATTCAAATTTGTACTGCATGGGGTCAGCTAAGTGGCACAGTGAATAGAGCACACCCCTTGGATCAAATCGAGCCTCAGATGCTTGGCACTTACTGGCTGTGTGACCTTGGGTGAGTCACTTAACCCCAATTAACTTGCCTTCCCCCCACCACAAAAAAAGAGAAAAATTTGAATTGCATCATTAAGCTGGAACAAAATACCATATTTTATGTTTTTATAACTTCAAATAGTGTGAATTTGAATACTATTCATCATACTATAATATGACTATCTCAGTGGATTCATTATTCACACTAGTGGGGACTTAGTTGTACTTGTCAACATGTAACCACTGTTCCATTTAGGTTACAGTCTGTACAAACTCATTTCCACTTTAAGGCCTTTGCTGTTTTTCTTGCCTAGAATATCTGTCTCCCTCCACCCCACCTATAGAGAGCCTACCCATCTCAATTCCTCCCTCCTTCATGTAATACTGCCTGATGACTTTGACCCTCTGATCTCTCTTTCTTTTGATGTCTTATTTGAAGAAATTTGATTATATTCTGCCTCAGTCAAATGAGTTAACATATGTAAAGTGCTTTGCCAACCTTAATGTTGGCAAAATTATATGCTATAAATGCTAGTGATTAAATGTTGTATGCATTGTCAGATATGGTCCACTGTATTGGGCATTTTTGATAAATTGTTTTTCTTTGTTACAAGATAGAGTTTAATCAGCAAGGGCTTAACTTTCTAGGAAAAAACTGTAATGTATCTACAAAAATCGTCAGTGAAGGAATAGAATGCTTTATCATTCTCCAATTATTTCGTGTTCATTCCTTTCAGATGCCCCCTTTAGGGCAGGGACAGCCTCCTTTTTTTAGTCTTTGTATTTTTTATTATGCTGGGCATTATGGGATATTGCGTAGGGGTAGGAGAGGGACTCATATGCTCTCATACTAGGACTATATGATGATCTGAACTGGGAGAGAAGTTTTGTGTGTTTTAATTTTAAAAGTTTGTGTATGATACAGCTCTGAAAACTGTCCCAACAGGAGACTACTTTGTCTTTAGTCACAAAGTTCAGCATTCTGCATTTCCCCTGTGCTTGCTAAAGCATAATCCCTGTCGTGAAAAGTAATATTTCAGTGAGACATTTAATTAGAGTGGTGAGTCCTTCAGACTGGAGTATTAGACCAGGCAAAGTCAGGTGTATTGATTTGGGGGCAATTTGTATAGTCTTTCTATAACTCTGGAGTCTATGCATTATAGGTACTCCAGCTTGGGAAAAACAACATATATTTGGGAAGAAATTCCAAATTTATTTTCTGCTGCCATGAGTCTATGATATATGTACTTGTATGTACCAAATTAACCAGAATGTGGGTTGTACGTAGAAAAGATTATATAGAAGATTTGCCAGCAGATGAACAAAAGAGATACTCTTGCATACCTAAGAATTTTTTTTTAAAAGAGAGAAAGAAAAATTCCTGATCCTTCTTCATCTACAGGCTGCTTCATCCATCTAAAGCTGGAGTGTCACACATACTCAAATAGAAAAGGGGCCACTAAAGAGTACATAAGGATCCTGGAGGGTCACATGCTGATTTAGCTTTAAAACGTAATGTTATCTTTCATTTATTGTATTTTTCTTTATTATGTTAAATATTTTCCAGTTACATTTTAATCTGGTTCAGGCCTCGTGGTGGGAGGAGGGGTGTTGTGGACCAGATGTTTTAAACCTCTGCCCTAAAGAATAGACCCTGATGAGGATGAGGATGAGGATGATGATGATGATGATGATGATGATACCTAGCATTTTAAGGTTTACAAATTGCTTTACACATGTTGTCACATTTGAGCCTCACGACAATCTTATTGTATATATTATCAGATATTGTACATTGTATTTGATGCTTTTGTTAAATTGTTTTCCTTTGTTACACAGTAAAGTTCAATTAGGGGTACTATAATTATACCCATTTTATAGATGAGGAAAGACTGATAGGGATCAAATGATTTCCCTAGCTTTATACAGCTATAAAATATCAGAGGTAGAATTGGAACTCTGGTCTTCCTGACTCTGAATCTGGTATTCCGTCCACTGTGACACCTTGCTGCTGTTAAAAGAAGGAAACAACAAATCACACCTGTTCTTAGTAAAATAAAAAGGCACATTCTTTTCCATAGTTTTCCTAACTGCCTGAAAGATAACTAGACCAGCTAAGATACAATTCTAGAAGTTGTAAGGATATTCCTCCCTAGCAAAGCTTTCCTCAAATTACCATAGCATTTTACAACCTCAAATTACACACTTTCCCCGAATTCATATTCAAATGAAGGCCAAGGGCTGCTGTTCTTCTTGCTGTAGATCTTGACTGGCTCCCTCTTTGGCCGTATTTCACATCCTATGAAGCTATATACCATGGGATCTTACCCTCCGCCCTGCATGTGTACCACCCTTTCCCCACTCTCCACTTTCTCTTCATTGTCTTCTGGAAAGAATTTCTCAACTGATTCTCCAACAGAACAACTTACTATCCCTAAGACCCTCTAGACACTTCCTTTCCTGGTCACCACTCTCATGTATGTTTATTCCTCCTATTAGGATAAAGGCTGTAGGAGGGCAGGGAATGTGTCATTTTATATTGGCGTCTCCAGCAAATAGCACATCGCCTATAAGGTGAGTACTTAATAAATGCTCATTCATTCATTCATTGCTTTCTCCTTTGCTATAGCCTAACCTATTGCCTTCTCCTTGTTGATATTGTCCAGGAAGATATAATAGTCTGCTTACACCTTATATTCCCACACATACTCTGTGTTTCAGTGAAACTGGCCTCCTTGCTGTCTTCTATGCAACACTCCATCTCCCCAGTCTAGTCATTTTCACTGACTGTCCCTCGTGGCCAAAATGTTTGCTTTTCTCATCCCTGCCTCCTGGCTTCCTTCAAGTTTCAACTAAAATCTCACTTTCTGCAGGAGATCTGTCCTGAATACACACACACACACACACACACACACACACACACACACATATATATATATTTTTTTTTGTATACACACCCACATATTTACGTAGTTGTTTGCATGTTGTCTCCCTCTTTAAATTGTGAGCTCCTAAAGAACAGGGACAGTCTTTTTACCTTTTTTTTTCTGGATCTCCAGAGCTTAGCACAGTTCCTGGAACATAGTAGGTACTTAGTAAATGTTTACTGACTGACTCTTCAATCCTTCCCCAGAATCACCCCAGGTAAAACATATTAATTTCAGGTTAACAATCACTCAAACTTCAACGTGAATAAATTTAAACATAGACTGTTTGTTTCAAAAGGACCTCAGAGATCATAGAGTCCAGCCTTCTATCCAGTGAGGGAATCCCCTCTGCAATATACCTGGTAAACGGTATTTCAATCTTTGCCTTAACACATCTGGTAATACTCAACACTTGTCAATCAGTCTGTTCCTCTTTTGGACAGCTCCAATGGTTAGGAAGTCTTTTCTTCATATTAAGCTGAAATCTGCCACCCTGTAACTTCCACCCATTGATCTTAACTCGGAAACTTTCACATGACAGCTCTTTTGTCCCTTGCCTCTTAATGATGATGTCAGCTGTGCTATGTGAGAATTTTGAAGGGAAGAAGAATTTGGAAATAAAGGTAATTCTAGAGTGTGAGGGAGGCCTACGTGGGTTTCAACTGCACTAGTCTCCAAACTTTTTGATCACACATCCCTATATAGTAATAAAAAGTTTGGGAGCATGTTCCCCAAATATTAGTGTATAATTACTTATTTATAAGTTATACACCTGAACTACCACACTAATAATTATATGTATTGCAAAATGGATAAAACATGGGAATTAAAAGGGATGGGATAAAAATGAAATAATATTTGATTCTAGACCTAGTAGGAAGCCACTGGAGTTAATTGAGTAGGTGAGTGATAAAGTTTTTTAGGAGTAAAATATATTAGGCTCCCTGTCACACACATAGTCTGGACTTTTTTTTTCCATAAAAGATATTGAATGTATTTTTGTTATTTAATTGGCCCAGGGGAGTAAGGCTTGAACTATTGACATAATTTTCCAGTGGCCTACGTACAGAGGAGTCAAGACCTCTAACATTGATACTGAGGTCCCATGGCAAATCCAGAGCCAAAGAAGCTACACCAAACTAAATCCGTAGTGTATTATTGATGAATATGCTTTTGATACTATGCCTAAGTAAACTTCCTTTTGCCACCTGTTCCATGGTCCATGAGTGTCTCAATTCATTCCAAACCTGAGTAATAACTGGCCTACAATATATGGCATTTGTTGGCAAGATTGACAAGAATGAGGGCCTGGTTCTCATGGTTGAAACAGGGGAAGGCCAATGCAAAGGAAGGGCTTCATCCATACCTGGTGTGGACCCAGGCCTGGCACCCTACAGGTAAACCCTCTCAATAGGACATAAAGGGGGATTTCTCTACTGACCTGAAGAGATTAGCCTTGTGGGTACAAAAGAAAGGCAACACAAAGGGTAAAGATGGTGTCTAGGAAAGTATTCCTTGCTTATTGTCTTAGAAAAGCTAAATAGGAAATTAAAAACAAAAATAACTGTTCTAGCACCATTCAGCAACTGTAGGCAGACCTCCTGTCTTTTTTTTTTTAAAGGACTGTATCCTAAAGAAAGAGAGGAGCTGATGAACTTAATTAAAGCACAAGTAAAAGACCAGAGGATAGGGACTGACAGGTGGTGGCAAGTATGGTCTCAGATGCAGATGTCAGGATAGAAAATGTGTTGAATCCCACTGACATCAAGTTATAAAGGGAGATAATGGGAGTAGAATTGAGGACAAGAACTGAAAATTTGCCTGATGTAAGAAGGTCTCAGGATTTCCCTGTTATTTCCTCTGTAGAGGGCTCAGAAGGTAAGCAGGATTTCACTACCAAAGAATTTAGGAGGCTAAAGGAGAACCTTAAACAAAAGCTTGGTAAGTCTCTGGAATGGTATGTGATGAGGGTATGGGTCAGTGGAGTCAATTTGGAGCCCTGCCGTGACAGAGTTTCACGAGCTTGGTAACTAGCAAAAGTCTGACCTTTGTAAATCCCATTAGATCAGTTGGAGTCCCTTGATGGGGACCATCCTTTGTCCTTTTTTAGGTGAATAAGATGAGGAATTGTGCCTATCTGGCCCCCCATAGATGAGTTTTAGTGGCAGCCAGTTCTAAATTGGAAGCCTATAAAGAAGAGAGTGAAATTGAAGTATGCTGTTCCCTCCTGTCCCCTTACCCCAACCCAAGGGCCCTTTGATTGGGCTACTTTGGGGACAATTAGATTCCCCCTCTTGGATACAGTCTCATTCTGCTTCCACAATGCCATACAGAGGATAATAGACCAATTCTGAAAAATCAAGTGGAATATCAGTTCAGACGCAGGGGCAAATACAACTTCTCAGGCAAATTAAGGATCTGTATATGGCTGGACTAGACTAGACTATGTAGATAGACTATAAAGATACCCTTTCCCAAAAGGAGCTTTGGGTATTGCTCATGAAACATGGAATTGATAAGGAAACAAATAATTGCCAGCCTATTGGGGGTACTATTAAAACTATGCCATGAAATCCAGTCCTGGGCCAATAAATGTCTTTCAAACCTCACACAAGCCTAAAGCCCCAAACCCTCATAGATATAAGGGGTGCAAGATACAAGCATCCAGCTTACTTTCATACTTAAGGGATCTCCAGCAAGTCCATTGGGATGTACAAATTTCCAGAGGAGTTTCTGAGGTCCTCTTGGGAGTTGGTACTTGTATAGGAGTTTAAAGCAATGTTCATATAAAGAAAACCTTGGAGTTGTCTAAGGCATCCTGTGTAGTTAACACCAAAGAGTAGCAAATCCAAGGAGGAATGAAAGTAGTTTTCTCCCTAGTGAAGGAAATAAAAGAGAACAAAGTGTAAGTGCACTACACTCAACTTCCTTACAATAATTCTGCGTCACTGTAACAACGATCTGCTAGCAGCTGCTGTAGGGTAAGACCTACCAACAACCAGCACACAGAAAGCTGCCAACACAGGTTCTTTGATCTGCTTTTCTAAGGAAAGCAACTTTAAGGGGTTAACAATCTCAGTTTAATTAAGCATACATATATCAATCACTTAGTTCAGGGGGAAAAGATCAACCCTCTAAACTTCAAGGCAAATACAAACAGAAATTACAAACATCAACAGACAGGCCTTGTCCGATCAAATCTCAATACATAGTTACCAGAAAAGAACCAATGGATCTGGGTTAGCGAAGCTGGGGGGCAGTTACAGCTTGCCCAGAGTCTCAACACTCCTTCCATGAGTGTGCTCCAAAGTCAAATGCCAAGTTCTCCTGGATTATTTCCTGTTCAGAGCCCTGAGGGCTCTGACCTCACCCAGGCTGGGTGTGTGAAAGTTCCCCATCCCCAGTATCACATCATATACAAGTCAATGACTCCTGATTGTCTTAAGGCTAAGAAATATTTCAAAACAAAGACAGCAAGGTTTCCCACCAATTCAAACAAAGGGGAGACTAGATAGTCTTAGCATCCCAAAAGGAAAGAACTGGGAAAAGTCTGATTTCCATAACAGTCACTGGTAATGAACATAGATAGCAACTAATGATTTAAAGTCAAATATGGGGGCTAAAAAAAGTTGATCCAATGATTGCTGAGGCCATCCCTGACCTTGTTGTGTGAGGTAATAAAACGTGAAGACTTCACAGGGAAGATATGTATAAATATATATCTATATCTATACCAAGAAATGTTTAAAAATCAAGAAATAGGGAAGTGGAAAAATTCTGAGGCTGTGAGAGTCTGATGGCTCAGCCTCTGGGAAAGTTTACCGTGAAACTTTTTGTTCTTTCTTCTGGTTCTGGTTTAAAGATTTGCTTAGTAAGGATAGGGTCACTGTGACCTGCTTTCCTTTACTGTAATAGTACTGTAGAAGAATGGAGAGGGTCTCCCCCTCCCCTTAGCCTATTCTCCTTCTTTGGATTTATAGATGTCACCTCAGTTGTAATCATTAACTAAGGGAATGGGAATTGGAGTTTCTGTGCCTTGCTTTCCCAGTTCTTTGTCTAGCTTTTCAGCTCAGATTGTAAGCCCGCCTCCCAGCCAATGGTGAGAAGGATCAGAGGTGGGCTAGAATTGTCTTGTGTTAGGTATAATTATTGGTGCTTTGCCCCTTGTAAAGAGCCTCCTTTGCTGGTTCTGCTCTGTGCTAGCAGAGGACGCCCAATTCTCAAAAACTGAATAAAATTTATTTCTGTTCCCACCCTGAGATGGCTCCTTATTAACTTTTAATTGGTGAGGGCCTTTCATCCCACACATTGTCAATATAGTGGACCAGGTAGCCCAAGTCCTGGGTCAGAGCTGAGGTCTTGAGCTTGTGGACCTCACTAATGCCTTTTTTTCACTGTTCTTATTGCTAACACCAGTCGGGAGCAATTTGTTTTCATCTAGGAGGGGATACATTGTACCGTCACCCTCCTTACCTAAGGCTCCCTTATACTTCCAAAGCCGCATGGACAAAAACCTGAAAGAGGCTCCACTTCCTGAGAGCACTGATGTCTACCACTATACTGCAGACATTATGTTAGCTAGGCCAGAAGAGGCCACAGAGGCAAGATTCCTAAATCATATGGTCATCCGTATGAGGAAGAAGAGGCGGAGGATCAACTTTAAGAAAATCCATGTTCCAGCCCATTCACTCAAGTTCAATTCAATTGAATAAACATTTATTAAGTGCTTATTATGTTCCAGGCACTGTGCTGAGTACTGGGGATACAAATAAGAAAAAGAGAGACAGTCCCTGCCCTTAAGGAGCTTGCGATCTAATGAGGGAAGACAACACACAAAAGGAAACTACAAAGAGAAAACCAAGGGGATACCTGGTGGAGAGGAAGGCATGATGTTCCATGGAGGCATTGAAGCCAAGCAGAGTTGTTGATGGGAAAATGGAATTTCCTGGAAGGTTCTGAGTCCTCCATAAAGGAAGTCTTTGGGAGGACTTTAGCGATCCACCCTCCAGTCCTCCAATTAGAGGAGACTGGCAACTGAGGGTGAGTTGAGGTAGTTGAAGTGTTAAGTATAAAAACAAGTCAATCAGCATGGTGATAGAGTTTTAGGGAATACAATGGATGGAGGGAACCCAGATGATTATGGATGTAGCCTGGAACAAGCTACCGGCACACACTTTACACTCTAAGAAGGAACACCAGAGTCATTTTGACTTCTGGGTTTTAGAGAATCCACATTCCCACTTGAGTATCCTATTATCCCCATTTCTGGAGTCACCCACAAATCTGACTCTTTCAAGTAGGATCTAGAACAGGTAATAGCTCTGGAAGACCTAAAGTGAGTCATCCAACACAGTCTCCCCCTGAGCCCTTATGACTCTAGGGGATTCATATTTTTAGAGGTCTCTGGCCATAATAAGCATGCTGAGTGGAATCTTTGGCAAGCATTTGACTGACTAAAGGACCATCAGACTTCCAGAGCCACAAGGTCTTCAAAACATCCATTCTCTATCTCACTTTTGAAAGAAAGTTTCTCATTTATTACTGGGCCCCTGAACAGATAATACAGAGTCAGACCACCCCTTATCTTTCATCCAGAATCGCTTATGAGTTGCATGATGTGAGATTGCTCATCTAATAAGATGACTGGAGTACAGGAAACCTCCATTGTTAAATGTAAATTCCTTTTTTTTTGGAGGGGGCAAGGTAGGTCAATTGGGGTTAAGTGACTTGCCTGGGATCACATGGCTAGTAAGTGCATCAAGTGTCTGAAGCTGGATTTGAATTCAGGTCCTCCTGACTCCAATACTGGTGCACTACTCACTGCACCACCTAGCTGCCCCTGTTAAATGTAAATTCAAGATCTTACTTGTCCAGCTTCCTTGGATGTTAGTACTTTTCATGAATAGGCTGCAGCTCTGTCAGGGCTAAGGCTTCCAATCTTCCAACCTCATTTAGGATATCCTTCCTTATCTACTAACTGGGTGGTTGCCCTGCTGCAAGGACCTAGCTCTTGAATAGCACCATTTTGCCTAGCTTGTCAGTGGCTTCAGTTCCTACAAGATAGGCAGGAGCAACTAGCCATTAATGGTAACCATTAATCTGGTAATGGAAACTGCTCTGAGTGGTAGGGATCCTGTTCTCCCAGTACTGTGAATTACAAGCCATGGCTTGTGTGTCAGAGAACCTTGAGGAATGAATCATATAAGATCTTCATCTTCACTGATGTCTGGAGAAAAATAGCGCTGGACAATCAACTCTTCAAAGAAAAGAACAGTGGTTGATCTTCTCTGGCTCTTATTCCATCTTTGGTTCAAAGTTGCTCAGGTCTTGAAGTCCCTGGCCCCTCAGAAAGCTCTATGCACACTAGAAACAGCTCAGATCTACATGACTGGCAAATCTCTTTTTCCTCCAGAGTATTTTAAATGATGTGACCTCAATAGCAAAACTTATTTGTACCTTTTTCTATATTCCATGTACTTAGAACAGTGCCCAACATATTAAAGCCACACAATAATTGTCTGAGGCTGAATTTGAACACGGGCCCAATACTCTATCCACTGTGATGCCTAGCTACCGTGAATGCAGGCACATTATTAAATTTTTTTTCTCTTCAGCACATTTCTTATAATACATCCAACAATTGTGGAATGGAAAAATAAAACTGGGACTGGCATTGCCTATAGGGTCATAGTGTAAATATAGAGCTGGAAGGAAACATCAAAAGAAATCTAGTCCAATTCTTTCATTTTACAACTGAAGAAACTGAGGTCTAGTAGCAGAATGTCAGCCCCTTTCCCTGTATCATGTTACCTGTTTATAGATCTGATCATGTCAGTCTCCTGATCACTCCCTTTAATGGTTCAACATTGCAGGACAAAGTCCGAACACCTAAGCTGGACATTTAGGGTGTTCATTTCCTGCTTCCAACTGACACTTTTGCCTTATTTTGTAAAATAATAGTATTCTAAGCATAGACATTTTATTTTAGAATGCCTATGATCTTCCATTTGAGCCAAAATGGATTGTTGCATTCACCATTCCTCAAATATATCCTTGCTTTCCCCATGTCTTAGCTCTTGTTGATCTTTACTGCATCAATTTTCTGAGAAGCAATGGTTGCAAAATGGATAGAGAGCTGGCCTCGTAGCTCACAAGACCTGGGTACGAGTCTCATATCTGATTCCTATCGAGTGTGTGATCCTAAGCAAATCACTTAACTGCTTATTGCTTTAGAAAACTCTCTTGGACTATATGTTTCAGTGAAGGTGACGCCCTGCATTGGTAAATGGAATTTCCTCTGCCAATATTTCCCTTTATCAATGAAATCACAAGTCCAATACCTAAGCCAATCCCTATCCCAATTTTATTCCTCTATTCTCCAATTGTTGGATGTAAAGATTGTTTCTAATTTTCTCTATAGAGCAGCTATGGATATTTTTTGTGCATATAGGTTTTGTTGCTTTTTATTACAATTTTGGGATAGAACCTAGCAGTCCCTTGAGGTTGGTGAGTTGGTACTTACCAGAAACAGAAAAAAATCACATCTGTCTTTCAATTTTTATTAAAATCATAACTGAAAAAAATGCTCTAAATCACTAACAATTATAGAAATGCAAGTTCAGGCAACTCTGGGATACCACTTCAAATCCATCAGACTCACTAAGATGACAAAGGAAAATGACAAATGCTGGAAGGGATGTGGGAAAATAGGTGTGTAGAAGGGAGTTACTGTTATTTTTAAGAGTTATTAGGATCATAGATTTCATGCTGAAAGGGACCTCAGAGATCATCCCACCTGATCTGCTTATTTTACCAGTGAGGAAACTAAGGTCCCCCCAAAAGTTGTGACTTGCCCAAGATAACACATGCAGTAAAATGAATAAAATCAGTGCATAACTCATCCACCTGGGAGACTCGCAGGGGGAATAATGACTTTTGTGTATGAGTGTGTCGGGGGTGGTAAGTTATGCAGGCAAACCAGAAAGCTCTTTTCTAACGAAGGACAATTGCATTCTGGTTTGTAAAGTACTGCTCTTGGGGGAATTGTCAAAAGCAGTAGTCATTCTGAGATGAGACCTGAGGGTAATGGCAAGAAATTCAATTTAATCCACCAAACATTTATTAAGTATTGTTACGAGTAGACCATGGTGCTTATGTGCTAGGATAGATACAAAGATTTTTAAAATGATCATAAACTTGATGACCATAATAAAAACAAATAACTAATACACATATTAAATGAGTACAATCTTACATAAAACCCTTGATATTTAACAAAATAGAAACAAATAAATTATCACAAAATGTGTTGTTTTCTAAGTCTCTTGTTTGCTTTTGGCTTTGTTTTTGTTTTTTTTTTTAAATATAGTTTTAGTCAATGTGTACCACATACCACTCTGCTTTTGCAGAAACCAACAAAGAAGGTTACCCCTACCCACAAGGTGGAGGACACAGAAGCTTCCATGGTAGGCAATCTGGATCAGCTCTATAGGCTCCTCAGGCTGCCTCCCTGTTACACAAAACTGGCTATGTCCAGAGCATCTCCTTAGGGACCCCCATAAAAGTGAAAGGCCCAATTTTATCATGGACAAAGCCGCATGTGGTAACATTGGACTTTATCCAAAGGAATATTTACTTCAAAAACAATTTTTAAACATATACAAACACTCCTCTTCCATGTGTGGGAGGCATAACCCCACCAGCCCCCTTTTTACCATCGTAGTCTCTAGGGAGGAAAAGAATAAATAAGGTTCATAGCTTAGTTTGGTTCTTCTAGAGTGCATTCCAAGTACCAAGTCCAAAACTCAATCTTCAGGCTCTAGCCCTAGGCCAGTGGCAGGGAACCTGAAGCCCTGAGGCCACATGTTCAAGTTTTATGGAACAAATCCTTTTATTAAGGGGATGTGTTCTGTGAAGCTTCCATTCAGTCAAAGGGACCCTAGTTGAGGATCTAGAGGGCTACAAGTGGCCTTGGGGCACAGGTTTCCCACCTCTGTTTAAACCTAATTCACTCTGGCTCTCACTGATTGGCCAACAATAGATCCCAGCCCAAGCACCACTTACTGGTCTTGGTTTGGGCTTGGCTGGCTCAGAGTGAATGTAAATTGTCATTGTTTCTATTTGGTCCAGAAACCGTGAGAGTCTTCCCCTTCCAGATTGTTGTTGTTGTGGTTTTTCTTAGATAAAAGGGGCTATTCCTTGGCTCATTTCTTAACCAGCTTTAATCACTGAATGGGAGTTGCCTCAGTCAAAGTGAGAACTTCAAAAGATTTTAGCTTTAAAAGGCTAAGGTATTCCATTGCCTGGGGCCATCTCCAGTGGTCCTGGACCACTGGACCCTGATGGCACCAGAGAAGAAAGTGAGACTGGTGATCTTGCACAGCCTTCCCTCACTTAAATCCAATTCATTTGCATGTCATGGCATCACCTCCCTGGTATCATGTTCCTCTTTGAGAATGAAGAACAAACAACAAGGCACTAGGGATGCAAAGGGCAAAGGGTGCCAAGAGGCAGCGGTGGAGAATGAAATCTTTCCAGGTATGGGGGACAGCAAAGACGTGGAGGCAGGAAATGGTGATGAGGGAACCTCCTTGAATCTGGGAGTACAGTCTGTGGGTGAAGAGGTTTTAGATTGAGAGGTGCTTGACACCCCAAAATATTGATGCACCGGGTCCTGCCGAAAGAATTCGACTCAAGCCTTCTCAGCCAAGGGAAAAGACAAAGTTTATTAGGGATTCACCATAATGGACTGTCTTAAGAAATCCCCTCCTTTGTGACGCCTGTTTCCACAAGCAGGCCAGATTCAACCTACTGAATTAGATTGGATCTGAGCACCTTCATGGAGGCAAGATGGAGATTATATACACAAAGATGGTAGGAGCGATTGAGGGGTGGTCTGGGGTGACTAGAGGAGGGGTTTAGGGAGGGTCTTGAGGGGAAGTCTAAGGAGGATAAGGTGGGGTCAGAGTCCAGGAGCCTAGAGAATGGAATTAAGGGTGGGAAGTAGCTGAAGGCATGGATACTGATATATCAAGGGTGGGGAAGTAGCTGGACAATAAAGGGTGAGGCTAGGTAGAGATTTGGGCCTAATGATAATGTGAGGCTTGTGGCCTTAGGGGAAGGCCAGATCCAATTGGAAGATTCAAGGACAGTTCAAGGGGGCTCCCAGAGACTGTATTCCAGATTCAAGGGGGTTCCCAAAGACTGTGCCCTCATCATGGGAACCTCCTTGAGCCCTACTCTGAATCTTCCTACTTGATCTAGCTTTTCATGCCCAAATAGCCTAGCGTAGCCTTTCATTGTTTGGTTACCTTTGGATTGCCTTCTGGCTATTTCCCACCCTTGATCTTGATCAAAATATCTATACCCTAGCTCTCTTATTGTCTGACATCTCCAGGTAGCCTTCAGCTATTTCACACCCTGGAGTCTGACCTTACCCCAGTCACCCCAGTCCACTCTAAACCCCTCCTCTAGTCATCCCAGACTACTCAAGACCACCCTAGATGCCTCCTACAATCTTTGTGTATTTAAGTCTCATCTTGCCTCCACGAAGGCTCCCAGATTCAATCTAGCTCAGTAGATAGAATCTGGCCCACTTGTGAAAGCAGGCATCACAAAGGGTGGGATTTCTTAAAACAACCCATTATGGCAAACCCTTAATAAACTTTGTCTTTTCCCTTGCCTGAGAAGGCTTGAATCGAATTTTTTCGGCAGGACTCGGCCTGTCGGTACTTTGGGGTATTGAGCACCCCTCAACCCCAAACCTCTTCAATGGAATGGACCCTATGGAGAATAGCAAGCTGGTTAGGCTACAGTATAGAATGCATTGAGAGAGGAATACATAATCTGCCTAGAAAGATAGCCTTGGGTTAAGCTGAGAGGGCTGGATGGCACCATGGTGCAGAGTGCTGGGCCTGGAATCAAGAAGACTCCTCTCTCTGAGTTCAAATCTGGCATAGGACACTTTCTAGCTCTTGGCAAATTACTTGCCTCAGTTTCCTCATCTGTAAAATGAGCTGGAGAAGGAAATGGCAAACCACTCTAGTATCTTTGCCAAGAAGAAGCCCCAAATGGGGTCACAAAGAGTCAGAACATTACTAAACAACAAAACAACAACAAATTGTAAAGGTACTTCAACTGTCAAAGGAGTTTATATTTTCTCCCAAAAGCAGCAGAGAGTTTTTTTGATCTGGGAGGCGAAAGGATCAGGCCCATACTTCTGGAACATAAAATTTGGCAGCTGCATAGATGATAGACTAGAGAAGAGGCTGGATGCAGAGGCACCAATTTTATGGTACTAGTCCAGGAAAGAGGTTCTGAAGTTTGGAACCAAGGTGGTGGCTATGTGAGTAGGAGGGACAAATGGGATAGGAATGGGGGAAGTAGAATAAACAAGATTTAGCAATGGATTAGGTGGAAAGAAAGAGAGGGAAGAAGCAAATATGACTCAAGTTGAATACTTCCATGACTGCAAAAGGATGGTGGTGATCACAACAAGGACAGAAAAGTTAGGAAGAAGGAAGGGTTTGGTAAGAAAGATAATGAGTTCTATTTTGGGCTTGTTGAATTTGAATGCCTACGGGACATCTAGTTGGAAATGTACAATAGGAAGTTAGTAACTTTAGCAAGTAGTATTATGCCCATTAATCATAGGAATAAACAAACCTATAGGAAGAAATCAAGACAATAAATTACACTGTTAAAAGAAAATCTTTTTTCAGGCTTTGTCCTCAATAATGAGGCAAACCCAGGAAGAGAAAGTTTAAAGGAGTTTATTGTAGCACCCAGGACAAAAGCCCATTTTGTGTGTGGCCAGACAATGATTTCAAAGTATCCTCTGCCTTTTATGGACAACTTTTATAATAAAAGCAAGACAATCCTGCTAAGTACAGGTTTCTTAAAGAGGATGAGCTAGTGCCCATCTCAGCCCCTCCTTTACCTACTAGTTGATTGACTCCTACTCAAAGGGCAATCCCTATTAGCTACCTAGCACAGGGCTGTCCAAACCAAGTGACATTTATGTGGCCTGCCTACAAGCATAGAAATTTACATAAATGCTTTAGTAAATAAAGCTGAGCTACTGCAGAGCTCTCATTAAAATGGCCAATCAAAATATATTGTCTATTGTTTCAATAAAAACCTAAGGTTGGACAGCCCTGACCTAGCACAAGAGTATGGGAAACGATGGAGTCACTTGCACTGACTTGGCAGCAGTGACTGATTCTGCACAACACAGATCAGGATAACAGGTAGACAGGAAAGAAGTCAGCCAAAGAGAAGAAGCTAGTTGAGAAACCTGGAACAGATGGAACCTTAGGCTCCCAAACCAAGGGTAGGCCTGATCCTAAGGGTGGATCCAATTTCTTTTTTTCTTCAGTAAATGAATGCAAATATATTCTCCCCTGTCCCCTCCCCATACTGGGCATCCACGCTTGGACTTAAATCACAAAACACGCCAAATAACACCCTTATTATTGTTACTAGGGGAAACAGACCCCTGCCATTTCCTTTTTTCCTTTGGAAAAAAAAGGACAGATCAACCAATAGGCTACTGCAAAAATGTCAGATTGCCCAACTGAATCCTTCAAGAGCAGAGGGTGAAGGTTCCCCTTCTTTAGCAGTGGATAGAGATGGAGCTGGTGAGTTAGGCTGGCAGTTTCATTTACATAGTTTTGTGGTTTCAATCCACAATGCTAATGTTCTTTTAATGCAGATTTTATCTGTAAATTCTATTTATTGTGTTTGGTCATTAACATTAAATGGCTAATGTATTTATTCATCTTAGGAAATAGAAATGCAGCCCATAGTCTGTCTGTCTGATTCTCTGATTTGCAGCCAAGAGCTCAATCACTCGAATAGAGTAATGTTGCCCATTAACTTTTAAATTGATACTAGACTGCTGGGGTTGGAAAACACGTGGTCTCTCCTTTTGTGGGTGTCAGTTTCCTCTCAGACAACACTCCAGCTCTTATGGTTATAGCTGTAAAGAAGAAAATTTGGGTTTGATATGAGGAACAAACTGCTGGAATGGCAACTACACTGGCACACCCAGGATGGCTGCTAGTGCAAGTTCTTTTATCTGTTTTACTAAGAAAAGATAGCTGTTTCAGGGGTCAATAATCTTCCTCTCTTGATCATGTAAAATATAAATACAGGAAATACAGAGAAGAGAAATAAAGAGACAGAGCTCTACTGCCTGAATCAAAGCTTTACATCCACCACTGAATCGAGAGAGCCTTTACCTCTGAGCAGTCGTGGGTCTGAACATACAGCCACTCAGTCTTGACCAGGGAATCACATCTTTCTCATAAGTGAGCCCCCAAAGGAAAAGCTCACCTCTCACAATATATACTCTTTCAGCTAGTAGGCTCAGAGCCAGAATCCTCCTGACTCTGACTAATTACAAATTAGCAAAAGGTGTGTAAGCCTTCCTACAAGCAAGCTTCCTTTAATTGGCTCCACGTGAGGCCTATCATGGGCAGGGAAGATCTTATTCCCCATTGACCTTACAAATGCCTAACAATTAGACCTATTACACAGTAGATTGGGGTCATGGGTGTCCACAGAGCCTGGACTGACTGTGCCAGCACACCTGTGAGGGGCAGGGCCAACAGTAATGTTCCTCCCACACCTAGCTCTAGATATTCATGCCTGGGATTTGAGTACCTTGGGAGGATGTGATGAGTTTCCCTTCATTGGACACTTTCTGGCAAAGCCTAGATAGTCACTTGTTAGTGTGTGTTATAAGAGAGATTCTTTTCTGGAAGAGGTTGGACTCTGGCCGCTAAGATCCCTTCCAACTCTGAAATTCTGTAATTTTGTCCAAATGAGGATAATCGTGCTTGCACTACCTAGTTCAATAGCTTGTTGGGGAACAGGAAAAGGGATAAGGACTAGACCTGTTATTCATCCTTTGTTCTTGAAGAGGACCAATGATATCACTACAGTGATGTCTTGACGTGCAAGTGAATTAAATTTAAGTGAGGCAGAGCTATGCAAAATCGTCTACCCCACTGACTCCTCCAGAGTCATTGGTGTCCAGTAGCAAGACATAGGTCAGGACATCTGGCAATGGCCCAGCATGCAGTGGGAGACCTTAGCCTTTTTAAGCTAAGATCTTTCCCAGGTCTGTTGATTTCTTTGGGATAAGAACATCCCAAAGTGGCACACTAGATGACTCCCAAGGTATCATACCTTCTCTGCAACTTGAGAGTCTAATAGAGTTGCCCAGAACAGAGATGACAAACACACAGTCTCTCACTCCACCCCCATGACCTCATATTCCACCCCCCCCAGATTAAAATGTAATTGGGAAATACTCAACAAAATAAATACAAATACACAGATAATATTGATTTGTGTTTTTTCTAAGTCAATATAGGGTTGCAGAGATCTCTCTGTATTAATTTAGCAGCAAAGGACCCAGAATGCTGAGAGGGTGAGTGACTTGGCCAGAGCCAGGGAGGAAACTTGAACTCAGGTCTTCCTGGTTGCAAGGCCAACTTTCTGTCTACTAAGTCAGGCTGCCTCTCCACAGGATTGTTTTAAGGCTCACATTGCGATAATGAACGTGAAAGCCCTCTGTAACTATAAAATGTTATTATAAAATGTATTTGCTATTTCCTTGACTGAAATGGAAATAACCATAAACAATTCCCTGTACTTTCTCTAATTATACACTTTTTTTTTTCTATTCCTTTGCCACATTTACTTCTGGGATTTCATTCATATGGGGAACTTCCTCTAACCATGTGGGTCAGTGACTTCCCTTCAACTTAGAGTCTAAGAAAGTTGTCTAGAGAGCTCAGAAGTAAAATGACTTGTCCAAGGATACAGAGCCAGGATATTTCAGAGGCAGGATTTGGCCAAGCTCCTAGGACTATTCTCTGTCCACTACATCTCCATCCTACTAGGTCATCAATAAGTATTATGGGGCATAAGGCAATTGGTAGGGTACAGCTAGGTGGCACAAGGGGCAGAGTGTTGAGCCCAAAGTCAAGAAGAGTAATTTTCCTGAGTTCAAATTTGGCCTTAGACACAAATGGAAGAAACCCCAACAGCATTTGTTGCCTGAGAAGAAGCTTGCAAGCTGGAGCAGAGACAAAGTTCTCAGCTGCTCAAAGGGGAGTGGGAAAAGGGTGAGGTTTTTATACATATTTGGGGTATTTATGACTATTTGAAGTAGTCATGCTAAGTGGCGATTTCAGGGAGAACACAATAGATCAGGAAGTCAGGGGAGTGGGGGACCATGGAGAAAATATCTGCAAACCCAACGATTCCAAAAGCAGAATGTTTGCTGCTCTTTACATAAGTCAGAAACCAAGATGTTTGCTGCTCTCTCTGAGTGGGTCAAGACTGGTTTCAGCAGTGGCAGGCATCTCCGAGTTCAGCTAATGTTCACTTGAAAAGAATTGGCTAGTAGGTCAAGCATCCCTGAGCTTCAGAAGTCCTCCTGAGTGGTTAGTTGTTATGCTACTCCATAGTTCTCCTGTGAACAAGGGAAGCTGTAGCATATTTAATGGGTTAGTAGAGTCATTACAGAGCTCCTATCCACAATAAGTTCTGCTATATATCATCTTGGGCAAGTCACTTACTTTTTCTGAGACTCAGTTCTTTCATTGATCTATATGATAAACATTTATTAAGTGCTTACTATATGCCAAGCACTATACTAAGCCTTGGGAATACAAATAAGAAAAAGGGAAAAACAGCTCCTGCCCTCAAGGAGTTTAGAGTCTTACAGGAAAGACATTATACAAAGAGAAGCTGACAAAGAGATGGGAGAGCTCCAGAGGGATGAAGATGATGGTCATTAGATAGTGAGTGCCTTGGGCACAAGGGCTTCCTTTTTTTTAACCATAGTGCCAGGCATAGTGCCTGACACTAAGCAGGTGCTTGTTGTTTAGTTGTGTCTGACTCTTCATGACTGCATTAGGAGTTTTCTTGGCAAAAATACTAAAGTGGTTTGCCATTTCCTTTTCCAGATGAGAAAACTGAGACAAATAGGGTTAAGTGACTTGCCCAGAATCACACAACTAGTAAGTGAGGCCCAATTTGAACTCAATGAGTTGAGTCTTTCTGACTCCTGGCCCAGCACTCTATGCACTATGTCACCTAACTGCTCTGGCAGTTGCTAAATACATGTTTATTGACTAACTGATTGATTGGTGAAGTTGATACCAAGCAGAGAGACAGACAGCATGTTATGGTAATTAAGGTGGGACTCTTTTACTGTTTTCTCTTTTGGAATGCTGAGGTAATCAAATACCTTTGATGAGTCTTGCCTTTCAAATGTAATAGCAAGCAAAGCAAACTTTTTGTGGTCTTTGTTTTTGGAGTGTTTCTCAGCACTGAGGAATCTTTGATTGAATTGGGAGTCTTTGATGACCTGTTATGTCAAGGGAAGGCCTAGTTCACATGAGCTTGAGTCACATGGTTGTGATGCCCTTTGACCCTGAGACTTGTGTGTAAGATCAGAGGTTAGCGTTTTGTGTTTGGATGCTAACTCATTGGAAGAGTGTTGGTGTGGAGACTCTGGGTAGCCATTAAGGAGTCCCCTGGCTTTGAAAAACCCAGATGTTGGTGCTTCTCTCTCTGGTAACTATGTATGTAATGTCTTAGTCAGATAGCTAGAAGCCTTGTCCGTTGATGGGTGTTTATTTGCTTTGTTTTTATAATTTTTGCTTGTAATTTCTGTTTGTATTTGCTCTGAAGTTCAGGGTGCTGACTTTTTCCCCCCAAGCTAAATGAATGATGTATGTATGTTTAATTAAAGTGAGATTGTAAACCCCATAAAGTTGCTTTCCTTAGAAAAGCAGATCAAAGAACCTGTGCTAGCAGCTTTCCTGTGTCCTCTTGTTGTTGGTCTTTCACTCCCAGGATGGCTGCTAGCAACATTGTTGTTACATGGTAGATGAAGAGATGACAGGCATTTTGAGCCCTCTATAAATGGAAGGTATGTGAGGAGTTTTTCAGAGAGGCAGAATGAGGGTATTGATGAGGTGTGAATAGCAAAGCTGAAGCAATCTATGATGATGAATTTCCTGGTAATGAATTTATCTTGGTTGAGGCATGAGAAGGATGAAGAGGGAGTCAAAAATTAAGCAGAGCAGCTTTGGGCAAATGAAATAATCTGTAAAACAAAAAGACTGGGTGATGTTATCTCTAAAATCTCTTCCAGCTCTAAACACTATCTTACTGTTTACTTCTGTTATTGTTTTGCTGCCTAAAGCAGAAGGGTCCCTGGCCCTTGGTAGAGTTTCCTCCTACTATAATTGATATCAAATCAGTCTTCAAACCAGGAAGAACTGAGTACAAATCCTGCTTCTGACATATACTGGCAGTGTGACCCTGAATAATTCATTTAACTTCCCAATGCTCTAGGCAGCTCTCCATGATCATAAATTGCAGAGAAGCCACAAATCTATTCTTTCCTTTTATAATCTAAAGCACTGATTTTCAAACTTTTTGATCTCAGGATGCCTTTACACTGTTAAAATCAACGAGGGTCCTAAAGAGCTTTTGTTTATGCAGGCTATACCAATTGATATTTTATGTACCAGAAATTAAAATGGATTGAATTTGAAAATATTTATTCATTTAAAAATAACAATTATAAACTTATTATATAACAAATTATACATTTTTAGGAAAAACAGTTCTATTTCCAAAATGAAAAACATTTAGTGAAAAGTGACATTGTTTTACATATATTTGTAAATCTCTTTAATGTCTGGCTTAATAGAAGACAGCTGAATTCTCATATCTGCTTCTACATTCAATCTGTTGTGATAAGTTGTTTTGGTTGGAGTATATGAAGAAAATCTGGCTTCACAGAGATGTGTAGTTGGAAAAGTATTTTAATAAGCAAATAACAGTATTATTATGAAAATAGTTATGAGCTCACAGACCCCCTGAAAGGATCTTGGGGACCTCCAGAGTTCCAAAGAACTGCTGCTTTAAAGGAATAGGGGAGAAATCTCCTGGAGACAATCAAGGAAAAGTTTTCTTTTCCCAAATTCTTTCATCTTTTCTTTTCTCACAGGTCATCCTGTCAGGAAGTCCCAAGATACATACATGCGTCCCACAGGTCAGAATGCAAAACTGATTCCTGCAATAAAATAGTTTGAGGATACTGTGCAAAGTCAACTACTTGTGCTGAGTCAATCTGAATGACTCCATTTTAAAAACTTGGTTAGAATTCTGAGTTAAGAAAGAAGATAGTGAAGACCTCACTACTCCTATTTGCCTAGGAAACTTTAATGAGGGAGGAGCTGAGGTGGCACTAATCCCATTTCTTCATGATTATGTGAATTAATCAAAATACTTTTGCATGGAAACTGTTTACTCCTGCCTAGGAAAAGCAGCTCACATTTTGAATAAGCTCACCACACCCAACCTCCAGCTGCCTTGGTTCTAAATAAAATATGTCTATCTTTCTTTTCTGAGTGTGCCTCACTAATCAGGGACAGGGCCAAAGCAAGATTTATTTTAACGATAGTTTGGGGGCAGAAACTATGCACATATTGTCATAAGGTAAATTACAAGTCCACAGTCTCAGTACTTATTACAAGAAGTTGATGCAGTATAATTCTTTTATAGGGCTCATGGATCATAAAATGTTGGAACTGTAAGCTCTTTTTATTTTACTCATAAAATGGCTGAAGACCAGAATATTCCTTAATCAGTTTGATCAGGTAGATTAGCTTTTATTGGATTAAATCTGACCAATATAAAATTTCCAAAGTCAAATTGGTAAGTACAAAAATGTTAATTTGTTTCTTCTTTTCCCAACTTTGAATTCCTCTAAAATGGAAACCCAATCCTTCTGATGTCCAAATCAAAAAATCTTCCTCTCTTGCAGTCACTCTCCTACTTCTCTAAACTCTGAATCTTCTCTCAGTGCTTAACCTAAGTCCTCTGCATCAGGGTAGTCACTTCATATCCGTTTGCTGATTTTGTTCCGGTTGAATTGAATAGTTGCCATCTGTATTTCTTCTAAGCATCCTTTCTGCTCACTGCTTAAAGGATCAGTTTTCCTTATTTGGCTACTCCGTGGCAGTTTAAGCCTGCCAGATTTAAAAATCCCAGTGTCAAGGGTTGGTAACCAAGTACTCTACTAATTTGAATGATAACAGGTGAAGCAGAAAATGTTTGTCTGTTCTTTTCCACTCTCTGGACCAATGAAATCAGCCACCTGTTAGTGGTAAAGCTGAGACTCGAGTGTGTCTCTTGACCCCCAGGCTTAAGAGTATTTCCATTGTATTCTGCTTCCCGGCCAAGTACTTATCCTAGGGCTCTCCATGTAGTAGACATTTAATATATTGAATGTATGGCATATTGAATGTATTGTGGTTGAATTGAATAGCTCCCTTCTGAGTTTCTCCCAGGAGTGTGCTGGAGCCAGCTTGAACAGGGAATTGGTTGTTAAATTTTCATTGTGGGCATTTATAATCCTGAAATCGGAAAACACTACAAATCAGAGCTTGATTTATTGTTTTGTTGATTACCTAGACTTAATAAGGTGATGGAGAAAATATTAGTAATGCAGATTAAGCTTATTTTTTTCCTCCCAGGGGGCCAGTAGTTAAATATTTGCCAGCGCATGCCTGGTATTTCTCCTGAGCATCACCTCTACTCACTTTCTAAACATAGAGTTTGCCTCATATGTCTACGTCGTGATGGGTAATGTCTTTCACAAACAGAGGATGATCATTTTGCTCCCAATGTTCTACCAGTATTATTGTATAGCTGTGAATCAAAGACTAAAGTCGCAAAAGAATGAAAACCCAACCAAAGTAAATAAACAGTATCATAGAGAGGGCGATGGTAAAGCTCACAGTAAGTGTGAGCAGGTTGCAATATATGACAAAAAGAAATTCCAAGAAGAATCAGTGTTCAGGATTTTTACTAGAGAAATGAATGATGGTGAGACCTGAACAAGCACTCATGAAGTGCCGACTTTGAGCTAAGCCTATGTCACGTGCTTTATCAATACCTCTCTTGAATCTCACAACAACCAGGGAAGTTGGGTGCTGTTATTGTTTCTGTCTTACAGTTGAGGAAACTAAAGTAGACAGAGGTTAAATGACTTTCCCAAGGTCACGCAGATAGCACATGCCAGTGCTATTTGTAATTTAAATCCTCTTTCTCCATCACTTTTCCCGAGTGTCAGTGATCATGGTGTAAAAGAGGACTCTCCTACTAAGTAGCATGCAAGCACTTCCATGGGTAGTTAGGTGGGGCAATGGAGAGAAAACTAGACCAGAAGTCAGGAAGTCATTATCGTTGTGGTTCAGTCATTTCAATCATGTCTGACTCTTTATGACTCCATTTTGGAGGGTTTTTGGCAAAGATACTGGAGTGGTTTGCCATGTCCTTCTCCAGCTCGTTTTACTGATTAGAAAATGAGGCAAACAGGGTTAAGTGACTTGTCCAGGGTCACACAGCTGATAAGAATCTGAGGCCAGATTTCAATGAAGATGAGATTTCCTAATTCCAGGCCCAGTGCTCTATCTGCCATGCTTCCTAATTGCCCCCAGGAAGTCAGGAAGACCTGAGTTCAAATGTGGCCTCAGACATTAATGAGCTGTGTGGCCCTGTCTCACTCAGTTTCCCCAAGTATAAAATGGGGATAGGGGCAGCTAGGTCGTGCAGTGAGTAGAGCACCAGCCCTGGAGTCAGGAGGACCTGAGTTCAAATGTGGCCTCAGACACTTGACACACTAGCTGTGTGACCTTGGGCAAGTCACTTAACCCCCATTGCCCTGCCTTCCCCCCTCAAAAAAAAAGTAAAATGGGGATAATAATAGCACCTTCGTCTCAGGGTTATTGTGAGGATCAAATTAGATAATATTCGTAAAACATTTTCCACAATTCTTGGCTAGTAGGAGACATTCTATAAATGCTTGTTCCCTTCCTTTCCTTCTCGCCATCTCTTCCCCACTTCTAGCTACCCCTACAGGATGGGTTAGTCACTTGGTCAGAGCAAGAAATAGCTCACAGGCTCTGCTACTGTTATTCTTATACTTAAAAAAAGACAAGAGTGACCCAGGATGGGCAGTGGTGGATGTGGTGAAACAACTGCTGGAAGAAACATCAGCATCCCTGAGATCACTGATCCCTTGAGTGTGAGTATTTAAGTGTTGAAATCTCTCTGAGAGGTTAAAGAGACTCCCTTCAAGAATTTCTGCATCATTAATTTGACTAGAGGTAAAGAAGAAAATGTTAATGTGCTTTAATCTGCCTTCCTAAACAATGAAGTCAATACTGTTTGTCATTTTGGAGTGACTCATTTAAGAAAATACCTCTTTTAAAGTTGCAGTTATGTTAATTACTTCCTGACTACTCATGAAATGACAGAAATTCCTCTTCATAATAGTGTTGTCTTCCAATAGCTCTTGACCTGTGTGGTTTTGCCACTATCATTATGTATTAGACTATAGTTCCTTCTTTCTAGACCTTAAAAAAAAATCTCTCCTTTATCGGTTTCCTCCCATTGTCCTTTGCAGTTTACTCACATTTTCCATTCTTATTAACTTTTCTTCACTGGATTCTTTCTATTTCTCCCTTCGAGCTGTGAGATTGAACATCCTCAGTTCCTCCTTTTGGTAGCGATAGCTCACAAACAAGTGGGATGTGTTCATTAGCATCCCATACAGCATCTGCCTAGCTGAGAATGAAGTACAGAATTATCCAATGGGCAGGGTGAAGATGTGGGCAAGAGAACTCACAAAGCAACCCATAGAAAAAGGCCAGCTCAGAAATGTGGAAGGGAAAAAGGAGTTAGGCTTAAAACTGATTGTTACATGTAATGTGAACATTACAATGGGAGGCCTGTGAGCCATTGGAGATCTCCTACTTTTTAGTAGAAAAGTACACAACAGCAGAGAAAATCAGGGCAGAAACACAAAATAGGCAATACGAGCCAATATTGTCAAATAAGGAATTTCACTGATAGTGGGAGAAAGCAGTGGCAGGAGGGGGGTAAACTCATTAATGAGTAAGGAGGGAAGTTGAGCAAAATCTCCTACAATTGCTGGGATGCTGGGGAGGCATTACAAATTTCTCCAGGAAGAAAAATAAATAAGAGAGCTGTATATAATTAGGAAGTAATGAAGTGCGTGTTAATACTGATGTTGCTACAAAATCAAGGAGAGTAATAATGAGGAAAAGGAAAGAGACATTAACTGTGCAGAGGCCATGTTGCTGAACTGACTGACTAATCAAGTCCCTAACTATTTCTGGAAAAGGAAAAAAAAGGGAATGAGAGTGATAGAAGTAGCATGATGTAACTGGAAGAAACTTGAAAAAGCAATTAGAGAATTATTGAATATTAAACATGGAATGAATCTCAGAGATGACTTGGATCAACCCTTTCTTTTTGCATGTGATGACACCAACTTGACAATCACACCCCAGTACCAAATAAAGGAGTTCATGGAGTAGAAAAATGACATGATCCAGCCAGACTTTTAGTCTGTGGTGGCTATGAGCAGATTGGTGTAGGAAGGGACTTTAGGCAGGAAAATCAGTTAAGGGGCTAGTTCCTTAGTCCAGGCAAGAGGTGAGGAAGGCTTGAGCTAGGGTGGCAACTAAGTGAGTAGAATACTTAGTGTTTTCCACGTAAACCAGGTGTATGATGATGATGATAGTGATGATGGTGATGACAATAATAATAGCTGGCATTTATTCAGTGCTTACTGTATGCTAGGCTGCCAGAATGGGCAGATGAGAACAATCTGTCACAATAGCCATGAAAGCAGCTGATGCAGGCACTGTGGAATGCTTAGAGCTTGGTCAGACATTGAAGACACCTGAGAAAGTTGATTCATTGAGGACCCCTACTCTATTCCGATCAGTATCAATCCATTTGATATGATTCCATAGGGGTAGCGATTGTGAGTTCTGTATATTTGGTCCCAGAGCTGTGAGCTGCAGATTGTATATTCACTTGGTTAATCATAGGAAATTGACTAGAGACCCTCCACCCTTGTTTTTCCTTGTCATGGTGATCAAGCTCAGTGTGACGGAGGTAACCTCAACTATGTGGAAAATCCCCTAATTTATTTTTGTACCTCCAGACCATTCTCTTTTGTCCAACATGAGCAGGTGACCATCTTTGACCACCTAGTCAGTGGAGATATTTCTTGTTTCACCCAACTCATGACTCTCCTGACAGATCATTTTTGCTTATGCAGCATATGTCAACCAACGGAATTATTCTGTATTTGGTATAGCTGTTCTTGAATGTCTAGTTATCTGACCCTACAAAAATAGAGCCCTGGAAGGAAGGAGCATCTTAGATCATGAGGTAGATCTGTGGTCCACTTAATTGGAAGGGACCATAAAGTGCCATTGTCTCAGAGTTCTGCCTCAGTCTCTCTTATTGTAGGTTGGATAATTTTAATCTCCACATACCAAGGTCATTTATTGCATCCTGGGCCATCTCCAGCCAACTTGACTTTTGTCTTGCTGCTAGACTTTGATGACTCTGGATGAGACAGTGAGGCTGATGACTTTGTGCAGCTCTGCCTCACTTAAATACAATTTGTGAGAAGTCAAATGAGCAAACTGAGGCAAACAAAAGTTAAATAAATTGCACAGGACCACACAGCCAGTAAGTGTCTCAAGTCTTCTTGACTTCAAGCCTGGCATTCTAACCTGCATCATTTAACCTTCCCTTTGGTAAGATCTTCTATAAACATTAATGTCTTATCACTAAAAACAGGTGACATCTATCTACTCCAGAAAGACTTGACATACACCTGCTAGAATAGCTTCTGTCTTGCAATACTTGATAGCAAGTATTACACAGAAATTGCAGCAGAACAGAGAGGGAGCTTGCAAGTTCTACTCTGAGAGGCAAATAAAAGAGATGTACAATTACGTTGTGGGATGCAGATCATTTCCCCTTGCTGTGCTCTCGATAAATACGAGCAGGGAACCACAGAAATTATTGCAGTTTAAAATCCAACATCTTTGCTGAGAAGGAAGTAGAACAATTCTGCCTAGAACTTGGCAAGATCCTTCAAAGTCACTAGATGTCTTGCTACTCACTGGCTTTGATACAGGGAATGTTGGCAAAAGCTAAAAGATAATAAAGTATGTGTTGTGGCCAAGAAATGAGAGGCTAAAGACTTCTAGGTAACCTACACCCTTCATACCTGTACATTCTTAGGATATTCTTTTCTCTGAAACATTCAAATGTTTTCTTCTTTAAGTTGAAATTTGCTGATGTAAATTGATTTATAGAAGAGTATTTAAAAGACCCTTTTACTAAAAGCATGATATCCAAAAGGCTCAACTTTAAAATCAGATTCTGAAAGGTGTTGAGCAATTCTCTTTGAATTACTTTCCTTGGAATCATGTAATTTCACACAGAGAGTAGCAGCATTTTACACAATGGACTTAGTGTCATGTGGTAGACTAGACAGTCTCAAGTTTCAATTAACTTTCAAAAAGCCCCCAAAAGAGGAATTATATACTAGATAAAGAGCAATCACAGCTGAACCCATAGGAAAGGTATTCATCTGTTGTCTCAAAGACTTTGTTGGCATACTCCACTCCCTGCTCATTCCTGACCCTGTTGTAACAAGTAGGGGCTATTGATTGATTCATATGAAGAGCAGGGAAGGGGAAAAGGAAGGGGAAGGGAATCTGGCCACCTTCTGTCAGAGCTGGATCTAAGTTTAGGGACTCTGATTCAGAACAATCATGATACCCTCCCCTACTCTGCCAAAATGAACAAAATTCGGTTCAGCCCAACCAAAGGAAAAGGATGTAAGCCAAGGGAAGAACTGTAGTTGGTGATCAGTTTGAGTAACAGTCCCAGACCTACTTCAGGACAGGTGGGGATAGCTTTTTTACCACACAAATTACTTAGGGCCAGGCTTGAGACTAGTAAAAAATTAATCTGCCAACAAGGGATAAAGCTTTGCAGTCTAGCCTAGGGGTGCATTTACCATCAAAGGAGGAGGAGTCAGAAAGTTACTGAAAAGAGAATATAAGGGGGAAAAGGGGTTTTTCAAAGGGGAAAACATTCAATTAACCTAGAGAACAAGCAGAAAAATCATTAACTAGGAAAAAAAATGAGTGCTAAATCCTCAGAGGTTATAAAGTTCTCTTAATTGTTATGAGACAAAGGAAATTGAACCAATGCCTGATGAAACAAAGAAACCTGCAGAATCCCAAGAGATCATGAAACAACATGGAAAAACAAGATACTCCAGAATGGTTCAAAAGTGGAATAAAAAACCATTACCACCACCACCACTATCATTTAATCATTAAGCAATTACTATGTGTCAGGCACTGTGCTAAGCATTGACAATACAAAGAAAGAGAAAACCAGAGTTCCCACCCTTAAGAAATTCACATTCTAAGGGAGAGATAATGTGCAAACAATTATGTACATGTTATATATATATATATATATACACACATATATACACACAGTGTAAATTTGAGGTGATGTCAAAGGGAAGGCACTAGTAGTGCCTAGAAGTCTTTGACCTTATATTTTTTGACCATAAAGCATGCTATATCAGAGCTTTTGCCCATGTCCTGAATCAAAGCCAATGAGTCTCAAGGCATCTAGTGACTTCATTTGAAGTATCTTGCCCAGTTCAAGGGAGAGAGCATGTGCAAAAGGCTTCTTACTAAACTAAACTGTCAGAATTTGTAGGCTTTACATCTGAAATAATTATTGGATTTAGGAAAAACAAACAAAAAACCTAACTGAATATATAATGGCAAGTTCTTGCAAAGAAGTAATTTGGAACAACAAAAATGGTAAAGGGAAGTAAAATCTGGCAGAAGAGAAGCAAACGATAATGACATTAAAGAATACATACAAAACAATCACATACCACGTATAAGCAAAGAACACGTACAAGCACAAGCCATTAACCTTGCAAACAGGATGCACAAAGACAATTTAAAGGTCACAGACCTGTCAGAGGAACATAACAAACAAGCAAAAACAAATTTTTTAAGAACTTATAAATTCATAAGACTAAGCGCAAATCAAAGAATCCACAGATTGCCTTCAAGGGGGAGATGGGATAAGTAACCTATGTTCCAAATTCTAAGGCACATAGTGGTTAAATTTAATGATTCCTATGACAAAGGACAAATTCTGCAAGCATCCAGGAGAAAAAATTTCAAATATATAGGAAAGGAAATTCAAACAACACAAAGATAATGTTGAAACCATTAGAAACTACAGAACCAAAAAAGTAATATTTTCTGAAAAGCAAAGTATTCAAAGATGCAATCCAGCACAATACCCCCTTCAAGTCTGAGCCTAATCATCAATTAAAAAAGGTGGACATCCAAAAAAAGAAAGGCGTTTAAGGTATTTCTATAAGAAAAGGAACATGTGAGCACAGTGTTAAAGGGTAAACACCCTGTACTAGGAGTGCAGTACTAACTCCTCCCATCCCCACTCCTTTCCTAGTTAATTTTTCCTTAAAAAAAAGTATTAAAACCATCCTGGAGTCCAATCCAGAGAGCTAGAAGCCCATGCTGTTGACATCACTTCATGATCACCAGAGTATAAAGCAGCCAGAAGGTGTTCCAGATGTTCTCTGATGATTGGTTGCTAAAAAATGATGAGTAACAGGCAAGGGAGCTTCTATTAGCCAAATCAGTACTGTGGTTGTTCAGTTATGTCAGATTCTTCATGACCCCATTTGGAGTTTTCTAGGGAAATAACCTGGAGTGGTTTGCCATGTTCTTCTCCAGCTCATTTTACAGATGAGGAACTGAGGCAAACAGGGTTAAGTGAATTGCCCAGGGTCACACAATTAGTCTGAGATCAGATCTGAAGTCAGAGAAATGAGTCTTTCTGACTCTGGGGTCAGCACTCTATCCACTGAGCTGTCCCAGTGCATATCCTTGTTATATATTGTTTTTTTTTATTATGGCTAAGTAAATTTCCTTTTGTTTCCTGTTGAATGACCTATGAATAAATACGTAATAAAGGAAGGAATGACTAGATAAATTACCCATCTCTGGGTGTTTTTTTTTAAGAAAAAAATAAGAAAAGAGAAATTAAGAGACAGTTAAGAAAAGAGAAATGCTGTGGTATTAAAAATAACAGCAACACTCGAAGCAGAGGAATCGTTAAGTTATGGTTGTTGTTTTTTTAAGTAGGTAAGGAAATAAAGAGGAAAGCAGACAGAAGCAAACAAGCAGAACTGAAGCATCATAGAATAAACACCACAACCTTTCTATAGATGAACCACTACATTTCATGGTACAGATTTTCATAGGTGGAGAGATGGAAAGTATATGGTAGAAGGGAATAGGTGATGTACTCTTATCAAGTGTTTAGGGATGAACAGAGAAGAGAAAGCTCTTATACTCTACATGAGAATGAGAGAAAGGACAAAAGGCAGAGATTGGAATCTGGGGAAATGGAGGGGAAAGGTCTCAACTCAGTGTAGGAGAGGTCCCATTGAAAAGCACTCCCATTAGAGAAGAGATGTATGTCTGAAATGGGAGATAGGGAGGTAGAAGTTGGCACAACACATAAGAGAATGTTGTGCCCCTATTTGACAACATCCTCCATCAGGACAAGGGAAAATGGAAGTGCTATGGTAAATGATCCCCAGGAAGATGGAAGGACATATACCCAGAAATGACATTACATAGCCAGTAGAAAGGAGAATCATGGGACAAGATAAAGAACTGAACTTCACAATTTAGTAAGAGATAATTTCTACCATTGGGCATTGATTCTATTTATGTTATTTCCCTCATCTACTGATATGTCTAAGAAGGAGGCACAATCAAAAAATAAAGTGCAGGGGACAATAGGACAAGATCTACAGAGGCGATAACATAAAATTTATCTAGAAGAGGAGCTTAAACCTGTTACTTCTGAAGCTTTAATTCCATGAGGAACATAATGAAATTCAAGAAGGAATAAATAAAGACATAGATTTAGAACATGAATCAGAGAATATAGTTTAGAAAACAGAAAAAGGGAAGAGAATTAATGAAAAGAGTATGGCAAAGAAATCCTTCTTTTAAAAAGGTACATAAAATAAATCCTAATAAATAAAAGAAACTGGGAGGAGATGAGGAGGAATGTTAAACTAGTTGCTGATCTAGGAGAAGGAAAAGAAAGGAAAAAAAGAAGAAGACTTAGGCACGTAAAGACAAGAAAGACAAATAATTCAATAACTTAAGTAAAACCACCCTTCTAGGTAAAGGATTGAAAGATAGGGGTGTGGAGTAGGAGGAAAGCGTACACATAGGAATAGGATCCTATCAAAGCAGTTTAAGGAAAACTAATTTTAGGGAAAATTGTTGTTCTTCAGTCCCGTTCAACTTTTATGACCCCATTTTATGACCCCATTGGGGTTTTCTTGACAAAGATACTGGAGTACTTTGCCATTTCCTTCTTTAGCTTATTTTACAGATGAAGAAACTGAGGCAAACAGGATTAAGAGACTTGCCCAGGATCACACAGCTAGGAAAAGTATCTGAGACCAGACTTGAACTTAGGAAGGTGAGTCTTCCTGACTCCAGGCAGGGCACTCTATCTAAGCCACCAGCTAGCTACCCTGTAGGGACAACATACTAACTTGAAAGAGAAATGGAAACAAACAAAAAAAAATCCTTTAAAAATTCCAAATTCTGGGGACAAGTGAGTGAAAACATAAACTCTTAACTTTAAACATGAAAGGACTAAACAAATCAATTAAATGGAATAGCAGAATAGATAAGAAGACAAAACTCTTTGCTGTTACAGAAAACACATATAAAAAGTAAAGACATAGAATCAGCATAAGAGGCTGAAACAAAGTTTACCATGCTTCATGTGAAGCTAAAAGAACCAGAGTTACAATCATCCTAAGATAAATGAAAAATAAAAAATACAATATAAATAGTAGACAAGGTAACTGCATCCTCAATGTTGAACCAATCTGAATATTAAATATTTTTACACCAAATAGCTCATCATTCTAAATTTATAAAGGAAAAGTTAACTGAATTGCAAAAAGTCAAAGACATAACCATAGCAGGAGATTTTAATGATCCTCTCTTAAAGCTGGACATCTCTAAAACTAAATCAAAAGGAAAATATAGAATTGAACAAACTTTTATGAATTTAGACCTAAAAGATTTATACTCTCAAATACCACCACTAAAGAGTATACAAATACTTTTCAGACCCAAACGGATGATCTGAAAAAAAAAATCTTATGTTAGAGCACAGAGAAAATGAATGTAAAAAAGAAATATTAATTGGATTAGTTATAGACTTTAGTGAAATAAAACAGTATTCAATTGAGTGAACACACACCAAAGACATAGACCTAAAGGAAGGGAAATAAATAAGCCTTCATTAAGCAGCTATTTATGTGCCAAATTTTTGTACTGTACTATAAACAGTTTACAAATATTATCTCATTTGATCCTCACAACAACTTGAGACATAAGTGCTATTATTATCTTTATTTTATAGTTGAGGAAATTGAGGCAGACAGAGGTTAAGTGATTTATAGGGTCATATAGCTAGTAAGTATCTGAGGTTGAATTTGAACTCAGTTCTTCCTGATTCCAGCAATAGCACTCTCTCCATTGTGTTGACTAGCTGCCTTAGAAACATAACAATGAAATCCTAAATAAGGAATGTGTCAAAGAACAAATCATAAAACAGTAATTATGTGAAAGAAAATAATAATTATGTTCATTCAACATACCAACAACATACCAGGATTTAATAAAATCATAAATTTAGAGGTATATTTATAAGGGACTTTATAGGTTATGCAGTTCAATCTCTCTCCTTTCCCCTTTTATAGATGAGGAAACTGAGGTTGAGAGAGGTTAAGTGACATTTCCTGGATGCAGCTAAATCAGAAACCAGACACATATAAATCCATATGTATGTATAATTGAACAAACTATGAATTTAGTAATAAAAGATTTATGATACATATATATATATATATGTTTATGGTAATATATATGTACATGTGTATATACTGTGTATATCTCTCTCTATACACACACACACACACACACACACACACACACCCCCATAATCATCCTAGAGTAGATCCAGCCCATTTATAAACACCAAACCCTGGAGAAGAAACGACAGCACACTCCACATCTTGGCTGGAGGCATTTTCTGTTAAGTCTCCTATGCCTGGTATAATCGTCCTCCTTATCTCTGCCTACTGGCTTCCTTTTAGTCCCAGCTAAAAGTCAGTCTTTTACAGGAAGCCTTTCCTATCCTCTCTTAATTCTAATAACTTTCCTTTTTTAATTATTACCTATTTATACATATTTGTTTCATACATATTTGTTTGTTTGTTGTCTCTCCATTAGGTTGTAAATTCCTTGATGGCCAGGGCTGTCTTATGTCTCTTTTTGTGTCCCCAGTTCTTAGCAGAGTGCCTGGCATATAGTAGGCACTTAATTAATTGTTGCAACCTCTAATGACACTAGATAATTGATCATTAGTTTTCTTCAAGTCTTCTTCACCTGCTCCATCTCCTTAAAGATGGAGAGCCATACTTTGACTATGTGACTATTTGTTTTCCTATGAAAGCATAAGAAATGCTCTACTGTCTGAGGTATTAATGATTCATAGTCTGGCTAGGGAACTACACAGATGATGGTGGGTTGTGTTGTTCCCTCCCCAAGCTCTGTCAGCAACATCTTATTTTAGCATTTTCCAGGTCACTGATTAAGAAAACCAAGACTTAATAGTAGGAATTTATTCACCAAAAATGCGGTTATAGCTGATACATTTAAACACCCCTTTGTTTTTATTTCTCTCAGCTTGACATATCCCACTGTGCCCTGCTGATATAACTGGATAGGATGCATCATCCTATGATTTGTCTCTTCCAAGTCAAATGACTTTTCTAGACTGTCTGCTTGGAATATATGCATGTGTGTATGTGTGTGTATACACACACACACATACACATATATACACAAACATGCATATACATACACATATATGCATATATGCACATGTACATATACATACAGAGACAGAGGGAGGGAGGGAGGGGGAGAGAGACAGAGGGAGAGAGAGAGAGAGAGAGAGAGAGAGAAAGAGAGAGAGGGAGCGAGCTACTGGACTATTTCAGAATTTTTATTTCCTTTGTATTCTAGTGAATATATCCTATGTTATTTTCCCATCAAATAAATGTAAATTATATATGCCCATATATAATTTATATCATAATATATAGGTATAGATATAGGCATAAATGTGGATTTAAGTATGCATATATAAACTATACAAACATAAACAAATATCACTGTTTATCTAATTTTGTATTGGAGAATACTCCCAAATCCTACTGATTTTTTTTTTAATGTTATGGTTCAGACTTGTAGCTTCATTGGTTTGAATCCAATGTGGAAAGCCCTTCCACTAATGCAACTGGACAACTCAGTAATTTATAGTCTGAAGGAGTTGCCTGGGATTTTCCAACTGATATATGAAGCACTAGTTCTCAAAAGAAGAATTGCAAATTGCTGACACAATATGAAAGCTTGTTCTAAATCACAAGCAGTATAGAAATGCTAATCAAAACAACTCTGAGGTTTCATATTGCACTGGCAAAGATGAAAGAAAATGGTAATAATGTTTAGAGGGGTTTCAGAAAAGCAGGCATGGTAATACACAGTTGACAGAGTCATGTCTTGGTCCAACCATTTCAGAAAACAATTTCAAAATTTGGGGAGAGAGAGAGATTTCACTGCTATTTCATTGCTATGCAAATGTGCAAAGGAGGTCATAGGTAGAAAGAAAGCTTCCATAAATGTAATGGAATATTCCTACACAATAAGGAACAACATATAGAAAGAATTCAGAGAAACATATGAAGATGTGAAATGATGCAGACTAAAGTAAGCAGAACCAGGAAAACAAAACAAAACGTATAAACAACATATATACAAAACAAAAATATATACATACACGTACATATTTACATGTAATGATTACTACAACATAAATAGGGGAACGACGAAAAAGAAATTGAAGACTGTATATCAGTTTTGGCCACTCTATACCAGAAATGATAGTACATTCCTCCCTTACTTGTTTTCAGAGGTGGAGAACTCTGGGTGTACAACATTGCAGATAATGTCAGACTTGGTTGATATGCTTGCTAAACTATTTTCTTTTCCTTTCTTTTTTTTCCCTTCTTTGTTATATGGCCCATAGGTTCACAGGATCATAGGTTTAGATATAGGATTGGGAGAGGACTTTAGAGGCTATCTAATCAAGAACCCTCCTTTTATACTTGAAGGTGAGAATCATAGAGATTAGGTATCTTGTACATTATCATATAGTATTTATCAGAGCTGATTTTTTAATTCAAATTTTCCTGACCCCTGCTCTAGCACTCTATCCATGGTACCACTCTGGGTGGGGGAGGCTAGAAAGATGTATTCAGAAATGAAGGTGGCATAAAAATAAAAGATAAAATTTTTAAGGAGAAGAGCAGGAGAGATGGAATTGAGAAACAAAAAGAAACAAAGAGAAGACAGAGAGAATGGGAGGCAGACACAGAGAGAGAGAGAAAGACAAAGTCATCTCTGGGGCTCTGAAAGAGTAAGTGACTTGTACATGGTCCTACAACTAGTATTTTTTTCTGGGTCGGCAATTAGCTCCTGTCTTCCTGACTCCAAGGCTATCCCACTACTTCACCACTCCTATGGATAAATCAGCAAATATCCATGTTTATCACTAATGCTTCTCAACAAAATATTATGCTGGCTAGCTCATGTAGTGTTAATATTGATTGGTTTTTTAGGAGTTATTTTATTTGACACTTAAAAATAATAAAATATCTGAGATGTGTCACAACTGCAATGTTGTGACTTCGTTAGTCCACTTAATTTTTGTTCAAAATTGGAAAGACAAACACCTTGTAAATATAGAATCTAAGGATGTTCTTGTCTAATTTTTTCTTCTCTTTCTTTTCTGTGTTGTGTTTAATTACTGTTTTTCAGATTCTCAGAATCCCCATTTTATTATATTCTTTGTCTTTCACATGCTTGTATACACACAAATATAAAAGACCATAGATTATAGGTGGAGATTAAGAAAAAAGTCCTCCAATAGATGACTTTTAGTAGCCCTTGAGATGGTCACAACCTCACTCAAATTCCCTCTTGCCAAATTAACTTACTTTCTGGTAATTTATTCTATTCTACCTTTAAAGGCTTAAACATCAATGCAAATTTTGAACAGCTTTAAAAAAATCACTCACTACCTAATCCATCTCTTTCATTTGTCATACCATCTTTGATGACCCAATATTGTATATTGTATTACTATCGCTACAACTTCAGATGAATGAACTCATCCCTATGTGCTTATATGTAGGTTGGGTTCGTATGTCAGTCATTAGCTGTTCTTTAGTGGGGAAAGTAGTTAAATTGGTGATTCTATTGTTTTAAAGAAAAGCATTCCATTTATCTTTTGACTAAATCCTCAGATTTACCTTTCATTTTTACCAGAATTAAGGAGTTTGCCATTTTAATACAATTAAAACAGTTCAACCTTTATTTTTAACCTCTGTACTCTCATGTGGGCTGCTCATTTTGCTCCTAGATGGAGCTTGCTGATACACACAAAAATGCCAGTGCAAATAAAATAGTGGTAAAGGAAAGGAAGGAAGACCATTTTGCATTAATAAGATGAAGAGTGTAGTCAGTTCTTCTGGGATTCATAGAAACATTTTTAGAAAAAAATAAGGTCTTTGGGGAAACTGAGGACCATTCAGTTCTAAAATTCATTGGCCAATGATGGGTTCTGGTTTCTAAGACAGTAGTAACAAATGTGAATGTGTGAGAGTTTTTATTAGCCATAAAAGTAAGGTAACTTCTCTTTCTACTGCTGATTCTTTTATTTTATTTCTTATTTGAAAGGATGTATGTGAAAACTGAGGATGACAGAGCCCTGAGATTCAATCATAAGTAGCCCACTGACTAGTGTAATTCATGTTAATAGCATTTGACCTGTACTCCAGGGACACTTTCCTGAGGAGCAGGGACTGTCAAGGCAACAAACAGAAAGCATTTATTAAACATTTATTATGTGCCGGATATTTTGCTTAGAGTTAGGGAAAATACACAAGCAAAAAATACAGTTCCTGCCTTTAAGGAGTTAACATTCTAGGGGGATATCCTGAACTTTGGTCAAAATATCCAAGGAAATGAATCACAAAATTTAGAGCCTTACAGGACCTTAAAGACCATCTAATCTAGCATTCTCATTTTATAGATGAGGGAACTAAAGACCCTAGAAATTAAGTGATTTATTTAGTAACATAGCATATTAAGTAACAGAGCTCAGATTCTAATTTAGGTCTTCTGATTACATATTTACCGCTTTTTCTCCCTTTGCCTTATTTGGGCATTTTTGTCAAGAAATCTACCCACCCCCCCAACCTCCAATTCCTATCTATCCTCTGTTAGGCTAGATAGCTTTCAATACTATGTGTTGGTATGAAAAATAATTGTAAGAAGGACAGTATAATGAACAAATGGTAGAATGACATAAGTATATTCATGTCTCCATCAGTGTCAATGACATTGCTATTCCAGTATTAATACGTCTTCCCTTAGCTGTACATTGGAATGTACAGCTCACATTTCACATAGGGGAAATGGACAAACAAAATTCTCATTCCCATTCTCTTTAAATGAATTGACTTCATGGAATTTGTTTGGTATTGGAATCATGTGATGCTTGCAAATAAAATCGAATAATCCAGTAATCCAGCCCTACTTTTTACAAAGTCACCTAGTAAAATAAATGAAATTACTTTATTGATTTCTAGCCTGATCAAGTTGACTATTTTGACTATTGTTCTTTTATTTTATTTTTTGTACCTAACATGAATTTTGTGGATATTTATTAACGTGCCATTTTCCAGATTAGCATAATTTTTATTTTATATTTGTTAACTTGATGGCTATCAAGTGGTTTCTCAGAATTGTCTAAATGTATATGCTTATGATCACTAGCAATTTCAAGCATTTAAAAAGTAGTTATAGTTTATGTTCCTCCTTTTGACCATTCATGGACTTTGATCTCTTATTGGCTGAAAAATGGCTCCTATTCTGATAAATCTATCAGTTCCTTATAAATTTTTACCAAAAACCTCAATAGATAGTACATAGGCTTTGACCAAATGATAGGACCCCAATGAGATGAAAAAAATAGTGAAGTCCCATTAATTAAAAAAAATATTAATAGCAACACTTTTTAGAATAGCAGATAACTAGAAATGAGGTGGGTGCCCATTCATTGGCGAATAACTGAATATATTATGAAATATGGATGAAATGGAATAATATTTCATTAAAAGAAATGATGAATTTGAAGAATTCAGAGAAACTTCAAAAGACCTATATGAATTAATAAAAGAAAAGTAACCAACCTTGGGACAATTTACGAAGTAATGCTTATATTGTAAAAAGAAACAAATTTGAAAGAGAATTGAGAATTTGAATTGAGCATTTGGCTTCATGGGATATGAAATTTAAACTTCAAAAGGCTAATGGTGAAGCAAACTCTCTCAGCAGGAAGGTGGTAGAATAGAGGTATGAAATGATACATTTTCAGGTATGGACAACATGTTGGTCATTTTTTCTTGATTATACTTAGCTACAAATGAAAGTTCTAGTTAGTGAAAAAAAAGGAGAAGAGAGTCAAAAAAATTTAAATAAAAAATTCCTATGTCAGACATTGTATTAGGAGGGCAGAGTTTATAATCTCAAAGAGGATCATAAACATGTCTGAAAGGTTCGGAACCGCCGGATATAAGAAACTCTCAAAGTAGAAGGTAGAAGAATCAAAACATATATTTAGGCTCCACAGTAACCAACCCATGAACCAGCAACCCCATTTTGATATATTGATCAAAAGCTTCCAGGCCCAATAAGTACGCCTTGAAAGAGTAACCAGGAGGCTACAGAGAAGCATGATTGCGTAAAGCAAAATCATGCTTCCCCCTCTATGGTAAAAAGATTACCCACTGGCCTGAAGTCTTTGTTCAGCTTCCTCCCGTAGGTCAGCTCTGCTACTGGCAGCTCCTGCTTCAGCTGTGGCTGTGACTGTAGCAGCCTCTGGCTCCAACAGGAGCTGCTTTTAACCATCCGGCTTTTGCGGGGGTGTAAGGTACGCCGGGGAAAGCACAGGTTCTTTCAATCTGCTTAAGCAAGGTGAAGGGGTTGACCGGGAAAGCACAGGTTCTTTCCATCAGCTTAAGCAAGGGAAGCAAGGTGAAGGGGCCGACAAGCTTACTCCAGTCCAACATACAAACAGTATTCAGTTCAGGGGAAAAAGCCAAACTAGTCAAGGGCACTTGTTGACTAAGTGCTAAGGAGCCCATTTTTGGTTGCCAACACACTTCTCCACCCCTTGTTATAGGATACATAATCTAATCAGCCATGTATCCTAGAACATACATTGTGATCCAATTACAAAGGAAACTAAAACATATCATTCATAATAAAGCAAAACATATCATTTGGTGACATTCCTAAATATTGGTTTATGATTCAAATGTGATCCACCCCTAGGTCCCATAATATCGTAACAATAAAACAACACAGCAAGGATAACACAAAATAAGTAAACAGAACACTCTCATCATTCCCACCCCCCTTGAACGATTGGGGCTCAAAATCTTGGGGTGAGGGGTGATGGTCTCATTTTCCATAGCTCCTTCATGCTGAAATTGGATGTAGAGATGGCCCTGCCCCAAAAAGTCCCATTCCAGAGGTCAGTTCTTTAACTAGCTGGCAGGAATTCCAAGAATGCTATGTGCTTAGGCAGTCACCAGAAAGTGCAGGGTGCTTAAGCCTAAAGGAAACAAAACTAGCAACAACATTAGCCAAAACAAAGGACAAAAAGAGTAGACAAGTATGGACTATTATTCTTCAAATAAAATCATCTCAAGTTTGGTTGAAATTTCAGTTACGCAAAGATCCAACATCAGAGCCAAACTCAGGTGGGAAATGTTTCTTTTCAAAAGGAACATAATGAGGAAGCCAAGAGGATCCCACCCTAGATAGAGACTAAGATTGTCCTCTCAGCCTTTCCCCAGATGTACAAGGAAACACAATGGGAAAATTAAACTAAGAGGATCGCATCCTAGATAGAGACTAGGATTGTCCTCCCAGCCTTTCCCCAAATGTACAAGTTTTCATCCGTTAATCACACAAGGTCACCTTCACTCTGAGTGGCTTGTGGGCTTGCAGGAGCAGTTCTTATTTCCCTATTTCTCCTGTTATCAAGTCCTCTATACATTCTGTATAATTCATTGGTTGGAATTCCATCTATCATTTCAAAACCTACCCCTGCTCTCAATAGAGCAGTAAACATTTCTTTCCTTGTTACTCTCCTTTGGCGCCAAGTTTGCTGGTTATTCACCCTTCTCTCTCGAGGAGATCTATCCCTTCCCCAGTCACCTAAGTCATGTAACTGTAAAATCTTATTTATCACTGTTGTAAGACGGCTCCCTACTTCTCCAAGTAATAAATTCAAAATTAGTTGTTTATAAGCAGGGGGAGCTGTCCTAATTATTAAATTCCTATGAGGCAGTCCCATTGGATCATTGTAATATTTGTCTGCAGTTCCTATCATAATGGCAGTCTTCATTACCTCCTCCTTTAGTCTCATGATACAATCTCTAAGTGAATACCAGGGTCTGTGCTCAGTGGGCCACATAGAATCAGTAGCATATCTCTTATTGCATCCCACAGCGGCTAATGCCAACAGAGTAGTCCTGCTATCACCATCTCCTTGCTGATGATGTTCCCTAAAAGCTTGTTGAACTAGAGGATCATGGCTGATACCTATGAATCTCATGCAGTCTGTCCTATCTACTGATATTCCACTGGCCCCTTGATCACTGAGTCTTACCATCCAAGATATCAATGGTTCTCCTATTCTTTGGCTGAATCTACTCAAAATATCTGTGACCTCTTGCGGTGAGAAATCTTCCTGAATTTCCCTTGTAACTGAATCTTCACCTCGGGTTTCTGTCTTCCTCCTTTGTATGGGTCGAGCCCTTGTCTGATCATTTAACCATCTCCTATTCTCTGTGTGAGGGACATCCTGAACCCCAGTAGTGTTTTGTGCCTCAGCCCCTAACATTGTCTCATTTTCCCCCCACTCACTTCCTCTGCCACCATGGCTAGGACGAAGCAGGCAGTCAGGCTCTTTCTGGGCTGGGTTGAAATGCACTCTGGGCTTTTTTGGTCTCCTGTTGCTCTTAGCCACATTAATAGAAAAGTTCTCATTTGAGTCAGTTTGGTCTCCTGCTATCTGAGATTCCCCTTCTTGCTGTGGGGTAGGAGTGCCCCCATGTCTTTCACTTAATCTCAATCTTTCGTATACTAGCCGGTAGGCTGATAACACTATCCAGCTTTGCCTAGATAGTGATGCCCCTGACTGAATCCCAACTTCTTGTAAACACTTTTCTAAATCCCTAGGATCTCCTCTCCGTAGCCTTGGTTCCCAGTTTTCACAGGGTCCAGCTTTTTTAGCCAATTCTTTTGCTAGGGAGGAATAAAATGGATCCTCCCATCCTGGGATATTCATCTCTTCCTCTGGAATTGTTCTGCTTCTAAATAGAGATCTTATACCTAGCGATCCCATCCTGGTCGCCAAATGTATTAGGAGGGCAGAGTTTATAATCTCAAAGAGGATCATAAACATGTCTGAAAGGTTCGGAACCGCCGGATATAAGAAACTCTCAAAGTAGAAGGTAGAAGAATCAAAACATATATTTAGGCTCCACAGTAACCAACCCATGAACCAGCAACCCCATTTTGATATATTGATCAAAAGCTTCCAGGCCCAATAAGTACGCCTTGAAAGAGTAACCAGGAGGCTACAGAGAAGCATGATTGCGTAAAGCAAAATCATGCTTCCCCCTCTATGGTAAAAAGATTACCCACTGGCCTGAAGTCTTTGTTCAGCTTCCTCCCGTAGGTCAGCTCTGCTACTGGCAGCTCCTGCTTCAGCTGTGGCTGTGGCTGTAGCAGCCTCTGGCTCCAACAGGAGCTGCTTTTAACCATCCGGCTTTTGCGGGGGTGTAAGGTACGCCGGGGAAAGCACAGGTTCTTTCAATCTGCTTAAGCAAGGTGAAGGGGTTGACCGGGAAAGCACAGGTTCTTTCCATCAGCTTAAGCAAGGGAAGCAAGGTGAAGGGGCCGACAAGCTTACTCCAGTCCAACATACAAACAGTATTCAGTTCAGGGGAAAAAGCCAAACTAGTCAAGGGCACTTGTTGACTAAGTGCTAAGGAGCCCATTTTTGGTTGCCAACACAGACATATATGTTAAAATCTCCCAATATAAGGCTAGAAGATGGGGAAACTACAGTGAATGAGTGTTAAGGTAATTAAGGTGGGACTTTTTTTACTGTTTTCTCTTTTGGAATGCTGAGGTAATCAAGTACCCTTGATGAGTCTTGCCTTTCAAATGTAATGGAAAACAAAGCGAATTTTTTGTTGTCTTTGTTTTGGAGTGCTTATCAGCACTAAGGAGTCTCTGATTGAATTGGGAGTCTTTGATGACCTGCTTATGTCGAGGAAAGGCCTAGTACACGGGAGTTTGAGTTACATGATTGTGATGCCCTTTGACCCTGAGACTTGTATATAAGATCAGAGGTTAACGATTTGCCTTTGGGGGGCACGCTCATTGAAAGAGTGTTGGTGATGAGACTCTGGGTAGCCCATTCAAGGCCCCCCACCCTGCGGCTTTGAAAACCCAGATGTTGGTGCTTCTCTGGTAACTATGTATTGTGATTTGGTTAGACAGAAATGTTGCTCTGTTTATATTTGTAATTTCTGTTTGTATTTGCTCTGAAGTTCAGAGTGCTGGCTTTTCCCCCTGAACTAAGCAAATGGTATATGTATGTTTAATTAAAGTAAGATTGTTAACCCCATAAAGTTGTTTCCTTGGAAAAGCAGATCAAAGGACCTGTGCTAGCAGCCTTCCTGTGTGCTGGTGTTGTTGGCCTTACACAGCCACAGTAGCGGCAAGCAGCCTTGTTGTTACACTGGGTCTCATAGCAGCAATGGGGAGCAAGGAGTATCTCAATACCCCCTCCAACCAGTGTGTCAAAGGGTATGGGTTACAAGAATTACTGGAAGGGTGGCCATTATTGCAGTGCTACATGGAAGGAGCCAGGTCTCAGCAAATGCCAGAGATGGGAAGAGTGAGGAAGAAAAAAGTTTAAGAAAAAAGCAAGTTTATTAACTGTTGAGAAGGCACTCCAGAGAACACAGTGGAAAGAGTGGGTAGATCTGGAGTGGAGTATCTTGGGGTAGGGCTGAGGGGAATGGGAACAAGCAGTTAGGGATGGAGAATGGGGTTTGTACATTTGTGACCTGAGATTCAGAATCACTGGGTTGGGGACAATGTGAAGAGTGGGCATATGGGAATGAGTCCAAGTAGAATATCAGTGGAGAGATACTTGTTGAGGGAGGCCTTGCCTCTATAATGTTCAGCATGGAAGAGAGTGGTAATGACATGTCCAATCAGGACCAGAAATCCTGCCTTAGAAGACCAGAGAAGCCTAAAGCATGACCCAGGGGAATCCGGAGACCTGATTTGTTTAAGGTAGTTTAAGATTTGTCATGTCCAGAATGTCCTCTTAAGAAGCATGGCTCCCTGGGAGGGCCCTGGGGCAAAGACAGTGACCAAGAGGTGGGTGGCCTGGATTTGGGGCTGACAGAGATTCCTGAAAAGTCTATAATGATATTGTGTTATTCTTAAATTGTGGGCATAAATGAATGCTTTCTTTCCCTTCAATGTAATGCCGTTTGATATTTGCTAGTATTTTGTTAAATATATTTTGCACTACTTTTCTATGGCATTCTTTCTCTGACTAATCCTATTCCTTTTTGGATTTTCTTATGTAAATAACTGAGTGAAATGATATCTTTCTACATGTTTGAAAATAGCCTAATACATTTGTTGTTGTTAGTGCTCAGTTGTGTAATCTTCATGACGCCATATTGGGTTTTCTTGGCAAAGATACTGGAGTGGTTTGCCATTTCTTTCTCCATCAATTAAGGCAAACAGAAATTTCCCTGTCTATAAAATGAGGATAATGAAAGCAGCTAAGGTTGTTGAGAGGATCAAATGAGATAATATTTATAAAGTGCTTCTCAAATCTTAAAAGTGTTGTATAAATGCTAACTTTTAGTAGTAGTATCATTATTGTTTATTCACTAGTTTCATGTTTGTTCAATTTCTCTTCTGGAAATTGATTTATTTAAATACTTCCTGCTTTTCAACTTGGATATTTTATATTATTGCAGATATTCATCTATATCATTTAATTTTCAGCTTTATGATAATTTTTTATTTAGTATTTGTTATGATCCATCTTTTTTAACATTTCATTTTCTTCTCTATTTTCATTAAAATAGCTAATCAATTTTTCTAGTTTTCAAAAACAAAGACCTTTTCCTTTACTAGGTCATTTATTATTTTACTGCTTAATTCAATGCCTTTTTTTTTTTTGCTTCCAATCATGTTTATTATCTTTCATGTATGGTTAGACTATTCATTTGTTGACTTTTTTTAAAAACTTCATTTTCAACTACATTGTCATCTTTTTAATCTCTTCTCAGGGATATAAATTTGCCTCTTATCAGGCTACTCATATCCTATTCTATATTGCTATTGTCATTATTCTAATATAGCATTTGCTGTTCGTATAGCTTAGTCTTTAACCCAAATATGATTTAGCAAATAATTGTTTTAGTTTCCAATAAAGTCTTCATTTTTAATATACTTTTCATTTATTACATACAATTTCTTTGTTTTGCTATAGACTATAAATGATTTGTTTAAGAGTTCCGCCCTTCCTTTATTTATAAGATCCCTACATGTATGTGTCTTGAATTCCTTTGACAGTCTTTATCAAACTAAAGGTTTTAAATGCATCAAATAAAACATATAGAATCATAAAGGAAAGAAAAGGTTAGTGAAAAAAATGCATTTTTTTTCTATTCAAGTTCATGAACCCTCCTTAAATTTATGATGGGTCCATGGGTCTCAGCTTAAGAGACCCTGCCCTGGATAGTGATTAGTTTTTTGGAAAAGTATTTAAATAGAAGTTCAGTTCCCAAATAATCTTATTCTGTTTTCTCCATAAATCCAGAAAACAGTTTTCTCAGCATTATGTTGAAGTCTATATTATCTTTTTTTGTTAATTGACTTTTCATAGTCCATTAGTAGAGTCTGGGAATCTTCTACTATTACTTTTTTTCTGTTTGAATCTTTTTTTGCATTTCAGTCAAATTTTTTTTTTTTTAGAATTTTGTTGATACGTTTTGGATATATATATATATATATATATATATATATATATATATATATATATATATATATATATATATATATATATATACATATATACACACACACACATCTAATACTGACATGATTTCATTATCTAAGCAGGCTTTAAGCACTAAACAGTTTATTTATTTAAGCTTTCTTTATGTTTTCCAGCTTGTATTCTGCTTTGTGTGAAATGATCGCCACACCCTATTTTCTGTAGTCTATGGATTCAGCAATATTTTTTCCTCCAAACACATCACTCTAGAACTATTTTCAATATTTCTTAATGATATTTTATATATCCAACATATTTTGCAAATGCATTTTTGATTATTTCTGTAACCAATTTTTAATTAAAAAAATAATCCATTTATGGTGAAGTTCATAATTGTTCCTTTTTTGACCATGAGTCATAACCTTTATTGGTTTTATAAATAGGTGTCATCATATATCTTTTTACACTAGTATCAACTTAATCTAAACCTTTCTATGTACTCACGCAGGCATACACCCACATCCTTCTACATAAACTTGAAATACTTTTCCCATGTAGTATTGTTATTAGTGTTAATAATAGTTATTAATAATTATTCATATGATAATATTAAGATAGATTATAATATAATTGATAGCCTGGCATCATCATGAAGACTTGAGTTCAAATCTGATCTCAGACTTACTAGCTCTGTAATCCTGGACAAGTCACTTAGCCATTGCCTCAGGTTCCTCAGGTGTAAAATGGGATCATAATAGCACCTTCCATACAGGGTTGTTGTGAGGACCCAATGAGATATTTGTAAAATTTCTTAGTACCATTCCTGGCACACAGTGTGTGCTTTATAAATGATAATTCCTGTCCCTCTCTCCTTCTCTATTACTACTACTACAACCACTACTACAACTATTACTATTACTACTACTACTGCTACTACTACTACTACTACTACTACTACTACTACTACTACTACTACTACTATTACTACTACTTCTACTATTTCTACTACTACTACTACTCCTACTTCTACTACTACTGCTACTACTACTATTACTACTATTACTACTACTTCTACTATTTCAACTACTACTACTACTCCTACTTCTACTACTACTGCTACTACTACTATTACTACTATTACTACTACTTCTACTATTTCAACTACTACTACTACTCCTACTTCTACTACTACTGCTACTACTACTATTACTACTATTACTACTACTTCTACTATTTCTACTACTACTACTACTCCTACTTCTACTACTACTGCTACTACTACTATTACTACTATTACTACTACTTCTACTACTACTACGTGTTCAAAATATTTTTACTTTTTTACCATCTATAGGAGTATCTTTTGGGGGTTCTCTGTTATATTCTTTTTTAACTACTTATTTAACTACTACTCACTTTTGTACGGGTTAATGTCTAATGTCCACACTCACAGTCTTTAATTTAAAGACCTCTCTAATCTGTTACACCCCTTCTAAAGTTTTCATTTCCTTTGCCCCTCTTCTATTCTCCATTTCTAATAGAATGTAAGCTTCTTGAAGATAGGTTTTTTTTTTTTCATTTTGGCTTCTTACTATTATTGCTTACTATATTTGCTTTTCCATAGTAGGTACTTAATAAAAACTTATCTTTATTATATGGAATTTGGTGTGTATATGTATAGGCATATATACGTATGTATATATATATATGTATTCATATCTCTCATTTCCTTTGTATTCCATTTGAATAATGGGACATAATAATAATAATTACTGACTTGTATATAGTGCTTTATAGTTTTCAAAGCACTTTACATTTTCTCATGAGAGATAATGAGATGTAAAAATTGAGAAGTTAAAGAAAAGAGATGTCAAAGAAATGGCAACCCTCCTGCTGAATCAGTTCTTAACCTTTTTTAAGTGTGTCATAGTACAGTGCCTGGCATATAGTAGATGCTTAATAAATGTTGATTGATTGACTGTCATGGACCCCTTTGATAATATAGTAAAGCCTACGGACCCCTCCTCAGAGTCACATTTTTAAATGCATAAAATATAACATTATTACAAAGGAAACCAATTATATTGAAATACAGTTATCAAAATATTAAAATAAAAGGTTTGTAGATCTCAGGTTAAGTACTGTAGTCATGGATTAAAAGCCCTGCACATCAAGTTGTGAATGCTTTGATTAAATGTTTATTCATTAATAGTTTTAAATTTGCCTTAATTTTGTGGTTTGTTTATTAATTCTCATTAAGTATCCTAGCCAGGCTTAGCTTCTCTTTTAGGAATACCTGGAATTCTTTTTGTAAATACTCAGTTTTCTCTTGAAGAGCATGTTTGGTACTGCTGGGTAAGTAATTTGGGAATGAAGTTCTATTTTTCTTGATTTCTGGTATGTAATATTACATTTTTTTCTGTTCTTTCTTTCCTGGATGAGAAAACCTTTGTGTTTCTGGTAGAATTCTGGGGCATATAACATGTTTCTTTTGGATCTTTGCAATGTTTTTTATTGAATTATTTGTTATTTGTTATCTCTTTGTTATTCAAATTTTGGAGTTCAGTCACATTATGTGTGAATGAGTTGAACCTGGTATTCATCTTTTTTGGTACCCTATGAATTCTGATGTGTATTCTAACCCTGGCTTGCTATAGCCTCAGGACTTTATTATTATTTGTTTTTGGTGGCATTATTTCCTTAAATTTATCTTTCAGACACTTTCTGCCTTCAAATATTTTGGGGGAGGGAGGGACTAATAATTCTCAGGTTATATCTTTGAGCAGTATTCTTTAGCTATATTGCTTTTGTACAGTTCTTATCTCGTGTTGATTTTTAATTTTATTTTAATATCTATTCTGGTGGTTTTGGTGTTTTTGCCTTCTGTTGGGAAGACTATCATTGAATGTGCTTTTATTAAGATTCTTCATCAGTTCTCTTTAGGCTCTAAGATTCATATTCATCCTTTTTTGTTGTCATTGTTCCTACTTTATTGATTTCAGGTTTATCTTTACTGGTACTATATCTTTCTTTATTTTGCTTAGCGAGCTTATTAACTGCATTGAACTATCTTGTAATATGTCCAGTTTTGTGTCTAGAATCCTTGATTGTGTGATTTCCTTTTTTCCTCCTTCTGATGTCCTGATGTCAACTCTTTAGTTTACTCTCTAATATTTATTCACAATATGCTAATTTTTTTCCTTTCTTTCTTGCTAGCTTCTTTAATCAGTCTTCTCCTTGGCTTCTTTCAAATCACATCTAAAATCTCACCTTCTACAAGAAACTTTTCCCAACCTCCCTTAAAGCTCCTGAATTCTACTGAGATTATCTCTAATTTGGATTTTGGGCCCTCCTGGCTTAAAGAGAAAGTTAATGGCAACTGTTTCTCTTTGGAATTGCAACCCTAAGAGTCTTCCCCTCCCAGCTTGATTTTTTTCTTCTTTTCTAATGAAAGGGGTCATCCCTTGACTCACTTCTTAAGGAGGCCCATTCGCTGCATGGGTGTTACCTCACTCTAAGTGAGTACCTGAAAAGGCCTTAGCCTAAAAGGGCCAGGGTCTCCCATTGCATCCTGGGCCTTCTCCAGTCATTCTGATGAATATCTGGTCACTGGATCTAGATGGCTCTGGAGGAGAAAGTGAGGCTGGTGATCTTGCACAGCCCTCCCTCACTCAAATCAAAGTCAACTGCAAGTTATGTCATCATTTCCCTGATGTCATGGTCCTCTTCAAGAACAAAGGACAAAACAACAACAACAAGAAATCATATCTATATCTTTACATATATATATGTGTATGTATGCATATGTGTGTGTACATAATGGTTACATGCTTTGTCTCCAATTAGATGTGAGTTCCTTGAGAAAAAAGACTTTTATTTGCATTTCTTAATATGCGCAATGATTAACACTGTTTGATATGTAGTACATACTTAACACATGCTTGTTGACTTGACAAATTTTCCTTTTGGAAAATTTTGGAATTCTTTGTCCTTTTATTCTACTTCATCTATTTGTTGCTATTTTTGTGGAATGTGAAGGGGAGCTGGGCTTTCTTATGACTTTTTATTTCACCATTTTTCATTTCATGAAGCACCAGAGATGATTCACCAACAGTGAATAACAGAGGTTATATGAGTAGCATAAACATGAGCTTGGACAGACTTTGAGAGATAATGGAATATAGAAAGGACTGGAGTCCTATGCTCCATGGGGACATGAAGAGTCAGACATGACTACACACCTGAACAACAGCATGCATAGGGTAACATGATAAACAGGCATATAAAAGGCTGCAGTGTAGAAATATGTAAAGAACAAGGAGTCTAGGCTTTCTTAGTTGTGTTCCTTGTGTACTTGATAGTTGCTGTGGTCATTTTCAGGTTTGGAAAGTGTTCTCTGTGAGAACTGCATCACTGTATCATAGACTCATAGTCTATGTATAGATCTATATAGAAATATCTCTATATAAGGATACAACATATATAATATGTATAATATGTTATAATGTATAACATATATTACAATATATATTTATTTAGAGATATCTCTACATAGATCTATGTATAGATCTGTAGCATCCCTCACATGTGCTCATATTCTGTAGCTCCAGTGACATTATCTCCAACACCAAATGAGGCAACATAGTTCTTATTTTTAAATGCTTTTTTCTTTACATAAAGTTGAAATTTGTCTCTTTGTGACTCTTTCCCATATCTTCTGTTTCTGCCACCTGGGAATGAACAATACATATATAGAACATAGAGCCATTCAGATATTTGAAGAGAAGTAGTCTAGTCTATCTTCTCTTCTCCTTGCTAAATATCCTTAGTTCCCTCCACTGAAGTTTATGTGATTGTATTGTTGATTGAATGAAGAATCAATGGATCTCAAACTTTAATTGTGGCCTGAGGTTCCAATATCCTCAGCTGGCACAATCATTCCCTAAACTCTGACTAAAGCATTAACAGAGGGATTTGATCTTTTATCTCCTTCTTCTTTCCCCATTCCCCATTTCATGTTAGACCTAGTAAAATGCCTATAGGGAATGATTAAGAAAAGAAACATTAAGGGACCTCAATAATCCATGAAATGTATAAGTAACCACTTAGTAATTGAGAATTAAGAACTTGCAGCTTATGAAACTTTGGAGAGAAGGGAGATAATAATAGGGTCGATAATTGTTTTCTACTAACAGCGTAAAGGAGTGGGGGGGCAATAGAGAATTAGACTGGTAATCAAAAAGAATTGAATTCAAAATTTACTTTTGAAACTCACTGTGTGACAATGGACATGCCAGACAACCTTTCCATACCACAGTTTCCTCATCTGTAAAATGGGTATGATAACATCTCTTGCCTCACAGAGGTGCTATAAGGTGCCAATGAGATAATGCTTGCAAAGTGATTTACAAACCCTGACCTTCTTTTTTTGAGCTACATGAGCTGTAAATGCCTTATTTTGTTAACTCAATTAGAACTGTTCGTAGACATAATAAATCTCTTCATCTCAAGGGACTCCTTAATTTTATTGCAAAATTAACCCAACACCATGGGAGCAGATCTAGAGCTATGTAAATACCAGTTATACAACCAGATGGGAGGAATTTCAAGACAGGAAGCTAGCCTTTCAAGCAATATTATTTTCATTAAAAGTTATCTCAACATTAATATCATTATTGAGTTTGCCAGGCCATGATACGTCATTCCAATTGTTTTTCACATCAGCCCTTGATTTTCTATTTTTAAAATGTACTTCATGGCTGGGATAGAAGCTGTATTATTGTCAGGTGAGCTAATGCATAGCACTGCTACAAAACTTGCATTTTATTCAAATTATTTCATTGTTGATAGGATAAAGCCTGTTGTTCAAGTGCTATGAAAATGGCTTTCAGGAAATGAAGATAACAGAACTTTTATGCCTTAAATTAGAATTGTATATACCATCCATAAACCTGACCACAGCCAATAAGTGGACAGTTTAATCCTTGTATCAGTTCTATCCTAAATGGAAATGATTAAATTCCAAATTAGTGATAAATAAACTCTTGCAGAAGTAGCTGTGTAAGAAAACTGATATTGCCAAAATAACCTAAACCTGAATTCTGAGACTTTTATAAAGCACAACATATACATGAAAAAATGGAAAAAAAAAGCTTCTAAAAAGTCATCTTCTGATTTCCTTGAATTTTGACTAGTTACAATATTAAACCAATATTGCTTTCCTTTATCTTCTAAGAATGGATTCAACAGAAATCTATATGATCACAAACTGAGAGTGACCATTGCCATTTTCCAAATCCTGGAGGGTTTGGACTAAGGTGAGTTCCTTGAAGATTGAAAAGCATAAGGAGTTTTAGTTCATATTCCCATAAGTAGCATTCTGCATATTCTATTAATTTCTGATTCTGATGTTCCTTGGAAGTGATTCTATAAAGCTCTGCCACTGGACCACAAACTCTGTCAGATTCTACCAAGGTGGAAAAAAAACAGGTCTTTTACATTGTGTATCTATTGTTGGAGGTTAAGCCTTTGGAAGTAGTTATTATTAGAAGGTTGGCCATGAGTTGATGGGTTTTGGATGCTAATCGAAACCCATGAAGATCATCTATGAAGGCATGGGGGTAGTTTCAGCTTCCATTAGTAAAGAAAATATACCACTCAAATTACCTATATCGTGAAAGACTGAAGCAACTGTTCTGAACAATAGGTATAAGCACATTAAACCTTTTATTCTACAGACCCTTAGTTGATGAGCCCCAATAGACATTTAAAAAGGATTTGAATGTGCAAGATCATTGTGTTTAGAATATCTCTAACCTTTGGGAATTGCTCTTAAGGAAGGCTACTGACATACTCTTCAGGAGAACTTCCTTGTATATAAAGTCAGGTTCAAAGTATCATGGAGATAATTTTAGATGACAATTATAATGTTCCCCAAACACAGGTGAATACCATTCTCAAATTAGATAATTGTTAGGCAAAAAAGGAAACAAAAACAATAAAAACAAAGCAAAAACACATGCAAAACCCCTTAAGCTCTCAATATTTTAAGTTTATCAAATAAGAATGAAAAACAATGAGCATAGATATTTCATTGGGGACTTGTCTGACCTACGGAGGACTTTACAAAGATAAAAGTAATTTTCAGATTATCTCTGAATATAAATAAAATTTACTCAGATAATATATATAGAAAAAGTAGTAGCTTTGTATTGGATAGTCCATAGAAATCCCTGCCTGGTCTATGGGATGAGTCTTGTTGAATTAGGGGATTTGAAGTTTTTCATTCTGTCTCCCCTTTGCAAAAGAGAGCAGAGTTAGGTTGTATAAAGTTTCTGTCTCTTTCTAATGTTTAAAAAATCCTATCATTTAATTTGCCAGTTATTCCTATTTTCTTTCTTTTACAGTCTAAGCTACCTGTAACAAAGCAGTGAAATGTGAAGTCAGTCAAAATTTACACTAAGAAGAATGTGTAAGATGACATTCTTCTGCTCCACGTTGTGTACTGGATTTGTTACATCCCATCCTCATAGGGAGACTTTAATGAGAAACCAGCATATTTTGAGTTTATTCTCATGACAATAGCTTTTCTAAAAGAAAAATGACACACACTTAGTCACTCCTTGTTGCAATTTTAGGTCTGTCATATCTCTGTTTTGGATACAGACATAAAAAGCAGCAGTAGAGGGACTGTTATTTATACTAATAATCAAATGGAAACTTTTGGCATTTCCTACTTAATGGCTCTTTAGATCATGCCTTCATTAAAATTTTAAGTTAAATTGATGGAAAGAAATTAAATACACATACTTTACAAACAAAACCAAAATAAGTCACAAATCCTTATCCAGTGTATAAATAACTGCTTTACCAGGGTCTCAGAGACCTTCCTGAAGGCCTCACTTAAGAAAACAAACTAATTTAGAAGTTAGAGGGAAAATAACTGTGATGGAAATGAAATAATTATTTGAACGGACTAATGTGGGTGAATTCAGGCAAAAAGAAGGGGAAAAAGTAGGATTTCAGCATCTTATTAATCATTCTTTCCTTAAGCTGTGTGAGTTGTAGTTGCCTGATTGGGTTAACTCAATTAGAACTGTTCATGGACATAATAAATCTCTTCATCTTAAGGGAGTCATTAATTTTATTGCAAAATTAACCCAACACCATGGGAGCAGATCTAGAGCTTGACAGATTTTCTTAAACCAATCTACTTGATATTTTGATAGTACCCTTGTAAAATGTTCACAGTCCAATGAGTTTTAACCTTGTGCACACTAAAACTAATAGCCTGTCGTGATAATCTGAGTGTTATTACCCTAGTAATCTAGTTCAGGGTATATCACAATTTGCTGCATTATCTGAAACTCTCATATCATCTACCATTCTCTCTCTACTGTCCTCATTTTAATGAGGGAGGATGGCGTTCAGCACCATGCTTGCTATGTTCTGATAACCTTACATATTTAATTGTAATTGAGAGTCAAGTGACTTGTGCAAGGCATGCATTTTAATTAGCCTTCATCTGAGTAGTGAGGCCATTTGTCTAGATTTTCTTTCATCATATTAATTAATTGAGAGTCGGGGGGGGGGCAGGTTTGCGTCTTGCATCGTCCATGGAAGACATTCATTTTGGACAGTTATATACATTTCCACTTACTACTACTTACCACTTACTTACGTAGGACTCACCACTTGAATAGCATTTTATTTCTAAGCCAAAATGAGGGATCTACATGGTGTGTAGGTGCAGTGTTGTAGGTTATGATAATGTTAAACTAAATATCCCAAATAAAACATAAGATAGAACAAAAGGGTTTTATCTTTAAAATTGACAAGCAGGCAGAAGAATGCAAATTATGATGATTACATCTTAATTACATTTGAATAGAAATGATATAATGGAAGCCATACAACAGAAAGACAAATTATTCAGGATTGGAGGACTTTATAGACACCAAATGAGTGAGAAAATGGAGGCAATTATCTGAATAGCCAATTAACTGGAACAATTAAAATACCTTTTATTTTAACCATTTGTATATATCCAATCAAACTGTTTGGGCCTAGGTTATCCTGGTAAACTGTTTCAATTGTCCACTTGGATTTTTGTCCGTAGACACAACTCTGGCTAAAAATAAGGATAGCCTCAAAATTTATTTCAAAAACAATTAGCTTGTGACTAGTGTTGGTTACAGAAGTTTAATGTTGGAACACATGGCTTTCCTATTGGTAGGGAGACAGTAGATTATCCCTACAGAAGATTATATGCTCTGCCAGTCATTGAGATGCTGCAGTCATGTTTTATTTAACTCTATCTATCTATCTATCTATTTATCTATATATCTGTTTGTTTTAATAAGGGAGAGTACTATGAGAGAGTTATTGGGAAGAGATTGTGGAATAAAAACACATCAATAAAGCATTAAAAAATTGGCATACTGTATGACCTTTGTGCTTTTTTATCACGCTTACAGCTTTTGTACTCTCACCTTCTCCACTCTTAAATAAGTGGGCTAAGTGAACATAAATCTTAGCCTTCTGAAAATGGTAGCAGAAGCAGGGTATATTTATGCCCAAGGAGAATTCAGACAATTCTGTAGAAGATAATTCTGATTAAGACCCGCTATCACCTGAATTTAAGCAATCACATATACTTAAATCTCACCTTACTTATGAAATAATCATTTCTAATATCCATCAATAATCCTGCTTAGCTGAAAATAAAATAGGATATGCCCTGTTAATTGAAGGAATGTTAAAAGGTCATCAATAATGAGGAATGACATTTACCATGTTCAGCCACAGTACTATGGACAACAGACAGAATTTAAATATGTCATAAAAATTCTGTTTCATAATATTTGCCTGATTCTCATTAATTATACCTTTATTGCAGTTAGGCCGTAGATATACAGGCCAATGGTTATTTCCAAGGTTACACTAGGAAACATGTCATTTCTTGTTCATGCAGTCAGTTTAAAGTACCTAAAATGGGACTAGCAATTTTAACCCAGGGAATGACAACCTTAAAGTTAATGATAGCTCCATGGGAAGGATGCTTTACAAGGCATTTTAAAAGATACTGCTATACCAGGACAGCATAAAAAATCCCTCTTTCAGGAACAATGATATGTGGGAAACTGCATAGAATCTAAAGCCAAGGGTAGGTAACCCGCAGCCTCGAGGCCACATGTGGCTTTCTAGGTCCTCAAGTGTGGCCCTTTGACTGAATCCAAGCTTCATAGAACAAATCCCTTTAATAAAAGGGTTTGTTCTGTAAAAACTGAACTCAGTCAAAGACTGCACCCAAAGACCTAGAAAGCCTCATGTGGCCTTAAAGCCACAGGTCTCTCATCCCCTGTTCAGTGAGGAAATATAGATACTCATCTTTTCTGGAGCAACCCAATAAGCTGCCCTAGGAATGGTGATTGTAGCTTATTCAATTTTCTACTCCTTGTCACTGATTTGCAGCTTAACAGCTTCTTCCATATGCTGCAAAGGAGCATCCACAGAGAATGATCCTTAGAGAAATGAGAATGTTATCTTGTCAGCCTCTTTAGGATAAGTAACAATGTAATGTGATACAATATGATTGGGCTAGAAGTCAGAAAAGCTAGGTTCTAGCACCAGCTCCACTTTTAACTAGATGTGCTTACACATCTTCCACACATAACCTAGCACACCCAGGCAAACAGGCAGCTGTGAGCACTGGCCATCCCATGTGCTTCAGTGTAGCCCCAGGCAAACAGGCAGATGCCAATGCAGTAACACTGCACCAGCCTCAGCACACTCCAGACACCAGCACTGGGCCCCTGACTCAGCACCAGGTAAGCTGCCAGACCCCTTTGGCTTTCCACAGGTCCCCCATGGGCCTCAGAGCAATATCAGTGCAACACCAGGTAAACAGCCAAGGCCTGTGGCCCCAGGCACAAGAAGACAGTGCCCCTTTCACTCCAAGGGCAGAGCTAAAATTTAAAAGAAAGGAAAAAGGCTGAAAGAAATAAGCAAAAAACAACAAAAGAAAAGAATTCGACCATAGAAAGTTAGTATGGTGACAGGGGAAGCTCAAGACACAAACTCAGAAGAGAACAACGTCAGCTATGGGCAAAATCTCAAGGAAAAATGGGAAGTGGTCTCAAGTCCAGGAAGAACACATCGAAGAGCTCAACAAGGAGCTTAAGAACCATATAAGAGAGGTAGAAGAAAAGTTGGGAAAAGAAATGAGAGTGATATAATAGACTTGTGAAAAGCGAGTCAACAGCTTGGCAAAAGAAAACAGCTGCTGATAAAGTAGAATTAACTAAATGGAAAAGGAAGTACAAAAGCTAACTAAAATATATCGCACTTAAAATTCTGGTACTTAAGAACTCCTCAAGCCATAGCTTATAAAATAAGGATTAATTGATTATTCTGTATTTTAATATGTTAAAGTAGAACTAGAACTGTGGGTATATTTGGATTGCCTGCCACCTATGTCATAAATTGGACCATGAGAAGTTTCTCTTGCCACCCTGAGACAGCATAGGGATAGTATAGTGACAATTCAGTAAAGGAGACATTCAACCACGGAAATGCTAAAACTGCAAATGCAGCTCTCAGCAGGGAGGATTTTGTAACAAAAGTCCCCTTATGTTACTAGCATAACAGGTCAGATGAGATCATGCATATAAAATGTTTTGTAAAAAAAAATAAAGCTATACTCTTTGTAAGTGTGTGTGTGTGTGTGTGTGTGTGTGTGTGTGTGTGTACGATGTGATGGTATGATTATGGAATATTGGGTAGTGAGTGACAGAGCTACAAGATACAGAGGACTATTTACTCAGGGGTCAGAGGACCTGTGTTCAAATCTCACTTCTGATACTCACAACCTTTGTGCCCCTGGGTCAGTCACAGTGGATATGTTGGATAATTTTGCTGAACTGATTTTTTCCCTCTTTAATTCTTGGTTAAAAGGGATAATTTACCAGGTAAGGGGGGGAGGGGGAATGAAGGTAATATCTAAATGAAAGATATCATTAAAAATGGAAAATGGAAAAAAGAAATGATTTAATTAGAAATATCATTCATCAGTCAATTTATTTTCAAAGACAAAAATTCATCATGCTTTCTCAAACCAGATCTACTCACTGTCTCACTTCAAACTCTTATCTCTAATTGTCAACTACATTTTACAACTTATTCTTGTAGAAAATTATTTCCTTATTTATGAATTTTTAGGTCACTGGGATGAATAAGACGTGTGTGGTTTATAACTATCAACATTACATTTAAAGTGGCTAGAACAGTTAAGTTACTAGGTCTGCAAGCCACCAGTGCATAAATAAACTAGAAATCAAGTTACATCAGTAACCTTGTAATTTATGTATTAAAACTGCAGAAGGAACAGTGGCTGAAAAATTATGTGGTGGTGAACAAATGACTAAAGTAATGGCACTGCATCACTTACCTTAACAAATATCTGGTAGACATGTCCTGAAGGAACAGATCATCCATTAGAGGGAATGGCAAAAACTTTAGCACAATATTTATCAGCTGGGTAATCTTACTATTTAGTAGCAATTTTTCTTGGTATTTTTGATCTCCCTCGGTACAAAAAAAAATAGGATTGTATGGAAGCTGCCCATTTCTCAAAGTGAATTACAGTTATAAAGGTATGATATCCATTAAAAAGGAGTGACTGAACCAGAGAACACAGTTCCATGCTTTGCCCTCTAAAATAGATGTGTATATAACTATACAAAGAGATTGACAAGTAGATTGGGTGTTAAGAATGCATCTTAAGATGTTTCGATAATATCACCACTTGAATAACTTCCCTGAAATAAACAGTACCAAGTATAAATGGCATACCTCTTTTAAAATATTCTTCTAAACCTGTTCCTATCAATGCATAAAAAGAAGGCATATCCATTGGGAAAAAGAGGAAGAGGCGACCAAACATGTTGTTTCTTAGAGAATTCTTGAGCCTCTTCACACCATGACACATTAAATGCCAAGTGCCTTATCTTTCAATAAGGACCCCATAGCATAATTCATCCCTAACAGTATAGTATTAAGAAAGTGGAGAAGCAGTGTGGTATAGTGATAGGGGCCAGTCAGAGTCAAGAACTGGGTTCACATCCTGTTTCTGATACATTCTACCTGTATGACTTTGTCCAAGTAATCTAATCTTTCAGTATCTCAGGCATATAAATTATAAAGAGTTGAACACATTTCTATATGGAGTTCTCCATCCTGATGGACTCATATGACCCCACTATACATACACACAAATTTTTAAATAATTGAGATGATCTTTAAATGAATTGAATTCTAGAAGACGGAGAACTCTTTGCAAAAGCTGTTATCTTTGTGGGAATCTACAATATGAGACACTCATGCAGTTATACGTTCTTCAATTGCACTAAGTAATGGCAAGGGCACATATGTATCCCTACTCTTTGGTCTTGTAAATATCAAATAATGAAAACAGTGTAATTCACTGGAATCATGGAGTGGATGAGATGGAGAAGGAAAAGAGACACATGTAATTAATTTTCTTTTGTTTCTGGCATCACATAACACATTTAAACATAAATAATATACATACATATACACATGTGTGTATGTATATATGTGTGTATATGTACACATACATGTATACACACATTTATACGCATATACATATGTATACATACATACATACACATACACAATACACCCATACACAGACACACATATACGATTTGAAAACTGAATGACATTCTGAAATTCGTTGTTCGGAGGGATAAGCTTTTCCTCTCAGACCTGAGAATGATTTGCTCTATTGTTAGCCCTGAGCCAAAAGGCAGACTGAAGTCATGCCAAGGAATCTTTAAAGATATCTATACAGTTTTGGAGAGAGTGGACTAAGAAGAGGAAGGAATAGGGACAAGAGTAGAGAAGTAATGGCATTGGGGGAAATCCCTGTGCTGGATATCATAAGCCAAACTGGTAAGAACCAGTGACACACAAGCAAGAGGCAAAAGGAAAAACACAAAGGACAGCTAAGCTGCAGCAGGGGAAGGAGTGATCAAAGTAGGCTCTTAGGCACCTATAGCCAGAGATGTTTTGAAATCAACTCATACCAGCTAATGAGAGATGATTGCCAAATTTTCAGGGTGAGCATTTACACCTTGGAAATTGGCAAATGCTACAAATTAGGAATTGCTTTACTATTTATCTAGGCTTAAGAAATTGATGGGAAAATGGCAATAATGCAGATTAAATTTAAAAAGGTGTCCTATAAAGTTTTTCATGTTGATGTTTGAGAGCTAGTGGCTAAAACACAAACCAGTACAGAGGCCTGCTTACAGCCATCTTGATACACAGAATGTGTACCAAAGCTGCTAACTGTAATTGCCTATTCAAGGACTGAGAGAAGTTCCAAGAGATGCACTCTTGCCCCAGTTTCTCCTCCTCATGTTTGTCTAATAAGAGGTACTGTAATATACTCTGCTTGATCCTTTTGTCTGAGCATTTTCTATATTCTGATTTTTTTCCTAAAACATAGAATCCAGATGCTATCTGGCAAAGCACAACATTTAAATTAGGACAGAGAGCTAAGCCTCTATCTGAATGTCAGGGATTTTTTTTTTTACCTAGGGGCTCTGAGCTATTGTGATGGTGTTAATAAATTAGTAATACTTTAGTCTGTTACAGACTCAATAAAATAGCAGAGAAATGAACCACCTGAGGGCTATTATATTTCCCCTAGGCCAAAAACCGAGTTAATTGTTGTAATAGGATGTGACTGATTAACTCTTCAGAGTACGGGGATGGGGAACACAGTGATGAGCAATGAAAAGAACATACTTTAACTCAATACCCATGGAAGAGTTAGGCAAGGCTGGAGAAGGACTAAGTTCTCCACCTTTCCAGAAGAGAACTCTAACCTCCAAAGCAACATTTGTCAGTATTATATTATTTTAGAGATTTGGAAAATAGGACACATTCCTGTTGGGGAAATATATGTGCAGTGGTAATGTGTAATTTGAAAATTTTGTCAACCTCAAAACTTTTGAGAACTAAGCCAAACTGCCCCCAAATTAAAACCTTAAGAGAAAAAAAGGATAGGGCTCCAAATTTAATGATCTGATATCATTTTTTTTTCAAAATGTCAACAAATGCAGAGCTTTTGTGAGAAAACATGACTCACAAATTTTAATTGGAGATATGTCAAAAGAGCTTACCTTTAAATTTATTTATGTGTATTCTACATCAGTACAAACATTTTATTTCATTTTGTAGAAACTCCATCTCTGCATTTTGGCATCTCATCTTGTTATATCCTTATAGAATTATCTGAGAGAGGTTAGTGACTTGCCCATGGTCACACAGCCAATATGTAACAGAAGCAGGATTTTACTCATCTCCAAGATTAGCCTTCTACTCTCTAGGGCATGTACATCTATCTTTCTGTCTTTTCTTTCTCAGTCTCAGTCTCTGTACATCTCTCTCTCTCTCTCACCATCATCTAGAGATTCATTTAAAAGCACCTCTATAATCTTTATCTTCTCCATCTCCAACACACGCTCTCAACAAAGGCAGAAGCGAGGAAGTGTTGGGCTTCTATGGACACAGGCTGCAGTTTCCTGTATGTATTTTACTTTCTCTTTTTTTCCTCTGGCTGCTATGTAGCTAGCATAGGTGAGACAGTACATTAAAGTAAGAAAGAAGGCAGGAAGCAGAGAGAGTTGCTTTTTTCCTCCCAGGCCAGGGGACTTTCCCTCTCTAGCACAGCAGAGAGAATCATGGCAACCTCATGTATAATGAAGTCAATACTTCCCCAGACTACAGTAAGTACTTTAAAGCCACGACAAATGTTTTCCTCATGTTCCCAGCTCTTCTTCCCAGGAAGTTTTATAATTATCTATAAGGCAATCAATTTCTTAACTTTAAAAATTACCCAACACAAGGACTTAAATATGTAGAATTTCATTTAAATAAGTCAGTCAACAATTTTTTATAAAGTATTGAACACTTCATTGTAGAAACATAGGCAAAATGACTATTATAACCAAAATGAAAAATACTGTTCAATTTAAAAAATGTACTTAAACAAGAACCTGAAAAAGTTTATGATATGCATAACATTGTTCAAGCAAAATTGCACTAGTATTACATAAATCAATAGTTTATAAAGGCCTCAATATGGCAAAGTTTAGAAATAGGTAGTATGCATGCACATAGTACAACAAAAAAGTCTCTTTATAAAACAGCAGTTTTTTAATGCTTGTACAAAGGGAAAAGAGCAACCACAAACATATTTCATCTGTTATGTTAATACATTATGACAGCTAAAAGTCGGTCATGTCTATCAGAGGAACAAAAAGCCCTCCATACCATGTGAATAAATCTTTTGTGCCTTTTAAAGATATTTGTATAAAAATGCTATCTTTTTTATATGTAACTTAAATAAGTCATACTTCTTTCAGTTGATATTTTGGGGAAAAATAAGTGAGTGGGCTCTATATACTTGTATAGAATGGAAAAGAAATGGATACCAGAGTAATTAGTCCAACTTTGACACTTTTCACCTTTGATTATGGATTGTTGATGGTTATCCCAGAACTATTTTGCTAAGGTCCCTTAGCAATAAATATTTTTAATGGGGCACATAATAAATTGGTCCTAATGTACCTTGAACAAATCCAATCAATATTGCTTACTAAAAAAGCTGCTTTGTCTTATATGCATGGCCTCGCAAAAACAATTCACTTGCTTTCACAAAATTGGAATTCTGTTGTCAATATATGTGCTTATATTTTCTCTTTTGTTGTTTCCAATGTGGTAAGGGGTTAATCATCCACAAAATGCAGGTGACCACGTGAACGCATCCATAATACATGAATAGGTAATGCCCTCTTGTGCTCTAGAGTGGCTACTGTACTAAAGGCCTAATGGAGATCAGGTCTTGTTCCATAGCAAGTAAAGTCTTTCAGCTTTTAAGATAGTGTTGCTACGTTCTACCAGTATTGGTTAAATACAAATGTTGATTATATGGCATATGTGTTTAGGATAGCACATATAATTAAAGAAAGCATAGTTGTTTGTATTCATGCAGATCATTAGAATTTATCTTATATATATATATATATTTTTTATTTTAAAGCCTCATTTATCTGTTCATGATCTAAGGCAAATTTCAAAAGCAGGCCATGTTGGAATTTTTAAGATTATATACTTTTATTCAGGCTCTGAAGTAAAATCCTAATGGGCGCAAAGAAGAAAGTACACCATTCAATCATTCTTTCACCATTTTAAACAGAAAAAATAATGCACCGTACTACAGCTTTCAGACTATATCATGGAAAAGTGCAGATATCATCTTTGTTGACTAAGTAGAACCAAAAAAGTTCGTACAAAATAGATTGCTCATATTCACACTACAAAGGAATATGTTTTTAATTTTAACAAATTCAAAGGTGTGTCATATCAGCAGCATTGTTGTAAATTGTACTGTAGTGCAGTTTCTTTTTTTTTTTTTTTGTAAAAATACCATACAAATGGTCAATCAATAGTCATCAGCAGAAAACAAATCAACAACGGAAAACTCATAAAACAATTAAACCCAAAAAGGGACAAACAAAAGAGGTAATGCTGATGCCAAAACAATTATAATACTGTTGGAACATACAAAAGTAATCCTTATATTTTATACATTTATACAGAATATAAAAGGTATCAGAAGATTATGCCACTGTCTCCCTTATCCCAATTTCTATTTTCTTTGGAAGAAGTTCTTTCCTTTCATCAACACTTCCTAAGGAATTTCGACAGTTTTGCCCATCCATATACAACTTTGCATAAACTGGATTGGAGTAATTCGTTGGCTGAGGGGAGAGAAAGAGATAAATTATCATTGAGTTAACTCCAATTCATTTCAGTAACAACAAAAAATAAGTGCCCAATATGTATAAAACACCATGTTGGGTATACAAAGACAAAAATGGAATTGTTCTTGTCCTCAATGAGTTTCCATTTCGTGATATAATAGATGGACACAGGTAAATATAAAACAAATATACAATCATTTCAAGTACTGGTTGGCAGAGGGTAGAGATCAGCAAAGTTGGTATTTATATTTTGTTTTCAAGGAATCAAGGACTTCTGAGAGGAGTAGGTGAGAAGAGAATCCTTTGGGTAACATAGGAAACAGCCTGTGCAAAGGTATGGAAGTGGGAGATTAAATGTATGGGAAACAGCTAGTAGGTCACTTTCATCTCATTGAACAAGTTCTTTGCTCATCCTTTACAAAGATGATATTTAAGATAAGTGGAGAGAGGGACATGTACATAACACGTCATATAATTTAAATGTGATAACAGTTATTTAGGCAAAATCACAAGCTACTGATAAATTTGAGGTTCAATATATTTTGTAAACTTGGTCACACTTTAATGAAAGTTCCTGTGAAATCTGTGTGGAAGCTAGACTTGGAGGAGGGAAACAAATTGAATCTTTCAAGTCCTAGGAGAGTGATTTGCTAAATGCTATCAATACTTGGAGGTTTTAAAATGACATTTTTATGATTTCCTGTTTCATTTTAAAAGACATTATTCAGCTCCAAATTCAATCAAATTATCTCTGTGTTTTGTCAGTATGATGCCAAACAGCCATTTGGAAACACCAGAATGATGTTTTGAATCTTGATCTTTTCCTTCAAATTGTATTTTCAATAGCTATTTGCTGAAAATGAGGTTAAGGGGAAAGAATTCTTTTCCACTCTGGTGTTCTTATTCTCATGATGACTAATTTTGGGACTAAAACAATAGATTATGTAACTGATACAGAGAGAGGCACTAAACCAGTCTCTAAGGATTGGCTGCTTGGCTACAGTACTGGCAGTCATTAAATTCAGTCAATAACTTTGAAGACAGAAAAATCATTTAGTCACTTACTATTTTGCATTTTCTTCTCATTAAATTAAAAAAGCAAAAATTTGTATTTATAAAGGAATAGCTTTGTAATCAAAGCTGTTGTAGCTCTGTGCAGACTCACCGTTCTACTATTATACTCAGATTTATAAAACTAATTCATTGGGCTGTTTCCAAAGTATTGTGAAGCACACATTCAGACTGAGTCATGGGAATGTTTTCAGCTCTGAAATTGTCATAGGTACAGTATAATTTCACTAACATTTATAGAATCACTTTATAGAATTAATTTTTCAGCATTTAGGATGGCACAGTGGATAGAGTCTGTGACCTGGAGTTGGAAAGACCTGAGTTCAAATCCAGTCTCAGATACTTGATAGCTTTGCGACTCTGGGCGAATCACTCAAATTCTGTTTGACTCAGTTTCCTCATCTGTAAAATGGGGGACCTACCTCCCAGGGTTGTTGTGAGGATCAAATGAGATAATAATTATAAAGCACTTAGCACAGTGCTTGGTACACACTAAGTGTTTTTTAAAGTTAGCTCTTATTACTGTTATTTTCAATAATCGTTTATTAAGCACCTGCTAGAGACCAGATTCTTTGCTAGACTATGGAAATAGAAACTTCAAAATGAACACAGATACATTAATCTTTCATGTTGAAGTAATACAATTTGGTAGCATACGCACAATTATTTTGCTTAAGAAAAAAGGAGCAGTAATAACAATGCTTTACGTTTTATAATCAAGCTTGGTCCATGCAATCTTAGTTACAATAAGGCCACTGCAATGACTTGATGCAAATGAGGCAAGAAAAAAAGAGTGACATCATAAAATATGGAAATGAATAACAGATGATTCTCTTCTAAAGCATATAGCATGCTTCTATGGAGTTTGGTTATTTGAACTTAATCTATCTTAATAATACATAAATGACAATTGAAGAGTAAACATTTTAATTTTTTCATCTTAAATTTCTGCCCAGTAATTTGAAATTTCTAAGAAATGAAATATCATTTTATTTCAATATGACATATTTGTAAATGCTCATTATAGCACTTTCTTATTGCTGTAGAAGTCTCAGTTTTTAATGAGCTGTGGAAAATCTTAAAATCTCAGGTAACATGAAAAACAACTGGTCCTAAGCAATTAAAATCTCTATATTTTATAACTTTTCAGTTAAAAGCTCAATAAAGAGCTATGCCTCTACAAAGTCAAATGCCCAGTCCTGGTTTATGAGGAGCCCTGTGATGGAATGGATATGGAAAGATGAATTTTCTTTTCTCACCCCTGCGGTTAGTGGTCCTTTCAAATCAGAGTTTAGGTAGATGGGTGGCGCTGTGTGGGGAAGCTTGAAAGCACTGGGTCCTCCCCCTATATATCTGGCCTGTATATAAATAAAGAATTTTAGTTTCTGGTCTATAAAACATAGCATCGCCCCTCCCATCATATTTATATACTCATTTTTTTCAGTCACAAAATAACATTTTTGTCCTTAGACCATTATTTAACATGAAATACTGCACATGTTGCCTTTATCAAGGGAAGCTCTATGCTATCATTCAAATATTAATGCTCACCTGCTGCTTCTGGTGTAGAGATATGCCTGCTCTCTCCAACCTACGTTTGGAGATACTGAGCTCCCAGATATATTCTTTCCATTTCATTTTGTCCCCCCAGGAAATAATGTCCCTGCTTACAGATCTGTGAATAATGTACTTGCATGTTCCAATTAAAGCCTCTTCACTTTGGGAAGTCCTGCTAGTAGAACCATTCTGGATAATCAACCATTTTATTAACCATGACTGCTTCTACTCACTCAAACCAGAATTAATCATCACCCCTGTGAAGAGCATATATTATTTTTCAAGAAAAAGAAGTGACAGAACAGATTGATTAGAACTAGTCCAAGGAACTAGAATAGCTCTTGAACTTGATACTGTGGGTTAGAATTAATCAAGCTCAAAGGTTTGGTTAGTCAGCTTGACACCCATACCTTATATCCTATTAGTGACATGAAAGAAAGAAATGGGAACATGCAGTGGGTGTGGAGACAGAGAAGAGTAGCTTGTGTCAAAATGGGGTGTGTGTGTGTGTGTGTGTGTGTGTGTGTGTGTGTGTGTGTGTGTAAGAGAAGTTGAAACTAAATTCTTCCTCTTTATATCTAGAATGTTCTATGAACTCAACATCAAGTCTATTAGGCTTAATAAAAGGCATGCACGTGGTAAGCTATCTAGTCCATTTCATTGACCAGGCTAGAAACACACAGAGAAATGAAGTTTCTTCAGCGTGTAACCTCCTTCTTTGCACAGAAAACACAGAAAAGAACTGTGGAAGATCATTGTCGTGGGAGCTAGGAGACCTGGCTTGCCGTAGCCATGGGTAAAGGTCATTGCCTCTCTGGTCCTCAGCTATCTCAAGGGGTTTGGACTGAATGATTGGTGTAATCCCTTCTGTTGTTTCTGACAGCTGTAGCCTGGGTAACAATCCAGGGTTCAAATAATTGCTTTCCAAGTCATCGCTGATAACTTAGGGAGGTTCAATCTCATCTTGTGAACCTCTATTATAAATATGTTCAAAGGGCAATCAAGGATAGCTTTTTGTTAGTAGAGTAAATGAGAAATTGATAAGAACAGAGATTTCTACACAGGCTTTCCATAAACTTTGAGATTTCAGTCCCATAGAGCTATTTTCATTGAAGTGCCTTGGCTCATTTTAATCAATGAAGGATTAAAATTACAGGGAAAATTAAAGCATTTTCTCTTCCTGAAATAGTCTAAATTACATTCTTCAAACAATAATATATTAATGATTATAAGTACTGTATTATTTTAATCCCTAGGTACTCTAGAAAGAGTTCCCAAAGCATGGTGTCTCAGATGTCTCTCCACTTCTCAGAGAAAGTATCTAATGAAAACATTTAGGTTACCTGTCTTCTGCCTATTCTAAGTATCAAGAATATTAAAAATTAAGGTTGCTTGTGTTTGTACCTCAAACACATTTAAAATGTGGGCATTAGTTACCTACTTAATAATCACTGACACAGATTTTCAGCTGGATGTTGCTCCTTCCGATAACAAGCCATTCTGCACTAAGATAACGTCTTAGAGAGAGACAAACGCCCCATTCCAAAGAAAGTTCAACTCAATTTGCAGACACAGAACCAGTCGCCACTTTGTTGGTTCATTTAATTACGAATGTTAATTTTGTCATCTGGCTAAAAGATGATTGGCCATATGGAATCTGAGGACCACAGCATGGAAGGGTTATGCAATGTGTCCTGTAACAGTATGCCATACGATGATTCTTCGGCTTAGAACAGTACCTGAACATAGTATTTGCTCAAATAAGAGTTGCTGAATGAGTATCTGATCCAAGACCAAGTTTTTATTAGCTATGGAAAAAAATGAAATCAGTTCATGGCAATTAAAAGAGTAAAAATTGAACACCTTTACTGAAAATATTAAGAAAATTCAGATGGAAGTAATGCTTTGTTTGTTCGTTTGTTTTTGCCTCATTTTTCTGGTGAACCACTTGACTTGTCTACTTCCCTTTCCTAATGTAGAAGTGACCATAAAGCAAGGTAGACCAGCAGTGATCTAAGGAATTTTAGAAGATAAAACATAGAATTTTTTGGTCTATAAGTTAATGATAATTCTCAAGGTATAATAAGGAAAGGATATTTAATAGAGAAAATTTATCTGCTAATAAGTATTGTTATTATGAAGGCAGTATGGCATTGTCAACATGGAACTCCCTTTACAGCAAGGAAGAATTGGATTCAAGAGGCTCCTCTGACGTAGTGATATGATCCCGGAAAAATCACTTTACCTCTCAGTGGTCTCTAAGACTCGAAGTTACAGAAAAGGTGCTGATACATGGGTAGAGAGCATTTCCTACCAGGCAGTTCCCTCTATTAGTGAAATCACAGTTCTATCCCCTATATAGACAACTGAGAAGACATAATCATTAGCACTTTAATCCAAATACCATAAGGAAAAAAATGCTTTTTTTGCCAGAGAAGCACTTTTTATAGATTATTTTGCTGTCCACATTGAACTTTATCCCTGGTATTTATCCCAAAAGAATGAGTTTTGACTTGTTGGAATCTATATAATGTGTTTTTGTTTCAATGTACATTTAAGTATACTATATTTGGAAAATGGATATTGTTTTACACGAATACTTTGTACACTTAAAGATTGAGTGAATTTATAATATACACATTTCCCCCAAATGTGTATTCTTTTCAAAAGTAATTTATAATTTTAGTTAATGAATTCCTGCAAATTTTTCTTTGGAAGAAAATATAACACTGAAGAATCCTTAACATTGCTCAATATCTTCAAATAAAAAGGAAATGTGCTTAATTTCAGAAATGTAGAAAGAGTTATGACCCTAAGAATATGAGCCATTTTTCTTTTGTTTTTACCCTCTAAAGAAAATGATGTTACCTTTGCTGGATCTACTATGAAATCTGGATCTAAAAGACTTCCATCATTATGATCATGGTCCACCTCATACATATTATATGATGGATTGCCAATCTCCACATTAATTCCTCCATTGATAATAGGTTGTCTTCTAATTGTTTTTGTCCTATAATAACAGGAACAACAAAAGTGGGTATACTTTGAAAATATCACAAGCAGGATATACAGAAGTATTGTAAGTATTTAATGGGTTCATTTTTACATCTAATCATTTAGTCTAGTCTTAGAAAAAAAATTTTGTAACAACATAGAAATATACCTAGTAAATGATAAATTGTTGGTTATAGATGGAAAAAGAATATTAAAATTCCAATAAAACATTAATGATATTCTTAGTTTTTCCAAGTTAGTCACTGAAAAGACATTCATATTTAGAATTATCTTTCTCCAAGAGGGCTACAAAAATAGACAGTCTACTTCATCATTACTAGTGAAGGGAAATTTTAAAAACAATGATATTCTCCAGATCATATGGACAAATTCTCATTTTTTTCTTCTGTAACAGACCTACAGGAACTATCCTGACTAAGATTTCTCTTTGCTTCAGGCCACGTTTGTTGTGGTAGGCCACTACAACTTTAAATTACTCATTCTCAGACTTTTTTTGGCTTATATAGTTCTTTGCTTATATAATATGTACATGTATACATGAACGCACACATCTGTTTGCATGCCTGCATATATGCATGTATATGCAACATAATACATGTATATTTAGTATCTTAAAAGCTGAAGCTATATAAGCTTAAAACTACACTAAGACTTTTGGGACATTCTGTGTAATGCTTGGGCACTCAACACCTGACCATAAGGCTAAATACAACTGAACTTACCCTGAGGTAAAGCCTTTGTGAGATTCTTAGCAAGATACACTTAGACAACTACCTAATTGTCTACAAAACATGAACTAGTGGCCAGTTTAATCAAACCATCTGAAGTCTGCTAAATTTATATAACTGACTGCTGCCAGGTGCCATGCTAGCAGTTTTAGGTCAATGAGTCATTGTAAATTAACCTGACTATGATCGTCATTCAAATGAATCAATGCATCCCACAAGTATCAATATTTATGATTATGATTGCAAGACTCTGGGTAGGTCACTCATGGACCATCTTTTGGTGATCAAGGACCAAAAGGAAGATTCTACAGAGCATATTAATTAATAATTTATCTGGCTAATCTTGCCAGACCATCTCCGTTCCAGCAAGGAGGCTAAGAATAGGGACTGGCCAAATTGTCATTTCCAGTAAGTCTGAGCTAGTGCTAAAGCCAAGAATGAAAAGCACATTGTAATGTGACAAAGGATACATAAAACAGTAGGGATGGAAAGAGTTTGCTTATACGAACTAAATCACCTCATTCTGATTATCAAAGGGAAAACAGAAAGCAGGCCTATTTTATATATGTATATAAAATATATACGCACATACACACATTCATATATGTTTTCAATTCACCTTTAATTTTTTAGTCATATAACAATACCCCTTACCTTCTTTTTCTCTTACAAAGCACTAAACCAATGACTAAAGTAGTAATTAGTGTCACCAAGAGGACAAGAGGAACAATGATTGCAATACTTCCTGCAAAAGATTAAAAACAAAACAAAACATAAATCTATGTAGAAATAAATTCAAAGGTTTTGGAGAGAGAGATCTAAAATATAATCTGAGGCTGATACAAACAAAATTAAAGTGAAGAATTTTAAAAATAAACATACCGATGACCCTGATTTCACTAATGTATGAAGGGAAAAAAAATGCTGTCTCCCAGATGTCCAGGACATATCCATGTTACTATGAGATAAATCAAACCCCTTCCATTCTTGAACCATTTTCTAAACTGTTCTTTGTTTCACATGCTGGAATTCTGAAGGTATTAGCAGATTTCTGAAGGTTAGAAATAATGCCCCCTAGAAACTACATCCACCTGAATAATTCCTTCCACCTTTACTCAGCCAACACTCCAATTTATTTCCTCACACTAGTGCCTAGTATGACACATTGTTCCTTCAACAAAAGCTGTTGAATGTCTCTCTGCCTCTGCATATTGCTACAAATATACATATTATTTCATGCTTGCTATCACAAAAGGCTGGGAGCTTTAAATGTATTAAACAAATGGGGGGTCAGAGCTAATGATTTTCCCTATTTATAGTTTTCCTTAGTCTCTGCCCTCAGCTCTTGTGATACTTGTGGAGTTTCAATTCATTAACCAAGTGCATACCGAAGAAAGTAATGCTGAAGGTTATATTTTCAAAAGTATTCAGGGACTGATTCTCAAAATATCACAAAGAAGTAAAGAATTCAAAAGAATTGCAAAGATCATGAATGATTCTTTACTACCAACACCCCCTTACCCCCAAGGAAAAGAGGAAGCAAGGAAGGAAGGAAGGAAGGAAAGAAGGAAGGAAGGGAGGGAGGGAGGGAGGGAGGAAGGAAGGAAGGCAAAGCATAATGTCCCTTGAGTCCAAGAATGCTAATTCTAGGGTCATAGGCCCTGGGTTCAATTCCACTTTTTTTTTGGACACTTACTATGTGACCTTGGGCTTAACATTTCTGGGCCTCAGTTTCCTCATTTGTAAAAAGCAGATAGTTGGGCTAGTAGACAGAGAGACTCCTTCTATCTCTAGATTTATGATCAAATAACCAGTAATTACAAGTCCATCTGCCTACACTATCATCTGCATAAAAATCTTCATGAAAGCATTGTGTGCAAACTTCAAGGGGTCTTTTTAATGACAGCATAAAAAGTTCTAAAGACCATAGGATCCTACTGTTAGTTGATTTTCAGATGGCATTTAACTCAGTAGAACAAAATGTACCTCTGAAGCAGCTTCTCAGACAAGGATTTATTTATGTATGTGTCAAAATTACAAAAGACTCTAACATAACTGTAACAGCAGAGATTACCATTGTTTTACCAAAATATTGATTATTCACGTCAACTAAAGTATTAAACAGGAAGTATTATCTCTCTCTCTCTCTCTCTCTCTCTCTCTCTCTCTCTCTCTCTCTCTCTCTCTCTCTCTCTCCCCCTATCCATCTGTCTATCTATAATGGCTACCATAACTGAAATTTTATTGAATCTAGGATACTATAGTGTCCCTAGTATCCTCAGTAAAATCCATAGGAAATCTAAAGATATTATTCTGACCATCTACACCGGAAAATAGAAAATGTCTAAATGTATGACATGCAGCTAAATGGACAATACGTTGAATGGGTAGTCTGGATAGACTTGCAGTCAGAAGACTTGAGTATGGATTCTAGCTTTGCTATTTATTACCTAACACTAAGCAAGTCACTTAATCTCTATGTGATTCAGTTTCCTCAGCTGTAAAATGAGGGAGGAAGAACTAGATAATCTTTGCTATCTCCTCCAGTTCTAAATGTATGATGCAATGAGATTAATATGTGTATCTTGGACAGGAGCTAAAAATGGAAGAAGAGTTGGAGCCAGAAATGAGGAAGATGAGATCTGACTCCATTGCTTTTGAGAAATTGTCCAGGGCTGTCAGCGATCCTTTTAGTTATAAGGCAGTCTGTGTACAAGAGAGTGATAGTCTATGACCCCTTCTCTCAGTAGTCCCCAAAAGAACCATTCATGATAGCAATAATAAAAACATCACAATATCCATCTGATCTAATTTCCCCTCAAAATAATTCTTTGTATTGCAAGAAATATCACATTTTTATTGCCTCATTCCTTAAATGATAAGACTTACATATCTGTTTTTAATCATATTACAGAAAGGAAAAGAACTTGCTAAGTTGTATAATATGCTAATGACTTGTTTTTGAGAAAGCTGAGTTTTTAGAAAATTGCAATGTATTAGTAATTAATGATGGGACAGAATTTGGCAGGTAGCATAGTAATTGACATTTGTTCACAGATTTTAAATACCAACGAACAGCTTGGTTACTTCATAAACCATGATTTCAGTTGATTGATTATGAAACTTATAAATATACTACTTTATTACTTTTTCCACTAAAAATGTGATTTGAGGAATGTCTAACAATATCAGTTATGAATAATATATATTTTTTCCTTTAGACATTAATATAAAGTATTTAGGAAACTGCTTAGGATTCAGCTGCATTGTGTAGTATCTGTCACTCTTATTTGCTGAGAAGCTGTTAATTATTTATGCTAGAAAACAAAGGGCTCCCCTCCACCCCCATAAGTTTAATCCCATATTTTAACGCACAATGTATAAGAATCAAAAATGTCCAATGGAGACCTAACTAGTCAAGGTGACTTCAATAATGTTTAATGTAGTAAAGAAATGTCCCTTATTGAAGTCTTTTTCTATGATCATTTATAATAGGAAAAGAAACAGAAGCATCTTAAATATGTAGGAATCAAAGGGCAAGTATTTACTGAAACAGGAATGAAACTGCTTCAAATTATAAATGTTACATTCTAAACTATAGTGACAATGAAAAATTTTTAATAGTCGACCTATTTTTCTTACCTGCCCATTGTAGACTAGACAGCCATAAACTGGCAGAGTCAAATGACTGTCAGTTTGGAGGCAATATCCTACCTCAATAGGGGAAGAGAAAAACCTTTACTTTTTCCAAGGTGTGAGGGTATGTTATTGCAACCCTTAGGCACTGAAAGGAGAGAACTAGGTTGACTAACAGAAGACTGTAAGCTCCCCAAAGTCAGACAGACTTTCATTTTTGTCTTTGTATCTGTAGCACCTAATAAAAAGGTACTTAATAAGTGTTTGTTGAACCAAATTGAATAGTCAATTTAATTGACTTTAACTATTGTTAATATAATCTGCATCTTCCTTCAAAATAGCATGCAAACAATCATTAAAGTAGCCTCCTTACAGCTCAAACCTAATAAAGGATTATTATTAATACAAGGCATATAGAATTTAAGGCTGGAAAGGATCTTAGAAAGCAGATAAATCCAATTCCTTGGTTTAAAGATAAGTAACCGAATATTAGAAGCAATTGCTAGGAATCACATGGGTAGCAAATAGGAGAGCAGAATTTGAATTTAGGACCTGTGAAAAATCCAAATTCTTTTGTTACTATACCAGTTGTCCCCAAATAGCTTGCAATAAATACTGTGATTCACAATACATTGAGTCATATTTTTTGTAGGGTTAGGCTTGAAAGTCAGAGAATAGGTTGAAAATTTCATATAGTCAAAATCACTTGAAAATTCACTGAATTGCTCATAAAGTATAGTGTAGCAGTAACAGCTGAAGCTCGAAAGGGGCTAGTGTTTCATTAAAAGAAGGCAGTATGTATCAGAGAACAGCTGGATCAGAGATGGTTGTTATGGAAACAATTGAATAGAAATTGTATTTTTCACTATGCCCAGCTAAGCTATTGATTAGGAGAGGGAAAATAAACATCTCTAAAAACCTATGTGGAAGGAAAGTTTATGAGGGGGGGATACTTTTGAATTCACACCCAAGTGTTATTCTATTCTGAGGGTGATCACACCACAAAACCGTGTCTTCTTCTAGTCTTACTATTAAGCAAAATAGGATACAGGAAAGTCCAAAGGAACTTTGGAGCAGGGACCTTTCTGGCTAACCTAGATACCCAGAGAGGGCAAATGAAGCTGTTCTCCTGAATTTTATTAAGTCTAAGTAGAATAAATAGATTCTCTTCTTGTAAGTGTGAGGAAGGTGAAATTCTGGAATCATATTCAAAGTTCCAAGATACTCAAAGCAATTGAGGAATTGAGAATGACTGAGGAAATAGTGGATTTACCTTTCCCATCTTATCCTCGCATTGGGAATGTCTTCATTAAGTGGAATGGCCTGGAAGTACTTAAACTGTGATTTCTCTGTATCTTTTTGCATAGTGCTTATAGTTGAATCTGTTTGTAACCCAAGCCGCAAAGCCTATTGGTGTGGGACTTTTTCCTTATCAGAGATCAATGTCTTGAATCTGCCTGAGGGGTGGGAGTGCAGTTGTCAGGAAAGGAAGAAAGGAGAGGTCTCTAGTTTCCTCAGTTCTCCAGTCTCTTTGGGGGCTTTCGGCTTCCAGCATCAAGAGAGTAAAGATGTGGGATTCTATCCTCTTTTCAGGGGAAAAAAGGGAGAAAGACTGAGAAAAAGCCAACATGAGTAGAGCTGGCAGTCCCTATCCTTGCCTTACTACACTAGAGATTTGGGGGAATTTCCCCCTTTGGTGAGATTGGTGCTCTTTCTTGAGTGAGCTGAGAGACCTTGCTCCAGTGAGAGAGCTCCTTCACTCTGTATTGTCTGACATAAATTCTCTTATTTATACTTTCTCAGACTTCTGTTTTGCTACCATTTTTTGGATAAATGGGTTTCTTTGCTATTTGCTATGTGAGTTCATTTTGGAACCGTTATTTGGTGGGAAGGGAATTAAGCCTTGGATATAAAGCTGAGGGTCCTCCTTTTCTAAATAATGAATAGTGATCAAGGATTTACCTTGAAACTGAAAATGATATCCTGAAGACTAATGATATTTAAGGGAGGAGATATAAATAGACCTATCCTGGGTACCTCCTTTCTCTGAGAAGAATGGAGTGGCCAGCTGTTCTTGTAGAGACTTGGAGCCCTTGGAGAAGCAGGGGGGAAGAGATGCTCAAAATACATCTATTCCTGCCTCCCTTCAAGCCACACATTGAAGCAGTCTCTCTTTGAGCCTTAAATGTATAATGCAACTCTTTTTGTAGATGTTCATAGCAATATGTCAGTGAAAGTTGGAGTTATCTAGGGAAGGCTTTGTAGAAGAACTAGGTCTAGGCCTGGGTATTAGAGATTTGAACAAACAGAAGGTACAAGAGGGGAAGGGAGAATTCTGAGAAGGAAGAAAATAGAGGCCAAGATGGTACAATGGTAATTAGCAAAGTGTGATTGATGGGGACATGATAGGCCTGAGCAGAAGGTGAAGAGCAGAGGAAGTATGACTTAGTGGATACAGAACTGGGCCTGGAAGCCTGTGGCCCTGGGCGAATCCCATCAGCTACCTAATAGTTTTGTGACTCTTGGCATGTCTCTTATCGTCTCTGTACTTCAGTACCCTCACATTTAAAGTGAAGGGTAGGGGTTGGATACAGTGGCTTCTAAAGCCACTTCTAGTTCTAGGTCTGTGATCCTGTTAATTAGGCTGGAAAGAAAGAGAAGGTGTGGTCTATCTGTGGAAGGCATTGAAAAGCAGGAAGAGAAGTTCATATTGGCTACTGGAAAGATTATTTTTTTTTTATCACCTTAAGATTTTCCCATGGCAATATTCCCCACATTTTCCCCTCAGTTCATCATCCCCTAAACTATCCACTATGCTTCCGCCTCCATTAGATTTCCTCACATGACTGTGTCTTCTCAATGTACAATGCTTCATTACAATCCCTTTTATCTATCCATTTTTATTTTGAATTTATTTATGTGATTTTTGTACTCACCTTAACCCCTCCCCTTCCCCAAAATGTAATTTGCTTGAGGGCAAGGATCATATTGTAGGCACTTAATAAGTGTTTGTTAAATTTCATTGAATTGAACTTTAGAAGCCCTATCTACATAAAAACATAACTTCAAGGACAATGGAAATCAAAATAACGCAGGCCAGGGCTATGCTGTGCTAATAGGAAGTCATTTCTGACTATTACTGCAGTAGAACCTCTCCTGGGCAACACTTGGCCCAATTCCAATTACTCTTAGTTGGAGTCATCAGTAATTGGGACTAGAGCGAGCTCAGACATTAAGGCCACCCTCCCTTCATTTTATATTTGCCAAAATATTTATGTTTATTTATTCATATGGCTGTTTATATATGCATATATACGTGCACATATACCTTTCTATATAATATACTATGCATATATGCTTTTGTAGTGTACTTCTTCAACAATTTTAAGAAAATAAAGTCCCCAACTGTTTGCCACCCTCTCCTTTCCCTTTCTGGGATTCTTTCCTACCTTCTTATCACTCTCTTCTTCCTTCAGTCTCCTCTAAGATCATGCTCTCCAAACAATCCATTACTTACCTAATATTTCTAATTGCTTTTTTTTAGAGCAGATGCTTTTGGCTAAATGTTAGGAGAACAATCTGATTTATAAACCATTTATAAAAATGTATATGGACATTAGTTTTAGATACTTATTTGTACCAGAGTGCATGTGCATGAAAGGTCCTCCTTAAATAGTCCTAGAGGCAGGTTTGTCTTTTTTTTTTAAAGATGCTTACTAACTATCTCCCCACCCCAACCCATTGCAAATTCTTTAAATGGTAGGCCTTCATGCCCTGTAGCAAATTTAAAAGTTGTGAACATTATGTGGGGTGGGAAGGAGGGGGAAAATTACAAAAGAATTTTGAAGAGGTAACAAAACCACATAGGCAGGTTGACCATACTTCAGAGTCTCCAACTAGGATTAACAACCTCTTAAACTGTTCCTATTTTTCAGTTTCTTCCCTTTGTCCAGTTCTGAACTCAAAGATTTTTTCTCCAAATGCCAAGCATTTTTGCCAGTGATTCTCATGGTATCAAAACTGGGGTCCTAGGGACTGGGGCAGGGTGTGACTGGCCATTTACAAGTATCAGTCAATTAGAGACTCTCTATATAACTACAGAAATATATACATATATGTATACATATACACATATATGTGTGGTGTTCAATTGTTTTCAGTTGTGTTCAGCTTTTTGTGACCCCATTTGGGGTTTTCTTGGCAGAGAGACTGGAGTGGTTTGCATTTCCTGCTATAATACATTATATATAGCTTTAATAGCTTAAAGCTATTAATAGCATGAAATGTGTGTTGATATATACATCTATATATATATATAGATGTATAATCTGTGACTTCTGAATATTTTAATGAGAATTTATTAATGTTTGCTTACTTAACTGACTTAACAGACTTTCCCAGGCTTTCATTTCATATTCCAAATTGCTGATAAGATGCATGGATTGGAAAACTTTATTTCAGGATACTTCATTTTGAAAACTTCTATGAAACATTTTAAGTTGAGAAGGGATAAAAATGACTACACAGTTGAATTTCAGTTTTAGGTGGTGTCTGAGAGACAAAGCTTGTCCTAAGACTAAAGCTTCACAAAAAGGCTCTTAGAAGGTTGAACATATTTTAATAGCTCTTCAAAACTGACACCTTAAAAGTGATTAAACTACAAATCAAACTGTAGGCTTTATGAGCAAATGGATGCTAATTTTCTTCTCTTTGAGATTAATCAAATGAGAAGGCATTATTCATAACACTTCAAGATGTATGTTTGGAATGGGGGAGGAGACAAAGCAGTTTGCTTTAATTATAAAATATGACTTTCCTCCCTCCCTCGGTGATCTTTTCACATCATGTCATGATATTCACAGCATTTGTAACCTAACATACATTTCCCAAGAAAAGCTTATGCTGGGCTTGCAGAAGTCAGCACTTTGCCACCTGCCATAGCTCAAAGTGAAGTCTAACTGCTTAAAGGGACATTCTTGTGATGAATCAAATCATGAGGGAGAGCTAAGTATGCTGCATTTCAAAAACACCTGGCCTGCAGTAGACCCCTTCAAATGGCCCAGAAATGACTGCTTCTTCCGTCTCATCTCCTTCAGTAAAGGCATCAAAAACACCTGGTTTGTATGATTTACAAGCCATCGAGGGCATTAATCTTAAGCACTTACTTGTACTGATGTGATCAGACTTGCTGCTCTTTGGAGCTGGCCTTTCACACTGGGTGCCTGACCAGTTGGCAGAACATCTGAAAGGATCCAATGAAGAAAGTAAAATTAGTGGAGTCCGACATCGAACTCACAAAGCCCCAAATGAAAAGATAACCATCGGACAAACTTAGTCCTAAGCTTTATAAGGAGACATCCTCTGAAGTTTCCTATATATTGTCAGCATGCTGAGAAGTTTCTTGAATTGAATGCCTTGGTTTAAACACTTAAAAAAGAAGACATACACATACACCATGATTTATAATCATAACTTTGTTATAAATTATTTTAAGATTTCAAGTTTTTACAAGACATACAAATGCTGAAATTTGGCAATATGAACAAATGTATAAAGTAACACTGACAAGTATTATGGGTACATTCGATATGGTAAAATTTAACACTTTCCTTTATGAGTTGTGACTTCTAATGTGACTCCATGACTTTTTTCTCCATCAGGGAGGAGGGCAGTAATGACCTATAATACTAACACATACTTAGCAAATGATGAATTTCTTGATGATCCAACTTTGTACTTTTTGCAGACTTTTGAGCAGGGGAAGGGAGTCATGGTGCTCTCCTACCACTAAAATCTCTGCAACTGGTTTAGCATCAGGAAAATATGTCTAGCTTATTTGGTAAAATCTTGGGCATTTTACTTGTGAATCTTAGCAATAGCTCTAGGAATGAATAAAATTAGCAGTGATAACAGATCAAAAGTGATTTTTTTTAAAACACAGCAACTGAAGAATTCACTGTCAGCATAGAAATCAAAAAAGTGTTGGAATAGTATCTTTCTCATTATGAATAATGCCTATTGATGAATGCAAGATTCATGTGGGAATTTGTCAGAGGGAAACTAGAGATTACCAGAGATCCAATTCAATTGGCTTCATGTCTTACCAAGGGTACCATCAAACTGTCTCCATATCAAGATCTGGCTCTATGTTCACAGTTTTGAAAGTGAAAGCACACTTCTAAAAACCATTGCAACTATCATATTCAAGGTCAATCAGAATAATTACCACTTCCAGTTCTCTGCCTATTCTGTGGCTGCATGAATGGACTGTGGTGATTGGAAAGTTAGTTGTAACTCTTTTTTAATCCATCTTTCTACCATTCCATGTGTACACAGGGTGAATATAAATCATGTGCAATTTACATGAAAGTTATAGTTTACATTGGTATAATTTTCCCCCAAACATGGGCATATTTTATAAAATAATTGATGACAAATCAAAGTAAGAAAAAGATTAATTTTTCATAAGAAAAACCATTTCAACATAGCTGACAATAATAGGGCTGATTTCAAAAATGGGGTTATTTTATTAATAATGATAACTATAAAACTATGAGTATGGAGTATGATTTAAATGGAAATTAATATTATTATTCATAGTAGGAGTTCAAACAAAAATTCATGCATTATCCCATTCCTTATCTCAATCTGCCCCTTTCTCCCATCTTATGTGGAATTCCCATATAGCAAAATTCATTCAATGTATTATAGATAATTCAGTTTAAGAAAAGAAAAGAACATGTAGTAAAGTCAGTTGTCTATAGCTGTCTATATTCATAAAGTGCCATGGTGAAATCGGTAAATTTCAGAGCATTTGATTAAAATAACCTCATAGGAATGTTAAAAAAAAGTAAAATCTGTAATTCCCTCTATAGTGGGTTCTAAAACTAAATGATATGGGGAAATTTGTTCAATTCTCCACTTCCGATTGTGTATACAGACATAGGCTATAGACAAATAATGCCAGAAAGTTGAATCTCTGTCAATCTGTCTCTCTGTCTCTGTCTCTGTCTCTGTCTCTCTTTCTCTCTCTGTCTCTCTCTCTCTCTCTCTCTCTCTCTCTGTCTCTCTCTCTCCCCTCCCTCCTTCCCTCATTTTTTACGTGACTTTCTTACGTTTCTTGCATTATTTTTTTATTTAAAATTAGTTCTATAAAAATTTCATTATGTACAGCAAAATCCAAATCAGAGTGTATCTCATAAAAGGCAAATGGATTTAGGCGGCTATCACCCCACAGATGAGACACTTCTATGCTCATTACTATGCGATCCTTGTATGACAGATATGAAGTGGAATTGTTCAGTAATTGGAGGATTAAAGGCTAACTTGAACAGCTTATGCTGTGACATGACCCATCATACTAAAGTACATTGGAAGGGTTTTTAAAATGTGTCTATACAGCTGAAGATAAGCAGAAAGTTTTCTTTAAGAGGGCATTGTCTGTGTGATACTTATTTCAACCTGTGGACTGATTTTAGGAGTAGACAGCATTTGTAAATATCTTTGTTAAGTTTCTAATAACTAAGAGACCAATATACTAATAGTAGTGATACTCTTCCACTCACAGATTTTAAATGGAGGGAACATATCTAAAGTTGTCTCCGCAGGGAATATTTTAATTATTAAAGACTGGAAATAACTCTTAGAGATTGCTTTTGATATGTAATGAACTTTATCATATCCACACATATACGTGATATATACACATACATATACACACATACATATACATCTGTGTATAATGTGTGTGTACATGTATATATGTACAATGTATATGTGTGCTTATATTTTAATTAACTGATGATCTTGCAATCTTTTACATCCTCCATATCACATGATGTTTATGGTTCTAAGATTGAATAAGGTGTTTCTCTGCTTTGCATGTGTTCCATTAAAAAAATACCTTCTAAGATGTTAAATCAAATGGAAATCATTTTCTTGCTTCCTACCTTACAAAATTATTACATACAGAATTTGCTGCTCCACAAGTTCTACTTCTGATGTCAGATTTAAGACTGAAACTTTCTACTGTCTTTATGGAAACTCATAAATCTTCATAGTTTTTATAGACTACAAAGATAAAAAATCATTAATGACAGACTATCTTATGATGGGAAATTTTGTACATTCCTTCAAATGTTTCTATTTAGTGCACTGATAAATGCTTTTTTTTCAGTCCATAACTATATCTTTTGTAGCTATCCCTTTAATCAAATTCATCCTGGCCATTTTCCACCTGCATTGTTGTATCTAATTACCTGATTTGTTGTTGTCTGTTTGTTCTTTTGTTTCCAATATCCTTACAGTTAGTTCTTCATGGAATAACAAAAAGTCATGTTGCCTGCCTTTTCAAACCTTTCCTTCCTTCCTTCCTTCCTTCCTTCCTTCCTTCCTTCCTTCCTTCCTTCCTTCCTTCCTTCCTTCCTTCCTTCCTTCTTTCGTTCCTTCCTTCCTTCTTTCCTTCCTTCCTTCCTTCCTTTTCCTTCCCTCCCTTCTTCTCTTTCTTCCTTTCCTTTCTTTTCTTCCTTTCTTGTCTCTGACTCTCTGTCTCTTTTTTTTCCTGTAACTATGAAAATAACTTTATTGATGATTTTTCTGGGGCTGCTAGGTGGTGCAGTAGAAACAATACCAGGCCTGTGGTCAGGAAGACTCATCTTCCTGAGTTTAAATCTGGCCTCAGACACTTACTAGTTGTGTGACCCTGGGCAAGTCACTTAACCTTGTTTGCCTCAGTTTTCTCATCTGTAAAATGAGCTGGAGATGGAAATAGAAAACCATTCCAATACCTTTGCCAAGAAAACCCCAAATGGGGTCATGAAGAATCAGACACAAAATTAATGAACAACAATTAAAATTTCTTTTTCTAAATATCTGGAAATAGCTGCTTCTATGTAGTAGTGTTTTTGTGTCTTCAATTACATTGTAAGCTCCTTTTGACAACAGATTAACTCCATTTTATAAATAATATTCCCTAGATTGTTACACACACAGTAAGTACTCTTTAAATACTGACGTTGTTTGAAGTTATCTTACCCACTATTCTTTTATCCAAATAATTCTAGCCATCCTTCTCACTGTAAATTATCCTTCAGTTAATTTCTTTACTTCTGCCATAGTAGTACCCTGGGCCTGAAATGCCCTCCATTCCTATTCCATCACTTTTTAGAGTTTTTCAAATTCTAACAGGAAAACTTTCCAAGCCTCAAGGAAATAGTCTTGTTTTCTCTCTTCCTCACTAATTTTTGGCCCCAGTAGCCTCATCAGTAAAATGAGGAGCTTGGATTAGATGGCCTTTTAAGTCCTTTCTATCTCTAGATCTATGATCCAAAAATCCAATATAAAGAAAAGAAAAGAGATTACTTTCAAGGAAGTATACAATGAAAGGCAGCATGAAATAGAGACTAGAAGCCCACTTTACCTTCAAGAAGACCTGAGTTCAATTCTTACTAATGATACATACTGCATGTAGGATTGCAGCCAAGTCAAAGACTAAGCTGAAGATGAATTGCTCATTTCAGATCTGCCTTGGTAAACACCTTAGTGGAAAGAAGTTTCTAGACCTCTGTACTGGAATGAAATCACTGATTCAGACCAGAATAAAAAAAAAAAAGAGAGAGGCAAGAAAAGTCCATTTCAGGATGAAATAAGAGAAATATCCCCAATTTCTAGAATTATAAAAGCAATTTTAACATAGCAAGGAGAATATTCAATTTCAAGTGATGAAGACTTGGGTTTGAATTCTGCCCCGACACTGGAGCCTCAATTTTCCAATCTCAACAATGGGAATAATAAAACTTCTAGAGCCAAACTCCCAGGATTGTGAGACTCAAATGAGATTATTATTATTATTGCAACTAATAATAGCTAATATTTATGCATCACTTACTGTGTATGGGGCACTATGCTAAGCTCTTTACAATTATCTCATTTAATCCTCACAAGAAGCCTGGGAGATAGGTGCTATTATTATCCCCACTTTATACTCAAGGAAACTGAGGCAAACAGAGGTTATTTGACTTGCTCAGAGTCATGCAGGTAGTATCTGAGGCCAGATTTGAACTCTGGTTTTTCTGATTTCAGGCCCAGTGTGCAACCACTGTGCAACCCAACTACCTAGATTATGGTATATGCTCACATAGAGTACTGACATCAAATACTTTGAAAACTTTCAAGACTGTGTAGATATCACCAACAATTTTATAATTATCCAATCACAAATTTAAAGCTTGGAATAATGTGACAGGCAGCATGGTGCATAGAGGGTTGTACTTGGAGTCAAGTACGCCTGGATTCAAAATACACCTCAGACACTTACTGTTCATATGACATTAGGTAGGCCACTTAAGATCAGTGGGCCTTACTTGTATTATATGTAAGACGAGGATAATTATAGCAATCACCTCACAGGGACGTTGTGAGACTCAAATGAGATAAATGTATATAAGTAGTTTCTACACTTTGAATCTTTCTATCGATAACAAATATTATTATCTGGCCAAACTCCCTCATTTTACAGATTAAAAAAAACACAACAAACTGAGGCCCAAGGAGGCTAGGTGAATTGTTCAGCTATATGGGATGCAGTCCCATAGTTCGTAAAGGGACAAAAGCCATAAGAAATGTATCACTAAAGTAAAGGGCTGGTTGGTGTATAAGCTAGGAAACCAGAAGAATTCATGAAGTTTCATTAAAATCCAGAAGTAGTGTTCCTTACTGAATGAAGGGTACCTTTCATTTCTTGGAAATTGGCTTTAGATCAGCGGTTCTCAAAACGTGGTTCTCATACACCTCTGGCAGTCCTTGAGATTCTTATAGGAGGCTATGAGGTCAACACTATTTTTATAATAATGTTAAGATGTTATTCAGCTATTAAAATCCTCATCCCCTTTCCAAGTACTTATCTATATGAGACTGGCTTTTTTTTTCATATACTTCAACAAAAACCACATCCTGTATTGCAACAGATTGAATGCAAAAGAAGATATGAGACTCCATCTGTCTTCTAGTAAATCAGATTCTAAGAAGATATGAAAAATATGCAAAGCAATATGACTTATCACAATGTTTTTGTTTTTGAAAATATATAGTATTTTTCATAAAATTTATCATCAATCGTCATTTATGTTAATATATAATTCCTATTTTTAGCAGAATAAATATTTTAGAATTTGTCATTTTAAATTTTGATTATGATAAATATCACTAGCTATAACCTGCATAAACAAAAACTCTTTGAGATCCTCAATAATTTTTAAGAGTATAGAGGGAACCTGAGACCAAAAAATTTGAGAACTCCTTGACGTAGATAAACCTTCTATAAACAAAGTAGTGCCTTCTGTGAACTTTAGATATGACTTGGCTGACAGGCTGAGTTATTCTTTTTCTTAATGATGAGAGGAAAACTCTAATAGGATTTTTAAATTTTTAATTTAATTTTTAATAGAATTAAAAATAGTCTCTTCTCTCTATTTTGGTTTGATATGGGTTGGGGGGTGCCTTTGGTGAGGTTGGGTGATTATTTAAATAGTGGCTAAATAGCAAGATGTGTTCACAGTACCAAAAGTCTAACAGCAATCAGGATTCTCTCTCTTTTGGGGGAATTGTAGGAAGATTTGGGATTTGTAGAATGGCTAGTGACTTTTGTTCATCCATGGACAATATATGCATATGATCAGAGGACCATAGATCTAGAGTTGAAAGGCCTCTGAGATTTCATTGAGTTTTCATTTTATACATGAGGAAACTGAGGCCCAGATTACTCAGGTGATTTGTACAGGATCATGCAAATAATGATCTGGGGTAGAAGTGGAAAAACGCTAAATGAGGTTTGGAGCTTAAAGAAAAGCAGGGCATTCTGGCTCAATTGAGAAATCTGAGGGAGCTTAAGTTAGACAAATAAAATTGAGTAAATTCTAGTCAGTAGTGGTCAGGATAGAGTAGTAGAAAGAGCAATGGATCTGTAGTCAGAAGGTTGGATTTAAATCACTGGTCTGTAATTTACTACCAATATGACCTTGGGTAAATTATTTCCCTTCTCTGGGTCTTGGTCTCTTCAACTGTAAAATGAGGGGCTCGACTTGATGACCTCCAAGTTCTCTAAAAGATCTAATCTATGGTGCTGTGGTTTTATATGCCTTTGGATAGTTTTTTTAATAAGCAAATCTGATTATAGTGACTCTCTGCATTATCCTTGAAATAAATGTTTTGTTTAGTTTTTTTTTCTTTTGAGTAAACAATTTGGGGTGGGGAGGGAAACATACAGAGCTTCCACCTGTGTGTTCTCAGGCTAGAAGGGAAGGATTGGAGGCGTACAGGTTCTAGTGTAACAGCAAAAAATAACAACAGAAGAAAAAGGGGGTGAGGTGGCAGATGTTCAAAGACAGGATGCAGAGGAATTTTGAACCTGGGGAGTCAAGCTATCTAGGGAACAAGGTCATGTTCTCAGTGCCCTAGTTGAAAGGTTAAAAAAAAATCAGCCAAGTTTAGATTAAGGCATAAAAGAAACCTGTGCTAAGGACAAAGTATCCCTGGGTCAGTGTCATTAAAAATGTGGTCCCCAGGCCTGGGTTCTCCTCACTGGGTTCACAGCCTCAGGGCAACCCTTACAACTAGTCTGAGCTAACTTCAAAACAAAATAATGAGATGAATATCTGTTCCTCTTTTTATATAATGTAAAGGTCAAGGGACTTTTCTGACCAAAATGAAATCTAAAGGTGAATTGTAAGGCAGCTCGAAATTAAATTGATCTTACTCAATGTGTTCTGTGCTGCCCTTATTAACCGTGATGGCAAAGGTATTCAGGAAGAAAAATCTTTTAATATACCCTTTCCTTTCTTCACACATGAAAATTGATGGTATGCAGTATTAGAAAAGTCCTGAAAGGCTTCTCTCTTGATGCCACAGATACCCTCAGTACTCCAGAAATCTCATTTGATGAAGATGAACAAGCTTTATCACATGTGGTGCATAAGAGTCAGGCAGCAAGATTTTCAAAAAAAGAGACTGCTTTGGAAAGAAATGAAAGCCAAAACTGAACTCAAAAGAGAAAGTGTTTAGTTTATATGTATTAATTCCTCAATTCCCACCATTTTGGGAACAAGGCAATTCTGTTTCCCATAACCTTTCTACATTTTATAAACTATTCATCCTTTTCTCCTAAGACACGTTAACTCTGGAAAACTCAGTAAAATTTGAACTAGTAAGTTGGGTCCTAAAAAAATAAAACAAAAACTTAAAATTCCCTTTTAAATTGTGATTGTTTTGCAATTACATTAGTCAACTAATTGATCAATATTGGAGAGAATTACAACAATCCTAGCTTCTCTACATACACAGAAGGGGAGCTTTGAGGTTTCGCTCAACACATCTTCATGTAATAGGCTTCCTATTACTCTTTGCCCCACCCCTATCCCCAAGATTTGCTCCTGAGATTTGAAATGGAGCTTTTATGTGCAACTCTTAGATCTATGTCTTTCTCTGAGCAAACTATGCTTTCTCAGCATTAGAGTAGGCCAACTTTTAACATACTAGGCACTCAATATTCACTGAATGACTAGATGAGTGAATGAATGAATGAATGTATGCCAGTGGGAGTTTTCTGTTATCCAGTATCATCCAATTATCGTTCAAAGTCAGACATTTAGTTCATCCAACTTAGATTGGCTCTGATGCTGACATAAAGGAACATGTAAACGGTTATGATTGCCTTTTTTGATGTTAGCTTCTACATTTATAGATATTTTTAAAACATTCCACTTTCCCATAATGGCCCATAATGGATCTTCCATCTATTCATTTGAACTTTTTTGAAGCTATATATTCATTTTTTACCATCTCTTGAAGAATGAGTTTCAATCACCCACTACAGTTTTATCTTTCCAACTCACTTGGTACTTTTTTATACTTCCTTGTAATTTTTTTCATGTCTAAATGTCTTATTTCCCCAATTTAATTGTAAGTTTCTGGAGAGCAGGAGCTGTAACTTCAGCAACTTCTTATTCTATACAGTGTTTAAGACAATGACTCAAAAAAAAAACCACTAGGCTTTCAATAAATGTTTGCTAATGATCATAAAATATCAGAGTCAGGAGAAACTTTAGAGGTCATTTAATTTAAAATGTACTGAATAATAATCATTACTACAATATCGTCATCAAATTGCCATCTAGCCTCCTTCTAAGGACCTCAATCCCTCAATCTTCTTTTGAACAGCACTGATAGGAAATTGTTCCTTACATTGCCTCCCAGCAATTTTTATCTCATTACTTCTGCATTTACACACCAAACAACTGTCTAGACAGTCCTTCAAATATCATAGAATCTTCTCTTCTCCATACTAAACATACCCCAGTTCCTTCAATGTAGCCTCATATGACATAGTTTCAAGTCCTCTCACCACACTAGTTACTGTCCTTTGGACCCACTCTTAATCTTTCAATGTTCTTCCAAAAAATATAGTATAGAGGATGGAAGTCAGTATTTCAGCTATAGTCCAGTCATGGTGGAAGACAAGAAGGATATAGCTTTCTTAATTCTGAACTCTTTATTTCTTTTACTCCTTTAAATGTTTTTTATTTAATTAGATTTTTTATTTTTAGTTTACAACAGTTCTACATGTTCTTGAGTTTCAAATTTTCTTCCCTTTTCTCCCCTCCCCCCTCCCTCAAAACGGCATGCAGTCCAATATAGATGCTACATAAACTTTCACATTACAATTATTTACACAATAGTCAAGTTGCAAAGAAGAATTATCACCAATGGAATGAATCATGAGAGAGAAGAAACAAAACCAAAAAAGAAGAGAAAAAAAGAGAGCAAATAGTTTGCCTCAATCTGCATTCAGACTCCACAGTTCTTTCTCTGAATATAGCTAGCTTTTTCCATCATGAGTCCTTTGGACCTGTCTTTGAGCCTTGTATTGCTGAGGAGAGCCAAGTCTATCAAAGTTAGTCATCAGAGAATCAATATGTCTGTGGTTGTGTACAATGTTCTCCTGGTTCTGCTCCTCTCACTCAGCATTAGATCATGTAGGTCTTTCTAGGTTATTATGAAGTCCATATCTTCCCCATTTCTTATAGCATAATAGTATTCTGTTACATTCATATACCACATGTTCAGCCATTCCCCAATTGATGGGCATCCCCTTGATTTCCAATTCTTTGCCACCACAAAAAGAGCTGCTATAGATATTTTTATACATACAGGTCCCTTTCCCACTTGTTTGGTCTCTTTGGGATATAGCCCTAGGAGTGGTATTGCTGGGTCAAAGGGTATGCACATTTTTATAGCCCTTTGGGCATAGTTCCAAATTGCTCTCCAAAATGGCTGGATCTGTTCACAACTCCACCAACTATGTATTAATGTTCCAATTTTCCCACATCCTTGCCAGCATTTATCATTTTCCTGTCTTGTCATGTTAGCCAATCTGACAGGAGAGATGTGGTACCTAAGACTTGTTTTGATTTGCATTTCTCTAATCAATAGTGATTTAGAGCATTTTTTCATATGCCTATAGATATCTTTAATTTCTTCCTCTGAAAACTGCCTGTTCATATCCTTTGACCATTTCTCAACTAGGGACTGGCTTTTATTCCTACAAATTTGGCTCAGTTCCCTGTATATTTTAGATATGAGGCCTTTATCAGAGACATTGGTTGTAAATATTTTTTTCCCAATTTTCTGCTTCCCTCCTAATCTTTGTTGTATTGGCTTTGTTTAAACAAAAACTTTTCAGTTTAACATAATCAAAATTATTCAGTTTGCATTTTGTAATGCTCTCTATCTCTTGTTGGGTCATGAATTCTTCCCTTTCCCATAGATCTGATAGGTAAACTATTCTCTGCTCTCCCAAACTGCTTGTAGCATCAGCCTTTATTTCCAACTTATGAACCCATTTTGACTTTATTTTGGTATATAGTGTAAGATATTGGTCTATGTCCAGTTTCTGCCCTACCATTTTCCAATTTTCCCAGCAGTTTTTGTGAAATAGTGAATTCTTAGCCCAGAAGCTGGATTCTTTGGGTTCATCAAAGAGTCGTTGACTTCTGCATCTTGTGTACCTAACCTATTCCACTGATCTACCACTCTGTTTCTTAGCCAGTACCAGGTAGTTTTGAGGACTGCTGCTTTATAGTACAGTTTATTATCTGGTATGGCTAATTTAGGTAAAATTGTCATTTTTATTATATTAGCTTGGCCTAACCATGAACAACTGATGTTATTCAATTTATTTAGATCTGACTTCATTTGTGCAAGAAATGTTTTGTAATTGTGTTCATATAGGCCCTGGGTTTGTCTTGGCAGGTAGACTCCCAAATATTTTATAGTGTCTACAGTAACTTTAATCTTTATTTCTTTTAATGTTGCCTAAGATTGCATTCTATTTTGGAAATCTTGTTATACTATTATATTAAGCTTTTATATTAAGCCAGTAAAATTCCCCCCAAACCTTTTCTTCTCCCATCCTATGCTTGTGCTATTAATTTTCTGAAGCCAAGTGATGAACTTTAATTTATACTGATTAAATTTACTCATTAGTTTTAGTCTATCATGTAAGCCTGCAATCTAACATAGTAGCTTTGTCTTCTGGCTTCACGTCATTTAGACATTTGACTAGCCTACCGCCTATCTATACCTTCATTCTCGGGGGCTCTTAACCTGTGGCCCAAGAACTTATTAAAAAAGTTTGATAATTGTATTTCAATACAATTGGTTTCCTTTGTAATCCTATTATTTTGTTTTATGTATTTAAAACCACTATTCTGAGAGAGGGTTCACAGCTTTCACCTGACTCTGAGGTGGTCCGTGACATGCAAAAAGGTTAAAAGTCTTTGAGCTGTTATTGATAAAAACTATTGAACAGAACAGAGTCAAGGAAGGAGCTCCATAGTACTTACCCTAAAGACCTCCCTTCTAAATGATCTTTTTGAGAACATCATTTAAACTATTTCAAAGCCTATTTTACTTTATTGTCATAAAGGCCACAGTCTTTTCAGTTCATTTACATTAAATCCAATAAATATCTGTGAATTATATATCATATTCAAGGCACTGGGTACAAAGAAAAACGAAAAAAGTCCTATGCTCCAGGAGCTTACATTCTACTGAGGGGTTATACTTAATGAAACTGTGAGATTTCCTAAACTTACAGAACTCTACCCACACAGACAACAATTGAGTTCTGATTTAGCAGATATGTCATGAGTAAATGACTGAACCACACCAAGATTAAGAGACTTGCAGAGGGTCACAAAGCTAGTTAGTCAGAAATACAACCTGAACTGAGATCTCTTTCCCTTATTCCATACTATCTCCCTTCACTAAGATGTAATCAGAGCTATTTTGAGAAGGAAGAGGCCATGAGGCTAGCCTAGAGATTTAGAGAGATTCTTGCACGGGATGAGAGAACAGATTAGCTGAATTCTAAGTGTGCTCCTGCTCTGAGATTCTAATAGCTACAGACAAAACTGTACTATGGTCCATGGCTGAGAATGCAGGAAGAGTTGAGTATTAGAAAAAAGGAATACTGAGAGATGGAAAGGAAAAGCAAAGGATGACCAAATGCCTGGTTAACAGATACAGAAGCAACTATCATTACAAATATGTTTCAAATATCTTCCTCCACACTGAAATGTTCCACTTCTGGTATCCTATCCAGCGTAATGTGTTGAATATGTTTCCATAATTCCAAGCCCTTCCTCTTCATGCTACATTCATGATTCTCCCTAGCTCTTTTTTTTTCCTCCAATGGCCTCAAAACCTCTTTCCTCTAGAAGCTCACTCTACCTCTGGTCTTCACACACTGGAAGTACCCTCTGCTCCTTTGGTTTTACCCTTTGATTGGCTGGCTCCTCCCAGAACCTCCATTTTAAGGAGCCATGTCCGGGCTAGCCATATCTTCATTCCTCTCCAGGCTGCATTCCTGACTTTTCCAGACTTTCTGTATAATGCCACATTGGTAACTTCATTGATCCATCACAACCCTTCCCCGTTCTCCTTTCAGCTTCTTTGTAAGGGTTGCCCCATTATCATGTAAGCTGCTTGGGGGCAGGTCTGTCTTTCTGCTTGTATTTGTATTTTCGGTGCTTAGCACAGTGCCTGATATATAGTAATTACTTAATAAATGCTTAATGACTTGATTTGACTTCACTCTTCTCCAAGTAGCTTCCTCTTTCTATTGAATTGTCTGTAGAGGTATTAGAGATGCTGATCAGAATATGATTCTCTCCACATTTTCTTTTTATAGCTATAGCACTTCATTTCATTCTTTCTCCAATCTTGATATCATTTGGGTGCCACAATCAGATCTTTTGGCTGCCCAAATTTTCCCAGGAGGTCACTGTTTTCATACCTCTCAATTTTGCTCTTCTCATTCTGTCAACTCACTGCTCTGGAGGGTGGGAAGGTTTTATTCACAAAAGCCAATTCAGAGCCACAAAGGGAAAGAAGTAAGCTAAGGCTGCTTGATCTTGGAGTGCTTAGCATGCCTAAAATATAGCACATCCCATTGACTAATCCTTGACAACAATGTTCTGGTGATGACAATACAAGTCAAATTGGTAGAAATATGGTGGCCCAGATCCTTCTGCTCAGCTCAGACAGAAATCACACAGTACATAAGGATATCATGAAGAGACTTTTGCAAATACTTTGCTGAAATCCAGGTACATTGTCTCCATGCCACTCATCTTATCTACCGGTCTAATAAACCTATCAGAAAGGAAATGAAGTCAGTCTTCCATGACTTGTTCTTGATGAAACTATGTTGACACATAATGATACCATTTTCCTTTCAAAGTGTTTATAAAACATTCTTTTGAGTAATACGATATAGAACTATGCCAGAAATCAAAGACAGCCAGCTTTACCAGCCTATAGTTAAAAAATCTGCTTTATACTCTTTTTTTGGTTGGAAATCAAAAAAACATTTTTTCCTATTTTCATTCTTAAAGCATCTCTCCCCTTGACCATGAATTTTTAATGATGGCCAAACAATTATACCTACAAGTTATTTTAGTGCCTTTGGATGGAATTCATCCAGGGCTGGTAACTTGAGATCATTGAGCATAGCTAGGGATCTCTCCTCTCTCATTTCAGGATTTAATCCCCTGTTTTAACCACTTTTTGGTCCCACTTTCCCTTTTGCTGGTTAAACACTTCTTCCTTAACAAATGTCTACTTTTCCTTTGGCTTCCAAAACCCTGTACTTTTTGGATTTCTTTTTTCCCCTCTAAAACCAGTCCTTCTTTGTTTGTTTTTTGGTTCTTATTTAGTTTTACTCTCTAAACATAGACATCTATCCAGGGCTCTGATGTTGTCACTCTTCTCTGTCCTTTCTACACTCTCTCCTTTGTTAATCTCCCATTCCCAGGTATTCATTTATCTGGATAGATGATTTTCAAATCGATATCTCCATCCCTCAGTGATGACTAGTGCTCTTCCTACATATTGTTCAATGTTTGCTAGGTAACTCCCCATGAATAGAGAATGAGAACATTACATTAAGCAGAGCCAAAAATGATCTCATCATCTCCCCCTTAAAATCTGCCCTTTTTATATCTGTTGATGATACCATAGGCTACTTGGTGATGCTAGCCTATAAACGTTTATAAAAAAATGAACAGATTCCTGACTATACACAAGTGAAAATAGCAATTATATTCCACTCTTACCCACGGGAAGGAATTTGAAAGAAATACCAAGAAATCCAATTTCTAGCCACTTCCACATTCTTATTTTCTTTTTTCTTCTCTTCCCTCACCACTGGATCTTTCTTCTTCATTGTGCCATTATGTTTTATCCCTCTATATTGAAATAATTAGTGATTCTGCTAAGGAGAATGATGGCAGGGGCTGTTTGGTTTTTGTCCAGCTTCCTATCTTCGTATTCCTAGAGTCCTGGCACATAGTAGGTGTTAACAAATGAGTGATGAATTGAACTAACTGAATTGAACTGTATTCCTGTGTATTCTCTGTGATGTGACTGATGGTACCTTGGTTGGAAAATATTAATTCCATGGATTATGTATTACCGGGAGTCAATAACTAGGGACTTCAATTCAGAGATGGAGAATTTCAATTCCTCTGTTTTATAAATTGTAAAAAAGTAGGCCTAAGAACCCTTTATTTTTAGAAAATGACAGTGTACTGAGTACAAGGAAGAATGGAAGGTTGAAAATAATCCCATTGGAACAATTTTTAATGATAAAAAATGATGAATAAATTCACCACAAAAGGTAGCCCCAGTAGGAATAAAAATAAAATATGTAATTTTAAAAGGATGTATATGTATATGATGCAATAGGGATAAGAAGGAACATAAGAAAAATATATGAGCAATTACAAAAAAATTAATAAAAGGGTATTTGTTGTAGCTGAGTGGTTTAATTTTAAAACATTTTAAAGTAAAATTGTTATAGCTTATGTTGTCTACTTGACCAGAAAAGGCCACTGAACTGTGAAAGGACTGAGAAGAAGAATTTTTTTTAAGCTTATAAAGTGATGAGCTTAGTGGTAATAGAAGAATTTTCCCATATTAGCCTTCTCAAGGAACTATTACAATAAGCAGTTCTGAAAGGCAAGGAAGTATATTTTGTAGAGAAAAGTGACTTTTTGTTTAACTCAATACATGATGTGCATCAACTGAAAAAGGAAAAGAAGCAATAATAAAACTGGTGTTAAGTAATGTAGAGGATATATTTGAAGATATAAAAGTCGGCTATTCTGTTAGAAGCAATAGTTACAATCTGAAAGCTAAAGGTGGTAAGAGAAAATACATACGTAAAAAGCAAATCTGAGGGGAAGGATGTTAAAACAACTGGTCAATTAAATATTTAGATGTTAAAATTCATTCAAAATAAGGTGAAAAACCAGTCAAACTTATTCGGTGGCACTGAGACAAAATAACTGATTGACTGAGAATTTTTCAGGCCCAGCTTAAGTGAACCTGACACTGCTGAACTCTAAAATTCATCTTCCTCCGTGAAGCAGTGTTAAACATGGAACAATATTATAATGAGATTACTTTGGTTTTTCCAGTAATAAATTATGCGTGATTCTAAAATTGATTTATCCATTACCTTTTCTTTTTTTCTTTCCTTCCTTTCTACCTTCCTCCCTCCTTCTTTCCTTTCCTTCTTCATTCCTTTTCCCTACCTTCTTTCTTCCTTCCTTTCTTCCTCTTTTTTTTCTTCTATCTTTTTTTTTAAACTTTCTTTTTGTTATAGTAACATATACAGTGAAGTACTGGCAGTGGTTTAGCAGGCAGGCATCTTGAGTTTATATAAAAAAAGAATAATATCTCAAAAATGTATTGCAAGTAATTTTTTCTTTTTAAAACATAATACTATAATAAAGTGTTCAACAGTCTAGGCTAGATACAGTTTATAGGTTCAGTTGCAGGTCACACTGTCCTGCTAATATGCTTAGGCCATGATTTCAGGAGACAGTTGAGCAAGTAACCCGAATCAATGAAAAATCCATCTTAGCTGTGCACATTGGTATTTCTTCCCAAGCAGTTAAAATAAATCTTGTACAAACTTAGGAGCATTGGCTTAAGTGAAGACTTTGAAGATGTTTTCTAATGGTTCCTAATACCTAGAATGCCCTCTTCTCACCTTCATTATCTTGTAATACCCACCTTAAACGCTTCTTATAAGCCTTCTTTGACACCCTCCAGCCAGAAGAATGAATTGGACTAGATGACCACTGAAGTTCTTTCCATCGCTGAAATTTTGTGATTCTGTGAAGTAATCACTCCCTACTGCAAAGCACTTTGTATTGCTTTGTTCAGTCATTCAGTGGTGCCTGCCTTTTAGTGACCCTGCGGACCATAGTGTCCATGGGATTTTCTTGGCAAAGGATACTGGGGCCATGTGCCACTTCCTTCTCCAGTGGATTAAAGCAAACAGAGGTTGAGTGACTTGCCCAAGGTCACACAGCTAGTAAGTATCTGAAGCCAGATTTGAATTTAGGTCTTCCTGAACCCAAGCCCAACATTCTATCCGTTGAGACATTTAGCTGCCTTGTATTGCTAGCACTCATCTATTCCAATCTATTTGGTGTTATACTCATTTATGAACATCTTATCTCCTTTGTAATATTGGAAACTCCTTGAGGGTAGGGGAGTAGTATGTTGAACTATCAGGAATAAAGTTAAAATGCCTGTTTCTGGATGCCACCTGAGGCATGTCATTTCTTTGCTCAAAAAATTCCAGTGGCTTCCTGTTGCTTTTAGGATAAAATACCAGATTTTTTGGCATTTAAAATATTTTATAGCCTTATATATAGATTATATATAGATTATATATCTCCAACCTGTCTTTCCAGTCTATCACTTTTATGCATTGACTCTGTATTCCAGCCAAAGTGAACCACTCTCATTTCCTTGCATTTGATACTCCATTTTCCAATTCTGCACCCCTGAAATTCTGCTCTTCTATATATGCCTGGAGTATTTGACTTCTTCACCTTCACCTCTTAGTATCCCTAGCTTCTCTTAAAGTTCAGCTTAAGTGTCATTTCTTACACAATGGTTATCTAGATGCTTCCCAGTGTCTCGAGCCGCTTTTATTACTTTGTATATTTTTTCTATTTTCATATACACTCATATATATGTGTATACATACACACACACACACACACACACACACACACACACACACACACACACACATATATATATGTCAAGGTACTTCCTCTGGTGAGCTTCCCATCTGCTTTACCTCTGGCTTGCTTCTCCCTCTTTGGGACAGGATTTCTGAACTAGCCCTCCAGAAAAATGCCCCCAGGAGGTTATTAGTTTAGCTTTGGAACTCTCACCTTAGGACTGACTTATCTTGATTGTTGAGTCAATGAGTGAAAACTCTCAACTAGTCTACTATATCTGATCAGTCCTTGACTACTACCCTACTGGGCAGAGGATGCTTCCCATTGCTATCTCTCCACCTGATATTTAGCACAGTGCCCAGCACCTAGTGGTATGTTTCATTCCTTCATTCATGCATGAATGTAAGAGGATGCTGGTAAATGTTTAACAAATGGTTCTCTAGAAGCATACTCACACATTCAATCTACATTATTAACATTTTCTAAACCACTTTCTTATCTGGACAATCAACAAAACAATAAATTAAGCCCTAATGTGTAGTATATGATGATTTCTGAGTTGTGAATGCTCATACTGAAAATTTTAACAATCAGCTCTAGCCTAGTAGGACCAGGCTCCAGCACACCTCTCCATGCGTGCATTAGTGATGCATCCTTCAATTAAATCTACATTGCTTGAGGGCCGGGATGATTTCACTTTTGCCTTTGTATCACCCACACCTATCCCAACTCCTGACACACAGCTGGTACTTAATAAATACTGCTTAAATAACTGAACAAATGAATACATAGACTATTTAAACACTGCATTGGAAATCCTCCATTCTAGCAGCAATTTTGGTGAGCATATGTCTACCTGTTTTATACTTTCCTTGATTTCACTTATCAAATGATCATTGAACAAAGTTATCTTTGTGGTTGCATACATTGAAGACTCTTTTATGATCTTAACAAGCATGAAAGACACCTTTCTGGAAAAGAGCCAAAGCTATTCTTTGTTCTACTGAGGGAATTGCATTTTTGTAATAATGACAATAACATACCAACATACACACACACACAACTTCAAAGTAAGGGGTGGGGGAGGTATCTTGTAGTCTCTCTCCTCAGAGGCAATATAGAGAAATGTTATGGACATTATTCAGGACTCAGCCAGAAGATCCAGGCTCATTTCCGAACTATGACATTTATTGGTTGTATGACCTTGGGTAAGTAGTGACTTCTCTGTGACATGTTTTTTTAATCTATAAAAAGGGGCTGATTCAGTTAACCTGGCTCATTTCGGTTTTGTAAGGAAAGTGCACTATATAAACTTATAATTGTCTGAAAGGTAAGAGGTGGCACACTATAAAAAATCATCTGCAAAGCCTCTCTTCCCCCCTTATCTTTTTATCAAGAACACCTTAAATACAGGCACTGATCACTATCATAAAGGTTTTGTAGAAGAGATGAAGTAGTCAGTAGTTATCACTGACTTATTAGCCTGAACTGTGTTTGAGAATTTGTGGAGCACTTTTAATAATTCAAGCTGTTTACTATTACAAAAGTCCATCTTTATAAAATTGCTATTCTAATGACGCTATATGGATACAAATCATTGGATACCATGGTCCTCAAAGAATAAAAATTGTGTGAATAATCTAAAGTCAGTAGAAAAAAGAATGGCCAGCATAAACAGGATGTATATTAGCAATATTATCACTCTTTTTATTAAGTGGCAGCATGAGTACTAGATAAAAATTCTGGGCTTGGAGTCTTGGAGGACTGGATTCGAATCCTGCTTCTCACACTAAATAATTTTGTGTCCCTAGGTGGGTCATGGGACTGACCATGTTTTTGTTGTTTTTTCATTTGTTTGTTTGTTTTGGTACAGGGAGATTCAGGTGACTAACTTATTTTATTAATCCAGATTGGCACATTCTTCTCCAGGATATAATCTTAAAGAGTTGCTTAGAGCACTGAGATGTTAAGCGACTTATCCAGAGCCACACAACCAGCATATGCCAGAAGGTAGACTTGAATGTAAGTTTTTATGGTTCTGAGGCCAGCACTTTAACCAATCCTTCCCACAGCTTCTCACTTGTGACCTGGGCTAATAACTTAATCCACACATTCCTCAAGGAATTTCCCAGGACTTAATTATTATAACATGGAAAAGTTAGATCTCCACTTGTGGAAGATGTTCCACAATTAGGAGGTCTCCACAATGATGCAATCACGTAATTTTTGGATATGTTAAAATATATAATATAGCAATGTATAAATGGAAAAGGAGGCGGTCCAGTCATGTAGTGGCAGTGAAGGACAACAGATGGATGGGTTGAGTGCTGCACTAGTACCCAAATGTCAGAAGACAAGAAGAAAGTCTTCAGTATGCTCAGTGTATTCTCCATTCACTAATTCTCTAATTCATTTATTTATTCATGCATTCATTATTCATTCATTCATTCTGTGAAGATACATGAAGGGGTATGAACATGAATACCAGCATGGAAAGACATGGATGGGTTGAAGGTGTCCTGACAGAGAACTCATATCAATAAAAGCCTTCAAAATATTGAAGTATAATGCAACTATTACACTTATATATTATGTTATGGTAACCAAAATTGCTTCAATACTTTGATTTTCTATTGCTTCTGCTTTCAAAGGATCTTTACATCTATTACCTTGTTCTGTCTTAAGATATAAGACATATGTCTTTAAGACATAAGAACTTTATGAGGTAAGCCAGGCAGCTGTTGTATTCCTTTTTCACAGATGTGGAACCTGGGTTGCAGAGAAGGTAAGCAACCTACTTAAGGCCACAAAGTAATCCAATTCTCCAGATTCCCATTCCAGATCTTTCTTGACAAAAACCTGGGGTCCATTAGTGCAATTCCCCTCCACTGACTATTGGTATGGTCAATCAGGAAAATGTTTTTGAAAAGAAAGTCTTGTTATATTTTATCACCAATTTTTTTTATAGCCAGATTTTGAGAATAGTTACAATGTCTTCTTTGTGTTACTTAGTCAATAAAAATTTACTGAAGTAAACAACCTGTGGCCACTCTCATCTTCATGTTGATATGAAAAACCACACTCTAGAGATAGGCAAAGGCTTCACTTGATCGTGTAAGCACCCCAGCTTCTTGGGCTTCTGTTGTTCGACAGGAAGGTAGGAACAACCAGTGGTCAATATTTAAAAACCTTATGTGGATTTGGTTCTAAAAGTGATAGACTAATTATTAATTTAAAAAGTATATGGAGGAGAACCACCCAATCAGTTCAATTCTAATATATGTAAAGAACATTACATGACAGAACAGTACTTTGACAATAACAATTTCATAGGTTCTCTGTTCCTAAGAGAGCACATGTGGATGTCAGGATCTCATTTAATGATTGTCTGACTGGGATGGCTCCTGCACCTTCTGAATTTCTCTGCACATAGTGAAAGATGAATATTAGTTGACTGGAAAAGATGGAGAGAACATGTCTTGGAAATATCAAAGTACATTACGTAAGTGATCTTTCTTGGTATACTGGGGATAGCATCAAGTCAGAAGATGTGCTCAAGTCTCAGCTCCTCTACTGATTAGAAGTATGGCCCTAGTAAAGTAATTTAATGGCTTTGTGCCACAGTTTTGTTATCTGTGAAATTGGGATAATAATACACTGCCACCTGTGCAGTGTGATTGTTAGGAAAGAGCTTTGCAAAAGGAAAACAATATATAAATGTAAGTTGCTATTATTAGTAGTGGCATCGCTATTATTCCCACAGCTAACTTCGATGAAAGAATAAGTGTTAATGTGCTATCAAACAAAACATTCATTTTAAATATTTACATGAGGGAACCTTATGCTGTGTATTTTATAGAGTTAGTCTATGATACTATAATCTTGTTTTGTGTAATATTGAATTTCATAGAAATAGGCTGACCATTGTAACTTAAGAGGGAGTGAGGATGAGTAGTAAAATTATGGATTCATTCATAATTAATGCAAAAAAGAAAATATTTATTTAAATATTCAAGAAAATGTATCTCAATGAATGTCCCAGGGGTGTAAATGGTGGTAGCTTTATCTTTTGTTTTTAATTTATTTCATCCAGTTTTTTCATTAGACGAAGAGTATTGCTTTTCCAAATCTTTGGTGTTAAGGAAAGAATAAGAAAATGTAATATCAAACTCAGAAAAGAGTAGTCCTACATTAAAAACTACCAAATAATAGCTGTTTGAACAGCTGTGCTTCTGTTGAACTGAAAACACAAATAGGAGTGAAAACTTGGAGACGAAAATGTGACAAGTGTGTTCATTGTTTTCCCATGGCGTGACTACATTCATGGTGAAAGCTAGTACAAGCTACAACTTGTTACTTGAGTTTAGAAAGAATTGAATTTTGATGTGACAGGTTTTTCTTAGTTTTCCTATTATAGTCAGTATCCTTCAGAAACTTACCAGGGGGCATGAAAACAAATCATGGATGTCCAATGCCATGACCATTGTTGTCTGGACAGCATGTGCTGCCAAAGCTGTAACCCCCTGAGAATGTTGTAATCTGCTTGACATCACTCATGCTAACTTCTAGGGGCTATTCTCAAATGTTCCCTATACAGTTGCCATCTAGACCCGGAGTCCACATGGGGAGTGTTGCTGAGTCCAAAAAAAAGCTACTAGCGGTCAAGCAATCTTTTCTCTTTTTTTCCATGCCAAGAGTTTGAGGAATTGTAGAGTTAGACAGATAGTTCAGTAGAGGGAATAATTACTGCATTCTACTGTCTTTCATCTAAAGGCACAAAGAAAGCTACCCCCATTACTTTTGCATTTTTTGGTCTGTGCAGATATGTTTTCTTCCAAAGGATTTTGGAGAAAAAAAAAAAGAAAAAGAGGAATGCTAATCTCTTAAAGAAATGAATAGACCAGAACAAAAAAAACAACAAAATACAAATAATGAAATACCAACTTTTTATCTCTCCTTTCCTTCATGTCCTTATATATTCTGTTAATGTAATATTCATTTGCCTTTTTTGTTCTGCTTTGTAGAAGTTTTAAAATTTTGTTTTCACATTTTCTAAATTCTTTTAGGGTGAGGTGCATGTCCTCTCTTTATCTGTGATTTGGATAGCATTTCTATATCAGTTAGTGTGGTATTTCCACTGGAGTTTGTATCAATGCTATTTAACTGTGCCTAGATTAAAAACTTCAGGTTGAATTTAAAAATTCTCAATTATTTCTTCTATCCATCACGTAGCCATCATCACGTCTAGATAGTCTAAAGCCCTAGGTTGTGGTGCAGTAGATAGAGAACTGGGCCTAGAATCAGGAAGGCTTGAGTTCAAATCCTGCCTCAGACACCAGCTAGGTATGTGACCCTGGGCAAATCACTTAACCTCCATCTGCTTCAGTTTCCTCAACTGTAAAATAGGAATATTAATAGCACCAGCCTCACAGGGTTGTTGTGATGATCCAACGAGAGAATATTTGCACAGCGTTCGGCATATGTTGTTGTGGTGGAGTTGTTCAGTCCTGTTTGATCCTTCGTGACCTCATGGACCACACTGTCCATGGAATTTTGTTTGCAAAGATAACGGAGTGGTTTGCCATTTCCATTCGCAGTAGATTAAGGCAAAGAGAGGTTAAGCATCTTGTCCGGGGTCATACAGCTAGCACATATCTGAGGCCAGATTTGAACTCAGATCTTCCTGACTCCGGGCCCAGTGGTCTATCCACTGAGGCATCTAGCTGCCTTTCTCCACATATAGTAGGTTCCATATAAATGCTTATTTCCTTCCATTCTGGCAAAGAAAATTCATTTGTTATCCCCTCACAAATTCCTCTGCCAACCTTCCCTCACTTCACAAAATTTTGATGAGTACTTCTTTTAAAATCGGTGTAAGACTCCTGTCCTCTATGAAACTTCTCTACCTGGATTCATCCTTTATCCCACACATCAACCTGGTTATTCATCCCTTCTACACACACACACACATATATGGGTGCAAGTGTGCGTGTGTTTATATACATATATACATATACACACAAATATATATATATGTATATATATATATACATATATATTCTTTCTGGTTGAGGTATGTGTATGTGTGTGTGTCTATGTGTATGCAGTGAGAGATGAACATGAATTCATGGATAAAGGCATAACTGCTTAATATTAAAACCTCATATTACTAGGACAGGACTCTACATAAATTGAAAGCTTCAAAAAGGTGAAGGCAATGCTTCTTCCATGGCAAGGATAGGCATATGAGGACCTTTGCCAGAATAGCCTAAGAAGGAATTTATAAGGAGGATAATAGTTTATAAAAGGAAAGGAGTATATTCCTGATTCAATAGAGTTAAGAAAGAAAATTAACCAATGAATGTCCCTCATAGAACTTCTACCAACATACTGTTTTATCAAATGAGATAATATATGTAAAGTACTTTGCACATCTTAAGGTTAATCTATATGCTAGCTATTGGTCAGTCAATAAATATTTATTAAATACTATATGCCAGGTATTGTGCTCAGTACTGCAATGCAAAGAAAGGTAAATAAAAGTTAGTCCCTGCCCTCAAAATGCTCAACAGTCTAATGGGAGAGACAACATGGAAAAACTATGTATAAACAATCTCTATACAAATGAGCTACAATTCATCAGAAATAATAACCAGAAGGAAGGCACTAGCATTAAAGGGGATTGGGAAAGGCAGTGGGATATTAGCTGGGTCTTGAAGGAAACTAGAATAGCCAGGAGGTGGATATGAGGAAGGAGAAGTTTCCAGGCATACAGGACAGTCAGTGCAAAATGACCTGAGTCAGGAGATGGAGTGTGTTGGTTTGAGAAACAGAAAAGCCAGTGTTTCTAGATCACAGAAGAAAGGGAGTGGGGAGGATGAAGTGTAAGATGGGAAAGTTGGGGAAGCAGTTTCTAAAGGGCTTTGAATGCCAAACAGATGATTTTATATTTGTTCCTGGCAGTGATATGGAGCCAATGGAGTTTACTGGTTACTACTGATGGGGGTGTATGACATGGTCAGACCCGTGTTTTAGAAAGATCACTTTGACAGCTGAGTAGAGGGTAGAATGGAGTGTGAAGAAACCTATGGCAGGGAGACCAAGCAGCAGGTGTGAGGTGGTATGGGCCTATACCAGGGTGGTGGCAATGTCAGAGAAGAGAAGGGGGTATGTATAAGAGATACTACAGTGGTAAAATCATCAGGTTTTCACAACAGATTATGGCTATGGAAGGTGAGAGAGTGAGGAGCTGGGATGACATCTAGATTGTGAACATGGGTGACAAAAATGATGGTGGTGCTCCAGACAGTATTAGGGAAGTTTAGAAAGGGGAAGAATTCTGAGGGAAAGATAATAAATTTGGGTTTGGATATGTTGTGTTGAAAATGGGTATAGGACACCCAGTTCCAGATGTCTAATAGGGAGTTGACTGCGAATCAGGAGAGAGGTTTTAGGTGGACAAGTAGATCTGAAAGTCACCAGCAAAGAGCTAATAACTGAATCCATGAGAGCTGAATGAGATCACCATGTGAAATGGTTTGGAGGTAGAAGAGAAAAGGGCCCAGGACAGATTTACACGGGACACCCAAGTTTAGCAGGTATAACCTGGATGAAGATCCAGCAAAGGAGACTGAGAATGAATAGTCATAGGTAGGAGGAGATACAGAAGAGAGCAGTGTCATGAAAACCTAGAGATAAAAGTGTATCATGGAGAAGATGTGTTAAAGGCTGCAGAGAGGTCAAGAATAATGATGGTGATTATGATTATGATTTTATAGTAATAAAGAAGAAAGAGCAAGGATCTTTCTTTCAGAAGAATATCAAAGCTGCTTAAATGACATGGAAGTAAAGATTTAAGAAAAAAATAAAAATTATTTCATATAATCGCCTATTTACTCCCATATTCCTTGCATCTGTCACCATCTCATACAGCCAACACCCTTGTTCAGGCCTTAATCACATCTCACCTCAACTACTCAAACTGTCTTTTAATTGAGCTTGCTGCTCCGAATGACTCTCCCTCTAATCCACCCTCCGCACAGCCGCAAAACTGATAATCCTAAAGCAAAGGTCTGAACATGTCAGTCTTCTGCTCGAAAAACTCCCATGGATCCCCATTACCTTGAAGATAAAATACAAACTTTTCTGCTTATCATTCAAAGCCCTTACAATCTGGATCTAGTCTATCTTTCCAGGCTTATTTTATATTACTCTCTTTCATGCCCTTTCAGTCTAGCAAAGCAACCTATTGTTGCTCTTTATAGATGACCTTCTATGTCTCATCTCTATGCCGTCCCTACCTCCATGCTTGGAATGCATCCTTGTCACCTCAGCCTCTCAGAATCACTAGTTCCCTTCAAAGTTCAGCTTGAGTTTTATCTCCCACATGAGAAAATGGAGTTGATTGTGCCCCCCTGAGGCATATAGGAGGCAGCATGGTGCGGTGGTTAGAGAGCTGGGTTCAGAACCCAAATGTTCATGCTCTGCCTCTGATGCATCCCAGCTCTGATGCATCCCAGACTGACTTTGGGTAACTTTCTTAACACCAGAAGTTACAGAGAAGGTGTCAGTCTGCACTGGAAGAGGAAGTTCCTCAATAGGAGACCTCTAAACTGATGCAACCGTGGGTCAAATAATATACTTGAATTCTCTGGCCCAGTGGATAGTGATCTGGGACTGGAGTCAGAAAAATCAGAAACAGTTACTGGCTGTGTGCTCCTAGGCAAGTCACTTAACCTCTCTCTGCTTCAGTTTTCTCATCTGTAAAATGGGTACAATAATACCTCCCAGGCTTGTTGTGAGGATTAAATATGGTAACATTTGTAAAACACCTAGCAGAGTGCCTGGAACATAGGAGTAGGAATACGAGAAGTAGGAACTTAACACATGCACATTTCCTTTTTCCTTCCTAGCTCTGACATATACTGGCTGATTCAGAGGAAGTCACTTAACCTTTCAATGTTTTAGGCAGCTCTCTAAGACTATAAGTTGCAGACAAGGTGGTGACCTGCACTGGATGAACAAGTTACCTCACTGGGAACATTCCTATACTGATGAAATGATAGATTTAGTCCCTATCCAATTATACACACACATACACACACAATAATATATGTAATTGTGTGTATATATATACGCACACATGCATATGTGTATATATACACATGCACACATGCATGCATATACATATGCAGACTTATATGTATATACATGTATATACATTGTGTATATACATATACATAATATATACCTACATGTGTTTGTATGTATACACATATGTATAATATAGACCTACAAACACCCACTTTTGGAGACAGAAACAGAGAGATAGATAAAGACAGAGAGACAGAGAAAGAGAGAGAGTGAGTGAGCAGGATTTCGTTATCAGCAATACCTGCATTCAAGTCCTGCCTCTTATACTTACTGGTCCTGTGACTGTGCAAGTCACTTAAACTCTCAGAGCTCTAGACATCTCTCTAAGACCACATATTGTAGAGACATTGCTGACCTGCATTAATAAACAGAGTTTGTCAGAGATCTAGCACCAGAAATCTGCTCTCTCTGTGTCTCTGTCTCTGTCTCTGTCTCGTTTTCTCTCTCTCTCTCTCTCTCTCTCTCTCTCTCTCTCTCTCTCTCTCACACACACACACACACACACACTCAAATGCATATATGTCTTATATCTCTCATGCCTGTTGTACAACTCTAGCTTAATGTCTTACTGACTCTTCAAATTCAACATATGGGGAATTGAACTCAATATCTTTCTTCCTCAAACTGATTCCTTCTTCAAACCTTCCTATTTCTGTTGATAACATCATCTCACCAGTTATCCAAGATAAAAGTCTGAGTCATAATAATTATTCACATTTATATAATGCATTTTTTCCAGAATGCTTTCCTCATACCAGCCCTGTCAGAGAGACAGTGAAAATATGATCATCATTTTACAGAAGTGGAAATAGAGGCCCAGAGGGGTTAAATATTTTTCTAAGAATCACCCAACTAGTAAATGTTGGGGCTAGAACTCAGTTCTAATTCTTTTGACTCTGGTTCCAGGGCACTTTTCCCTATACTGCTCAGCTTTCACTCTTTCTCCTACCAATCAATCTATGCTTTATAGTCCTGCTAAATTAATGGTCCTGATATACAGATTTGCCATGCCAGTCCCCTGCCCAAAAAACTTTAGTGGCTCCCTATCATGGACAAGATTAAACACTTTACTCTTTAACCTAACATTTAAGACTTCACAACAAGATTCTAAATTCCCCTTCCAGTCTTATTTTCATATTAATCTCCTTCATGAACCCCAGGGTCTAGCCCAATTATAACACTAGTCAATCTAAATTTATGATTTATTCTTTTTCTCTGTAAATTCTCACAGGCCATCTTTGGTGTTTGATGGATACTCTCTCTATATCAATGTTTGGCAAAATCCTTCTTTTTCTTTAAGGCACATATAAAATGGGAATGAAGAGCCTTGATGGGAAGAATCCTGACTCATGCTCTTTTTCCCTTTATCCCTCCAAAGGCCCTAAAATATAGCAAAGATTGCTTGGGTGATGCTGTGGGATTGATCAGTTTGAGAGCACATTTTTGGAAATGAGTAAGCCTAAATTGGAAATTTACATAGCAGGAAAAACTAGCTTCCCTTAGTATCCCAAAGGACAGGTTCTATGCATAGGTGTCTATGATGTCTCTACATAATCCTGATGTTAGCCCTCTATGCTGTGGGCAGCTCTAGAGAGTAGATATCTCAGTGTCTGCCTAGTACAGGCTTCTGATATGCAATGAAAAAACTGAGCTTAGGCATTTGTCACATTTGTATTAGTGATGATATCATCACTATGAATAATCCTAATAATTCCCAAAGAACTCAAATATAACTCACAGTAATTTATAAACTCAAATAATTTTAAAGTATTCAACTCATTAACATTTGTAATTGGCAGATTTCTCTGCAAATAAACGTGGAAGAAAACCCCTGCTATGTTCTGAACTTTTCTCTAAGGCTTTTCCTTTTGTAGAATTTTATTCATACAGTAATAAGTGAAAATGGCCATCAAGAGGCAAAAGTGAAAGATTTCAAAGAACAAATCTATTCCTTAAATTGAAGGATACATCCATTAAAACTTCTGTGTGGAAAACCTGTCACCTCCATATATCTGAATGCTTTATTGCTTTTCAGATGTATATAAGTACAGCACAATTCAAATAGTTTCCTTCACTTTATGACAAAGGGAAATGCACTGACAGACAATAGCAAGCAAATCATTCTGTCTTTTCCTTATAAAGTAACTTTGTTCCTGTGAAACCTTTCTGGAAAACTACATATACCAACTTTTCCTTAAAGGCATGTCCACTGCATATATGGCTATAAAAGGTTGAATCTGTGTTTTCTATATTTTTAAATAGCAGTCAATCCAATTGTCTTTCTATCTTAACATGGAGAGGGGGCTGTTATCTGAGGCATCAGGGTAGCCTCATGCTTCTTTAGGTTGGAGGTGAAGAATCTTTCCTCCATGGGACAAGGACATCAACAGGTGGGGTCAAAGACTAGAGCTGGGGAAAATGTACATACACAGAGTCGTCCCTTGGGCATCATGGCTTTTCAATGCTTTCTCTCTCAAAAACAAAACACATACTGGTGATAGCTTATGTGTCAGTATAATAAAGGATTGTTTCCAGGGCATGAAAGGTCTTTACCTGCCCCATCCCCCTCTGTCCTACCTAACCTGAAATTCTCATCATGAGACTAACTTCTTTGAGATAGAAAATAAAGGTAGAAACATCACCTTCTGAAGATTCCTGCTAAAATGTACACATGGAAGTTGGGAGTGAAAAGAGAACCTACAGCTCTGTCTCTCTAGCACATGTTCCTGGATTACTTCAATTGTTCTGCTAATGTTTTGAAAGAGCCATAGTGGATAGCTCATGGAATGTAAAGTACTGGACAGCTAGGAGTCAGTTGAAAGGGGAAAGGCCTAAGAAAGTATTTGGGATAATTGGGGGGATAGAGATGCAACAGAAAGTCAAGAAGGTCAGACCTTAAGGACAGTGTGTCAGTTTGTGCACTGCTAAAGACTAAAATTTCATTCATTTTTGCCTTTCTTCCTTGGGGTCAACTTTGAATTTATCAGTACTATGAAGTGCCTATCCTCTCCCAGGATAATTTGTTTTTCAAGGATCTATAAAAACAGGAGAAAATCAAGGGAACAGTATGGTAGAGTGGAAAGAGGCTGGATTTAGAATCAGAGGTTTTAGGTTCAAATCATGTCTTTCCTTTTTCTACATGAGTGACATTGGATAAATCACTTTATCTCTCTGGGACTCATTTATAAAAGGATGGGATTGGACCTGCATATCAGAAGCCATTGAAGTCCTTTCTAGTTTTACATCAATGATCCTATGAGGGGATGAGGGGAAAAGGTTTTCCTCTGCTCCTTCAACAGAAGATGGTATTGGGAATGAAGTCATAACTGAACCAATTTACTGACAGATTCCACAGAATACTTTTAGGTGGAAGGCTTTTTATTTTCTTTTGCTCTTGTTGAATTAGTAATGGTGAAGTTGGTCTAGCAAGTCCTAATACTTTCTAGGAAAAAACATAATTATGATTTGTCATATTTGAGTATTTTAATGACTTTTCAAACTTTATAATTATTGATTAAGCAATGGCACCTACCAGCATGACCAAAGTACATTATTAGGTATATGATAGCAGGCAGATGACATTTAAAGTTGTAGTTGCAGTGGTTTATCCTATTGAGGTTTAGAAGAGTGGTTAGGTCCGCCAGTGCTACAATCAATGGGTGCTCTATCAGATCTCAGTAATGGTTTGATGCCTAGTGTTGCTGACTATGGCATTTTGAATCAATGAGAATCCTGACATGATATATTTCTAAAGCTCCACTGCACAATGGAAAGATAGTTTCCTTTTTTGATGAGGATTGATAGTTCCCCTCCAAAAGGTGACTGCAATTTCTCAGAGGAAATATAGAAGGCTTAAAAAAATTAAAATAAAAAAGCTGCCCTACCACAAATTGAATCAGGAAAAAGATTTTTTTTCAAATCTAGACTATTTTTCTAATGTTTTATATCATGTTCCAATTTCCTTTTTTAAAGGTGATATGTAAGTTAAGGTTAGAGATTTATCTATAAGTCAGGGAAACCAAATAACATCAAATACTTCATCAATGTTAGAATGGAAAGTTAATCACCAGATGGAAATCAACATACAAAATGGCAAAAACATTTCTTAATAACTTATTTATTTCCACCATTTGTCAAAGAGAAGTCTGATATTTTTGGCAGATCTAGCTATTCTACACTTTGACTAATTTTTTTCCTTTTATTCTTTTCGATGCAATTCTAGACATCCTAGCAACCTACATTTAAGTACATTTGCCTGCATTACTATCCAAAGGTTAAGTGTGTATTACACAGATGAGCCCCAAGATCAAGAACAAATTGTGAAATGTATGTGGATGTGCATGATCGGAACCAATGAACTGTGGCCTGAAATGATGTCACAAAATGTGCAGCAGTAAGTGGAAGGTTAAACCTACTTGCATCTCGGTTCATTAAACGCAGTTAAAGTGCAAATTCCCTCATTCTGACAGTAGTAATCACAAGGGTTCACTTTCTGGTCACAGCGCTGACTTTTAAACCCCATAGAGCATCTGCAGAATTTCAGTAAAATACAGCTAAATAAATATTCTGCCTTTTTTTTTGCCAAACATGTTTTAAAATCATTGCATACAAAGATGGTAACATGTGAATCAAGAACTCATTTCAAGTATGCTCAGTTCTCTTTCAACCACCCACATACCCACTACCTTGAAATGGTAGGGGGAATTAACTCAGGCACCGCATGCCTAAACATCCAATCCTTTTGCCCAAGAAGTCAGGAATATCTGACAGCAAGCCTAAAAAGCCAAGTGGGCACTAGCTTGGGATTACCAGCTCTGGCCTGCCAGAGAAAGGGCCAGGGGCAGGAAAGTGGAAGGGAGGGATCCACTGAATTCTGGATATTATGAGAACTATTAATGGCATTTTGGAAACTACAACAGCACTCTTTTTGTGTTTTCACAAATCCAAACTCAGTTTAATGTATTCCTAGGAAGCCAGAGATTTCATGGGTTGGTATCTTATAGCATGGGTTTATATAATGCTTCATTCTAAAATTCGATACATACATCAAACAGCATTATACATTTAAAAAGATGTCTCATGTTCTTTTGAAAAGAATGGCTGTAAGTACCAAAGCATTCATAATAGATGATTATCTCTGGGGTTGAGATGATCTGAATACAACAGGGGAGATTAATCCAATTTTCCCCTGTATTTCCAAGTTCAGATATCCACTAGTGTCTGAAATGGGCATGATGCTAAGAATTAAATGAACTCTTCTTCATGATATCATTAGCAATACCAAATTGATAGATGAGGACATTCTGTCACACTTCAACTGAAGTTGGACCATATTAGCATTCTAAAATGGAGACATGTTCATAGAATACATTTATATGGTATCTCCCCACCCCCACCCCCAAGAAAAGAAAGAGGCAGACCAGAGCTGCTATGCACACACAGGTCCCATTGTGACACACTTGCAATAGAAAATACTCACAAACACACAGGTATATTTGTCTCAGGGTCCAGCTGACATGTGCCACCATTGTAACAGTAGCCATCACATAACTGACAGCTGGAGGCAATCTTTCCATTAGTGCAACTGCAGTGACAAACAAAAAAAAGCCCATTGTTATCTCAATCATCATAGTTGAAAGCTGACTCCGCTGCAGACGAAAATGTTCATCTGGGGATGGCAGTAGAAGGATGTGCGTTTTCAGTAGGATAGGCTAGCTAGGGGCATCAGTTTTTTAAACAAGAGAAAAAGTGACAATTCAATACTTTTCTTTTTACAGCTCTCATATTTAACCCCTCAGTTAACATCAATAATTCAATACTAGCTATATTTGTAGGAAAAAAATGTCTAATTCTTATACTTCAGGGAGTCATCAGAATTGGTAAATTCGTCTCCTTATAGTCAAGGCTGGCCACATCCCTAGGAGGGACAGAAGTTAAACTACTGTTAGCAAAGAGTCATGGAAGTCGATGCTTTGGATACATAGTCCATAGAGCAGAAATCCGGTTCAAAGAATTTTCAGAATTGGGTGCAAGTTTTAAACTCCAATTCTTATAGAAGTAGAAATTTCTTATAGAAATTCTTATAGAAAACCATAGAAATAATATCCTGGAGGCAATTTGTCTCTTTTAGTTCTTTGACTATATACCTAGTGGGATGAGCTGAGGACCCTAGTGTGTCCTTAGTCAATGTTAACTGAAGAAATTCAATTTATGGCAAGTATAGTATGTACAATATAAATATAGAGTGACAGTTTTTGCTTATAGATTTATGGAATCTGTCTAATTGCAGTATAGTCATATCACTTTTCTAGGCCTCTAGTTCAATTCAGTTAAACAAGATGTAGTAGGTATCTACTGTGTGCACAGCTCACTCCTAGATGTTGAATCAAAGACTATGCCACACGATAAGAATAGAGTACACTATTGGAAAAAAAAAGTAATAAAACGTACTAAATGTGATCATTTCTAACTTGAAAAAGTATCACTAGAGGAGGCACAAAAATGCCTGGGAAAAGTGGCAGATGTAAAGTATTTGTGGGTATTTAGTCTTTGTTTAATTGTTGCTGCTGATATATAACTACAACCAATTAAAAAAAGCATCCAAAGAAGGCAGGAAAAATGGAAGGTGGCAAATGTAATTTGTGGTAACTTCATCTCCTATCAGTAGAGGAAGGCCCAAAGGGTGATTTTACTTTATTTTCAGCATTTGTCACTACTATGCCAGAATGGCAAAATAGAGATCACTGAGCTTGGATTCACAGATAGGGCTTGAGAAAACACTTGTTCCTAATTCTTTGCGGGAAAAAAAATAATAATTGCTCTCATGTATATATCAGGTTTGCTTTTCAGATAATATCTGATCCTCAAAACAACTCTGGGAGATAAGTACTATTATTATTCATAATTTACAGATAAGGAAACAGGCCCACAGAGCTTATGTGACTAGCCCAAGATCACACAGCTAGGAAATGTTTGAGTGCAGATTTTACCAGTTCCTGCCTTCAGGTTGAGTGCTCTATCCACTGTGATGCCTAATTTTCTGTGGGATAGTGTAGAGGTAGAGTTAAGGACAATATGTGCTCAGAATCATAGGCAATGTGTTACATTTCATTGGAGGTCTTCAGTTAGGGGCTAGATCAGCTTTTCTTGGAGCTAAAGAAAGGATTCAGACTAGATTAGATTCAGATTAGATCACTTCTGAGCTTCCTTCCAGTTCTAAAATGTTCAGATGCTAAGTGCATATCCTTCCAAATTCTCTTCCTCTTTCCCCCAATGAGGAACTGAATTCAAATAGGTCATAATGTCCAAATTATGGAGAAGGAGACTTTTAAAAGACATTGAAGGTACAGAAATGGGGAAGAAAAGATATTCATTCTGGACACTTATTTTCAAACTTTAAAAGCTTATGACTAATTGACTAATGCTAATGTTTGTCTAACTGTACATGATCCTCTACACACTTTCAGTATCATCTTAATATATGGAAAAAAGAAATAACCCAGGCCCTATTTGGATTTCCTTGGTGGTGGCTTTCTAATAGTTCTTTTCCTAAAGAAGTACTGTGGCTTCTTTTCTCCCTGTATCCCTTTATTTACAACTATAGGATGTGTGATGCCTCTTTGGAAACCCTGGACCTACCACATAGTTGTTGCTGTGACTGTTGTTCAGGCATGACTCTTTGTGACCCTGTAGACTAGAGCCTGCCAATACTGTACATAGTTCTTTTTCTTGGCAAAGATACTGAAGTGGTTTGCCATTTCATTCTCCAGTGGACTAAGGCAAAGGTCAAGTTACTTGCCCAGGGTCACACAGCTAATAAGTGTCTGAGGCTGGATTTGAACTCAGGTCTTTCTGACTCCACCCTATCAGTCTACGCACTGAGCCACCTAGCTGCTTCTTACCATATAGTAGCTGCTTATTGAAAATTTAGACTCAAAGTGAATTCTTAAAAAATCAGAGAACCAAATTAATAAGAATAGGACATCCTGGATTTTTTCCCCTTCTAGTACTGATGTGGAAAGAGCACTATAGAATCTGATATGAAAATGCCATTTTATTACTCCCCCTTTCAACAATTTTTTTCATGATTACATTAAATAATAATAAAATATATAATATATTACACATAAATATAAATAATAAAAATAAAATAATAACAAAAACTAGCATTCAGGGCTTGAAAAGCCATTTACAAATATTATCTCATTTGATTCTCACAACAAGCAAATAGCAACCTAACAAGTAGGTGTTATTATTTCCATTTTATAGAAACTGAGGCAGAAAGAGGTTGAGAGAGTTGCCCAAGGTCACAGAGCTAGTAAGTGTCTGAAGCTGGATTTGAATTCTAGTCTTTCTGATACCATATTCAATGTTTTATCCACTGTATCACATAGTGCTCTTTGTCTGTGTCTGTGTCTCTTTCTCTCATACACACATAACACAAACATATGTATATACACATATATTTACATATATACACACATGTATGTATGTGTACATATGATTCTTTCTCTGTATTCCTAAGTTATTCCAAACAAGGGCACATTTTTTAATAACTGTCATATGATGATCAAATCCCACCTAATTTAAACCCTGAATAAATGTCAGAAGATTGTAGGAATTAAAAAAAAAAGTATATGTCCGCATCATTCATAGGCACAGAAGAGCACTACTTATATTTTAAAATGCAATTTCCATAATAATTTCTCTCTTAGGAAGTGTATACCCATGCTACTTCTGGTATATTACTTTTCATGAGATAATTACAAGTTATTTGGCAGACCAAAAATAAAATAAAATAAAAGAATTCCCACAACAATTTATATCACAGGGATATTATCTCTGCAATTCAAAACTGTTATCAACTTTGACTTCACCAATATTTATTTAGTTTTCCACAGGAATATCAGAGGAGTTCTGCTACAGTGATTACATTGAAGATGTTCAACAGAGAATCTGCCTTAGTGGACATAGCATGAGCCTGGGAGTTACAAAGCCTAATTTCCCATATCAAATCATAGCTCCATATGATAGCTTGAACAAGCTTGGATAAGTTATGCAGGATGTTTTTGTTATGTCGTAATTTTGTTTTAAGTCTTGTAGCTCTGATTGTTATCCTCGAAACAGGGATTCTATCATGACTTTTTGAATGATGCTTTGATGCCAAGATGAAAGGCACTATACAAGAGAAAACTAATTTTAGCTAACATAATACTAGAATACCAAAACAATTATTTATTGATTTTGGTGCTGCCACATTCAGTCATTCTACAGAATATTTCTGAAAGAACTTATTTTGGTAGTCGTATTTTTCTATTTAATCATTTTTAAATACACAATCCTAAAATATCTTTGAATGATTTAGAATTATGTGTATTTTACGTCTATGGATGTTTTCTGCTATTTTTTTTAAATCAAGATCCATCTAAATCTCAAAGAGAAGAAAATGACTTTCTCTGGTTGATATTGTCTTGGTCATTAGTGGCAAGGAGAAGAGGAAATCAGGTCAAGATTCTGGATGGCTTCCTGGTGAATCAGGATCTCTTTCTGTAGTCTAAATGAATTTCAGACATGGTATTCAGAATCCCTCTCTATAAGATAAATGAGAATAAGTTTTCTTTTTGCTTTCTTTCTTCCTTTCCCCCCCCATTTCATAGAGTTTCTTTCCTACCCTCCTCACACTGCAGGGGTAGAAGGTATCTGAGGGAAGATTCTTCCTTTCAGACCCCCAGGGGGCTGACCAGATGGGAAGTCAAAATGGAGCGTGTTGCATTTTGTATCTTTGGCATCCAGCTCTGGAATGCATTTTAAATTTTACTACAAAGACCTGTTGAAGATGGTGAATGAAGTTGATTACAATTAGGCTATTTGCTTCAAGAATCAAACAAGAGTTCTTCTGCTTATGTGTTTACTAAAATTCTAGCTTTCCAAATGATTGCGTCCACTCCTTTATTTCAAAGTAATACTGTGCTTTTCAAAGACTGTGTATTTGTGTGTGTATATACATACATATATATATATATGTATACACACATATGTGGAATTTATGGATGTCACTAAATGTCATCCATAACAATAACATCAGGCATGTTCACTGTGAAAGCAAAAATGAGAGAGAATAAAAAAGAAAAAATAGAATAAAACATGTTAGTTTCGACTGTAATAAAGTTTTATTAGTACTTGTTTGAGGAGACCCGCATAACTCAGTGTTGACACAATCTCACTGCAGACACTTTAAATTGTGGCATGAAAACTTTATTGCATGCTCTTCCATCACATATTTGTATTTATTATACTCAAAACCAAGGCAATTGATGGAGCCTAGCCCTTTAAAAGTCCTTCTTTTAAAATCCTTTCAAAGGAAGTCTCCAGTGACATTTGATCTCTAACCTCAGTGTTATAAACTTGTTTTATGATACCAAATGAATAACATTAGCCTTTAGCCTTCCTATAGTGGTGGAAGCATTTATCTACTTCACTGTTTAAGCCAAAGGCCAAAATAGCATCAAACAAAAATCAAACCTAGTGGTGGTTTTTTTTTTCTTTTGGTCAAGCTTTCCAGAAAATATTGTTCTGTTAGCTTAAATTGACCTAAATGATAATATCGAATGTACTGACAATTTTTTTTCCACCAAAACAAAAGGTGCAGGTGCCTATTTTATAACTGCTTTAGCTATGCTACTTACTAGTTGTATGACTTCAGCAAGCCCCTTAACATCTCTGGGCCTCAGTTTCAACATCTGTAAAATAAGTGGGTTGAGCCAAACAATTTATAAGTTCATTTTAAGTTCTATAGTTTCTGACTCGATATTCCTTAACACAGTGTTTCCCAGATAAAGTAGATCTGGAGGTGGAAGGGGCAATAAAGGTTATCTAACCTAATTTTACAAATGGGAAACCAGAGATATGGAAGTCTTAGGTTAAGTGAATTGCCCCATTTCATAGAGGGAGTAAATAGCAGAGCCAGGGATTAGAACTGAGATCCTGTCACTCCAAGTTTAGCCCTTTTTCCACTGCAAAGGTTTTATATTATTTTTTTTAACTGCAAAACTCACATTATTAACCCAAAAACTAATGCAGCTTTTAAAAATGCAGTAATATTCTATATCAACTTTTTATAATGTCATTATTTCACAATTTTTAGAGGCTATCCCTGGAAACATCCCATGTAGCGAATGTTTTGACAATTTCCTTTACATGAGAGATAATTAGATTTTAAGAAAATGTGCACTTTGACTTTGTGGCTAACCATTAAAAAATAAACCAATATGCAGCTTTCTATCTGGAAGTTTACTCATCCACAATTATTTCATAGAGATATTAAGATTTATTCTACATTTTATTGCTTACTAATGGCTACACTCTTTTGCAACTACCTCCACTGAAGTGATCTATGTGTGAACTTACTTGCATGTTATATCTTCACTGTCCTTGTTTATGATGCAGTGGCCGCCATGGCACCTTAGGCACTTGTCAACTTCACATTTTGTTCCTTCATAGCGAGTTGGACAAACACATTCCACGCTGCCATCGTCTGCAATGGTGCATGATTCAGAATTCACACAGTAATGATGACATACATCTGAAAAGAACACAGAATAAAAGGTGAAATATTTTAAGAGATGTTTTATTCAAAAGCTAATTAAGGGTGCCATTTTATTCTATGGTACTCCTTGATAAATAGACTTGTTTACTAAAAGAATTCTAATATTGTATATACCTAGAGTTCTTTAGTTATGGGATTTATAGCTCCCTGTCTTTGATAAATTAGGCATTGTCCTGTCTGGAGGCAGGCACATGAATTAGAGATGGCCATTGGATGGCAAATTCTGCTCTGTGATTTAAAAAATAAATCACCAGTTCACCAATATGAATAGATGACAAGATCCAGTAAAACATGGACTAATCCAACTTGGTAGTTAGTAGTATGTCCAAAGTTGTTTGGGAAGCAGGACACAGCCAGATACAGATCTGAAATAAATAGTTGCCATAATGAGTAGTGAAAACCAAGATTAGGCTGTTGCTAAATTTTGTGCTCAGAAGTTATAATTTATTCTTTTTAGATATCTATTGTGAAGTAATTTTAACAGATACCATAAAGAGAAAAGTAATATAACTTTAAAAGTTTGAGTGGTATAGTCACCTGAAGAAAATTAAAGTCTAATTCATTATCCTCCTAATTAATATTTTCTTGTCCAGTTCACTATAATAAGAAAAATTAAGCTGATTTATTGCTAGTTTCACTATTTACATTTATTGACTTTCTCATGTTTTATAAAATCACAGTATTAAAGTTGTAAGAGGACCAGAGGACATCTCTGCTACCTTTCTCTCTGACATTCCATGAACGAGCTCACTATCATTGATTTTAGCCTAAAAAAGTAGCTTAGCTGCTAAGAAGTTGTGACAGTTCTAATTCTAAGAGAAGAAAAGGCCTAGATAGGATCCTATGATTTCCACCTTAGTGATTATAGAATCTTGAAGAATCTAATACTTATTTCAGTTTTAGTATTCACAAAACAAACTTTCCTTGGACTAATGAATAGCTACAGAGATGTGCTAAAGAGCCCAAGAACTGAGGGCCTGTAAGGAAGGTGACAGATTGTCTCAGGAACCATTTAGTCTAATAGTGCATCAGTATAAAAACATTTAATGATAATAGCTGACATTTATGTAGCTTTTTGAAGTTTGCAAAACATTTTACATACATTATCTCATTTGAGCCTCACAGCAACCCTATAAAGGAGGTAATACAGATGAAGAAATGGAGAACCCAGATGATAAGCCTCTGGCTAGCTTATGGTTTACAGTTAATATTTCTCAGAGGTAGAATTGGAACCCAGGGTTGTCTTTCTTTAAGTCTAGAATTCTACCCATTAAACCATCTCCAAAATGGCTTAATTTGGGCAGTATTGAAATCAAAGGACTAATTTATATATTCTTACTATTTTGATGAACTTGGCAATTATTTCAGATAACCCCTAATTATATAATTTTTAAAAAATCAGTCAAATCAGTTGTTTGATTGCATAATCCAGCTGATGTGTTACATGCCAATAACAGATCATTTTCTGGATTACCTAGACCAGGGGAGGGGAGCCTGCAGGCTCAAGGCTGCATATGGCCCTCTAGGTCCTCAAATGTGGCCCTTTGAATCCAAAATTCCAAGGCCCATACTTGAGGACCTAGAGGGCCACATGTGGCCTCGAGGCCACGGGTTCCCCACCCCTGATCTAGACTAACATATTATTATTAAAAGAATGACTTTTAAGGTAACACTTTTATCCTTTTAAGCATTCTTTGTAGCAAAGATATAAAAAGGTATTCTCTTTCAAACCACGCTCCATTTTTCTAAAATTACAAGTAAGTTGTCACTTCTTAAAATGAACCTGTGTGTAGTTTATCTTCGATTTCCAGATGGAACTCTCAATTTTTTAATTTAAAATTTTTATTTACATGTTTTTACATATTATTTTAAATCTCCAAATATATCCTTTCCCCCTTTCTTACACAGAGAGCCATCCTTTCTAACAAAGAATAAAAAGGAGAGGAAAAAAAGCAGTTTAGCAAAACTAAACAACACTCCATCTAGTCTAAAAGTATGAGTAATGTTTCATACCCGTAATCTCCCACTTCTGCAAAGGAGGGAGATGCATTCTCACATCTCTTCTTCAGGGTAAAGCACATTCAATATAATTACTCAGCATTTAATTCTGTTTGGCTTATTTTTGTTGTTCTTTCTATTTATATTGTTCTGGTCACTGTGTATATTGATTCCTTGATTCTACTTACTCTACTTTGTATCAGTTACTATATGTCTTCTCATGATTCTCTGTATTCTTCTTATCCAAAATTTCTCATGGTATATTAATATTTCATTATATTTGTGTACAACAATTGGTTGAGCCATTCTTTAACTAACGGGCACGAGCTCTGTTTCTGGCTCTTTGTGATTATAAAAAGTGTAGCTATAAGGGTGTATATATGGGATCTTCCTTTCTAGTTTTGACCTCTTTGGGATATATGCCTACCAGCGGATCAAAGAATATGAATACTTTTTAAAAATAATTAATTCTCCATTTATCAGTTTTTTAATTTGCCCTTTGATAATATAACTTTCCATTAAATATGTCTGCTTAGAATCATGGCAAATCCACTGAATGCGAAATATAAAAAAAGTTATAGGAAAAATGTGAAATATGCAGAAATTGGTATTTATACTCTAATAAAACTACTTTAAACTGCACATTGTTAAGTTGTGCTATTTTTGCCTTTAACGAAGTAGAAATCATTTCAGGCTTGGAACTCCTTGAGCAGAGCTTCCATGGAAAGCTATTTCATCTTTCACAGTCCTGAAGCTCTGTGTTGCTTATTGCCACTAAGGTACAGCTGCCTAGAGTAAGTCGCCAAAGACTTGAGCCTTGGCAAAGATTCTTCCCAAGGTATTTCTATGGACTATGTCTTTGTTGCTGTTTGCCTGTTAGGCTCAAGACAAAGAGCAGTTCTGAAAGCTTCCAATAGTTATATATTTGACTGAATTGTTTTATATACCCCTGTGAGGGTTCCTGGGAAATAGCCTTTGTATGCACATTTAATTGCTTCATTTTTTTTTTTCCCTCTGAGGCTCTCCTATTGATTTTAATTCCAATCGACTAAGACTTGTGAGCATTGGTGTTTTAATAAAGAAAAGAGAGCTTACTTGGAGCAAGACCTTTCTTTTCAGCAGATGCAAGTTACCACATAAGCATTGGAGAGTTGTAAGTTGCAAAGTAAAATAATTCCTCCAAATTTATTGCATTATTTTAGGGTTAACTCTGATGTATTCATTCTGTGGGTCTATTTATGAGAGAGTTTACAGAGCACATTAATATTGTATTTGGCTAAATTAGGAAATTCAACCAAACTGCAAGCTCTTGGCAATTATCTCAAAATCGTGACTGCTATGCTTAATAAGTAATAGGGATGTCATCATATTTTCTCCCTCTTACGCCTCTCAGCTAACTGTTCCCTATCCATTTGGAATTACAAATAGACATGTAAACGTGGGAAAATACATTCTGTTTTTCTCTATCTTGTCTCTATGTACTCTCAGGTAATTACCACTTACCCTTATCCAGATTCTAAGTAGCTCTTGAGCTAGCTATCTAATAAAAGAGAGTGTTCTTATTAGTCCTTTTCAGCTTAGCTGGGAGACTTTTGTTTACTAAGTTAACAAATCTTGAAACTAACATTATAGTGACTTATTTTGTGGCTTCATAGTATACGCATTTGTATGCAAAAGAGCTAGACAATTTTTGACACGCATCTTTAAAACGGACAGAGAAGCTTACTACAGTCACACCTCATTAATTGTGCATCATCAGGGAATGAGTTGTTTTGTTCTGCACAAGAGAACTTTCTATAGATAATTAAAACTTACCCTTTAATCACCAAAATTCCCTTTAAGGTGTGGTAGTTCCAAAATGTCTTCTACAATCTAAGTCAACCTTTCTTTGATAATTCAAAGCCATCATTATGATCATCAATTAGTTCTTTGTGCTGTTAGATGGCCTAGTACGGTGGCCCTGGCTATGAGTAAGGAGACCAGCTTGGAATGGAAATGGACGAACAAGTCAGCTGGTCTGTCTCTGCCTAACTGGATGTCTGTTAGTAAGCTCTTTATATTATGGACAGTGACTCAATAACAAATCACTGCAATATTAAATGAAAATAAATATTTTTTCATATGATCATAGTTCAAGAGTTGGAAGGGAAATCACAGCCACTCATTTCTGCACTCCCTGGGGTATACTCACCTTTTGTCCAGCCATTTTCTGGCCTTTCCCTCAGGTGAGGGGAATCAGCATTTATATAGTGCCTATTATGTGCCATACACAGCACTAAGCACTTTACAGTTATTATCTCATTTAATCCTCACAACAACCAGAGGCAGGAAATGCTATTGTTATCTTTATTTCATTGTTAAGGAATCTGAGGTAGACAAAGGTTAAGTGACTTGCCCAGGGTCACACAGCTAGTGTCTGAAGTCATACTTGGACTTAGAAAGTACTCCTTGCCCTAACTTCCTGATTATCTTACCTTGCTGTTATTCATTATCTAATCCAAATCCTTATGTTATAATTGAGGAAACAAAGGAGCAGGAAAGTTAATTGAATTGCCAAAGCTGCCATAGATTTATAATTGAAATGGACTTGTCCAGTTCTCTCATTTAGTAGATGAAGCCGTAGGTCCTCTGACTCCAGAGCCACTACTCATTCTCCTGTACCATGTCGAACTAGTGAAATGACAATGAAATGTACTGGTTGTCATACGTACCTGTAATTGTTTATCGTTCAGATGTCATATAGAAATGGTAGGAGTAATGATAGCTGACATTTGATTTTTTTTTTGAATGAACACACATATCACCTATGTAGCAAGCAGGCATTGATTGGCAAAAGGTCACTATACTGCATTCTGGTAGAAATGTCATACAACCAATAACGTGCATGTAAGATAAACTCAATATAGATTTACTATCAATAAACACCAGATATTATGTAACAGGTGTTGGAGGTGAATATGCAATCTATATGAAACTTACACAGACATTTAAAAAAATTGTAAATTTTTTACTAAGGAGAAAATAAATCAGGGATTTTCCTTCTTCCTTTCTCTCTACTTTCACACTGAGAAGTGATATCAGAGTTCTCTCCTCTCATCCTCCTACCCTTGGTTATTATAAGGGATTAGAAACTGAGGGTCAGAAAAGACCTCTGAGTATTTCTAGTGCAACATGCAACTAGAAAAGAATCCCCTCTACAGCATTTCCAATAAGTGATAATCCATCCTTTGCTTCCAGTGAGAAGGACTACACTCCTTCACATGGTAGACTATTCATCTTTTGTATACCTTCAACTGTTATGTAATTTTTACCTATATTGAATCAAATCTGCCTTGATATAACTTTATTCTTTTTCTATGAGTCCCAGACTCTGGAGCCACCAATAAAAAGTCTAATCCTTTTTTTTTCTTCTGCATGATAACTCTCCAAACACTTGAAAACAGCTATATTATACTCCCTTCCCCCCCTGCCCCCCACCAATTCCTCACAAGTTTTCCCTCTCTAGACCATATATCCAATTCTTTCAGCCTATCCCCCTGCATGGCATAATCATTAATCCTTTCACCACCCTGGTCATTCTGGTATCCAGAGGGAAACTCTCTAGCTTATCAATGTGATTCCTAATATATGGTGCCTGGAACAAAATACTATGCTCCATTTGTGGTTTTACTAGGGAACTGAATAGTGAGACTCTCAGTTTGTTAGTCCTGGACACTCTGCTTCTCTTAATGCAACTTAAGAGAACATTAGATTTTTTTTTTGTTTTTGCTTGTTTGCCATATTATACTATTGATACATATTAAGCCTGTGACCTACTTTTAAAATCTCTTTACCTTTTTCAGGCAAATTTCTATCTCTCATTTCTGGCCCATCTTAAGTTATGAAGTTTTTTTCCATCTAAGTATAAAACTTTTTATATTTTTTATAATTATCATATTATATTTGATCCAACATTCAAACCTAAGATATTTTTGGATCCTTGTCCTATCATAAAACATAGTAGCTATCCCTTCTTGTTTCTGTCAGGTGAAAATTTGATCATCCTACTGTCTGCAATACCATCTAGGCCTTTATCCAAGTCATTGGTAAAAATTTTAAGTATCACAAAGACAAGGATAGATGTCTGGGACACTCTAATAGAAACATCATTCCAAGTGGATATCAAACTATTACTGATGACACTTTTGGTTCTTCCATCTAACTAGCTCTGAATTCGTCTAAGCATATGAGCAATTAGCCTACCTCTATTTTGCCCAAAAGGTTTTTGTGAGACCTTTTGTTAAATACTTTGCTAAACTTACGCAATTTATCTCAATAATATTCCCTTGATCTACCCAGTCCAGTAACTCCATCACGAAAAGGAAATGATGTTAGTATGGCATGACTTGTTCTTGATGAAACCATGCTTTTTCATTGTGATAAACCTTTCCGTTTTTAGATGTCGCTAATCCTCCCTTAATACATTATGAATTTTAAAAGGAATCAAAATCAGGCTCACAGATTTTCTTCATTCCTCTTTTAGAAATTTAGGAAAACATTTGTCCTCCCCTTGTACTCCTATTTTCATACACTAACAGTGGTTTGTGGGAACCAGAGCTGAAACTGGGAAGAGATTGGGCTGTTTGGTCAAACCCCTGGGGGAGACGCGGTCTGTTCAAGTAAAAGAGATGCCACCTTCTGAGGGAAAAGAGGGAAACTGGAACAGAGACCTGCTCAGAGGGTGAGGCAAGTGCTTCCTGCTTTTTGAGTGATCTGTGAGGTTAGAGGTTAAGAGACCACAGCAGAAAGGAGCAACTTTGGGGGAAAAAAAGGGTTTTTATGTGATACTAAATTTGAGCTGCATGTAGGGAGAACCATAACTCTTTCCAAAAGAGGGAAACTTTAGTATTCAATCTGTTTTTTCTATGATGGGACCCATGAGAGAAATATTTTCTCTGGGAAAGTGCTTGGTAATACGGAGTTTAGAAACCTATGCTCCTTGTGGAGAGATACAGTGCAGTGATGATAGGAAGTACTTTTGGAACCGCTTCTTAGATTTTGTGGAGAACTATAAGAAGAATGTTTTGCTGAAGAACTAGAACAAGCTATGCCTGCTGGGACCTCTCCCTACATGGTTTGTAAGCTTTTCCACTAGAGTGCAAGCTCCACGAGGGCAGAACCTGTCTTTCATTTGTGTCCCTAGTACTTAGCACAGTACTTCACACAGAGTGGCACTTAATAAATATTTAATGATTGATTGACTGACAGTTCATAGGTAGCCCCTCCCACAAGTTTCTAAGAAGTAATCTCAGTCTTACAAGCTTCCAGAGACTAATGAGATAGCTCATTTAGAAGCTTGAAGTTGGGGAGCTAAATGTTATTTTAAGGCACTGAGACTAAAGAATAATTTTGGGAAAGAAGTATGGTACATTGGTGAGCAGTAATATTTTCCAACATCTTATAATGTGTTTGCTTTCTTCAACTTTTAAAGAAACACTTTCTTGAGTTTTTTTTAAATTATATTTTTACAAGGAGAGTTGATGACAGTGTCATAATAGAATGAAGTTTCTAGACTTTCTGAGTGTAGGCAACAAATAAGACAGCTGAGAAATTCCCTAAAATGTATACAGGACTCTCATAGCATATGAGAATCTCTGACACAAGTCACTTTTGACTCAGCAATCAAAAATGCCAAAAAATAAACCAAGAGCCAAAGATTCATCAGAGGTCCATGGAAATGTAAGAAAAAAGAGATAATTTTGTCTTGCTACAAGACTAGTTTATTAGACCAAAGAACAAGAAGCCAGGAAGAGGGTTCTCTACTGAATTTATCATGTACGTTTTTTGAAAAGATAATAAAAACTAGATACAGAATATCTCACTGGGGAAGGGAACATTTGGGTCAATCTTAAACAATACCTACTTAGGCTTTTTGTGGTATAAAAAATTAAGTGAAATATTGTTTGCAAAATTCTTTGCAAAAAAAATTCTTTGTGTATACACACACATATGTTGAGCTAGCAATCTAAAGTTGTATTCCACCTTACTATTTCATTAAACGATAATTGTTAACTGGGGAGTGGGGCTCTGGTTCTTCTGATTTAGTCCCTGCCTTTTAGAACTTTTGAGCAACTAATCATGTCTCTGGTCCTGAGATTTCCTACCCAAAAAAATAAGGTAGTTAGCCTAAATTATCTTTTTGGTTTCTTTGAAGCTCAAATATGTATAGTAAGATTATTCATACATAAAATACATAAATATCTTGTTTAGCAAATGACTATTCATTCTTTATTTGTATTTTACTGATCATTATATTTCATTTTTTTATCCATGCATACGTGTATGTTCCTCTGTAGCAATAATCACATATAATTTTCCTTTAAGCATGAAAGGCTTCACAGAAGAGTGAGATTCTCATAAGATAGGCCAACATGGAATGATAAGACTAATTTGATATATGCAGAGAGGAAGCTAGTTTTAGGTACAGAAGAAAGTGTGATATAAGGCAATAGGGCAAAAAAGAAGAATGGGCAGATCGAATTAGGCTAGCAGAGAAGACTAAGAAGGCAAAGGATTCACAGTAGTCAAGAAATACTGGTAGAAAATCACAAGTGAAAATTTTAGGCTTAGTGAAGGACTTACTAGGAATCCACTGACATGATGTCAGGAAAGGAATAACAAAACTGTTCTGGGAGATAAAATATCAACAGAAGCAAGATGGATTAACTTTAGGGAAGATGGAAATGAGGAAGAGAAATTTCTGGGAATTCTGGAATATGATTCAGGTCCAAATAAGGAATCTGATTAGGAACATGGGAAGTAAAGGACAGATGAATCAACAAATATTTATGGAGACCTACTATTTCTTTAGCATTTTGCTAGATGTCATAAGAGACAAACTTGGAATAAAAGTATTTCCCTCCATTAACAAACTAGTAGTTGAGGAGATAAGACTAAAGGCATGAAACATCAGATCTAAGATAGACTGTTGGGGGAGAAAAACAGGGCAAGACCTGGCAAGACTTCAATGGTTCAAAGTATGCTTGATCTTTTGGTGGATATTACATTGATTCGTGCAGATCACAACCCATCCATGCCTTCTCATCCTTCCTGTTTCTTATTCATGTTCCCCCTAAGCTCTTCTCCAGAGGAGCTACCAAAGTGCTGGAGGCCTTTCTTGGGGTCTTCATATATTCTGTAGGTACTGGTGCAACCCTCAGGCTATCTATACATGATCCCTTCTCCCAAGACCTACATGTCTGTCCTACCTCCTTTTCCTTTTATATACTGTATTCAGCAAGAATTGGAAAAGACCTAAAGACACTGAGCCTAATAAAGTAAGGCATTTTTTCTTTTACATTTCCCTCTTATTGGTTCTAAGTATCTAACTGACACTGAATGACAGAAAGATTGAAATATTCTGAATAAGATAAGAATGGGCAATAATGAAATGTAATTAATCTGTGCTAAGAAAGTAGAAATTACCATGAAATTATATAATAATACTTTATATGCACCATATAAAAACTGTTATAACCTCTGCATAGTAATTATACTAAGAACTACATAGCAGTACCAAACACAATCATGTAATCTAAAGGACAAAAATGACTATATAATTATAGTGTATTCATATGGTAATTAGTTAGAAAGTAACTGGAGAATAATTGTACGGCTATCTTCTGCAATGTAAATGAATAAAGTAATTTGCAAGGGAGCCTGACTTTTTCCTCCCAAGGAATTAGACATACAAAGTATATGTGTTTCTAATTTTAAAGTTATATTTAAAAAATCATAAAAAGGTGTTTATGTGTGAGTATATATGTGTCTATATACATATTATATATTCCTATTACATATATTCACACGTAAAACAAAGTGAGAGACATTTCTATAAAAATGTTTTGTGAGCTATATTTCTCTTACTATAATAATGCTTTTTGCTGCAAAAACAAATATTTTGTCTCATATATACCAAAATATTCATAGCAACACTTTTTGTGGTAATAATGAATTGCAAAGTAAACACCCATTTATTGGGGGAAATGCCTAAACACAAAAGAATATAATGGAACACTGCTTCAGAGTAAAAAAACAACATGTACAAAGAATTCAGAGAAAGAGGAGAGACACAGGAATTGATGTAGAGTAAACTAAGAGAATTAGAAAAACAATAAAAATGACTGACTACAATGATGTGAAGGGAAGGAACAATAAAAAAAGGCACTGAACACTGATGACTAAGCTGGACCCTGGGGAAGAGTAGAGAAAATTCATCTTCTTCCCTTCATTGAAGAGGTGAAAACCAATGGATACGGGATATTACATATATTCTCAGCTGTGGTAGATGTATTGGTTTTGTTGAATCAGTTTTTCCCCCTTTTTTTCTTTTTAAACCTTTGTTATGATTATAGCTGAGTAAAGAATGGGAATGCTCAAATAGGAAAATGAATGGGTAGAGCAGAAGATTATTCTATGATACTTAGTGGCCTCACTAAGGCATATCTACTTTGCAGATTTTATATCCATGAAGTAATTATTTTGTCTCACTCATTTTTGGCTTGGCTTTGAAAAAATGTTGCAGATCAATTCAAAGATTCATGACGAACAAGAAATGGAGAAAATTTTGGTGGTATTCAGAGGAAGGTAACACAATTGATTAAAGGTATTATTAAGTTACATCCAGAAAAAGTCAGGTCAAATTTCCATGATTGTATTATAGTAAGCCATCATTGTTAACTTTCCTGGAAGAATTTTTAAAAGGATAACTTATAGGTAATTAAACAAAATCCTTTTAACTAAGGTCTAGTGAGGTTCAATGGCTAAGGTCAAATAGTAAGTCATATTTTAAACACAGAACTCATGTTTCAATTTCTAAAGCCCAACAATTTCTATTCACAACAATAGATTCTTTATCATGTCATCCTGGTTTTATAGGCTTGGAATTAGGAAGGCTGTAATGGCAAACAAAGTAGGACTTTTTGTTTTGCTCTTTTTTCCATTGGAGTTCTAGTTTTTCTCAGCACTAAGGTAATCAAGTGCCTTTGATTGAGACTTGCCTTTGTCTGAATCGAGAGTCTTTGATTAATCAAGAGTCTTTGATGACCTGCTTAAGTCACAAGAAAGCCTAAGTCACATGAGTTCAAATCACATGGTTGTGACGCCTTCTGTGGACTGATCCTGAAGAAGGGTGTATATATATATATATATATATATATATATATATATATATATATATATATATATACTCTGAGGTTAGCATTTTGCTTTGGGGGCTCACTCATTGGAAGACTGTTCCAGATGAGACTCTGGGTAGCCATTAAGGAGCCTCCCCACAGCTTTGAAAACCCAGATGTTGGTGCTTCTCTCTCTGGTAACTATGTATGTATTGCTATGGTCAGAGAGAAGTCTGTCTGCTGATTTTTGTTATTTGCTCTGTTTATATAAATTCTGCTTGTAATTTCTATTTGTGTTTTCTCTGAAGTTCAGGGTGCTGACTTTTCCCCTGAACTAAGTGAATGACTTACGTATGTTTAATTAAAGTGAGATTGTAAACCCCTTAAAGTTGCTTTCTTAGAAAAGCAGATCAAAGAACCCGTGCTAGCAACCCTCTTGTGTGCTGATGTTGTTGGTCTTATACCTCCACAGCAGCTGCTAGTAGCATCATTGTTACAAAGGCTCAGTTTCAAATCCTACCTCATATACTCACTAGTCACTTAACTACTTCGTGCCTCAATTTACTCAACTGTAAAATGAGAGGGTTAGACTTGATGGTCCCTTTCAGCTTTAAATCTATGACTATGATCTTATTCCTACAGGATGAAATATTCAGATAAAGCAGAAATAATTCATCTTTCAAGAAATTTGGTTCTTATACTCCTGATATTCACTGTTCAGTAGAGTCCCAATTAAAAAAAATTATAACAAACTCCCAATGTTAATAGTCACCTATGCTGAATCATGAGCCAGTCTGTCAGAAAACATCTTAATCCTTAGAGGCAGTAGCCTCAATAGATGCTTACCAATACACCTGGCAGCTACTTTGCAATGGTGGTCCTGAAACCCTTGGATGAGAATTTGGGATGGTGATGAGAATAGCAATGGGTTGGCAGTTATGAGAACAATTAATATGTAACTGGTGTGATATTGAACAATTAATTCAAAAAGTATTTTAAAGTGCCAACTGTGTGCAATTCAATAGGCTAGATGTAGGTGGCAGTGATGAAATAAGGAAGTTCCTACTCAATAAAGAAAGGACTTACTGTTTTGTGAGACTTGAAATATAATTATTTAACCAATAGAATGTAGCTTCTTGAGGGTAAGGCTGTTTCATTTTATACCTACCACCTGTCACAGTGCCTGGGCATACACCTAGTACTTAATAAGTATTTGTGGAATGTTTGTTGAATTAGATTTTCTGGAACTATAGTTTGGTCATGTCACTCCACTTTATTTTTCATCTATAAAAAGAGGAAATTAGATTAGACCATCTCCAAGTTCCCTGCCATTTTAAATGCTAAGATGAAGACTTCCATAGGGCCCCTAACAGTACCACACATGGAACATTCCTGGAGCTGGTCTTCACAAAACAACATACTTTTGAATGTGTTAATGTGTCTAATGGATTTTGATAAGGAGTCCTAGGATTACTAACATCAACATCTGTGCAGCTAGGAGCTCCCACACTAAAATAATATTAATATCCTGGATACTGATTCAGAAGTCCATAGCTCAGGGGATAGCTCCAGATTTCCATTCTAATAAAAATGCACGAGTATAAAAGGCCACAGAACAGGGTACATGGTACAGAATATAATATCCATGACAAAGAGATGCCTTAAAGTCACCATCTTCAAAGATCAGAAGGGAAAACTCAGAGGCCTTAAAGTTGCCCCACCTATTGCCTACAGATCTGAGATAAGGCAAGATCATCATCAAAGCATCCCAGATAACAAGAAACTGATGGAGAGTACAAAAACCACAGACTCCACAGAACTAAGAACCATCTCAACTTTGACTGGTCGGTAATCCTTGTTGTTAAGAGCCTGATTGTCATGGCAGTGCTTGAGAGGCAGATCCCTTTGCCAAGAAAAACTTTTATTTCCCTGCAGCATACTAGAAAAGAGATTTTTTTCTATTTTGCATTGTTTAAGAAGGAAACAAAAGTAATTTCCAGATACATTTCTTAGAATTCACCACTACTTCTCTTTGAAGGATTTTTTCAGGGGCGGGAAATGAAAGGGAAAAAGGAATTTTATGAGCATAAGCATATTTCTTATTCATTAATAGTACCTCAGATGCTTTTACATAGCATAAAGAATTCTCATAATTCAATTTATCGCAAAGTGTTAAACAGAGACAGTTTCACAAATGTCTTTTGAAGAGAGTAGGAACTGGGCAAATTTGAATGAAGATCTGCAAGTTAAATCCTTTAAAAATGTGGGCACAACTCAGAAGTAGTTGAGAAACTTCCTACAACATGGTTCTTACTAAGAAAATTAACATCTCTTAATTTATGCTTAAAAAAGGCAAAATACGGGCAGCTACATGGCACAGTGGATAGATTACCAGCCCTGGAGTCAGAGGACCTGAGTTCAAATGCTTTCTAGCATTTGAAACCCTGAGAAAGTCACTGAACCCTGATTGCTTAAAAAAAAAGTGAAAAAAATTTTAAAAAGCAAAATGAGAATATAACTCTAAGGAAAATGAAACTCAAAGACCTAAGTTTTTAATGCATAAGGAAACAAAATTACATATACAATTTTTTGACTAGATGAGAATCTGACATGTAAGGAAGTCAAAGATTCTAAAGGTTGTTATTAGTAAATGAAACTTTTGCCTGATGATGCAGGAGTTAAAAACTTCTTACACAAAATTTCATCTGCTCTAGTACTTTTAAAAAATCATAATGAAATAAAATGCTAAATTTCAGTTAGAGGTCACTCCATCAGACAATGAACATGCATTAAGTGCTTACTATGTGCCAGGTACTTTGCCAAGAACTGGAGATACAAAGAAAAGCAAAAACATGGTGTCTGCCCTCAGATGGCTCACAATCTCTTGGGGGAGATAATATGTGAGTAACCATATACAAACAAGATATATAAATAGATATATAAAGATATATGTACAAATAAGATGTATTATACACATATATACATATATAGATACATCTGTCTATATATATCTTATTTACATAAAATATATAGCATAGTTACATATCTATATATACATATGTGTATATACACATATGTGTATATATGTATAATACATATGTGTGTATCTATATATAAATACATATATATGTGTATATATGTATATATTTGGAAATAATAAATGAAAGGAAAGCACTAAGATGGATTGGGAAAGACTTGTAGAAGGTGAGAGTTCCTAGAAGGAATCAGGAGGTGGTGGAGATGAAGAGAGATAGAGCATTCCAGACATCGGCAACATCCAGTGAAAAAGCATGGAGTCACTAGACAAATGTAAGTGAAAATAAAGATGTATATTTTTTTCCCATCAAGGTTCACAGACCCTTGGAAATCTATCTACAGACCCCAGATCCCAGTACAATATTAGCTCCTTGAGGACAGGGGCTATTTTGGTTCTTGCTTGTGTTATCTCCAGTGTCTAGCACAGTGCCTTAAGCATAATAAGCATTTAATACATGTTTGTTGTTGAATTTTATTACGTTAGCTTGAGCATTACAAGATTAGAGAAATGATTCATGAGCTAAGGGACCTCACAAAAATATGTGTTTTCAGGGGCCCAGGTGCTTCCCTAGATACCTGTCAGTGAGAAGAGGGAAGCTTGAGCAGTTGGCTAGAGCAAAACCTGACATACCAGACAAGGTACAATGAACATTAAATAAGAGCAGTGAGCAAGCGGTTTCTTGGGATAAAACTTTGTTTTCCTGGCTCTGAGAAGTGTCATTAAGTGGAAAAAAATGCAAACGGCACTACAGACAATGGTGCAAAATTGTATCAAGAGTGGTATATTTTTAATTGAATTCTTTATTTGGCTTTATCACTAATTCTGTCTCCTTAGGTTTGTTATTTTCCTTCTCTGGAGATCGACCCATTTATATTCTATCGATATTACGTACCTATGTGGTAGGTTTTTAATAATAGTAGATCCTTAATAAATGCTTGTTGATTGACAGAAGATACTTGTAAGGTTACCTCTCATCAACTCTGTATGTATATTGTATGTATCAATTTATTTACACAGTTGTCTGCCATAAAATAATGTAAGTTCCCTGATGGCACACTGGTTCTGCCTTTCTTTGTGTCTCTACTACTTAGCACAGCACCACATACATAGCAAGCACTTAATGAATACTTGTTTGATTGAATAATTGATATAACATATGTTTCAACTGAATATCGACTGAGTGATTACAATATGCCAAAACACTTAGGCGAGGGGCTGTGGAGTACAATGACCCTCAGAAAGCTTACAAACCAATAGGGGTGGCAAGACAACTGGAAGAAATAATTTGACTTATAAATGATAGCATATGATCAAGTTCAAAATGATGTGCTATGGATTGTAAATGCAAGGTTACTCCAGAGAATGTTGGAATCACTGAAGCATGGAATTGTCAGGCTTCATGAAAGAATTTGAGCTGGACCTTGAAAGATATTTAGGATGTGATGAAACAGAGAAGGGCATTCAAGGTATTTGAAGCAATACAAAAAAAGGCAAAGAAGCAGGAATTAATACAACTTCAAGGTAAAGAGGATTTCTAGAAAGAAGGGTTCATATTCAGAAAGGATATAAGAAATTATGTGTACTTCTTTTAATAATGCCTATGTAGCTTCTACATATAAAACCAATAGAGAAAAGGAAATCTCCTGAAAATACCATGAGTCACAATTATATACTTTTAAAAACCTAAAATATTCTTTTTGATATTCTTGGATGTACCTTTCTTCTGTTCTTTTCTTTTTGTTTTGCTCCTTTGAAATATAGAGATAAAGTAAGACGGCAAATGCATATAATACCAAAAGAATCATTCCTAGCCTAGTGATGCTAACAAGAAGAATAAAAATAGTGTACAAGGTTAAAAAGATTATTATTTATTTTGAGTTCGCTGAAATTTTGAGAAAGTCAGGTGGTAAAGTATAGGATGGCAAAGAGACAAGGATTTTTCTGACGAGACACTCATTTCTTTTGAGTCTGGAATGCTAAGGGAAAACAGAATACTAATATACAATAAAACTTTTTCTGTCCTTGAATATTATCTCAATCACTTTTTAAGACTATATGAAATGACTTTAACTCTAGCTCTACTTAATAGTAATTAACCTTCAGCATGATTAGGAAACATGAATAGAATTAATGTAACTTATCTTTGAAATAATTTATTCTGAAATTACTTTAAAAAATAATTAGTTTCTGTAAGTTTTACAACCTGTATCAAATTCAAGGTGATTCATTTGTTCACTTGTGTGGATGCATCTGGACAATGAGAACTAAAATGCTGCTAAAGTTTTCCAGGGGAATTAGTGATATACTTAGATTAAGCAATTGGATGAAAACTCATAAATTCGGTCAATTTTAAATACACACACATATAGTTTCTTAATTTTAGACATTTGGCACCATGCAGATAAAATACATGGGAAGCTGCCTGAATTTTTCCATCTCTACCTAGAATTTTTTTGAAGACACAGGCTAAGATGAGTGAAGGGTTGAATATGTTCAGAAAACTACTTTTTTCAATATTTAGCCATAATTATTCTCTTCAATAATATTGTTATGCATCTTGCAGAATTATCTTTGCTTCAAAAAAGAAACCTGGTTTTAATATGGTTATCAGTTTCTCTAAAGAAAAAGTATATAGTGAAATCTTCACCTTTTAGCGCTGCTATACCAAGGGTTACTCACACCATGCTTGCTTTTATGTTTCAAGTTATATAAAGAGAGATCTTTATTCTTTGGCTCAAAGTATCATAAATGGAATCTTCATCTAAAAAGAACTGACACCCAGCAGCACTCTGCACAAAGTAGGTACTTTAAGATGTCCGTAGTTATTAAGAAGTGAGTGGGTCAAATGGACACCATAAATTCCTGCAAACTAGGAGCGATTTGAGGCCCATCTAGAACATCCAAGACTACTCCAATTTGAACGCTAAACACCTTAAACTCACCCTTTAGTCATCTAGGTATCAAGGGAATGAAGAGAAGAGATAATCTCCTAAATTTATTTGTCCCTCTATAGAACTAAGGCAGAACTCTATAGACCAAGGAACACTGAATCACTACCACTCTGACATCCTCATAAAAACCCTGAGAGGGATGTAGGTGCTATTACCATCCCTACTGTACAGATGAGGCAACTGAGGTAAACAGGTTAAATGATCTACCCAGGATCATACTGCTGGTAAGTGAATGAAGCCAAATTTGAATTCAGGTCTTTCTAAATCTAAGTGCCTCACTCTACACATTGTGCCATCTAGCTGCCTCATAGATGGTACACCAGGTACAATGGCACTTTTGAGATATTAAAAGAACAAGAAGAATGCCTCTACCTTGTGGGACAACTTCTCTGTGAAGGCTTTTTAAAAATATGGACAACAATATTACTAGATGATAAGACATAGAGAGGTTGTGACCTGCATTGGTGGTGCAAGCACCTACACCGATGAAATCAGGATTTTATTAAAGCACCGGTCTCTAATGAGCAATATACTGATAAGATGGGTTATGTTGCTATCATGAATTTAGGTCCAAGTGGCTCATGAGAATTTAGCAACTCAAATTTGGCTATTTGACTTCTGAACAAACATTTTAAGATAATTTCCAAATGTATAACAAGAATTTGTCTGAAGAAAGATCGGGGGGGGGGCAGGAGGGTATTGGTATACTACATGCTGCATTATGAAAAATAGCTTGCAGGAATAAGGAAGTGATAGCATCACTGTCTTCTGCCATTGAGATATCTCAGATGGGATAATATTGTGCTAAGTTCTGAGTAACATATGTTAGGAAAGATATTGATAAGGTAAGGAACATCAAGAGGAGGGCAGCTGGGATGCCAAAGGGCCATTTCATGAGGATCATTTGAAGAAATATTAAGATTGGACAAAAGAAGACAGAGTAACATAGCAGGTGTCATTAAAATTTTTGAAGGCTAGTACATGGAAGGGATTCAATTTGTTCTATTTGGCCCCAGAAGACTTAACTAGAAGCAATGGCAAATTTAGTTGTGAAGTAAGGAAATCTTCCCAAAATGGATTAGTTCATCCTCACTGAAGTTGTTCAAATGAATGCTAGATGACTATTTTCTGGGTCACTGTAGTGTCCCCAAATGGGCTTTAGGAGCTGGTCGGGATGATCTCTTTCAGTTGTGAAATTATGTGAGCCTCACCAATGAAGACATTTATTGTTGGGTATAAAGGTGTCTCTGGAAATTTGCTTAAGTATTCATTTGGGTTGGGCCTAAATATACCTTCTTTCAGATAAAAAAAACACTTACCTATTGAAAAGGGTACTGAGAAAAGCTAAAAATTGATCTTTAATATGCAAACTTGTTTTTGTTATTTTGTTTTAGTCTCAGTATTTCTCTATCAAGAAATTTGATGGTACTTTGGTTCCTTCATTCCATCATTTAAGTCAAATCCCGTACCAAATATTTAAAGTATTTTCCTGTGACTAACATAGAACAGATGAAGAAATTCATGAATTCATTTTAAATGAGTTCCAAATCTTTTGATTTGCTCATTTTTGTAAGTAGCTCCTACTTGGTTTGTTACATAAATGTAGGTACAGTTGAAGTTCCTGCTTTCTTTCTTTGGCCTCATGTCTTCCCCCTCTCCACCTCCCCTGCCCCCTGCCACATACATTTAGAAGCATCTTTTAAAGACCACAGATCTTTCCTGTATTCAATTTTACGCTTCTCATGGCTTTGGAAGTTCATGCTGTACTTATTGACCAATAATCCTTCTTGTCATAGAGAAGAATCATAATAGAGTTATTTATAACGATATTAATTATCAGAAGAGCTTCTTTCCCACAAGATAGAATAACAGTATCCACTTTTCATTGACAGAAACCTCATTTGTTAAACATGAAGGTTGGAAAAGACAGGAGTCTAATTTTGTTTCATTCTCCTTAAAGCATTTAAGCTTCCTGAATTGTGGCATTATTCCAAAACATGTCAGGAGACCATCCAAATCTGATATGAAACACCCTGTTTAAAAAGTAACCTTAAATTTACATTTAAATTAATTCTTTAAAAAATGATGTTTGCAGAAGCATTCAACTAGAAACAATTTGTTTGGTTAGGGGTAAGCCTGAAGTAAATATTTTTGTTTAATCTGTGTGTCTGTCTGTGCATGATTTATGTACTATATTGTTTTCAAAGACCCAATTGTGTTTGAAGATAATTATTTGTGGATCCATGCAGTTTACTTAATACCAATTGGGCCAGAATCACAATTACTGCAGGGCTTTTTTTTCTTTTAATGCAAAGCACTGCATTTATTTTATTGTCTCCTAAGTGGACATTCATTTAGTTTGAGTAAAAAAATCTATTTAAAACACCCACCTTTTTTCATTTTACAGATCTTAAACAAAGAGTTGAAATGCCACAGTCAATATTTCTGTATCACATTTCTTTGGGCTATCATTCTCTTTTATATTATTTTCCTTATTGTTTTTCCTGTAGGTTAGGAAAGGGACAAAGCCTTGTCAAAGCCATTTTAATTTTTAGCAAGCTGTAGGAGAGGATTATATCACTCCAATATTGGCATATTTAGGAGATGAAATGTTGCATCAGAAATACTGTGAGATTATAATCATCTCAAATTCAAGATTTGTGCAGCTGGTATCGAAACAAGCTACTGCTATGTTGCCAGTCACGGTAATTATACATTCTTCAAGTGTTTTGTCTTAATCCATATTTAGTCAAATCACAAGTCACAAAGTTATGCTATTGCTTCTAAGTATCCATATTTGCCTTGATAAACATTGTGTTGTTACTTGTTTGAGGAATAATTTGAAGAAATAAAAATGGTGAGAGTACTTTTGAATAGTAAGTAAATAAATAACATTTCAGAATGTAAAATGTTCATTTCTGTTCTTGTCACACATATGCATTTGTTCCTGAAAAGGAATTCCAATCTTGGCCTTCTGTTCACAGCATGTATGTGGTAGAGGTTTCTTCAAGTCATCACAGTACATATTTTATCTTACTTATGACATCTCTTCCATCTGTTTAGGGAAATATATTTCAATTTTTCCATTAAATCTATTTTTAAAATATGTTATTCTTTTCTGAGGGGCATGCATATATTTGGTATCCTCCACTCCAATTTCTTTTATATTTCATTCAAAGGAAAACAAACCTTTGTAACAAAACTCTTTCCTTAATTAATTCTACTCTTACAGCACAATAGGTAAAGTTTCTTCTTCATAATTGATCCTCAAGGATTTTTTCTAACCCTGAGTTTCCTCTAAGTCCACTGAAGTGAATGAAAAAAATTTGAAGATCCAGAATGTATTTTTTGACTATGTTATCCTCCCACTGGTTAACCAGACGTTTTCTATACCAATCATACCAGACTAAAGATGAATTGATGTTATCTCATATATTTCAAATTTGGTGCCTTTCCTTTCCAGGCTGAACATTTCACTGAGAAAGATCAGAAATGTGCAGGTAAAGGGCACGTTAAATATTTAACGAGAAGACAGAGCTCAAAACAGTGGCCCTGATGCCTCAATGATCTTCCATGGCAGTTAGGGAAAATGGGGGTATAGTGAAAGGAGTAGAAGGGAGAGAGCCGAGTGATCAAGGAACAATGAAATGGGTGGAAAGGAATGGCTTATTAATTCTGAGTCTTATCTACTCCTTCACTGGTACCTTACTTTCCTTGTAGGCTGCATATTCTAGATGTTTCAGAGAATTCTCATTTGTGACTCTACAGGAGTAGCAATCAAAATCAATGTAACTGTATAATAATTCAAATATAATAAAATTTGAAAATAAATAATAAATTCAACAGTACATCATTCAATAATAAAATATATATAGTAAAATTCAAAAAATACGTATGATAAAATTCAAAAGTAGTGGTAACAGAATTGTTATAGCATCTATTGATAGGGTTAAAGCTGTTCCTTTGATTATCCAAATTCTATCCTACTCCAAAGTCCAGTTCCATGATGCTATTTTTTCTTCTCTTAAATCCTAAAGCATTTATATTTATAGAGCCACAGGATCATAGCTTTAGAGCTGGAAGGGAACTTAAAGGCAATCTAGTCCAATACCGTTATTTTACAGAGGACGCAAGTAGGGAGGAGAGAGGATGAATGATTTACCCAAGGTCACACAAATGACAGAAGTGGCAGAACATAATGTCAGATTTTTTCTAACATACTGATTGAGTCTGCCTATTTTCTTTCTTTTCTTTCTTTTTTAAAGCAGAGTTCTTTCGGAGGGGAATAGAGTGGGACATGGTGGGAACATAGGTGATATAATTAAAAAGTCATCCATAAAAATCTATTTGAAATAGCAGTAAGTGGTGGTTGTTTCCCTGTCACCAGAGGTTTTCCAGTGAAGGGTAGAATACCACTCATCAGCAATTTGTAGACAGGATTCTTTTTAGATATGGGTTGTTCTACATGATTCCTGAATTCCTTTCTAATGGGTGATTTTATTCTCCAGCAATCTCTAGAGCCTATTCTATGGAGGAGATTTGGAAACTCCCACCCATGACCTTGGTTGTTCTGATTCAGGAGAATCACTGCACAGGGCTGGCCCCAGAACTGACTGTGATCTTTCACCAGGGTCACTCTTTCATTTGTCCTGGGCTTGCATCATCCAACCAGACCTCCAGAAACCATGCCCTAGAGAAACTTAGGAAATTCTGCATCATGTTCTAAGTGGTGGGACCTCACTATTCCTAGCTGGCCTTAGACTCAATCATGGACTTTGACAGTAGCTATTTTTCCTGACTACTGCCACTCATGTTCTCTTCTCCCATGACCTGCTTTCTACCTCTTCCTTTGGGAACTATAATTGAATCAATACTACTACTGCTTCTAGAAAGAGAATCTGTTAAGTGACTTTCTTAATGTTCAACTCAAACTATCATCTCTTTGAATTCCCAGGCCAAAACATCCTTCTATATACATATATACATATACATACATACATATACACACATATGTTGTCTCCTCCTGTCAGAGTGAAAACTTCTTGAAGGCATGGGGTGTTTCACTTTCCTGTTTGTATTCTTAGCACTTAACATAATGCCTGGCATATAGTACAGCTAGGTTTTGATTAGTGTAATGAATCCTTTGAAGTGGTTGTATTTTTGGAATTTATACTTCATATTTCCATTGGGTTGGAACCAATGACCATATTTTAAATAATTATACTTTCAAGATAATGCTAATTTGAATACATGTGATCACTTTAGGGGATTCATTTTTCACACTAATAGGGTCCTAGTTGTAAGTGCTAGGTAGCTAGGTGGCATGGAGGCAGGAGGACTTGAGTTCAAATTCTGCTTCAGACATTTACCCAACTATGTGATATTGGACAAGTCAACCTCTCTCAGCCTTAGTTTCCTCATCTATAAACTGTGTATTATAATAGAGCCTACCTCACTGAGTTGTTGTGAGGATTGGATGAGTTAACATGTAAAGAACATTGCAAATCTTAAAGAACTACATAAATAGTAGTTACTGTTGTTACTAAGAAATCTGTATTTAATTCACTAATTCACTTATATACAGGATAATAGAATCATTGCTTTAGAGCTGGAAGGGACCTCAGAGAACATCTATTTCAATATACCAGTTTTTTTAAAAAAATAATAAAAATGAATTACATAGAGGTTTTGAACCCACCCAATTTTCTTGACTCCAAATGCATCAATCACTCTTTCCATTGAATGTGTGCTAGCGTAGTGATAAATAAATGACAGGTTTTAAATAAACTCCATTAGTTAATTACATATTCCTGAGTTAATTCATTTAAAATAATTTTAAATAAATTTTTAAGAAAAAAATCTAAGAATAAAAGTAAGTAAAAGGGTTGTCCTGAATACATGGATGCAGCCGCTGCCTAAGCAGTAAATTGCAGGTAAGAGAAACCTATCAAATAATAGCTTCCTTCTGAAGGTGGTATCTAGAGCTTTTAATTGCATTCATTCATCAATAAACAAGCATTCGTTAAATGACTACTATGTATAGGGCACTGTGCTGAACACTGGGATACAAAGATAGAAAAGAAACAGTGGCGCATAGCATATATATAACAAATTTTCTCTCTCTCTCTTTCATTACCTTTTTTTCTACATCCACATTTTCTCACTTTCCTTTTGTTGTTGTTGAATATACCATTATTCTTCCATTTACCTAACTTCAAAACCTGGGAATTACCCTCATCTCTTCATTTTCACTGACTCTTGCCATCAAATTAGTTGCAAAGTCTTGTTGGTTCTACTTCCACAATATATTCTATCTATCCCTTTCTCTCATGCCACAAGCACCCTAGTTCGGCCTGTCATTAACTCTTACCTAGACTATTTCAATAACCTCCTAATGGATCTCACACTCTCAAGTCTCCTTCCTCTCCAAACCATGCTCCACTCAAACTGATATTATTAAAAGCACTGGTCTGACCATTGTCACTCCCCTACTCAGGAAACACCATTGGTTCCCTATTACCTCAAGTAGAAAATACAGACTCTTCCGTATAGCATTTCAAGTCTTTCACAAAAACTAGTTCTAGCTTCTTTTTCCAGGCTGATTAATCATTACTTCCATCTATACCCTCTAGGGTCCAGTCAGATCGATCTTATCCATAATGTTTCATTGCTGTTTCATGTTTTTGTGTGGACTATTCCCCCATTCCTGAAATGCTTCCTTTTTGGTCTTCTTGCCGTTGAATATGACTACTAGCTCCCTTCCAGGCTCAGTTCAGATGTTATCTCCTTGAATATAACTTTCCTAATGTCCCTCATTCTATTTATTTTCTATATACAGTGTTTACTTTCCTTGGGGAAATGTCATACACCATGGATTAGTTGTTGTAGTAGCAATTTAGATTGGAAGATCTTTCCCACCCATTAATAGGCCATGTGATCTGTGTATGTCACAGGAAGCTTAAGTCACTTGGGAGGAGCTTCCTGACAGGAAAAGGAAGTTATGTCACAGGAAATACTGAGAGAGAGAGAGAGAGAGAGAGAGAGAGAGAGAGAGAGAAAGAGAGAGAAAGAGAGCAAGCACAGTTATGGCTGCTAATGGCCACCATTGTGATAGAGCTGAACAGGCTGACTTAGCTGTACTGTGAGTTTGTTTTGGGGAAGATGCCAGCAGGAGGTCAGAGAGGTTTTGGGATGGTGAGGCTCCATGTTGTGATACTATGTATTGAATGTTTTATTGCTCTGATAGATTGATAAATGACTTGTGGGATATGGTTCTCTGGTGTCTGAATAAATGTTATAGTTCTACTTTCTTTATGGAGAGTCTCTCATACTTTGCAAAACAGAACTACATAGGCATATTCACAATTATCATTAATATTGTATTTATTGGTACAGTTGTGTGTGTGTGTGTGTGTGTGTGTGTGTGCATGTGCATGTGTGTGGGTATCCCCAGTACTGGGAAGTGGTAGATTTGACAAATGATTCCAGCTCATAGATTCATTGATAATTGCTTCTCTCCTTTCCAAGTCATCCTCTAAGAAAAAGTCTGTTAGTGGCTATCACTCTGCTATTCACAAACCTTCTGGAGCTTCACCACTACCTGTCTTGTAAAGTTCAAAGCCTTTATCTTGACATTCTAGACCTGATTTAGACCAGATCCCTACTCTATTAAGATTTATACCATCTAATTATTGACATAGGAAAAAAATCTGATAACTTTAGATACAATAAATTAGAATTATCATATATGAATACAATTCTTTTTTTTCCACAATTCTTTAACTACATATTTTAATACCTGAGCCCATTTAAACCAAAAGGAATAAGGCATGACACAGATGTTTCTAATGAGTGGAGTCATAATTGAAATTATAATTGTTTCCTGTGCAGGTTACTAAAGGACTTGGAAAACATCAGCAAAAGGACATCCAGGTTGCCATTTAATTTTGATACTTGTCTCTCAGACACAAAGTCAGTTTGTCTACATTGGCCTTTAGCTCTAATATTATCACTATTAAATTACAAATAGCCTTTGGTATTTTCCCCTTCAGTTAATACTTTAGTTTAAATGCAAAATACTGTTCTTATTCATTTCTTTGATTTACACCAAGAATCCCTGCTCCAGCAGAGCATGAAATACAGCTATGTTTGGTCCTGCACAACTTCCTTAAAGAAAACTTAATTTGATTTTTGCCATTATTTATCTCAGTCTCACCTCCCTGGGCTGCGGCTGTTCAAATTAATTTGCATTTCAGACCTTGGCACTTTACTTTGTCATTAGAGTTATGAAATGTTTTTACTCAGCACAACTAAGAACTGATGTTTTACCTCCCACTAATGGATCTTTAATTAGACACTGTAATGAACCATTCTGTCATTCCTTCATTTCTAGTGAGTAGATTTGTATATGCACAGTGATACAACCCTTTACTTATTATGTTTTGTTAGTTATTGGATTAATAATTTTCAATGAACTGTCCACAGTCATATTAGAGGATCGCTTCCTTGCAAACTATTGCCTCACCATTCTCCAAGGATGTTTGTTGACATCTTGATCAACAATGCTTGAGGACTAATCTTGCCTATGATATTAGGACTTCTGGACTTTGGGCAAGTCACTTAACCTATGTCTCAGGATTAATTGGTTAATTTTAATAAAGTGCTCTGCAGTAAAAATGGTCAGTGCTATGGCTCCTACTGGTGATAATGAAATGACTGTGCAGCCATTTATAAAACATTACGCCCTCCCTGTCTCAGTGAATCTCAAAGTGAAGCATACATCAACCAGATCTGTCCTTTCCAAGAACAGTTACAGGCTACACTGATTGTCATGCATCATTCTACCCTCTGTCTTATTTGTAGTACACATGCTAAATACAGATATACTGTCACTGAAATGAGACTGAAGGTGCTGTCTTTAAAGTCAAATTTCTATTATATTCACAAATTAAATGGGGAGGAGGAAGGGTAATACAAAAGTCATTTTACTTTGGTATCCAATTTATTCTATGATTTGCCAAAGCAATATATTGTGTCTTTCCAACTAAAAAAATTACCTTGACCTAATATTTTGGAAGGGATGAGGAAGGCATAAAATTAAATATTAGTTATGATTAAGTCATTTATGGATGGTTGAAAGTTGCTTACATAAAAGTTTTTATATGTTTTATATACATTTAACTAATATCTGAGCTGTCCATAGACCACTTAAATAAGAATAGCTTATAGTATCATCCTTCATTTTCAGGGGAAAAAAATTTGGGCCAGCAATTAAAGCGCTCAAGGTCACATACACAGGCCATAAATGAATAAGAGAAGAAATGAAAACAGAAACTAAGGAAAAGACTGAAATGCAATCACAGATTCTATCTAATTAAACATCAAAATCAAACCAGGCTGCAGAATGTCTTGATGGACATAGCCTGCACTTACAGTATTGGCATCTGTCTCCGGTGTATTCAGGCATGCATTGGCAGTAGGGTTGGTTCCCCGCAGTAACACTGCAAGACCCTCCATTTTGACAAAACTTCTCACAGACCATCTGATTGCAGTTTGGTCCAGTGAAACCCAGAGCACAGCTACAGGTTGGCCTTCCTGTTGGTAAGGGATAAAAAAAGGCAGAAGAAAAGCAAATAATTTGAATGAGTCAACATGGTATGATGGAAAGTCTTGAATTTTAATCCCAGCTCTCTAGCTGTGTGACTTTGGACAAATGACTAAACCTCCATGGGCCTTGTATCTTTTGCACTTATTTTAATCTCCCTTGAATTATTTATGTAATTTTCTCCTTGGGGCAGCTAAATAGCCGGAAATCAGGAAGGCTCATCTTGCTGAGTGCAAATCTGACCTCAGACATTTACTAGCTGTGTGATTTGGGGCAAGACACTTAACTCTGTTTACCTCAATTTCCTCATCTATAAAATGAGCTGGAGGAGGAAATGGCAAAGCACTCTAGTATCTTTGCAAAGAAAATCCCAAGTGAGGTCACAAAGAGTCAGACACGACTGCAAAAAGTGACCGAACCTTTACCCTTTAGATTATAAACTTCTTGATGTTGAGACCTCTGTCATCTTTAATTTTACATTGAAAGTGTATTCCACATGATAGGCACTTAATAAACATTTGTCAATTATTTGAGAAAGTCCCTTTTACTCTAAAATTTTCTGTGCTATGCATCACAGAATCTCAGAGTTGAAATAACCATCAGAGGTCATTAAATCCAACATGTCTGTCCAAGAATCCCCTTTCTTAACCTTCCACCAAGTGGTTCTTTATTCTCTTCTCATTCTTTTCAAACCACTTCATTGTACAAATTGTTGTTATTAAGTCTTTTTCCAGTTGTATCTGACTCTCCATGACCCCATTTGGGGTTTTCTTGGCAAAGATACTGGAGTGGTTTGCCATTTCGTTTTCCAGCTCATTTTACAGATGAAGAACTGAAGCAAACAGGGTTAAGTGACTTGCTCAGGGTCACACAAATACTAACTATCTGAGGTCAAAATCAGCAAGATGAGCCTTCCTCATTCCAAGCCCAGTGCTCTATCCACTACACCACCTACTTGTCCCATTGTACAAATAATAGAATATAAAATCGCTCTTCATGGGACTCTAGGCTCTATGTTCTTTCCCATATTTACCCATTTATTGTTTTTCTCTATGTTACTATGTTCATTTATTGGGAATAGTAATATATCTTCTTTAGACTGCAAACTCCAGAAGGTCTAGACCATATGTCTTAGTGTTCTGGCATCTCCCAGTTCCTGTTGCTATGTCCTCCACATGGTATGAGCTTACAAAAGTAACCAGTTAATAAATAAGCTCTATCTAAATGCATTTTCCAATAAGATATGATTTACCAACCTATTTATAGTAGTTTATTTTGAACAGAGGTGATTATAACATTTCATTACAATAATGCTAATACATTTTTAAAAGTATAATTGAAACAGTACACAATAGTGAATCTGGGAGACCATACATACATCCATACATATGTATACACACATATATGTGTACATATATGCAAATATATATATGGTTTTTATTTCCTCTTCTTTTTTTCTGCCACACAGAACTCATATTGAATATGGGTAGTATATTCAGTGGTTTTTAAAGCAATTCCTTGTCTAAGTGATCATGTTAAATCTTAAGTGTCTTACACCTATGGAACTGCAAAAGACGGAGATGGGAAATGGAGTAAGGAGACCTTCTTTTATTGTGAAAATTCTCAGAAGGGACAAACTAATATTGGTGGGAAGAAATAAAAGCGTTTAGAGATAGTGCAAGAGTAAAGAAATGTGGGTTAGGAGGCAATCAGAAAAGGATAATGTTTAAGGACCAACTAAACAGCAAAGTCTCTTCTAATTGGCTGACATAGGTTTGGAGAGTTGATCAGTCAAGTTCCATGACTACTAATTTGTTGATCTTACAGGGGAGCCAGTTTTGGGGGGAAATTTGATTTCATTTCCCTATGAAGAGTGTGGACATATGTCCACTTGATCATCGATTGTGAGTGCCTAGGAATTTCCCCACTAGAATGTAAGCTCATTGAAATTGAGATCATTTGATTCATTTTGCTTGTAATCTGCGGTATGCTGGTAACTGTTTAGCAACAAGTTCACCTCACCCCCCAAAAATACATGCATGACACACTTAAGTGTAATAAACATTATTTATATTTTCTCCAACATTTTCTTGAGTACAGATACTCAAAAAAACAAAAATCAAGCTCTGACATGTAGCATTGCCCATTTCTGAAGTGTAAATACTCTCACTAAAAATTTAACAACCAGCTCTGATGAGCTTGTACAAGCTGGCTCCAGCATATCCCTGGTTGTAACCTCAACCTAAGCACAATGACTGGTACATAGTATGTTTTTCATAAATATTTAATGATTAACTAAGAGGATCATGTATCTAAAGCTGGAAGAAACCTCAAGGGTTATAGAGTTCAATCATTCTCCTCATTTGATAAATGTGGAAACTGAGACATGGGGAGATTAAATGATTTGACATCACAAGCATCAGATACATATGGTATTTGAACGCAGGCAACAGCAGGGCATTCGTGGGTAATGTTTTTGAACCCCTCCTTCTTATGTAGAGAAGGGAGATTTATTCCTGGTCAGCACAATGATCATAATCTAGTCTTTTGGTCAGAGACAAGAGTTTCTTGGATAGCACCAGCCTTCAGGGTAACATTGCAAAAAACCTCAAATTTAAGAATTCAAAATTCAAGAGTTCATAGGCCAGACCGTCTGGAGAGAACCATTATTTCTGAACACTACCATTTCTTGGAGAATGAAGATTGTCTTTATGGCCCTTATAGCTAGTTATGACATGGGAGAGGTAAGGGGCAAGCCATCAGTATCTTATCACCTTTCACTATTCCCATGAGTTATTCATGGAGTGCAAATATGATGAGAAAAGATTACCTATTCAAAAGTCCCTTGGTGTAGTTTCCATTTAGGAGGAACATAACCAGAGGGTGACAAATATAAGTCCTGGGGGAGGGAGGACTGTATAGGATGATGAGATCTAGAAATCCACCAGAAGATCAAAGGTTGGCTCTAATGACAACTACAAGGTCAATTTTGTCTAAAGAGGAATTATATAATGGCTTAATGTGTTTTCTGCATCTGTTCTCGGACTCCTGTTAATATATTGCTTTTGTATATTTTCTCTGGGTCAAAATAGAGGCCAAAATGCATTTATTGCCTTAAGTGCTTATATGAGGACTGGGACCTTTTTACCCACATTTGGGAAAACATGGACATGAGTTATATTGAAGATATATTTGGAGATTTCCTAAAGTAAATTAAAATTTGGCAAATGAAGAACAAAACAAGTAAATGATCTTATTTGGTCAGACCTTAGGTTTGGACCTACTCCATACGAACCCTGGGACTTTGGGGGATGGGTTAGGTATGGTTTTGGGCCAAGAATTTTGCACATAAAAACTAATCAAGTACACAGTTTACTAAGAGAGAAAGGTATTCAACCTTAGGGTGAGGAATCTCATAGTTGAATTTGTTTTTAAATATCATCTGAAAAATTATGGAAGCACCCTGTCTTTCCCAAGAGTTACTATACCTATAACTTGATTGTTATCCAGATATTGAGTGGTGATTCATATACTAAGGTGATTTAGACCATTTTTGCCTACAGGTACTGGTCTACACACACTACAACCAAATTCCGATTTATTGATATTCAGGAATAGAGAAGACCTATTATCCAGAGATGTGCTTGTATTCCATCTGGTTGGAAAGGGGCAGTTTACTTTTGAATTGTACCGTGTACCTGGTGTTTGTATACATACTTATTGCACATATATGTGTGTCTCTGTATACATATATACATACATGTATACACACAATTACATATATACACATGTATGTATTACTGTATCTCTACATATGTATATATACAGGAATGCATACATAATATAAATAAATTATGCATAATTTATTTATTTGATCTGAAAAAGTAACATATCATCAATAAATATTTATTGAACCCTTAATGTTATAGTCTAAGCACCACAAGAACACCTAGTTCGCGTACCGAAAGGGTTATGATCTATCTGGGAACAAATAGTGCCTCTCTGTCTTTCTCTGTCTCTCCATATAGATGTACATATGTATGTGTGTGTGTGTGTATATATATACATATATATGTATATATATACACACACACATATACATGTGTACAATATACATATCCATATATGTATGTATAGATAGATAGACAGACAGATAGATAGATAGATAGATAGATAGATAGATAGATAGATGGATAGGGCCTGGGACATAGTAGGCATTTAATAAATGCTAGCTGATTGACAAACAAATGAGTGTTGCAGCCAGTAAGCACAACAGGAGCTCACAGAGAAAAGAGAGATCTATATGGGTTAAGCAGGTCAGGAAAGGGTTATAATAATAACTAGCATTTATATAGTATTTTAAGGTTTACATTTTAGCTATGCAAACTCATTTGATCCTCACAAAACTCTGTGGGTTAGATTCTATTACTACCCCCATTTTACATATGGAGAAACTGAGGCACAGGGAGGTTTAACTTATTTGTCCAGGGTCATATAGCTAGCAAGTGTCTGAAGCAGGATTTGAATTAGGCTTCCTTTTTCCAAGTCCTGCACCATATACAGTGTGCCACTTAGCTGCTTATTAAGGAAGTAATACTTATGTTGGGTAGAAGTACTATGAATATCTCAAAGTCATTTTGTGGTATACATTTTTTAATAGAAAAAACCTAATATAGTAAAATAATAGTTCTTTTAAGACAAGTATACATGCACATGTTGCCAAGGGGTAGTTTCCTTTTTTCCCATATTTCAGAGGGAAAAAAAATGATGTGCTTGTATTCCATCTATAGCTGGTTTTAAACTAGTACAGATTGACTGGGTAGTCGTCTGGCATATGCTTCATCTAAGTTTTCAACCAAATTCTATGAAAAAGCTCTTATTTCTTTCTTTTCCATTGAATAGAAAGACATTATTTTTTTTTCTTGACAAGGAGAAACATTTCTATTCAGGAGAATATCCACCTTGAAAGAATGTGTGATGATACTGCAGATCCTTTGTTTGCTGATGGGAAATGAACCATCTGTTGCAGAATTATGGAATGTGCTTGAGCTAATATTTTCAAGGCACTCTCAGTATCTACCCCAACATATATTATTATGTTCATTTATAAAAACCTTCTTAGGTAGATAGTTGAATGCTATTGTAACATTTTAAGAAGAAAATACAATGTTAGAATCACTAATGCATAGGGTTATAGTAGTCATTCATATCAGAGAAATGGGGAGCTGACTGCCTAGATAGAATTTGCTCTGAGATAGAGGGTAAGTCAGTCTGAAGGGGAAGGAATGAAAGCAAATTCCAGTTTTGCCTTTCTTAGTTCATTTCCCTTAAGTCTACATTTGAGATTTGATTATGTCTGCTCCTACTGATAAGGTGCCCTGCTGGCTCCCCCCCCCACAACTGGGATCCAAGCAAGTAAGGGTGTTATACACATGGTTTATTGGTGACCTTGTCTAGATAGGCAAGGCAAAATTATAATTAATTACCCAGACAATTCAATTAAAATCTTGATTTTATTTATTTTTATTAATTTTATTTAATTTTATTTATTTCAGGCAAACTTATGATATATTTTTCAGCTTGAATTATTGAAATAATTACAAATGCGTTCCACCTAGCTTTTCCTCTGTGGACCATGGGCACAATTTCTACAACACAGTAAGAACTAAAATGTATATTTGGCGTGAAACGCCATCTTTATTTTTCTCTTGTTTGGGGGGGTAGGGATGCAGATTTAATTTGGATGAAAGCATTAGAATATTGCTACATGATCTTCCTTTCCCACCATGGTGTACTCCATACTTCTCCATAATGCTCCTGAACTGGGTATCTTCTCCACCCTCACTGCTTTTAGCTTCCTTTAATGTTTTTTCCATCATTAGAATGTAAGCTCCTTGAGGGCAAGGGCTATATTTCTTTTTTGCTTCTATTTGTATTCCCAGTGCCTGGCACATAGCTTAATAAAGTTAGTTGACTGATTTAAAAAATATATAGCACCTTCCTGAAAGCAGATGGATAATGTAGGAATAATTTTTTAAAATATATGTTTGTGTAAGAATAGAGGGAGGTCAAAATCATCCATTTGCCTCTGGTGCTGTGACTAAGCGAAACTTTTTTTCAGTGGTGTGTTTCAAAATAAAACAATTAGAACTAAATGTGAACAGGATATCGATGTCTATATATTTACATATATACATACATATACTTATATGTATTTGTGTATGTATGTGTACATGCATGTATTACAGACATATATGTATGCATGCATATACATATATTTCAATATATACACATATATGCTTGTATAAATATACATATGTATACTTATACCTATATGTGTACACACACACACACTCAAACACACACACACACTTGAATCAATCAGATCATTATACGAGAAACTGTGTCATGCCCTAAGGCACTTGCTATAAAAAGGAGCTGCTACCTCTGAATCTGAGATGAGATTCTGAATTTTTGCATCTGAGAGACTGGAGCAACCAGGGAACAATGGGAGAACTGGGTTGTTAAAGAGAAAAGAAATACTGAAGAGAGCTCTTGGCTCTGTGGACATCATAGAAGGGACGAGCCAGGCTGAGAGAAATTCTAAGAAAAGGCCGGCTCTCTCCCCAACTTCTTTTTTTGATGCCTAGCATATACATAATTAATACAATTTCTGTTACCCAAATGTTTCCAGTAGATTGAATTTTGTCTCAACCACAGAGAGCCCAAGGATTAACTAGAGATAGATATAAACCTCTGCTTAGCAGATGGGAATTTTTTATCAATTTATATCCTTATATCCTTTGTCACAATTAAATAATAACCCATATTTATATAATGCTTTCAGGTTTAGAAATACCTTTTCTCAAAACAACCTTCAGTCATTTTCATCATAGGATTATAGACATAGAGTTGAAAGTGACCTCCAAGGCTATATATATAGTATAACCTGAGGCCACTACCATAAGATTTGATTTACTAAGAAATGATTTTTTTTCATCATAACAATAATAATAATAGAGATTAAGCAACTTGGCTAAGACTCAACAGATAGTAAGAAGAAGAAACGAAATTCAAACCCAGTTCCTCCTCCAAACCCAACAGTCCTTCAATTATACAACATTGCTTCTAACCTTGTAGATATCTGCTACTTTTAGACTTCTTCTATAATATACTTATGATTTACCTATATATTTCCCATTAAAAGTGTATTGTTTTGTTTACTCAGTAATAAAAACAATTTTAGTTTGAATTATCCGAAAAGTTTTGGATATAGATTTAGCACAAGTGTTTTTTGGAAATGGACATTTAAATTATACTCACTTAAACTAATCACTCAGTTCTTTGATATATCAAATATAGGGAGAGATTTGAGGGTTATCCCTCATGCCTGGAATTTTCTCCCTCCTCATTTCTATCTCCTAGGTTCCCTTGGCTTTCTTTAGATGTTAGCTAAAATCTCATTCCTTATAAGAAACTTTTTCCAATCTGCCTAAATTTAATGCCTTTTCTCTGTTGATTATCTGATATATGTGTGCATGTGTGTGTGCATAGGTATATATGTATACACACACGTACATACCTCTGTGCATGTATATGTACATATATGTGTATACACATTTGTGTATGTGTATATACATATACATACATATATACATATACACATACATACATATATACAGATATACAGATATCTCTATCTATTGATAGATAGATAGTTTGTACATAGTTGTTTGGATGTTTTCTCCCCCATCAGACTGTGGTCTCCTTGAGAGCAAAGACTAATTTTTTTTTGGCCTTTCTTTTTACCTCCAACATTTAGCACAATGCCTGGTACAGAGTGGGTGCTTAATAAATGCTTGCTGACTTGACTTAACTTGCTTTGTCCAGAGGAAGGGATTGGTCTCTAAAGCATTTCTTTTACTTTTGTGAAATACAGATACTTATGGACCATTTTTATTTCAGAATATTTTTCTATTGGGTCTCAAAGTGGATTAACTTACCACAACTTTGTGGTTGAGGATGGCTCTCTTAGAAGTTACCCGCTATTATTTATACGTTAATAAGCAACTAAAGGGACAGCTAGGTGGTTCAGTGGATAGAATGCTGGACCCAGAGTGAGGAAGACTCATCTTCCTAAGTTCAAACTCAGCCTTATATGCTTACTAGCTATGTGACCATGGATACTTATCGCTGTTTGCCTCAGTTTCCTCATCTGTAAAATGAGCTGGAGAAGGAAATGGCAAACCACTCCAGTATCTTTGCCAAGAAAACCCCAAATGGGGTCATGAAGAGTTGGACATGACTGAGAATTACTGAACAACAACAAAAGAAGCTGAATTCAAAAAGTGACTTAGTACCATGACCTTGCAATGTTGTAGTGATATGATCCTGTTAGCTTGTCATATGCCCTCAAATTTTTTTAATCTTATTTAAAATAAATAGAAAATTTGGGAGCAGATTGTAATCGTTACTTTTAGCATATTCACTTCAGAATTAAACAAGTTATTAAAAGTATGAAGAACAACTTTTTTGAGCTCTTTTTGGATAGTCAAATAATGACAAGTTTATTTATACAAACTTCTGTAGAGCTAACAAAATTGAATTAGTTACAAAAATTAATTTCTTATGTAGGCAGCATTGAGGCATGGATGATGCTAATTCTTTTCTTGAGAGAGATACACACTTTGGGGACATCATTTGTATGCTCCTCTGAAAGAATTCATTTAAATTCATAACAATTTGTTATGTCCACATAAGCAACACTGCTCTTCTAGTCTAATTTGGTACTGGTTGCCTCAATTATTCACTATCATAAGATTTGATCTACTAAGAAATGATTATTTTTTTTAATCACAGCAACTACTGAAATTGTTTATTCAGGTCAAACTTTTATCATCAAAGGTCTTTACTTCTCAAAATCTATAAATTTGAATAAGGAGAGCCAGTATGATGGGTGGAATGAACAACGGAGGCATATTCAGAGGGTCTGGGTTCAAATCCAGACGGTATTAGTTGTTGCTGTGTGACATTAGATGAGTCACTTAACCTCTGGGACTCAGTTTACTCAAGTGTAAAATGAGGGGGGTGTCCTTACTAGATCTAAATTGATTACCCCATGTCTGTCTTCTCTTCCTCTTACTTCTTAAATCTTATCTTGTTATTACTCTGATTTTGAATTCCCTCTTTCCCAGAAGATCCTGTTCCTCTGAGTCCCTGAGGGTAGTTACTCTGAGGCTATGGAGAACAGAACAGAATTTAGCTGTTGCATACTTTGCATTGTGAAAAATCATGCTAGACTCTACAGGCTGGCAAAACCTAGCTCTGTATTCAACTCAGAGTACTGCAAATTCTTAATGCTTTCTTTTTGTTGGAGAGATTTATTTTGCTGCTTTTATACTTAAGATAATGTTTTCCAAGACTGAAACTGAGACCTCATTTAGACATAATTTCAGCAAGTTGACTACAGCTGTCGGGTCGTCTTAAGTATCTCAAAGATTACAGAGCTCTATTCAGCAAAGCCTGACACCAAAAAAAGGGAGAAAGAACTGTGAAGTTTATCCCATCCCTCCCTGGATTCTAGCTAATATATTCTGACATGTTTCAAATTATGGGTCAGAATCTATTTATACTTCTGGAAAGTTCATTATTCATTACTAGCCAGGGTTGTGATTGCTGAGAATTTGAAATATTTTTATCTTCAACATGAATACCAGTCAGTCAATTCAGTCCTCAAATTATTCAAGAAAGGGCATGCAGTTTTTGTATAAAAATGAATGACAGTGTTTAAGAATTGCTCTGACCATAGGGCTTGAAAATATTAAATGTTCAATAAATGTTTGTGGAATTGAATTGACCACAACTTCCAGCTGAACCAATGTGATCTGGTCCATCTACACAGCGGCACAACTGAATGATAATGTCAGGTTTCTGTTGCTCTCACTGACATATAGACAGACTTTCTCCAGATGATCAAGGTTTGCCAAAGTCATGATCAGATGTTCCTAGAATCATCTTGCCACCATTCATACAGACTGCACAAGTGATATCAGACTCCCCAGAGTCATAAAGAAGTACGGCAAGTCTATTAACAATTTAGTTATGAATATTTCCTGAAATAGTATTGTTAAGTATGCATGCCATGGGGCACTCTGGTACAATACAGTATTCTTAGCTGTTGCATTCTTTTGTATTTGCATGCTTTTGTGTTTTATCTAGGATCTGATTTTGCCTTTTCTTCGTATTTCTAGTACATGGTAAACACATAATAAATGCTTGTTGACTGCTTTGACAGAGTAATGATATTCATTCATGATGAAGGGCTGCACATCATTTACCTGTTGACTAATATGTAATATAATGAACATTCTCTCAATGAAAGGGAGAATTTTATTAATTGGGTACAACCAGAGGCAGCATCATTTATTATAAACAACTAAAGACTTTACCCTTGAACTTAAATAGATCCGGTATTTTAAGTGGCTACCTTGAGGCATACTGAAGATTTTTTATAATCTATAGTTAGCTTTCTGAGATTCAGACAAAGAACAACTTAACTTCTATCTTGAAATGAATAAGATAAAAGGTTATGATTAGGAACATGCAGTCTAAGTATCCACCCTAATGAAAATCTATCACTGGCCATGTTTCAACTAAGGAGAGGATGATGGACTTGAGGGGTTACTGAAAGCACACTTCTCAGCAACACTGTCTTTAATTTCACAAAAGAAATCAATAGCCTGGCGAGGGTACTGGTAAATGTGCTCTAATACTGCAGCATCCATCTCGACAAAGAGATTTATGGGGTTTCTTAGGTAGCACATTTTGGGATCATCCGGATGATGAAGTTTACAATGGAACATCTCTAGTTATGCTTCCTGACTGAGGCAAATGTGACATTTCTTAGAGTCCATGGAAAAGATTTAGCTGATTAGACCACACTGTTAAACAATAATTAAAATAACAACATCTAAAAATAAAATTTCTTAGCACATGGTGATACTTATTACATGTTTGTTGAATGAATGAATGAAGTCAAAGAAAGGAAGAAAAAAATTGAAAATAGAGTTGTCAGAACACACCCAGTTTTACAAATTCAATGTTATATTCAATTCCTCATCTCATATGGCCAGTTAGTTGCCAGATCTTGCTATTTTTTACCTCCACAACATCTCTCTCATCCATCCTCTTCCCTGCATCTACATAGGTACCAACCTAGTTCTGGTCCTCATTACTTCTCACCTGGACTATGCAGTAGCCTTCTACTAGCTCTGCTTTCCTCAAGCAATCCATCCTCCACACAGCCGCCAATGGCTTTCTTAAAGCTCAGATCTGACTGCATCACTCCCTATGGCCTCTACGATTAAATATATCTAATTTTTGGTAGTTAAGGCCCTTCAATATTCAGCTACCACCTACCTTTTCATCTTTTCCAAACATTACTCCCCCTCTTGCACTCTGAAGTAATGCCCAACAGGCCTTCTTGCTGTTTTTCCCATATAACAGTCCATCTCTCACCTTCTGACTTTTGTACCATTTCTCCCGTACATGGAATGCAATTCCTTGTTTACTTCAAAATCCACCTCAAACACTTCCTTCCACTCAAAGCCTTGTCTGAGTCTTGCTCCGCAAGCCCCCTTCTCCATTACCTTCTGTGTATTTGGCATATATTTTAAATGTATTTACTTAAATATGTATGGATAGTCTTACCTGATAGAATGTAATTAGAGTGTAAGCTCCTGGAGAGGAGGGACTTTTATTTTTTGTCTTTATTCCCAGTGCCTAACACAACGCCTATCACAATGTAACTTCTTAACAAATACGGGTCACCTGACTGACTGAAGCACGGGAAATATACTTTCTATGACATCTACAGATCAGTTTAAACATGCCAACCCCTGCTCAGACAGTTATGGGGGACAGGTTCAAGGATATGGGGTTTGGGTATAGATTCTGAAAAAAGGTACCCTTGAGAGTTTAAATATACATACACACACACACACACACACACACACACATATATATGCACACATACACACACACACACATATATGTAAAGAAAAGTCCAGGAAAGTTTCAATCACCTATCAGGTGGTCTTGATTTTGTTATTGCTGTTCAGGTGTTTTTCAGTTGTGTGTCCAACTCTTTGAGACCCCATTTGGGGTTTTCTGGGCAAAGATACTGGAGTGGTTTGCCATTTCCTTCTCCAGCTCATTTTACTGATAAGGAACTGAGCCAAATGGGATTAAGTGACTTGTCCAGGGTCACACAGCAAGCAAGTGTCTCAGGTCAGATCTGATCTTGATTATTCATGTGATAATAAATGACCAGACTTTTACCATATTTAGAGAGTTCCTGTAAACATTAGGATTTTCCTTTTTAATATTTTGTGCCCTGATCAATCCCTGAGATTCTCAGTGGCACGATCTTAAAAAAAAAACTCAAGAAAGTTTGTATATAATATCCAAGAAGTAGACAAGGTATAAAGTAATTGGCTAATATCTCTTTCCTAAGGGCAGCTAGGGGGTACAGTGAATACAGTGCCCAGCCTGGAGTCAGGAAGACTCATCTTCCTGAATTCAAATTTGGTCCCAGATACTTACAAGCTGTGTGACCTTGTACAAGTCACTTATTCCCTATTTGCCTCAGTTTCCTCATCTGTAAAAGGAGTTGGAGGAGGAATTGGCAAACCACTCCAGTACCTCTTTCAAGAAAACTTGAAATGAGGTCATGAAGATTTGGTCAAGACTGAAACGACTGAATAACAACAATAAATCTTCTTCCTAAAACTATAGTTTGTAGTAAGTCAGAAGGAGATATAAATGAGCAGTTTTGTCATGAAAAAATGCAGTGACTTGGGGGAAAGGAACATCATTCAGGAGATTCATCATGTCAAAGTATCCATTACCATTTCTATGAGCACGGACAAATCACAACTTCTGAACCTGTTTCTTCCTTTGTAAAATGGAGATCATAACACTGATACTATCTACTTTACAGGGTTGTTGTGAGAAAAAAAAGCTTAAAAACTGTGATATACTATATAAATGTGAGTTGTTATTATTACAAGTGACTGTAAATATAAGATGGAATTTGACTCTATTTGGGCTATATCAATAGTCTGTAAAAATATTTTCCCTATTTTCTCACAAGACGTATTTTCAAATTTCTAGAGGCCCACGTGCGTATATTCTTCAACATTACAGGTACCAACAAGTTGAAACTGTTTGGAATCACTGCCTTAAGTGTACAATATAACTCCTTCACAAAGAAGTTTCCGTTCTGCCTTATTAAGGTACAATGCAAAGCATAAAAGCCAATCATGGACAGAGGGGGACAAAAACAAATACCAATAATAGAAATCAGTTTCCAAGAAATTAAAAATTTAATAATCTGATTAAAGAAAGTTGTCAGATGATTTCCTTGATCATTTTTCAAGTACCTGGCAATACATAGCGGATAGCCACTGTCATTGCTTCTGGACCTAGTCAATGCATCAATTCATTTGACAGCTACAATTTTACTTTTTGTTTTAAGGGGGAAAAATGAAGAACTTTATCATTAAGATCCAAAATGAAGTAGTGGAAAAATCAATAGATTTGCATTCATGCGTTGTTTGTTATTCAATTTCAGTAGTGTCTGACTCTTTGTGACCCCATTTGGGGTTTTCTTGGAAAAGATACTAGAGTAGTTTGCCATTTACTTCTCCAGCTCATTTTACAGATGAGGGAACTGAGGCAAACAGAGTTAAGTGACTTGCCCAGGGTCATACAGCTAGCAAGGGTTTGAGGTCAGATTTGAACTCATGAAGATGAGTCTTCCTGACTTTGGGCCTGGTGCTCTATGTACTCTTCCACTTAGCTGCCCTATATATATACAGATGACTTGAGTTCATCCCAGCTCTATCATTTGTGTGACCATGGGCATATCACTTAACCTCTTTGACCCTCAGATTCCATATTAGTAAAATGGGGAAAATAATATGTCCTATATTACTCACAGGATTACTATGATGAAAAGTCTTTGTAAACCTTAAAGCCTTACATGAATATAATTGTTGTCAAAATTAAATCATAAAAGATATCCTCAAAGCAGTTTAATATATCTAGTAGGCCATTTTATTGTACTAGTCCTAATAGCTGAATGTGAGGTTAATAAGACAAGTCCACAGGTTTTGTCCCTATTGAGGCCACTTATAGTTGACCATGGCTTTGTGTTTATATATAGCAAATAAAGAAAGATGGATTCTTAAAAAGAATTCTAACAGAATATTTTCCTACAAAGTATTCTTCCTTGATCAAGGACATCTGGATGCAGAGGCATTATTTGTTGTTTTTATTTGCTTCCTGCTCATTGTACCTTACTTGGACCCCTAAGACACTGGGCATTCATACTGGTTGATGTAAAAAGGGCTATTTCCTCAAGAGCCTTTATTTACCAGAAGTGACTCTCATCGAAATGTCTCAGCTGGCAACAAAAGGATAAATGAAGCACATTGCCATAGGCAATGGTTTGCTGATGTCTGTAGTTAAGAGGGAACAGCACAGTGTTTCTGCTTATAAGTATGTGTAAAACTGCAACAGGGTAAGAAAACTATTTGAAGTAGGTCTCAGGTTTGGCAAGATCCTTTAGAGTTCTACTTTGTAATTGAATTGTGTGCTTCTGGTAATTGTCAAGCTTGGAGCTGCACTTTATGAAATGAAATGATCTCATAAATTTGAGAAGGTAAGGTATAAGTGTAGGTTGGTATCCACTTAAAAATACTTGGAAAATAGCCAGCTTGATATTTTCTTAGATGTAAGTGGTTACTCACTTCATTTGATTAGGCAAATGAGAAAGGCTGTAAATTTGACTAAATCCATTATTTAGTGTGGCATAGTGAAAAGAGTAGTGAAAGACCAAAGGCTTCATTCAGTTCAATGTCTCTACTAAGTCTATAAACCAAAGTAATCAAAGAAAGACTATAAGGACTCTAATAGTATATTTGTAGTAGCTCTTTTGGTAGTGATACAGAACTGGACACTAAAGGAATACTATTGACTGGGGAATGTCTATGATATATGGATATAATGGAATGGTATTGACAATAAGGATGGGTTCATAGAAACCTTGGAAGATTTGTGTGAACTGAAGCAAGTCAAGTGAGCAGAACCAGGAGAACAACTGATGTAATAAGAATCACTGACTATAAGTTATGGACAAGTTGCCAGTCATTATGAGCTCATTAAAATAAAAAGTGAAACAAAAAATGAAATTGAAGAGTGACCATTTATACAAACTTTCATTGAGATACAAAAAGTAGCTGGATATGGTAGAAACAATCTCTTCTACTTGGTGTGCCATTATCTCTCAGAGCCTCAGTTTCCTCATTTACAAAATGAGGAGTTGGGTACAATTCAAGGATTCTTAAATTGAGGTCCATGAACTTTAAAGAACTATACTTTAATAACTGTATTTCAATATATAATTTTTTTCCTTTGCAATCCCATATATATTATTTTATTTATTTAAAAAACACTCCAAGATGGAATCCATAGGCTTCACTAGACTGCCAAAGGAGTCAGTGACACACCAAAAAAATCCTATAAACCCCTGGATTAGATGATCTTGATGAATTCTTCCAGACCTAAATCCCATGACCCTAGTTTAGAGGAGTCCGATTTTTAGTGAAGATGGCTAACATTAACATTCTAGGGCTTACCTTACCTCAAGGGGTATTAGGACAAATATCCTAGTCCTAGCATTGGATGATACCCAAGAAATGGTCTTCTCTCCTGACTTCTTTTTCATTCCCCAATTTACTTTGACGTATCTTATCCTAAAGTGTGGTGCAACAGAAGTGGCAGCAGTAGCACCATCATAGAGGAGCTTCCTTTCTTAATCTGCCTATGTTATAAGATTTATTTCTTCCTGTAAAAAGTATTTTATTCTTCTTCCCCTACTTGCTCCACCAATGGCATAAATTTTCATTCTCTCATCATACTTCGAGGATTGTGTTTCCATTGCCAGTGGTGATGGTAGAACTAATGTGTGAGAGATTTTCTTTCAGTCTTTCTTTTCTTTATCTTCTTTCTTTAATTCATTACCCAAGTACTGATTGCTTAATTACTGTATGCCTAACTATACCAACACATTACCTGGTCAGTAATGCTATTTCTAACTCTTCCCTATCCTATGGATATGGAAGAAGTGGATAGAGTGCTGGGCCTAGAGTCAGGAAGGCACAAGTTCAAATCTAACCTCAGACACTTACTAGCTGTGTGACCCTGGGCAAGTCACTTAACCTTGTCTGACTCCATTTCCTCATCTGTAAAATGAGCTAGAGAAGGAAATGGCAAACCATTCTAGTATCTCTCCCAAGAAAACCCCAAATGGGCAATATGGTCCATGAAGTCATGAAGAGTCAAACATGACCGAACAACTGAACAACAACAATATTAGGAACAGGGGCTAGGTTCTGGGAGAACAGAAAAGCCTCCTTCCTCTCTTCCCTACCCCCAATTTAACAGGCCTTATTTTAATTCATTTGTGTTCTACTCTCATAGGCTTATTTTGATATGAATTTTTTTAAAAAAGAAAGTCCATAAAAATACTAGAAGGTTAGGAATATATTGCAAATTTATTTTTTCTATTTGTACAGTTTGTAATGAGGTGATGGAAGCATTAAACCTTTCACTAGTTTCAAATTATTCTTGTCAAATGCCCAGTTTATTGTGTATCCTCCTAAGAAAGGTTTATGAAATTGAACTACATGGACCCTTGTTGATGTTTTCAATATATTCAATTATTTCCCTTTGCTCTTGCCATTGTATATGAAACTAGGTACGTATCTTTTGTGATAATTTATTGTTAATGGTAATTACTGCAAAACTAACACCTTGTGTAGCAGGAAACTTTCATTCCTACATAAGAAATTTTAATTATGTCTCTCAGATGTGTGCTTTTAATTAACTGGTGACATTTTCTTTGTTCAATTATTATAGTTCCATACAACTGTCATAAACTTATAAATTTTAATTAAAGCTGCCCCAAACCCTAGTTATATAGTGTCCACATAGGAATTTGCCAAAAGGCTTAACTGTAAGTAAACCAACAATGAATAAATCCATGAATTGCCACTGGGATTTGTTTAACAAATTAACATTTGTGTGCAGATAATGAGGTTCTACAACCTATAATACTGAACAATGCTTTTATGAAATCACAATTTAAAAAGTGAAAAATGCTTTCCAAATGACTTAATTGCCTATCACATTATTATTAATTATTAGATGATAGAAAAGCATAAAATACACATGCATCAACCTACCCTATAGTTGGTTTCCTTATGTGCACTCATTTCTTTTATAATTTTCATATGCCAAGGGATTTTAAGTACATTTCCAGAATACATTTATTCAACTCTGTAACTCAAAAATTCTGAAACCCAGTTAGAATTTAACATGGAAAATTATTATGGGAATTAAGTAGGTTCTTTAGAGATTAAAATTAAAGAAAGTAATTTAGATTATGCACTATACCATTTCCATATACCATTACTCATAACAGATTCACTTTAAAAATATTATAGTGTTTATATCTCTAGCCATGGGTTTAGAGATTGATTTCTTCCAATAAGTAGATTTATTCTAGGTCCTGGTTACATGGGTAAACTTGTAGGGTTCGTTTCTGATTGAGGGCCATGGATTGAGTGTTGGACTAGATGGCCTCTGAGGTCCTTTCTAGTTTTAACTCTCATTATGTGATTGGATTAGTGGTGTAATGGGAAAAAAGGACTAGATTTGAAGTAAGGAAACCTAGGCCTCAGTTCCTCAGCTATACAATGAAGGCATTTGACTAGATGAGCTCTAAGATTCCTTCTAGCTCTAATTCTGGATTGCAAGCAATTAATATGATTTAAAAATTTGGAAAACTAAAAGAGACAAATTATTCCTCAAATTCTAATGATTTTGGTGGTAAAAAGAAAATTGATTGACCATCTAGAGATTCTCTTAGCACTCAACTTATATGAAATCTTGTATATATGATCACGACCTGAGAAAGATTACCTCCTTGGGAGAAATAGTTATGCTCCTTAAAATAAAAATGTGGGTTCCCTTCACTTTGCATGTGTTACTTTGTCATAGTTTGTTAATTGCATATCAAATAAAGGATGTCTACAATCCAATTCAAGTAACAGATGTCTCCAACAGCATCATAAAACATACCCAGTCTGTACTTTACCTACAACTTATTCTGTACTGAATAAAAACATTTGTAATGACTTTTTAAAAAAATTCATTTTACTGGTTCATTTGAACTCTAAGCCTTCTTTTACTGAGGTATTAAGCTCTACCAATTAATTATAGGTCAACTAAAATTATAGAAAACACACATTAGAGCGCACTATTTGAAGACTGTGGATTTTTTATGAAAAAAATACCTATTTGGCTCTTTGGGTGAGTTGTGCATTATAAGAAATAGAAGATACTTTTACATTTTAAGTATGGATCTGTGATTTCATTGGGATTTCTCAGTGAAGCACTTCCATCTATCAATACAGACTGACCCTTTCTACGAAAGCTGTAGTCTTAGAAAGTTGTGTACAGCACTGACAGGTTATGGAACTTGCCCAACATTACAGAGTCAGTGTCTGTTAAAGGCAAGTCTTGAATCCAAGTTTTCCTGCCTTCATTACCAGCTTTATACTACGCTGTCTTGCCTCTCTTATGAGTAAAAAAAGAAATCATAATTTTCTATTCAATTATTTTCCCTTAAGCAATGGTTTTGGGAAACATGTATAATAGCTAAAACTTATCTGTCTGATATAGACATATGTGCAGTATAACTTGGCATGTATTAATGTTCTATTTCTCAAATGTGGGATTTGATATAGTATGTTAAATGGTAATTTCTTCACAATTTTGTATTAGCATTAAGATTAAACAACTTCCTGATAAATTCTCAAGCTATTATCAGAGTATAATTAAGTTACAATCATGATCAATTTTTAGTTTAATTTCATTATTATATGATTTAAATTTCCATAGACTGAGGTAGCGACCAAGGCAGTAAATTAAATTAATTTCAGTTGTCCAAATTAGATATCATGTTTGGAATAATCTGTTCTTATAACAGGGTCAAGAATTATAATCTACTTCAAATATGTAACATTCTCTGTAGGGTTTTCACTAATAGGAAAAAGATGAAGATAATACTTACCAAGAGCAGATGATATGCAAGTTCCTCCATTCTGACAGTAGTTGGTACAATGGTTGATTTCACATCTTTCTCCAGAATAACTGGGCCAACAATGACATCTTAGGTCTCCCTTCTCATTTATAATGCATCTTCCTCCATTTTCACAAGTCAATTTACATGAATCATCTATTTAAAAAACACACATACAAAGATATGGTTCACGGAATGAGAAAAGATATCCGGTAATTAAAAAATTCCACAAGTAGGGCTTTGATTTTGTTTTGATTAATTAAATTAATTGATAAATTATTTGGCCATAAGACAAAAATGGAATAAAAGTTTTGTTTGTTTTTTTAATCAGAAAACTAAATATAGTGGGTATTCGGGTAGACTACATTGATATTCAACCTAGAGAAGAGAGGACACAGAGAGCACAGGATAGTTGTCTCTAAATAACTGAAAGACTGTCATGTGGAAGAAAGAATACTTTGTTTTATGACTTTAGTACTAGAACCACAGGTTAAGACATTCTAGGCATAATATTTTCAGTTCAATATATAAAAAAGTGACCATTAGAGAAAAAAATAGAATCAATTGAATTTTGAGATTCTGAGTTCCCTGTCTTAAAAGGTATTCTAAGAAAGTCTGAAGGACTACTTGTAAGGGATTTTGTGAATGGCTGCATGCTTTGGACATGAATTTGGACTAAGTGACCACTGAGGGCCCTTTCAAAGCTAAGAACCTATAATTGTAAGAGTAGTTATATATACAAAAGCAATTCTTTAATCTTTTCATTTGCTTTTATTTTGCAGCCCTATCATTTATTAAAATGTTAAGGAAAGAAAATATGATGATTTTTCAAGATAAAAGGTTTTCTAACCTTGATAAATTATTCAAGAATAGGATAGACTATCTCATCAACAGCTAGCAATTAATAAAGGCAGAGAAAAATCAACAGAAAATACTGTAATGACATATGACTATTTCAAGTATATTCAATGACAAGTTTAATGAAAGAGAAGATATTTAAAAGATTTTTTTGAGACTAATTGCTTGTCATTAAGATTGATCTATTATGAGAGAAAAGTTAATAGAGCTATATAAATAGGATAACCTTTACATAAAGCAATACTGCCAATTGGCAAATCAGAACCCTAGACATGGAGTCAGGAGATCTGAGTGCAAATCCCACCTCATGCTCATTAGCTCTGTTAATGTGAATAAGGCAATTAACTATTCTGAACTTTGGTTTTCTCATCTGGAAAGTAGAGATAATCACATTTCCATTCCCTGCTTCACAGGGTTGTATGATCATAGAGCTAGAATTAGAATGGATCACCAAAGTCAACTAGCCCAATCCCCTCAACTGTACAGAAAAGAAAATTAAAGTGACTTGTGAAATGTCAAAAATGCAGGTGGGAGCCATGTGCCTTAGAAACTTTAAAGTACTATAGAAACATGTATTATTAAATTTGTTTTTGTTGTTTTTCAGTCATTTCAGTTATGTGTGACTCTTTGTGACCCCATTTGGGATTTTGTTGGCAAAACTACTGTAATGGTTTGTTATTTCCTTTCCAGTTCATTTTACAGATGAGGAAACTGAGGCAAACAGGGTTAAGTGATTTGCCTGGGGTCACACAACTAGTAAGCATCTGAAGCTGGATGAACTCAGGTCTTCCTGACTCCAGGCTCAGTGCTCTATACTCTACACCACCTAGCTAATCTATTATTATATCTGTAATTAAAAATTTTGAAAAAAAACTAGGACTATTTTAAATGACTTCAACATCCATGCTGACAATATAGTTTCAGGGAATTCTTTTACCTGTACTTGCAAAGTGAGTATCGGAAATTTAGAGAGAACATAGAACTTTGAGTCAGAATAAAACAACTAATCCATAAGAATTTATTAAGAATTAAATCTGTGCCAGGCACATAGAGCTGGCTTTGGTTCTTGGTAGAGCTACTGGTACAGCTAGGTACTAGCTATGTGACCCTGTGCAAGTCCCTTCCCCTTCTTAGATTCACTTTTATTATATGTAAAGAGAGGATATTAATACCTATTCTAGTACTAGTACAAATACTGTTATATAGCTTTCTAAAATTCATGGAGCACTTTACATGAATAACCATATTTGAACTTCATCAACCCATGTGAGATAGATGGTGCAGATATCACCATTTTTACAAGTGAGGGAAAGTGAAATTCGGTGACTTATCCATAGCCAGTTTATATCAGAAGTGAGATTTAAATCCAGGGCTTTCTGACCTCATGTCCAACATTCCATCCACAATGTCATGTATCTTACAGCATGGGACATGTTATGCTGATAAAAAGGGATAAGGAAAGCAAAACTCTATCAAGTGTAAAGATTGTTTTTTGTACTCCTCCGACTGTCACTACCTTGGTGCAAGCCCTTATCATCTCACACCAGAACTACTGCAACAGCATGCGGGGTAGTCTCCCTGTCTTGTCTCTTTCCACTCCAGTCCATCCTCCACTCAACTATCAGTTTTCTAAATAACAGATCTAACCATGTCATTCCCCTAACCAATCAACTTCAGTGGTTCCCTGTTACCTCCAGAATTAAATATAAACACCTCTAGCTTTCAAAGTTCTTCATAACCTGCCCTCATAGTCATGATAATAAGCTTTAAGATCATAAATAGCTTTAGAAAGAAATTTATTGGGTCATTTGGCAGAAGAGAGAGCTGGAAGAAGATGTGGCTCCTTGTCCAGTCTCTATGAGGTTCCATTATACATATAGTGTAAGGACATTTGCCTACTTGGCCACAGGTAGGCAGAAGTTAGTCTCTAGAGAAGGGCAGTTTGAGCTGTATATCAGCAGATAAGTCAATTTAATTTGGGGAACCCGAAACATAAGCTTTGGGTGGAACTCAAAACAGGAGCTTTGGGTAGATCCAAAATAATACTTAACAAGCCTGGAGTGGGCTCTAAGTATTCCTTACAGCAATTTCAAGAGCTTTTTTAAGGTCAGCCTGACCTCTACAGTAAGCTTTTGAGTTAGACAACTTTCTAGCCACATCAAGCAAGGTTCAAGCAATTTTAATAAATGATAAATAATATTGTCCCCATAGCCTCTTTCTGCCTTTCCAGACCTCTTATTCCCTTCAACATACCCCATGATTTAGTGACACTGATCTCCTTGCTGTTTCTCCCACAAGACACCGCATCTCTTGACTCCAGGCATGTTCATTGGCTGCCCCCCAATCCTGGAATGCTCTCCCTCCTCATCTTCACCTCCTGGCTTAACTTGCTTCCTTCGAGTCCCAGCTAAAATTCTTCCTTCTACGGGAAGCCTTTCTAGATCCCCTTATATCTAGTGACTTCCCTTTGTTGATTATTTCCAATTTATCCTTTATTTAGCCTGTCTGTAAATAGTTGTTTGTATGCCGTCTCCTCCATTAGACTGTGATTGTCTTGAGAACCTGATCTGTCTGGTGTCTTTTTTAAATCCTCTGCACTTTAGAACAGTGTTGTGTCCCACTCTTCATGACCCTGAGGACAACATCACACCAATATTGTCCATGGGAGTATTTTGGCAAAGATACAGGTATGGTTCACTGTTTTTTTTCCTTAGTGGATTGAGGCAAACAGAAGTTAAATTACTTGCCCAGAGTCACATAGCTAGTAAGTGTCTGAGGCCGGATTTGAACTCAAGTCTTCCTGACTCCAGGTTCAGCACCCTGCCTACTGAGCCACCTAGCTGCTTCTATACTGCACATATGAGGTGCTTGATAAATGTCTGTCGCATGACTGACTCAATATAAACAAAGTAATAATATTAGTAACAATTCAAACTATTTAGGAACACATTGGCAGAAAACTGGAAATCCTATTCTGATGATGTTATTGAGTATAGTCATCATTTGGAGCAATTTGCATTCAGTTTGATTCAGGAAAATAATTGGTTGGACCTGTTCTCCAAATTGTGCTGCTGCCATGTTTGTAGCCATGAACTATAATGCTTTCTCTGAAGGAAGTTGACGTAGTCTGATGGAAAATAAAAAAAAAGCATTTGGTAGAAAATCAGTAGCTTACGTCTTCTGCTAAAGTCAGGCATGTACATATGAGTAGAATTCAATGTGCTTGAACAATTAGCTTTGATTCTTATTCATTGCAACGTATCTATAAAACTCTGTGCATGACAGAGGCATTAGAAATAAATGTACATATTAATGATTTTCACCGAATCTAATTGTTTAATTTATTGATGCTACTCAACACACAGAAAGGCTATTTCTAGCATCACGATGGAAGATGGTTTTGAGAATTGCAAACAACTGTCTATCAGCTCACCCCGCTACACAGGGGGACTGTGGTAACTGTTAGGACCAGAGATCATGTTCACTATAGTTGGAATTGTTCTTTTGTTGGATTTATAAATGGAGATTCTTTACAAATATCTGTTCATATCATTCATGAACAAAGAAGGATGCCAATTGTCCTGCTATGTAGATGTGTAAAGTTTTTTTGTTTTTTTTTCATAATGAGCAAATCTATGACAAGTATTTTGTCTCTTTACCTAACCTGCATCATCTAACTCATGGGGAGAATAAAGCCAATTGAGAACCATATTTTGCTGAGTAAGTCACAAAGACAGGGATATCCACTGAAGCAGTAATATATTAATATTGTAAAAGTTAATATTCATCACATGTTTCTAACGTATCTCGTAAGAAATTATCTAATGTGCAATAACTACTGGGCTGTTTAAAAGGGAAACATTTTAGAGCTAGGGTATTATTATCCATGTTGGTATTATAATTAAGGAAGCATTCATATTTAACTCTAGTTTTGTGATATTGAACGGTAGTGAAGTTTAAAATTTCTACATGTTGGTCCATGTGCTCTTCTATGATATGTAACATTAAGCAAAGGGAAATTTTAAAATATAGCACTGTCTGATGAAATGAAAGTGGCATTATATTCATCTGCAAACTGCAGTAATACTCCTATGATGAAAAAACAAGGTTGCTTTTGTCAATAACCAAATTACCCCCAAAGATCAGTTCCAGCAATTATAATCAACTCTACGAGAGAACAGATGAACGCTTTTCTAAGAATGAGTAAAATTTGAAATTCAAATTTCTTCCAGGAGGATTAGTAGTATTCAATGGGCTAATCAGCTAACAATAGCAACTAGAGAAAGGTAAGTGATTATAATGAGCTGTAAAACTTGGTTATATAAAATTTTAATGACAGAAAAATTAATTTCTATTGATCTGTGCCATCAATAATCCTAAAATTCACATGCTTTGATTTTAAATTTAAGATGTCCAAGCTCTGTCTCTTATAAAAAAATCACATGGGTAAAAGCCCATTCCACTCACTGAAGATTGACAAATTTAGTATTTTCTTTAATGGCAAGCATGAGCTTTGAGGCATCTGAGCTATGTTCTGGCTACTCTACCAATTAGGAAAGTTGCTCTAAATCACTCATTCTATTAATCTGACATTCAGACATTCTAACTCCTCAGCCTCAACAGTGACAGTAAAGCACCCAAATTGGAACCGGATGTGTGCGTGCGTGTGTGTGTGTGTGTGTGTGTGTGTGTGTGTGTGTGTGTGTAGGGAGATAAATGTTTCTTCTTTTTACCTATTTCATAGTGACAGAAAGAGCTTTGTCAGAGGTAATATAATGAATGTGGAAGCTCAGAGACACAGTGGATAGAGTGCTGGGCCTGCCCAGAGTCAGGAAGACTCTTCTTCCTGAGTTCAAATCTGGTCTGTGTGACCCTGGGCAAGTCACTTAACCCTATTTGCCTCAGTTTCTTCATTTGTAAAATGAGCTGGAGAAGGAAATGACAAATCATTCCAGTATCTTGGTCAAGAAAACCCCAAATGGGGTCACGAAGAGTCAGACAAAACTGAAATGTCTGAACAACAAATATAACAAATATGTCTAACATTAAGAATCATTATCATTATTATTAAGAGCAAGCATTTGTTAAATACCTCTAGCTATGTTTGGTAAAAGCTATATGCAAATACCATTTGCTAAGTCACAATCATATTTTCAATGCTCCACAGAATCTTGCTATTGAAAACAACTATAGTGAATGCTTTTAAGAAGTAAAAAATCCTTTTATAATATAACTAATAATGCTTTATATTTAATACTTTCCTAAATTTGGTCTTTCCTAAAGTGGCTAAAATTTGAAGTGGTATGAAACAATGATGATCATTTTCCACAGAATACTAAACCCCTTGCTTGATTAAGGGGAAACGCTGGTATTCCTTTAAGAATTCTTGGGGAAGAGCATTGCCAGTCCTTCTATTAATGTGGAAGTATAACTACCTGTACCACTTAACTAGAAGCCTTGGGAATTTCAGAATAACCCACTGAGGTTTCTTCCAACACTGATATATTATGACCACCAACTATTGGTCATCTAACTTCTGTCTGAAGACACCTAGTGAGAAGGAACTCACTGCTTTCCAAGGCATACCATTTATCTTTTAGAGAGCTATAACTGTTAGTCAATTTCCTTTCTATCAAACCTAAATCTGTCTACTTTACCTACCACTACTCTCAGTTCTGCCTTCTGGGGTCAAGCAGACCAAATCTAATTCCCCTTTCATATCACAGCCCATAAAATCTCGAAATCCTCTCATGCTGTTCCATCCAAGCTTCTCTTCTCTGAAGTAAACATACCTGGTTCCTTCAACTAAACTTACAATAGCAGGTTCTGTAGTTCTTTTATCATCCTTTTGGCCATTTTCTGGACACATTTCCAGTGATAATGTCTTTCTAAAATTCAGTCCCCAGACCTGAACACTGTTTGAGTCTAAGAAGAGTGCTCGCATTTTTGGCTACCAAGTTACCTTGTTGAATCGTACAGAATCTTTACAATCCACTAAAACCCCAAAAATGTTTCCAGGGGAACAGTTGTCAAGTCATGCCTCCATAATCTTATATTACTGAAGTTTGTTTTTTTTTTAACTTCAGTATAAGACTACATTTATCTATAGAAAATTTCATCTTCTTTAATTCTGACCTTTGGGACAGCCTCTTTAGATTTTCTTGGATTTAGACTCTGTCATCTAACATGTAAGTTATACCTCCTCCCAAGCTTTGTGTAACAAGCAAATTTATCAAATATCCCATCTGTACTGGAGATCTCCTTCAAAGTTGACATATGCCCATTATTGGCTTCTTGTTGTCCCTGGTCATTCAACTAGTTCAAAATCTACCTACAGGTAGTGCTTTTTAGCCCATTTACCTCCTTTATTTTTTCTCACAAACATGAACAATTTTGTAAAAACAATGTTTATGCTTCAAGTCTGTATGCTCCTAGGAATTTTCTTTCACTGATTGGAAATGACGAAGATCTCAGAACTGTGCCATTCAAAAATTTGTCATCTGTAAAGCATCCTTTGTCATTATTCCATCAATACCAGAAGCATTCTTTGAATAGTGTATTAAGATCCAGAATACACAGCATCTCTCATTTTCTTGCTATCCAGGTCATAACTTTTACACTATCTGAATTATACTCTATTCTTACTCACCCCATTACTCTCTGCATCACTTTAATTACTTTGACTACAAATTAAACTCTTGGTTCACACATTCTGTTCTCAGGGCAACTCATCTTACACTCCCAACAAACTGTCACAAACACCTAAAAGCTGATCTCTTGCCACCAATCAAAACACATTGTGGTCAGTGTTAAGAGAACATCTTGACACTCTTTTTTGGCCCAGAAAGAAATTAACATTTACAAGCAACTATAATTTCCCTTCTCCCCTTTGCCTTTCAGGTAAATCTTTCAGATTAGTTCTTTGACTTTACCTTCCTTACAGTCTAAAAATGAGTTTCACATAAGGGCTACTAAAACTATTTTCTTGTTCCCATTTTTGCCACTAATGCTTATAGTACATTTGTACTCATATTAGATGTGCATAAATGCCAGTTAAATAAATATGAAATGAGTTGACAGGAAATAGAAACACTGAAAAAGAAAAATTAATGTTATTAAACATCAGCACTTGAGAGCCACTCATAACAAGAATTCTCAATTGATGACTGGGTTGATGGTATTTTATTATATTTTGTTAACTCATTAATTCATCTTAAAATGCATTATTGTCCCAAAGACTACAATATACCTACCTAATAGGCTCTCATCATTGCAGGTTCCATTAATCAAGGATTTCCCTTCTGGGCATACACAGGTAGCCCCAGAAGGATTAAGTAAACAGAGGAATTCACACGTTAAATCCAAACATGGATTGGGTACTGAATGAAAACAAAATAAAACAAAATATGCATGAATATAATTACTTTAGGCTATGATAATATTTCACTGAAGATTAAATATAGCTACTTTAAATCTTTTTTTATATTTCAAAAGTTATGCTGTCCTTCATATTTCAAGAGAAAGAACTAACCCGACATCAGTGCAAAATGTACTAGTTGCTTTTTGCTATAATGGGTATGGATTTTTTCTGAGTTACCCATACTCTCTTGCTATTTTTTGTTACCAATTACAACCATTTTCAAGGCAGTTGGCTAGTGGAGCAAAGCTAACTAGCCAAATCATTTCTCTTCAGCATGAAGCTTTAACCAAATAAAATTACTTGTCACAAGTATTTGCATAGTTAAAAATCCAAATATTTTCTTCACTTAATAAGAATCAGTATATCAAAAAGTGTTTATTAGTTGAACAGAAGTTAGCAATTTTTTTTCTTTTCATAGGGATGTATTTTTTATCTGATCCTTATCCAGGTGCCTTCTGTATGTATTGCCAAATAGCTACTTGGCATGCATCCTAGATACAGGGACTCCTGCTCAGGCAAAACTGGACCAGATAATTCTGAGGCACCCCTTAGCTCTGAGATTTTTGTAATTCTATGATCCTACATAGAATGTATCTTACCAATCATTAGAATGAAGTGGAAAAGGAGCCTTGGAGGATGGCTGAATGAATGATATGCTTCCTGTTAGAAGCACTAGTCCCATAGATGTTTGGGGAAGATATTTTATGTCTGAAGGCATAATCTTTCGTATCAAAACACAGATCATAATCAATTGGCAAAAAGTGCAACATTAAAAATCACTGACTACCTCATCTCCTACTGGTTGAGAAGCAGCAAACTTTCTAATCTTCACAACAATTCTGTTTTAGGTAAGGGGTGTGTGTGTGTGTGTGTGTGTGTGTGTGTGTGTGTGTGTGTGTGTGTGATTTATTTATTGATTAATTGATTAGGGAATTCCTAATGAGGAAGTTTTCTACCATTGCAGACTAGAAACTACTCTGCAACTTCCAGTTTTAGAGAGTTGCCCTGGTAATAACTTATTTTACTGAAATTAATTTCCTTTGGTTAGTCAATAGATGCTGAATGAATGAATGAATGAAAGCATGAATGAAAAAAACACTTACTAAATAAACACTATATATTAAGCGCCATGTTAAGTACTGGGGATACAAATATAAGCTATCTGTCATTTACATCCTTTGTTTTGAATATGAATTATATTTAACCAAGGCATATATTTTTAAAACTGGGATTTTTGTTGATTCCTTTTGCTAAAATGCTTTGGGACTCTTTTATAAGGCTGCATTCAACATACTAAAAAGACATCATCTGAACTCATTTAAGACTAAAATTGAAGCCCAAGATACATGAGGAGGATAATAAAAGAACACCTAGCTTTTTCAAATGAACTTGAATCTCCAGAGGATAAGGCCTTAATCTCTTTGGTATTATTGAGTGTAAACAAAGAAAAAGAAACATTTATAGATATAATCATGTAATGCCAACAATTTTTGAGTAATTATTGAAAATGGTAGAAGTACTGGAAAATATTTGAATGAATCTTGGATAACCTTTGCCACAACTTACAAAAAGGGGAAAAGTGAATCCTGAAAACTGTACAGCAATTTGCTAACTGTTAGCAAAATTGTAGAACATATTATTAAATCTATTTTGAAGGCATCAATAACTACTGACTCACAATGCATGTTTTCTCATCTTTAGGAAATATATATGAGGTTGATCTATGTAATATATCAAGGGTATGCTTGAAGAAACATTAAAAGAACAGGCAGGCCTTCATGAATGATTTTCTATAGCAGACCACAGGTTTATAATCACAAAAATGCCTCAAATGTCCATAAAATACAAGATTTAGCTGCATTTATTGATTATGTATTATAAACAACCATTTGTTTCAGTACCGTAAAACTTTTAAATGTCCCAAGTCATTATAACAGTTTGGATGAGAGAAGGTAAGATTGACTCTAAGTGAAGAGAAGTGTTAGAAACAATAGATATTGTGGAAATTGAATTAATAAGCTTAATAATTGATTATTTTTGAAGAATGAAGGAGATGAAAGTGTTTAAGATGACTGTAAAGTTGGGATGCAGTATGGAGGTAGTATGTGGGGATAAGTAGCTAGGTCTAGAACTGAATAATGGAAAGAAAGTAGATTCTTCTGCAGATAGGTGACACAGATACTTGGCCTGAAGTCAAAAAGATCTGAATTAAATCCAGCCTCAGAAATTTACTAGCTGTGTGATCCTGGGCAAGTCATTTAATCTCTGTCTTCCTCAGTTTCCTCAACTGTGAAATGAGGACAATAATAGCACCCACTTCCCCTGGTTGTTGTGAGGATAATGTGAGATAATATTTTTAAAGTGCTTTGTACTAATACTTCAGAAAAGAAAGTGGTAACTAGGAAACACCATGGATTTATAATGAACAAGGCATGTAATTGTAAATTCATTTTGGCGGGATAAGGTGACTATGAACTGAATTATTTTTTGATAGGCCAAAATAATAGGGAGTTATAGTAAGTCTCTACTGCATCAAGGAGATTATTATTGCTCTCAAGATTCAATCACGTAGTTTCATGATGTGTTATGGACAATATAGAATATTGTTGGCTAAATAAAAGCATAGCTTTGGGTTTTTTAGACTGTTGAACATCACTGAGTCATCTCGTTCTGGTACAAGATCTCTAGTACTATGCCAAAGTTCCCTAGACTCATTATCTTGCTCAAACGTTTTATCACTTACTCAGATGAAGACAAAAAGAGTAATCTCATCAACTCTGTAGATGGTATAGAGCAAAAGGAACAGTTAATATTTTGAGTGAGAGAATCATAATTCAAAAAGATGTCAATAGGCTGGAACAATGGACCAAAAGTAACAAGCTAGATAAAAAGATAAAATCCTATAAGGTAACATATTATCCAAGAGTCCAAAATTCTATAAAATACCATAAAGTTAAAATAAATTATTTGTAAAAAGTAGGATAGACAAAAACTGGTTTGACTGTAGTTCATGTGAAAAAGGATGGAGCCTTTCAATTTTTTTTTTTTTGCTTAGGAACAAGTGGTATGATACAGCTGCCTTAAAAAAGGAGTCAAACTGCATTCATACAAGCATAATTTCTATAACAAGGAAGGAAAAACCCTCCTATACTCTGTACTCTTTACGTGTGATGCCACATTTTAAGAGGGATAATGATAAAGTAGTATTTACAGACCAGGGAAACCATTATTGCGAAAAATCTGAAAATCATGCCACACAAAGAAAGATAGAAGGAATTGGGGAAAATTACCATAGAGAAATCAAGACTAATATGAGTCATGATAGAAATCTTCATACTCTCTTGACCATCATCTGGGAGAAATAGAGTTATTTTGGGTAGCACCAGAGAACTGCACTCAGATTTACAGAGTAAAATTACAGAGAGACAGATTTTGGCTGTGTATGAGGAAAAAAAACTTTAAAGGGAGAAAGCTAATTTCTAGATTAGTTTGTACGATGAGAAACATAACATACAGAAATAAGGAAGTGATGGTCCTGCTGCATCCTGTGCCAGGAGGCCAATATCTGGAGTACTGTGTTCAGTTCTGATTGCCGTATTTTAGGAAGGGCACTCTTAAACAATGAGTGGAGAAACCAGGATGGTGAAAGGTTTGAATGAATTCCATTCTTGGAAGTTGAAAGACCTGAGAATTTTTAGATGAAAAGATCTGGGAATTTTCAGCCTAGAGAGGAAAAGACTTGGGATGGGGAGACATGAGGAGTATCTTCACATATTTTAAAGTCTGCCATGTGGAAGAGGCATTAAGTTTTTTCTTCGATCCAGAGGGATCAACTAGTAGCAGTGGACAAATACTGCAAAGAGGCAAATTAAGGTTCACCGTAAGTACAGAGTAGAATGGGTTGCTTCAGGAGATAAAGGGTTTCCCCTCATCGAGGTCTTTAAGAAAAGCCAGGACACCAATTTATCAGGTATATTGTATAGAGAATCCCTTTTCAGGTACAGGTTGGACAAGATGACTTCTAAGGTTCTGTCTAATTTTGAAATTCTATAATTCTGTAATAATTGGACATATTCAATAACATAATAGACTCTTTGAAGCACTATACTCCCTGTTACTGGAAATATTCAAGTAGACCCTGGACAAATATTTATCAAGGATGTTGTAGATGTAGAATATAGTTCTGTGCTAAGGAGAAGGTTAGACTTAAATGACCACTAAAATTAAATATTTTATGATATTAAGTTAAAATGAACTAAAATCCAAGAGTCCCCTGACCCATAGCATAGTCTTCTTGGGGGCTCCACACTTTAGGAAGGACATTTGATAAGCTGGAGCATGTTCAAAAGAGAGTGACCAAGGCCACAAGAGGATTCAAAACCATGGCTGTATGAAGATTGTTTGAAGAATCTGGGGATGTTGTCTTTTTTTGGGAAGGGATAAGAACAGATTTAGTGGAATATAATAACTGTTTTAAATAACTGAAAAATTACTGCTAGATAGGAGATATTTTTGTCTCTTCTGCTTGATTTTGATCATTAAACCTAAGAGGACTGAGTAGAAGTTATAAAGAAATATTTTTCAGATCAATATAAGAAAGAAATCGCAAATAACTAGATTGTTTTGAGAAGAGAATCTACTTTCTCAAGCAGTAATGAGCTCCTGCTACCCAAAATCTTTGAGTCAAAGTTGGATGATCACTTGTTGGGAAAATTTACTCAAGGTGGGTTTTGTACTTCAGGTTACAGTGTACCTAGCTGACCTTTTAGGCCCTTTCCAACTTGTAAAATTTTATACAATTTGGTGAACCATCTCTGCCGTATATTATTAAAGACAGGAAAATATTAAAGTAGAATTTTTGGAAATAAGGTTCATATACATGTGTATATATGTGTGTATATACTGTATATGCATATGTACACACACATATACACATACACACATATTTTAACCACCTCCAAAGCTCATATATTTATACTACTTTATATCTATGGATTGGCTTTTATCTCAGGTGAAGTCAAGCAGTGATTTACTCGTACCACAATTTATTTAGATAGTTCAAATACTTTTTCAAAATGGTCAGTAATGAATTGTACTTATTTTTTTGCTATAGACATAAAACAAAACATTATATATTTTTAGAGGCCAATTATTCATCTTTTAAAAATTTATTCATATTAAAGAAATTTTTTATTGCATGTAAGAAAGGTCAAACATTGCAAATTGTCTACATCATAAACAGTGCAATCATGATTTAAATTCTTTTACAGCAGGTATACAGAAGGCCCTAGACTTGGATTGAATGAAAATATTCATTTTCTCCATTACCTCTAGTGAATTTGCTAAGGAAGGCAAAGTCTTCTAGTTTTGCTTATTAGGCATATGGTAAGATTTGCAATTTATAAAATATGGTAGTATTATTTCACAAAAAATTTCACACAGCAATTATATTTGTTTAATCATTTTAAAGTGGGGAAATGGATTCATTTTCCTGTTCTATCTATGATTTAGAATATATCAACATTTTAAAATAAATTGTCTTGTAAAGTTTGGGACAGAGAATTGACATGTTAAATGTAGTTTTACACAAAGCAGAATACTTACAATCTTGCTGTTTATAACGATGAGAGATCAAGGCACCTTTTGTTTTATCAACATTTAAACTTAAGTATTCTACTGAGCCATGGCCAAATTTATGTACTCTGAATACACCAGTTTTAGGTCCTGCTCCATATATGTAATCTTCAAAAATATCAATTCGATGTGGATGCAAAAGTCCTAGCATAAAAAAGGAAAAAAAAAGTTAATGTGGCATTTTAAATTTCTATTAATCAATATTGCTGAATTAGTGAGTAAAACATTTTCTAAAATGCATAAATACCTTACTGCTGGTATTTTAAATCAGGTGATGCTTGCAATCTTAGCCTCAGATTTGATTGGATCAATTTTCCTCCCCTTACCTTCTAGTGCCATTAAGTTTAACCTACTATATCCATTTTAGGACACACAAACTAGTAAACAGGTTTTTAAAGTAACAATTTGAAAAACTAGACATTTTAAAAACATAAGGCTTTGAGAGAACATAACCATTATTACCTTTGTCCTTCTTTAAGGACCATTATATCCACATAATAATTTTCTAGCTATTACGAGTTCAGAAAGTAAGGAAAAGTTCAATGTTCCTCCAAAGGTTAAAATAAAAAACCAGTGTGCTGAAAAACTAAGAACTTGATGTTTTAGATTGTCTTAATAACCTTTAATTAATGACTTTAAACTTAATGATTTTAACTTCATGGCTGATTTAGCCTATTGTCAATTTCATAAAAAAGATTTTGAGTTGGTCCTGTTCCTATGCTGTAGGAGATTTTAATCTAACTGAGATAGGCAGGAAAAAGTACAACTGATATATGTATATATACATATATATTTACACAGATGGATGTACATATACATATGCATATTTGCATGTATGCCATATTGGTGTGAACATAGACCAAGTCCAGTGTTAGAAGCACTATATAACTTGTTTGGAGTGGGATTATAGGCTGCATTCACATTTCATTAAGTCAAATTTTGAGGGGGAAAAAATCAATATGGTATGTGTGTTACCTTTGTGTTTTGTCTTCAGTTAATGTTTTATTTTGCTCAATGGCCCTGAGTAGGGGGCAAAAATCATTATCTCTGTAACAAACCAAACAAGGAGATATATATGACATGGAAAACAGAAATATATGTGTGCACACTAAAGCTTAATAGATAGCATTGACTGCCCCATGTCACATTTTTTATCTTAGAAGATATGTCTGAAAAAGTAATTTAATTCACCTAACATTTATTTGATTTTTATAACTACTAACCAAATGGCAATCTTGATCTTTTCTGAAATTTTATGCAATTTTAAAGGTATCATTTAATTATATACTGTTTTGTCTTTTTAAAAAATAATAGCTGAAATGTAAGCTTATAATAAACAATATTACTCTGCTGCAGAGTTGGGAATTTTTTTCTCCCTTTCAGTCAAAGAAAATATTAAATAAAGATAAAATTTAGGGGAAAAATTTAATTTTTCCTCTTAAAATATTTATTATTCAAATCAACCGTTTAAAATTATTCACAGTGGTTCATGTTGAAATTTGTCTTAAAAAGCCCACAACAAATATTAGAATACATCCTTCACTTTCATATTACAAACAGTTAGGGAGCAGGGGAAAGTTAGATAGAGACCAAGGATACAGACAAGAAGGGAAGGAGGGGTAAGGGAAGAGAGGAAGGGAAAGGAAGAGGTGGGGCAGATGGTGAAGGCAAAGGAGAAGAGGACGGAGCTGAGGAAGGAGAAAGAAGAGGGAAGGGAGAACAAACAAAAGGAAGGGGAAAGGGAGGGAGGAAGTTGAAGGAGGAACAAGAGAAAGAGTGAAGGGACAGACCTAATAATGACCAATACTAGGCTTTGAAAATAACAACTGGCTGATTTACCACTCTTTTCTATTCTTAAATGATTGAAATTCTGAAACCTTGAGGGGCTCTATTCTAAACAGAAAAAGCCACAGAAAATCAGCATTTAATTGTTTTCTGTAATTTAGCATTATCTAACAGAAGAGTTTCACTAGATAAAGCCATCCTCTTTTGTTTGTCTTATCTAGGGCAGGAAAAACAATAAACTTCAGTTTCATTGCTCTAGAGTTGGAAGGTAACTTATAGGTCATCTAGTCTACCCTCTCAATTTATAGGTGAAAAAACGAAAGCCCAGAAATTTGTATAGCAATTTGTGCAAGGTTCCAGTAAGCCAGAATTCAAACCAGAACCTCTGAATCCAAAGCTAACACTCCTTCCACTTACCCAGGCTGCAAGATTGTGGGTATATTGCTTTTGAAGAATTTAGGTCCATACAAGTTCTTATGAACTAGGATTCTGTCTAATTTGGTTTCAAAACACAAATAATGGAAACATTCTACAAACCTTGTTTGCTGCTCACAGAAACTACTGAATCCGAGCCATCAAAAAGAACACTGCCAATGACAGATAGCTCAAAGTCAGCCCAATATATGCGTTGACTGAACTGATCAACAGCCAGCCCTGCAAAATAAACATACAAGAACAAATGAAGAAATGTATCTGAAATAATTTTAGAAAGTAGTGCTCTTTCCCACCCTGCCTCCCAAACATCCATTTCTAACTATGAATGACAGTATTCCCTTAGGCATCATAGAATTAGATTTTCCATCTGTCTCCTTGTACAGTGGAATTTAGAAAGCTTTGATTCATTCAATGCTTCACACATAGGCACACATTTTAAATATTTATCCCTTTGCCTGACTAGCAGTAGCCAACAAACTAGCGCAAGACTGATAAAATGGTCATCTCTAGAATATCAATTTTCCTTCATATCTACTTATTACTTATGACTTCATTTTTACCATCTTGGTGATGATAAAGGAACTATAATGTTTCTATTTTATCTGTAAAATAAATATCAGAACCTATTATACAACTTATTACAGAAATATAGGGAGGATTTATGATTTTGTTGGTGAGGGGAGCTGTTGATATGAGAATTTCCTGAGGTATATAGCGGTTAGGTGAATTGCCCTGATTCACACAACTTAGAAGTCTCACAGGTGGGATATGAACTCTGGCCTTTCTGGCTCTATCATTCATGATAGAAAATAATAGCTTTTGAATTGGTTCCCTTTTGGATATCATTAATCAGCATCTAATTGCCCCAAATCACACTGAAAAGGCCTAGTGTCATCCACAAAGTACAGATCTCCAAGAGTAGTTTTATAGTGGTACTCAAGTGTACATTTTGTGGTTTAATACCAAAGAACAGACATATCATACTGAAGAGAGTCCATATCAAGAACAAGCTGAACAGCCAAGTGGTCAGTGAAGGTCCTTGTTCAACTGCAATCATCAACTTGTTGAAATTAGCTTTTAAAAAACTCAAAAACTTTTAGTGGCTCTCAATGGCAGTATCCCCAATGGTACACAAACTTCTCTGTCTGCCATTTAAATCCTTTACAACTTGACTCAAGCCTGCCTTGTGAGGTTGATTACTCAGTGAAACTGCTCGTCTTGCTACTTCTCACCCATTCCATGTCCTCTACTTTTACGCCTTGGCAGAGGCTGCTTCTCATGCCTGGAGTACAGTCCCCTCTCAGCTTCCTCTCTCAGACTCTCTAATCTCAGTCAAAGGTGAGCGTAAGCATCACCTCCTGTGCAAGGACTTTATGTTCCACAGTTGTCTATGACCCTGTGGAATTAGTTTTTATTTGTTTCATATGCATCATTTATTTATTTATTTATTTATTTATTCATTCATTCATTCATTCATTCATTCATTCATTCATTCATTCATTTATTTATTTATTTATATGTGTAGTTCCTATTTCCTCTGAAAGATGGTAAGCTCCTTGAGGGTAGGGACTGTTTCCTTTTTTTTTGTTTTTGAATTTCTAGCATTTAATGCAGCACCTGGCTCATAGAAGATGCTTAATAAATGCTTACTGATTGACTGATTTTATTTGAAATAGGCATCATATTTGCATTATAGCTTGTCATGCTAGTTAGTGACTGATACCTTGATGGAATTGTTAAAAGTGTATGTGAATTTCACACTCCTGAATTTTATAATAGGGACCTAATCTCAAATATCTCCACAAAATGTCAATCATAGTTGAGAAATAGAATTGCATTTAAGCTACTGATTACCTACCTAGCTTTTATGGTAGATGTGACAATAATTTCCCAATTCATTTTTCTATTCATCCTTTCCTTTCATGGGTGTTATTAGCCTTTAGCTATGATACACAACTACTTTGAATATATTAGACAGTGAAGGCCACCAAACATGGCAACTAACCAACAGAAACATTTGGTATACAGTCATAATTTGTCTACTCAACAAAGGCACTATGCTAATAGGTATTCCTTAGTTTCTTTCAATTGTGTCTCCACATACAAGTTTTCTCCTACAAGAGAATACAAGCCTGTTGAGAGTAGGGCTCATTTTACTTTTGTCTTTGGATCTTTAGCATCTAGCATGCATAGTGTCTGGCACATGGATGTGTTCTTATTAAAAGCTTTTTGATTGATTATAGGGAAGGCCCCTGGTTCTTCAATTGCACTGAAAATTATAGTAGAAAAAATTGTAATTGAATCCTTTTCTCAGTATGCAGAAAGAGTTAAAAATAGCCAATATAAATCATTTCTTTTTCTAAGAATCTAGTATGACATTCAGATATACTGCCTAACCAGCCTCATAATAATAATTTGATAGGTAAACCAACTGGTTTATGTTTTATTGGTAATTGTTTAGTGATTAATTGCCACTTAGAGACATATTCAAAGTGCCTTGAAGCTAAAACATGTGAATCAGAAAATGACACATTTCCTATGATTTTTATTATATTTAAGATCAGTTGTATAAGAATGGTTGAAAGTATTTTTCTTTCTAGTGAGAAATATGGAGGTCAGGGGACACAACAAAATACTATCTTAAAAAGGCTTTTTCTTTCCTTTAGAAAGAGTAAATTTACTGGTCAAAGAAGAGGTAGGGAGGGCAGCTAGGTGGCGCAGTCAGTAGAGCACTGGCCCTGGAGTCAGGAGGACCTGAGTTCAAATCCGGCCTCAGACACTTGACACAAGTACTAGCTGTGCGACCTTGGGCAAGTCACTTAACCCCAATTGCCCTGCCAAAAAGCAAAAAAAAAAAAAAAAAAAAAAAAAAAAAAAAAAAAGAAGAGGTAGGGAATCTGTTTTCTATACAGTTTAAATAGATGTATCATTTTATCAGCTTCAACAACAGAAAATAAGTTTTCAAGTGACATATATTATAATTTGACTAAAGTAGTCAAGAAATAGTCATTCATATCAACTTAGGTTATATACTGTATGACTGAATGGAACTACAACCAGTTAAAAAAAAACGCTTCTGTAACAAAGCTTTTAGATAGATGGCATTTATATTCCAAGAAAGCCACAAATCGATGACTTTGATTTTTCCTTAAGCCTTTTAATAAAAAAGATAGTCTTTTAAATTAAAAAGTTAATAAAGGAATCAACTAGGTTTTCCTGTTAGAGAGATGATAGTTAAGTTTGTGTGACGGGGAAACATCACTATTATGAACCTTTTATCTTTAAAATGAAATATCACATTTCCTTTTGTCTTTAATAAAAGTCCAATAATAGTAGAAGAGAAAGTGTTCAATCCTCACTAGTACTCATTCTTATCAGGCCTTGGAAGGATGAACATTTGCAACCAATTCAGGAAGAAGATAGAAGATTTAAAATTACATTTCATACTTGTTCTAATTGAGCACAATGAAATAATCCTTTGGAAGAAATATAGAAACTATAGCTCATTCAATTTTACTATTTCATATTACTAATAATAATTTTATAGCTATTTTTAAAAATCTTATGATGCCACCATCATTAGTTCATTTCAGTCACTTCTGTATCACTTTTGGCAGACTCTGCAATTTTCCATGATGCTTATTTTATTTTTCTTCTCCCCTTTCAATTTAAATTCCATCTCCCAACTTCCAAAAAAAGCAAAAGCAAATGTAATTAATAAAGCAAAATTTTCTGAGAAATCATTATAGGATTCAAGGGAGAATTCTTAGAGAATAGTAGAATTGCAAAAAGATGACTTAGATTCAATGACAAGGGAGGATGTAGTATGGGTGGAAAGAGCAGTGTACTTGATGCAAGACAACCTGGTGTCTGATGCTGCCATTTATGAGCTCTTTGACACTGGACATATCATTTCACCTCTCTGGGCCTCAGTTTTCCAATCTGTAATTTGAGGTTGTTGGACCAAATAATCTCCAAGTTCCTTTCCAACCTAAATAAATCTGATTATGTTAAAAAAAGTCATGGTAGCAGTAGCCCAGAAAGCTATACCAATCTTTTCATAAATTATGAGACAGAAGGAGCCTAAAAGAAATTTGAAAAAAAAGAACATGCTTTCCTATAATATGCCCACCCTCATGGTTATTACTGCTGATGCTTTTAAGAAATTGGAATCCTCCAATCCCTTTTTTTGGGGGGGGGAGGGAAGATGTGAGGGCCTTTCCCCCAATGTTTTATAAGCCTCTCCTATAGTGCCTAATATGTTAATTGAATGAATTCATGAATAAATAAACAAAACATTCTTTAAAGTTTAATCTATGATAGTCCATCAATGACCTTTTGCTTACCAAGAACAAAAGGGCTGAGGGAAAGCAATCAAGCCTGGGAACTGGATTGTTGCCAGATTCATTCTGCATTCATTCAGAAGCTGCCACCACAAATTAGATGGGTCAGAGGAGGAAACATAAACAACCTAGGGGATATTGAGGGAGGCGGTATTTGGGGATTTGGATCATACTGATGCTGTTCAGTAAATAAACATTTCTTAAGTATATTAAGACCACTGTGCTAGGTGTTAGGAGAGGTAAAAAGGTGAAATAAGACACAAGCCTTACCTGCATAGGAGGCAAAATTAAAAGATAACTATTAATCAAAGCATTACATGGCAAATACATTCAAGAGAGTTTTTGCGAGTTCTGTGGGGGAAAATTATTATGATGGGGGTGAAGAGGTAGAACAAGGAAAGAATTCTGGAGGAAGTGAAATTCCAGTTGTGTCAAGTAGCAACTCAATTACTAATAAGGGACAAGTCAAGTTAACAAGCATTGAAGTGCCAACTAGGTGTCAGGTGCATTGTTCTAAAGTGCTGAGGATACAACTAAAGGCAAAAATAACCCTTGCCCTGAAGGAACTCATAATGTAGTATGGGCAACAACCTGCTAACAAATATGTAATAGCAAGATATAAGCAGGAGAAATTGGCCACTGTCTCAGAGGGAAGGCATCAGCATTAAGAGGACCAGGAAAGACTTCTTATAGATGGCAGCATCTTAGATACGATTTGAAGGCAAAGAATGACATTCTAAGCATAGTGGATGGCATGAGCAGATTCAGATAGAAAAATTCAGAGCATATTTGGAAGCAGAGAGTTGTCTTTTTTGGTTAGAGAAAAGGGTCCATGAAGGGGAGAAATGTGAAATAAAGATAGAAAGGCTGGGTGGCATCAGATTGCAAAAAGCTTTGAATGACAAGCAAATGAGTTGATATTTCATCCAGGAATAGTTTAAGATTAAGGGGGTAAGGCATTTTTAAGGTAAAAGCTATTGATATTTGACAGTAACTGACCACAGGAGCAACCTGAGTATGGAGGCAAATGAACTTAGAGTAGAGAAAATGAAAAAAGGAAACAGAGAGAGGCCAAGGGACGAAAGGCAATGAGAAGGGTGGAGAGGAGGTTTAGTTGTGAGCCAGTGTAGAGACCTGCAAGGCCCTGCTCCTTCAATCAAATAGCCAGGGTACTATGGAGGACAAACCTCAAGAAGGCTGGACACCTCTTCGTTCCTCCCTTACTCAGAACCCTGATGCCTAGAGCCCACAGGAAAGAAGTGATTCTCAATCGAGGAGCCAATCACATATGAATTTATCATAAAAGAAATCAGTTCAATTTCATGGATTTTTCTAGTGATACTCAGCAGCACTGGAGGAATTCATTGTGGAGTCACACACTACAAAACATCAAGGTTGTAAATACTAACTTGAATTCAAGGAAGGATTAATACAGCAGTGCTTCATCTCTGTGAAGGGGCCTTGCCACAGCAAGAGATTCACAAGTCTGGTTATTGGTTTTCATCACTGAAAGTGGAAAATGCCCAGAATCCTCACCCTTCTCCAGAATCCTCACCCTTATTCCAGTAATTCCTCCACCTTTTTGTTCCACCTCTATTCACCCACAATTGCCTTGTGAATTTCTCTGTGCCCTTTGAAACTCTTACTGTATTGTTCCATTCACCCAAGTTCCCAACTTGGCATTCATCCTTAACTCTTCCCTCTTCTTCACTCTCCATATGCAATTAGTTGTCAATTAACTCCACATCTCTTGTATCCATCCCTTTCTCTCCATTCACAGTTCAGGCTCTCTAATTACATTTCACCAGGACTGTGGCAATAATCGGTTTGCCTGTCTCAATTTTCTTCTCTCTTTAGTTCATAATCTACATAGCTGCCAAAGCAATGTTCCTAAAGTGCAGCATCAATCAAATGACTTCCCTACTTGAAAAACAAACCACACAAATGAGCCCAAAATGAAAACAAAAACCTTCAGGAGCTCCATATTGAATCTATGATCAAGCACAAACTCATTTATCTGAAAAGACCACTGCATTCTGGGTCTTGGTTATCTTTTTAGGTATATTTCCATTACCCCCTTCCTATTTTAGTAAAATTGATCCACTCATTCTACTCTCTTCTTAGTAATCCCATATATAAAATATATTCCCTTCTCAGCCCTGCCTAATAGAAGCCATAGCTTTTCTTCTTCAGAGCTAACAAATAAATAATACTTTTCCCCTGAGGCTTTTCCTAATCCCTCCACATATTTCTCTTGCCACAAAATTATTTCATATACATACATACATACATACATACACACATACATGTATATGTACATATGTATGCTTATATATATTTACATGTAGGTATATTTATATTTACTTATAAGTATACATGTTTATACTGACAGAATGTAAACTCCCTGAGAGTAAGGACTCTCTCTTCTTTTTTTGTACTATCAGTGTCTAGCATAGTGTCTAGCATACAAAAGGCACTTAATAAATGCTCATTGAGCTAAAAACTCCCTTACACCACTGAATTTTTCAGCCATTATTCCTCCCACCCTCCTTACTTTAATAGAAGCCTATCTCTCCTTCCAAGTCATATTATCCTTTTCAACCCTCACCCCTAGTGGCTAATCCAATAGAGAGGTCAAAATTACTGGGACACATGCTTGCTAATTATTTTTGAATTTGCACCATCCCTCTTCCACAATTTCCCAATGACCTTTTGTCTTCAGAGGGGTTTTTAATCCATTTCTACCAGCCCTTCCATTCTTGCTATCATCTACTGACCTTCAGATTATTCCCACGACTTTTTCAACTACTTCATCATTTGACTCATGGTTTTCCCTCTCTCTAAGACATCTTTTGCAATCATCTTGAAGAAGCTGTTATTCTTGATGATGATGATACTTCCAGAAACCTAGTCATTCCTTCCTCAACTTTTAACAACTTCTTTCTCCCCTGTACTTTATCAAAATCCAGACATGGCTACACTTCAGCCCTTGCTACTTATTTCAGAGCCAGAATTTGGAAACTGCATTCTCCATCTGAAACCTTTTATCCTTCTGTCATTCTTACCCTCACTAAACCTACTCTTGACTTCTGTACTGGACCTTTAGTTCCTTGACCCAGGCCTATTCTCCCAGTCTACCTCCTTCACTATGCCTTCACTTGCTTCCATATCTAGCTTTGACACCATGGTCTCTTACTAGTCATTGCATTAGAATCCCTTGACAGCTAGGTGGCACAGTAGATAAGAGTGCTGGGCCTGGAGTCAGTCAACTAATTAATCAATAAACATTTGTTAAGTGCCTACTGTATGTCAGGCACTGGGCTAAGAACTGAGGATACAAAAAAAGTCAAAAGACACTCAGTACCCTCAAGTATCATACAATCCAATGAGGGAGATGACACATAAACAGATGTATACTCTAGAAGCTATATATAGAAAAATTGGAAATAATTAGCAGAGGGAAGGTATCAGAATTAAGAGGGGTGGAAAGAGGCTTCAGAAAGAAGATAGAATTTTAGTTGAGACTTAAAGGAAGCCAGAGAATTCAAGGGACAGCATTCTAGGCATGGGGGATAGCCAGAGAAAATGCCCAGATGTAAGAGATGGAGTGTCTTATTTGTGGAACAGCCAGAACAAGGTCTGCCACTGGATTAAAGAGCACATGTTGGGGAATAAAGTATAAAAACACTGGAAATGTTGGAGGGAGCCCTAGCTCCTTGTGAAGGGCTTTGAATGCCAAACAGAACATTTTGTATTTTATGCTGAAGGCAATAGGGAGCCACTGGAGTTTATTGAGTAGGAGGATGTTATGATTGTACCTGTGCTTTAGGAAAATCAATTTAGAGGATAAATGGAGGATGAATTGGAGTTGGAAGAAAGATGAGACAAGCAGGCCCACCAACAAACTATTGAATTATTCAACTATGAGGTGATGAGGCCATGAGAGTGGTGGCGGTACCAAGGAGAGAAGGGGACATATTTAAGAGATGTTGCAAAGGTGAAATCGACAAGCCTTGGCAACACCTTAGATACCATGGATAAGAGATAATGAGGAATCCAGGACGACTCCTAGGTTGTGAGCATGAGAGACTGAGAGGCTGGCATAGCCTTCTACAATAACAGTGAATATAGGGGAAAGGGGGGATTCATAGGGAAAGGTAATGGATTCTGTTTTGGACATATTGAGTTTAAGATGCCTACTGGACATCCAGTTTGAGATGTCTGAAAAGCAGTTGGAGATGTGAGATTGGAGGTTAGCAGAGACATTAGGGCATGAAGGGTATATTTGAGAGTCATCAGCACAGAGATGGTAATTAAATCCATGGGAGCTTAGGAGATCACAAGTGAAGTAGTATAGGGGGAGAAGAAGGCCCAAGACAGAACACTAAGAGGCATTTATGGTTTGAGGGCATGATCTGGAGGAGGATTCAACAAAGAAGATGCAGAAGGAGTGGTCAAATAGGTAAGAGGAGAACCAGAAGAGAATAGTGTCCCAATAACCTAAAGAGAAGAGAGTATCAAGGAAGTATCAATGGAAGTTGCTTGGTCTTTCCCCCAGAAACCTTTCCTCAGGGGACTTGCTGCCCCCAGCAGGAGATGGAAGGCACAAGGCTCCAGCAAAAAGTTAGGTCTCTTTTCAGCTGAGGAGGAAGTAGCAGCAGGAAGTGGTAGACTCCTTGCACAGACAGAAGATACCTGATCTTGCCCTTTGAAGTCTTTCATGCTGTGCCAGTCAGGAGTTGGGAGGCTGAAGGTGCTAGTATGCATCTGGTTAGAGTCAAGAATTAATAAAGGAAATGCTGGGGTTAGGGCAGAGATAGTCTTTCCTTGGGGGCCATTATTATAAACTAGCACAATGTATGACATTTTACTAATGCTTATTTTTCTTTTACAATGTAAAATATTTAATAATCATGTAATTCATTTAAAAAACCATTAATTATGTGTTATGTTGGTCAGTTAATAAGCATTATTAAGTCTTTATTATATGCCTGACACAGTGATAACCTCTGGGTTACTAAGAAAGGCAAAAATGTGGTCTCTGACCCCAAAGACTTCAAATTCTATGTATTGGACACAGTGCTAGGGGCTGGTGTTACAAACACAATGAAAACATTTCCTGCTTTTATGGAGCTTATATTCTATATTCTACAACTTGATTAAACATCACAATGTAGATGAGAAGACCTGGTTTTATACACTAGCGAATAACTAAAATAATAACTCAAAATTATTTGATAACCAAACATGAAAATACAGTGCTTAAGACTGTTGGTAATTGCTAGCCTCTTCTCCTGCAGGGGAAAAATATGGCCAGCAGAATTAGAATCTAACCTCCAACATGGTGGTAAGTCTATCTCACCCTTTAGAAGATGCCAAAAATCTATCATACCTGTAGGTCTCTGTAAATTCTTCTGGACCAAAATCCTTCTTAGAGTACCATCCATGGCTGCTTCTTCAATATGAGAGTGGTCCCCAACAACAGTCCAGTACATCATCCTGAAGACAGCAGACAAAAGAGGTGAGCCCTCTGTGGTCCTGTGTGGTGTTAATGCTGCTTGTCAGTGACATTTCTCAGTGGACTAAACTGTGTCTTATGATTTGATGTCCGATAATCAATTGGGAAAATTACCTTACAAGCTCAGATTGAAAATATTTCTGCTTTTCTCGGCATCTATCTTCATGTAATGATTTCTTATCATGAACTCATTCTGTTTACACCCCCTTAGAATATTTGGCCTATTTTGAAGTGTACATCAAAATGATTTATTATTTCCAGAAAGGGAATTAATTATTTTTTCCAACAGAAGTGATTTCCTCTTGTAGGAGGAAAGGTGCTACATAAATCTGATAAATAAATAAATATCAAGGGTTGAGTCTATAATTTAGAGTCTGATGATACAATTTGGGGCTTACAAAAAATCTTTATTACTCTTCCTAATACCTCCCCTTTCAGTCACTGGGCTAAGTATTTACATTTCTACTTATAGTTTAGGAAGAAAAAAAGGGACACTTAAGCCAATCAATTGAAATCCTTACTAGAGTCTCTTGTAAAATATTTCGTGAAGATGAAGTTGAAACTCAATTAAAATAAGATTTGGGAATGATCTTTGACTTTTTTTCATCCATGCTGTGTTCATCTTTCATTATCAGAGGCAGCAGAGTCATAAACTCTCTTGAAATGGAATAGTTAACATCTCTAAAATTCAATTATACATTAATAACAATTGTTTATTTAGCATATTTGTTTCATTGTTTTATTTTTTTAAAAATTAAGTCATTGCTTGACCCAGTTTTGGGAATCTTTGAGACATCAATTATAGTTTGAGGTATAAATTAACATGACAATGACTCCCATATAGCAATGAATGACTCACAGAAATTTGAAACTTAAAAAAAATTGCATTGAATACTTTTTCCATTTTTTCTAAAATAAGGAACTTTTTAGAATAAGTTTAAAAGCCATTTATTTTTAAGTGGTAACTGAAAAAATTTAAATAATAAATTATTTGACTTACCCTCTCTTAGGATTGACAGCAATGGCATAGGGTTCTCCAGCCATATTTGTAAGGAGCCGTGTACAATTGGGACCATTTAGTTGCCCCACATTTACTGAGTATCTTAAACTTGTCCAGTGAGTGGTGTAATAACTAAACCAATGCATTCTCGAGTGATCTGTCCAGTAAATATTGCCAGCAATCCAATCAACAGCAATGTCCCTGGGTCTTTTGAATTCAGGACACTAGAAAGAAAATAGTTTGAGAAAATAAAAATTGGACAAGAAGAGTTGCCAATTTATCTGCCTGGATTCACTGAACAAAATCATTGAGGGAATCCAACCCCAAAATATTTCTTGTGTTGTGTCATTGACATAACTTAAAGAGAAGAAGTAGCCTCTCCAAAATTTGCAATCTAAGTAATACCATGAATTTGTCCAACTTTTTTTAAGTTCAGTTTCTTTCTACAGCTTTTCTTGCTTTCATTACCCTATGTAACCCCAAATTCCTAGAGTTTATTTTTTATTATTCTCTGCTTTAAAAAAAAAACAAAAAAACTAAACATGTATAGAGAGAAATGAGAATGGTGTGTGTGTGTGTTTGTGTGTGTATCTTTTTTTTTCAATTGGCCATTTAAGTTTAATAGTAAAAGACTGCTTAGTAATTACAATGCATCACAAAAACCTCCAGACGAAAGCATTATTTTTGTGGACCATTTGTTTTGTGGCAGTTTGAAGTTATTAGTTCTTAAATTCAGTTATTTTAAAAGGGAAGCAACTTGACCAAAACTCTGTCCCAGAATTTTGAGACATTAAAACAGTTTAATGCAAAAAACCCCCAACAACAACCAAATAACGTTTGTTCATGGGTTTGAGTATCACTTTTATTTTTCTAAATCATCATTTATTTATTTATTTAATATTTTTAGTTTTGAGCATTAATTTTCATAAGAGTTTGAATTACAACTTTTCTTCCCATTTCTACACTCTCCCCAACTCCAAGATGGCGTATATTCTGATTGCCCCATTCCCCAGTCCGCCTTCCCTTCTGTCACCCCACTCTGCCCCATCCCCTTTTCTCTTACTTTCTTGTAGGGCAAGATAGATGTTTATGCCCTATTGCCTTTAAATCTTATTTCCTAGTTGCATGCAAAAACTTTTTTTTTGAGCATCTTCCTTTAAAACTTTGAATTCCAAATTCTCTCCGTCTTCCCTCCCCACCAACCATCCCTAAGAAGGCAAGCAATTCAACATAGGCCACATGGGTATCATTATGCAAAACCCCTTCCACAATACTCATGGTGTGAAAGACTAAGTATATTTTGCTCCTTCCTATCCTATCCCATCTTTATTCAATTTTCTCCCTTGACCCTGTCCCTTTTCAAAAGTGTTTGCTTTTTGTAACCTCTTCCCCCATCTGCCCTCCCTTCTATCATCCCCCCTTTTTTTATCTTCTTCCTCCTTCTTTCCTGTGGGGTAAGATACCCAGTTGAGTGTGTATGTTATTCCCTCCTCAGGTCAAATCCAATGAGAGCAAGATTCACTCATTCCCTGTCACCTGCCCTCTCTTGCCTCCCAACAGAACTGCTTTTTCTTGCCACTTTTATGTGAGATAATTTACCCCATTCTATCTCTCCCTTTCTCCCTCTCTCAAAATATTCCTCTCTCATCCCTTAATTCGATTTTATTTTTTTAGATATCATCCCTTCATATTCAACTCACCCTGTGCCCTCTGTCTATATATATATATATATATATATATATATATATATATATATATATGTGTGTGTGTGTGTGTGTGTGTGTGTGTGTGTGTGTGTGTGTATGTGTGTATGTATATTCCCTTCAGCTACCCTAATACTGAGGTCTCATGAATTATACACATCATCTTTCCATGTAGGAATGTAAACAAAACAGTTCAACTTTAGTAAGTCCCTTGTGATTTCTCTTTCTTGTTTACCTTTCCATGCTTCTCTTGATTCTTGTGTGTGAAAGTCAAATTTTCTATTCAGCTCTGGTCTTTACACTGAGAAAGCTTGAAAGTCCTCTATTTTATTGAAAACCCATATTTTGCCTTGGAGCATGATACTCAGTTTTGCTGGGTAAGTGATTCTTGGTTTTAACCCAACTCCATTGACCTCCAGAATATCATACTCCAAGCCCTTCAGTCCCTTAATGTAGAAGCTGCTAGATCTTGTGTTATTCTGATTGTGTTTCCACAATACTCAAATTGTTTCTTTCTGGTTGCTTGCAGTATTTTCTTCTTGATCTGGGAGCTCTGGAATTTGGTGACAATATTCCTAGGAGTTTTCTTTTTGGGATCTTTTCAAGGAGGCAATCCGTGGAGTCTTTCAATTTCTGTTTACCCTCTGGCTCTAGAATATCAGGGCAGTTCTCCTTGATAATTTCTTGAAAGATGATATCTAGGCTCTTTCTTTGATCATGGCTTTCAGTTAGTCCAATAATTTTTAAATTACCTCTCCTGGGTCTATTTTCCAGGTCATTAGTTTTTCAATGAGATATTTCACATTGTCTTCCATTTTTTCATTCCTTTGGTTCTGTTTTATATCTTGATTTCTCATAAAGTCACTAGCTTCCATTTGCTCCAATCTAATTTTTAAGGTAGTATTTTCTTCAGTGGTCTTTTGGACCTCCTTTTCCATTTGGGTAATTCTGCCTTTCAAGGCATTCTTCTCCTCATTGGCTTTTTGGAACTCTTTTGCCATTTGAGTTAGTCTATTTTTTAAGGTGTTGTTTTCTTCAGTATTTTTTGGGGTCTCCTTTAGCAAGTCATTGACTTGTTTTTCATGGTTTTTCTCATATATTTCTCATTTCTCTTCCCAATTTTTCCCTCTAGTTCTCTAACTTGCTTTTCCAAATCCTTTTTGAGCTCTTCTGTGGCCTGAGATCAGTTCATGTTTTTCTTGGAGGTGTTTGATGTAGGCTCTTAGACTTTGTTGACTTCTTCTGGCTGTATGTTTTGGTATTCTTTGTCACCAAAGAAAGATTCCAAAGTCTGAGTCTGAATCTGAGTCCATTTTCCCTGCCTGGCCACGTTCCCAGCCAACTACTTAACCCTTGAGTTTTTCGTTGTGGTATGACTGCTTGTAGAGTACAGCGTACTTTGTTCCAAGCTTGAGGGGATGCGCTGCTGTTTTCAGAGCTATTTCTATACAGCCAGTTCTGCCACACCAGTGCTCCTCCTCCCCCAAAAACCTCCAACCTGGACCTGACTCGGATCTTAAGCAGGCTCTGCACTCCTGCTCTGATCCACCACTTAATTCCTCCCACCAGGTGGGCCTGGGGCCAGAGGCAACTGCAACTGTAATCCTCAGAGCTCCACCACCTCTGCTGCCCCTGGTGTGGTGGCCAAACCATGAACTCCTTTCACTCTGTCCCCTGTGGTTTTTCCCACTAACCTCTGTTGTCTTTGGTGTTTTGGGGTTGAGAAGTCTGGTAACTGCCACAGCTCACTGATTCAGGGTGCTAGGGCCTGTACCGCCCAGCTCCCGATCTGGTTGGTCCAGGCGTAGCCCAGGCTGGGCTCTGCTCTGCTCCGCTCCCAGCTCTGTGTTTGATAGACCTTACCCAGTGACCACCCAGGCTGTCCTGGGCTGGAGCCCTGCTTCCCTCTGCTATTTCCTGGGTTCTGCAGTTCTAGAGTTTGTTCAGAGTCATTTTTTATTGGTGTTTGGAAGTTCCTGGGGGAGAGCCCTAGGCCAATCCCTGCTTTCCAGCCACCATCTTCACTCCACCCCTTGATTATAGCTTTTTTTGTGTGTGTGTTTGTTATCTTTAATGTTTTTTATAGCCTTGGAGTATTTAATACTGTTTTGAATTCTTCTGGGTGAGGCAAATAATGAGAATAAAAGAGACAATGAGGGAGCGAGAGCAGAGACAAGGAGAAGAAAATTTAGACTCTGTAGACTCCATGCAAGAAATTTTCTAATTTTTCACTTATCTATCAGAAAGGTCAACCAGGTTATACAAGTGTATATGTATATGTAAGCAGATACAACTATCTATCTATCTCTCTATCTGTCACTACCTATCTATATATATGTGCATGCTTATTTACCTAAAACAATAAAGAATTATGGAAAGCCAGAAAAGAGTACTTGTCTGAAAGAAGTCACATAAACAAATAAACAACTGTATGGGAAAGGTCTAGTCAGTCTCTTTCTGCTATGCATGGATGGCCAATATTCTTCTAGGGAGATCAAGTATCCTGACCTGAGTAGCACACCCAGCTGAGCCATATAGGCAGGGTAATTAGGGTTTTTCTGAGGCAGTTCATATGGTAGGGGAGGGGGATCTTTGCTTCCTCTTGGAGGCTGTTTGGAGACAGTCGTTTTCACAATACATGGTCTTCTACCAGACAGTGCTATGTATCATGACCTTGTTTCTTTACTCAGCCCCATTCCTGGAGGATTGTTACCAGGGTGCCCATCTCCTAGAGGTCTATTTTTGTGTTCCCTAACCTTTATGTGAGCATGAATGAGTCTTAGGGTTAGGGGTTTCCTCCTCTCTCAGTGCAACTTGTATTTTTACTCTCCTCTTTATAACCACCCTCCTCATTTTCCTTGTAGCTCTATTACCATTCCATCTCCCCTTCTCACAGGTGAAAGAATTTCTAGTTATGGCTCTAACACACAACTTTTCAGAGATATGAAGATATGGGAAGGCTGGGGACTTAATGAGGAGGAAATGAATTACTTGTGTGAAATTTGGGATAACTGAATGATCATTAGCAGTTGATTTGACTTGAAAAAAGCAAAAAAAAAAAGGAACTATGGAAAAACGTTCCTGTAAAACGAAGAAATCCAGAGGTCAAATTGGGAATTCCAGAAGTTTCCTGTTACTCAGTGTCATTTGAGATGAGAATTGGTTCTTGAGAAACTTCTATTAAAGGAAATATGGACTAAGTAAAGCAAGCATACATCAGGTAGTCAGATTCATCAGGTTGTGTATACCATCCTTTCAAATGACTTATTTGAAAAACATCCTATAATTTTTGCAGTATCTTGTTTTTCTCTAGTCTAAACATGTGTGCTATCCATCTACCTAGCATCATTTCAGGGTTAACTAAAAGATGAATGTTGAGCACTCTGCAATACAAAGTGCTCTAGAAATGTCAAATAAATAATGATCAGAGATGGGAAGTACATAGGGATTTGACCCAACCAAACCACAAAATCATTTGCAATCGTTTTGGTATCCCTTAAATTGACTGAATTTTTTTCCCTTAGGTTGACAGCATTTATGTAACAGTTACAAATAAATAAATCACCAAGGAGCTGAATGCATGCCAATGTGAATCATAAATTTATATATGTGAGATAAAACTTTCTTTTTGCTGTTGAGGTCCTATTTGTCATTTTCGTAGACTGATAAAGCAAAGCTTGAGCATTCTAAAATGTGGCATATCATCCATGTAGACAATTATGTTTTTCTTTATTATATATATTTATTTACACGCCATGTTCTATTATGATGGTGAACATGTGGAACATATATTTAACATACATTTTATCTCTGCTATATACAATGTTTTCATTTTGTCTAATATAAATTCACAATGACCTAAAGAAATGCATAAACCTTATTTACAAAGAAAGTTGGCGGTCTGACAATGAAGCAACTTGATTCCTACAGATTGAAGCATATGGTCACCTTCAAGATTCTTTAAAGGACACCAGAGAGTCAGGCTGTAACACAGTGGATTCTAGAAGGAAGGACTACTTTCTGGGCTCACATCCAGGTTGGACTGTTGGATTGGATTAAGGGACATGAAATTTTACCTTTTTCAAACTAAGCATAGAAGATAGTTAATAATGTAGTAGCTTTTTTTTCTACCGTGTTAGTTCCTGGGGCAGAGAGAAGCTAAGGACACATAGAGACAACCGAAGAAACACAGGAGATAGAGGTCAAGTCATGAACTAATTTTGTCTATAGTTGTGAATATAACAGTGACATTACAGATTGTCCACTTTCTGGTAAAATGGCTAAAAACTTTTTGAAAAGTTTAAACAGGTTAAGTATTTGTTGACTATTTAACGAATGCCACCAGGTTTGGCAGTATGAGACATACAAAATAAGTTGTAAATATTAGATCTGATCCCTGGCTTTGTAGACCTTATGATCAATTAATGTATAAAAGATGCATTTTCCTCTTGCATTTAAGATAAACAACATTGCTTTTCATAGACTGAGAATAGGTTTGATATGAGGTAAAATGTAAACTAAAGATTTCTGGGTTGGATATCTTACCTAGAAGGGAGTTGCAATGAGCAGAGGAATTCTGCGGGTGGTACTCATAGGTAGAAGGTCAGGAAGTAAATATATTGAAGCAAAGAGAAGGAAAGAAATATAAACAGAAGGTAACTAAGTCCCTTATTTCAGGGTAAGAGAAATAGAAAAAGGGGAAAACAAAATAGCAAAATCTAAGTGACTTGCCTGAAATAGTTAAATAAATGAGTGGATAGAATTGAGCACAAGATTCTTGCCTCCTAAGCTAACACGGGAAGCTGACAGGCCACTGAAATATGCGTTCTAATGAAATTTGAAATTTGTCATTTTTAAGAGACAGTGTAAGCTGGTGCTTACCCTGACTGCAAAAACCACTGCTCATGTTTTTGTACAATGTGAAAGACACATTTTGACTACTTCCTTCCAGACAGATGATTTCTTCCCTAATAACTTATCTGAATGCACAGCCAAACTTTGGGACCTGAGGCATCCGTCTACATCATAGTAGTTGAAAAATATTAGTCAAATGAATGAAACTCTTAAGTATTAGGGGAAAAAAACCTGACAGAATGATTGCCACAAAATTAGAGGTTACTACTTTAAATTACAAATCTTTCAGAGCTGTGGATTGTAATGTACCTGTCGCAATTTCATAGTTTCAGGAAAATCAACACATAAGTCACTAGAGACATTCGTTTTGAATCAAACAAAAGAAGAAAAAGTATAAAAGAATTTTAAGGCTAGGAAATTCTTTTTTTTTTTAATTTGAATCATTACAGTTGACAACATCTTTTAGGAAAATAAGTCTAGTAAGAGAGTTGGTATTCTGAGATTCAGGACTTTGTATGTAGTCAAATATTTGCATATGTGTAAGTATTTACCTTTCTTCTTTATATGAGAATAAAAACATGAAAAACAACGTGGCCAAATTTTGGGGGTGCTAGGCGTGAAGGTTCAAAGTGTACGTCTGACATATTTGAGCAGTTAGGTGGTGCAGTCAATAGGGTTCCAGGCCTAGAGTCATGGAGACCTGAGTTCAAATACACTTACTAGCTATGTGACCCTGGACATGTCACTTTACCTCTATTTGCCTCAGTTTCCTCATCTGTAAAAAGGGGTTAATAATAGAACATTCCACTCAGGGCTGTTGTGGGGATCAAAGGAGATAATAATTCTAAAATATTTTGCACAGGGTCTGGAACAAAGTAAACACTACGGAGATGTTAATTATTATTATTATTATTATAATTACCACAGACAAATCATAGGATAAAAAAATTACATTTGGAAGGAACTGAACAAGCCATTCAGTACAACCCCTACATTTTACAGATGAGGAAACAGAGGATGGATTCGACCTCAATTATTCCTGATTTCTCTACTTTAACCTCTCAGTGTCTCTAGACAACTCTAAAGCTGTAAATGAGAATGGAGTTTTCAAGATGTTCATCAGAGGTTTCATTGATAAAATCCTTATTGATGATGATAGCTCACATTTCTACACTGCTTTAAAATTCATAGAATTCTTTTGTCGTAACAACCCAGTGAATTGGATCATTTTCGCATTACCTTATTCCTATAATCTCTGAGTAGAAAATTGGTATTCTACCTAAGCTATATAATTAAAATAAACAATTTAAAAGTCCCCACCCAGAGAAGAAGAAATTTTAACTGGCTATATATATAATTTGAGGGTCCATAAAAGTCAACTGAAATGCTTTTAGATTCACAAGACAACTGAGATCATTTGTAATTGTTGTTCAGTTGTTCCCAGTTGTGTCCAACTCTTTATGACCCCATTTGGGATTTTCTTGGTAAAGATACTTGAGTGGTTTGACATTTCCTTCTCCAGCTCATTTTACAGATGAGGAAACTGAGGCAAACAGGGTTAAGTGATTTGCTCAGGGTCACACAGCTAATAAGTGTCTAAGGCTGGATTTGAACTCAGGTCTTCCTGACTCCAGGCCTGGCCCTCTATCAGCCTGGTCCTCTATCTACTGCTCCACCCAAAAGCTGCCCATTTGTAATATATAACTCTTTAATCTTATTAAGTTCTATGATAACCATGTTTTAAAAGAGAACTTTAATGTTTTAAAGAAAGATTAAAGAAATTTGGTAATAGTGATTTACAGTATAAATTTTAACAGAAATAATACTTAAAGTGTCCAATAAAGGGCACATAAGAGGAAAAAATCCCCTGGTTACAATTAAAAATATTCTCAAGGAAAGATCATTTCATACTCAACCATTGGGAGGATACAATAAATTGCAATATGGACATGTTTACCTGTCATAAATTCTCAGTTCAAGGCAACAAGCAACTAGAAAATAAAGTGTTGACTCCCAGAAAAAATTGTAAATATGGCCAAAATGTGTCTCTCAACATTTGTGTCTTCCTTCTGAAACAGGAGGCAGCATGTACCTGGCAACGTATAACCACCACCACCTGGACTACTGTCTACCTTCAGACCCTGATGAGACAGTCTAGGAACATGAAACCAAAAGCCTGATGGCAATGCTTCCTGACCAGTGACCTCAGCCATAGTCCTGAGAAGCAACACCTGTGAAGATGCATCCTGCAACTGCTTCCACACGTGCCACAGTCACTGAAGATTCAAAAAAGAAAATTCTTGCCATCAAAGGCCTTGGCACTATCAAATTGTTTATCAGAAACTGATAGAATTTTATCAATGGGAATGACTTTGAAGAAAAGCGTTTACCATCTGACTTGCTGCTGCACCTGAAGGACCATGGAACTTTTCCTTTGACCTTCAGCTGAAACCTTGATCTGTCATCATGGTTGCTCACCTTACCTTGTGAGCTCCTTCAGAGGAAGCACTGAGCACCGCACTTTGCACACAGTAAGTGCTTGCTAAATGCTTAATTCATTCACTCCTTCTTTGCCTATGCTATTTTTCCCCTCAATGATGTCTCCTTATCCAATCTTAAATGACCAGTGCTCCCTTTACAGTAGCATAAATGTCTATTCTCACATCCTTTGTCCACATGAAGGCTTAAATGTCTGTTAACAGTTTAATATGTTATCCTGCCCAGAGGTATTTTGCAAATTTAAAGAGATCAAAGCTTAACACTACAGATGCCAGAGGTGAAATGAAGCACATAGGTAGGTACCCATATTCCATATGCCTTTTACAAGGTCACCATGACAAAAATGGAAGGATAGCCTTTTTAACTAAGGAAAATGATTTAGTCCTACAAAATGCTGAAGAACACACTACTTTGGTGTCTGGTTTATTCATGGAATAAGAAAAATAGAGAGAGCTTCACAAGATCATTTTGTCCAATCTTATCAGTAATTACAGCTGAGGTTGGTACATCAATTTATAACTTACCAAGTTATTCACATAAATCATCTTATTTAAGCTATTCTGTTACTCCTAGTTTACTGATGAAGCAACTGAGGCTTATAAAGGTTAAATGACTTAGTTATACTGACACAGTAAGATTCATAGGTGGGACCTAAACCCAGGTCTCCCTGATTCCGAGTACAGCATTCTGCTAAACTATCATCTGCTTCCTGTTAAATAGATAAATATTTGGAACATTCACTTCACATAGCTACTAATCAGGAATTCTTAACAAGGGGATCTGTAAACTTATTTTATACTTTTTAAAAATATTTTGACAATAGTATTTCAATATAATTGGTTTCCTTTGTGATCCTATGTACTTTTTTGTATTTAAACATTATATACTTTAAAACATTATTCTAAGAAAGGGCCACATAGGTTTCACCAGACTGTGAAGGGGTCCAAGGCACACAAAAAAAATAAAAACAAAAAACAAACCAAAAAAAACTTCTCTTAGCTAAATACATTTGGTCTAATGTAATTTTTAGGAGCATTTAAACGTGATGAATTTTGTACCGTACATGGAGGGAGTTACAGAATGGGGAAATGGGTGCTCAGTAAATGTAATTGGTCGAATAACTAAAGGTCTACCTTCCACATGCTAAAGCAAAATGCTGTTTACCCCTAGATGTTTTCCTTATTTCAATTACAAAAAGAGGGAACAAAATTACATGCATCCAAGTAACACAAGGGTTCTTATCCTTTTCCACCCTTCTCACTCCCTCCTTTCCTAGGTTCTATGGAATAGTGATTACTTCATCTGTTTAACTATAAAAATCTGAATAAGTTATACTAATCATGCCAATTAAAAAATAAATCACACAAATACCCTTAAAACTATGTTTACTTAACACTTATTACTTTTAAGATGCTATTTCAAAGATGAAGCTGAATCCACTGATCTATCTATTCCATTTAGTTAAAACATCTGGACAGTCTATGCAGAAAAGACAAGTAAATGTGTAGCAGTGTAGTTAAAATAAATGTGGGGATTGAGGACTGAGAAGTAAAGAGTTATTATTTGGCTAACTAGGGTGATTTCATGGACACTACTTGGACATCTTAAAGTATGTATTGATGTCAAATCAGCAGATGGTACTTTGACATTTTATCACCTAGAGCTTGTCATAGTAATGCTAGATTGCTTTAATTTGCTTGGCTAACAAAACCAGTAGTGTTTTAATGATATAATGCATTGGGACCATATTACATATGGTGTTAAAAGTAAAATCAAAAAATAGAGTTGGATTCCTTCCAATTTGACTTTCTATGTCCCTGAATATACTGGCAGAAACCAATTAGGGGGGGAAATGCTCTATTAGTTGTTAGCATTATGGCAAATGGATTGAATTCTTCCACTTCGTATAAATCCTCAGGAGAAAGATTCTACAGGCATTCATCCTTCTCACCTATGAGTTGAAAAATCAGGATCATATTTATCTGGGTCCAAGTAAGATGAACTGAAGTTCATCTTTATACAATAGGTATGCTCCTGAACGATTATATGTAAAATATTTCCGACACTGGGCAAATAAACTGACCTCTCAGAGTCTCTGTTTTGTCTTCTATAAAAGAGATGATAATGTTTGCATGATGTATCACATAGGGTCAACCTTTAAGTATGATAAAACTGTTCATTATTATCAAGATGTCCCAATGTTAGGATTTTGAACTTACCTATTTCTCTCACCTCCAGAATTATCTTTAAGATACATATTAGAGGAGTATTTTGTTTAAGAGGATCTAGATTGTAATTCCCTTGAATTATCTGGTATGATTTTCATTAATTAATTAATACATTTACTCATTCTTTCATTAAAAGATGGCTATTGCCAGGAAATTCCTCTCAACAATGCTCCTGCGGAGTATAATTTGGTTTTGTAGAAGTGAAACTTAAATGAAATTCAGAAAGATGCTTGGAGAGAGAGAAAGAGAGAGAGAGAAAGAGAGAGAGAGAGAGAGAGAGAGAGAGAGAGAGAGAGAGAGAGATTGAGAGAGAGGCAGGCAACCATCTTGGTTTCAACATTCTGAGTTTAGTGATCCAGGGTATCAAGTTTTGTGGGGAAGAAATAATAAGAGTCTGATTGGTTAAGGTCTCCCAAACCCAACTTGAGTAGTAGTTGTGCACCAGAGAATAGGTATTTTGATCCATTTGTGTGGTAACAGATTGTAGTTTGATATATGCCAATTGGCTCTGCCCCCATTGGAGCAGACTGAAGGAAGTACAACTATGCACAAAGTTGCACCAGGAAAGGCAAGGAGGGTAAAAGTTTTGAAAGTCCTCCAAACTGGGCAACAAGGAACCAATGAATAGTTTCAGCAGAAGAATGACGTGATCAGATCTGCATGTAAAGAAGATTACTCTTGCTTCAGGGTAAAGAGTGAATTAGAAAGAAGAGAAAGTGGAGGTGGAAAAACTAGTTAGAAAGCTATTGCAGTATTCTGGGCAGATAGTGATGAGAACTTGTATTGGTACTGGGAGGTGACAGAGGACAGAACAGGAAATAGAAAATGGTAGATGGATTTGAGAGCTTTGGTGGAAATGGAATTGGCAGATCTTAGAAACTGATTGGATGTGGGAAGAAAAGAAGTAAGAGATAAAATAACACTGAGATTTCAAGTATGTGTGATGGATGTATGGGGTGCCATTAACAGAAAGTAATAAGGAGTTAGTTTTAGAAGAGAGACAGTTATTTATAGTTCTGTACAGTTTGGGGTACCCCGGAGCATGCCAAGTGACAAAGTCCAATGAGCACATACAGTCTTATGATCTGCCATTTTCATCTATATCTCCTGGTCATTGCTGGAATTACCCCATTCACATGCAGTCAGATAAACAATGGGTCTCATCTGGACTTTTAATTAACATTTGTCTACTTTTTCTTTGATTACCTATCTGAGCTCACTTTAGGTGCTGTTTTGTAGTGTTTGAACAAAACTATTTAAGTCTGGGGTTCTTAACTTGGGGTCAGTGAAATTGTATTTTTAAAAATATTTTTATTAACTTTATTTCAATATAATTGGTTTCCTTTGTATCCTATCATATTTTATTACTTTAAAAATAATCATTTTGAGGAGTCTTTCTAGGCTTCACCAGACTACTAAAAGCATCCATAATACAAAAATATTAAGGCCCTTTGTTCGAAATAGATGTTTCCAGGTATTTAACAGGTTTTTTGTTTGTTTGTTTTTGTACATGTAACACCCCACTTTAACTTGGATGACTAGTTTATTATTGAATGTGTCTAGGTGGGTTGTTCAGTATTGTTCCTATTTCAGAGGAAAGTGGGAGCATCAGTATCAACATCATTTCCAAATATGTTCTTTTAAAAAATAGAAATGAATGTAGCACGCAAGCACTGGACCGATGTTACAGGGTCATGGCACTAGAGCATACATTGAATTAATGGAACAAATGGCTTGTCATTTATGTGGCCACTCAGAGCTCTTGCCTATTATGTTTCTGCTTCTGCTTATCTTAATATTTTGTATTTGTCCTTCTTCCTAATGTTGATGTCTCCTTCTTCCTGTTATCAACTGGACCTGAATTTTCCAACTTCCACTGATTTCACTGTTGTAATGACTCTCTCCCTTTGACTTTGCAGTTTGGACTGAAGTGTATCCTGTGGCAATAATGCTTGTTATGTCATCTCCTTGTTTCTGAGGATCCTGACTGTTAATTATGACGATGATTTCTCCCTGAACAATGATCCTTCCTGGACAAAGATGCTTGTTAATGGGCTTGATGGCAGCTCCTAAAATGACCTAGCACCTGGAACTATAAAATCCAGAGCTTTTTAACAGTAGGCCTCTTCTAGTTAATAATATATTTTAGCAGCAGCCAATGCGATTGCAACAGAATAAATACAATACCTGGAGTTCAAAATCTGATACTTATTAGCTGTGATCCTGGGCACAACGCTCAAACTCAGTTTCTTATTTTGTAAAATGAGGTGAGGACATTTAGCCTTCACAGGGTCTGACTCAATTTCAATTTTTCTTCTTTGTCTTTCTGTTCTATGTAGACACAACTTTTGTCTCAAGCAGGGACCACATCTAACTTTAAAAATCTCCATGCGCAGATTGCTGTTATTGTTCAATTGTTTCAGTCATGTCTGACTCTTCATGACCCCATTGGGGGTTTTCGTGGCAGAGACGCTGGTTTGCCATTTCCTTCTCCAGCTCATTTTACAGATGAGGAAACTGAGGTTGTGACTTGTCCATGAGTGTAACAGATAGTAAGTGTCTGAGGCCAGATTTGAACTCAGGTCTTCCTGATTCTTTTTTTTTTTAACTTTAAATTATTTTTTAATTTTTTTAATTCTTTTACATTTAATTTATTTAATATATTTAGTTTTCAGCATTGATTTTCACAAGAGTTTGAATTACAAATTTTCTCCCCATTTCTACCCTCCCACCCACTCCAAGATGGCGTATATTCTGGTTGCACCATTCCCCAGTCAGCCCTCCCACCTGTCACCCCACTCCCCTCCCATCTCCCTTTCCCTTCTTCTCTTGTAGGGCAACATAAATTTCTATGCCCCATTTCCTATGTATCTTATTTCCTAGTTGCATGCAAAAACTTTTTTCTTTGTTGTTGTTTTTGAACGTCTGTTTTTAGACCTTTGAGTTTCAAAATCTCTCCCCTCTTCCCTCCCCACCCACCCTCCCTAAGAAGGCAAGCAATTCAACATAGGCCACATGCGTATCATTATGTAAAATCCTTCCACTATACTCATGTTGTGAAAGATTAACTATGTTTTGCTCCTTCCTAACCTATCCCCCTTTATTGAATTTTCTCCCTTGACCTTGTCCCTTTTCAAAAGTGTTTGTTTTTGATTGCCTCCTCCACCCATCTGCCCTCCCTTCTGTCGTCCCCCCTTTTTTATCTTCTTCCTCCTTCTTTCCTGTGGGGTAAGATACCCAATTGAGTGTGTATGGTATTCCCGCCTCAGGTCAAATCCAATGAGAGCAAGATTTACTCATTCCTCCTCACCTGCCCCCTCTTCCCTTCCTAGAGAACTGCTTTTTCTTGCCACTTTTATGCCAGATAATTTACCCCATTCTATCTCTCCCTTTCTCCCTCTCTCAATATATTCCTCTCTTATCCCTTAAGTTGATTTTATTTTTTTAGATATCATCCCTTCATATTCAACTCACCCTGTGCCCTGTGTGTGTGTGTGTGTGTGTATACATACATACATATATATATACACACACACACCTATATATATACATACAAAGACACACACATATGTATATATATGTATACACACACACATATATATATGTATACATACATATATATATGCATATTCCTTTCAGCTACTACGATATTGAGGTCTCATGAATCATACAGATCATCTTTCCATGTAGGAATGTAAAAAAAACAGTTCAACTTTAGTAAATCCCTTATTATTTCTCTTTCTTGTTTACCTTTTCATGCTTCTCTTGATTCTTGTGTGTGAAAGTCAAATTTTCTATTCAGCTCTGGTCTTTTCACTGAGAAAGCTTGAAAGTCCTCTATTTTATTGAAAATCCATATTTTGTCTTGGAGCATGATACTCAGTTTTGCTGGGTAAGTGATTCTTGGTTTTAATCCTAGCTCCATTGACCTCCGGAATATTGTATTCCAAGCCCTTCGGTCCCTTAATGTGGAAGCTGCCAGATCCTGCGTTATCCTGATTGTTTTTCCACAATACTCAAATTGTCTCTTTCTGGCTGCTTGCAGTATTTTCTCCTTGATTTGAGAGCTCTGGAATTTGGCGACAATATTCCTAGGAGTTTTCTTTTTGGGATCTATTCAAGGAGGCAATCGGTGGATTCTTTCAATTTCTATTTTACCCTCTGGCTCTAGAATATCAGGACAGTTCTCCTTGATAATTTCTTGAAAGATGATATCTAGGCTCTTTCTTTGATCATGGCTTTCAGGTAGTACAATAATTTTTAAATTATCTCTCCTGGATCTATTTTCTAGGTCAGTGGTTTTTCCAATGAGATATTTCACATTGTCTTCCACTTTTTCATTCCTTTGGTTCTGTTTTATAATATCTTGATTTCTCATAAAGTCACTAACTTCCACTTGTTCCAATCTAATTTTTAAGATAATATTTTCTTCAGTGTTCTTTTGGACCTCCTTTTCCATTTGGCTAATTCTGCCTTTCAAAGCATTCTTCTCCTCATTGGCTTTTTGGAGCTCTTTTGCCATTTGAGTTAGTCTATTTTTTAAAGCGTTGTTTTCTTCAATATTTTTTTCAGTATTTTTTTGGGTCTCCTTTAGCAAGTCATTGACTTGTTTTTCATGGTTTTCTTGCATCATTCTCATTTCTCTTCCCAATTTTTCCTCTACTTCTCTAACTTGCTTTTCCAAATCCTTTTTGAGCTCTTCCATGGCCTGAGACCAGTTCATGTTTTCCTTGGAGGATTTTGGTGTAGGCTCTTTGATTTTGTTGACTTTTTCTGGCTCTATGTTTTGGTCTTCTTTGTCACCAAAGAAAGAATCCAAAGTCTGAGACTGAATCTGAGTGCATTTTTGCTGCCTGGCCATGTTCCCAGCCAACCTACTTGACCCTTGAGTTTTTTGTCGGGGTATGACTGCTTGTAGAGCAAGGAGTACTTTGTTCCAAACTTGAGGGGATGTGCCGTTGATTTCAGAGCTGTTTCTATACAGCCAGCTCTGCCACACCAAAACTCCTCCTTCCTCAAGAACCACCAACCCAGACCTGATGCAAATCTTATGCAGGCTCTGCACTCTTGCTCTGATCTGCCACTTAATTCCTCCTACCACATGGGCCGGGGGCCAGAAGTAACTGCAGCTGTAGTTCTGTAGCTGCACCTCCCCCGCTGCCCCTGGTGTGGTGGCCCAACCGTGAACTCCTTTCACTCTGTCCCCTGCAGTTTTTCCCACTAACCTTCTCTGTTGTCTTTGCTGTTTGTGGGTTGAGAAGTATGGTAACTGCCACAGCTCACTGATTCAGGGCGCTAGGGCCTGTTCCAGCCTGCTGCTGGTCTGGTTGGTCCTGCCACCGCCCACACTGAGCTCCACTCCCCTCTGCTCCATGCACGATAGACCTCATCCAGCAACCATCCAGGCTGTCCTGGGCTAGATCCTTGCTTCCCTCTGCTATTTTGTGGGTTCTGCAGTTCTAGAATTTATTCAGAGCCATTTTTTTTATAGTTTTTTGGAGGGACCTGGTGGGGAGCTCACACAAGCCCCTGCTTTTCAGCCACCATCTTGGCTCCACCCCCGGAAGCCAGGTCTTCCTGATTCTAGGCCCAGAGCTCTATCTACCAGGCCACCTACCTGCCAAGTACAGAACCAGTCACTAAAAAAGTGCTTAATGAAAATAGTTTTTCTACTTGAAATAATAGACAACTTTAGCAAAGTTGCAGGATATAAAATAAACCCACATAAATCATCAGCATTTCTATATATTATTAACAAAGCCCAACAGCAAGAGAGAGAAAGAGAAATTCCATTTAAAGTTATTGTAGACATTATAAAATATTTTGGAGTCTACCAACCAAAACAAACCCAGGGACTAAATGAACACAATTACAAAACACTTTTCACACAAATCAAGTCAGATCTAAATGACTGGAAAAACATCAGTTTCTCATGGGTAGGCTGAGCTAATATACTAAAAATGACAATTCTACCTAAATTAATTACTTATTCAGTGCCATAGCAATCAAACTACCAAAAAATAATTTTATAGAACTAGAAAAAATAATAACAAAATTCATCCAGAAGAACAAAATGTCCAGAATATCAAGTGAATTAATGAAAACAAAAGCTAGGAAAGGTAGACTAGTCATACCAGATCTTAAATTGTATTAAAAAATAGTAATCATCAAAACCACTTAGTAACAGCTAAAAAATAGAGGGATAGATCAGTGGAATAGGTTAGGTACACAAGACACAGTAGTCAATGATTATAGCAATCTACTCTTTCATAAACCCAAAGACTCCAGCTTCTGGGATAAGAACTCACTATCTGAGAAAAAACTGCTGGGATAACCGGAAGATAGTATGGCAGAAACTGGGCACAGACCAACATCTGACACCGTATATCAAAATAAAGTCCAAAAGTACACAATTTAGATATAAAGGCTGATACTATAAACAAATTAGGGGAGAAAGGAATAGTTTAACTGTTAAATTTATGGAGAATGGAGGAATTTATGACCAAACAAGAGATAGAGAATATTATGAAATGCAAAATGCATAATTTTGATTACATTAAATTGAAAAGTTTTTATACAAAGCCAATGCAACCAAGATTAAGAAGTGAGCAGAAAATTGGGAAAGAGTATTTACAACTAATATCTCTGGTAAAGGCCTCATTTCTAAAATAGTCTAATGGTAATTAAGGTGGGAATTTTTTTTTCTGTTTTCTCTTTTGGAGCATAGAGGTAATCAAGTGCCTTTGTGAGTCTGGCCTTTGTTCCTTTGATTGAATCAAGAATCTTTGACCTGCTTAAGAAACAAGAAAACCTAGTTCACATAGGTTTGAGTTGCATAGTTGTGATGTCCTTTGACCCTGAACAGGGCATATAAACTCAAGGGTTAGCATTTTGTTTGGGGCACTCGCTCACTGAAAGAGTGTCATGTAATTTGACCAGATGAGACTATGGGCAGCTGCTGGAGCCCCCTGGCTTTGAAAACCTCAGATATTGGTGCCTCTCTGGTAACTATGTAATTCTTTGGCCAGACAGCTAGAGGCCTATCTGTTGATAACTGTGTGTGTTTGCTCTGTTTATATTGTCTTTGTTTGTAATTTCTGTTTGTATTTGCTCTGAAGTTCTGGGTGCTGGCTTTTCCCCCTGAACTAAGTACATGACATATGTATGTTTAATTAAAGTGAGATTGCTAACCACTTGAAGTTGCTTTCATTAGAAAAGCAGATCAAAGAACCTGTGTTGGCAGCCCTTCTGTGTGCTGGTATTATTGGCCTTATACCTCCACAACAGCTGCTAGCAACATTGTTGTTACAAATACAGAGTTGGGGGGGGGAGCCAAGATGGAGGCTAGAAAGAAGGGACTTGCTTAAGCTCTCCTCTAAATCCCTCCAAACACCTGTAAAAAATGGCTCTGAACAAATTGAAGAGCTGCAGAACCCACAAAATAGCAGAGGGAAACAGGTCTCCAGCGCAGGAGAGCCTGGATGGTTGTTGGGAAGGGTCTATCACAGAGTGCTGAAGTCGGAGGGCAGCCTAACGTGGGCCACACCAGGACAGACCAGACCCTGAGTCAGCCGGTCGGAACAGGCCTTGGGGCCAGGAAACAGTGAGCTGTGGCAGTTACCAGACTTCTCAACCCACAAACGCCAAAGAGCAGGTTAGGGGTAAACTGTGGAATTGAGTTCAGAGTGGTCCAGCTGCCAGCTCTGGGGGTGGAAGGAGTGGTGCAGCAGTGGCCATAGTAGCAGCAGGAAGCATCTGAGGCTGCTTCCAGAGCACCAGCGTCAGCTGCTTCCTGAGTCCCTTGCTCACACAGTGGGAGGAATCTAGCAGCAGTTCAGAGTGGGAGTACAAGGAGTACTTTGTGGGGACAAAGGCAGATTCTCTTGCTGTGCCCTGCTTGGATCTGTACTGCAGTCCTGGTTGGCGGTTCTTGGGGGAGGAGAAGCACTGCTGTGACAGAGCCTGGGGTGGTGGTGGAGTAGAAGTAGCTCTGAAAACAGCAGTGCTTGGACCCTAAAGCTTGGGACAAAGTACTCCCTACTCTACAAGCAATCATAACCTGACAAAAAGCTCAAGGGTCAAGTAGTTGGCTGGGAACATGAACTGTCACTCAAACTCAAACTCCAGATTCCTTTTTGGTGACATAGAAGACCAAAACATACAGCCAGAAGAAGTCAATAAAGTCAAAGAGCCTACATCAAAAGCTTCCAAGAAAAATGTGAATTGGGCTCAGGCCATGGAAGAGCTCAAAAAGGATTTGGAAAAGCAAGTTAGAGAAATAGAGGAAAAATTGGGATGAGAAATGAGAATGAGGCAAGAAAACCATGAAAAACAAGTCAAGGACTTGCTAAAGGAGACCCAAAAAATGCTGAAGAAAATGCCATCTTAAAGAATAGACTAACCCAAATGGCAAAAGAGCTCCAAAAAGCCAATGAGGAGAAGAATGCCTTGAAAGGCAGAATTAGCCAAATGGAAAAGGAGGTCCAAAAGACCACTGAAGAAAATACCACCTTAAAAAAATTAGATAGGAGCAAGTGGAAGCTAGTGACTTTATGAGAAATCAAGATATTATAAAACAGAACCAAAGGAATGAAAAAATGGAAGACAATGTGAAATATCTCATTGAAAAACTAATGACCTGGAAAACACACCCAGGAGAGGTAATTTAAAAATTATTGTACTACCTGAAAGCCATGATCAAAAAAAAAAAGAGCCTAGATATCATCTTTTAAGAAATTATCAAGGAGAACTAGCCTTATATTCTAGAACCAGAGGGTAAAATAGAAGTTGAAAGAATCCACCAATTGCCTCTTGAAAAATATACCAAAAAGAAAACTCCTAGGAATATTCTCCCCAAATTCCAGAGTTTGCAGGTCAGGGAGAAAATACTACAAGAAGTCAGAAAGAAACAATTTGAATACTGTGGAAACACAATCAGAATAACACAAGATCTAGCAGCTTCTACATTAAGGAATTGAAGGGCTTGGAATATGATATTCTGGAGGTCAAAGGAGCTAGAATTAAAACCAAGAATCACCTACCCAGCAAAACTGAGTATAATGCTCCAAGGCAAAATATGGATTTTCAATAAAATAGAGGACTTTCAAGCTTTCTCAATGAAAAGACCAGAACGGAATAGAAAATTTGACTTATAAATACAAGAATCAAGAGAAGCATGGAAAGGTAAACAAGAAAAAGAATTCATAAAGGACTTGCTAAAGTTGAACTGTTATGTTTACATTCCAACATGAAAAGATGATGTGTGTAATTCATGACACCTTTCTCAGTATTAGGGTAGCTGAAGGGAATATACATATATGTATGTGTGTGTATATATATGTATATATATATATATATATATATATATATAGAGAGAGAGAGAGAGAGAGAGAGAGAGAGAGAGAGGCAGAGAGAGAGGGAGAGGGAGAGAGAGAGAGAGAGAGAGACAGAGAGAGACAGAGAGAGAGAGAGAGACAGAGAGAGAGTGAGACAGAGGGCACAGGGTGAATTGAATATGAAGGGATGATATCTTAAAAAATAAAATCAAATTAAGGGATGAGAGAGGAATATATTGAGAGAGGGAGAAAGGGAGAGATAGAATGGGGTAAATTATCTCACATAAAAGTGGTAAGAAAAAGCAGTTCTGTTGGAAGGGAAGAGGGGGCAGGTGAGGGGGAATGAATGAATCTTACTCTCATAGGATTCAACTTGAGGAAGGAATAACATACACACTCAATTGGGTATCTTACTCCACAGGAAAGTAAGGGGAAGGGGATAAAAAGGCGGGCGATAGAAGGGAGGGAAGATAGGGGGAGGAGGTAAGCAAAAGCAAACACCTTTGAAAAGGGACAGGGTCAAGGGAGAAAACTGAATAAAGGGGGACAGGATAGGATGGAAGAAAATATAGTTAGCCTTTCACAACATGAGCATTGTGGAAATGTTTTACATAATGATACATGGGTGATCTATGTTGAATTGTTTGCCTTCCTAGGAAGGGTGGATTGGAAGGGAAGAGGGGAGAGAATTTGGAACTCAAAGTTTTAAAAGCAGATGCTTAAAAAAATAAAAATAAAGTTGTTTTTTTGCACACAAAAATAAATTAATAAATAAAAAGAAAAATTAAAAAAAACCAAATATATAGAGAACTGAGCCAAATTTACAAGAATACAAGTCATTCTCCAATTGATAAATGATCAAAGGACATGAACAGGCAGTTTTCAGAGGAGGAAAGTAAAGCTATCTATAGTCATATGAAAAAATGCTCTAAATCACTATTGGTAAGAGAGATGCAAATCAAAATAACTCTGAGGTACCACATCACACCTATCAGATTAGCTAACCTGACAAAACAGGAAAATGATAAATGTAGGAGAAGACGTGGGAAAGTTGGAACACTAATTCATTGTTGGTAGAGCTGTGAGCTGATCCAACCATTCTGGAGAGCAATTTGGAACTATGCCCAAAGGGCTATGACAATATGCATACCCTTTGACTCAGCAATACCACTTCTAGGGCTGTATCCCAAAGAGATCATAAAAATGGGGAAAAGACCCACATGTGCAAAAATATTTATAGCAGCTCTCTTTGTAGTGGCCAAAAACTGGAAATTGAGGGGATGTCTATGAATTGGGGAATGGCTGAACAAGTTGTGGTATATGAATGTAATGGAAAACTATTGTGCTATAAGACATGATGAAAAGGAGGACTTCAGAAAAACCTGGAAAGATTTATATGAACTGATGTTGAGTGAAATAAGCAGAATCAAGAGAACATTGTACACAGTAACAGTCACAGTCTATGATGCCTGATTTTGATAGACTTATCCCTTCTCAGCAATGCAAGGACCTATAACAATTCCAAAGGACTCATGATGGAAAATGTCATCCACATCCAGAGAAAGAACTATGGAGTCTGAATGCAGAGTGAAGCAGACTATTTTCTTTATTTTTGTATTGTTTTGTTTTTTTTCTTTCTCATGGTTTCTCCCATTTGTTATAATTCTTCTATACAACGTCACTAATGTGAAAATATATTTAATAGGAATGTATGTGTAGAGCCTATATCAGATTGCAGGCTGTCTTGGGGAGGGAGGGGGGAAATTAAAAATTATGGAAGTAAATGTTGAAAACTGAAAATAGATAAATTAACAAAAAAAATAAAAATGGCTTTTACTGCTATGATCATGTGATGACACAGCATATCTACTTTTATTTTAAATAACTTAGTTGTAGGTCTTTTATGATATTCATGTAGCATGTTCAATTTTTTATTCTTATCTTTCTTCTCTCTTAGGCTGCCAAATTCCTTGTACAAGTTTGTTGACATGCTTTGGTTCACCTACTTCCGAATCCTTTGTTGTAATCTCATTTACATCCCTATCTCTAATTATCCAATCCAACGACCTTTTCTCAATCCCTAGCCTTAACTTCTCTGCTCAGCTGAACACTTCTGGCCTCCTTCTTGATAATTTCTACTGTCTTGGCTTTTGAGACAGCACATTCTCCTGGTTATCTTGCCTCTTCACTAACCACTAAAGAGCCCATATACAATATTTATGAGTAGCAAGTGATAAAAAAAACAGTGAATCAGATTCAAGATAACATTGTCTATCTGAATTATTACAGCTGAGCTTGCTTCCAGTTTTCCATTCTTGACATAGGGGTGCTTGATAACAGTTAATCTAATACCAGTGACAGATTAATCATTAAGAGTGCACAAGCTTATGCATTTCCACTACTTAAAAACTGCTGCTTATCTACCCAAACAAACCTAAACCAAACCAAACTAGTCAAACAAACAAACAAAAAAGCCCAGACCTAAAACTCAGTCTGGCGTTCATATCCACCTTCTCTATTGGTATCTAGCTATGTTTTCAGTCTTATTTTACATTACTACTCTTCATGTACTTATTCCAGTCAGAATAAACTATTAGCAGTCCCCTAGCTGCATACTATACTTTCCCACCTCTGTCTTTTGGCTCAGTATGTCCTCCTTTCTCTGGTATCTTCACTTATTCAGTCCTCCTCGAACTCAGCTTCCTTTCTAAAGTAATCCCTTACCTTCACAGACAAACACGTCTTATTCCCTTACCAAAACTTGTAGGCACTTTATACAAGTGTATATTTGTTTTCCATTTTCCATATGTATTTCTTTGCATGGCTCATCAAATCATGGAGGAACATCTCCTAAGAGTAACATCTACTACAATGGTGACATACACTAGGCTAGTTTTGTTGCATGATTTTGTTTTTTGTAAACTCCCCCTACCCCCCAAAATGACAATGAAATGATCCTCAGGATTTAATTGGTCTAGGTGACTAAGGCAAAAGCTATTGATGTACCTTCCTGGTCACCTAAGGAACAGAAACCTGTTGCCATCATCAGACTGGTCTGAGTCAGGCCTGTCTCAGAAAATAGCTTTTATACTGTGAACTGTCATGGTCAGGTACTGTATCTCTTTACTTTTTGTTTTTCCCCTCCCCACTTCCATCTCCAGTGCCCACACACCAGTGCCTAGCAGAATACATCGATGATTAGTAAATTTCTTGAATGAATGAATGTGTGGGAGAAGTGAACTGGATGGTCCTCAGAGGCTGACTTTAGCAATCATACTGAAGTTGATAGCTTTCAGTGAGCCTCCTTACTGCTCTCATATTAATATCATTTACCAAATCTCTCTGTTATTGCGCCATGTAATTTCCTGGTGTGTTTTTAACATATAGACCCTTCCCTTCTTAGAAATAGCATTGCTTCAAGGCACGCTGACTCCATCTTGTTCTGTATCAGCCATTTCGCTGTAAATAGCCCCTAGAGAACTGTACGATCAGCTGTGGCTACCAGCATCCTTCAGGGTCTCCTTTCCTCCTCCTATCATAGCAGAAAAACTTAGATGCTAAAAGAGGAATATTCCAAAGTCTATAAGAAAAGTTCTCCTCCCTGTCTGGCCTGATGGGCAGTTCTCTTTAATTTAATGAAATTAGCTATACTAAGACAATAACTTCCTTATCTGCTGTAACTAATAACACATATTTTTCTTCAGCAAGTTTACTTATCCTTTTTTTGATAGCCACCTGTGTTTTATGAATAGCCATCTTTCTTTGTTTCACATGAATAATATTTAGCTTATGAATGATGCCCTAAAATTTTGTATAAAAGGAATCTCTTATGGAAGGCTAGGTGTAGATGCCTTCCACCATGGTATCTCCACTGGATGGCTGGAATAAAGGCCTCTTTGCTTCACTCTTGACTTGTTATTGCTATCATCTGACCCTGACCTTGCGATCTCAAATTGGTGAGTACTGACCCTCTTGGGTCTTCAAAAAAAATTCCACTATAAATGATTTAGTTGATCATTGAGAATCTATGTATTACCTAATAATGTGGGGAAAACAGGGAAGGGATGTATTACTTCCATCATACCACCTTTTGCTTAGATTAAGCAAAGTGATCTGGATTCTTTCAAAATGAAAGCTTGAAAGATATTCCATTGACTTCATTCTTTCATTTAATATTTATTAAGCACCTACAATGTGCAAGTCACTGTCAAAACAAATATAAACACATAAAAATACATGAAGAACTTTTAAAAGATATAACTCTAGTAATAATGGGAAACTTTTGCTAAAAAGATGAAAAAGTTCCAACATAAGAATTAATGAATAATGGTACTATTACTTTTTTTTCATTTTAATACTTAAAAGCGCTTCATTTATTCACTTATTCAGCAATATAACGTTCATTAAATATCTAACATTAAATGTTAGAAAAATAAATGAGAGACAAGTCTATCATCTTCACAGAACTTATAGTTGGATAGAGAAAGATAAGGCATAGTTATAGATATTTTTGAAATTACTCAGGAAAATTCTGTCAAATATCTGTGAGCTAGCACATACACATAATTAAAATAAATACACACATATACATAAATGTATTTTTCACAAACTTGGTAGCATTTCAGGGACACTTTCCTGGGCAACTATACACTTCCTAGTTATGATTATAAAGACATATACTGGAGAGAATTGTTGAAGGGAAACTTGTATTGCTCTAGGAAATGCATATTGTGTTTTCCATTATACTCTGATTCAGCTATGATCTCACCCATGAGGGCAATTCTTCTATAGCAACCTATCTTCCTCTTCTCATCTTGTGTCATTTCTGTCCACGTCTTTCAGCAGATTCTTCACAGAAAATCTACAAAAAACATTGAAAGTTCTTCTCTGGTTCTTTGAGTATTTCATAAAAATCTAGGTAGCACCAAGTCCCCCTATCTGCTGTCTCTATGTTTCCTACATAACTAGACCATTTCCATTTCTAATCCTGCATGTTCCTAATGACTACCTTTTACCACGTTTGTCATGTACAAGAAGTCGGCTATACATAAACCCAACACTGAGACTATGGTATTCTGTGAATTGTAACCATACAACTGCACTGAGAAAATATTAGTGAACCTTGGCCACAGCAACCAGATTGGGACCATTGAAAACTGTGTATAGTTTCACAAATCTAGTCCAAATCAGGTCCCTACAAATAATGAGTTCTGGAAACAGGTCACTCTTTCTTTCTCAGTGATGTCATCAGCTCCCATGGGTTCAATGATCATCTCTGTGGAGATGATTCACATCTACACATTTAGCCTTTTCACTCCTAGGCTCCAGTCCCATGTTGCCAATTGACTGATGAACATTTCTAACTGGATTCTCATGGGTATTTTAAACCCATTATAATCCAAACAGAATCTCATTATTGTCTGCCCTCATATGCATCCATAAAACAAACAAATAAATAAATTCACCCTCCTTACCAACTTCCCAAGATCTGTCCAAGGCACCATTATCTGTCCACTTACCCAGATTCATAACTTTAAAGTCATCTTCAACTCTTTCCACTTTCCTTTTTTTGGTGGGGAAGGGGAAGGCAGGGCAATTGGGGTTAAGTGACCAGTCCAAGGTCACACAGCTAGTAAGTGTGTCAAATGTCTGAGGCTGGATTTGAACTCAGGTCCTCCTGACTCCAGGGCTGGTGCTAACTCTTTCTTCTTTCTTAGCCCCTATAACAAATCAATTCTCAAGTCCTATTGATTTCACCTTCACATCTCCTGTATCTTCAGCTGACACTTCACTCAAATGGCCACTATCCCAAGTGGAGGCCTCAATGTCTCTTGCCTGGACTATTACAGTGGTCTCCTAGTTGGGTTCTCTACACCAAGAATCTCCCCATTCTAATCCATCCTTCACACAGCTGTTGAACTGATTTTTCCAAAGCATAGGCCTGACCATATCAATCCCTTGATTAAAAAACAAAACAAAACAAAAAAAAAACTTCAGTGATTCCCTCTTGCCTCTAAAATACAACTTGCTCTGTTTAGCATTTAAAGCCTTCACAATCTGATTCCAATCTATTTGTCTAAGCTATTTACATTACCTTCCCCCCCTCCTGCCCCCATCCTGTGTCATTTCCCACAGCCCTCCCTTCCAACAAACTCTACATTCCATCCAATGTAGAACACTCCTTGTTCTCTGCACACAACATTCCAACACAGTGTATGGGATAGAGTGCTGGATTTGGAATCAAAAAAGAGAAGGGTTCAAATCTTGCCACAGATACTTCCCTCTTGTGAGACTCTGGGCAAATCACTCAGCTTCTCTCATAGCTTACTAATCTATATAATAAAAATAATATTAGTACACAAAGATGTGAGGATCAAACAAAATTATGCATATCAAGTATTTTGCAAACTTTAAGGCACTACAGAAAGGTGAGCTATTAATATTATCTCCCCAGTCTGAGGTTTTAGAACAAGCTGAACCCCTTGTCTGGAATGCTCTGTCTTCTTGCCTCCTACTTCCCTTCAAAGCCAAAGTCAAGTGCTACTTGCTAAACAGAGTTTTTCCTGATTCTCAGACTTGTTAGTGTCCTACACTCACAATTACCCTGTATTCACTTTTTAGGTATTTGCATTTATTTATCTGTATTCACATTGTTTTCCTTCACTAGAATGTCATCTTTTGAAAGGCAAGAATTCTCATTTTTGTCACTGTGTTCTCACAACCCACTTCAGTGTCTTACAAGGGGTAGGCACTTAATAAATGTTTATGCAATTGAACTGAATCCATATTGTCTTTCTAAGATAAGAATGTGTGAGTTTACAAACACATATCTCTTAATAGAATAATTCAATGGGCTAATTATACACTGCATGTCCTACTTTGAGGAACATTCCTATCAGTTTTGCGTCTGCAACATTTATAGTAAGGACAATCTCTTCTGAGCCGTTACAGATTTTACTTAGGCAGACTGGTAATGCTCTGGAACTCCATTCACACACACACAAAGGCAAAAGCACATTGAAGCATTTAGAGAAACAGTGATAGACGAACAGAGTAGATAGAACACTATGCCTGGAATCGGAAAGACTTGAGTTCAAATCCAGCCTCAGAAACTTACTAGCCATGTGACCATGGGTAATTCACTTAAACTCTATTTGTCTTTGTTTCCTCATGTATAAAATGGGGATAATGATAGCACCTTCCCCCCAGGGTTGTTGTGTTGATCAAATGAGATAATAATTATAGAGTGTCTGGTATACAGTAAGCACTATATACAGGCTAGCTATCATCATTATTATTTTATTTGTTCTTAGCTGGCAGATCACTTTCAAATCTTTTGATGGGCATACTTGTCTACTTGACTTTTACTTTGCTTAATGCTGATATTCAAGACTCATGATGTAAAGCAAATATTAGTGGATTTGGACTCTGAGGATCTGGGTTGAAATCATGGCTCTATTATTTATTACATATATAACTTTGGCAAAGTCACTTAATTTCCCTGGAACTCAGTTTTCTTATCCACTTAATGAAAGGATTGACTAGATCACTTATAACAGCTTTATGAGCTTTAAATTCTATGTTTGTTGAAAAAAAATTTATTTCTACAGTCATATTTGACATAGAAGCATATAGGACGACACCCAGCCTGGGCAGTATCTTATTTGAGGACAGCTCTTAACTCAGCATTTTATTCAACTAAATCGAATACTCTAAAAAAAGTAAAGAATAAACATCTTATTTTCTACCTAGTATCTTATTTTTATGGCTTGAAGCAATTTAAGTGACTATAAAGAAGTGGTTCTGGGTTAAAAATTATCTGACAATGTGTGCCTGTTCTGATATAATGGAAAGATTGCCAAACTGAGGATCACAGGGCCTTTATTTGAATGCAGACTCTGATATTTACTACTTGTGAGAGCTTTGAAAATAATTTAATCTCTTTAGAACTCATTTTGGGGCTAGATGACTAGATGTTTTCTTAAGTCCTTTTTATCTCTGAATACAATGATCCTACTTATTTTATCATTAGGATCATCTCAGTGTGTGAAGAGGTCATAGATTATTTTCAAAAAAGATTTTATAGAAATAAAAAAGTATATCACTTGGGAGTTCCTAATGTTTTCTTGGTCATTTTTTTAAATAAAAGAAGTGCCCATAATTATTTCCATACTTCTATAATTTCCCTCTCTTTGAGATATTTTGGAAGTTGATCCCTGAGTGTCTTCATAATTACATCACCTTCTAGCCACTTCTCCTGACCCTATCTTCTTAAGTTGTGATTAGGGGAAAAGGAAGGGAACAAACTTTATTAATCACAGACTATGTGTAAGACACTGTGCTCAGCACTTTCGAATAACTCATTCGATCTTTACAACATCTCTGTAAGATAGGTGCTATTTTTATTTCTATTTTACAGCTAAGGAAACTGAGGAAGACAGAAGGTAAGTGATTTGTTCAGGACCACATAGTTTGTATGTGTCTGGGGCCAGATTTGAATTAAGGTCTTCCTAACTCCAGGCTCAGCCCTAGCTGTCTCAAGCATTATCAACGCTTCCTCATGTCATTCCATCAGTTACTGAAAACGGTCCAGTCCAGTTAATGCCACAAAAATTGTTATAATAGAATGTTACGGGGATTTTGGCAGGTTTGTTTCATTTCATGTTTGTCATCTGTCCTTTCAGCTTTATCTGCAAATATTTTCAGGATAATTTTTTTTGGTGAGACAAGGCTCCTTGTATTTTTCCATCTGTCTTCTACAATGTTTTGTAAATGATCTTGTATGCTAAAGGACTATTGCCCTTAGCTGTCATGCTTCTGCTACTACTACTACTACTACTACTACTACTACTACTACTACTACTTTTTATCTGTCTGTCTATCTATAGAGTCTACTATGTGTCAGCTACTGTGCTAAGCACTTTATAAATATTATTTCATTTGATCCTCACAATTCTATGAGGCAAATGCTATTATTTTCCCCATTTTGCAGTGAAGGAAACTGAGGCAAACAGCAGTTAAGTGACTTGCCAATGGGTCACATAACTAGTATGTGTCTGAGGCAAGATCTGAACTCAGGTACTTCTGACTGCAGCCCCAGTTCTCTATCCACCGTGCCACCTATGTATTTCAATGTGCATAAGATCCCATTAACGCTAATAACTGACATTTGTATGATGCTAGGTTATGTTGTGTCCTATGTCTACAATGGACTCACTCATCATTTCTGCCTTTAGAATTCCCTAGATTTCTTCAAAACAGCTCAAATATCACTTCCAAACGAGCCCTCTCTTAATTTGCTGTTAGCACAACCCCACAAATTACCTTGTATTATTTTGCATATATTTGCATATACTTATGTGTGTACATACTGTCCCTTCCAATAGAAAAAAAGGCAACTTGAAGAAAAGGACTACTTTATTTGTGTTCCCAGCACCAAGCATAGTGCCCTGTACATAGAAAGTGCTTAATAAAGGCTTGTTATTAATTCACTTACCCTCATGATAATCCTCTGAAATAAGTGCTTCAGAATTATTATTTCCATTTTTAAGATAAGAAAACTGAGGCTTAGAGAGATTAAATGTTTTGCCTAAGGTCACACACTTAGTAAGTATGTGAGACAGGATTCAAACCCCATTACTGATGAATCAACATCTAGCATTTAGTCCACTCTGGTACACTGACTTCCAAAGTGGTCTATTGACTGAAGAAGTTTCTGGACTCTTGGCTTCCTCATTTGGAGGTTTACTTTTCATCAAGATAATTTATCTAAAAGTGTTGATAGTGTCATTTCTTTTTGTTCATTTCCCTTAGAAAATGATGTCAACAGTTAACTTAGCTACTCAGTATAGATTTAGTACAAGTTTCACGAGAAAGTCTTATCTTTTTTTCATCTAATTTGGTATTGATTTTTACTTTTCTTCAAACCAGTCCATAATGCAAATCATTCTTTCACCTTTATTTAACTTATTTTATTTTTAATTTATGTAATAAAACAAGCATTTTTTCTAATATAATTTTTTTAAAAAAAGATGATGGCACATGAAACTGCAAATCTATTATGTACAACTTGCCATTCCTTTTAAATATATAATAAAGTTTTAATGTAATTTTTTTAATTCCCTTCCCCTCACTCTGGCCCTAGAAGTAGCTACCATTAGACACAAATAAGTGTACATACATATATACATACATACACATATAAAGTCATTCTAGACATACTTCTATTTATGAGTTCTTTCTCTGGATACATCTAGCATCTTCCTTCATATGTCCTTTGTAGCTAATTTAGGTATTTATAATAATCAAAATAACTTATTTGCACAAAGTTATTCTTAAAAGGATATTGCTCTTACTGTACATAAAGGTATCTTGGTTCTGATCATTTTGCTCTTCATTTTTTTATGCAAATCTATCCATGTCTTCAAGCTCATCATTTCTTATGGCACAGTAGTATTCCATCACAATCATACACCACAACTTGTTCAGCCATTTTCCAATTGACAGGCATCCCTGAAATTTCCATTTCTTTGCCCCCACAAAGAGAACTGGTATAAATATTTTAGAACAAATAGGTTCTTTTCCCTTTTCCTTAATCATCCTGGGAAGCAGACCTAGTAGTGGTATTGCTGGGTCAAAGAGTTTAGCTCATTTAATAACTCTTTGGACGTAATTCCGGATTGCTCTCCAAAGTGACTAGATCAGTTCACAGTTTCACCAGCAATGAATTAGTGTCCCAATTTTTCCACATCCCCTTTAACATTTGTTGTTTTCCCCTTCAATTATTTTACCCAATCTGATAGGTATAAAATGATATCTCAGGGTTGTTTTAATTTGCATTTCCCTAATCAATAATGATCTAGAGCATGTTTTCATATGATTATAAATTGTTTTGTTTTTTTTTAATCTAAAAATTACCTGTTTATATCCTTTGACCATTTATCAACTGGGGAATTTTTATAGATTTAACAAAGTTCTTTATATAGTTGAGATATGAGAACTTTATTTGAGGAATTGTCAATACATTCCCCCCACCATGCAATTTTCTGCTTTCCTTCTGATCTTGGCTACATTTGTTTTATTTGTACAAAGACTTTTTAATTTAATGTAATCAAAATTACCCAGTTTATACCTCACTCTGCTCTCCATCTCTTGTTTACTCATAAGTTGTTCACATATCCACAAGTCTGATAACTATTATGTTCCATGTTCATCAAATTTTCTTGTAATATCTCTTTTTATTATAGGTCATGTATCAATTTTGACCTTATCTTGGTAAATGGTATAAGATATTGGTCTATGCTCAGTTTCTGCCACACTGCTTTGCAGTTTACTCAACAATTTCTTTTTACCAAATAATTAATTCTTATCCCCAAATCTTAAGTCCTTACATTTGTCAAATACAGGTTGCTATATTTATTTGCTGCTATAAACTGTGTGTCTACTCTGTTCCATTAATTTGCCTTTCTATTTCTTAGCCAGTACCAAATAGTTTCGATAATTACTGCCTTATAATATAGTTTAAGATCTGGTACTGCTAAACTTCCTTTCTTTACATTTTTTTTTCATTAAATCTTTTTGATTTTTTTTTACTTTTGTTATTCCAAATGAATTTTGTTATTTTTTTAATTCATTAAAAATAATTTTTTGGTAATTCAATTGAGATGGCATTGAATACATAAATTAGTTTAGATAAAATTGTCATTTTTAGTCTATTGACCCTACCTACATATGAACAATTGATACTGTTTTAATTATTTAAATCTGACTTAAACTGTATGAACAGTTTTTATAATTTTGTTTATATAGATACTGGATTTATTTTGGAAGGTGTACTCCCAGGTATTTTATACTGTCTAGAGTTATTTTAAATGGGGTATCTCTTACTATCTCTTCTTTCAGAGTTTTGTTTGTGATATATAAGAATGCTGGTAATTTATGTGGATTTACTTAATATTTTGCTACTTTGCTAAACTTACTAATTGTTTCAACTAACTTCTTATTTGAGTCTTCGGGATTTTCTCAGTATATCATCATATTGTCTGCAAAAGAGATAATTTTATTACCTCATTCCCTATTCTGATGACTTCTATTTCTTTTTTTTCTTCTTCTCATTGCTATTGTTAGGACTTCCAATACAATACTGAATAATATTGGTAACATTGGGCATTCTTGTTTCACAGCTGATATTACTGGGAAGGCTCCTAACTCATCCCCATTACAAATAATGCTTGCTGATGATTTTAGATAATACTCCAAATTCTAATAGATGGTTTGTCTACCACACCAGTAACAAGTGCTTTCTTATATACGATGGTTAATTCCGTAGTTTTATTGAAGTTTCACAGGTTTTTTTTATAATCAGCACCTATCAAAACTCTTCTTGAAGAAAATATTTGTGATGTATGAAGATGAGGTTTTTAAGTATTCTACAAATGTATGGCTCTTTTTATTTTTTCAATGTAAACAAGAGATAGCTTGGTTTGGCGATTCTGATAATTAGCTCAATTGATGACCGAAGCAGTGTGACCCTGATCAAAGGGGTTTGCTATTGCATTATAGAAGCCTCTGGGCAGCATCTACATGGAAGAAAGTTCCCTTATACTTATGGGAATGTTCCCCTAGGAGTATTCAGATGCGTCTTTATGAAGGATATTGCCTTAATTACACTAAGTCAATGGTTTGATTCCTAGAACATCAACTCATTGACTGTTGGAGGAAGGTCACTTATTAATCGTACTAAAGTACAAATAGTGTTTTGGGACAGTCTAAAAACAATGTGGTTCTTAACATTCCCCTCCATTTTTTTCTTCCACATATTCATGATTATGGTAGAGGTGTGAGACAGGAGTGATGACTATTTGAAGTTTTTCTTATACACTATGAAGGGTAGATCTAACATGTTTTAGTAATCAGGAAATCACTTGCCTTGTACAGAAATGGGGAGAGGATGGGTCTGAGTTGGGAGGTGAAGATGTTTATTCTAAAAAGTCAGGCTAGGTCTGTTCCCTGCAGATCACCAAAATCCAAGGCACTGGGGACAAGTAGGTGAACCAGTAGGTAATAGAGAATTCACAAAGTTATCCATAGTTACAATGTGGAGAGTCCCAGGCAATTGACACTTTGATTCAATCTGATTTCCCAATTAAAAAGCCTTTTTATTGTGGCTCCCTGTTACTTTTGTGGGACCTGATGTAACAACATAATCATGGGTTGGATCTATTATCCATTATTATCCTGTACTGAAAACAAGAGTTGTTTAATTATTTTCCATTGTCAAAACTTTCATTCCAGGATGGCCAGCCTTTAGCAGATGAGCTTTCCTGTATTTAGTTTCTCATTTGCCAACTTTCTTCCACTTCTGCATTTTTTATTACAAATATCTTTTCTATTAAAATATATTTTCTCTTTCAGAGGGGCTCTTTCTTTGGTAGATTCTTGTTTGTGCTTTCTGCTGTTTCTAACAAGCTGCTCATCTTCTATTGTTTGTTAAAAGCTCTGATGTTGACCAATTTTCATTAATAGGATCATAGCCAGATTTGAAACAGGCCTTAAAGGGCATCCCAGTCCTATTCCTTCTTTCTCTGGAAGAAACACTAAGTCTGGAAGGGGTTAAGTGACTTGCCTCACCCAGCTCTTCTGCCTCTAAATATACTTCTCTTTCCACTACAACTTTTGATTCTTTCCACTAGAGCTTCCTCTTGACTGAGATATTCCTTTAAAAGTTATTTATCTTTTGAATTATCCTTTAGTTTCTTCCTATAGTCCCACAGCAGAAAGTTCCAATATCATTTCCTTTTAGAAATACAAGTACTTTGAAGAGGATGGTAACATCATTCTCCTTATTGGTACATTTTCCTTCATGGTATGATATTTGCTCATTGTGTTATGGCATCTCTTTAACTTTAACTCACTTTCCCTTCTGTCTTTATGAGTTTCTCAGCTGATTTATCTAGTTGTGGAAGAGATTTATACTCATGCTTACTCCTTTCGACATTTGTTCTTTTAATATTAATTTTGTATTCCTGGTAGTTTGTCTCTGTTTTCCCTCCTTATTCTTTGATTTTCCTCTCTACTGCTTTATAGACTCTCAAAGTCAGACATCCTTATCTTCCTAAAGTTCCAGAGTGTGGAGGTCTGGTTCAGGTCTCTGACCAGAGTACAATCCATGCAGAATGAAACGACTTAACTAAAATTTCTAGTTGCCTTTCCCTCATGTGTGGATTGTCGTCAATACCCTCTAGCATTCTCTGCCTTACTATGCTTTCCATACTGCATCCTCATACCAGTTGCTTTCCATTTATTCATATGACTAAAATAAGTGTCTATTATGCTATGGTGGGAAAAGCTGAGTTATTTGTGGAACCAGGAAGGGGACTCCACAGCTGAATGATAAAGAATAAGTTGGTAATAACATTGCTTGTGATGGTTGGACCTGGTACACAGAATGGCTCTTGGATAGGGATGCTGAATAGGAATACTTAATGTTATAGTTCTCTGATGTTCTTGAGACTTTTCCTTGTTCAGTGTTTCTCTTTTTTATTTTGCATATTCATCTTTATTTACTCTACACCTGGTAGATAATTCATTTTTTTAGTTTTGAAGTTGAGAAAGAACACAGAAAACAAATACTATGACATCTTGGCTTCATATTATGTTCTTTGTATTAAGCAAGTGGAGTCCTCAGATAGCAGGTGTAATCTGTCACTAGTCCTATAATCAAAGTATTTCCAACTTGTTAGAAACTGCCAGGCTTTTTAAAAAAAATATAAACATATGTTGGTTACATAGTAACCTGCTCTGAACTACATAAATCTAAGCTAGACCTTATTTTTTTAAATCTTCACAGTTTATGACAGATTATAAATTGTTCCATAGTAAACTCTCTGTTAACTAAGTGGGGGAATATGGAGGGTTTGGGTTAATACAGTATCATGCATGGATTAGCAGTTTTCAAAGAATTAAGAGAATAAAACATAATTAGTAGTAAAACTATATTGAATCTACCAACACTATGTTTGTGAAATCAAACATCTCACTACTTTAGAAAAAGATAAAAGGGCTTGGGGAATGATTTTATACACTCTAGCTTGTTAGACTAAATGAAGTATTTCTAATTTCTAAACATGATGGAAGAAATAATCTGTTAAAGTTGTCACCAAAAAAGATCCTGAAAGGCCAGAGAAAAATCAAAACTAATGCCAGCTGTTTAGCTAATGGAGAAAATGATGAGAGAAAGGAAAGGGAAAAAAATCAGAGTCTTCTGAAGAACTGCTAATATATCACAGGCTGTAAAAGAAAGTTGTTTTTTTTTAAGTTGGGAAAGAACATTCACCTTCTGATTTCAGTATTTCTGCTACTGGCACCACACATGCCCCACTTTCAAAACCTTGGGGTTAAATTTGACTCTTCCCTCTCATAATCTAAACAGTTACCAAACTGAATCAATTTGCAACATCTCTCAAATTTTTCTCTATATACTACACTACATTGTCATTTTTTGCAATTCTAGTAGATGTCTTTTATTACCTTTCACCAGGTCTATTATGGTAAACTGGACAGGTTCCTACATCCAATTTCTCCCATATATAACCTATTTCACGTAATGCATCTTATGCATAATTCGCATGGTTATATGTCTCTCTTTACATCAAAAAACTTCAATAGATCCTTGTCATCGATCATGTAAAGTTCAATTCCTTTGCCTGACATTCAAGGACCATGTGCCACTTTTATTTTTCTGTGATGTCTTATATTACTGCCCTTTATGCATCTCTATATTTTAGCTAAGCTGGGTTTCTCTCATCTCTTTGAACGTGCAGTGCCCTTTCCCATCCTGGAGTCTCTTCTTATGCAGTTATTTTTTTGTCTATGTATACATACACACATACATATACATACGTACACAGTTACATACATACATGTGTGTATATATGTGTTTATATGAAAACATCTGGGACATCCTCTTGGGCCTTCATCACTTGCTAAAATTCTACCTATCCTTGGAAGTTCAACTCAAACTTCACCTATTCTTTGATGCCTTCCCTAATCTTCTCCTAGTGCTTACCCTTCCTCCGCAGACCTTACAGGTTAAGCACTTTGCAACTGTCTGATGAGCTTAATCTGTTACAGTTAACTTATGTTTAATCCCCTTACTAGACAATAAAAGTAGGGACCACATCTTATCTAAACTTTCTATATGCCCCTCTAGTATAACGTTTTGATCACAATAATGTTTGTAAAATGAATTATGAACGAATCAATGAATTTAAACGGCTTCCTATTGTATCTAGGATTCTCTGTTTAGCTGGCCCAGCCTATCTTTCTAGCCTCATTAGATCTGACTTTCCTTCCTATACTGTATGCAGGAGCAAACCCAACCTTCTCTATGTTCCCAACACAAAGCATTCCATGTCCTGTTTCCATGAATTTTCATTTACCGTGCCATAAGCCAAACTCCCTCCTTACCTCCACCTCGGAGTCATTTTCTTCCTTTACAAGAGAGCTTAAGCACCATTATCTGCATGAAGCCTTTCCTCATGCCCCCTGACTGCCTCTCTCCTAAACTAGGTTGTATTGAACTACTTTGCATATATTCATTTTATATTTATGCTGCATATGCTTAGATGTGGAACAGCTAGGTGGCACAATGGATAGAGGACCAGCCCTGGAGTCAGGTGGACCTGAGTTCAAATCCTGCCTCAGACGCTATCTGTCACTTAACTCTGTTTGCCTCAGTTTACTCATCTGTAAAATGAGCTGGAGAAGGAAATGGCAAACCACTCCAGTGTCTTTACCAAGAAAACCCTAAACGGGGTCACGGAGAGTCAGCCGTGAGTGAAACTACTCAGCAACACCATACTTATATATGAACTTATGTATGATCCTATCTCCATCATTAGGATATAATGAGGTTTCCTCGCTGGTAGGTATTGTTCCATTCTTTGTACTAGCATCCTCAGCATGTAGCATAGAATCTATAAGAGATGACTAGTAAATATTTGTTGATGGATCAATTAAATGAATGGAGGTTCTTGCACCTAGAGGAACTAGAAAACACAAAAAAATCTGAAGGTGCTTCCAAGAGGAAGAGTTGATGGATGGCTTCATGCAAAGGGGCGTATATTTATACCTAACGTAGCCAATTACGAAGCATATCGTCTTCCCTGGTTGTGTTTTTGGAACTTGACAAAGAGTCTGGCAAATCCCATCAATTTAATTCTACTCATTCGTGTGTGAAACAGATCATACAGTTAAGAGACATATATAAAGTATAATTAAGCAACAAGAAAAATAAGGGTACAAAATCAAAATGTATGTGACCCTGCACAGGTACTGTTTTGTTCTCTTTTTCCACAAAAGACTGGAATTTTAGAAGAAGAAAGTATGATATGGGGAGTAAGGCCTAGCATTTATATAATAGATATCTAGCCTTTATATAGATTAAGGTTAAGATCTGTAAAACTTAAAAAGATTGCAAAACAGTATAACATTTACAAATGTTATCTCATTTAGTCCTCACAACAGCTCTGCGAGATAGGTATTGCTATGATCCCCATTTTACTGATGATGAAACTGAGGCAGACAGAGGTTAAGTTACCTGCTCAGGATTATATAGATAATAAATGTTAGAGGCTGGATTTGAACTCAGGTCTTCCTGATAAGAGAGATTCAGAAATTCTATCCACTGTGTCACCTAACTGCCTCTAAACAGGTAAATAAGTTGACTAATTGTAGTTCATATAAAAGCACATGTTTGCTTGTCTTGAAATGGACTTAAGATAGTGACAGCTAGGCCCCACAGAGGATAGAGCCCTGGGCTTAGAATCAGGAAGACATCGCCATGAGTTCAAATTTGGTCACAGACATTTACTAGCTCTGTGACCCTGGGTAAGTTTCTTAAACCTGTTTGCCTCAGTTTCATTATCTGTAAAATGAACTGGAGAAGAAAATGGCAAATCACTCCAATATCTTTGCCAAGAAAACCCTAAAAGGGTCCCAAATATCCAGATAAGAATGAAATGATTAAACAACAAAAACTTACACAATAGTCAAGAAGTAGAATACATTTTTATGAACAATGGAAGGAACGTGTTTGGTCAGAAATGTGTTTATTTCGATTGATTATAGAAATGCAAATTAAAACAACTCTGAGGTACTACCTCATACTTATCAAAGTGGCTAATATGACAAAAAAGGAAAATGATAAATGTTGGAGATATGGGAAAATTGGAACACTAATACATTGTTGGTGGAGTTGTGAACTGATTCAACCAATCTGGAGAGCAATTTGGACCTATGCCCAAAGAGCTATCCAGGTCTATATCCCAAAGAGATCATAAAAAAGGGAAAGGGACCCACATGTGCAAAAACATTTATAGCAACTCTTTTTATAGTGGCAAAAATTGGAAATTGAGTGGATGCCCATCAATTGGGGAATGGCTGAACAAGTGATATGTGAATGCAATATATAATATTGCGTCTATAATGAGCAGGTAGATTTCAGAAAAACCTGGAAAGACTGACATTAACTAATGCTGAGTGAAGTGAACAGAACCAAGAGAACATTGTACTCAGTAACAGCAACATCGTGTGATGACTACTTTGATAGACTTAGCTTTTCTCAGGAATACAATGATCTAAGACAATTCCAAAAGGCTCATAATGGAAAATGCTCTCCATATCCAGAGAAAGGACTATGGAGTCTGAATGCAGATCAAAGCACACTATTTGCTCTTTTTTTCTTTCACATGGATTTCCCATTTGTTCTGATTCTTCTTTCACAAAATGACTAATGTGGAAATATGTTTAATGAGATTGTATATGTATAGCCTCTATCAGATTACTTATCATCTTGGGGTGGGGAGAGAGGAGAGAGGGAGGGAGAAAAAAATTTGGAATTCAAAATCTTATAAAGTGAATGTTGAAAACTCTCTTTACATGTAATTGAAAAAAATACTATTAAGTGGGAAAAAAAGAGAAAAAATGGTGAGGGCAGAAGAGATTCTATTTCAAAGAGAAAAAATGGTGAGGGCAGAAGAGATTCTATTTCAAACAAAAACATAAAGTTCAAGGATCACCAAAAGATACCATGGTAAAATCGCTTGTTTTCTCTTAAGGTTTCAATAATATGAATTGTCAAATACTGAGAATCCAGGTGAAATGAACGCTAACATTTTTCACTTATTTATGAAAGTCAAGCACCAAAAAGGGTTGATTTCATTAAATGATTTTAAGCTAAAAATGAAAAGGTAGAGAAAAAGAGGGCCAGACAAAACTGTCAAACTAGATACTACAGATAAATACATGTAGGATATAAAAGAAAATAAAGTGGAGGAGGCACTGAAACCATGTAAGAAAAGAACTGAGAATAGATTTGAGAACAGTCTTGGAAACCTATATACTAATTCATGTCAGTATAACCTCATAACTAATACATAATCCAAGTATTTTCACATTTAAAGATAAATATGACCAAAGTATCACCAAAACTTGATAGAGGAGGTTTTATGAGCAGAATACAAATAGAGAAGGATTTAATTTATTCAAAAGAAATAGATCTGTGAAAAGGGACATATCAAATAAAATTCTATATCAAGCAGATCCTTAAGCACCTGCATGGAAAACAGAGAGTGAAAGCCATTGACGTCATCACTCAAATAAAACTACTGTCTCTCTTTACAGTTATAGATGATCATTTAGTTGACAAATGTGATGACCTTTTCTCAAATATCTTCCTTGACTGCTCTGTAGCATTTGCCACTGTTGATCTCTTCCACCATACTATCTCTTCTCTAGGTTTTCCTGACATTTATCTCTTGGTTCTCCTCCTACCTCCCTGCCTGCTCCTTTTTCTCCTTTACTGGGTCATCAGCCATTTCATGCTTTCTAACTAAGAGTGTACCCTGAGGCTCTTTCCCAGACTTTCTGTCTCTATGCTTTCTTGATGGCTTCATCGGCTCCTATAGGTTCAATTATTATCTCCAAATAGATGACTCCCAGATCTACATATACAGTCCAAAGCACTAGTTTCACATCACTGTTTATTGCATATCTCCAACTGGATATTCTTATAGGCATCTCAAGCAACATCTAAAGCAGAACTCATTACCTTTCCCTCTTCTCAACTTCTGCATTTAGGTCAACATCACTACTATCCTTCATGTCGCACAAGTTTGCAGGCTCAAAGTTATCATTAACTCCTCATCCTACACAGCTAATCAGTGGTCAAACCTTGTTGGTTTGACCTACTAAAAGGTCTATCACATCCATATCCTTGTCTCCACTAATATGACCATGGCTCCTTTACAGTGTGGTCATTGCCTCTTGACTGAACTCTTGCAATAGCCTCTAAATTTGTCTCATTGCCTCTAATCTCTCCCCTTTCCAATCCATCCTCCACATGGCGGCTAAACTGATATTACTAAAAAGGACATATTTGATCATCTCACTCTGCTCAGTAAACTTCAATGGATCCCTACTAAGATAAAATGCAAATTACTGGGATAGACATTTTAAACCCTTCATGACTTGCCTCTAACCTACTTTTCCAGGCTTATCATATATTTTTCCTTTCACTAACTAGAGTTCTAGTTCTAGTCTAGTTTAGACTAGGGCTTCTTAAACTTTTTCCAGTCGCAGCCCCTTTTCGTATTTTGGTAGGGTTCATTGGAGTTGCATGGTGTTGTGATGCAACATGGGCAAGTGCTGCCAGAAACACCGCGGATTCATTTTTTTTTTTAATTTTTGATTTTAGTTAATTTTTGACTATTATACATTCAGAAATCTTTTACTATTGCCAAATTTTTCATGACCCCATATGGGGTTGAAACCCACAGTTTAAGAAGCACTGGTAGACAACCTGACCTGCTTGCTATTTGTGAGTCTGCCTTTCTCAAATCTCTCCCCCTTCCAATCATTTCTCCATTCAGCTACTAAAATGTTTTGCCTAAAGTGCAAGTCCAACCATATCATTCCCCTTACTGAGTAAACTCTAGTGGCTCCCTATTGCCTCTAGGATCTGAAACAAGAAGCTCTGCTTGACATTCAAAGACCTTCATAATCTAGCCCCCTCCTATCTTCCCAGTCTTATGTGTACTCTTTCATTAGTGCCTCTGGCCTTCTTGCTATCCCATGAATGAGACACTCCATCTCTTGGCTCTAGGCATTTTCTCTGCCTGCCCTCCATGCCTGGAATGCTCTCTCTCGTCAATTTCACCAACTAACTCCCTTGGCTCCCTTTAAGTCCCAACTAAAATCCCATCTTTTAAAGGAAGCCTTTCCCAACCCTTCTAGTGCTTTCTCTCTATTAACTGTTTCCTATTTACCCTGTACATAGCTTGCTTTGTAATATTTGTTTGCATGTTGCTTCCCCTTGAAAATTCCATGAGGGAAGGGACTTTCTTTTGCCTTTTTTTGGATCCCTAGTGCTTAGCATGTTTCCTGGCATATAATAAATGTGTACGGATTGACTGATGACATTTCTATTTTCAGCCTTGTCTGTGTCCTATGGCTGTGATGAATTCTTTCCTCTCTCTGCCTCTTAGAATCTTTAGTTTCCTTCAAAACTGAGGTCAGATGCCATCTCCTGTTGGAGGCCTTTCCTTATCCCTCCAAATACTAGAGCTTTCCCTAAATTATTTTCTATTTATTTTGTATATACTCATATAGGTTATCTTCCTCCTTTAAATGTAAGCTCCTTGAGGACAGGGGTTTAATTTTGTCATTGTGTCCCTTAAGCCTACCAAAGCACCAGGCACACTGTAGGTACTTAATAAATGACTGGTAATAACTAACTGAATGAATGAATGAATGAATAAACAAATAAATGATTGGTAGATTGATTCATTGAATGAAGACATAAAGGACATGCTGATTACACGAAACTGGAATAGATAATGAATATGTTAGTTGACTAAATCTTTAGTATCCTAAAAGATCTCAGTAGCTTCTAGTAATAGGCCTAAACTGACAGAATGACAGGTAATGCTATTAAATTTTTATGCTTTCATTAGGTATTAAAAAGCAAATGTACAAGTATAGGATAAGTGCAACTTGGTTTAAGTGATTTTTTGAATAAAATTGGAATATTGCTTTTAATTTGGGGATGCCAATAAATTGCAATGTGTATGGATAGGAATAGACAATGGATAGAGGACACAAATGATGTGGCAGACAAGACCCAACTGAAGGATTAGAGTGTTTAGTCTCTGTAGGTAGAGATTTATGGATAATGTAATAGCTTTCTTCAAATATTTGGAGAGCTTTAATCTGGAAGAGGGATTATTTCTAGGATCAATGAATGTAAGACAACTGGAGGCAGATTTTGGCTTAATAAAGGTAAGAATATTCTAACAATTATAATTATTTGAAAGTGGAATGAGATGCTTTGCAAGGCAGTCAGTTCTCCAAGACCAGAAGCATATAGGGCAGAGGTTGGCCAACCACCTGCCAAGCAGGTGACATAGGTGATTCCTTATGGGGATCATTAACTCAATTAGATGGCCTCTAAATCAGGGCTTCTTAAACTTTTTCCACTTGGGCCCCTTCAGCGCTTCTTAAACTGTGGGTCATGACCCATATGGGGTCACTAAATCATCTTCTTCCTCTGATATTCGATCAGTCTAATCTTTAGTGGTTCAGACAACAGTTGGAGATTATTCTTATGAGTCAGTCAATTAAGATCCTACTATGGACGAAGCACTATGCTAAGTGCTGGGAAAATAAAGAAAGGCAAAGACTTTCCTTATACTCAAGGAGTCCAATGGGGAAAACAACATGAAAACAGCCATGTACAAAAAGGATTTTATATAAAGACACATGTTGCGTATGTGTATATGCACATATGTATATGCATTCATACATGTATATGTATAAACACACACATATGTATGCATGCATATATAGGTGTATGTGTATATATATATATATATATATACACATGTATGTATATATACATTTTTCCCCATTAAAGAAGGTAAGTAAAGGCTTCCTGTAGAGGAGGATCTTTAGCTGGGACTTGGAGGAAGTCAAGAGGGAGCCAGGAGGGAGAGAACTCCAGGCACTGGGTCCAGCCAGTGAAGGTGCTCAGAGGCCAGAGATGGAGTGCCTTGTTCAGAGGCATAGCCCAATTACCATTATATTGCAGATAGGCCAAAGCCGTAATGAATGCAGAGGCTGGGCTGACAGCATATTGGATAAAGCAGTTCTTGCTCTATGAAGTTTGCTTCTAGCTCTGAAGGTGAAGACCACAGGTCACCTTTCCTCTTCACAACTCTTTCCTCATGATTGCTGTGTTTTTTCACCCTTTCAGACCTGCCACCTGGGAGCCTGTTTGACAGATGAAACCTCAGTAGGTACTATATATCATGTAGAAATGTTTCTTAGCAGAAAGAGAATATGGCCACTAACTTCCAATAAAATGCCAGCTAAGAAAAATCAGAGTTAATATACTTGTAAGGAAGAGTAGTTAAGGCAGAGAATGATCATATCTGTGGCCTTTGCAACTTGCTTCCTCTCTCTAGTTTACTCAACTTTAAAATGGGGTTCATAGTAGTACTAAAATAACAACAGCAATAGTTAGCATTTATATAGTGTTTTAAGGTTTACGGAGTGTTTCACAAATATCTCTTCTGATCCTCAGGTCAACCCCGGGAGATAGGTGCTATTATTAACCCCATTTTAAACATGAAGAAACAGAGGCAGAGAGAGAGGTTGGCTGACTCGCCCAGGGTCGCAATTAGTAAGTGGGAAAAAATACGCTTTGTAAGCCATAAATCACTATTTGTAAATAAAAGCTATTATTGCTGTTCCTTCAGAAATGGAAATGAATACTACCGTCTTCATTATCACGATCATCATTTCCACTGCATTTCAGTGACTTCACTCATCATGAAATTTCCTCTCATTTTTCTAGATCATGGACTATCCAAATAGACTATAACAAAGAGAATATCAGATTCTAACAACCTTATGGGAGAGATAGGATTCTAAACATTTTTCTAAAGATATATAATATGATACTGAAGGCAAGAAAAATATCTTAGACCTTATTAATATCACAAAAAGGCAATCAAGAAATCAATAAATACAGACATATGTCCCCACTTTCCCATTTATGAAAAACTTTTGTGAGAATCAATGACATGTTCCCTGACAGCATTGTCAATGAAGGGATTAGTGGGGACCAGGCAGGTTTTTTGCCAGTAACATTCCCCAGTATGCCACCTCTTTATCGTCACAAAATTGCCTGAAATATGCAGAGACTGAGGGATCTCACTACGCTTCTTTGTTGATTATGAAAAGACATTTGATTTGGTAGAACAAAATACCACCTTAAGGGCTCTCTTCTGACAAGGCATGGCTTATGTATATACTGAAATGATTCACAATTCCTTTAAAGATATGACAAAAAAGATAATAACCTTGTTTGATGAGTCACTCATTACTAAGAGCAGATGAGGCATTAAACACGAAGACATATACTTGCCAGAGTTTACTGCTACTACCATGGAGGAGATTCACACAGGTTCTATGTTGAAGAAGGATTTCCTAGTGAGGTTCCCCAAGATACTTCTGCCTCTAGGTTTTATTGTATATGTTGCATCAAGCCCCAAAACACTGTAGAGATTTTTGGTTGAGAGATGGAACCACTTAAAAGTATTTGGCCTAACCATCCATGAAGGAACAACCAAGTGAATGAAGAATGCCTATTGTCCAGATTATGACACACAGCTAAATCAGAAGTTGGCAAACTACACCCCATGGGCCAAATCCAGTGCGCTGCCTGTTTTTGTAGAACCTGCAAGATAAGAATAGTTTTATATTTTTGTATAAAAATCATTCATAACTCACAGATCATATATATTGTATTTGGCCTGTGGGCCATAGTTTGCCACTCTTTCAGTTAAATGAGCAACTTACAGAGCTCATCTATCAGTAAACATACTTTAGGCAAAGCAAATTAATGGTGAGTTGAATCTAGGATCAAACAGGAAGAGAGCAGGCTGCATTACCTTCAGCAAATTGCATAAAAGCCCCTTTAATGACCCCAAATTTCTTTCCAGAAGAGGTCCACTTTTTAAATATCAGAATTCTATTGATGCTCTATGGCTGAAAGTCATATACAAGAAAGGAATTCAAATACATACAACTAAGTAAAGCAACCCAGACTTCAAGGTTCTCCCAGCTCAACTGGTCTTGCCTAATTCTCTTCTTTCTTTTCTTCTAAAAAGACATGGTTGGATCACTGTCATACGTTGGACCAGCCTAAACACCATTTGAGAGGGTCAGGGACTTCTTACACTCAGGTTAACTTAGTTAACTCTCTCAGGACATGAAGCATAACTAGAAAGTTTACTGTTACTGGGGCGGGAGGGTGGGGGTGGAAAGATCTGAGAGTTTTAATGAACTCTATAAGTTCAACCTATGTCAACAGTGTGATATTGAAGCAAAAAAAAATGTCAAAGCGAACATTTTTATAAAAAATTCAGCATCCAGATAAAGGGAAGCAACAGTCCTTCTGTACTCTGCTCATTTCAGACCACAATGGAGTATTGTATTCAGCTTTCAGTCCTATGTTTTAGGAATGACATTTGCAAACTAGAGATCATCCATAGGATTATGATAGGATGGAGGTCATGCCATACAAGGATTAACTGAATGAACTGGGAAGGTTTAACCTGGAGAAAAGAAGGCTTGTGGTGGGAATAGGGGAATAACAACAATATTAACATATTTGAAGTGAATATATATGTATATGTTTATATGTGTGTACCCATAATTTGTGTGCATACATACATGTATGTGCATGTATGTATGCATGTGTGCATTCAAGTTCATGGACCATATGTTAAGTACCCCTGAATAATAGGATTTTGTTTTGTTTCACAATCATTATCTAAAGGAGTGGGAGCATTTTAAGGTGTCAAGAAGCTAATTGCTTATTGGATAAAGCACCTTTCTCAATTCTAAAATGTCATGGGTACAAACGCTACAGAAAAGATAATAGTGGAATTGTCAAACTACTTAAACTATTTTTAGAAGAGGTATAATTCTCTGAAATGAAAGCAACATTCCTTGCAAATTAAAAAAAAATTTAGCCTGAAAAAGTATTTGCTATCCTAGAGGGCTTAAGACTACATCTAGTTGAAACTATTGGCATCACTGAGTCCTGCTGTCAGATTAACCCTGCCAACAGGGTTTGCATTACCCTTCTAAACTAAGATACTCTTCCTGAACTTTCAGGCTTTGAGACATGGCTTTGACACAGCTATCCTGCTGTCTTTATTTAAATTTCAAGTGTAGGAGTATAGTAGAAGCATATCTGTTTACAAAACAGCTTTACACATTATGCTTTTAGATTTCGCCTTAATAATAAAGAATATGCAAACCTTGTATTATGGTTAAAAATCAGAATTAATCTGCATCTACTTATTAGACTGGGTGGTTAGATTCCTAACTAGAAGAATAGTGAAATGCTACGTACACAGTTTTTATTAAAAATAACAGGTGTGATTGTTTTTATTTTGAAAACAAGCATTTCAGAATTTAAACACTAGTGAATTATGTCTTCTTCATAGCTCCCAAAGAGGCCTTGAATTCACTCCAATTGCATCCTTCAAAAGACTTTGAAACTCCTATTTTGGAATTGCCTGGAATTAGGGCCTGAGGCACATTCCTTTGAATTCTGTGGTGGCTGCTAATCTTCATTCTTTGAGGGCAGATTTGATTTTCTGAAATATTGAAATTAAATCTGGTGAATAGCATGAGTGATCACACTAGGTATCATCAGTTTGGGTCAGAAAGAGTTTCACCAGAAAGTGTGCTGTGAGGCAGAGCATAATTATAGTGAAGAAGCTAGTCACTGGGCTACAGTTCATTCACTTTGTATCATACAGAATCTTTAAAATGCTTTATCATTTCTTCATTATCATCCTGAATGATGGCCTGCACTTTAGAGTTGAATTCTAAACGAGTAATTACATTGCTAGGTTTTTTTTTAAATCAACATTGTCTTCACTAGGGGCTTTGGCACACTGATTTTTGTAGGCTTGGGAATGGAAGTAGTCCAAACCAGAAACTCTGTTGCTTCCAGGTCACACTGAAAACATGACTTTTCATCACTGATTTGTATTTTCCTCAAAAATGCCAACTTTATCCAGATTCAAAGGTCAGGACAAATACCAGGCTTCCACTGTTGCGATTCATTCACTCAAAATGCATGGCATAGCTGTTGCAAAAACTTTCTTCTTGTTCAAGTTTGCTTTCAGCACAAGCCTGCGTGTTAAATCTACATTTAACTCTTGGCCCCTATTCTTACTCTTTTGAATAACCCAGTCCACTTATCTTTTCAACTTCTCCATCTGTCCTGTTTGTGAATGGTTAGCTAGTCACTGTCATGGAGATTTTTGCTACCCTTTTTAATTCTTTTGAGTTAATCAAAAAACCTTCCTTTTGACATTACCCTATTATCACAAACTACTTTGAAAATGATAAGTATTCTCTCTTGCAAATTTTCACAACTCCACACAAAATTTGATATTGATTCTCTGATCTAAATCTGAGTTATTCAATGTTATAGTAACACAAAAAACTCACCACAGCTATTAGCATAGAAATGATGGATTGGCTATGAAGGAGCTATTGCTAAAAGTTGAAACGGGACAGCTATATTACTAGACTCTTGGATTCATTGACATTGCAGTGCAGCAAGCTTTGCAAATAAACACTCTGTCTCTCTGCTCTGAACATTTTCTCTAGCTGTCCCTCTTCCTGGAATGCTCTCTCTCCTTAGCTCTGCCTACTGGCTTACCTGGCTTTCTATAAGTCCTAAATAAAATGTCATCTTTTATAGGAAGCCTTTCCCAATGCTTCCCAATTTTAGTGCCTTCCTTCTTTTATTTATTTACCATTTTTCCTGTTTGTAGCTTTTTGTGAGCTCCTTGAAGGAAGAGACTATCTTTTGCTTCTTTTTGTACCCTCAGTGCTTAGCCCAGTTCCTTGGCACATGGTAGGCACTTAATAAATGCTGATTGATTGCCTGACTGACTTTCAAGTGTTTGAAGCATTGTCAGTTTGAAAGAAGAATTAGGCTTGTTCTTCCTGTACCTGCAGGGCAGAACTAGGAGCAGTGAGTAGAAGCTGCAAAGGGGCAAATAGAAGCTTGTTATAAGGAAAAACTTCTTAACAAAAAGTGGAATCAGCTTTCTTGGGAGGCAGTGAATTCCTTCTCAATGGAGACCCTTGAGAAGGGCTGGACGACTACTTGTCAGAGATAATGAGGTAGGGATTCTTTTTCAAATTGTCTTTCTTACCTACTCCATGGGCCCCCAATTGAGTCTTTTTATAGTATAGCCATGAGACATACATTCAACCTGTATATCTGCACATTTTCATGCTAGAACATTTTTATATTAGAACAATTGATTTAGATAAGAAAAACATCCTCTTGGATTATTTTTTAGCACAGAAGATATGTTAAAACACAGCAATATTTGCAAACTACATGGATTTTACTTTTTGCCTCATATAGTCATATTTATCATAATTTCTGTTTTACGTAAAAACTTTAAATAATACTTAATGAATCATGAATATCTTTGGAAACATTACCTGTAAAAGTGTTTTGCTATCAATACCTTACTAAAATGAGTTCATTTACAATTGGACAATATAACTTTGTATGTAACTTCCTACAAAGCTTTTTGATATGCCCGTCTCTAAGGGTAAAAGTCAATAAACAGAAGCACGATTTGTATGAATAGAATTACCTAGGAAAATGATAGGACTCCTTGTCTAATTTCATGCTTTGGGGATGGAAGGCCCTGCCGATAAAAGATGGAGCCTTATTACCTGAAAACTTTGAAGCCTTGGCACATAAAACCTTGAAATTCAATTACAGACTCAACAAACCTTCAAATATTTTTCAACTTCAATAACTCTACCAAAGTGCCACAAATTGCCTAGGAAAATAATTAACCCACACATCAATTTTGTGTTAGGTTAGTAGACAAAAATATGTAAGCTAAAAAAATGATTCAGAGAAGGGTATTATCCTATACTTTTGGGGTAAGTTTATATTCACTATAGGTATGGAACAGATTGAATCCTGTATTGCAGATAACCTGAATAATGTTTTTAAATGTTCCTTTTAAAAGTGTCTAAAGGTGTTATACTGGGGGGGGGGGGAACTGTTACAGCAATTTCTTAGTCAAAAGAATAGCAGAAATACCGAAGAAAATAGAGACAGGAAGGTAGATGACAATAGAATCTTAATAAAAGGAATACAGAGAATGCCAAAGCAAGGTAGTGAAGAAAGAGTCCCAAGAGAGCAGTAGCTTTCTCACAGCCACAGCCATAGCATGGGAAAGGGAGGGAGTGGAGTTTAAGGCTTATCATTATGGTAATGAGGAAAAACACACTTTTATGTTATCCTTCAGTGGGATGTCTAGTAAGATAATAAAGAACTAAAGGGGGGGAAGTGACCACGCCTAAACACTGGCAAACATTTAGCCATTTGAGGGTATAACTGTATCCTATTACTAGATAAAAAGTGTAAGTTACTCACCCAGAAGTTTTGTTTACTAACAAAAATATGTCTCTCAAATTACAGTCTATGAACCACTTAGAGATTGCTGTAAGGATCTCCCCACTGGGCATGGGCTGTTACAAAATTCAAGCCAAAGAAATCACACTTCCTCAAATACAGTGTATTTTCCACTTTAACTTTCAATCTGCACTAAAGACCACAATTTTGTAACTGCAATAATGGCTTCTTACTCAGGCAAGGAACCAACAAGATTCCTGCTTCAGTGGCATATTAGGAGTGGCAGGAAGAAGCTAGTCTATAGGGCTACTGATCTACATGACGAATTAGAAAAACCAAAAAACCAACCTACTGAATTCTCTGAACAATTTTGGAATCAGGAGATCTACTAGAATGCATGTTCTTGAAAGTAGATACTGTTTTCTGCCTTTCTTTGAGTCCCTGGACTTCAGTGTCTGGCACACAGTAAATACTGAATAAATGTTTGACTGACTTACATAGCCACAGAAACCCATTATACTTTCCCTTATTCACTATCTCCCTAGTTTTCTTGCATTAAGTGGCATGCCAGGCTTTCAACTTAACTTTGAAGCAACTCAGGTGACAAGGAAGCGATGAAGCTCATGTTTGGCTACATCTACACAAGCATGTAATTAAGAGTCAGAAAGACTGAAGTGATATGGGGAGGTTCACCATGAGCATACCTAAAATGTTCAGTGATCCTCTGCCTCAGGTTAATTTCCACTTATTTCAACAACATCTCTTTTGGTGGCATTAGGGTAATTAGAGTCCCTAAAGAATGAGACTCCCTTACACCTAACTATAAATCTATCAGAAAACAAGATAGATATATAATAGCTTCACTTTCAGTTTGATGGGAGAAGCTGACGCTACTACGGCCATCTATCTGTGACATGGAACACTGATGGGCTCCTTTTGAATGTTGTGTTATCCAATTAGCAGTTTCTACAAGTGGAATTCACCTGTTTTATAATAACAGTACCTACCTCATGGGGTTGTTCTAAAGATCAAATGAGGTAATACGTGTAAAGTGCTTACTTAGCACAATGTCTGGCACACAGTAGGTGCTGTATAAGTCCTCATTCCCTTCCTTCTTCCCTGTTCTAGTATAATAATAACTAAAGTTTATATAGCACTTAAAGATTTGCAAAGCACTTTATGTTACCTCATTTGAGATGATGGTCCATAGGCATCATGGGGATCCAATTCCCTAAATCTACAGATAAGGAAAATAAAGCCCAAAGCGGTGAAGTAACTTGCCCAACGTCATACAAGTAGCAACTGTCAGAGGTAAGATTTGAACCCAGGCTCCCTGATTCTATATTTGGTAGTGGCTCTTCAGTAAAATTTTGCTTCTCTGAGGACTCACAGAACTATTATGGAACTTTCTAAACCTGAACTCATCTTGCTTGTCCAAAATTGCCCTCCTATCTAATGTCTCTGTTTTTGTTGATACTCCTTGAAAGCTGGCCCCATCTTTGCTTTCCCCATTGTCCTTAGCCTTGACATGTAATCAGTTGCCAAAGACTGTCCATTCCACTTCAGAATCTTCCTTGCACCTGTCCTTTAATTTCCAACTTCACCAGCAACTAGTTCAGGCTCTAATTTCTTCCTGCCTAAACTCCAACTGGCTTTTAATGTATCTACCTGCCTCTAGACTAGCCCATCTCTAACCCATTATTCACACTGTTTTCTATACACTCTTTCTATGTGCCACATCACTCTTTTACCCAGAAAGCTTCAATTCTCTCCCCTCCCTCCAGGCCCACAGAAACCCACTAAAGTGACTACTTTGTAAAGTTGAAGTCTCTGATCCGGGAATTTATGGTCACAACCTGGCCTCAACCATATTTTCTAGCCCTGTCTGATTCAGCTCTCCTTCATGTACTTGATATTTTAGACAGATTGGCCTAATGCCCATAACCTATTCTCATCTGAAACTTCTAGTCTCCATGCTTTTGGTTCAGACTGCTTCCTTACTTAAAATGGACCCATTTTCCCTGCCCCCTTTCAAATTCTTCAAAGCTCAATGAAGGTGCTAATTCTTTCTGGTAGCCTTCCCCAATTCCCTTGGCTTAAACTATCCTTACTTTCTCAAATTTAACATGAGATGGACTATTTTGTGTTAACACATCCCTGTATCACATGTCTTCTTTCCTCCTTCCATTAAATTGTAAGCTCACTTAGGAAACTTACTAACACTGGCTTATCTATCTTTGTTACTCCAGTAACTACCACAGTATGTTACATATAAATCAGTGCTGAGCCAAATTAAATTGAACTGGAAGGAAGAATTGTATGGTAAAAAGAAAAAAAAACAGTTTCTGTAGAGTTGGAGGACCTAGGGTTAAATCCTGTCTCTGACATATTAGTTATGGGATCTGGGGGAAGTGACGTAACCTGTCTGGGCTTCAATTTCCTGAAGTCAGACTAGCTGGCTTCTGAGATCCTCCCCAATTAAATTTATGATCCTATACGATGACAATGAAGTCAACTGATAAGTATTTATTAATTACTTCTAGGTCACTTAATTCTAATCCGCTCACATTGTAATTACAATGTCAGTCTAACTGGACCATAATTCTCATCACCATGTAAATATTTGTTTTACTGAAAGTTATACTCAAAATGGTTAAGGAAAAATTCTAATGCCAAGCATCTGGAATCTAATTTAGGAGAATAATGATGAAAAGATATCTTGAGTGATTCAGAAAAATAACTAGCTATATGCTTCACGGCAATTCATTTAACCTATCTTGGTTTCAGTTTCCTTACCTGTAAAATGACAATAAGAATAGCATCTGTCTCAACAGGGTTGTTGTGAGGATCAAAGGAGATAACATCTGTAGATGTTATCTACATCTACAGATGTAGAAATCAAACCATAAAGCGCTATGTAAATGCCATTATTATTAATTGACAATATCTGAATATCTTAGAATTTCATACTTGGCATTAACCAAGAATTTCAGGTTAAGAGATTTTTAAGGAAAAAAAAGAAAACCTTGATAGCCAAGGCACAGTTGATTAATATAATTTAAAATTATCATTAGTAGTTATAATAATAACTAACAATAATAATGAAAATGATAAGGGAATGATGATAATAATGAACTACAAACAATGAGTGCCATGTACATTTATATTTCACTTTATAGTTTAGTAAAAACTTTATGGTATCTCATTCGCTTTTCACAACAATGTTATAAGGTAAGGTAGGGGAAGTATAACTATAATTTGTGAGGCATGGGAGACACTGGCACAGGTCTGCCCAGCATGGTGTGCCTGCATCAACGAAGCAAAGCAGAATTGCAATAACTCAAAAGAACGGTGAGATGTGAAAAAGACATCTCCACTCCAAATGTCCATATGGACTATTTGTGCCCAACTGGTGGTAGAACCTTCCGAGCTCATATTGATCTGATCAGCCGCAGCTGGCCCACGGTGTTTCTTGATGCCAACATAGTGGTCATTTTGGTCCTCTTAGAGAACAAAGGACAACAACCAACTATTATCATCCTGATGTAAGAGAGGAGAAAACTGAAGCACATGGAGCTGAAGTGATTTGTCCAAAGTCACAGAACTAGTAAAAGAGCAGATTTGGCAAGTAGATCTGAGTCTTCTGACTCCATATCAAACATTCTTTCCAACATTATAAAAGAAAATGAAATGTAAAATCATATACTTGTGTTTGTTTCTCCTTTTAGATAAGGAAACATAAACATGCCCAATGGAAAACTAAAGTAAGTGATGTTACTATAAACATGCAAACTATACATATAATAATGCAAAGGAACTCATTGGGTACAGTGTTGTTTCAAGAGGAAATGTGGCCTAGACATAGCCATAGAGTACTTGACCTGGAGCCAATTGACCTTGGTTCAAGCCCTATTTCAGGCAACTATGAGTTACAAAAGTAGGGAAAATTCTCTTAATCTTGGCAAGCCTCATTTTTTTTCTTCTCTATATAAAATGGGGTTAAAATTACTCATACTACCTACCTCACAAGTTTGCTGTGGGGGAAAGTATTTTTAAATCCTAAAACATCTAAAAATGTGATACATACATATATATATTATGTACATATTATATATAGTATGTATAGCTATCTGTATATAAATACATATAAATATATAGGTAAAATAGAAAATGGCGATGATTGTGTTTGTTTCTAAAGATCAGGTAGTTCAGGTAAGTCATTTGGCTCAGTAATATTTAGCATTATGATGGTAAAAATCTAATCTGTGTTTTCAAAGTCATTTGCATTTTCCATGCACTGACCTACTTTATAGCATTTACCATCCTGCTCTTTGCTTTATATTACTTCATACTAGAAATGATAAATTGCCAGAAAGTATCTACAAATGTTGCATAATGTTATCATGTTCCGTTCTGACTGCTAAAATTCAAATTCAGAAATCTCATTATGTTTTACATATAGATTGAATCATGTCGGTCTTTTAAGTTTTTAACTTGTTTAATTTTGTTAAAGAAAAAAAATCCATCCACTTTGTATAGCCCAGAGGGGTAGAAATTCATAAATACTTCTAACTATAAATAACCCTTGGTCTTCATCTGAAATTTAGATTTGTAATTACAATTAGTATTCCTCTTTTTTTTTTTACAAATTCCCAGAAGTAAAATGTTGTTTTTATAACTTCCAATAAAGGTCTTCATTGAAATATAATGAAATTAAAATTTGGTTTCACATCTTTTATTTTTCCTTTGAATTGCGAAACAATATGCTCCCTTAGCATTGCAGGATTAAAGATATATGTTTGGTTGCTAGGAATATGTTACCTAGATATCTTCTTATTGAATGGACAGCTATTTGTTTCATGGTCAAAGCATACTCTAGGTCAAAGTATCTGCCCACACTGATTCATTATCCATGCTCCCATGATTCTGGGCTTAGAAGGTCAATGTCAGACTTAGCCTAGGAGAACATATTAAGTTTTTTTGTTTTTGTTCTTCCCCAGGAGTAGGTCCTGAGTTGTTACCATCCAGGTCAATAATGCACTGGATGACAGTAAGCATGATAAATATGAAAAACCGTTCAGCCTGGATCCATAATATTTTCCAACTGTCTCTTAAGTGGATGCTGATCAGGAGCCAGAGGGAAAAAACAATGGCCCAGTAAAGATATAACATCACTACTGGGAAAGTCAATCAAAATTCATGCTCTACTTAAAAAAGGTAGGGCATTACCACCACCTTTTTTTTTATTAAAATGATGGAATAGCACATTCATCAAAGTCTGAAATGCAAGAGACAAGGAGTAGTCCACCTTTGCATTTGGCAACAGTTGGTCTCTTGCTGTGTCTTAATCCTAACTTTAGTTTCTTTTAATGAAATATATAAAGATAATGGAGTTTATGGTAAACTGAAGGTATAAATAATGTAAAACAAGACTAGAAGGTTCAAGAAAGCAGGCCACAGATTCTGGAAATGATCTAGTAGTGAGGTCATGATCTTTAAGTATACGAATGGCCGTTCACAAAGGATACTGATTGTAAATTATCAGTATTTTCATGGGGCAGGATTGAAAGGATTGGGATTAATTTTTTACCTACATCATTAATTTGAAAATTATTAATAATTGTTAATTAATTAATAATGAACATTAGGGGATATATCTGAATCCAATTATTTCTAGGGTTAGGTGTTAAAGGAATTTGTTGTGTTATCTCCTACCCTCAAGATATGGAAGATTAGGCTAGCCTGCTATAAATGTGTAGGATACTATTATAGATAACAGAGATGAAACAAACTAGAATGCCTCTTGGAAGACTTCTGAACTTTGTACCCTTAAAACCCTTAAATCTGGAATTATCTACATACCTAAAGATAATGGGTTAGATGAAAGGTAGAAAACCTGGTGACCTTGGGCCCCATTGTGGCCACAACACTCTGAAGAGGGCCTGAACCAATTTAAAATATTATTGTGAAATATTTAACAAAATAAATCAGAATCTAACAAAACAGATAATATGGATACATGGTTATCTAAGTCAGTATATAGCCTGGAGGGAATCTTATGTATAGTTTAATGATTCCTGTGTCTATTTGATTTTTGACACCACTGGATTAGATGACTTCTTGCTGTGTCAGGAACATTATACAATTTGACTGATCTTACATTGTACTTAAATAAATATACTGTTAGACAAAATTTTTAAAAATTTAAATGTGACCATCAGAATTATGGTTTAGGTACTTATAAGATTATGGGGATAGCTAGATGGTGTACTGCACAGTGCACTGGGCCTGGAGTCAGGAAGATTCATCTTCCTGAGTTCAAATCCAGCCCCAGACACTTACTAGTTGTGTGATTCTGGGCAATTCACTTAACCCTGTTTGCCTTAGTTTTGTCACCTGTACAATGAGCTGGAAGAGGAAATGGCAAACCACTCTATTATCTTTGCTAAGAAAACCCCAAAAGGGGACACAAAGAATCAGACACAACTGAAAAAAGAATGAACAACAACTTACAGCATTATAGATCTAGGGCTAGAAGGTACCCCAGAAGTCATTTGGTCCAACCTCCTTGTTTCACAGTTGAGGAAACTGAGTCCTCTGGAAGTCCACTGACTTCCCAAGGTCACACAGGTAGTAAGTTTCAGAGGTGGGGTTCGAACCTCACCAGGTCCTCTGACTCCAAAGTCAGTGGTCTTTCTACCATACCCCGTAAGTTCTCCACTTTAAATGATACCATTTGTTTCACTTACAAAATAAAGAGTTTTGCATGATTGTTGTCTACTTATTTTTGGTAATTTAAAGGAATATATACATATATGGAATATATATGCATACATATATACAAATATGTTGAGCTCTGCATGGGAGTGTACCAGGTTCTGTTTATCATTTGGCAGTACTCATTGCAAAATGCACTGCTCGCTGCTTACAGACAGCATAATGCCTGAAGACAGAGAGACATCAGGGATGCTTTTCTAACGCAGAGTTTGAATTACATCCCGCTGAGATAGAGCTTGACTTTTTGGTAGCATGGGAGTGGGCCAGAACCCATAAAAATAAGTATTAATCTGTCATTTTCTTCTTGGGTTATTCCATAACATGCAATACAGAATCACTTGACATGCCCTGCAACAAGGAAGGATGTAGTGTGTGTTGATAAATCTAAACAAATGCTGTAGTTTCTTTTTCTTGAAAGAAGTAACCACAGTAATAAACATGCCTATCATATGTCAAGAGAATATAGTCTGATGCTCTAAGAAACATTCTTCTTAGGGCTTTGCTGAATCAGTCATCAGAAGGTAACAGAAACATCTACACTATTTTGGCTTGAATTTTTCTTTTTGCTTATGTGAAAATTTTTTGGTGACATTCTAAAATGAAGTTTCCTAATCAAAACCAACATATCAACAAACATAAACAATAAGCTTTGAATTTCATGACATGTTCAAAAAACCTCATTTCACTTCCTCAGGATCTAGAAATTAAAATGTGCCTACCAAAAATACAAATACATAAAACCATGCAGGTTGGAATGTTTCTCAGGCAGCTGCAACATTAAGTGACCAGGGAAATGATTTTTATTTTTTATGACTTTGGGAGTCAGTCATTTATTTATTGAGTGCTCTCTGGGGTCACTGCAATATGTTAAAACTCTTAGGCAGATGATTTGCTGTTGCTTTTTTTTTGTCTTTTAAATGGGTATGCAGCTTTAAAGTTTCAAAGCTGTTTACTTACAATCAAACCACTGGTAGTTTGTCTTCTTTCTCTGCCATGGACCCTTTTGTAGAAAATTCCGCCTGGATTAAACTGAGTACTCCAAATAATCATATCCCTTTGATAATACACATCCATCCCTGTTATCCTTGAATTATGTTCAATATGAGAAATTTGTTGATGATCGCCACTGTAGTTGAATGGATATATAAAACCCAGGATATCAGTGTCATTAGAAATGTAGAGAACTTGATCTTCAGAGCCTGGAGATTATTATAACGAAATACAAAAATAAAGTAAATTTCAACTAATGTAAAAGCAGACATTTTATTTTTCAATTATGTGATATTTTCATGCTTATATAGCATCTTCAATCAAAATCAAATCGTTTTACTCTGATCCCTTAGCCTTCCTGATTTAAGAATTCTAATGTCAACCTAGACATTTCAATTTCTCATTGACCAAAATTTTTCACATAGACACAAATGGGGCCTTTGTGGAAAGTGTATTCAATTTTGCTAGATACAAGGGTACAGTACAGTACATTTAAATACACTTACATTAATGATCCTGCGTAACTCAATGACTGAATCTCAATTTTCATTAAATAACAGTTGTATCTAAATGTTTATTTTTATAATATTAAATACTCAAGACAGTGGAGTCAGACAACTATGTTAAGAAATGCAAAGCCCTGTTCTCTCCTAACCCAAACTACCTTGGGAATCTGAGTAGTCCACATGAATATACTTTGAACTCTCTCTTAAATGGAATTCTATTATATGGAGTTTTTGATCAATCAATGTTTCTCCACACTCAAAGTCAAGCATTATTTATCAGCATAAGAGTAACCTTGAGGTATTAGACTATTTTGAATTGCTTCATAAGAAATCTAATAGAAGTTAATTTATGTTTAGCATAAAGGCAGTGGGACATGATTAAGTACTGGGCTTAGAGTAAGAAAGGGCCCAGTTTCAAATCCTCCCTATGACACTAGCGGAGTGACCCCTGGGTAGGCAGCAACATCTAAGTGCTTTAAAACACTTCTTAGAATTTATAAACTAAGTCACATGCAGATTGTGATCTGGGCTGGCTGAGGACATTCTTGCACCAGGAATTTCACTATATACTTGCAAAAGGTTTTAGTGATAACTGAATTTAGTAGTGTATAAATTTAAGTAGTTGTTCTTTATTAAGAAGCTCAATTACTTATAACACCCCATTCCCAAATCAGGTCAGAGAGATAGGGGCAGGGTTAGGGACAAAGGTATGTGATTTTATTATAATCATAGTATTTTTGTGAATGATACAAACTAGGCTAAGGATGAAAATTTATTCTAAACACTTTAATTTTATACCTGGTATTTAATGAAAACTTATTTTTATGAATAAAGGGGAAGAGGAATCAGAACATGACTACTGGAATTGGGCTAAAACCATTAAAATCCTTATTTAAAATTCCCTTCTTTAGAAGGCACTGTCAATCCTTAACTCTTTTCCTAGTTGCCCAAAAAGCCCCCATAGGATCAGGCATTGTGCTAAGACACTTTAACTCTGAATATCACCTTTGATTGTGAAATTTAACCACAGAGAATTTTTTTCATTAATCACCCTGTTTTTGAGAATCATGTTAAAATGATGTCCTAGTTGAGATTAATAAAGAAGTATAACCACTCAACAGGACCTTCATCAATCAGTATTGAAGAATACTCCCACATACCAGTATCACCCTTTTTTTTTAAGAATGGAACTACAGCCAAACAGCTCAAGATATATCTGCTAAAAGACACACTTCACCAACTACCTTAAAGGTGATTTTTAAATAAAATATGTGGTAACATTAAAATGAATATTTATAACTTTACCTTTTGCTATGCAGGTATTATTCTTTTCCTTATAATTCTGGTCACACACACACTTATATGACCCTTTCATATTAACACATTGATGGGAGCAGGCCCCAAACACCAAGCATTCATTGAGGTCTAGGGGGAAAAAAGACAAAGTAACATCATTTCCATCCTAAAGGCAGCCTATAAGTGTGTGGTCCTAATATGGGGAACTTTGGCATCCTCAGCAAGCCAAGTTCCTTTTGCTTCCTGTAACTTGGTATCCTTAATTTTCTACTGTGAACTCCTAGAACATTTGTGAATAAAATCACTCTTCTTTTATGCTGTTGGCTGAGTTCACCATAGCTTTCACATAACTGTGCACTTTATCTCCATCAGCAATTTAGTTTTAATTACTTATTTTTTTGCCCTGATTAGGAACTATCAAATCACCCATTGAAAATACTTTCAAGTATCTTCATTTCTCCAAATCGATATTCTCTGATTTCCCTTTGTTATCAGAATATGTTTTACAGCTGCTTACAGTTAGAATTTACAATTTTAAAGTGGTCATGTGATATCCCTTTTGAATAGCAAGAAAGGAACTCAATGCCTTGGGACTGGACTTGAGATTTCAACAGCATAGGGAATTCCCTAGTGGTGAAATTCCCTCTACCAGTGGAGGTTGGTAGTTTCTCAGCTACAGCCAAAATGTCAGAGGCAGGACTTTGCTAAGGTCCTGGTTATGAGGTTTCATTTCTATCAACTATGCCAAAGTACATCTTAAAGAGGTTTTACACACACACACACACACACACACACACACACGGAGTGGGGGGAGATTTAGACATGATTTTAATTGGAGTAGGGAACTCAGTGCAAATCAACACCTGCTCTAAAACTTGTGACATTTGATATTTAGTTGCCTAGGATCTCTGAGATGTGAAGTCATTTGTCCAGGATCATGCAGTCAGTATGTATTGGAGGCAAGACTTCAAGTCTGGTCTTTCTAGTCATAGGTAAGCTCTTTCTGCACTACAAAATCATCTCTTCAATTAGATGGGCATTAGGTGATGATCTGATACATACTTGATTTTACATTCCTATATTTTATTTCATTATACCCCCATTTATCATTAAATCATTATACCCGCATTTATAACAGATCATATACCTCCATTTATCATTAAAAATAATTTGGCAATCTTTTGGAGGTCAGAGGAAGAAGAAACCAATGGAAAAATATTGGGGTCCCAGTCAGAGAGTTGCTTTGAGTATGTCAACTCAATCTATTTTCCACTTAACACAACACAAAACACACAAAACCTCTCCTTCCATTATCATGTCATTTTGTCTTGTCTTTACCCTAGGCGTTCTAAATTCTAACCATGTGGCTTTTAAGACACATTAACCGTGTGATCTTGGAGAGATCGTATAACCTCTTTTTACTTCAGTGATCTCATCTGTAAAATGGGATCAATAAGAGGCCTTACCTGACAAGGGTTTTGTAAGACTCTAATGACATAACATTTGTAAAGGACCTTGCCAGTCTTAAAGTGTTATATAAATGCTAGCTATCATTATCATCATGGGCACCATTATGGTTACAATTATTTCAAAGCAAATTTCAATTACATGTGCTCCTATTTAATGCCATGTAGGGTGAATATAAACTTTATGGAATATTACTGTAATTATCACCCAGGTAATATCTTCCTCCATTCCCATGCCTAATCAGTACAATTAACATTCTGGTAATTAAATAAGGATGTGGATGCTATGACTGAGTAAAGAGTATTTCATTTACATGACTAAAAAGAACCAGAAGGGACAATTTCAGAGCAATAGGAAATAGAGGGGAGGGCAGTTACCAGTTTGAAAATCACATAATCTGCATTAGCCTTTTGTAAATCTAATTAAAATATATCCACAACAGTAATGACTGTCCAGAAGAATATTAGTAAATCAAGACTGTGCCTTAGTCAAAAGCTTGTCTGTAGGTCATCTAAAAAGATAAATCTATTTTGCTAATAAAAGCCATCAATTAAATTTTTGATAATGATTAAAGTGAAATAGCACAAGTTATTCTAACTTTAATCAGAATACAAAGAAAATTCATGCAATCTCCTTTCATCCATCCATGCTAAGGGAGAGGACAAGACTAATAACAGTACACCGACTGCCTATTTTCTCTCCTTTCCCACTCCCACCAAGAAAAAAAGAACAACATTCAGCTAACTCTAAATCATGGCATATAACTTATTTCCTTTGGCTGTTTTATATAGTGAGAAGGTATTAACCAATCTAGACAGGAGTTGGCAAATATCAATTTAGTGTATGTCATTGGTTTAAAATCAAAATGTATTCATGCCCTAGAATATTTTCTGAGTCACAGTATCCATACAGTAACAGAAAATTTAAAAAAGAACTTTCATAACTCCATAGAACTGGGTCAACAAGAATATATCCTTTAATGAAATGAACCCAATTTTCCAATAGTTCCTGGAATAGGAATTTCTTTATTTGCATTTCAAAACCAAAGATAGAACAAAACAATCTAGTTCCTCCAGGTCTGAGGCTTTTCTACAAAAGGCTTTGTATCCTAAATGACAGTTCAGCTGTCTAACAAACCCATGCTTGACCCAAGAGACTCTCCATTCTCATAAGTAATATGGTATCACATTATTGCATACAGTTTTGATGAAAATCAATCGCTTGTCACCTCACAATTTAGCAGTTTTAGGATTCATCTCATAACCCAAAGATTTAAGAGCAAGCTGTTTATGAAATGTACTATACCTTCACACTGTCTGTTTCTCATGTTTCTCTGAAATCCAGGCTTACAACGACAGAAAACAGATGTTTGTGTTTGATTGCAATATGCATCATCTCCACATGGATTCACATTATCTTCACAGGTATATTCAGTGGGAACTAGGATTAAAAATGTATGGTCAAATCTAATATATTCTAATTCCTAATGTGGGAGCTTTATATCTTTTTTATTTGAAAATGATATTAATTTTCTCCCTAGATTGTTCTTTTAGTATTGCATAAGATTATAGTTTTCATTCCTTATGATCCCTTGGCCCTTAGAAAGGTGCATAAACAAAAAAAGTGGGTTAATTTATAGCTAATATAATTTAGATAGAATATTTTATGGTGTCATTAGCCACAACTTCAAGCTGTTACCAAGACTTGCTGCTGGTGGGATTCCACAAGGACATCCTATTGGGAAGGCATTATTTTATAAAAGGAAAGGTTATAGAGAGGCCTTTGACAGTAGAAGCAGCATTTCTTCACCCTCCTAAATCTGTAGTTCATTGCAGTGGTTTTCTTGAGACATGGCTGGAGACACAGTTTTCTGGAGGCGTACTTCAAAGGTGAACACAATTTCTAAGCCCTCCCAGGAGTTAGTGTTTTATCCCATAGATTCCTAACGTGGATTTGGATAGGCATCATACTTTGTCTATCACCTCTCTATATTGCCCTTTTCTTGTTGGGTTCTTTATCATCATTTAGCGAGGAATAACTTGTAAAAAAATGACTCTAAAATTCAAATCTTTCAACTACTTTTTATATATATTTTAAAAGCAGTCTGTATATGCCTTTTAGTCATAAGCTCAATAATTTCCTCAAATTCAGGAAAAGTTGATACTCATTATTAGCACAATGTAAAATTACAAATATATAGATAGGATCTGAACAACTCCAAAACTTCCTAGAACTCATCCTGAAGAATGAAAATATACTTTACAGAAACAAAAAATTACTGATAATAGGAAAGGGGAAAATGACCCTCATTTTCACCATGACTCAAGGCAAGTATCAGTTTTTGTATATGCCTAAAATAATTAGTTTTAATTTTTTTTTCATAAAAAGTTCCTGGTCACACATTCAAAGGCTCAAACTAGAGTCCTTATTTGAACATCAGGCTTTCCAGTTTAAAGGGAGTACTTATTTAGATGTTATCCCTTTTTTTTTCTCTGTTAATTACTTAAAGTAATTTCAGAGACTCTTAAAACAAAGGATTGCTTTAACGAGGCCTTTTAAAACAGTTAGACTTTGCTTACATCAAGTTACAAGAAGTATCTTTTTGTCAAAGTAACAAAGACTGAGAAAGAGTGAAGCAAGTCTTGAGGGAGACCGATCTATCTTAAGTCCCTAACTGTTGCCTGCTCCAAACTGGAGTGGCCTGATACAGGAGGTAGTAAGCTCCCATCACTAGAGACTGTAAGAAGAAGCTGAACGGTTACTTGCAATAGATGATATGTTTGGATATAGCCCAGGCTAGATGACTTCTGAAGTCCTTTTCTTCCTCTGAGATGCTACTTTGGTTTCATACACACACAAAGATTACAACTACTTGACATAATGTTGCTGTTCAGTTGTTTTTCAGTAATCTCTGACTCTTCATGACCCCATATGGGGTTTTCTTGGAAAAGATACTCTAGTGGTTTGTCATTTCCTTCTCCAGTTCATTTTATAGGAAACTGAGGCAAACAAGGTTAAGTGACTTGCCCAGGGTCACACAGTTAATAAGTGTCTGTGGCCAGGATTTGAACTCAGGATGATAAGCCTTGCTGACTCCAGGCTGGGCATTCTATACACCGTGTCACCTTAATGTGGCCCAACGCTATGCAAACTCACCTATTCTGCAGCCTTGTTCATCTGAACCATCTCCACAGTCATCGAAACGATCACATTGTAGCTCCGTGGGTATACATTTTTTATCACTACAAGCAAACTCATCCTTTTTACAAGGTCTTGTTTTATATGTAAGTTTATCTATACAATCATAAACAAATGCAATGAATAGTTTAAGCATTTAATAAATCAATAAATATATATTGGACATTCATTACATGCAAGTGACGACAACAAAAGATATACAAGAGATCAGAGGACCTCAGATTTAGGACTAGGAGGAACCTTCTAGATCATGAGAGTACAAGCCTTACACTTTACAAATGAGGAAACTGAAGCACATAGAAGTTAGGTGACTTGACCAGGGTCACATGACAAGGAAATAATAGAAGTGGGGTTTGGCCTTGGGTATTTATAACTCAAAGTTTTCTTCTTTGTCTACTGTATGACACCATATAACAGAAGTGTCAGACATACCATCCATGGGCTGCAGGTGGTCTCAGCACTCATGAGTACAATTAAAATATAATGGGGAAATATTTCATAAAATCAATAAAAATACAATAAAACAGGTAGCATTACATTTTAAAACTAAGTCAATATGTGACCTTCTGGGGCCCTAATATAGATTGGTGGACTCCATTCTATTCAGTTTTGATACTCTTTCTTGTGTAGTGCTTGTAAATGTTTATGTGCATGTAGACATATATCTCTATACCTATACACAAATATTCATAAGAATTTGTGTTTTCTTGTTAAAAAAATCCTGAACTTAATAGAAGTTTTGACATACAAGAACCAAGAGAAATATGAGGTACATACCAAAGACTGATTACAAAGGATTCATAAGGACAGATTGTTTACCTTTTATATATATCTAAGATTCTTACTAATAATTGGTGAGCTCATAAGAAAGATTGGGGTAAATCTGACTATGATATGAATTTAAAAAGTAAAACCATTTAGGAACAGCTAAAAAGAGTAATTATTTTATACAAATGAGGTGCAAGAGGAAGAATGGATATAGAGGAAATTAGATGGGGGAGGAGGGCTGATAGTTCTGGTAACCTACTTTCATCGGGAATGGGTTTAAGAGGGAAGAAGACATATACATACATATATATATATATATATATATATATACATAAGAGTATAAAAGTATAAAAGTCTTCTAAATTTAAGGGCAGGGGCAACTAAGTGGCGCAGTGAGTAAAGCACCAGCCCTGAAGTCAGGAGGACCTGAGTTCAAATGCAGCCTTAGACACTTGACAGACTTACTACCTGTGTGACCTTGGGCAAGTCGCATAACCCCAATTGCCTTCCCTCCTCAAAAAAAAAAAAGAATTTGTGTTTTCATCAACAAAGAAGAATTTTCCTATGCCAGCATAGACTGTTAGTGAATTATCTGATAAATAAAACTTTATACAGCGTAAAGGACTTGCACAGGGCCACAGAAGTATTAAGTTCCAGGGAGAAAATTTGAATGCAGGTGTTCCTGACACCAAATCCAGCATTCTTTTCACCACACCAGGCTTCCTCTTTATCTAATATATACACCTATACCTACACTGAAAAACAGGGTGATGGATTTAATTTGGAATCTTGCCTAAGACACTTTCAGCTGCATGACCCTGGGAAAGTCACTTATCTTTAGCGTGCTTTAGTTTCCTTCATCTACAAAATGAGGATAATAAAGACACTTACATCACAGAGTTGTTGTAAGGGTCAAATGAGTTCACATATGTAATGTGTTTTGGAAATTTTCAAGTGCTATATAAATGGTCAGTATTAGTATTATATCCTTTGAAACAGTCTATGTAGAAACTCTGCAAATTTAGTAACATTAAACTACTTTAATTTATTTCCATAAAGCAAAGTAGCTGGATGAAATCCCCACATGCCACACTTTTATTTCACTAAACTAAATGGAAAATCTGAATTCAAAACCCAATAACCATTAAAATAAGCTTTCTGTTGTTGGTTTGGAATGAATTCCAAATGAAACGGAATTACCACCACAATGATCTTCATCTGAATTATCACCACAGTCATCAATCTCATTGCAAATCTGCTCAGGTCGAAGGCACACACGATTATTTCTGCATCTGTGGGGACGGGTGGGTGGGCATGGAAACTTTGCTGCAAGAAAGAAACACCAAACTGGGCATTTGGAAACAATTTAAATAGCCATTTTTTTTCTCCTTTGATTTTTTTTTTCTTTGCTCAAATGCATATTCCGCTTCTCTTTTTATTGTGGAAATTATCTGTGGACATTGAAAAAACATGCAGTGTTAGAAGCCTCAGCTTCTGATTATTTCTATTAACCAGAGAAAACATTATTTGTTCCCCTGGCTCATTTTAATGTCATCATAAAGTCCAGGCATATCTACTATTTGGCTGTATAATAGAGGACCTACCTCAAGATAAGTAAAAGAGTCAACCTTCATGTTCTCACTTTTAGATACCTTATCCTAGCTGACTTCACTCAGTGTACCAAATTAAATTATACCTACAATTTATACATGGTAGCAGGACACTTTGCTATCCCAAAGAGCAATTTCACACAGCATACAATTTTGAGAGAGCATATGTTATAGGTACCACATTGTATGTAGAACAGGCTGCCTACTGAAAAGAAAATGAAATAAAACTCACCATTGTAAAAATACTAGAGCTATAAAAATTTCTCTGTTGTCCTCTGCAAAGAAATATCTTTCTGACTGTGTACATGTGTGTGCACACAGGGTTATTTTAATAATTGTTATTAGTATATGTGAATACCTGGTATATAGTAAATTTTTATGAAATGCTCCCCTCCCCTTTCTCTGTGTTTCTGTCTCTGTCTGTGTTGTTGTTCTTCTTCTTTCTTTCTCTTCTTCTTCTTCTTCTTCTTCTTCTTCTTCTTCTTCTTCTTCTTCTTCTTCTTCTTCTTCTTCTTCTTCTCTCTCTGTCTCTGTCTCTTCTTCTCTCCCCTCCCCTCCCTCTCCTTTATCAGTCTCACTGTCTTTACCTATTTATGAATCCAAGCATTAGAAAGATATCCAAGGTAGCATGGTCATTGTTCTGCACTTCTATTTCAAATACAGGAGCCCCAAGGAAAACTGCACATATCTGAGGTATCTGTTTGATCACTCCATAATGGCATTATGACAACTTGGTGTCTCTGGCGCCACACTCTCCCCACACTCCCACCCCCAAAGAGTGCCACACAGGCTCAGCAAGCCCACTCAGATACGCAGCTTTTTGGCTGAATCTGTGGCATGGCTCACATCAATATCGGACCCATCACCTGGCTTCCATTTATAAACTGTACTCCCCCTTCTCCATAAAGTGATGTTGCAAAGAGTATAGTAATGGCTTCATAGTATCAACCTAGGGATTCTAAGCCTTTGGGCAGCACTGTATAGATTGCCCCCCTCAGAACTCCTTCTCGGACTCTGGGTTAGACTGAAGCATATCTTATTAAATTATTTAGTCCTACAATAAGTGAAATGTGGTTATTTTTTCTTTTTAGCTCTAGACCAAAAGGAGAATGAAAACATGCCCACACTCACACATACAAATGCCAAAAAACATGCATCTAACACATTTTGAGTAATATAAAATATCTATATTGGAAAGTATGTGTGCCATGCAATCACAACTTTTATATTTTATTCTAATTCAGAAATACAGTGATCTCAGCAGGGCCTTTCCTGTCTCAAGATTATAGGGAAGAGTGGAAGGAGGACTGGGAATAACTCTCTGAGCTACTGTTCCTGCAGTGAAAATTCTCTAAGTAGATTCTTAACTGTAAATGCTGTTCCTGAAAATAACCTTGCTTTATTTTTTCTTTAACGTCAGTCTCCAATGTCATCATCCATCACGAAATTTAGCTTTAACTTTGCATACCAAATAGAACAAGGACTTTAAGTACAGCTGGGGTGTTTCTATTCACCTCAAGTGTTATTTAGCTGTGTCCAAAGTGGTTACATTTTCCATTAAATTAAAGGTGAAGTTATGCTGCTACCTTAATATTAGATGTGAAGAATGGGCAAAAAGGGCAAATTGAACCTTGGGAACATGAAAGAGATTCAGCATTCTGATGATCTACACATGCGCAATTATGTTTCTTGGTTGTTTCAGCATGAAAGTGAAAATAAATGTCGATGAGGAGCAGGAATAAAGTGAAGTAGCAACCATTTGCAGAATAGCAGAAATGCTGGATTTCTTGATTTAAAATGTTAAATAACTCATTGTTTTACCTTTCTGCCTGGGCAGTTACATTTCCTGTATTTCACATCTTCCCTGAATATTCATAGATGACTGATGGAAGTAGATGGTTTCCTTATTTGTGTGTGTGTGTGTGTATGTGTGTGTGAGATTATTTGAATTTTCCCCTGTTTGACTCATCTGCCCAGCAATCGTAGCATGAATTCCAGCTTTGTATGATGGCAATGTCCCTACACGACTTCTTTGCTGATACATTTCAATAGGGCAACTGCCTGAAATCATTCCATGGAGAATATCCTTTGAATAGAGTTAAAATATGAAAGCATAGGCTTAGAAACAACATAAAATATGAACAGGTTAATCTTTCTATTAATTGTCATGGAAGTAATGATGATTTTTCATCCATGTGGCCCCCAAACTGAAATTTGTATTACCTTGTTCCAATTCATTGATTCATACAGGTACATTATATCTAAGGGAAAAATAAAAGTGAGAGCTAATTGAAAAACCATACCACACATTTCAGGGACTTCATCAGAATTATCTCCACAATCATCTTCTCCATCACACACCCAAAAATGTAGTTTGCAGAGTGAATTATTGCAAAGGTACTCATCAGCTCGGCATATATTTCCACCTTGGATAAGAAAGGAAGGCAGCATAATTATTACAAATAATTATTACAGTATTATGTATTATATTATCAAAATTGTTATTTAGTGTGTTAGACAGTAATTATATTTTAAGAACAATTTTTTCACAGTTTCTTGTGTGTATATGGACATTTTTTCCTGGCCTAGCACTTGACACAAAATAATAAAAAAGTTTGTTAATGTGATATATTTACCTTCTAAATAATACTGCAAGACATAGAAATCATTACCTCAAATTTTTCACATTATCTTATCACATTTATAATATTCATGAGATGAATTTTTCTCTTGCTTTTCAATTACTCACTCACATCCTACACTATCTTTACAGTACAGAAATGCAAAGACTTTTAAATTTTTAAAAAGAAATAATTTGAATTTTAAAAAAAATATGCTGTGCTGGCAGGCAGAACTACTTTTCTTTAAAATCAGTGGGGAATTTTTCTGTTGCTGGGATACAGACACATAGGATTGTTGAAAACAGGGAATACCAAGGGGGAAGGGGATGGAGGGAAGATTTTCTATTGATTTTATATCACAACTAAGTGATGGACTTTTAAGGACAATTAAGAATGTCCCTACATCATATCATTGTTCACTTTTGCTGTAGAAACTGGGTGAGACTGTCTTGCAAAAACTTCATCAGTCCCTTCAAATGAATTGTTTTGATCTTCTTAAAAATTTCTTTTTAGTTTGTTTAAAATGACAAAGAAATAAGAAAATTGGAACATGACTTTTGAATGTGGCTGATTCAATTCATTCTAAAACAAGACATTTTAGCACACAAAAATTTAATCAGTCATTCCAGTGTTTTGTCACTATAACAACATTGAGTAACTTTTTCTTATTGATACTCTGAATCATTTGACCATGGCGACAGTCAATTTGGAGTCTAACATAGATATAGACTTTGTTCAAAGGACTTACAACCTAGGAAACTCATCTTTATATATGTTTAATATTTTTCTTTTATATGCTTGTTACTTTCCTATATCGATTACAAAGGATTTATTTTCATTGTTTCCAAGTAGACTGAGGTACTGTTATAAAAAGATAATTAGGCAATAAAGGGGGAAGGGCTCTGCTCTGAGCCAGGAGCCTTAGGCACAAGTCACATTTCTTCTATTAAATAATCCAAGGTAAAAGGTTATTTAGCCTCCCATGTCTCAGTTTCCTCATTTGTAAAATAAAGGAGATAATTAGATGATTCCTCTATTCAAAAAAATTTAATGATCATCAAAATTTTCCAAGTGAAGAGGTGCTCAAGATAGAGTACAAAAAATTATACACTCCCTAAGGGAATGTAAAGTCTAACAGAAAACATACAATACACATAGATAATTGTAATATGAGATAAAATATGAAAACATGTTCATCAATATAAAAATTAAGTGATACAGACATTTTGAAGAAGGGAAAATCTACTCTTGGCCAGAAGAATCAAGGAAGCCTTCATGGAGGAGAAGACATTCATATCATACCTTGAATGGTATATAAGACTTGAATAAAGAAAATTGGGGGCTATGATGGTGACCAGAGTGGGATTTTTTTTACTGTTTTTCTCTTTTGGGATGCTAAGGCTATCAAGTGCCTTTGATAGCCTAAGGCTATCAAGTGTCTGACCTTTGTTTGAATGGGACAAGTAAAGTGGGATCTTTTGTCTTGGAGCACTTCTCAGCACTGGGACAGTCACTGATTTGTATATGATGTGGTAGAACTTTCCCACACCCTGGAGCCCTCAGGGCCCTCAGCAGGGTATAAGAGCTCTGAGGTTGGTGTTTTGCTTTTGGGGGTACACTCATTGAAAAAATGATGACACTCTGGGCAAACCATTGAAACAGCTCCCGGGCTTGATAACCCAGATGTCAGTGCTTCTCTGGTAACTAATGTGATTTGATTAGACAAGGTTTGTCTGTTGATCTGTTTATGATGTATGCTTGTAATTTCTGTTTGTATTTGCTCTGAAGTTCAGGGAGCTGATCTTTTCCCCCTGAACTAAGTGAATGATATATGTATGTTTAATTAAACTGAGACTGTTAACCCCTTAAAGATGCTTTCCTTAGAAAAGCAGATCAAAGAACCTATGTTGGCAGCCCTTCTGCATGCTCTTGTTGTTGGTCTTACACAGTCACAGTAGCAACATTGTTATTACAGGGGCTTGTAGTTATTACAGAATCTCAGAATTGGAAAAGATCTCAAAGCTATTATGGTAATTAGGTAGAACTTTTTGTTTTCTCTTTTAGAATGCTAAGGTAATGGAGTACCTTTGATGAGTCTTGCCTTTCAAATGTAATGGAAAGCAAAGTGGACTTTTTGTTGTCTTTTGTTTCTTTGATTGAATCAAGAGTCTTTGACCTGCTTAAGAAACAAGAAAGCCTAGATCACATATGTTTGAGTCACATGGCTGTGACACCCTCTGACCCTGAGAAGGGTATAGAATATCTGAGGATGGCGTTTTGTTTTGGGGCTCTCACTCACTGGAAGAGTGTTGTGTCATTTGACCAGATGAGACTCTGGGTAGCCCTTGTTAAGAGCTGCCCCCCACCCCCAGCTTTGAAAACCCAAATTTTGGTGCTTCTCTTTTTGGTAACTATATATGTGATATCTTCATCAGACAAAGCCTGTCTGTTGTTCTGTTTGCAGTTTTTGTTTGTATTTGCTCTGAAGTTCAGGGTGCTGGCTTTTCCCCCTGAACTAAGTGAATAATATATGTATGTTTGATTAAAGTGAGATTGTAAACCCCTTAAAGTTGCTTTCCTTAGAAAAGCAGATCAAAGAATCTGTGCTAGCAGCCCTCCTGTGTGCTGGTGTTGTTGGTCTTACACAACCACAGTAGTGGCAAGCAGCATTGTTGTTACAAAAGCCCATCTAATGAAATTCTTATCACAAGTTGGATGAGTTGGATCTAAAACATGTTGAACAAAGGATTATCTAGTTATTATCTGAAATTTTCAAGTGAGGAGAAATCTATCAATCAAAGCAGCACATTTGACTTTTGCACAGTTCTAATTGCTAGAAAGTTTGTTGCTGATTTTTGTTTTTTTAAAATCATATTGAATTACTAAATCTGCCTTCCCCACAATGTCTCTGTACTCCTACTTCTGCTTGCTGGGGTCTGACATCATATTTAAACCCTCCTTCCACATAAAAATTCTTTCAAATGTTTGAAAACTATCATGTTTCCTAAGTTCTCTTTTCTCTGAGCTAAAAACATCTCCAGTTCTTTCAAAACAGCTTCCGTTGGTATGGTCTTTAATCCCTTTGCCAGCCTGGTTGCCTTCCTCTGGGTATTCTTCCTCTGGATACTTGTTAATATCCTTTCTAAAATGAGAAACCCCAAAGTAGAGATAACATTCTAGATGGGGTCTGATTAGGCCAGAATATAGTAGACCCATATTTATTGCTGATGTTCTGGATATTATGACTCTCTTATGACAACTGAAGATTGCATTAGATTTTTTTTTTCTGCCATGTCACACGGTTGACATTTATTCAATCCAACAACTGGCAAAGGTTTATTAAACTACTGCTTCAGGAGTTTCCTCACCCAGGAGTTTTCTATTCCAGTAAGATCATAGGTCCAGTCCCTATCTGTATTCTAGGCACTATGGTAGACCCTGTGGATAGAAATACAAAGGCCAGACAGTCTTTACCTTTGAGGAGATGACATTCTATTGGTGAGACAAGCCATAGAATTACAGGATATATAAAAATAAATATAAAGTGATTCAAGGAGGATACAACAACTGGGAGTAATCAGGAAGGGACTCATGGAAGAGCTGATTCTTGAGCTGAACCCTGAAGAAAGATACGGGTGCTAAATGCGAGACAAGGAGCAAGAAGGTTTTAGATGTATGGAAAAACCTGTGGAAAGGCTAAGGTAGGGGATCAAATTTCATGCATAAAGAACAAGCAATTAGATTAGTTCGTTGGGAGCGTACAGTGTGTGAAGGAAAGGAATATACAGTCATTCTGGAAATGTAGACTCAAGATCAGTTGTGAAGGTTTTTTTAATAATTTTTTTTTAAATTTAAAAGATTGGATTTTCTTATCTCACTCAGGCTTGAAGTGCAGGAGCTATTCATAGGCCTGATTCCACTAGAGATTATTAGCATAGCTTCTAACTTGTGACAGACAACTCAACCCTTCCTTAGGCAAGTTGGTGCTCTTTTCCACCTCCCTCTCCCCTTCCCTCCACTTCTGGGGTCTCTCCATGTAAATGCTGAACTTAATGAGGACATTTAGCATAGAACACAACAGTTCAGAACTGAGTGCAAGAAATTTGTCAGCCTCAGGCTCCCTAGGTGATAGGATTACAGCCACCCATTTCCATGCCAGCTATGAAGGGCTTTTAATGCCAAATAAGTTGGGATTTTATTGTAGAAAAAAGGAGGAGTCAATGAAGCTTGGTGAAGCAGACCTTCACTTTAGGAATATCAGCCTGGCTGCTAGATTGAGAATTAATCAGAAATGGGGGAGATTAGAGATGAGTTAGGAGGTTATTTTAGTCATGCAAGTGAGAAATGCTGAACTCTCAGACAAGCATGGTATGAAAGAAGAGAAAGTATCCATCTATGACATGATGTAGCGGTCATTTGATAAGACTTGTCAACTGACTAGATACTGGGGTGAATGAAAATGAAGAGATTAGGATGACACTGAGGTGGTGAACTTGGGTGACTAGAAAAATGATGGTGTCCTTACAGAGAAGTTAGGAGGAGGGCTGAGCTTAGGAGAAAAGATTGTGAGTTCAATTTTAGATATGATAATTATAGGACATCATGGTGGAGACATCTAGCAAGCAATTAGAGATTTGGAAAAGGAACTAATGAGTTAAATGAAGGCTTGTAACCCTCCAAAACTCCCATCTCTTATCCAGATGATCTGCTGGTGAGCCAAATCTCCATTTTGTAATGGTAAAATGTTTCTTCTTTTAAAGCAAAGTATTAAATTTCATTTTCATTTCATACATTGTCCAGGCCTATTAGCTTTGTGTCATCAGCAAATTGGTAAATATGGCAAATATGCCTTCATCTAAGTTCATGTGTCAAAATATTGAATTGCACAATTCAAAAAACACAACTCTAAGCTTGTCAACTAGAGCTCTTCCTTCGAGTAAACATCAATTCATAAATGACTAATCTTTGGATCTAGTCATCAAGCTAGTTTTAAATCCTCCAAATTGTAAGTAACCTAACAATCTTTCCATATTATCCATTAGAATATAATGAATAAAATATTAATTACTTTAATGAAATCTTGCTACAATATTTTTTTATGTGCTAACTAGCTTAACTGTCAAAAAACGAAATGAGCTTATATGGCATGAGTTATATTTGATTATGACTTCTTAGCTTTTAGTCATCGCAGCTGCTTTGTTGCTGAGATGTTTACTGACCAGTGGTAGTACGGTTTATTGGAGAGAGGGCTAGGTTCAAAGTCAGGAAGACCTGGGTTCAAGTAATGCCTCTGCCCTATGGCTGTGTGACCTTGGACAATTCACTTAACCTTTCAATGCTTTAGGCTAGGCAACACTCTAAGATTACAGGGTGTAAACAATGTGTTCACCTGCATTGGAAGTGGGAGTTTTCATACTCTGGAGCTCCCTATACCAATGAAATCATAGATCTACTCCCTGTTTTATAAACCATTCCTTTATCAATATGTTCTAGAATTTTGCAGGATATTAAGGCCACATTTACCAGATTAATATAGCAAGCTTTTACTCTCTTCTCTTTATTTGTTGAAAATTGGGATATTTGTTCTTTTCAAATTCTATATCACTTTTACTCTCTGCAACCCCACCTGCTGGTTCTTTCAGTATGCTGGGTTGTAGTTCATTCGGCCCTGATCATTTGAATTCAGGAAGGGGGAAGGGAGAAGCAACAAGCATTTATTAAACACCTACTATGTTTTAGGTAATCTGCTAAGTGCTTTATGAGGGAAGAAGGGAGATAAAGAGACAGATACAGAGTGGGAGGGAGGAGAGAGAGAATAGAAGGAGGGGGGAGAGGGGGAAGGAAGGAGAGAGGGGGAGAGAGAGAGAGAGAGAGAGAGAGAGAGAGAGAGAGAGAGGCAGAGAGACCGAGACAGAGACAGAGAGATGGAGAGAGACAGACAGAGACAGAGAGGATGAGAACCAGGAGAATGCAATGTCAAGAAGGGAAAAGAAAGTTTCAGAAATGAAGTAGTGGGGCAATTCAACCCAATGCAGCAAGTGTTTATTGAGTGCCTACTGTATGTAAGCACTGTGCAAGGTACTTGGTACAAAGGTGAAAAATATACACTCCCTTTCTTCCAGTAGTAGTTTACAATCTTATTCAAGGGGGTGACTATAGGGGAGTTTTTACATATAATAGTTATAAATGTGATAGAGAGATCTAGAAAGATGAATAATAAAAACAGGGCCTATCAATCACGGTTTTTAAGAACACCATTTTCAGTGGAATGGTGTTTGCATACATTTTCAAATGCCTGGCACAGAGTAGGTACTTAGCAAATTCCTGTTGAATTGAATAGAAATGAGGTTGCAGAAGGTGAGTGTTCAATGGGGAACTGTAGACAACTAAAGCAGACTACACATTCAAAACATTTGACTGTAAAAGGAAGGAAAAGATGATGTGACTGAAGGCTTAGCAGGGTCAAGATACTGATTTCATTAGAATAAAGGGAATTTGGGCATATTTGTCATCAGAGGACACAGAGCCAATAGAAAAACATCAATGATGCAAAAGATAGAGGAGTTGATTGATGAACCAATGGTATGAAGGAGGCACATGAGATGGGATATAGAACATCAAGGAGTTAGCCTTAGATATAAGGAGAAATATTTATTCCATGTGAAATGGAACAGGAAGAAAGAATAATTGAAAATGAGAAATTTTAAGACAGAGTGGAGAGATCTTATGTCACAGAACCTCTATAGTATCAGTAAAGTAAGAGACAAAGTGACCTGTTTACAGTAAGGTATACAAGGACAGGTTATGATTGAGGGCTTAAAAAGAGTTGAAGATGTTTGGAATGGTCTTGTTGGAAAGAGACAAGAGGAAGTCAACTAGATAAAAGGATTGCCTAAGCAACATAAGGATAATCTCTATGTCATGAAGCAAAAATGGTACTAGAATTTATTTGGAAAAAAAATGTGAAATATCAACATGTCTAGCTCAATCCTCCATCTTTCTCTCACCGAAACAATGGGAAAAATAGAGCATGAAAGAGATGTAGGCTTATTTCACAGGATACTGACTTTAATTCCAAAATTAAAATACATTGATTTTGGAATAAAAGTTTTATTAATTTGGAATAAAGAGTCCAAGGGAAAAAAATCATTGAATTTTACATTTTAAAAATGGAACAAATTCAAACAGATTTTACAAAGTTTTGGCACCCTCTTGCTCATCTTTAAAAACTCTATTTGTAGAAAATCAATCTGGTTAAAAGCCAAAAATGAGTTCCCTAAGGTATGAAGTGAGATAACATTGTCATGTTTTTTTTTTTCATAACAATGCTGGGTATGCCACTTCTTTTATCAAGGAGAACAGAAATATAAATGGAATTATAATTGTAACAAAATTACAAAGGGGTTTTGTGAGAGACTACTTGTCAAAGGACTTTCTATTATACTGTAAAGAATTTGCATTTCAGAAAAACTGCATCATGGGGATTCCACAGCAGCCTGAGAATACCATAAAGTTCTTTACTCTAAAAGAGCAGAATCATATATGCTAGACTACTAATTTGGCATCTTTTAAAAAATAAAAATTTAGGTTCATAGAATTTTTCAAAAGGCTTTTTACAAAATAAATCACTTTACTAAGACAAGCTAGATTTCAAATCCCAATTTCCTAGTTCCATTCTTGATCAGCACAACAGGAGGTTATCAGAGCAATACCAAGGAATACATATATTAAAATAATATGTCAGGTTATCCCTGTTATACTGTAACTGAGTCAAAATACCATCTTTGGTCAAAGAAATAATTTGAACTGAGTTGAACTGGGTAAAGCCTAAATTTAAGTTCAATAATTCATTTTAGCAGACTGAAGGAGATATTGACAAATCTCTAAAGGGAATGTCCCCCTGCCTGCTCCCCATTTTTATTTGAGTTGAGGAACATTTCAAAATAACAAAGTTTTTTTGTATCACATGTATATGTTTTAGGAGTATCATTTAGTTTAACTACTGGATTATAATAAGGCAGAGTTAGGGACTGAAAAAAGTATCTAGTATGGTATTATATGCTGATAGGCAGATAAATTCATAAGTTTATCTCTCTCTCTCTCTCTCTCTCTCTCTCTCTCTCTCTCTCTCTCTCTCTCTTTCTCTCTCTCTCTCTCTATCACCAAGCTGCCCATCTATGATCTTAATGACCACTGAATTACCAGTTATGCTATTTCTTCCTACTTTTAAAACGTGTAGAGGCTGCCAGAGCATTAGCATATTGAGATGCACATGGCTATTACACTAATGTAGGAGATACTAATAATATACATACATATATATATATATGTATGTGTATATATATATATATATGTATACATATGAAGTAACTTCATACCACACACTAATGAATGTTGATGTAATGAAAATAAAGAAAATGGAGAAGGATCATTTAATAAATAGTAGTAATATGCTTAACACTTTAATAAATAACAGTAATAAACCTTAAATTTATTTATATTGTGTGTTTTCTGTTTCATGAAGTAACTTGATATCCCCTTCATCATTTCAGAATAAGAAGAATTCCTTACCTCTGTCACAGTGATCTTCATCACTGCCATCTACACAGTCATGGATTCCATCACATAGCCATCTGATAGGGATACAATGGGCCTTGTTTTTACATCGAAATTGATCTTCTTTGCACTCAGTTACACAATCCATCTGTGAAAATACGGTTTTGCACTGGAGTTTTCATTAGTGATAAAGATACAGTCACAGATGGAGCAAACAGGTAGCCAATACTTCTAGAGTCTCATACTGTCAGCTCTCCTTTAAATTAGCAAATATGTACTCCACTTTGGAAACTACTAGGGAACTTATGGTTTCAACAACAAGGATGTTCTTTATTTATATGAATATCTTTGAAATTTCTGTAATTTCATTACCCAAAAGCTAAAGTCAAAGGACATAAGGATTGTAGTTAAATGATATTTTGTTTTTTACCTCATCTGAACCGTCTGCACAATCATATTCTCCATTACACCTTAAAGATGCTGAGATACATCCTCCACTGGCACATATATACTCACTCGATGAACACGTAGGAGAAGCTAATTAAAAATATAAATGTTACCATTAGATATAATATCTCAACTTTTGGTAAGAGGGCACAACTTAACCCATTGTTAAACATTACATGGATATGCAAAAATCACTCAAAACAAATTCAACATATTTCATAGTTAATAATGAAAAAAACAAATTCTCACTGAATGACGCTATTTTCTCTTTTAATTTCAAGTGTTTAATATTAAAAATGCTTTTTTAAAAGCACTTTGTCAAATAACTGAAACTATTGAAATGTAATGAATCATACAATATGGATATTTCTCATTAGTATTAGTAAAAATGATCATAGGATCATAAGTTTAGAAACAAAATGGACCTTAAAGACCATCTAATCCAATAAACTCATTTTGCAGATGAAGAAAGTGAGGCCCATAGAGATTAAAGGACTTGTCCAAAGTCACACAGGTAGTAAATGATAGAATCTGAACCCTGATTTTCTCACTCCAAATCCAGTGTTATTTCCATTGCCTCTAATGTCACATTATTCTCTCATTTTTTTCAAAATATAATATTTACATTTTTCATAATTTAGGGGCAAAAGCAGTGGTGGGATTCAAATGAATTAATGAGTTCTCCATGGAACTGAGCAGAGTCACCACCCCCACAGCTGACTTGGCAGGCACATGCCCTGCCCCTGCTAACAACAGGTTCACTGAACTCAACCTAAAATTAGGTGCCACCAAACCGGTGGGAACGGGCTGAATCCCACCACTGGGCAAAAGTATGATTTTTTAACAATAAAATATTTGTAAAAACTTGTAATTAAGTTTAGAAGAAAATGGAAAATTAATTTCAAATCTATACCTAACTTGGTATTATTTTGTTAATTCTGTCTAATATGTGGGATTCATAAAACTCCCAAGTTTAAGAAAACAAACAAAACACTTTTATCTGCTTCACTAATACTGTACCACAGAATAGAATGTGTTCTTTTTGGGCAATGACAATACTCTATCCCACTCCCTAGTTCTCTACTCTTCCTCAAAAATGAAAAAAAATATGTCAATGACAAAAAAAAATTTAGAATAATATAATTTTAATGCATTATGGCACCTACTATTACTTTATTGGTCTGGGTTTGTCATTGTTTCAGTTGTTTTTCAGTCATGTCTGACTCATCATGATCCCATTTGAGATTTTCTTGGCAAGGATACTGGAGCGGTTTGCCATTTCCTTCTCCAACTCATTTTACAGGTGAGGAAACTGAGTCAAACAGGGTTAAGTGCCTTGCTCAGGGTCACACAGCTAGTCTCAAGCTGGATTTGAATTCAGGAAGATGAATCTTCCTGATTCTAGACCTCGTTCTCTATCTATTGCCACCAATCTGCCCCAGCTAGCTTGGGTTTACCATACTAACAATTCCGAGGCTATTTATTTTCTTCCTAAAGCCTTGCAATTAGGACAGGTGGCCACTAGGTGGCCAAGCTTTGATCATGGCTTTATGTTGCAGACAGTGCAAAGAACCATAAGTACAAGCATATATAAACTGGAAATATGAATCACAATTAGCTCATACTCATTTATGTGTCTTAATATAAAAATGAAATTCCTTAGAAAAATACCAAGTTACATTAATTTAAATTTTACTGGAAAAGGTGTCTAGTAAAGTGAGATACAACCAAATGTAAATGCCTACTTTCTAATAGTAATCATACTAAAATACTTAATTCTCCTTATTTACTTATTTTATAATTTATTTATAACCAATATACTAATATAATTCATTGAATAATGTTAATTAATATACTAATATAAAATTATAAGTAATTACCCAAAATTACTTAATTAGTTTATTTTACCCTCATTTTCATCCTAGGCTTGAGTGGAACTAATGTGTCAAATGCTTCTCCAAATACATAGTTCCCTCTGAGCTTCAGGGTAGCATAGTTTCAAAAGCTCTTACAGGTTTCCTAACATTATAGGATTTATAGGTTTGCCTAGGATGAGAGCTCTACCTGTATATTGTCAGATAAGAGGCCCTCATTTTCTCTGCCAAGGTTTATTCTTCTATCTTTATAACCAGAAAGAAAAAAATTGATATGATTCAACATGATTTCACAGTAACGAAAATGAAACTTTTGATTTCTGTCACCCTAATCAGAAAGGAAAAGATTTTTCCTTTCTTCCTGTTAACTTACTGATAGCTTTCTCCCTCTTCTTTCTGAGGAATAGCAGCATAAATATGTTTTTCCTCATTAAACATCAACAGTGTACATCCTGACCTGACACTGATTGACCTCTTTTGAAGGGATGTTTTTCCCTTTCCTGAGAATATAGGCACTTTAAAATTCATTTGACTTTTTAGCAAGTGTCCAGAAGAAGGTAGTCAACAGTGTTAGATGATGCAAAAGAGGTAAAGAAGGGTAATAATTGGGAAAAGATCATCTGATTTTTCAATTAAGACATCACTGAGAACTTTGGAGACAGTAGGTTCAGTTGAATGGCAAGATTGGAAGGTAGACTGAAGAAACCTTGGAAGAGAATAAAAGTAGATGAAGCAGAGGCATCAAATATAGATGGATTTTTCAAAGTGTTTAGTTGAGAGGCAGAAGAACCCAAACACCATATAACCTACGATAAGGCTACAGGATAAAGGGATTAGAGGTCACAGTGAAGATAAAGCATAGGTTTAGGTAGAGTAAGGATAGGGAGTTATGTAAAGATAAAAGATTAGGATCAGCTAAAGAAATTTCAGAGTTTATGAACATGGGAAGAGAACCTGTTAGTGGTGACAAGATGAAGAGTATAACAATGTTTGTATTGATGTTTGTAGATGAAGTGGAGTGGAGAAGTGGGTCGTGCAAGATGAGAAGATGGAAGAAAAAGAAAGCAATGACGTTGGAAAAAACATGATCATGTATGTTGAAGGATGAAAGGAGTTGGGGTGGACCTAGCTCTGAAATCCCTGAGAAAGCAGGGGGAATGTCCTAGACTTTTGTAGATAGTGACAACTAGAATGAGGACTTAATGATAAATTTGAGTTTTACAAATCTCAAAAGATGAGAGGTTGTAGAGTGGTGGTAGAGAGAGAGAGGGAGGGAGGGAGGGAGGGAGGGAGAAGGAGAGAGAGAGAGAGAAGGAGAGAGACAGAGACAGAGAGAAAGATAAACAGAGACAGACAGACAGACAGAGATAGAGAGAGACACAGACAGACTGACTAGAACTCGCAATAGGAACCAAGAATTATTATGACTAATTCACTGTGACTACTGAGTTAGGGGTATGAGAGAAAGTCAGGCAGTACTGAAAAGGGTAGCCATGGGTGAATTATTATAGAGAGGGAGATGTGTTAGTGAGTGCCAAAAGATGGAAAGAGCATGAGAGTGGTTTTGTGGCCCCCCATATGATGCAGAAGTCTAACAAGGAGGTGGGAGGTTGTGTGTCCCGGCTACCCACCATCTCACTAATTCCCTTGTTTCGCAGATGAAGAAACTGGGCCTAAAGAGGTTAAATCATGCATAAGGGATAGATTTTTTCCACTCAAGGAAACCTATATAATGTTTAATGGCTAGCATTTAAAGCTAATAAACAAACTGAATAATGGGGCATATACATATATGCTTGTGTCTGGATGGATAATGTATAATTAAGTAAACTATGTGAATTTGTGTATTTTCTTTCTGTATAGCTTCAGATGCATAGATACATTTTTGAAGTTAGTAAATGATGATAAACCTTCTAGTATATATTCATAAAGTTATTTTTATCATAAAAATTTCTTATCTACTTTTTCATTACTGGAAAGCTGTGAATCTAATATTTAAGATACTTCAATTCTTATCAACCTAGCTTTCTATTTTCTTCTTTGGCTTTTGGCACCTAATCAGAGATGATTCCAGTTTGATATACTATTAAGTTTGGTTCACAAGCTTAATTTCAGTAACCAAAAATCTGTATTGTATATCCCCACCCTTTTTCACAGCTTTTATGCTAATCTCCTGGGAAAGTTATTCCAAATGGTATGCAAACATCAGGACCCAGAAATACAGAGCTTGGAGAAAATGTTTAAACTCTAGGTAAATATCAATTTTAGCATCTATCTCTCTATCTATCTCTATCTCTCTATGTTTATCCATATATTAGGTCAATTAAATAGCTTTGCCTTATTTGAATATTATTTCTGGATAATTTTATTTTTAGATATTATTTCTAGATATAGTAATTCTCTATCTTCATTTACCAATAGTATGTTTTCTTCAGCTAGTTTCTTAAATAGAATTTTTTCTATAAATGATCACATGTAAATAAATAGGATTGGTATATTTTTACCTGGTTCACAGTTTTTCTCATCATCCCCAAATTTGCAGTCTTCATGTCCATCACATTTCCATTTTGCTGATATGCACTGACCATTAGCACACTGAAACTGATCTTTGGAGCAACCTGTTTCACAATTTCTCTGTTAAAAACATAACAAAAATAATGAAATTGGATCTTCTGGCAGGTGTTTACAAACATGAATATATATAATCAACCACTTTGGCATATTTCCAAAAAATATTGTCATATTTTGAGACTGTCTATATAAAGCCAAAAAAACAGTATTATTTGCCAAGATATCTCCTTCCCTGTTGTTCTTTGATGGTCTATAAGGCTTATAATAAAATGAAGTAACAAAACAACATGTAACTTATGACTTTATTTTTACTGGTCAAATATTCTACAAAGCGTGTGGAAAGAATGCTCCTTTAGAGAAGTGTTATTTTAATCAAACAGATGAACTTTTTTTCCTGGATAACAAGTGCAATAGCGTGTTAAAGAAAGAACATTTTTATTTTCAATTCCAGCCTCCACCTCAAGTTTCCTTCCATTCTATTTACTCATTGTTTTGTTTCTCTCCTTTTGCCTAAACTTTTTGCCTGTTGGATTACCATTCTGAAGCCCTTTCTTTCAATCTTCAAGGTTTTAAATGATGTATTATACTTGGCCATGTCCAGCAGATATCAATTTTTACACTTTCAATGTGGGTATTTACATGAAGGAAATTTTAAAGAAAGATCAGCTAGGAATATGCCTTCATAGAGTATGAATGAGAAGGTGAAATGAAATATTATTTTGAAACAGGTCAGTGTTCTTCCATATGCACATGTCTCCTCCTCCTAAACAGTATTCCTTTCCTATACACATGAGCTGAGACTGAATTACAACCTGTTATCAGAGCTCCTAGTAAATGAAATATGTGTCACCAGTCTTGTTCTCTCACTGCTCCACTGTCTACAAAATGGGGAAGAAAAAATAACTCCCAAACTCCTCTATGTTTCAGCATGCTGATTGTTTCTGCACACTGAGCAGGAAGGAGTCAAGTAGAGAGATGGAGAGAAGCAAGAAAAAAAGATGAAGTTTTGTGTTGCAGTGTATTTTATTCACTGCTGATAAAACTCCAAAGTACAGTCAAATCATATTAAAATGTAATTGAGAAATATTTAACAAAAGAAGTAAAAATATGATGCAACATGGTGATAATTCGTAGTTTTCTAAGTCAAAATCAGCAAGGATTTATTTCTATTTGATTTTGGCACCACTGTTGTCTGGTTGTTTGGTTGTTGCCCTTCATACTCAAAGAGGACCAAAATGACATCACTACATTGGGGGTCAGGGTACAAGGTGTCTATTAAGGAGGACTCTGGCAAGAATCTTTCTGGCAGTGACTAATGATTAATGTGGCTGATCAGACCAATACAAGCTCAGAAAGTTCTACCACAGGCTGGGCACAAATAGTCCATATGAATATTTGGAGTGGAGATGTCTCTAAATTTGCACATCTCACATTTCTTTTGAGCTACTGCAATTCTGCTTTGCTAATAGAGCACAGCACCTTCTTAGGTGGTCCTCTGCCAGTATCTCCCATGTCTTACAATCAATTCCAAAGTTCTTCAGAGACACCTTGAAAATGTCCTTTTAACACTTCTTCTAACCTGCATGTGAGTGCTTGCCTTGTGTGAGTTCTTCATAAAATAGTCTTTAAGGCAAATATACATTTGGCATTTGAACAATGTGACCAGCCCATTGGAGCAGCCTTCTCTGCAGTAAAGTTTGAATGCTATGCAGTTCAGCCTGAGAAAGGACCTCGTGTCTGCTCCGTTATCTTGCCAGGTGATCTTCAGAATCATTTTAAAACAATTCAAATGGAAGCAATTCTTTTTCCTGGCACGGTGTTGGTATACTATCTAGGTTTCACAATGAGGTCAGCATTAACAGCTCTGTACACCTTCAGTGTGGTAGGCAGCTTAATACCTTTTCTCTTCCACTCTTTCCTTCAGGGTCTTCTAAACATTGAGCCAGTTCTGGCAATGCATATGTCAATTTCATCATCTATATGTCCTAGGAAGTATATTGCCAAAGTAAGTAAACTGATTCACAGCATAAAAAATGTCTCTATTTGCTGTGACTGATGGCTCCACATATGTATGGTTTGATGCTGGCTGGTGAATAACCTTTGTTTTCTTAGTGTTGTCAGATAAAAATTGTCATGAGTGGCAAAGAATTGATCCATATTCTGTTGTATCTTGGTCTCAGAAGCTGCATTGAGTGTACAATCATCTGTGAACAAAAAAGACACGCACCGACTCTTCTTCCACTTTAGTCTTGGCTTGTAGCCTTTTAAAATTAAATAATTTACCATCAGTGAGATAGCTAACCTTGATGCTGTTTTCATTCTTGTTGAAGAGTCTAACATTCCTAAAAACATCATGCTAAAAAGCATGGGAGGAAGCACACAGCCCTGCTTCCCTCCACTGTGATTGGGAAAACACAAGAGCATCATCCATTAATCAGAGCTTGTGCAAGCATGCTGTCATGAAACTGGTATACAATACTGACTGACTTCTCTAGGCAAACAATTTTTGCCATGATCTTCCACAAGCCCTCATGACTACCACTATCAAAGGCCTTGGTCGGATCAACAAACATTGCGTATAGACATCTGTTCTGGTCCTGGCACTTCTCCTGGAGTTGTCAGACAGCAAACATCATATCCACTCTTCCTCTATACTTTTTGAAACCACACAGCTCTCAGGTAGATAATCATCTTCCAGATGAAGGATCAGTCTCTGGCAAGAATCTTTCTGGCAATGACTAAGAGGAGAGAGACCTCTTCCCACCCCCCTCCCCACTCTGTGATTGTGACAGAACAACCTATTTCTCTTTCCTTTATAGAGATGTACAATAGAGGCATCCTTGAACTCCTGGATGATAGCTTCCTCTTGCCATATGACTTGGAAGATTTCAGCGAGCACTCGTATGAACAGTGGGCCCCCTGCTTTGTAAATCTCAGCTGGAATTGAATCAGCACCAGGTGCTTTGCCACACAAGAGGAGCATAATGGCATTCAAAACCTCTTCTTCGGTTGGAAATTAGCGCAGAGAGGGATTGACTTCAACCTGAGGTATGTGGTTAATGGTTTCAGCATTGGTTGATGATGGTCTGTTGAGAACACTATGCAAGTGTTTGGCCAATCTCTCCAGAATCATGTCCTTACCACTAATCAATGTGGCTCCATCAGTGCTGAGTAATTGAGATGCACTGTAGGTCTTTGGCCCACAAATAGCCTTCAGGGCATCATAAAAGTGTTTTGGATTGGTACTATCAGCATAAAACTGAATTTCATCTGCCTTCTTACTGAGCCAAAAATTCTACATCCCTCTATGCATTGCTTGCTGCTTTCTCAGAGATGGACAAACTATCCTGCTGGTAAACCCTGTGGAGTTCTTGTTTTTCCTTTACCGCTGAACATAGTAGGGATATAATGAATGCTTATTAAATTTAACTGAATGTGAAATTCAATGATTTCCATTTAATTATACATTCAGAAAAGTTGCCAAACTCTGTGCCCTCCAGCAACCACAATGACTTAGCATTTTGATGGAAAAATAAACCTAAGTTGCAAAAAAAGGGAGGGGGGGTAGGAGTGAAACATCCAATGCATATACATAGTATATATTAAATAGTTTTATGATAAATTAATGGATTAATAAATGACTTCATATTCAGGATATAATGAGTATAAGGGGACAGAATAGAACAGAATACTTAATAAACAGCATATAGGATAGTTTAATAAGATTCCTTTAATGTTGTTTACAAAATTAAAAGTGCTTGTCTATTTATGATTTTCCTGTTTTAAGGAACATCCACTGTAATGTATTGAACTTGAACTATTTATCTTCTCTAAAAGAAAGAAAAATAATGATTGAATTTCTAATGCATATTTCTTATGAATTCAAAATGACTATACATGCATGATATATATACATTCATATGTAGACATGTGTATAAGTGTATTTGTATATGTGTACATATATACATATATGTATTGTATACACACACACACACACACAAACTTTTGTTCCCAACAATCCAATTAGGTTTGTTTCTGTTTTTTACTTTCTTTGTCTAAATGTCAGTTATTATTTTTTTCATGATACTTCCCTTCTTCATGATTGCTTTCTTGACTTGATTTACAACTTTATATTTAGGGAGGTTAAGAGGAGAGGGCTAATAGCCAACTCTATAATTGGCCTAAAAAAGTACCAGAATTTTGCTGTTCAGGGCTCAAGCTACCAGGCCAGGTCTGACCTATAAGCTAGGGAACTAAAAGAATTTGTAGCCATGATTGTAGATCTATTTGTCAGGAATACTTGAAAATTTGTGTGGGATAGGAGTGGTCCCATATGACCAGAGATGGGCACATTCTTTCCCTCACTTTCACAATAGGGAAAAAGGTCAGTTCTTTAAAATATGGATCAAAAAGCCTGAGGGAAAATCATAGAATCACAAAATCATGGGATGCAAGAACTAGAAGGGACCTCAATAGCAATGCATATCAATCCATTAAAAAAAAGAATCCCTATAATAACATGTGATGATGGTGTCTCTGAAGTCTTCTCTTCAGCAGGTTAAACATCCCCAGTTCCTTCAAAGGGACCTCACAGGCCATGGACTCCAGTGCTTCACTGTCTCGGGACTATCAATACTTTTCAAAATCATGGTACCTAGCCAACTATTTGAAGAAGCTATACCTGTCTAAATTGATGAAGATCAATTTGGCTTCTTTTTTTTAGATTGCTGCATCTGTTGTTTACTAATATTGAGTTTATAATACATTAGAACTCCTAGAGCTTTCCCAGAATATCTTGTTTGTAACCAAGCCTACCCCACCTTTAGCTGGTGAAGTTGAATTTTTGCATCCAAGGACACAACTTTAAATTTGCTCCCAATGAATTTTATATCATTAGATTCAATTAAACGTTCTAGTGCAGAAGTTCTTTTTGTCACGGAAACCTTTGGCAATCTGGTTTAGTCTATGAGCCTCTTCTCAGAAGAATATATGCAAAAACAAAATATATAAACTTACAAAGGAAACCAAGCATATTGAAATATAGTAATTGAAAAATTAAACAAAACAATTTCATAGATCTCAGGTTAGGAGATAAGCCTTCCAAGATCATTTGAATCCTGTTGTCATTCACTGTGGTGAGAGAACTAGGATCTATAAAAGTTTTAATGGGCCAAAAAAAATGAGCTTAATCAAATGAGATAAAAATGAATAGAAATAATTGTGAAATTTTAATTTAGCTTGAAAAATTAATGGAATAAGTACAGGATAGAAGATATAACTATGAACAGGTGATATGATGAAGACTTAGGTGGAGGCTGAAGGTTTACTGTCCTCCAAACTTAATATGAGTCAATGATGAAAACTAGTTGAACAAATTCTGGTATATAAATGTAATGGATTGTACCATAATGAGTAATGGAAGGGATAGTTTCAGAGAAACCTGGAGAGATTTTTATAAACTAATACAAACTAAAGTGAAAAGAACAAGAATATTTGATAAAAAAATAACTCTAAAAATAAACAATTTTCAAAGACTTAAGGACTCTTTCAATGCAATGACCAACCATGATTCCATAGGACTTGCAGAGAAGGGATAGACTGAAGAATGAGATGTATATTTTGGACATGAACATATGAGAATTTGCTTTGCTTAACTCTGCATATTAATTATAGAGAGGAAAAGAGAGAAAATAAATTCTTATAAATTTAAAAAAATATGGTACAGAGTCAATGAGATTGTTCAGAAAGAATGAAGTTAAAGTCATGCTAAGTAATCCTAGTTGATGACTACTGAAGTTCAGTTTTGGTGCCACATTTAAAAAAAAAACCCATAACATTTGGAAACTGGAGAGTGTTCAGAGGAAAGATAGTGCCGGGGAGGAGGGAGAGGAAAGAAGGAAAGGAAGGAAACAAGATTTTAGTGAGTACCTACTATGTGAAAGATATTGTGCTAAGTATTTTAAACATATTATTTCAGATAAGCCTCACAATAACTCTGGAGGTAGGTGCTATTATCATCCCCATTTTACATCTGAGGAAATTGAGGTAGATAGAGCTTAGGTTACTTGCCCAGAGTCACACAGCTATTGTTTGTGGCTGAATTTGAACTCATGCCTTCCTGACTGTGAGGTCAGCACTCTATTCACTGTACTACCTGGTTGCCTCTGGAGAATTTGAAAGGATTTGGAGGTCAGGAAAATGACAGCTGTTGTCATGTTGGTTGTAGATATTGCTCAGTTGTTTTAGTCATGTCCAACTCTTTGTGACCCCTTTTGGTGTTTTCTTGGCAAAGATACTGGAGTGGTTTGCCACTTCCTTCTTCAGCTCATTTTACAGATGAGGAAACTGAGGCAAACTGAGGGTTAAGTGACTTGCCCAGGGTCACACAGCTAGTAAGTGTTTGAGGTCATATTTGAACTCAGTTCTTCCTGACTTTATACACTGTGCCACCTAGCTTTTTTCCCACTGTTTCTCATATCTTAAATGTACTCTGTCATCTTTTGCTTTGTAGAATCCATTACTTCAAGATTCAGTTCAAATATTATTTTTTGTATGAAATCTTTCATGATTCCCCGAACTGCTAGTGCCTTCCCTCCTAAACTTTGTAATTATTTTTCATTTATTCTGTACATACTTATCTATGCACACGTTGTCTTTCCCAATAGAATGCATTTTCCTTGTTAGCAGGGATTGTTCCATGTTTTCTGTTGTATCTCCTGCACGCAACAGAGACTGTGGTACAGGTGGCATTTTAAAGAAGCTTGTTCATTGACTGACTAAAGTATTTAAAGGGCTGTCATGTGGAAGAGGAATTAGACTTGTTTTATTTGGCTTCAGAGAGCAAAGCCAGGGGCCAAAAGTGTAATCAGGAAATTGAAGCTTAGAACAAATAAAATAACTTCCTAATAATGAAAGCCATTTCAAAAGAAAATGGGAAGCTTTGGAAGATCATTCTTAAATCCCTCATGCCAACTCCATCACTAGAGGTATCTGAGTGAAGCCCATATGACAAATATGTTGGAAAAAGAGTTTCCTGCTCAAGTGAAAGTAAATGACATCTTAGGTGTCTTCAGAATTTGAGATTTTCCCTCCTCTCCTCCTCTCTCCACTTCTCCTCTCCCCTCCCCTCTTTTTTTTCTATCCTGTTCTTTCCTTTCCCATCCTATATCCCAATGTTTTGCTTGCAAAAAAGGAATCCTATTTTGAGATCTATGTAATAGTGAGTGGAGTTACAACAGGTTCCTACTATATTTAGCTACAGCAAAACATCAAAATAAAGTCAGTTGCTTGGGCAGCTCTGGGAAGTGTTGGAGGTTATATGGAACAGAGGATCAATTATGTTTTAGTAACTATACAAAAGGCAATAATTGCAGCCACTTTTTACTTACAAATATTTTTTCAATAGATCATTGTAATGTATTTAATTGATGATGAACTTTTATAATAACTTTACATTTCAATGTGGGCAGAGCTAATCTCTGATAGAGGGTAAAATGTGTTATTCTGATTCTCCAAGGGAAGAATCACGAAAATTCAAGCATATAGCTGCATATAGCTAATAACACCAACTAAAGGCATGATGCTAAAGGTTTTAAGGTGCAGATATCAGCAATGATATACTTAAAAGAAAAAGACAATGGCTTGTAGATGATTTCTATACCTTTAAGAACCTTAAACCTATTAAATCTCATTTAGTATTTAAATGGCAATTAAGGGAGCTAGAGCACCGATTGTGTTCACAGATCCTCTAGGATGCAGGCAATATTAATGAATACTATATAGGAGGGAGGGAGAGAGGGAGAGAGAGAGAGAGAGAGAGAGAGAGAGAGAGAGAGAGAGAGAGAGAGAGAGAGAGAGAGAGAGAGAGCAAACGAACTTTGATTTATTATCATTAAATTCTATAATTCTATTTATATTAGTAGATTCCCTCTTCAAGTTTCAAAATGTAGGAATAAGCCTCCCTTGCTATCTATCACTAAAACTAAATAAATAAATAACTATTTGGGATTTGACTTTTGGCTGTGTTCTTACTACTTGTGTGATACACACAGATATACACACATACCGTATGCGCGCGCGCGCGCGTGTGTGTGTGTGTGTGTGTGTGTGTATGTGTGTGTGTGTTCTTTAAGGCTCCTTCAGGCAATTTATCTTAAACCCTAAGTGTTCCTACAAAAATATTTTCTTGCTCCAGCAAACATTATCATTTTAACAAACCTTAAAGTAATAAAAATTACAAGTTATTACTATCATTGTTATTTAGACATGCAGTACATATTTTAACTAAACCATTTGAGTTACAGAATGTATATATAGCCTATCTTCTTCATCTTCTTATAGCTAATCATCTTCATCACCTTCATTTTCACTAAATTATCAAAATAATTGCTTAATCTTTCACTCAGGCAATGTGAACGTGGCCATGTAATAAATGAGCTGCTCTCTGCACCTATCGAAAATTTCTAGTTCATATTGAAAGCAATAGGATTACATCTCTTGAAGAAGAGAAACTGTAGACAAGCCACTATTTAAAATGCATAAAAATATTAGTCATTTCTGTAAATATTGCAGCAAGTTTATAGACAAATTCACAGATGGCAAGGACATCAGCTATGGGGAATAGGGTTTCTAAACATCTATTCCCAACCCAGCCATCCACCACTTGAGGTAAAATAGACTATAAAATTAACTGTCAATAGGAGCACAAGAACTATTCCCTATGCAGGCTGTGTGCAGCTTAGTGGATGGTTGTAACACTTATTTGAATGTGTTAGGAGTAAAGGGCATTTTCATATCTGTCCTAGTCACACTCATTGGACTGAATAATAATAATCACAAATGTGGTTCTAGAGAATTGTTTTCAGTTTAGTTTCATTTTGCAAAGTTGCCTACCTCATCTGAGCCATCTGCACAGTCATAATCTCCATCACACCAAAACCTTGAAGAAACACAGTCTCCATTTGCGCACAGAAAGTCTTTCAAGGTACAAGTTTGTGGCTCTGGTGGAGAGGGAAACAAAAATTAAAAAAAAAATTAAAAGTGTTAGACTATTATGTGCCACTATTATTCTGAAATGTATATGGCATAAATCATGAGGTCAGATGAAGAAAAAGCAAATTGGAAGTTAGCCAAGCAAAGCAAATAAATTGTGTAGGAAAAATGCCCCACTGAGTAGCTACAGTATATATTATAATGACTTTGCAGACTCATTTTAAAAGGCATGAATAGAAAGTGACATTAAAGCAACAACTGGCAAACACACAAAAGGTAAATACCTTACTGCTTAATAAAAAGACAGCCACAATGCAAGAAGTTATGAAAATCTACATATAATTGTGATATAATGACTTTCCTAGCTGCTGAGGTTATATCATTATATGTATTTATTTTAAATGGACATTTTGAGAATCACCTATTTCATAGACAGTACCCATGGGACTACTGAGGGAAGAGGAGCCTCTATTTCTTGCTTCTTTATTGGCTATAGAGTCTTCTATTTGACCATACCCTTATTTCCTTACTATCAACTGTGTGCCCACAACGATTTTCCAGTGCTTAGTACAATGCCTGGTATGTAATTAGTGTTTGATAATTGTTTGTTGATTTATTAATTATATGGAACTGCCATATATCCTTCTAACAATAACTTTTACTCTATTCTTTGTTCATAATTCTCATTGTACAGCTTAATTGAGTCCACCATGCATTTTTCTACTCTGTTTTGGATGACTAGCAATTTTGTTCCTTAGGAGACTGGCATTCTCTAATTCTTATCCCATATTACCAAAAAAGTACTGGTATTAAAGATAGGTTTTTGTTTCAGAGATACCTGAGATTAAAAGCAAGGCAAAATCTCCCAAGTGAAATTGAGGTATTTTTTTTTCCTCCTCCTAAGCAATCCTGGACCCAGTTCTTTGTCCATTTCCAATATTTGTCCAAGATATATGTGTGTGTGCGTGTGTGTGTGTGTGTGTGTGTGTGTAGAAACATTTATATAAAGATACAGAGATATTTATCTAGATATAGATATATATGTGTGTGTGTGTATATATATATATATATATATATATACATACCTAGATTAACTGTGTGGGTAGTCCATTTAACTGTATATTATCATGTGAAGAACATGTATTCTTCGACTACTTATTTTTTTTGGGTGGTGAGAGGTTAAGATGAACTCTCTTGGGTGATTTTAGATCTCATTTTGAAGGGTCTGAAATATTCCTGGGCTTGATGCAATCAGTACAATGCCTTTTAAAGACTGGAGTGCTGGCAGTATTATCTCTAAGTAATCCCTGTTCCATTTTAAATCTGTATGAGAAGAAGACAATTTCCTTCATCGTTACTTTTGCCCTCCTCAGTATACATCTAAAAGGCATATCACTTCCTTAGTTTTATGAAAGCACACATTCCCTTATACAAGGTGAACTCTAAACTGAAGATTCATCACATTGTGACTTCTATTTTACTGAATTATTTTTTTCCCTCGCTAGCCACTCCAGTCACATTAAAGTCTTCTCACCCTTCCCTCTTCCACTGACACATTAGCTTTTATCAGCAGTGGTGAAAAACCATTGTGAAAGGAAGCTGAAAAGCTAAAATCATAGAAAATAAAGTGGATTTTTGTTAAAGGAACAGAGGTAAAATAAATATGACACATATGGTCATGTGTAACTCCGTACAAATGAATCAGAACCCTACAATTCAGTGTGCTGTGGAGGTTTTGCAGAACATGATTAATTTGCCCCTTAATGCTTTAATTCCCCATTCATGCTAATTAAAATCAAAATTGTGTATCATATGTTAAACAGTTATGGTTTAGTTGGCTTTGACACAATTTTCTTTATGAATGGATTAAAAGCCATTTTATTTGCATGATTATAAAAATGGTACACATTTGTTTTTTGTTTGTATTTTCCTCTCTAGAAAAACAGAGCACATGCTGATTCTGAAAACAAACAAACTTGGTTATGCCACTCATTTCTCTTGCTCCTCGCTATGGCGGTAGAGAGGCAAATGAATAAAAAAAATGAAACGATCTAAGGAGAGTGGGAAAAGATTTTCCCATGCCAAGGGGTCTCATCGTGTCTCCATGTGTTTTGAAAAATGTCAGCAAACCCACTTTTGATTACTGAGAATGAATTATTTATAAACAAACACAAACTGTGTTGAATAAAGTAGTTTCTATGGTTTTAATGTCAAATTTATATAAAGCAGAGAGGGAGTATAGTATAGTGAAAAGAACACTGGCTTTGGAGTCAGAGAATATAGGTTTGGGTCCAAACTCTGATGCTTATTGGGTGTATGATTATGGTAAGTCCATTAAATTTTCTGAGCCTCAGGTTTCCTTATCCTTGAAATAAGGATGACAGCTGTTCAGTCAGTGTCAGACTCTTCATGACCCCATTTGAGGTTTTGTCTTTTTTTTGGCAGAGATACTGGAGTGGTTTGGCATTTCCTGCTCCAGCTTATTTTATAGATGAGAAAACTGAGGAAAAAAGGATTAAGTGACTTGCCCAGGGTCACATAGCTAGTAAGTGTCTGGGGCCAGATTTGAACTCAAGAAGATGAGTCTTCCAGACTCTGGGCTGGGTACTCTTTCTACTGAACTACTTAGCTGCTCCAAGGATAACAGTGACTTACAGAAGTTATTCCATAGACTTACTGTGAGGTAAATATTTATAAACCAAGAAACACTAAATAAATGTGAGAAGTTATTAAAAATGTCCTATTCCATTCATTTGAAGAAAGCACATTATATTTAATAGTGAAGGACCCACAAAAGATTGACATCTCTATTCATCTAGTTCTTTTTTCTAATCATTTCAAGTTTCGGGATGAGGCCAAATTTTAGACCTTGGTATGGTAATTATAATGATGGTTTTTTTATGGAAGAGGATGTTGAATGCCTTGAAGTTAACCTACAATAAAATAAGTTATGAAGGAAAGATTTTCTCTAGTGCCTCACAGCACTAATTTGAGGCAAGAATTTTCAAACAATACTTCCAAAATATTATGGTATTGTTTATATAAAAATGCTGTCATTCCCATCCTACCCTTCCTGAAATCATACTTTTTAATTTCAGGGAACTAAAGTGTTGTTAAAGATAAGCAAAGGAGGGGCCCAGCTCAGAGGAGGAACATCAGTCAGGGTATTTACAATCCTTATTTAGAGGCCTTTGCAGAGAACATATCACTTCATCACTAATTTTATGTGAAATTCAAATTAGGAGAAAATGTTTTGGAAATGGAACTGGATTCTATTTTAAGAACAGATGCCTAATAGACATACTGTGGACTCACTGGTCATGTCTCTAAACCCTGATTGGATGTGTTTCTAGAATTATCCAAGTAAGGGAGAAGGAAAGGGAGGGAGGCCAAATAACCAAGGTTTTGCCTGCACAGAATAAATTGGTTAATGGAAAACTTAAGAAATTAGATTTTTGTTTTTATCTATGAGAAGTTTAATTAGTTCAATTTTTGAATGAACTGATTTGTTTTGATTTTGAGGTAACACTCTAAACCTAAAGTGAAAAGAGCATGTACATAACTATAAGCAATAATATATTTTTAGAAATATGAGCATCAGTGAAAAACATAGAAGGAGAACTAGAAGGAACTTCAAAGATTATTTGGCCCACCCTCCAACATTTTACAAATGCAGAAACTGAGGCCCAGAGAGTTTAAATAACATGTTAAGATAGTTACAGTCAGAGCAGAATCAATAACTTAGATTTCCTGATTCAGTCCAGTGCTCTTTCCAAATAGAACTGTGCTAGAGAACTATTTTGCTATTAAATTTAACAGTATATAACTTTTGGGAATTTTTTTGCATTACATAGCTATTTTAGCTGATTTCTTATAATCTGGCATTGAAGGGTTCAAAAGTTATATGCATGTGGGTATAAACATCTAAGACAAATTTCTAGCATACAATTAGTATAAATGGCATCCTAAAGAAATAATATTCTGCTATAGATGCAGTGTGATGCTACTAGAAATTCAAATAAGGCAGGAACAGCTTGTCTCCATATATACCATTAACATATTTTAATCAAGTAATTTTTTATTTCAACTTTTATTATTTTTATAGTTACTCATGCCTTAGTAATGCATAACTAAGAGGGAAGGTATTCTATATGGCTAATAATTGGAAAGGATAAATGCCTTATTTGTGTTCATTCTGATATATAAAAAAATTTTAGATGGCGAGATTTCCCTCATATTTCTAGCTCTTTAATTCCAATTTCAGAACTCTAATACTAATAAAATTTTATTGTTTTCAAGCATGGAAGTTGCCTTTAAAGCACATAGTGGCCCTATCATCAGCGGCTATCGAAATTATGAAGATAAATTATCCTATGTAAACATGAAAAGTGAAAAACATTACATTTAGAACATTACTAAGTTAACTGTTTCATTTCTTTTTCAGGTCTGGTCATATCTGTGCCTATAGGTGCCTCCACGTAATTTCAAAAAGCCTGTTTACAAACATGGAAGATAGAGAAAGATATGGTAAACAGGAGGGAAGTTTGATTACTTAATATAGTTGGATTCCTTACTGGGATATTCTTTAGTATTTAAAACTTGAAGAATATTGTGTGAATGCATTACTATGAGGCATCTGTTATTACACTACTGTACTCCCTTGACCTTCTCCAATCATCCTTTCACTCCTGATGCCATGTGATTATTTCCATAAATTCTCCTTCGAGGATTAGATGCCTTCCTGAAGGAACTTACCTCATTCAGATTGGATCTAACTTTTTTTCCACCTCTTTTTCTAGACATAGTGGTCCTTTAAACTGTTTGCTAGGTCAGTTTTCTTACATGGCTTATCATCGGTAATATGATGTTTCTTCCCACTACATGTCTTTCTTTTGCTATTTGGCTTTCTTGTAACTTTGATTCCTCTGAGACTGTAATGTCCTATGATTTGCAGTCAGATGGCACCCCCGAGAGAATATTGGTTTCACAGAGGTAGGCTTTTTCAACAGCAAACAGTTTGGGATCATTGAATGTACCATGCAATTTTCTGAAGGACATTCAGCCTAATTTCCTCCTATTCAGTCATGCACTCAACCCATTTCACATGTACAGAAACGTTATTCTCTGTGCATATATACATATATGTTATATATACAATGCACAGATTTAACATTTATAACATCTGTCCAGATGTATAAACAGGTACCACAGAAGACAGATGAACTAAATACAGAATTAAACAGGAGACCAGGCTGAGGACATATGAATGAACTAATTGGGATAATGAATCCTGCTTTCTCACATATACATACATGTTTGCATATACATTATATACTATATAATACATACAGGGAAAGCTGGGTGGCACAGAGCCTGGAGTCAGGAAGACCTGAGTTCAAATTTGGCCCCATATACCTATGTGACCCTGGGCAAGTCACTTAACCCCTGTTTGACTCAGAGTCCTCATCTGTAAAATGGGGATAATAGTAGCTCCTACCTCCCAAGGCTGTTGTAATGATCAATGAGATAATATCTGTAAAGTGTTTAACATAGTGCTTGGCATATAGTAATTGCTATGTAAATATTAGCTATTATTATTGTTAATAATAGTATATGTATATTATAAAATATATAAACAGAGATGAAAAATTAAAAAAATTCAATATTTGTTCATCAAATATTAAGTGCATTTTATATGTATGCATAATTACAATTCAAATTAAAACATGATAAACTCATATTAGGAAACAGAGTTCTTTGATATTGGAAAAGGAAAGGAATAAACATGGAGAGAGGAGAAAGTAGAAGAAAGCAGTAAGGAAAAGAAAAAGATCAGATGGAACATACATGCAGACTAATTCAAATGACTTTTTATCTTGCTACTGATTTGAGTAATTATGTTTTCGTATACAAATATATTTGAATATCATTGAGATGAGCTCATTTTTTGGTTTAGACTATGCATAGGATGCCTCATACACTAGAAACTATAAAAGGTCTTCATACATCCTGCTTTACAGCTCACTTAATATGTCAATACTTAGCAAATCACAATCTGCAAGGTGCACCTACCACAAAGTCTTACATCATTTTAATGAATACATGGAAGCCATCTTGTTTCAAGAGATCCTTAAAGTCTGCATTTTGTTTTACCTAGGTGCTTTATTTAAATCAACAAGTAATTGAGGTGATGGGATTTCATAACCTCTTTGGGACCACAGATGTAGATGTGGATCTACATGTAGATAACCTAAAAACAGCCTATTTTTTCCATTTTTACACTTTCAGTGTAATTACAATTTCAATTTCCTTCCTTCTTCCCTCTTTCCTTTCCTTCCTCCTTGTTTCCTTTTTCCTATTTTCCTGTAGTTCTTTCTCCCACCTTTTCTTCCTCTTTCAACTTTACTTTCCTTCCTTACCACCTTTCCCCTTTCCCTTATTTCCTCCTTCCCTTTTATTTTCCTTTCTCCCTCTTTTCTTTCCTTCTTCCTACTTCCTTCCTCCCTTTACTCTTTTCCTTTCCTCTTGTCATTTTTTTCCTTTGGCTTTATCATTTCTTTTCCTTCCTCCCTTTCTTTCTTGTCCTTTTCCTCTTCTTCATCTTTTCCTCCTTTATGCTTTTTCCTTTCTCTTCTCCCTTCCTCTTACCTTTTCCTTCTTTCTTTCCTTATTCTTTTTTCCTCTCCTTCCCTTCCTCCTTTATTTCCTTCTTTTCCATAGAGCCACCAACATGTGGATCCAGGCCCATACCATGGGTGGCAAGGCAACCCATGGGCTAGACTTCCTCTCTAAGCTTACCTAGTTGGAAGAGCTGAAGTTGAAGATCCAGGAAGTATTAAGGTTGGAACCAGGGAGAAGAAGGCTTTTTTATCAGGGCAAACAGATGAAAGATGGACAATCCATCTCTGACTACAGCATTGGTCTGAATTACATTGTTCAGCTGCTAGTGTGAAAAAGCTCAGCTGTACTTTCTGTTCCTAGTAAAGAGAAGGATTCTGAACTCTTTGACACAGATTTGGGATGTTCCTCAGGCCATAGTGACTCTGATAAGAGTTCTAACCACAGAGAAGGAGACCTGGAAATTCATGGGCAACCTGGCCCAGCTGCTTAAGCCAACTGTATTGATTCAGGATTTGGCCTCTATAAGATCAATGAATATGTGGATGCCTGGGATGTGAACATGGGAACATGGTTTAAAGCCATATTAGTAACTGTTACAAGGAAAGAAAGAACAGCAGACCAAGAATCCAGTGACAGTAGAGATGGCAAAGTGGCTCAAGAGGATGTTATCTATCATAGGAAATATGAAGACTATCCAGAAAATGTGGCATCAAAAGATGTAAAAGTTTGGGCCCAGATAATACTAAAATGGCATCAGCTAGAAGTTGCACAAATTGTGTTGGCAAATTATAATCCTCATGAGCCCAAGAAGAGGAACTTCTGGGATGATGCTGAGATCCTTCAAAAATGATTTATGCGAATTCAGTGCTTGGGGATGCTAGGGATTTTCTGAACTAATACAGAATAACTTCTGTGGATGAAGTTTACAAAATTGAGGATCCTGGTAGTGTGAATCCAGTTGGTTTTGAAAATCCTTTGAAAAGGCAGAGCAGGCCCATTTGCAAACACTGTAAAGATAAAGGCAATAAGACCAGCAGAATGTGTGCCTGTTATGAGTGCAGAGGAAAGCAAGATCCCGACAAGAAGCTGATGTGTGAGGAGTGCAAAATGGCATTCCACATCTACTGCCTCCACCCCCCGCTGAGCTGGATTCAATATGATGAGAACTGATATTGCCCTGAATGTGGGAATGATACCAGGGAAGTGGTTTTGGCAGGGGACAAGTTAAAAGAAAGCAAAAAGGAGGCAAAGATGGCATCTGCTACATCGTTGTCTCAAAGGGACTGGAGTAAGGGTATGGAATGTGTGGGTCACACAGGAGGGTACACGATTGTGCTTTCTAATCATTATGGACCAATCCCAGGGATTCCTGTTGGTACCATATAGAAGTTCAGAGGGCAGGGGTGTGAGTCTGGTGTCAATAGGTCCTGTGTGGCAAGTACAATGACAGCACCTACTTCCTGGCAGGAATCTATGAAGATGGCATAGACCATGGCAACTCTTTCACTTATGGGGCAGTGGGGGCAGGGATCTTTCTGGCAACTAATGGACCATAGAGCAGTTCTGTGATTAAAAAAAAAAACTCACCAACATGAACAGGGCTCTGGCATTGAACTGCAGTGCTCCTATCAGTAACCAAGGTGGAGCTGAAGCCAAGGACTGGTGAATCGGGAAACCAGCCAGGGTGGTAAGAAATGGTCAAAGGATGTGAACAGGAAGTTTTCAGAGGAAGAAATTAAAGATATCTATAGGCATATGAAAAAATGCTCTAAATCACTACTGATTAGAGAAATGCAAACCTAAACAACTCTTAGGTACCACATCTCTCCTGTCAGATTGGCTAACATGACAAAACAGGAAAATGATAAATGCTGGAGAGGATGTGGGAAAATTGGAACACTAATGCATTGTTGGTGGAGTTGTGGACTGATCCAACCTTTCCGGAGAGCAATTTAGCACTTTGCCCATAGGGCTATAAAAATGTACATACCCTTGGACCCAGTAATACCACTTGTAGGACTGTACCCCAAAGAAATCATAGAAGTGGGAAAAGGACCTGTATTTTCAAAAATATTTATAGCAGCTCTTTTTGTGGTGGCAAAGAATTGGAAATCAAAGGGATGCCCATCAATTGGGGAATGGCTAAATAGGTTGTGGTATATGAATATAATGGAATACTATTGTGCTACAATAAATGGGGAAGATACAGACTTCATAATAACCTGGAAAGACTTATAAGATCTGATACTGACTGAGGGAAACAGAACCAGGAGAACACTGTACACAACCACAGAGACATTGACTCTGTGATAACTAACTTTGATAGACTTGGCTCTCCTCAGCAATACAAGGTTCTAAGACAACTCCAAAAGACTAATGACAGAAAAAGCAATTCACATCCAGAGAAAGAATTACAGAGTCTAAATGCTGATTGAGGCAAACTATTTGTTCTCTTTTTTTGTTTCTTTTTGTTTCTATTTTGTTTCTTTTTTCTCATAGTTCATTCCATTGGTCATAGTTCTTTACAACTTGACTATTGTGAAAATATATTTAATGTGATGGTATATGTAGGACCTATATTGGATTGCATGCTGTCTTGGGTAGGGAGGGGGGAAGAGAGAGAGGGAGAAAATTTGAAATTCAAAACCTTGAGGAATTCAATGTTATAAACTAAAACTAAAAACAAATAATAATAATAATGATAAATGTTAAGGGGCAGAAACACAGCAAATGTGCCCCAGCTTGAGGGAATTGATATGATGGAATATACGAGGTAGTGAAGTATTGGCCTGAAAAAGAGAAATCTGTTTTCCTTGTGTGGCATTACCTCCTCGGGATGGATGATGATGAACCTGTCCCATGGACAAGGGAAGGGAAAGACAGGATGAAGAAACCTGGCTTAATAATGCAGTATCCTGAAGGATATTTGGAAGCAGTTGCTAACAAAGAGAAGGAAAAAGAAAATAATAAGGGTGATGATGAGTAACTGACACCTACAAGGAAAAGAAAGTGGAAGAGGAAAAGGAAGACAGGAGGGGGTAGGGAGGGCTTTCTGGCCTCTTCTATTACAGTGTCCAAGACTAAAGTGGAATCGTATAAACTCACCTCCCAGCAGAAGTCTCTCATCAAGAATGATGACTCCAATGAAAAACTGTGGAATGAAGTATTAGGTGCACTGAAGGATGGGCTGAAATTCATGAATAAAGTGGAAGAAACATTCCTGCATATTTGCTGTCGAGTGTTTTGGACCAGAATAATGTTAGCAAGGATTGTTTGGACTGATCCTTCCAAGCCAAGGTGTACAGCTGCCCAGCTTGTCACTACGATCTGGGTAAATCTTACTATGAAAGTGAATCAGCCACTGCAAACCATCCTTAGTCAGCTCTTCCCAGGCTATGTCAATGGGCAATGATTCTGCCTGTCAAGCACTTCTTTTTTACTATGATGGTAAAACTTGGCAGTGGGTTTCCAGAGGCTTCATTTAAACACATAGCTTCACTTTTTCCCTGAAAAAAAATTTGTCTTCCCCACCCTTTTTTAAAAAGTCTATAAATGTGAAGTTTGAATACAGATCGAGGCACACTACATGCTCGCCTTTTTTGCTTCTCTCTTGTTTTTGTTTTTGGGTTGTTTTTTTTTTTTTTTGGTTCTGTTTCTTCTTTCTCATGATTCATTCCATTGGTCAAAATTCTTCTCCACAAATTGACTAGGGCATAAATTAATTCAATGCAAAGTTATACATGACAGTTATATGAGATTCCATGCCGTCTTGGGGAGGGTGAGGGGAGGGAGGGGAGAAAATCTGGAACTCAAAACTATGTAGAACCGTGTGTGGTAAACTAAAAATAAATAAAGAAATTAAAAAAAAGTCTATAAATGTTGAGGGGTTTATTTTGTGTGTGTCGTGACTTTTAAAAATGTTGGATACTGCATTCAGTTTTTTCTAAAACCTGTAGTTTATCAGCATTAATTTTTCTACTTTTGAAAAAGGCTACTAATGAATCTCACATTGAGTTCTCAGAAGTTCCTCCTCTTATGTAGAATGTGGCTTGGTTGCTAAAACAATCTTTGTAAAGTCTGTGAATCTGGCCTCAAAGGTAGAAGTATGCTCAGCTCTTTGGCAATATTTTGATGTTCAGAAATTCTCTAAGATGGTTCCTGGTGTTTTTTGGACCTGTTGCTTACATGGTTTATCAAGAAGTTGTTCAAAGAAAAAAAAATCTTGCTTAAAATGGGTTAAGCTCTTTTTCAAGGCCATTCTTTACCAGTTTGCTTTTATGTTTAAAATAGGTATAAAAAAGCTCTTGGCCTGCATTTAGCTAAGTGCTCAGGGCAGTACAAAATGCTACCTCAGCTGGATGTTTCTTTTACCAAGGGAACTGGTTGTTCAGCCAGATGCTTTCTCTGACCCAGAATGCCATTGTGGAAAAAACTAGAGCCATTCTTAAGAGCCTTTGGACTATTTCTAAAAGACTGAGTTCTTTTTAGCATAGGCATGTTGAAATTGCCAACCAGATTATATTTCTTGCCTTGAAAATGGAACACTAGCCAAACGTCATTAACATGGCATCGCAAACTTTGAAACCTCTTTGTTAGGGTGCATTTTGGTAAGATTAATTTACTTTATCATTATTTTCAATGCATTTCCATTTGAAAATGGAGAATTATATAAGTGAGAACATTTTTATTTTTTTAAGACACTTTTTCAGATGAAATTTTTTTTCAGTTACTGTATATGAACCAAGAAAGATAACTTAGTTTTAGGTTTTTTTGTTTTGTTGGGTTTTTTTTTTGGTGAATGGATTTTCAGTTTTTCTGACAGTACCAAGGTTTGAAGTTTAATACCTTAGTGTAACAGGAATATTTTAACTCACTTAGCTGCAGACAGAGTAGAAATATATATATATGTATATATGTATATACATATATATGTATATATACATACACACACATATACATATATATATATATATATACACACATTTTTTGACTCTTTCCTTATGGTAGAATATTAATGGATAGGATAAAAACAATGAAACAGTGTGCAGGCTTTTTCTAAAATATTCAGATATTTTGTACATGTGCACATCAAAATAAATGTGTTTACAAACAAAAAAAATTGTAGAGAACTAGACTCTCTCTTGAAACTTATAGTAGACTCTTACTAGATTTAGTGTGTCACCATAAGAGTAAATTTCTAATAATCCACAACCAAGATTTTATTGGTATTGGGAACTCCAGAGTGAGAAAACTCTACCAATGCAGGTATTCACTGTCTCTGTACCTTATGGTCAATAAGACCTTGCTAGAGACCTGAGAGGCTATGACCTGCCCAGATTCAGACCACCATTTTGTGTCCCAGGTGGGACAGGCCTTCCTGCCTTTGTAGCCAGCTCTCTAAACAATGATGGTTCTCAGTTTACTTTGAGATGCAATGCAATATAAAAACACTTGTTAATATTGATAGATTTGGAAAAATAACATTAGTGATCTTTGTAATGATATTTGATTCCACTTTGCCTTCTTCATTAACTCACTGTCTCCCCTATATCTTTATATATATATATATATATATATATATATATATATATATATATATATATGTGTGTGTGTGTATCTTTTACATTTAATTCTGATGGGTTTTACTGCCCATCCAATGAAAATGCAGAATTCTTCACTCAAGACAATTCACTCTATTTGTGTACATGCTTTGTTGCTCGTTCTTTTCTTGGCTTAACATTTTTTTTTATTCTGTTTTAGTTTTCATTAATCTTTGCTGATTCATCAATAATACTTGTTTGGGGCTATAAACAGCAGACAGGTGGCACAGTAGACAGAGTTCACCGTCTTTAGTCAGGACCACCAGTGTCAAATCCAACCTCAGATACCACAAGTCACAACTTCTGCCTGCTTCAGTTTTCTCATCTGTAAATAGGAATACTAATAATAGAACCTACTCTCTGGGGTTAATATGTGGATACAATGAGGTAATATCTGTAAAGTTCTTTGCAAAAATTAAAGCCATATCAAAACCCATACTAATTATTATTATTATAACCTCTTAGAGAATAGGGACAAACACTGCATTGCCTACCATTGCAGGTTTTTCATTGTGAAAGACAGAAGTTGGATTTTCCAGCTCATTGTACACTTCCTATCTGTCTCTCAGTTTGATTTCAACTCCATGGAAGCACACACTACCCCCAGGACTGGGCACCCCCCAACTCCTCTCCCGGCTTTTCAGATTCCTTTTGAGCATTGTAATTAGATTAGATTGTAAACTCCTTGAGAGCAAGGGTTATCCTTCTTTTTCTTATTTGTATCCCTAGTGTTTGACATAATTCCTGACATGTTGTTGTTTTTCAGTTTTTTTTTCAGTCAACTACAACGTTTCCTGACCCCATTTGGGGTTTCCTTGGAAAAAATACAGGAGTGGTTTGCCATTTCCTTCTCTAGCTCATTTTGCAGATGAGAAAACTCAGACAAACAAGGTCAAGTGATTTGCCCAGGGTCATACAGGTGGAAAGTGTTAGAGGCCAGATTCGAACTCAGGAAAAGGAGTCATCCTGACTCCAGGTTGGGCACTTTATCTACCACACCACCTAGCTGCCCCTCCTGGCACATAGTAGGCATTTAATAATTGTTTATTGATTTGAACTACCCCCCCACACACATATACACACATATATGCATATGTGTTCATAAACATGCAAATACACATATATACAGACATGTATGTATTTTGTTGCTTATAGCTCCTATTTCTACTACTGTGCTCTTTTAGACTCTTTGTTCTTCTCCCTTTGTGCTTGCTCCTGTGGGAGCGCATGCATTTACACAGTTCAATTACCACCTTCACAAAATTATTCCAAATTTTACACCTCCGGCTTTGACCTCTCACCTTCTTTCTATTTCTGAATAGCTGACAGTTTACAGTGAATTTCCACTTTGATATCTTGCTGAAACTTACAACTAAACACATTTCAAAGACAGTTGAAAGTCCTTCATCTTTCACATTTTCCCAAATTCTCTGTATAGGCAATAGTTGCTGTATAATGAGTATTCCAGGTTCATAATTCTGTAGTTGCTCTGGTCATCCCTTCAGCTCCTTTCCAGCTCTAAAGCCAGACTATATATATAGTCCTATGATTTTTTTAAAACACTCAACCCATTATCATTATTCTGATGACATCATTTCCTGGCTCATAAGCCATCAATAATTTCTAATTATATCATGTGAAAATTGACTAACAGAATCCAAAACAAAATAGTAATAAGAACTCACTCCTGTATAGCACTTTAAGGTTTATAAAGTACTTTCTTCACAACTTTTTATGATACTGGTAGTGAAAATATTATTCTATTCATTTAAGAGTTGAAGATTAGAGGTCAAATGGAATTCTTAGGGTCACACAGTAAATATCTGAGGTGATATTAACCAAGTGCAGCATTCTTTCCAGTATAACATGCTGCCTACTCAAAACCTCTTGAAAGCTTTCTCTTTTGTTAAAGACTGAGCCATATTATATGGGGAATATGCATGTATAGAAGGGGCATTGATACCTCTTTGATGCATACTCAATATCACCTATAGTAGTGGTATCAAGGTCAAATAGGGACCACTAAACTATTCATAAGGATCCCTGTAGACCACATTTTCGACTTAGAAAACCACATGTTAATATGATCCACATTGTATTTTCCAATTAATTTTAATCTGGTCCAGCTGCACTCAAGAGGGTTGTAGGTCACTTGTGAATTATAAACTACATATTTGATACCTCTGCTCTATGTCATTTGTAAATTAATAAAAAAAATACAGGAGCAAAGACATTTTATGGATGTTTCTATGATAAAACAGATAAATGATTGACCAGGTTATAATTGAACTGATAAAACTTAGATCATGTTTGAAAATTTCATTTCTAGAAGTCTTAGTTTAGGCCTCTTCTAGTTGGGAGAACAAAACATTAACCACAATTAGAAAGACATATACAAAGTTATAGATGTAGAAGTGCTATGAAAAATTAATTTACTATGGCTCCCTATTATCTCTGAAATTAAAGGATACAGTCCTCTGTTTGGCATTTAAAACTCTTCATAACCTGGCCCCTACTTTTCTACTCTTCTTACACTTAATTCTCTCCATGTACTCTACAATTTAGCCACATTGGCCTATTTGCTGTTTAACATGTGCCTTTGCACTGGCTGAACTCTCCATTCCTGAAAGGCTTTTCCTCCTCAACTTGGTCTCTTAGTTTCCCTGGTTTTTTTCAAGACTCAGATCAAATTTTTGTTCTTGAGTCATTTCAGTTCTGTCCAGCTTTTTATTGATCCCCTTTTGGGGTTTTCTGGGCAAAGATACTGGAATGGTTTGCCATTTCCATTTCTAGCTCATTTTACAGATGAGGAACTGAAGCAAACAAAGTTAAGGGACTTGTCCAGGGTCACTGCCCAAGTCACTCGTCTGAGGTCAAATTTCAATTTATAAAGATGAGTTTCTGGATTCCAAGCCCAGTGCTGTTTCCACTGTGCCACCTGGCTTCCCCTCAGATCAAATACTCTCTTCTACTGGAGGCTTTTCCTAGTACCTCTATGCCTTCCTTCGAGATCGCCTTCCTTCTATGCTATATATACTTTTTATGTGCCTGATAATTTATATTTTATCCCCTCCATTAGTTTGTGAGTCCCTTGAGGACAGGGACATTTTTGCCTTTCTCTGTATCTGAGGTGCTTGGCACAGGGTCTGGAATATAGTAGTTAATAAATGCTTGCTGATTGTGAGCCAACTGACTGACTATACACATTCAAGTTATCATCAAATGATCACATGTAGTGTGTACTTATTTACATGTTGTATCCCCTCAGTAGAATGTATGATCTTTAGGGACTGCTTTTTTTATTTTTTCTTGGTATTCTCTATGATAAGCACTAGAATCTACACAGTGTTGGTGCTTAAAACATGCCTGTTGGGTAGGGTTGGACTTCTACCTTTATATAATAAAATTGTATTGTATCTTAGTTCAGTCCGATTTTATGTTTTAAATGGATTTAAAGAAACAGATTTAGAAGGTAATATGAGAGTTTAGAGATGTTACATTTTTAGAATTCTGTCTTGGGAAGCGATATGATTGAATAATTGCTGTTTTTTACTTTACTGGAACCTGTTTTGTTAGGCAGAAGGGGACAACACTTTTTTTTAAAATCTTATTTTAAAGAAAAGCCATTTAAGCCACATGAGCAAAAATATCTACTTTTTGAAAAAAAAATATGGATTATGCAACAGTTCCCAGGGAGACTAAATGGCATTCCACCAAATAGGGTGTGTAAGTAAACTAATAGCACTAAAAGGCTGAAATTAAACGATTTAGTCTGCTAGAGAATGATATGTTTTGCTCTGCCTCTACATCATCCAGCTCATTGGATGAACATGCATTAGAGGCTTATTTTTATTGAAAATTAATGTGATGCATTAAATCCTTGTGATTTTTTTAACCAATCTTCAGAACTGTGTCAATAATGTTACAATTTGAAATCTGGATCAATTTAGTAGGAATATTCTTGTCTAAATGTGACTACGTAGATGAAAATGTAGGCTGTGGGGTAGACAGAATGAAACATACACCTTATACCTATTAAAGATATGTTGCCTTGCTCGTTGAATAAGCTACAATTTGAGATCTGGATCAATTTAGTAGGAATATTCTTGTCTAAATGGGACTATGTAGATGAAAATGTAGGCTGTGGGGTAGACAGAATGAAACATACACCTTATACCTATTAAAGATATGTTGCCTTGCTCATTGAATAAGCTATCAGGTTCACCATATCAGTTGAGAGTTACTTACTGCAGTTTTCTTCATCTGAGTTATCACTGCAGTCATTTTGGCTATCACAGCGCCAGTGATCTGGTATACAGTTGTTGTTTTTGCACTGAAATTCATGAGGTCCACAAGTCTTTTTATCTGTAATGAAAGTGATCATAGTTTGAATTTTTGACTTCCATAAAGAGAGCGTTGCTAAGAGTAACATCAAGAAGGAAATCAGCACTACTCTCAAAGCTATGCACAGTTCTGCAGTTGTTGATCATAAAAAACAAGATACTTTAAACTATTGAGTAACAGCCTTATAGCAAAGGACAATATTACCATGGAGAAGCTGTACTATTAAACCTAAATATAAGTGCTTAAGAATGATCTGTCTGAGTTGGAAACTATGGGGCAAGAAGGGCTGGAGTTGAGCAGTCGGAGCAGAGGACCCTGGAGCAAAAAGAGTCCCATGGTATAGTGGCAAAGGAAATGTGATTGGAGTCAGGATACACAGGTTCAAATCTTGACTTTTCTACTTTTGTGATCGTGAACAAATCACTGAAACTCTCTGGAGCTCAGTTTCCTAACCTGTGAAATCAAGTAGGCTAGATTATGTTATTTTCCAATCCTAAATCCTATGACCATACGATATGTTTCTCAAATTGGCCATCTAAAGGCCAATCGCCAGAACACTGATCAGACTGCTGAGATGAAAGTCAGTCCAATTAATTAAAAAAGAGGATTAAAAGAGCTATTCTTTCTTTCACAGCTCTAGCTTGAATTTTTATTGTTATATTGACTGTGGCTCCCAAATAAGAAATAGCCTGAGTTTATTTCAACCATCTGCCCTCTCCTCTGGGTATTTTGCTACTTCTCTGTGTTGTTACCTTGACCTTCTGCCTCAGGAATTGTTATTTATCTCACACACACACGTATACGTATGTGTGTATGTATACACAAAGGTACACACATGTACATACATAAATATGTGTTAGCATACACACACAAAAATATATCGTTGTCATCCATTTGTTTCAGTTGTGTTTGACTCTTTGTGACCACGTTTGGGGTTTTCTTAGTGAAGATACTAGAGAAGTTTGCCATTTCCTTCTCCAGCTCATTTTATAGATGAAGAAACTGAGGCAAACAGGATTAAGTGACTTGCCAGGGTCATTTAGCTAGTAAGTATCTGAGGCCAGATTTGAACTGCATCTTCCTGATTCCAGGCCTGGCACTGTATCTACTATGTCACCTAGCTGCTACATACACACACACACACACACACACACACACACACACACACAATATATGTGTGTGTACATTTAGATAGAGGGACATAAATGGATGATAAACACACATACACATTAAAAAATATGACATACTATCTTCACCAAGGGGAAAAAAAACATTATTTAAGAGTTATCCTGCTAGGGATTGAAACTTCATGTAAACATAAATATGAATAAGAAATGTTTAATCAAGTTGATGATTGGTACATATTAACTATATTAATAATAATGCAAAGTCATGATAATAATAGTAATAGCTAGGATCATATTTTCTCATTTGATGCTCATAATAACCCTGTTAAAATAGGTGCTATTATTTCCATTTTACAGATGAAGAATCTGAGACTGAGGATTAAGTGACTTGACCAGGTTTACATAGTCAGTAAATGTCCAAGAAAGCGTTTGAACTCATATTGTCCTGAGTCCAAGTCCAGAACTCTATGTACTATGCCACCTAGCTTCTGGGTTCTAGAGATAATCTACCTGTAAATAATTAAGGATTGAATATACCTTTTTATTAATATGTTGTCTAGTCTGTTTAGACATGTCTGTGTAGACAGTCATTTATTTGATTCCTTTTATTGTATATAATCATTTGATTATGAACTATTGAAGTCAGAGATATTATCATTGGAGCCTTCCCCCCCCAGAATGTCTCATATAGCCAACATTCTGCATATCCTAACTGACTCTCTCTCTCTTTTCTTTCTCATCTCTTTGTATGTAGATATAGATATAGTTATGAATAAATGAAAAAGAAAAGACCTCACTAATTAGAGACTAACTGCCAAAATTTAAAGAGTTGGTCTGAACTTTTTGCCTAGTTAATTCACTTTAAAGCATGAATACAGATTAATTTCTTTTGGGCTACTGATGAGGGAAAAAAGCTCTTATCAGTTTGATTTATTTCCTCACCAATGTTGATTGCATTGAGACTTGCTGATCTGAAAAGATATATTTTAGCATCTAAAAACATAAGGAATGTCATATCAGTCAATCTATTGGACCATCTAGTATTGTATTCTATTTGTGCCAATGGCACCAGACAAGATTTTTAAGAAAGTCCTCTACAACCTCAAAATGTTACGACTGTGGTCTGAATATCCTCTCTGGATTTCTCTTTTTTAGTAAGTTGTTTTCATAATTCTTTTTAAAATCACTTTTTAATGTTTAAATATCTATGTCACCTTATAGCTACAAGGAATCTAGAGTTATTTGGCAACAGTCCTATGCCATAGTTCAGTGCTATTATTTCTATTTGTAGATATGGATATGTAAACATTGAGAGGTTAATTGACTTGGGTAAGGTCATACAGACTTTATGTTTCAGATTTATTTAACTTCTTGATCCATGACATCTTTCATAAAAATATTAGAAATATAAACTCCAAAAGCTTGTTCTATATTTAAAATCTCTTCTGATGTCAAATTAAAAACACTAAAGAGTTTATATGAGCAACCACTAAAGGACTGGGAATGAAAAAGAAGGCTGTAATTAATACTTATAATAATTTACATTTGAACGATGTTTTACAGATTAAAAGGATTTCCAAGTATATTATCTGATAAGATCCTATGAGATCCTGTGAAATGTTATAGGCATCTTACAACAAACCCAGTTAGGTAAATAGTGCAGATAATATTCTCACTTTATGGATAAGAAAACCAAGGCTCGGAGAGATTAAATGACTTGTGGAAAATTACATAACTACTAAATATATTGCAGCAGCAATGAGAACTCAGGTCTTCTGACTTAACTCAGGGATCATTCCACTAGATCAGGGCTTCTTAACCTGTTTTTTGTTGCCACTGATTGCTTTGGCAGCCTGTGAAACCTATGGTCCTCTTTTCAGACTAATGTTTTTAAATGCATAAAATAAAATATATGGCATTACAAAGGAAACCAATTATATGGAAATAGAGACATCAAAATATTTTTAAATCAATCTCACAAATCTTCTGACTAGACTATTCTGCTGCTTTGTATACCATCTCAGAAAATTAGATAGGCCATGCAAAAATAGGCATCTATTTCTTGATAATCATATTTTAAAAATGTAAAGTAATATCTAGGAGATCTATGGAAAAATAAGTGGGTCAATCACATAAAGAGAGGCAGTAAGAACCAAAGGCCCACCCATGGTCCATTTGTAGGCAATGTTAAGAAATCTAGAAGAAGCTCTTGACTATTTTAGGTTAACTACCATCCACGTCTCATGGTTTGGGGAAAATACGGCAAAGAATCATATAGGATGAGAAGGTAGATGGGTCACAATCTGCACCATAGAAGGAAGTATGGATATTGATGAAATTATATGTCTATTAGAGTATTGAACAATGAAATATTCAAATGAATCAACATTTTTTCATCATATCAGATGGTAAAAGTAAAGCATTTTGAAAACCTAAAACTATATGGATGTTAGCTTTATTTACTTTATTATTTATATTTAGAGATCTTTACTTGTTTTCTCCCTTACCTTCAACATCCAATCAAATTGTCAGTTCTGTGGCTTTGATTTATCCAAAGTCTCTTTCATTATCTCCATTTGTTCATTATCATCATTTAGGCACTCAGGGTATTTTTAATTACAATACTTTGTAATAGCTTCCTATTGACTTTCCAATCCAATCAGACTTATATTACTCTCCTGTTCAAAAATTTCAATAGCTTTCCAATGCTTAAAAACAAAATCTCCACGTTTTAGTCACTCCAAGATACCCCTCCACAATAAACTTTCAATCACTAAATTCCAAAGTATGATCTTCACCATTCTGCCACCTTGTTTTGCCCTCTTCTGACTCACAGCCTCTGTTCACATTATTTTCCATTTCTGGAATGGACTTTCCCCCAAGCCCAACCACTAGTCACCAGCCTACTGAGATCCACTGCCACCTTCAAGAACCAGTCAAGATGCTAAACTCCATCATGAGTCTTTCACTCTGGAATGCTGAAAAATGATCCCTCTCCCCCTTAGTCTATACCTCATTTTATAAATTGATTATATTCCACAATGACTTGCATCTATGTAGTAAACACTTACTACATCTTGAATTCTACTTAATGATAGTTAACAAAAGCTAGTATTTATACAGTGCTCACTGCATGCCAGGCACTGTGCTAAGCACTTCACAATTATCACATACGATCCTCACAGCCACCCTGGGAGGTAGGTACTATTATCATTGTTTTACAGGTAATGAAGCTGAGACAAACAGATGTTAAGTGACTTGCCCAGGGTCACATAGCTGGGAAGTGTCTGAGGCTAGATTTGAACTCAGGTCTTAGAAACTGCAGGTCAGTCTATCCACTGTGCCAACTAGCTGCCCACTTTGAAAACAGTTATTTAACCATCATATATTCCCACACCAGACTATAAAGTGTTTGAGGGAAGAAACAGTACCTGATTCTATTTTTCTATTTCTAGTCTGAAATGTCCTCTTCTGCTGGTTGGTCCTGCTATGGACAGGACCCAAATTGATCCAGGGCAATACCAAAAGAGTACAATCTCTAGGAGTTCTTACAGAGCTGAAAGGTATGTATTGCCCTTTATGTAATGGCCCATATATACTAAGTTTACCAAGGTTCATCACTGAGTCATTTCAAGGTTATGACATAAGTTTATGTACTTATATAAATGTGTGTGTACACATAGACACATATATGTATATATGTGTATGCATATATGTGCATGTGTGTGTATTTTTTTTTTGCACAGGAACTTTCAAAGACTGTCCACCAAGTTATAGAGGAAGTTGTATCTTCCTTACAGAAGGAAGTACCCTCCCTATTGACATCTTAGATCCTTAAAGTATTGAAGCCTTTCTCACCAGCAGCTTTGTATCTTGCACATAGTAGTTAATAACTATTTTTTTTTGAAGTGAATCAACTTGAGAAAAAAAAAGCTTTCCATCTTTGCTTAACATAAAATTCTCACTTTTTGGCAGATGCTATTGTGAAAGTGAGCTACTTCAACTAAAATAAACTCATTCATTCAAAACTAAAAACCATTTTTGCTTCAAGGAGTTTACATTCTCTTTGGGAGGGAAAGGGAGAGGTGACGTGAAGTATTTTCACTGAACTAACAAGACTTTTCAATTGATTGCATATGAAGGGATGAGGAAGAATGAAATATTAAGAATGATTCCAAAGTTGAAAGCTGGCGTAAATGGAAGAATGATCATTCTCTCAATAAAATTAGAAAAGTTTGGATGGAGGGGTTAGGTTTAGGGGTCAAGATAATGAATTCAGCTTTGGACATATTGAGTTTGAACTCCAGGTGGCTAGAGAAAAAGTCGGAATTGAAAAGGGGTGCCATATTTACGTGATACTTGATTTTGAAATGCTTGAGAATAATGAATGATTACTCAAATAATTTATGGATCATAATGACATTGGCTTCTTGAAGAGGAATGAGATTTCCAGTAAATGAAAGCCTAATTAGATGACATAGGTGATTTACTTTGAATCAAATCAAAAGAGGTACACTTCATGTTTTCTTTCCTATTCTAAAGGCATATGTTCCCATTTCCACTCTTTCTAGATGTATATTTAATATGATTTTATTTTAACATTTTGAAACTAAAATTTGCCTTTTGCCATAGTTTTTAAACACTAGAAATCCAAAGGCAATCTGAGGACCCCACCATGATGCCAACCTTGGAGTTCTTGACTCCTTATTCTCCTTCACATCCCATCTATGCAAATCAATTGCCAAACTTTGTTAAATTCTACTTCTGTAACATCTCTCAAATTCCCCCCTTCTCTTTACTCCTAAATCCACCACTCTATTTCAGGATCTCAATATTTCCTACCTATGTTATTACAACAGGTTCCTAATCATCCCCTCCATCCTCTGCCTCATTTATCTCCCAACTATAATGTCTCCTCCACAAAGCTCCAGAAATGTTCTTTCTAGGGTTCAGGTCTGATGATTTCATTCTTCCGTTCAATAAACTCCAGTGGCTTCCTAACACCTATTTAATCAAATATAAACTCATGTATTTTTAAACTACTTTTAACTTGGCATCGATCTACTGTTCCAGCTTTATTAAGCATTATTCTACTTCATTCTATGATCCAACCAAACGTTCCTTACACATGACATTCCATCTCTAAGCTTTATGCCTTCACCTAGGCAATTCCTCATTTCAGGAATTCGTTACTTCTTAGAATCTCTAGTTTCCTTCTAAGCTCAGCTCAAGTTCCACTTCCTACATGTGGCTATTCTTGATTCTCTCAACCACTAATGTCTTCTATCTTTCCCCCCAAAGAAAGTCATCATGCATTTACTTTGAAAGTATTTTGTATATATTTATATATGTAGGTGTTGGCTCTCCCAATAAATTTGTAAGTATTTTGAAGAAAACAGATTTTCATTTCTTTCTCTGTATCTCCACACCTATCACAATGACTGGGACATAAAAGGTATTTAATAAAATACTTGCTTCATTGATTGAAAATAAAAAAAACAATGTATAAAAAAGTGCCTTATATTTACATAGATTATCCCTCTCAAGAACCAAAAGTCCTGCTCTGATATTGTATTGGGGCATGGAAATGACCCTCAGTACCTGAAAGCTATTATATTAGAGTGTAACATTTTCTAAGTTCCACAAAGCTGGAAGAGCTTTGAATAAATTCCCAGTGACAGAATATTTATACTAAGACTGGTGTAGTTCACTAACATGGAGAGAGGTTCATCAGATCTAGATGGGCCACAGGATGAATAATTTTTTTGTACCTAGATGTATTGGCAATCAAGAAGGGGCTCTTAGCACTTATTCAACCAAATGCCCCTCAAGAGTTTGGCCTTTACATTCCTGGATTAAATTAGGAGTCCTTGATGACCTCCTTGCCTCAAGGGAAAGCCAAGTTTACATGGGTTTAAGTGACATGTTTGTGACATCAGAGGCCTTTAGACCACGTGGGTTTAAGTAGCATTTTTGTGACACTTTTAGGTCATGTGGGTGAGTTGCATGTGTGACTCACCTTTGACCCTGAACAAGATATATAAACCCAGAGGATGGCTCTCTCCTTTGGAGCTCTGAGCCACAGCAGGAGTGGCACGACTCTGGGCCAGCCATTGTTATGAGCTCCCTGGCTTTGGAGAAAACGCAGATGTTGATGCTTCTCTGGTAAATGTATATTGTGATTTTGTCAGACGGAAATCTGTCTGTTGATTCATGTTTATTTGCTCTGTTTGTATTTGCTCTGAAGCTCAGGGTGCTGGCTTTTCCCCCTGAGCTTAGTGAATCATCTTTGTACGTTGGATTAAAGTAAGATTATTAACCCCTTAATGTTGTTTTCCTTAGTAAAGCAGATCAAAAGAACCTGGGCTTGCAGTGTTCTTGTTGTTGGGCTTGTGTTCGTTATTCACCCCACAGCAGCTGCTAGCCAGATTATTGCAATACTAGATAACCCATAATAAAGATAAAAATATAAAGAGGGCTTTGGTTCTGCACAACCTGTTCTTTTTTCTTAAATAAGGGTAGTGGAAATGCAGAAGAAAAGGTAGACAACAATGGTTAGTGAGCATGCAGACAAGGAAATAGTCATCTTCATGGACAAGATGGAGAGGTATGAGCTAGATTATGGTACTATTAGGAAGATTCAGAACTGGTTGAATGCCTGGGCCCAAGGTCTAATCATTAATAGATTAAGCATTAATCATTAATTAAGATCAACCTAGAGAATCGTCTCTAGGACTATTCCAGGGATCTACTCTTACCTCTGAGCTACTTAATACTTTCACCAAAGACTTGGATGAAGGTACCGATGGCATGTTTATCAAATTTGCAGATTAAACAAAGCTGGTAGGAAAAGTTAACACCTTTGATGAATAGAATTAGGCATCAAAAAGAGATTATTTGGGCTTAAATACAAAGGAGAATAGATTTTTAAAAATATAATTCCATATTTCAAATCCTTTTTATGGAATGCTACTGTAGAAATATAGTGATTTAAAAATTATAAACTATGATCTAGAGTCCTGTTTAAGGCGAATCATATTGAACTTATGGTTTTTCAACATCAACAATTTGTTAAGCACTTATTTTGTGACAGGTACTATGCTAATCTCTGGGGACACAAAGAAAGGCAAAAGCACCATCCCACCCATTCATTTTAATGGAGAATGAGAAACATGGAAAGAATTATATACTTGTAAAATGTATTCACAGCAAATTGGAGATATATCTGAGAGAAGGCACAGGTGGGAGTAATAGAGTGGGAGCAAAAGGTAAGATTTTACTCAAATCTTGAAGGAACTCAAGAAAGCCAGAAGGCTAAGGTGAAGAGGGACAGCATAGGGAACAAGACAGTGAATACAAACATATTTATAATAGCTTTTTTTTTTTCCAGTGGCAAAGACCTGGAAAAAGAGAATGATATTCATTAATTGGCTTCTTCCTTCCTTTCTTTTTCTTTCTTTCTCTTTCTCTCTTGCTTCCTTTCTTCCTTCTTGAAGTGAGATAGATCTAAGTTCAAATACAGCCTCAGATACTTTCTAGTGAAGAGAACAAGAATTTTTAGGTGTCTACTATGGCAGCATGCCAAACACTTTACTAATTACAAATTTTTTGTAATTACTAATTAATTTTATAATTACTAATTACAAATTATTATTTGATCCTCACAACAACCTGGTGAGGTAGGGGCTATTATTATCCCCATTTTATTGTTGAGGAAACTGAGACAGAGGTTTTGATGTGCCCAGGGTCACAGAGCTAATAAGTACCTGAGACCAGATTTGAATTCAGATCTTCCTGACTCTAGGGCCACTTCTGTATCTTCTGTACCACTTACCTACTTCTAGCTATGTGAGCCTGGGCAAGTAGTTTAACTTCACTATGCCTCACTTCCTCATTTGCAAAAAATAGGAATCTTAATAGCACCTATTTCTTAGATTGTTATGAGAATAAAATGAGACAATATTTATCAAGTACAATGTAAATGCTTTTGTTGTTCAATCATTTCACTACTCACGACCCCGTTTGGGGTTTTCTTGGCAAAAATACTGAAGTGGTTTGCCATTTCCTTTTCTTGCTCATTTTAAATATGAGGAAACTGAGGCAAAGAGGGTTAACTGGTTTGCCAAGGATCACACAGCTAGTAAGTATCTGAGGACAGATCTGAACTCAGAAAGATGAGTCTTCCACACTTCAGGCTGGCACTCTATCCACACTGCACCACCTAGCTCTCCAATATAAATGCTAGCTTTTTTTCCAGAAGACCTGTGGGTAGGAGTGAAAATAAATGCTTAATTTTGGAAAAAAATGAAAAAACCCTGTTTTTATATTTAATAAGCATGTAGTATAGAAGTAATTGAATTCATATGTCTACATTAAGACTGTAACACAGTATAAGCTTTGCAGAGAGCTGCTTGGCTAATGAAAAGTACTGAATGATGCTGTGAATCTCATACAAAAATTAACAAAACAAACAAAAATATTGATAACATATTTCTCCTATGTTCTTTCACCATTCTTTTGTTCTTTTCAACAGGAGGGGGATTTAATACTTCAGTTGCATTCGATAACCATTTATAGAATATCCATGGTATGAAAAGCACTTTGTTGTACTGAGGAAACACATAAGAAAGGTGCAAAGATAGAGCTGGTCTGGATCAAATGAGGTAAGCATTATTTCTGGTTGGAAAGGGCAGGAGAGGTGATATGGGAAACTTTATATTTAAGCCTTAAATGCTAAGTAATTTGTAGAGATTGACATGGAGTGGGGAGGCTAAGAGAAGGGGAATATATTGAACCTGAAGGGGAAGGTGTTGAATACCAAGTTAAAGATTTGGGTTTTTTTAACAAACTTAGAGCCATAAGAGAGAGCTAGGCATACTGGTGAGAAAGCCAGGAAGACCTAGATTCAAGTTCTGTCCCTGACATATACTTTCTGTATAACTTTGGGCCAGTCAATTCTCTCAGTGATCTAGGGAACTCTCTAAGGCTATAGGATTGTTGAAAAGGTTCTGACCTATGTTGGATGAGGAAGTTTCCTCACTCACGTGTTCCCTATACTACTGAAATCTCAGACGTTTTCCCTGTCCCTATTGCTAGGAACCACAGAAGGTTTTGAAGAACTATGATTAGACCCACATTACAAAAGATGTTTGGTAGTAAGGTACATTGGGGGAAGGGTGGGACTAAGACCAGAAAGAACAGGTGAGAAGATACAACAAATGTCTAGAGCAGAAGTTATGAGGACTGGGGGAGTGGCAGCAATGGGAATGGAGAGGTACAAGAGACACTGGACAATAGACAAGACTCGGTGACTGATTGGATGGGAGGTCATGGAGAAAAATGGGGAATGAATCAGAAAAACGACTTTTAAGTTTCAAGTTTGAGTGAATGGGTATATAAAAGTGATAATTAAAAGAAATGGGTAAGACAAATAGAGAAATATTCTGGGGACAGGAGAGGAAGATGATGGGCTCAGGATCAGAGATGGCAATCTTGCTCATTTGTCCTGAAGGTGTTTGTAATCTTAGATCACCAATGTATGGAAAAATATACTTTATTATGTCTTATCATGCAGAGGTGGCCATTCTGACACTTTAAAAATAGTAAATGCTAAAAATAATAATGAAAGTATTGGATCTCTGTAGAAATTCAATGCATTTATTTCAAATTGATATCACATGGGTCCTTTCTGACACAAATACTAACCTGAATCTAACTCCTTATACAATAAAGTGCCTTTGAAAGCTTATAGATCAACTCCAATAATATACATCCACCAGCCACATTATGGAAAACATAGCATTTGACATATTCATAATACAGAATATGAATCACAGGGTTTTGTGAAATGTCATGATCTTTGAATGTGCTGAGAGTTTTATTTCAATCTGAGAATTAAATGACACTTCATCTTAAACAACTGGGCTTTTTATGTGCCTCTTTCGCACTGAGATAATATTAAATAAATGTATGTAACAGAAATGTTTTCATAACTAGCTAATAGCTAGCATGGGTGTTAACATATACAAGAGATTTTTATGTAACACTTTAGCATTTTAAGTTTAAATATGCAGAATAGGTCAAAAGAGGTGCATTTCATTCCTAAAGAGAAAGCAAATCAATCCAACTGAAGTATACACATTTCTGACTACTGTCAAGAATGATGCCTATCATATGTATAGAAGTAACACATCTTACAGGCAGTTAAAATACTATCAACCAGAATACAGTTTTTTGGAGACATTTGTTATGATGTTGAGTGCCCCTCCCCCAATGGCCTTGTATATAAATACCCTTTTTAGCATGTATTTATTCTATATCTACTTATATACGTACGTGATGTTTTCCCCAATAGAATGTAAGCTTCTTGAGAGTCGGTGGAATTATTTCATTTTTTGTCTTTATATTCCTAGCACCCAGCCCACAAGCAGCAACTTAATTATTGCTTTTTCACTGATTGAGAACAAGGTCTGTCATTTTCTCATGTATCAGTATACACTGTAAGATTTGGTCTGTATATGACCATCTGTAAATATGTATCAAAATAGATGTTTTTTACTTTATGTTACATACACATATACACTTAATATGGTGCTTTGCAGTAGTAAGTACTTCATAAATACTTTTCTTGTTTGTTCATTAATATACATTATGTTTACAATATATAATATATTCCAATATATCTGTGATCTCATTGACGTGGACATTCCCTCTAATAGTGCAGAGCACAACTTATCCATTCCTACTCATCTTGTGTAACTCTATTCTTTTTTTAAATTCAATTTTATTTTATTTTTAGTATCAAATTCTCTCCCTCCCACTTTTGCCTCCTTCACCCATTGAGAAAGCAAGAAAAACAAAGTCTGTACAAATATGCATAATCACGCAAAGCAAATTCCTCTATCAGCCATGTCTGAATCTCATCATTCTTCATCAATAAATTCACCCCAGGGGTTTCACTACATATTCTGGGGATATTGTCATATTCTCTAGATACTCAAGAGTTCTTGGCAAAACAGATTGGCTATCTATTGGCTATCCTTTTCTCTTGCTAATAACCAGCTCACTGTCTCTCTCTCTGTCTCTCTCCCTCTGTTTCTGTCTCTGTCTCTGTGTGTGTCTCTCTGTCTGTCTCTCTCTGTCTCTGTCTCTCTCTTTTCCATCATCTACATCTCTATTATCTTTATGTTTATTTCTATCATCTCTATGCCTGTGTCTGTGTCTACCTCAATCTTCATCTCTATATCTGTTTCAGAGTGTATATATCCCTAAACTTCAAACACATATCAGAAAAATATATCTAACATGCATATAACATTTGTATAAAGTGTATATGTAAAACCATCAGATAATTACATCTTTGTTATTCTCAAATGAATTATGGAGTAGTATTACTCATAAATTGACACGGAGCAATTTGGTTAATGTGGACAATTATAAGAAAATTCAGATTTTGAGTTCTCAGAATTTGATGGCTACCTTTGTGAAAATATAATTATATAAATAATTATAATTGTATTTCTATAAGTATATAAATAATTATAATTATATTTACATAAATAATTTAAATTTCACGGTATGTTAAGGAATGGAAATTCATTTAAAGACTAGAAGATATTAAGCCTTTGAATTTTTCTTTCTTTTTGAGGTTGACCTGTTTCAACATCACAATTCAGGAGATAAGGTTGTCTGTGAATTGATAGAAAATGTAATAACAAATTTCTTTTTAACAAAGAAGAAATCATTACATATGTAAAAATCATGGACCACTACCAGCACATGCTGAAAGACATACTGAGAACAATTAAGTAAGTATGAACCTCAATCTTGGGGCTCTTTTTTCAGATCTTTTCCACTCTAGTCACATCTTCTTGACAGATTTCCCCTTATAATGATCCTCAATATGTAGTGTCCAGAACTGACCAAGCTTCCATAGATATGTGCCTCCATTTATGATTTTAAATGAACAAATTTATTAATAAATGAGTAATTTTTGTTTTGAATCTCCCTTAAAACTCATATTTGCAGTTTGAATTTAGACATTTGTAAATATTAATGTATTATTATCTCTCTTACATTTCAACTAGTCCTATGATCTCCAGACATTACCTCCTCACCAGCTACTATGCTCTTCTCGGAATGTCTCCATTCTGGGGCCTAAGTCCCTAGGGAGTAAGTCCCCAGAACAAACCTCCATTTCATGAAGAGCCCAAGTCATGCTTGCTCACTTTCACTACCAGTTCAATTCACTATCTAGATTTCTCTACCTTTTTGCCAACTACCAAGCAACATGAGGGCGCCCTCTCCTCTACTATGCCCTTTCTAGCTCTTCTTCATCATATTCTTTTATTAGAATAAAAATTTCTTGAGGGCAAGCATTCTAGATACTTGTATTTGCAGCTTAGCATGGTGCCTGGTAAATAGTAACTGCTCTGGGCGGCTAGGTGTGGCAATGGATAGAGGAGCAAGCCTAGAGTCAGAAAGACCTGAATTCAAATTTGGCTTCAGACGCTTTCTGGCTGTATGACCTCAGGCAAGTCACTTACCCATGTTTGCCTCAGCTTCCTCATCTGTAAAATGAACTGGAGAAGGAAAAGGCAAACCACTCCACTATCTTTTCCAGGAAAACCCCAAATGGGGTCATGCCAAGTTGGACAAATGAAATGACTGAAGAACAATAATTGTTTTAACTTCTCAAAGACTTAGGCCACATCTTCTCATACTCTTGTACTCTCCAAAGCAACTAGGACCTTGTTCTGTATAAGTCAGCTCTTGATAAACACTATTGACATTTTGCAATGGGGAACACTTTTTGAAAAGTATCACTACTACTAATAATAACATTTACTATGATGTTCTCATCCTTATGTCAACTTAAGTAACTAGTATAATGTAAACATTCAAGAGAGAAAGATTCTTTCTCTCTCTCCTAGTCCAAGGCCAAGAGAATGATAATGGATAACCTTCTACTTAAAAAAGAAAAAAAAAACTAAACAAATAACTTTTGAAGGGCATAGTTAAACAGGAGACATATGTAATTTTAATTAAGCATATACTGCATATTTTTTAATACTCTCACAGCCTCTAATCCTATTCCTTATCTGGAAATCTGCAGATTGGGCTGTATTCTAAAACAGAAGATAGTACCTATAAATTAATCATATGCTAGCTCTCATCAATCAGAATACAATTCTGCAATGAGCCCTTACACTCACAACCTGTTCTTGTAGAGAGGCATGGAAAGCCTTTGTAGATGCACCAGCAGTTCAAAACAACAATGCCAGCTGTAGCTCATTCCCAGTGGGATCCAGATACTTCTGTTTCACTTTTGAATTTTGATTTTTTTTTTACTTTCATATTGTTTGTTCAGGTACTGAAGAGAGAGGCTTGTAAAGTAAAACAAATTACCAATGACATATTTGCTTTGTAAAAAAGCACATCTATAATAAGCTAGCTTTGTAAAAGCCCAAATAATGACATTTTTGAAATTACATGTCAATGCAATGCAATTTTAGTGGAAATTTTTCAAATTCCCATTATGCTGTTTTACAAAGTGTCAGATTATATTCTGCAATGCCATCTATGGCACTTGACAGAATTTTTCTTCCATTTTTTTCTCTTTATTTCTACCTTTTAAAATTTGTAAGGCAACTTTGTGGTTGTAAAAGTGAGGGAAAAAGAAGAATGGTGTGAATTAGACATAATGAAAACAGCTACATGCATCCTTTGCCAATGTAGACTATTTCTCATTTGTAAATGCCCCGCTATTTCAGCCATTAGTCTCCTTTCCACAGCCCGCTAGTCATGGCAGATTGTATAGTAAAAATAGACAAACAAATTTTCATTTGTGAAGTTGGTCTGAAGATGAATTCATGACTCTGGAACAAATAAGCGAAAGACTGGAATATTACCCTTGTACTATTCGTAGAATGCAACTATGGGATTTGTCTGTAGTATTCAATAACCTCAGTTATAGTACCTGAGATAAATGTGAAAAATGAGCATGTGCCAAATCATTTGTGTGCATATGAATATGTGTGTATTGTGGGGTGGGGATGGCGGATGGTTTGGAATGAAATGATCAAAAAGACATTTTCCCCAAAATATTTATTCTAGGGATTATTTACATCACCTCTCATTTTAGGTGAGTAGAATAGCCTCTTAACTGGTCTACCTGTCTAAAATTCCTCCCTTCTCCATTCTATCCTTTGCACAACTACCAAAATGATATTCTTAAAGTCCAAGTCTGACACAGCACTCTCCTGCTCAAAAGCATCAACTGGTTTATAGTTGCTTCCAGGGTGAATATAATCTCTTCTGGGCATCTAAAGCCCTTCTCCAACTACCATTCCAGGGTTATATATCTCCTTTACCCACTATACACTTCAATGAAATTGGTCTCCTTGCTCTTCCTCCTACATGACATGTGCCAGCACATAGCATATTGCCTAACACAGGTAGATGCTTAACCAGTGCTTCTTGATACATGACCTTTACCTACCTTTCCCTGACCTTTATACGTTTTTTGGGAATAGTTTCATTTTTGTTTTTGTATCTCTAGCAAAGAGCAGCCCCAGAAACATAGTAGGCACTTAATAAACGTTTTCTGACTGTTGATAGAAGGGAAATTGTCAGGAGGAAAAAGGATGGACTAGGCAAGATACTATAATAAATATGAGGAAAGAGATTATTTCTAGCTGATGGAATTAGGAAATGAGATGGAATCTGAGCTAGGACTCAAAAGATGGGTAAATATTTCAAATGGCAAAGATATGGAGAGAGGACAGTCAGGGTATAGGGAAAATGTGCATCAATGTCAGAGCTGGGGAAATGTTTAGAGAATGGCGAACAGTCTAGTTTTACTGGAGCATAATGCACATCAAGGGGAGTTTGTGGAGGGCTATGAATGCCAAAGGAGTTTGGACTTAAAGGAAAGGAATGTCTCTGATATCTCAGCATGGATGTGATAGGAGCAGGTCTTTACCTTGGAAATGACTTTGTTGCAATATAAAGGATGGATTAGAAGCATTGGGGGAGATCGAATGTAGACAGACCAGAAAAAAAGGTTATTACAATAGGAAAAAGTAATGAGAGGCAATGATGCCATGGACTAAGATGGTGGCAACAGATAATGGAAATGAGGAGTGAACAGATCTCAGAGACATTTTAGAGGCAGAATAGATAAATTTTCTTGATTGATTGGATAAGAGAGTGGGAAGAGAGAAGGAGGAATACCATTAATAGAAACAGAAATGGGGAGGAGGAAGAGATTGAGGGAAAGAAGGAAAGCAACTTTGTTGATATGCTGACTTGGTAATCTCATAGACGTATTCAAAAGTCAGTTAGGATCAAAAGGGCTTTCAATCAAGACTAAACCTCTGGGAGAGGTCAGGGATAGAGCTTTGTATTTTGTGATCATTCCTATAGAGGTGACAGTTGGAAGCATTTGAAAAGAAGAGACTCTCAAGGTATAAAAATGTGGAGAGAGGAAAGGACCAAAGACAGGGAGAGATAGCAACAAAACAAATACAAGAGTAGCTTAGGAGGTAAGAGTAAAAAAGATGAATATAGTATCTTGAAAGTCAAAGAAAATAATACGTGTATGTATGTATGTACATATATACGTATGCATGTATGAGTGGTTAACCTAGCAAATGCAATAGAGATATCAAGAAGATGCCATTGATGACAAAATGTTTGAAAGTCAAGTGGACCTAGAGACAGAAACAATGAATACCTATCTATAGAAGGCAACAACATTGTTCTATATGAACCTAAATATTCAATAATTTAGCTAGAACATTTATAATCATAAGAAAAATAGGGACGTCTTGGTGATGCAATGGATAAAGCACTGGGGCTGGAGTCAAAGATACTCAGACATGTAATACCTGTGTGACTGTGGGCAAGTCATTTTACGTCTGTTGGCCTTAGTTTCCTCATCTGTAAAATGGGACTAAAAATGGTACCTACTCCCCTCAAGGTTGTTGTAAGTTAAAAATGAGATAATTGTCAATCACTTGGCATAGTACCTGGCACACAGTAAGTACTATATACATGTTAGTGATGATGATGATTATTAAAAATGCTCTAAAATCTCTACTAATTAGAAACATGCAAATTATAACAACTCTGAGATTCCACCTAACGCTCATCAGAATGGCAATGATGTCAAAAAAGGAAAATGACAAATGTTGGGTGGGCTGTGGAAAAACAAGCACATTAATCTACAACCATTCTGGAAAGCAAATGAGAATTATAACAAAAAAGTTATTAAACAGAGTGTTCCTTTGGATTCAGAAATACCAGTGCTAAGCCTATACCCAAAAGGGATCAAAGAAAGAGGAAAAGGTTCTTTATGTATAAAAGTTATTTAAAGTCCTTCTTTTTGTGATGGTTAAAAAACCTGGGAGATATGAGGATGTATAACGATTGAGGAACAGCTAAAGAAGCTGCAGTATGTGAATATGATGGAATGCTGTTATTGTAAGAAATGAGGATTTGATGATTTCGAAAAGATATTGAAAGACTTATATGAACTGAGGAAGGCTGAAGTGAGCAGAACCAGAAGAATACTTTAATCTTTAATATCAATATTACAAAAACAACTTTGAAGATATGTATAAACTCGAAATTATTAAAACCAAGGGAACAATTTATACAATGACAACAATGCTATAAGAACAAAAACCTTTGAAAGTTGTGAGGACTCTGATCAGTGTAATGACCATTAAGGATTCCAGATGACAATGATGAAAAATGCCAGCATACTATCTATTATAGAGAGGTGATGAAATTCAGGTACAGAATATACATACATACATATGTATATATGTATGTACATGTGTACATATGTCTATATACATGCGCAATATAAAAATGTATTGTGTGCATATATACATTCATATTTATATAGATCAATTTGGGGGATTTGTTTTGCTTGAGTATATATATTTGCTACAAGAAATTTTTCTTTTTCTTTTCTTTTTTTTTTCCAATGGAATAGCAGTGGGAAAGAGAGAAAATAGATTTCTGTTCATTTGAAAAAGAGAGGCAAGGAGGTACTATAGATATGAAATGTTATATACATTTTCATATGAGGTTACTATAGTATTAGTTAACTCTTACTTTGGTACAAGGGACTTCTAATGAAGTGGGAGTAATCTGTAATGCATGAAGTATAAAAATGAAAACAATAAAACAGAAAGTGACAAAGAATTAGATTAGTGTTTCCATATGTTCAAGAGAATACATGCTTGCTGGAGAGACAGCAAGGTACAGTGAAAAACACTGTAGGGTTAGAGGCATGAATGGCCTGGCTTTGAATCCAGTGCCTGATAAGTGACCATGAACAAGTCACTTGACTTATTTGAGCATCGGTGTCTTTATAACGATAATAATGCTTCAAAGGACACTTGGAGGTGGTACTTAGGAAGGCACACTTGTACCTGCTGAAAGTCTACAATGATAACAGCTAACAATTATGCATTGAGATAAGATTCTAAAGCGCTCTGCACATATTATCTCATTTTATCCCCACAACTTTGGGAAGTAGATATTCTTATCATTATCCTCATTTTATACATGAGGACACTGAGAGAGGTAGTGACTTGCCCCAGGCAACATAGCTAGTAAATGTATGGAGTCAAATTTGCGTATGAAGTTTGCACATGGGTAGTGTCACAACTAACAGAAGTGAATGAGGACTGAAGACACACGAGGAGCTCATGCCTAAGAGATACAGGACAGAATGCTCTACCAACCAACACTTCAGAGGGTGACCAGAGGGAACAGAATTGCCTTTTCCTCCCTAGCAATGGTTTACATTTCTTTTATTGCAGTTTCTGTCTTTCTAGTCAGTACAATGAGGACTTTAGAAAGGTTCCAATAAATATCTAAATATAGTCTTTTATAGAAGCTCTTCTTTGCATGGTAGCAGCATCATTGCATTCTGACTAGATCAAGATATAAACAAAACATTTTCATTGAACTAGCTATAATTCATTCTGTGAAAGAAAAATCTACAAAGCTTCATTTTACTTTAATAAAGAAACAGAATAAATAAAAGTATAGCACACCACAATCCCCAAAGAACTGAAGTTGGGAGTTACTTTAGGGGTAATGGAAAGATGTAGTATGGATTTAAATAAACTACAGCATATGTTAAATTGCACAACGAAAGCAGCCTAAAGGATATTATCGTGGATCCTTTTATCCATCTGAATTTTTCTTTTAATTCACAAGTTAAAAAAATAAATTTAAAAAGGTAACTGATTACACTGAAATTAAGATGTATTTTTTTCTCATCCAAGTTCACAGACTGACCTCCTCCCAGGTTAAGAACCTGCTGCTGTGGAGAAAGGGTCCAGCATCCTATGTGTGCCATTAATGTGAGGACATAGTCAAGGGTTGAATAGGATGAAAAGGTAAAATGTACACCATTAGGAGAACCCATATAGATGAAATTCCTGACTCATCAGTGTCAAACTAAAACATAAAGAATTCAGATATTTTTCCCTAGTTCCCTAAGATAGGGTTCTGTGTTTTGGAATGGGGGTGAGGGATTTAATCCTTAAATGAAAGATATACGACAAAGAAATCCTTAGGCAAAATGGCACCTTTTAAATACAGCCCATACTTTGTGCAAAGAATTTATATGTGGCTTCTGGTAAGACATATTTGTTTACTCTGATATTATATTCAAATCACTCATTTACTGATTTCAAGGTGAAGTTAGAGAATTTTGACCAGATTTTTTCCGCATAAAAGAAACTGGCTCCTAAAAATTATTGAATTAATGGTCACTTACCAGTTTTAAATATGTAAAAACAAAAAAATGCCGGTATAAAGAAAACATTTTTACTAAAGTATGTGACCTTAATGTTTCTTTAAAAGACCTCTCTGTTAGAACTAAGGTTATCTGATGGATATAGATTGAATTACTCTCGAATTAGATTAAAAATAAGTAGGTGTCAAAGTAGTATAAGGTATTTTTCAGTGACACCTTGGGTTGTATTCATCATTAAATTTGGCAACTGGAATTTGTGTGACTTGGAGGAAAAAATCCGATAGAACTAGAGGATGTAATTTACACTCATATATAAATATGGATAACATAGCAAGCCCTTAGTGACAGGACTGGTTATCAAGTCCTAAACTATCATCCTTCTAACCTATCATACTTGAAACTTTGAGAAAAATAAACTTGGGTATTTTGAAATGATAAATAAATAAGCCTAGTAGCATCTTTCTCAAAGTATAGCATGTGTTTGTCCCTTATATAACTTACCATTCTGCCACATGCAACATAGAAATATATGATCTCATTAGGCTTTATCTTATCATTTCCTAATCAGCTGCCTAGGAAGTAGGCCATTGATTTTAAGTTTCTGCTTACAGAACCTGACTGTTTGCTTGGCCTAACTCCAAAATTTCTTTAAAATCTCCTTAGAGTTCACTTCCCCACCAGATATCTTTAGCCCACTTTTAATAAGCTCCTTGGCTCCTATAATATTGCTGCACCTGCTTTAGAAATCACATTTTTCAGGCAGACAGCAAGGCTATGAAAGAAATGCAAAAGCACAATACTTAAGCTGAATTTAATATGAGAAATCAAATAAAGACACCAATAAAATTCACATTTTAATGCAATCACTGGACACATGAAGAAAGCAAAGTATCCCAATGGATGATACAAATTCGCACTAATATTCATTAATTTTTCCAATTCCTATATTCCCTCAGGACCTAAATGAATCACTATGAGCAGCCAGGTAAAAAGAAATGCCCTTAACAATTTACTCTCTGATAGCTGCTAAATATATCCACAATCATCGATCAATATACTGGCAAATGTGTACATATATACATATTAGTGTATGTATACTCAAAGAGCATATAAATATACAGATACTTTTACATAATATAATTACATTTGTGTATATACACAATGTATGTATATGTATATACATGTGTATATATACATATGTGTATATATGTATATATATATATATACACACATATAGTATGCATAGGAACATTATATAGAGTGTCCTACAAGTCTTAGTGTTAATCTATTCAGGCTTAAAGTTGTATTAATACTTCTGGGAGACCCTATATATGCATATATATTTCACTGAATACAAGCACAGTGAAATAAGACAGGGCTAGTTAACTAAGTACACAGGGTAGCTGCTTACAATGATGTCTGGTAAAGGAGAGGAAGGCCTGTATGCAATAAGTCTATTCAGTTCTAAGATGCATTATGATATTTCTATTCCTTGCCAAAGAAAGAAGTTTTGTGATAATGGGCAAAGTAAATCTTAAGGTTACTTGGGAAGATTGTATTTGTCAGGGATCTAGGCAATCAAAAATCAAGAGGACTTTAAACTGAAAATTAAGAGGAAGAGAGAAAAACTCCCAGATAAAACAACAAAGAAAAGCACCATATGATATGCTAAGTGTATTATGAACAGCAAATATGATAAATGCAATTGATTCAATACATAGATTCAATTTGTCTGGTTTTCAGAAAGACATTCACAAATTTTCATTAAAATATCTAAATAAGTGAGAAGGAAAATGGTAGAACTCAGTGATCCCTTAGCCAGATGGATTTATAATCAGTTTAATAAGCAGACCCATATAGATCTGATTAGAACATTGATGTCAGCTTTGCAGAGTTCTTTAATGGTTTGTTACAGGGTTTTGTTTTTGGCCCTATTCTGTTCAATATTTTTGTCAATGATTTGGATGAAGATGTGACTGACATACTTTTCACATGTGATATGATTTAAAGCTAAAAGGGACCTTGGAAATTATCAAGACTTAATCAAACTAAAGGACAAATTTTTGAAGTGTAAGTGCATTATATCATTGTGGTATAGGGGAAAGACCACTGGGGGATGGGGACCAAGGCAACCTGGGAGTCAGTCTTAGTTCAGCCATTTATTAGCCATATGACTTTGGATGAGTCACTTAATTTCTTTAAACTTTCCTCATGTAAAATAGAGATAATGGTAGTGTGAGTCAACAAACATTTATTAACCACCTACTATGTACCAGTCACAGTGCTAAGTACTGGAGATACAAAGAAAGGAAAACCTATTCTCAAGAAACTCACAATCTAATAGTTGTCCTACAAATGGGAATGGGAGAATCAAGTCAGATAGTACATGAAAAGACTCAAAGCACATATGTGAACACATTATTTTATAAATATAAACATATCAACAATGTAACAGAAAATGTACAGATATTTAATGTGTGCTCAGGAATCTTAGAAGGACACATGGTTTTTTACTGTTCCTCCTCAAATAGGGTATACAGATTAACTGGGTGTTCCTTGGTTGTTGGCTCTCCCAGCCAATAAAAGCGGAGGAGAAACTAGGTCTGTTTCTCTATTTCCAGGTTAAATTTCTGGTCTTGATATCAATAATTTTTTTATTTCAGCTAAGAATTCTTTTGGAGAAAAGTCTCCCTTCTGTTTTGCTGTGGTCAATAAAAATCTGAATTTTTCTCAAATAATTCCCAATATCCAATCCCACACAGTGATGCCCCAAGAATATAGAATCATAGATTTAGAGCTAGAATATGTCTCAGAGGTCATCAAGTCCATCCTTCTTATTTTACAGCTGAGGAAACTGAGGCCCAGAGAGGTTAAGTGACTTGCCTCCAGTTATACTGTTAGTAAGCAGCAGAACAAAGATTAGAATCAAGGCTTGTCTCCAAATCATACCAGCATGTGCGGGGTGGGGGTAGAGAAGGAATATTTATGGCTGCAGCTCAACTATCTCGCTCATTGATTACGTGTGGCAAGGGAAATGAACATACCTCATCATCCCCTCCTGCTTTATGCTTTCTCTATAGACCATTTCACAGAAGCATTGAAATAATGATCAAACATAAATACCTAACATTAAAATCACTGGTGATGTTCAGAGTTTCTCAAGCTTTGCTAATTCTAATAGGTGTACCTGCTAGTTTTCATACATATAATATCATAAATTATACTAATTATAGCTGTTTTTTTCAGTGACTACTAGAATGCCTCTAACCTTTTCCTCCCTGCCCATCTGTGCTGCAGATAATTCCCAAGTCTTTCTTCTATCTTTTCTGCCCCAGCTCACTAGACCTTGAGACTTGGCTGGATTTTTTTTATCACTTTTGCTTTATTGGACTGAAGTCATCTTCCTTCCCTCTGCTCTTCAGGATGTCAAGTCCCACAGCTGTCCTTCCACCTTCCTAATGGCAGAGTATGAGCTATTGAAAGGAAGCTATCTCTATCCTAAAGTTATACAGTACTCATATTATACCTCAAGGAAATTTAATTCAACAAATATTTATTCTTCTAGGTATCTGCACTTTGAAAGATTTTTTTGTTCCATAGAGTTTATAGATTAGGAGTATTTGAAATTACATCTTTTTAAAAAATTTGTTCTCAAGTTTTTATGGATCAATGTTATCCCAAGTTGATTGTGGCTAATAGTTTGGTCTGTAATAATGATCCAGTTTCAAAATAATGTATTGGTTGAGTTCTCAAGTACATTTTATGTCTGCATTTGTAGTATGGGGATCTATCATCTGTCAGTCCATGAAAGATAAGTTTCTGATACACTATTCTAGTTAGGCAGCATGGGACAGTGGCTATAGAGTCAGCCAGAAAGACTAGGGTTGAAGTCCCACTTTTGATGCATATTGTCTATGTGACTAGGGGATAATTATCTAATTTCTCGGTACTATCTGGACAATATTCTTAGTCTTTGCAAACTGCAAAGAACGTGCTAACCTCCATTGGTAGAGGAGGTTTCTTCATGTGAGTTCTCAATACTGATGAAACTGCAGGTCCATTTCCTAATTCTAGTCACTAGATTATCTCTTTCTGGATATGGAGTAGATGCTAAATTTTTGCAGCTTGTAGTTGTGTATAACAGGATTTCTCCTGCTTCCTTACATATACCGCATTCATTACTTAATATATACCCCTTAAGTATAACTTTTCTGTAGTTGCTGGTGGTGATGCCTTAGTCTTGAATTGCCATCACTACTACCTCTGTTTCCACAAATAAATCTGTGTGGCTCAGAAGCTTATTCTATGCTTCTTTGTTGACTTATTACTTTGTGAGTTCCTGAGGATGTAGCCCATGGAGAAAACTTGGAAGTTTTCCTCGGATTGTATCTATTTCATAAGCTCCATCCAAAGATAAATGAACCATTTTCAATTCCCCTTGACAAGTACAATGGTATGTTCCTAATGGCAATCTTTTCTATTGTTCAATAATGTCTGCTTATTACAAAAGTAGTTTTGTAGGCTGTTGATTTGTTCATTACAAACTCTGAGAAAATCTATCAAGCTTTTTTTCTTTCTCTCTCTCCCTCTCTCTCTCTCTCTCTCTCTCTCTCTCTCTCTCTCCCTCTCTCTCTCTCTCTCTCTCTCTCTCTCTCTCTCTCTCTCTCTTTCTTTTAGTGAGGCTCCATAGGATGACAGGTTTGATTAACATTGCCTGGGGATCTTATTAGGATACTTTCCAAATATGTGATGGTCCATTTAGCAGTTCTGAAAGCTCATAAGGATACTGGTAATGTGTTCTTCTAGTTAAGTTTTGACTTCAAAATTCCCCTTAGTCTCTAAGCATGTAAGTGTAGTCTTAGCTTCCTCTTTAATAGCCTCTTGCTCAATGTGCCTTGCCTGGAGAAGACAAAGGGATTTGCAAATACTGCCTTTATCTATTGGATCAATTTGAAGTATGGGTTCAAGCCCAAAGATTTCAGGATTTATTTATTTTCTCTTGGCTCACATGGAGAATTTTATACATATGAAGTTCGAGTGACATTTTTATGTTATTAGAGAAAGATGCCTTAAGACGAAGTAACTATATGTTTTTCAGTAGAGCCATATAATCACATGCCATCCATGTTTCAATATAATTCTTCAACTTGAAAGCCAGGATTGATGATAAATGGTTGAATTAATATATATTTTTAAATTAGCTTAATCACTTAAATGCCAAATACTGTAGTGAGAAGTGCATTTACAGAGAGAGAAAACAAGACAAGACTCTGCTCTAAAGGAGTTCCGCTTTGCCTGGGGGATATGACATAAAGGAGTTCATCTACAGGGTGAATAGGACTAGGCAGAATCATAACAGGCTTATACTTTCTCTGTGCAAGATGTCATATTTTTTTTAACCAAGAGTTCTTCACATTATTGTATCTTGTGTGTTTTAAACAGAAAGTAGTTTGCTATTAGGAAACCAAAGACTAATTTAACATTTTCACCATACATGTATTTATTTTGTATACTTCACTCAGGACGAAGCCATGAGTGTGGGATTGAATCAAAGGATTTTCAATAATCAACAAAGGTTGATGTTATAGCATTTTGGGTAGGTTGTTCAGTAATTATTGAGTTGATGAGTTTCTGTTTGCACTCCTAGGACTTTTTATTAGTACATTTGTTTTGTTTTATAACAAATATGTTGTTTTGTGTTGTTTACAGATTGCTAGAGTGATATAAGCTACTAATGCTTTGTTCTAATATACAAACACATAATTCACCTGTTTTTGGAGGGCTCACTGGTGTTCTAACCTTTTAGTTTTAAATATGTGATGCCTTTTGTTAAGATGGGATTAGCCTTACCTCACAGATGAAACCGATAAAATGTTTTGCTAATTAATTCATGTATGTTTATGAAGGATTTAATTTAGTAATTATGGAAAAGTCCATCAGAGAAAAAAATAAGGGAATGTCTCACAAGGCCACACAGCTACCATAATGGTCACATGAAGCCTATGTGGTAAGTTACCCTCTTTAGCATTATCCTGCTCTCTTGTTACCTCCCACTAACAACACTGAAGACAAGCCATCACCACCAAAATGACCATTGTCATCACCATCATCACTAATTTTTTTTTTTTCTGGAAGAAATGTTGGTTCAATATCCTGAGCTTAATAACATATGGACTTCCCAAAGGCATTTCAATTACATGCTTTCATTATTCAGTTGCTAAGTTTCCTCTGATACTACAGGGTTTACTGCTTCTCTTAGATGCCTTTGCTCTGTCCATACTTATGCTGAATTTGGACCAAAGCTCTTACTGTTGAATATAAATTAATTTAATCAATAGGACTCAGTTGGTGATTCAGGGACCTATCGCTATCTCCTTTAACTGTACCATGCCCCTGCCAGTCTCATGACTTGTTGCTCCTTGGCCATAGAACTAAGATGAGAAGTGATGCAGAAAACACAGCATCTAAATTCTTTTTTCAAAACATCACTTTAAGAATGAAATTGCATATATCATTAAAGATCATTTTTGAAGGGAAATGGGACAAATCTTAAAACAATCTGTGCTCAGTTGGCATAAATTCCCATACAAGAGACCATGCTAGTTACATTATCATTTGTGGAACTACTTGTAACACATTAAGCAAAACATCATCTCCAGCACAGCATGAGAACCTGGAGCATAATTATGTTGTTCCTTGCTGGAAAAGTCTGCAGCATCAGCCTCTGTTTGTCGATAAAGAGGCAATTCCACATTCAATGTAGTATAAAGTCTAGTAAATGTTTCTTATAATGTTAGCTCCAAGTTGATGGTTTTGCATTTTTACTTCAATGCTTTATTTCATCAGAAGTCAAGCTAATTCATTTTTTTTTTCCTGAAGTTATCCTTTTCGCTAATAACATACTTATACAGAATGTCCCAAAAGTCTTAGTGCAGTTTTGAACTATTACAGCTTCAAACTAAAGCTTATTTGAGCTATTAAAACTTAAATCTTCATCAAGAGTTTTGGGACACCCTGTATAGTATTTTGAGGTTTACAGAGCACTTTCCTCACAATAAGCATATATGGTAAATAGGTAATGCAGATATTATACCCATTTATACAAATGTGGAAACTTTGAAAAGCTAAATGACTCACCCATGGTTACATAGCCAACAACCAACTTAACTGGGATTTGAACCTAACTCTCTCAATTTCTTCCTCATCTATGTTCTCCACTCTGTGGAAACCTTACCACTGCTTCACCCCAATCTTTCACTCTTTTCTTCAATCAGAAAAAGTAAATAAAGCTGCATTCATGTGCCAAACATTATATCTTATCATCCTGTTTGATTTCTGGTAGTGAGTAAGACCTTATTATTTCATTTCCTACAATGATTGGGGTAGGTAGAGTGCTACTCATTAGAGAAATTCACTAGACTACATCTCACACAATGCTTGGCCTTGGTGACATCACTAAAGAAAGAATCTGATTGCTAAGTGAGCCTTGATAAGAAGGAGATTTGAAAATGAGAACTGTCAGAACTACAAAGATCATTACAAATGGGGAAAGTGAAGAGAAGATAATCAGAACAGGTACCTTAAGTAGTCATGATAGAAACTAGGATAGGATTGAGAGAGACAGGAAGACAGATGGAAAGACAGACATAAGAGGTCTGTTTGGAAATGATGTCTCAAATAGAAGAGTAATGGTTGACCCTTGCTGACTCTAGAGATACCACAAGACATTTTAGCCATTCTTTAGCTTGTCCCCACAGTTTCTTGAAAGAACCTCCAAGAAGTGTATGTTACCACACAAAAGCATTTTTCAGTAGGGACAAGAGTTCTGAAGTTGCGATGACCTTTTCCCACTATGCTAAACCAGAGAGAGAAAAGGCTAATTTGATTATAACTCCCTTGGAATATATATTTTTATCTATTTGTGTATGGATGCCATGAAAACTTTTACTACTAATCATTTCTTATTGCTTATATTGTTCTATGTCTTAATTAACTACTTTCCCTTTTGAATTTAAGTATACCTCTTTTGGTCTGGCAACAAATAATGAATTGAGTGGGTCCTTAGCTCATGATTTAATCCAGTTGATTATCTCAAATACCATATTTCCCCATGTATAAGACGCACCCTTTTTCAAAAAATTTGGGGTCTAAAAACTGGGTGCATCTTATACAGTAGTTGTCGATTTTTTTTACTTGTCATTTCCCTCTTTTTCGAGCTTGTTGTCTTTGTGTTCATTGTTTTGCATTTGTTACCAGTATATTAGGTTACGTTTTGGGACGTTCTGCCCAGAAATGGCTCAGAAAAGATTTTCGCACAGTGCTGAATTCAAGTTAAAAGTGATCCAGTTTGCAAAAGGGAAATCATGCTGCTAAATGTAAGTTTGGTCCTCCTCCAACTGAGAAAACAATCTGAGACTGGCTACAGGAAGAAGAAACCCTACTGAAGCAGAAGAAGGCCATGAGAGGCAAATCAGCAAAATGGCCTGATTTAGAGAGGGAATTGAAGATATGGATTGAAGAGCAAAGGGCAAATGGAATTCCTGTGTCCACAAAGATGGTTCAGCATGAGGCAAGAAGAACTGCTAATGAAAAAGAAGCTACTGATGTCAAAGTAGGACACAACTGGTACTTCAGGTTCATGAAACGGAATGGACTAAGAATGCGTACACGCACCAGACTTGCCCAAAAGATGCCTTGAAAGCTATGAGCAGAAGGTCCTTGAATTTTATCATATTATTGTATGAATTTTATGATGAATAAAACTTGAGTTAAATAACTTTATGTACTACATTTTTTTTTCAAATTTTGGGTCCCAAAATTAAGGTGCATCTTATACGTGGGGAAAAACGGTAAGCTACAGTTATACTAAGGATGAGAGTAGCAATGGAAACTACAATTTCATTGTCCTTTTCTTATGACTGTAAAACATGGGGTATTTTTCTAAAATAATTCACACTTCTGATTTTTCTTTGTCCATACCTGCAGGTCAATTTATGGTCTGTAGTATGGCCACATTCTATTAAAATATAATTTTATCCCTGTTAACAGCACTGACAATAGTTTAAATTGGTGGTATCCAAATTAGTTGCTGAGCTCCTCCCTCGCCTTGCCAATATGACTCTAAGTGAATAATAATAATTCAGAGAGTGAAAAGAAAGGCTAAATCTAACCCTTTCTACAATAGCCAGATGTTGAATTTTTTACCAATGTTATCATACCCTTCCTTCAATGCTTCTTCTGCTATTAAAGTCCCTTACATCACCTCTTATAAGCCAGACCCTTAGGTCCCTCAGGTATCCATAAAATATATAGGTTCAATTGGGAAAATTCTATGTTTATCCTCTGCCCCTTGGATCACCTCATGGCTTTGGCAGGCACCTCTCTAATGATGGGCTATGTATGCAGGAGCAATAAGATAGACCCTATCATTTTGGATGGGATAGAGTGATTCACACACGATGAGAAGGCATGGATGGTTACCTAGCTCACAGATCTCATTGCATTACTTTCTCCTCAAAGAAACAAATAAACCATCCTTCTTCCAAATTTCCCCATTATGGCCGAGAAAACCACCTTGTTTCCAGTAACTCAGATTTTCACAACCTCAAAGTCATCTTTAGCTCCTCATTTTCTATCATCCTCAAATCCACATTCTCAATCAGATGCCAAATCTTGTTGGTTCTCCTCTACAACTATCAGATCCAGTATCTTTTCTCTATTCACCCAGCCATCACTATCATTGAGAACCTCAACACCTCTTGCTAGGACTCCAGCAAAAGCTTCCTAATTGGTCTATCTTACACAAGTCTTATCCTACTCCAATACATCCTTAATATTGCTTTTTCAAAGTGATTTTTCCTAAAGCTCTGGTCTGGCCAATTCATTGCACTATTCAATAAACTCCAGTGATTCTCTGTTGATCCTAGGATCAAATACTATTTCTTCTTCAACTCATTAAAATGTATAATTTCTGTAAGTTTTATAGTATACAGAGTTGTTAATAAAATAGAATACACAGTTTATAAGAATATTATATACATATATATAAAGTACCCCCCTCTTATTTACTGATGGGGTATGGAGTCAAAGAAATTGGGAGGCCACTGGTATAAGTAATTAAAGCCAAACTAATGAATTCTTGTCCCCAAAATTGCTCCCTAATTTTCTATATCTGTTTGTTAAACCCATTGTTTCCATATTTATAACCTTTAATTTTTTATTCTTCCACATCCCTTATCTTCCATATTTAACTAGTTAATTTTAATTTTACAATATCTCATTTCATCTGATTCAAGGTATGTTCCTGTCACCCCTCATAAAATCTTTACTTGCCACCTCAAATTTTCATTTCCTCTTTCCTCTCAATGTTAAAATCCTACACAAAGTAGTGTGTACCTTCTTTAAAACAAAACAAAACATTGTCTGGCTGGCCTGCTTAGTCTCTTTTTCTTGTTCATCGTACACCTCACACCCTCTAAAATATGGATACCCTCTATAATTCCAGACTCAATCCAAGGTCATCTCTCTTCTCTCTATTACCTCTGCCTTCATGACCTCACCACCAGGAGTCCAATTATCACCCATATGTCAATTAATCCCAATATAATTCAATCTTTTCTGAAGTACAACTCCATATTTCTTCTTGCCTCTGTATATCTCTTTTGGGTATGCAACTGGTATCTTAATTTCAATATGTCCCAAACTGAATTTGCCATTTTTTGTCATAAAGCCTTGCACATAGTAGGCACTTTATAAATGCTATTTGATGACATTACGTTCTTCTCCCCTCCCCCCACATGCTTATTTTTAATGTCACTTCCTAATTGGTCTTCCTATTACCAGGCTTTATCTTCTTCAATCCATTCTTCAGATAAAAGATAAAATATATTTCTAAGATTTGCTTTCTTTAGGGCTAAAACATGTAATTCTTACCCTGACATTAAGACCTTTCACAGTCTGGCTCAAACTTACTTTTCTGGCCTTTTCTCTCATAATTTTCCATCACAAACTCTATGTTGCAGACAAAATAAAATATTAGGTGATTCCCAAATTCAACATATCATCTCCCAGCTCTGCATGTCTATGAAGCTCTCCATTATTCCTGGAATTAATTGTCTTCTCATCACTGCAACTCCCCCCCATTTCACCTTTTATGAGTAGCCTTCCCACTATATTCTCTTCGTCCATAAATATTTCTGAGTACTTTGTCCAAATTTTCCTTTTCTTTTATTACTTCTTGCTCACTATTATAGTGAATGTCCAATCTACATAATCCCTGTCCCTCCCAAAAGAATGCCCCTTCGGGGGCAGAGACTGTTTCATTTTTATTTTCAGATCCCCAGAATCTAGCACAATGTATTGAAAAGAGCAGGCACTCAAAACACATTTTCTGAATTGACTTTCTTAAATTTGTTCCCTACCTACCATACTTTCAACTTCCCAGTTTGGGTTCTCATTAATTCCCGTTACACTATTTCATTTGTCTCCTAAACAGTCTCTTCTTTCTGCCGCCAGTCTTTTTTAATTTTAATTCATCCTGCATAAAATTGTCAGGGGGATTTCCTTTATGTGCAGATATGATATCATGATTTCATGGATCAAAAACTTCAGTGGCACCTCCAGTGGCCACTGAACAAAAGCCTGACTCCTTATCCTAGCTTTGAAGATTTTCCAAAATCCTTAAAAACATACCTTTTCTAGGAATATCATCATTTTTAATACTATATTACGGAAATGCTTGTTTTATTTTATAAATTAGAAATAAAATTAAAAAAGAAATATACTTTTTCCGGAATCATCTCACAATACTCTCCTTTATATACTGTACATCCGCCCAAAACTGAATTATGTTCCTTTAAAATGTTATAGCCTTGTCCAACTCTGTGTCTGTTTATTTATTCCCAATCCCTGAAATGTCATGCCCCCTCCGTCTGCTAAAATCCTACTCACCCTTTAAAGAACAAGAACATTTGCTGATTTTTGAGGTGTAAATGCTCACACTGAGCACTGGACAGTAAGCTCTGGCTTCAGCATAGTCCTGGCTGTAGGCCCCAGACTCAGTCCATGTTGGATCTGTGACCAACACTAGGGTCAGAGCCTCACAGCTGTCAGATCTCCTCATCAGATGTTGAGCCACTACAATCCTCCTCATACTATGCAGGCTTTTCTTCTCAATGCTTGCAGGCCTCTGTTACCCTGTGCTGGCCTCAACTGGAAAAATGACCCATTGTAGTTTCTCCTTGATTTTTCCTGACTACAAGTCAGTCTGGTGCTTTTTCTCAGTCTTCATTTGGATAGCTATAGGAGTGAACTGAGCTATTATGTTGCTTCATACTCTTTGCTAGTCTCAGATTCTATAATTCTATGACATGTCACAGTTAATGTGAACCAATAATTAAATTACATAGGCTATGAAAAGTTAAATATAATTAAGCTTTGGATATCCTCCTGTATTCCATGGGAACAACTAATAACTACACATATTTTGATATTAAAGAGATAGGAATCTAAAATTTTAAAAAATACCCTATATGTCTATCTCATAATATAGATTAGATAGAGATAAATGGATTTTCATTTCATACTGCAATTTTAGATTGTAAACCCTGTCCTCCACAGGAACCAACAAAGGATTATTGTTTGTTTGTTTTGTCATTTAATTCTTTTTAATTTTTAAATTTAAATTTTTAAATTTTTAAATTGTTCCTTTCAATAACTTATTATTTTATTTTAATTTTTCTATTTCCTCCATTACTTTCAAAATAGTGGACTTTTAAAAGATATCAATATAAACTACATGGTTGAGTTATAGGCTAGTCTACCATATTGCAAAGAAATGACAATAATTGTTTTTAATTGGGCATATTTAATCTATAAGTGAACTAGAGTAGGTCTTTTCTTATATTCATAAACCCTTTTGTAAAAATGTTTTAGGATTATACCTGTTGGATCAGGAACATAGCCGTCTTCAAGAAATTAACAATTTTCAGAAGGAGAAATCAACATAATCAACAAATACATGAGATAATGTTCCAAATTCCTAATAATAAGGGTAATACAAATATAGCATGGTACACCCCCAGCAAATCAGTGAAGATGATTAAAAGTGGAAATATTTAATGCTGAGGGGTTATGGGAAGATAAGAACATAAGACACTGTTAGTAGAACTGTGAATTCTTCCAACAGGCCAAGGAAAATAATTTAGAACTAAGCTTAAAAAAGGGGGGGGGGCGCTAAATTATTCAATCTCTCTGACCCAAGTACACTACTACTAGAAATATATCCTAACAAGATAAAAGGAAGGAAATTCCAAAAGATTTATAGAAGCTTTTTATAAATATGAAGAAAAAGCCAATAATGTGATTTTCCTAAATTGCAGGTCCAATCATGCCACTGTTCTACTCAATATAATCCAGTGGCTCCCTATTGACTCCAGGATCAAATACAAAATTCTTTGTTTGGCATTCAGAGCTCTTCATAACCTAGCCACCTCGTACTTTTCTGATCTTCTTAAACCTTACTCCTTTTCATTTTGACACAGTAGAGACTGGCCTCCTGGCAATTCCACAAACAAAACACTAGGCTTCAGCCATTTTCTCTTGCTGTCCCCATGCCTGGGATGCTTGTCCTCCTCCTCTCTAACTACTGAACTCTCATTTCCTTTAAGTCCCAGCTAAAATCCTACCTTCTGCAGGATGGTCCTCAATTCTGGTGCCTTCCCTCTGGTAATTATTTCCCATTTTTCCTGTATATAGTTTGCTTTGTACATATTTGTTCACATTACTCCCCCATTAGATGGAGCTCCTTGAGAGCAGGAACTATCTTTTGCCTCTATTTGTATAGCTTAGCACAATGCCTATCACATAGCAGGTGATTAAAAATGTTTATTGATTGATTGGAAATAAAGGTGGGACCAAACAATTTGGGAAGAGCTGAACAAAATGTGGGATATGAACACAATGCAAACATATTGTACTTTAAGAAATGATCAATATAAAGAATTCAGGAAAAAATGTTTAGGAAAGTATATCTGAATTGATGAAGAAGAAAGATGAAACAGACCCCTCTATTCTTAGTGAGAGATAGTAGCCTATGGGCATAATCAATGTGTTAGCTAGTTTTGCTTAAATGTATTTCTCTGTTACAAAGGATAGTTCTTTCATGCCATAGTTCTTATGAAGTAACAGTGGTGAGGAAAAAAGCATAAGTAAAAATTACATATTTTTAAAAATCACTGTCATCATCCCTAAAAACAAGAGTGATGGAACTCATGGATCTTAACTGACCCAAAAGTATTGATGCATCTCTGGGAGTACCTACTCTATGATATAATAGAAGGTAACACATCCCACATATCTTCAAAACTTAAAGAATTTCAAATCCTCAGACTCTATCTCTGTCGTGCAAGAAAATGCTATGATGGAGGAAGGAGAAACTAGGGAAGGAAGTTAGGATGGAAGGTCAGGAAATGGATTAGGTGGGATCAGAGAGAACTGTGAGAAAGAAGAGAGGTGATAGAAAAAATTGAGGTAGAAACAGAATGGGTATTGAATAGGTAGAGAAACCAAGTTTGGACTAATTTGTGACTCATATATAAAATCAATAAATGTTTTAAAATTTTAAAAAAATCACTTTATCCCAAGGAGAAAAAAAAATTTAATTATTGTTTTCTATAGCACAATAATGATGAGAGGCAGTATGGTAAAGTATATGACCTCAGAGCCAAGGAGAACTGGGTTCAAATACCATCTTTGAAACATACTAGTAACTGTGTGACACTGGATAAGTTAATTATCTTCTCAATGACCCCAGGCAATGCAAAATGTTAGGGATGCATTGTCTTGGTGGAGGTAATTTCTCACCCAGACACCCTCCCCTGAAGAGATAATACAGCTGATTAATAATAATATTAATAACAATAATAATAACAAAAGAAATAGCTAAAATATAATAAAAGTATTGTAGGCACATAAATATAAAATAATTCATCAATTAAGAGAACTTACCATACAAATAAGTAGACAATAGCATTTAACCTGCAAAGCATGGATTTCTAGCAATCCACCTACTCACCTAAAATGAATAGTCAATACAAAAGTTATTCATATTACCAGATCCTGTAATAATAAAGTAGTAGTACAGTAGTTTTTATGGAGCCAAAAAATATTTGGTCTTCATATAAAAGGCAATCCCCTCTTCTCTCTCCCAAAATACTTTGTCTTTCTTAAACACTATAAAATAATAACTAGAGTACAATTTTAGAAATGACAATCAATTACACTCCCCCATCCCTCTTATTAACCCCCTTCCCATAATTGAGTAAGAGCTACGCATCTTTATTATATTTGTCAATTTCAAGTGGAAACACGGGGAATAACTGACCCAGCATCAGAAGCCGTATCTTGGCAGCGGTGTTAGCATGTATTATCCTACTTTCTCCCCATTAGATTAGAAATTACAGCATTGATTGGTTTGATGAAAATAAGTGTGGTGTCAGTTTGAAGGCTAGAAGCTTGTATTCAATTAGACTGATTGTATGTAAAATACCAAGAGCCTGGAAAATTATGAAAAATATTTGTTTGGCCTTGTGGTATTTTGTACTTCATTAGAAACAGACAAAAACATAGGCCATTCTCCAAAAATAAATGTTATGGCTAGAAATGAACAATGGCTAATGCCTGCAGGAGAGAATAATGATTAGCATGTTCATGAATCTGATTTGTTTAGACTTCTGTAATGAAGGAAAAGTCGATTTTTATTTTATCCATTGACTGCAGATGCCACTTCAGGAGTACTGATTAATCTTAGGTCTCTAACGTGAAATGCAAAGCATTTTAACATACATATGAAATAAAAACACTTTTATTTATTGCCATTAATAAATCAAGATCCAATATCTTACTTGAAATAAATATCACTGACTGGTAAACAGAGTCATAATTATTGAAATTGGTAAGGTGTTTCTCTTTCCCTACCCACCCCATTAATTAGTCAGTGCTATTATATATGCCATGGGAAAAAATGGTAGCTAGTAAACCTGAGGAGGATAATGCTTCTAGGTTTCATAGCAACTTGACCATGAAGCAGAAAGATAGGCACTGTAGTATGTTGTTGTTTTTATTCATTTTAAGGCAAGTACCAAACTGGATTGCATAAACAGGAGCAAAAAAAAATGAAACTGCTTAACAGGATGGAGACAAGGGCTAAACGTTTATAAAGATTCACAAAAATGAGGTTATTTGACTTGCTGAATACTAGGGAAAATTTTAATTTAAGAATCCTTAAAAGAAAGACACTTCTATAGACAAAGATGTTGGAGATTTTCCATAATCCACCGAAGAGGAGCAAGGAGAAGAATATTGGCTTAATATATATGATGGGGGATTTAGGTTCCCTAAACTCATTCCACTTCTAAACTTCCCTATTTATGTAGAAGGCACTGCCATCCTTCTATCTAGTATCTCAGGTTTTTGTAACCTCAGCTTTGTCCTGGCCTCTTAACTCTCCCTTACTCTATAAATCCCATCAGTTGGCAAATCTTGCTGTTTCTACCTTCTACAGCTAGCACTTTAGTTCAGTCCCTTATCAACTCTCACTTAAATTATTGCAGAAACTTCTTAATTGGTCTCACTGTTTTACCTCTTTCCACCCCAGTCTATATGCCGCTGTCAAAGTAATTTTCCATAAAGGCAGATCTGACTAAGTAACTCCCTTGATCATTTCTAGTGACTTCTTATGCCCTCTATGAAAAACCATATAAATTCCCCTTTTTAGCTTTTATAGTCAAATACAATCTGATCTCAATCTAGCTTTCTAGCCCCATTGGACTCCCACTATTATCTAGTCAAACTATCCTCTCTGATATAATACATCTCCTGCCCCTGTGTCCTGCACAATCCACCCACGTTCCTAGAATGCATTCCCTTCTAATCCCTGACTTCTACTCCTTCTCTTCCTTTAATATGCAGCTCAAGAACTATTTTCTGTGTGCATATAGCCTTTTCTGACTCCCTGACTAGTAGTACTCCCTTAAATACCTTGCATTTAAATACTTTGTATTTATTGACTTTGAATTTATGCCAAATATATTTTATGAGTATTTGTTGTCTCCCTCACAGGATTGTAAATACATGTAAGTAAGCACTGTTTTGTTCTTTGTGCTTGTATCTCCAATGCCTGCCAGAGTATCTGGAGTGTAGTAGCCACCTAATACTTGCTAACTGTTTGACATTTTTTTGTGTCTGTAGTCTATATATTAGGCATTGTGTTTAATGTAACTAGCAGCTGAGCTGGCACAGTAGATAGAGCACTGGGCCTGGGCTTAGGAAGACATGAGTTCAGATCTGTCCAGAGACACTTTAAGCGGCATGTCCCTAGGCCTCTGTTTGCTTTAGTTTCCTCAGTTGAAAAATGGGGATATTAATAGTATCTAACTCCTTGGGCTGTTGGGAGGATTAAGTGAAATATTATTTGTAAAAGTGCTTAGCACAGTGCCTAGTACCTAAGTGTTACATAAAATGCTTCTTCCCTTCCCCCTCCTCTAAGGAGGCCAACGAAGAGGTGTGAAACAATTTTTTTGCCCTTAAAGAGTTTACTCTTGGGAGCAAAGATAAAGCCAGGCAATGAGGGAAGACTGGTCAGGCAGCAGAAAGTGGGGGGAAAAGGCTGCCCTGTGTCAGAAACTAGGGTGAAGCCACATTGACCTTAAGATAGTTCCACCTCCGTGAACTAGAGGTATTTAGTGTGATGAAGATGAACTATTCAGCACGAGATGTCAGCTGTCTGAACAGCTAATCCATGGCTAAAAAAATTACACTTCTATTTGACTTCTGAGGGCAGAACTAGGAACACTGGTTATAGTTGCAGAGTCAAAATTAAACTCATTACATGGAGGAAAAGACTCCTTCTTTACTCTACAAGAATGAAACGAGCTGCTTCTGGAGGGAGTGGGCTTGACCTCGTTGGAGGTCTTCACAATATGATGCGTATGACCATTTGTTAGGGAGTCTAAGATTCTTATTCAGAGACTAATTGGACTAAATGGCTTCTGAGGTGCCTTCTAACTCTGAAATTCTGTGGTTTCTAATAGCAATTTAAGTGGTAGAGACTAGGCCTAGACCTGTCCAAGTCCTATCCAGCTCTGAGTCTGTGAATGTTAGGTATAATAATACACCTACTGCACATGGTCCCATGTTGACTTGACATTTTCAGCATCATGTTTTATCATGTTTCAGAGATGCTTCCTCTGTTAATTCCGCAACATGGTTAGTGAGCACTTTCCATCTGGAGATGCTGAAAATTACTGAGAGTCACAGCATTGAGCCAAAAAATGAAACTGAGTGGATGGATAATTTTGCCCTGTCAACAAGCAGTAAACTCCAGCTGTGAAAACCAAACAGCATGAAAAAAGCTCAGATTCAGGTTTGATGTAGATTTTTAAATACCAACTCTACTTCTTCTTATGTTAGTTATCTATCAGTCAACAGAAACCAAGGTAATTATACTTTACTTCATCTTTCCCAACTAAAATCTTCTAGCATATCAAAAGCTTGTGTTTGACACAATGTCAATAAAATGCATCCCCCAGTGCCAAGAAGTTAATTGCTTTTAAAAAAAAACACTACTACAAATCTAGTCATTATTAAACTTCTAAAAACAAACAAAAAATGTCAAAAAATCCTTTTCTTTCTTCCCTATGTTCCCCCCCTCCCCAAATAGGATTAACATACAGCATTAATGAATTTCTCCCACTTGCTAAGTATTTTTTTGGAAAGCCCATTGTAAAAAAAAGATCTTTTTCAAAGTGCAATTTTAATGTAAGCCATTCAATGTATTATTTTTTTCCAAATTAATGTATTAATTTATCAAAATTAATGGGATTTACCTTTCTATCATCTATCTGTCTCTACCTCTATCTCTACCTATGGATCTGTGATTTCATTGTCATAGGGTAACTCTTGATGGGGAAATTCCCTCTACCAATTCAGATCAACACATACTCTACAGTTTACAGTTTCATGGGATCTGGAGTAGTTAAATGACCACTTGGTTATGTAGCCAACAAGTAAGAGGCCAGATGCGAACTCAAGTCTTTGTGACTCCAAGGCCAGCTCTCCATCCACTATGTCACATTGTCTCATAAACCCAAGAGATTGAGGTTGAAGAATCATAGGGGTTGTCTAGTCTAATGAAATATGAAACTGAGGCCCAGAGTTATACAGTCAGTAAGCAAGGGGATGGGTTGAGGAGGGAATTTGAACCCTGGTCTTCTAGTACCCTAACTCTAGATGGGAGTGTTCTTCCCATAGCATCATACAGTCACATAGCCATATGTATAAAGAAACAGATGAAATACGATTACAGATCAGATTTAAGTAGCATGTCATCCATAGACTTTTTCCTCTCAAATATCAAATAATAATTTAACATCCTTTTCAGATGTGGTTGGCAAAAGTTATCAGTGCCCCAGCTTTACCATGAGAGAACTGGTCCTATTTCAGGAATGTCTATTATCTACCAATAGAGCAACTTATTATACTAGTTAAATGGCTTATAAAGATAATGAAAAAAAATGAAGTAGCATTCAAAACTCAAGGAATTCATGATAAAAGATAATAGAGTATCTTCTCTAAGCAAGATCCCTATTGGCAGCTCTGCTATGTTTCTGTTAAAAATTACATAGCAGCGAGGCATTCATGGCTTGGCTTAGGGGAATATTTTGTATTTAAATATAATGAAGGCATCATTTTGTAGAAGTATCAGTTCATCTCCCTAATTGAGCTGTTAAATAGATAAAGTTCCCAAAGGAGGGGTGTATTCACTCCTTGAATACAACAATCCATTATGAAGGTATCAAACAGACCAATACAATACTGGCTAAATCAGGAAGGGTGATCCAAAAAAGCTGAAAACATAAACTTGTCTTTGCCCCAAATGCTGACATATTCATATCTGTATACCTTTATATGCTGTGTGCCTGGCAAATATCATATTTAATGAGAAAAGGTCCAGGGAAATAAAAATAATGATAATAATTATTATTACAGTGGCACCTAACATTTATATAGTTATTTGCAAATACCTCATTTTAGCCTAACAACCCTGAGAGGTAGGGGCTATTAGCCTCATTTTATACATGAGGAAACTGAAGCAAACAGATGTTAAGTGACTTGATCAGATTCACACAGCCAAATATGTCTTAACTATATGTGTCTTAGGTTGGACTCGAACTTATCTTGTTGTCCCCAGGTCCAATGTTCTATCCGATGAACAGAGCGGCACTTTTATGAGGGCTGGCCTGAAAGGACTGGCACGCTTTCACTGTTATGGTGCAATGAGCGATTGGATCTGTCGTTAGAGGATTTGGATAGAGGTTCTGTTTTGGCTACTTACTGTGTGACTTTGGGCAAGTCATGTAATCTCACTGGGTCTCAGTTTCCTCATCATCATGAACAGTTTTGGTGAGAAGACCTGCAAGGTTTTCTTTAGTTCTAAATTTCTGATCCTATCATCCCATGAAAATCACTGTCTTTCCCAAGATTGGGCCAATAGGGACTTAAATCAACATTGCCAGGGTCATGTGAAACAAAAGTGAAGGAGGAGTGCTTCAGACTTTGAAAATGACAAATTTAAGATTAATGTTTTCTAAATTAGACAATTTTTCTAAATTAGACAAAAATAGGATTGTTGCAGAAGTGAAAAATAGGGACTCAGTACAAATAAATACAAGAAGAATTTAAAAGTGTTCATAGCCAATCAGTTCATAGCAGGTAATATAAGGAAGTGAAGGATGTTAGGGATGCAGTGATAAGGCATTAGAATATAAGCCAGAGGCTCAAGTTCCATCTTATTTCCATGAAATTGAACAAGTCACTTCTCAGTCACAATTTCTTCATCTGTAAAATGAGGAATTTGTGCTAGAAAAATCTCTAAAGTACTATCTACTATTAATATTCCCTAAGTCTCTTATAATCAAAATTTTGGTTAATATTTGGAGTGCTTTAAGATTTACATGGCAACGACTAGAGTCTGGACCTGGAGTGAGGAAGACAACCTCAGACACGTACTAGCTGTGTGACCCTGGGCAAGTCATTTAACCATGTTTGCATATATAATCTCATTTGATCCTTCTATTCCTGTGTGGTGGTGGGTGCTGTTATTAACCCCATTTTACTGATGAGGATGCTGAGGTTAAATAACTTGCCTATGATCACAGTGCTAGTAATTATCAGAAACAGGATTTGAAGCATGTCCACTTAAATACAAGTCTAGGCTCTTGCTACTATGCAACACCATCTCCTTATTTTCCTGCCTTCTTCAGATCAACAATTATCATATAAAATGTCCCATGGTACTAGTTAGTCAATCAGTAAACATTTATTAAGTACCTACTATATATTAGACACCTTGATAAGTGCTGGGGATACACGGAGAGGCAAAAGATTATCCCTGCTCCTTAAGGAATTCACAATCTAATGGGGAGACAGCATACAAATAACTATATACAAACAAGTTATTTATGTAGAATAAATTGGAAATGATCAACAGAGGGAAGGTAATTAGAATTTAGGGAGATTGGGAAAGATATCCTGCGGAAGGTGGGATTTTAGCTGGTACTTGAAGGAAACCCATGAACCTAGAAGGCAGAAATAAGGAGGGAAAACACTCAAGGCATAAGGAATAGCCAGCGAGAACATCCAGAGTAGGAAGATGAAGGGTTTTGTGTGAGGAACACCAAGTAGGCCATTGTCACTAGAATAAAGTTCATGGGTGGAGTAAGGTGTAAGAAGACTAGAAAGGTAAAGAGAAGGGTAGGGGCAGGTTTATGAAGAGCTTTGAATGCCAAATAGAGGATTTCATATTTGATTCTAGAGGTGAAATGGAGATATTAGGGTTTATTTATTGAGTGGGGAGTGTGAAATGTTCAGATCTGAGATAAAGCCTTCCTAAAAGAAGATCACTGAAAGGAGTGGAGGACGAACTAGAAATTGAGAAATTTGTCAGGGACAGAATATCAGCTTGAAAGGCTCATTGTTTTGTCTCATTTCTTTTTTTTATGCTATGTGTTGTTTTCAAAGAACATTTTTTTTGCCCGTCATCATTGGAAGTGTTCTTCAGATTCATGATATAACTGCGGTCTAAATCATTCATAGAACACAGTAATTCTCAAGAGAACCAGCAATCTAAAATCCACCAAGGGAGATTAATCTGTACCATTGAACACCCAGCAAAGTGACATTTTTTCTTTGTTCCCTATTTTTTTTCCTTAAAAAAAAAGCTCATCTTTACAGAAGGTGAAATGCTGATACGTGTATAGATCCTGTGAGTCTTGACCCATTGAATGAATGAAAGGTCTACATAGTATTACGTTGTTTGTGTGTCCACAAAAGCCAACCCCAGTAAGTTACTCATGCAAAAGAAAGATTCTCCTTTTTGCACTCAATTCTTCTCAAGCATCATCGCCAGGTGGTCTGTTTCTGTTTCTGAAAGCTTCTTCACTTGATCTCAGACCTTATCTAAAATTGGTGGTTCCTGCTGCTGCTGCTTGCTACAGCAATTCAGGATTTGTTTTGTGACTGGCAATAACTACTAAATCATTCCTGTCACCTGACTCCTTTCTAAGAGAGGTCATGAAAAATCGAGAAAGGGGAACAAGAATATCAGAAAGAAGTGGGAGTCAATAGGTTAAAGTTAAGGTATGCAAGGGAAGAAGGTATTGAATTTGGCAAGAAGTGTGATAACGGAGATATTGACAGTATCTGCATATTGCTAACTGGGCATCCAGGTGCCAGAAATATTGTGGAAGACCCACTGGCCCCAATTTACTTAGATGGCTTTTCAGCAACTATTTTTCTCGTGCCATACTAAGAGAGAAGATTTTTAAAGTACATTTTCCTTACAACATTTTCAAAAGTCTTTGGAAAGCTGGTTTGTATTTAGGTAAACAGTTTGTAAAGAGGAGGTGGCAAGTCACACCAGAATTGTTTTTCTTGTGCTTCCGAGGAGAAATTCCTCATCTTCTTTCTTTTCTGATATAGACTTAATAATTTTTCCACTCTGAACAGAAATGTCTCTGAAACATCACAGGACCATAGAACCAGAAGGGACCTCAGAGGATGTCTTTTGCCAATCTTTCATAGTACAGAGGAGAATTTAAATTCATTATGGGACACATTCCTTGTTGTAGATGTTGTGTTTGTCATTTGTTCTCGAAGAGGACCATGACATCAGGCAAATGATGACATGACTTGCAGTTGACGTTGATTTGAATGAGGGAGGTGCAAGGTCATTAGCCTCACTTTCTCTTCCAGAGTCATCTAGGTCCAGTGACCTGATATTCACTTGGAAGACTGGAGGATCCCAGGATGCACTGGGAGACCCTGTCCCTTTTAGACTGAATTGTTTTCAGGTTCTCACTTTGAGTGAGGTAATGCCCGTTCAGTGAATAGGCCTCTTTAAGAAGTTAATCAAGGGTTGGCCCCTTTAATCAAAAATAAAAAAAAAAAATAATCAAACTGGGAGGGGAAGACCCTCAGGGTTCTGGCCAAAAGAGAAACAGTTACTACTTAGGATTTACATTCACTCTATGCTAGGAGGGCAGGGACCTATTGTCCAATCTATGAGCTCCAGAGTGAATTGGGTTTAAGGCTTAGTTTTTGAGAAAGAAATCTAGCCAGTAAATCAAAGTTAAGGAGTCAACCTTCAGCCATTAAGATGTGCCTTCCTTTGGGCAGAGCAATGAGAGGAAGGAGAGGGAGATGGAGGGACAGGAGAGAGGGAGAGGGACAGGCTACTCACAGGTTGTGTTTGTCCCTCGTTCTCTTCTCAAAGAGGACCATGACATCAGGTAAACGATGACATAACTTGCAGTTCTTGGATTTGAGTGAGTGATGGATAACACAAAGGTCCAGAACATTGCAGAGCCTCCTATATGAGGTCCTCAAAATCGATTAGACTCATTTGATAAAAAATGTCTATTGTCCAGGCCATAATGTGATATATATAGTTAGACAATTTGTAGGACTCACTCATTCATCAGAGTATAAATTTTGGATAGACATTGGAAATGAATGAGTTAGGTTCGGATGTGCACATCTTTGTGGTTGAGAAACCACAAAGATTTTCAGTAATTTCTAACTTGTTCCTTGAACAAAGGCTCATTTTTTCTAATATTAATATTTTCCCAGCAATGCTGTATGGTTATGAGATACAGAATATTTCTGTTTCTAAACAAATTAAAAATAACTTTCAATCAGTCAAATAGAAATGGAAAGACATATGGCAGACATGGGTAGGATGCAATACCTTACAGTAAAGAATTTTGAAGGTAGAATAAAAGATATAATTAGATGAACATGTGAATAAAAAGAAGACAGCTTGGCCACATAATGAGACAGAGTAAAAGATAACTGTTAGTCTATATCCTTATGATGAGAAGAGAAAGCAAGGGAGGTCCCTAGCGCATCGTGTGGACCCTTCCACTTTTTCTCCCTTCTCCCCTTTGATGGGAGCATGTAAACAGGAGTCACATGGGATGGCCTGGCATGGATGGTTTGCAAGTTGCATTATTGGAAGGAATACCCTACATTGAAGACATCACAGATAATCTGAGTACAGACATGTCTCCATTATTTTTGAATTAATATTTCTACTTGGAGATCATTTTTTTTCCTGAATATGTCTGTAACAGCGCACATAGGTCTAGTTATAAGGTTATAATTGAATGATTCAAAAGGAATTTAAGATTTAAGACCATTATATATTGCTGGGGGGAAATTATCAGAGGTTCATTGAAATCCAGCTAAATATCAGACATGTTATAGCTGACTATAGTCTATGATAGGCAGTAGCTTTGGGAAACCATCTAGGGTATTTGGAGAAGAAGGGGGATGGATAGGAATGATAAGGGATCCTTCCCCGGTCTGGCTCTTTCTCCCTGTATTAATGTTAGGTTTAATTAATTTAGGTTATTCCAAGGATCCATAAACCTACTGAGGAACTTCTAGAGCGTTTGGGTAAGATAAGACCTATTGGGAAAATCTTGGACGGTTTAAAAATATGCAAACCACTAACTCTTAGAAATCCTTCAGAAGGTGATACTGGCTTTAACACCTTCAGTATCTTGCAAATTATTGAGATTTAGGATGTAGGCCAGGAATCCCAAGGGATAACACATCTCCCTGTGTAATAAAGTCATGTAAAATGGCTTTTATTAAATGCCTACGCCATGCTAAGCAGTTGAGACACAACAAAGGGCAAAATAAAACAAAACCAACCAACAACCAAACAAACAACAATTCCTGCTTTCAGAGAGCTCACAGTTTAATGGGGAAGACAACATGTAAGCAACTATATATAAAAAAAGATTTATCTAGGACAATTGGAGATAATATCAGATGAAAGGGACTAGGATTACAAAGGACCAGGAAGGCTTATTGCAGGCGGTAGGACTTTAGCTGAGACTTGAAAAAAATCAAGGGAAGTCAGGATGCAGAGATGAGGAGGGAGAGAGTTCCAGGCATGGGGGACAACCAGTGAAAATACATGGAACTGGGAGATGGAGTGTGGTGTGAATGGAACAGCGAGGAGGCAGGTGTCACTGGATCAAGGAGGGAATAAAGTGTAAGAAAACTGGAACGGTAGAAAGAGGCCAGTTTATGAGGGGCTTGGCAAACTAAACAGAATTTCATATTTGATCCTAGTGATAATAGGGATAAAAGACAGCTTATTAAATGGAGTAAGGGAGATGACAATGAAGAAATATATGTGAAATGATAACAAAATACATATAGTCCTTGGTTTCATTTCACCTGTTTTTTTTCTAGTAACTGCTAATATAATTGAAATGCTGTTTTGGGGCATGTAACATGTGTAGTGTCATTCTTTTCAATGTAGGGATTATTTTGCTGATTTTTTTTCTTTTTGATCTTTTTCTTAAAAAAATTCTTGGTCAAAATGGATTTTTCTCTGGGAGGGGAGAAGGAGGATGCAGGAACTAAAATAGATGACGTAAAATAAAACATATAAATACAATTCTATTTTAATAAGAGAAATAAAGAAAATGTTATTTCCATCCTCAATCAGTGAATTCTCCATACCCATTGACTTTCTTCCCCTCTGCTCCCCTATGACTGTGATAAATAGACAGTAAACATAGGAAATGAAACCACAGGCTCGTTTCTTCCAGCTCTGCTCCTGAACAGCTCCATATGAGCCCAGTGTGGCCATTCTTATCTGAATCACAAACAACCTAAATTATCTTTGGAAACTTGTAATTTTGGGATACACTAATGTAAATGTTAGCCACCTTAGCTTAAAGAAAAGTTCCCATTAAGAAAAGCATATGTAGTAAACCTTTGATTTTCTGGGATCTATCCTATTTAGTTGTACTTTTAAAAAAATCTCATTTGGTTTTCTCTGTATTCTCCTTTTAGGGTCAGAGAATAATCTGATAACAAGGATTAGGGTGGGGATTAGGACTATCAAAGCTTCCAGTATACTTTCTGGGCTGAGTACATATATCTATAGATAGATAGATAGATAGATAGAGATAACCCTTCACTTTCAATGATTCTGTCCCTAAACAATGAACATTGATATATAGAATTAGAACCTTCAGACGAGTAAAATATCCCATATCATTCTCCCTGACGAAAGAGGCATCAATAGCTCCCTATTGCCTAAATGTTATAATACTAACCTGTTTGGCATTTAAAACCCTTGAAAATCTGGATCCAATTTACTTTTATACAGTTATTTCATATTACTTCCTTTCAATACTCTATATTTCAGCCAAATTGGGCAGTTTGCTGATCCCTAGACATGACATTCCCATTTCCCTACTCTATGCGGGTTGGCTCCCATGCCTGGAATGTTCTTTCCTTTTCTCCCTATCTCTGACAATCACTAGCCCTCTTTGAAACAAAGCCTAAGAGCGACTCTTAAAAGTGGTGACCTAGAGGAGGCCTTTTCTCATCCTGCAGTTTGTACCCTTCCCTCTGATTCCGAGATAACTTTGTATTTATGTTGTATACATTTTGTATTAAATTATCCATGTACATTGCTTCTTGTTTCACTCTAGTAGAATGTAAGTTCTTTACAGGGACTTGTTTTAAAATTTTGTATCCCAACTATGTAGAACAATACCTTACACATATTTAGTGCATAATAAATGCTTATCAAATTGCATTTTCAGAGACATTTAACTGTATTTAATATAGTCTACTTGAACTGATGTTTTTAGCAAGTGTTGAAACAAGCTGGTCTTTAGAAAGCCTTCTTCCTTGCAGATACCAGATAATTGAGTTTTTATTGTATATGCTTTTTATTTTAGAAAGGTTTGACATTGTTCTTGTTATAAAGCAGAAGCACAGACTATGTGCCAGACTTTATTTCAACTTGGTTTTGTCTCACCTTGATTTAATATTCCTCTGGACACCTCTAAAGGGCAGTTCCCAAAATAATTTGTTCCCCCCTTTTGTAGTGGCTCTCATATTCAGAATAATGTTTCATAAGGCTTAATATCTAAAGTCATTGACATCATTACTTTATCAACTAATTAGGATATTAAAAGACAGTGACTATAAGTGATCATTTACTTTGAAATGGATCATTTCAAAGAACTGCAGGACATAAATAGAATTTGCCTCCAATACTATAATAACCTACTAAGCCTGTCTGTTTCAGCTTCTGTCTCATAGCACTCCCCCCCCTTCTCTCTCTCTTTCCCTGTCTCTCTCTGTTTCTCTCTCTCTCCATCTCTCTCTGTCTCTGTCTCTCTCTTTCCATACCCACCTCTGTTTCTCTCTGTCTCAGTCTTTGTCTCTCTTTCTTTCCTTCCCTCCTCTCTCTGTCTCTCTACCACTCTCTCTGTCTCTCTCAGTTTTTCTGTCACCATCACCATATACCATGTAAAGAAAATCAAAACAAAACAGTGGCCTGACAGTATAAGCACTTTGCAGTTTGAAGATGTAGTCATTACCGGATTCTAAACGTAACTAATATCGGGTTTGGAAATATTTATCCTACACACTAATAAGTGAGAAATAAGTTTTTTCTTCAAAGAAGCTATTTTTATAGTGAGCCCACATAAACTGCAATTACAACTGGTCTGGAGTAGTACAGAATGTTTGAATTTGCCCTATTCAAAGTTAAATTATGTAAAATATGGCAATTGGTTCCAGGCCAGTGGAAATAAGCAGTGAGAAAACAATGCTACCCTTATAAGGAATTCATTATTCATACTAATCAGTATTAGAGTAGCTTTGCTCATTTGTAATGTGCTCCCCAACTTCGACAACCAACAATCAGCAAACATCTGTAGGTTTCTGCATTTCTTTCTTTCACAGATGCATTCAATTAATTTTGTTCAGCATATATTTAGTAACTACCATGTGAAATGAATTATGCTAGGCTAGGGATACAAAATCAAAAATGAAAATCCATCCATGCCTTCAAGAGGCTTACTTTCTACTGGAGATAGCGGCATTACTACCCTTCAGTGTTGTTTCCATTCTAACTAGGATATCTGCCACTTTTACCATGCCCCGGTGGTGTCAAACTCAGGGCTAGGTCAATCTAAAGTGGGACAGAATCAGATGAAAATTTAACAGGGAAATATTTAACAAAATAATTAAAATATAGTACAACATAGGTAATGCTATTTTTTAAAATTTCCAAAGTGATCCCTTTCTGGCTGAGTTTGCCACCGCCATCCTACATCATTAAGAACAAATTTTGAGAGAACAGAGATGATAAAGGCTACAAGTATAAAACACACTTATAGCAAGTCATGAAGAAAAATGATTAATAAGATATTTATACTTTTAGTTCCTTAACCTCCTTTACTTCTTTGGAACATTTGAAACAGAATGCTGCCCTCTCCTGAGAATCATAGGATTCAGAAGTAGCGGTGTGCTGAAGCTATTAACTTTTCAGAGTGAGCATTTATATCTTGGAAATTGGCAATCATCACAGATTGAGACTTGATTTATTATTTTGTTAATTGTCTAGAGTTAAGAAAATGATGGAGACAATGTAATTAATGCCAATTAAACTTAAAAATGTATTGTATGTGTCATTTTTTATTTGTGGAGCCAGTTGTTAAATTTTCCCCAGTATACCACCGGAAGGGCCAGCAGTGATCATCTCCCTTCATTTTACAGATGGGGAAAAAAGTTCTGAGAATATCAGCAATTTATTCAAGATCACGCAAATAATAAATCTCAGGGCCATGGAATAAGCCAGGTTTCCTGATTTTCTACTATCCCCTGCTGCCTCAGTCTAGTCCAAAAATTTCTACCAAAATATATTTTATATAACGTCCCAAATTTTGTGGTTTGTTCATTTCAGTCATGTCCTACTCTTTGTGACCCCATTTGGGGTTTTCTCAGCAAGGATAATGGAAACGTTTGCCATTTCCATCTCTAGCTTGTTTTACAGATGAGGAAACTGAGGCAAACAGGGTTAAGTGACTTGCCCAGAGTCACACACCTAGTAAGTATCTGAGGCTAGATTTGAACTAATGTCTTTCTGACTGCAGTGCTCTATCCACTGTGCCACCTCGCTGCATATGGCCCAAATAACCACATCTAATATTGTTTTAAACAAAGATAATAAAATATAATTCTATCCCAGCAGAGCCAGAAAATTAGAATTTAAGGAAATAAATGGAAACCTCTTCTTTTTATTCTTTTCTTTACTGATCCAGCAAGTACAGTGAAAGAATATTGTATCAGGAGTTAAGACCTGTACTTTAGCTCCACCTCTGTCACTAACTAGCTGAGAAAACTGATATGAGTTGTATAATCTCTCAGCTTTCTCATCTGTAAAATGAGGGAGTAAAATAAGATAATCTATCTGTATGATCCCTTTGAGCTCGAAAACTATATGTCTCTTGAGTCTCATTCCTCTGACAGTCCTCATTCCCCAGAACTATTAAAATAGAAAGTGATATGTTATAGAGAATTAAGTATACTCTAGAGGGGTATGGGGAGGGATTATCAGTCTTTGAAGAAATGTCTTTTCTCCAAGGAAAAGAGAACCTAGGAAAAAAAATACAAAATTTCCTAAAGTCAATTTTCAGATAATTTTCTTCAAACAGTATGATATAGTCTGGTTAGACTAGGCTTCTCCTCCAATAGAAAAAGAAAGGAATTCTGCATATCCCCATGTTTATCTTTAATTGAACTACTTGATATTGGTATATTCTAAGGTGGCTGAGGTCTTCGGACCTTAAATTGGCACAGTGATAAAAGGCTATGCTCCTTTTGTTTTTCAAATATAAAACACTACTACCCTCCATTAACCATGAATAACCATGAATGAATGAAAAGTATTCATTAAGTACATCATCATCAGTAATAGTGAGCATTTTATCAAGTGCTTTACAAATAGTATCTCATTTAATCCTCATAACAACCCTGGGATGTAAAGGCTACAATTCCCCCATCTTACAGAGGAAGATCCTGAAGCAGACAAAGGCTAAGTAACTCATCACAGGTCACACAGCTAGTACATATGTTCCAAGCTGCCCTAAGGGTCTGGGATGCAAATATACAAAAGAGACAGTCCATTGTGTCTCGAGGACCTTACTTTCTAACAGAAGGAAATGACATGTTTTAAGAGTGTTGACTAGAGAAAGGAGTTTTATCCTATTAGGTCAAGGGGCTGATTAATTGATCAATAGGCCTGTCAATTGACATGGACTTTACATGAGCAATGGTAATATTGATTTTATTACTATGGCTAGAAAAAGAGGTGGAAATCTTGGGGGTTGGGTACAACAAGGCATTTGACTGGTAGATGGAAAGATGGTCTAAGTGTCTAGCTGGATATAAACTGAAGCATGGAGTTGAATAGGTGAGTTTATACTCACTAATCAGAATGGCTCACCCCACCCCACCCACCATGGGCGCTGCAAAGCTGAATGGATTAACTCCCCTAGGGATTGGGAGCATCATCCAGACTTTCTAATTAGGATGGTTTCCTTGGGTTTTTGCTTGTACTGCTTCATATTTCATACCCAGAACTAACAATGAAATCTGGGTGATGGTGGAATGGTCAGGGAATATGTATCTTCATGTTCCCTTTGTTCACTAGAGAAATTTACATATAAACAATAAACCACAGAGTTAGATCAAATGAGTTTAAGATTTGCACTATGCCTTGAAATTCTTCAAGATACTGGCAGAATCTTGTTATTATAGTTTAAAAAAACTATTTATAAAATGTGAAAATTGAACTAGGTGATCTTCAAAACCCTTCTCAGCATTACCATTCTATAGTTTGTTTTCTTGCCCTCTGACAACATTCAGGAAAGTGTTTAGTAGTATGAAAATGACTAAACATAAATGGAAATTGAAATTTGACCTAAATCTTTCAAATGGGAGGATATAAAATCTATCTTCCTATAGATAGCAATTCTATCACTACTTAAAGGGTCTATTGTTTGATTGGTAGGATTCTTCCCATCCCTACCCTACTACCACAATCAATACAGATTTAAACTGATCAGCAACTTGGTAGAGAGGGAGTCTTTAGGAGTTGCTTATGGATGAAAAAGTCACAAACCCCATAGCCATTCTGTTTTCTAAGTTTAAGTAGACTTCTCCTTGATGGAGGAACGGGAGAGTCCATCCCCAGGCCAGTCCTGGCAGCCATTAGGGCATGGTAGGATTGCCCAGAGGATATTAATTCACTGGCACAATCTTCAAAGACTGAGGCACCTTTTTCCACATTGAGGGATCAGAGTGTGATGTTAATAGATGATAGATATCGTGCCCTCAGTTAAAAACTTATTCCCACTCTCTCTAAATAGTAGCAGTTGCTTTATATTATAGGAATACATCTTTGGTTTTCTTAGCATAAAATAATACTGTCATTCATCTATACTTGGTTAATTAAAGAAAGGCTTCATTAGTTTCTGTGTTTCCTTAGTGATTTAAACATTTAAAAAAATTATACCCTGGAATAGGTCAGGGGGGAAAAACATGACCGAAGTTACCAGCTACCAGAAGCTTTAACAAGTTTAATAATATAAGTTCTAGTTGGAAATACCATTTTTAAACGAATTGCCCACTACACCATTTCTTTTGGGACTAACCAAAATGGCATTTAAAGTTGAAACCTGTCATGATTTGCATATCTCTCTCAGTCTCTTGAAACATGATACAAACAAAACACCTCATCTCCAAACGAGTACCCTGACACTGGGCGAGTCTCTGTCTCTCTCTCTTTCAATCTCTCTCTCTCTCTCTCTCTCTCTCTCCCTCTTTCTCTCTGTCTCTCTCTCTCTTATTCATCCAATGTTTTGGGGTTTTTTTGATCGAAAGATTTGAAATGTATAGTATTCTGCTTGCCTTGATGTGCTGTCACTTTTTGGTTCTGTACTACAAAACTTGAATCTCAGTTTCTCTCATTATTAAGAGGAGCCAGAAGAAAATATTATCAAATAATCACTGTCCTTTTGGTGTGGGGGTGGAAAAGGCACAATGTATACTGAAGTCAGTTTATGCTCAGATTGAGTGAATTCCACTTAGATTAAATAGAGCATTTAATGATTCACACTCAAGTCATCCATTTCTTCACACAAAAGCTGGAAGACAATTTACTGATTCCATTTATACAGGCAGTTGTTTCCCCTGAAGGCTCTACTGGAGCCAAAATGTGTTACTGCAAAGCAGGCACAAAAAATAAGCAAAATCATCAACAGAAAAGAAAAAAAAAAGAGAGACATTTGATTTGGCAAAGCACAGATAGACAGATGGAAGAGAACAAAGAACAAAATACAGAAATCATTATTTTTAAAGTTGTTTTTTTTTAGTGAAAAGTCAGACATTTGGTAAAATGTATTCTCATGTCGTATAGAACATCAAATTTGCTTTTTAAATTTTTTTTCAGCATATTTTCCCAAGAAACCCCAAATTATTTACTAAGCTTTTGTCACATTTTAAAAAATTTAAAATAATGTCAAAAAATCTGAAGTGTAAAATAAACACAAACGTTCAACTTTAAGAAAATTTAAAAAGCAAAAATAAATATTCATTTATTTAGTATTATATAAGCATTGGCCTAGCAATGGCTTATATACCTGTTATCTGAGAGGCAGTGTGGTGTATTGGATAGATGAAGCACTGTATTTTGAGTCTGGAGGACTCATGTTCAAATCTCACCTCAGACACTGATTAGCTATATGTACCTAAATAAGTAATTTAACCTCATTGAGACTCTGTTTCCCTTTCCATTAAATGAAGATAATGATAGTACCTACCTCACAGGGTTATTGTAAAGATTGTATGAGATAATATATGCAGCATGTTTTTAAAGAATGTAAACTGCTTTATAAATGTTGATTATTATTATTAGCCTTATAATTATTATCTGAGCACCAACCTCACTACTTGGGGCAAGGGAAGTGGAGAGGTAGGAATGGAGACTCAATTATAGGATCATAACATTAGAGATTTAGGGCTGGAAGGAACCGTAAAAGTCATCCAGTGTAATTTTGTTTTATAAATAAGGCAAATAGTGGATAGGAGACCCACATAGGAAAAATTGTGGATCCCTGAAGGATTGAAGTAATATGGCCCTGATATGATTATAAAAACAGTTGGGAGGATCTAGGCTGGGATCTTAATATACATTGCCTTTAGCAATACATACCCTATCTTGTTAATAATAGGAATTTAACTACCTATATTTAAAATAAATCCATAATTAGGCAAACTATTTCTAGTAGGAAATAGATTAAACATCATGTATTACCCTATAGCCATCACAGTTTTTAGCATATTTCATAGCAATGATGGATCACACCAAAAAAATAAACATTCTTTCTTGGCAGTTCACTAAATGTACTATTAACACACGTAACATATTTTCATGGCATCTGCCAGTGTTGCTAAGAGATATTCAAGAAGCTATTATATGGAAAGTATACTCTGTTATGCAAACAGTGGATTTGGGGCAAATGTCTACACGTTATATTCTTTGCAACTTAGCTGGGGCCACTGAAAACAGGGGAATGAGCACAGAATTAGATTGCTTTTTTGTCTGTTTTTAGTTTTTTATGGTGTGCTTACATTGCAGTCAGATACTTCACTCTGCTGTGACCTCTTATCTACTACGCATTTTCCTACCAGTGAAATATTACTTTTAAATATGTTCATTCCTTTCTGATATCACCCTTAACAATAACATTTTCCCTGTAACTTGAAAACTAAACCATCAAAGCTCTTGTAGCCCCTTACAGTCAAGTGGATTGATATGAAATATAGCTTTCCTAGCTAGAAAGAATGGGAGCCATGGAAGTGGAAGTTAAATAGGAAAAGAGAAAGCTTAGAAATTGGAGGCATCAAGCTAATAGCCAGCTGATTTTAATATAATTACAAGAAATGTGAACCTATCTGGCTTGCCAATCCACTTTAGGAATGTTCCTGAACAAGAGGAAGGTAGGAAGTAAACATTTATTAATCATCTACTATGTGCCGACTGAGCTAAGCACTTTACAAAATTTACCAAATTTGATCCTCAAAACAACCCTTGGAGCTAAGTGTTACAATCCTCATTTTACAGGTAAAACTGAGGCAGCCAGAAGTTAAGTGACTTGCCCAGGGTCACAAGGCTAGTAAATGTCTGAGGCTGGATTTGAACTCTGATCCAACTAACTCAAGGTCCAACAATCTATACACTTTGTTATCTAACTGTCATGCTAGATTCTGGCGAATTTATGCCCTATCTACTAACTCCCCTCTTTGGTCTAATCACCATATGAAGAAATGACATTGCTTACCTTAGGAAACTTCTTAATCTCTTTAAGTCTTACTTATTTGCCCTCTACTTTTAAAATATATTTTTGTCTCCAGGTAAAAATAAGTTAATTTGTTTGTCATAAATGAATGGACAAGGAACAACAAAGGGAAACCCCTGGACCTATCATCAACAAACCTATATTAAAGCTAGCTCGTATTCTCATCCTCTTCCTTTCTCTCTCTCGATCTCTCTCTCTCTCTCTCTCTCTCTCTCTCCTTCCCTACCTCCCTCTCTCTTTCTCTCTCTCTCTCTCGTAAAAAACAATACCAAATCAAAGAAAAACATCAAGATTTGGATTATCATTATGAAGAATATGCATACAGTTTTGTGTTTTAGAAATTTTTTTACTCTCAAAACATGCTTGAAAAACTCTTTGAAAAATAAAATTTGTCATGGGGCTTGTAATTGGAAGTGAAGTGATAGTGTGGAATCATGGCAAAGTAGAAAGAATACTGAATTTGGAGTCAGAGTACTTATGTTTGAATTCCACTTTTACTACATTCTAAATCTGTAATACTAGACAATTCACTCTATATCTCAGGGTTTCCATTATCTCATATAGAATTTGAATGGGTTGAACTTGTTCAGAAGTATCAAATGCATATGCCACATATGGCCCACAAGACTCCTATAAGCACTAATCAGATTAAAATGTAATTGAGAAATATTTAATACAATAAATAAAAATATACTAAAGACAGATCATGTTAATATGTTGCTTTTTAAAGTTAATATGGGCCCACAGGGATATTTATGTATCGCTTACTGGCCTCCATTTCCAGTTGATTTCGACAGCACTGAAATAGATGATATTAGATGTCCCGTCCAGCCCTAAATTGATGTCTATATGAACCTATGTTAATAAGCAGCTAGTTTTGAAGTTATTAGGTCTGCTTCACCAAGAAATATCACATACTAAAGTTCTACTCATTAGAAGCCAGAGAACTGATGCTGATGAGTTGGCATAGAAATAAGGCAAGACAGAAATTGCCCATAATAGAAGTTTCATTATCCAGGTAACCTTGTGAGGATTAGGAGAGAAACTAAGGAATTATTGGGCAATGAAAATTATTTTTTTGTTCAGAAATGGAAGGAAGTAGCAAAAAAAAAAAGACAAGTGCTTTTCTAAAAGGGTCAGGCTATAGACTAGGAGGGTAGACCTGATAAAAAGGTTAAGAGATTCTTGAAAGTATTAGGGTAATTGCAGGCAGCTACCTTAAACCTATTGACAAAGCAGGTTTCACAGGAAAATACTTCAAAGTAATCAACAGAGCACACAACAGCTTGAAGTGGGATGATCTGTTTAAAGGCTTAACATATTGAGAAAGAAGTTGGATGCCTCAGATAAGTGGATGAAAGGAAGAGAATCAACATGGTAGACCTAGGGACAATGGATCAGGAGTGAAGGTCTGGGACATACAGCTCATCCAGATCGCTCAGATTATGGCAGAAGGAAAGACAGAATTTTCAGTGGGCATTAATGGAGAATACAGAGTCTAGGTTACATATTAGAAAAAAAGAAATTGAAGAAACAGGATGTTCTGGATATCAAAGCCAAATGCAGCAAAGATGATTGTAGTGTTATTACAGTTTCAAGAGTGGTAGGCCCATTTGACGCCCAAAGAGGAGGGCAGGGAGAATTTTTCTTAAGGAGCTTGTTGCAACTTCCTCCTTAGCAATAGCCTGGGCACCAAACTAGGAGATAGTAAACAATTGGTAATACGTTCTAAAGGACTCTTAGTCTGTGGAATTGTTAATAGAGTCCTCCCATGCACGTCAGTTCAGTTCAATTCAACAAAACTGCATTAAGAACCATGTGCCACCCACCTTTCTAAGCACCAGAGACACTAAAATGAAACAAAACAAACACTCAAATTAAAAACTCAGTCCTTGACATCAAGGCACTTAAATTCTAAATAAGCTATTAAGTACTTAGCAGTTTACATGTTAATCTGCATGATTTACTATGTGAGCTTGACAGAAAATAAGTTTTTTCAGAAATCATTAATCATTTGATATTGGAGAGGGACAAATCTTAGGATATGTATCATATAGCTAATTACATGATGGTTTAATCATTCATGCTACTAACATTAGGAAATTTAGAGCAAATTGTAGGAACTTGGAACATAAAAACCTAGGCCATTTAGTGGGTTCAAGACCAAAAAGATATCAATTGTAATGAAGTGCATATATCTAAATGATATGAAATCAGGGCATAATGACTCTAGTACTTCCAGGATCCATGATTTCACCAAGGATCCATAATGCCTTTCAATGATGTTGATCAAAGTCCCTCTACAACTTGGAATATAGTCAAGAACTACTGTCACTGAAAACTGTATCACCATGTAGGCAACTTAGTGATAAATCTCTCTAAACTTAGGCTGGTGCTCAGAGGATACACATACAGACTATTGCTACGCATTTGCTCCAAACCTTTCCAGAGCCAGGCAACCTTCAACCAGGTCAACTAGGTGGCACAGTGAATAGAGTACTGGCTCTGGAGTCAGGAGGACCTGCGTACAAATCCAAACTTAGACACTTACTAGTTGTGTGACCTTGGGTAAGTTGCTTAACTCTGTTTGCCTCAGTTTGCCTCATCTATAAAATGAGCTAGAGAAGAAAATGGCAAATGACTCCAGTATCTTTGCTGAGAAAACTCCAAATGTAGTCATGAAGAATTACACACGACTGAACAAAAACCTTCAGTCATCCAGGAATATACCACAAGGCCTCAAGACTATACTTAAAAGATGTAATGCTTAATTACTTCCATGCTACATAATTCCAGAACCCATAAACCAGGCTTAGTGTCAAAAATAGGAAAGTGTAAATATACTGATCAGTAAGCATATTGAAAATGGAACCCAGGATTAAGTTACTACTCTGATAGTAAGGAACACTAAATCATTATCTGTCTCAACAAATAAAATCATAGCCAGCTAACTCACAATAGGAATCTGGGAACAGGAAATTGTCCATTACACTAGACTCATTTAGCCCATCTGCTTAGGACAAGAAATGCCAGCTTGGTAGAGGACTTGACACTGAGAACAGTGAATTATTTTGAGCTATAGGACATTCTTAATAAAACAGTCAATTCTTGCACTCTAGGTGGCAATGAATCTCTGTTCCCAGGAAGCTCTTTCTAGGAAGGATAGCCAGGAAAGTATCAACATCACATCCTCTAGTAGCCTCAAAAGTTAATTTCAAAAGGACAATGAATAGCTTATAAAATGTGATGCTGTCATTATTCTTTATGGTATGTCAAGTGTATTTTATACTATACATTGAAAATACCATCTAATGGCTGCAAATTTTACTTTAAAAAAGGCACAAAAATGGGGCAGCTAGGTGGTACATTGGATGGAGCCACGACCCCTGAGTCAGGAGGACTCAGTCACTTACTGGTTGTGTGACATTGGGCAAGTCACTTAACCCCAATTGCCTCCAACAAGGGGGAAAAAGAGGCATAATAAGAGGATGTTTTAAATATACAGTTATCTCTTCCACATCACAGAAGGTATTAAGGTTGCAGTGTCCCTTCGATCTGGAAAATCTGTGTAAAATTTTTTGGCCCTCCCTTTATACCAGAGAAGTCTGAATTATTGTGGTATTAAAAGATAAAGCATGTTGATATTATACAATACTATCCATATATTTTATGTATTTCTGAGTTTCTAAACTTTTTCTGTATCATCTATGGCAATCTGCAGCTTCCACAAACTTCCCCCCCCCACCAATTTCCATTCAATTTCTTATGTTGACCCACAATATAGCAAAACTACAATGGAGAAAGTCATGATATGGAAGGGATAACTATATTTTTGAATGCAATTTCTATTGCTGAATTTCAGTTTTCCCAAAGGTACATTGTGAGGAAGCCATACAGTTAGTTTTAAGTGCAGATTTAGTCAGGGGACTAGGGTCTGAGTTCTATCTCTGCTATTTTACTAGCTATGTCTTGGGCAAGTCATCTATTGAACTCTATTGTCCATATCTATAAAATTGATATTCCATTCAATAAGCATTTATTTAATGCCTACTATATGCTTCAGAAACCATGCTTGGTGCTAGGACACAAAAATATTCCCCTCCTTCAATGAGGTTACTATTGGTGTAAACAACAATACACACAAAAGTAAATGCAAAATACATGATACAAAGTCATTTCCAGAAAGTGAGGGTGGGGCAATGGTACAAGTTTAATATAAAGGCGAGTTTGTTAACAGTAGAACAGGGATGTCGGTGAGCATAATGAAAGAATAAAGAAGAGGAAGATAGGGACACTGGAAAAAAAGGTGTGGTATGGATGGGTATGAATGAGCAGGCACTCATTGGAGAAAGGAGTTTTAGCATACATAGTAGTTTTCAGCTCAGAATCACAGGAAGTCTGAGAGGAGCTATAGGGGAGAGGTTATCACTCTCTTCTAAGGAGAAAATGTAATAGTGATTTGTTTATCAGTCTTGGAGAAAGAAGTGGAAAGCAGTATGAAGGAATAAATATATATCAGCAGGGGAGAATCTTGCCTGATAGTCAAAGGAAAATGATACTTGCAATACCTGCTTTATAGGCTATGAGATAGGCAATTTGTAATCCTTAAAATGCTATATAGGTATGAGATTTTAGTATTATACATACTGGCTCCCCGATACTAAGCCAAATATATGATAGCTAAATTTGATTGAATATCTCTTTGAGGATCTAATCTATGTCCTCAAGATTGTTTCAAGGCCTTTTGAAATTATGGACTTGGGATGCTCCACAGCCACACAGACCTGGTACGTGTTGAGTGCTGTAGAATATTAGCCTTGTAACGGATGTTAGTGATCATCCAAAAGGTCACATCATGGTTCCACTAATTACTAAGTTTGAGAATGTTGACAAGTTACTTCACTTTTCTGGGTCCCAGTTTGCTCATACATAAAATGAGTGAATGAAACATTTACTATGTACCAAGGAGTGTGCTAAGTATTGAGGACATAAAGACAAAAACAAAGGTAATTCTTGCCCTAGAGGAACTTCCATTCTAATAGGAAGAAACAATGTATACAAGCAGAAGTGGTGGCCAGAGAGGGACATTTTGGTTTGGAAAGCTACAGGAATCATGAGTGGAACCATAGGAAACTAGATTGGTACACCCTTTCTAAGAGTAATGGTAGTATTGATTTGATTATGAAGGAGTTGGTCTAGACCTGCTGCTCTCAAAGTATTTCCAAAGTATATTTTCATACTAATATTGATGTTTTAATTTCTTAATAGGCTCATTTTTGGTAGACATAAACCATTTAAACAAAAGCTCTTTGGGAAGGTCAATAGTTTTTAATAGTATGAAGTTGTCCTGAGACCAAAATTTTGAGAACTACTGATATAGGCTATTTTGTAAGTACTTCCAGCTCTGTATCTTTACATAAACACATACACACACAAATTGAAAGGGGATTCATTTCTACCTAAGAAAGCCCATTCTATTTTTTTCAATATCTCTAATTATTAGAAATCTTTCCTCTTTATATTCAAAGGAAATATGACTATTTTGGGGGGAATATTAGAAAGTAATGTAGAATGGAGGACTTTGGGACACACAACAGGGATACAGATTTGACCACATGAGGTATATGCTCTTGCTGCTACTGCCGCAAAGCCAATAATGTGTCTGCCTTTTACTTGTGTTGATGATCCATGTTACACAGTGGGGTGTAAAGGTGACTCAGGGTTTCTAGTAAGCAGTTACACTTCTCCTGTAGGCAAAAATTTGGCCACAAAAGCCAGCATATGGCTCTTACACAATAAAGGTTATTTCTCTATGTTTTCGTGGCTTGATAATGATCAGATTTCTCAAAATATTTTTACTCTAAATATTAAGTGGAAAAAGTTTGGTAGGATGGTGGATATGTAGCTGTGGATGTCTCATCTCTTCTTATTTGTAGCAATTAATCATATGTGTCCTGTCCTAGGCCAAGAGCTAGGCTCTCTGATTTGGTAGAGAGGTGTCTTGTCTTCTGTGAATTTTAGAACGTGAGGACTTATGGGCACTGACCGTCTATATGGATTGCAGAAGTCTCAAGGACCCTAGGAACTAGTCCTGGGTTAGTTGGCCATCGGGAAGGTCATTTGTATGGGATGAAACTGGATCTTAGACATTTTGTCCTATAACATGGTTAAAACACTCACCTTGATAAACAAAGTAGAGATAAATCAGAGGGAGAACATGAAGATGAACAAGCGGAATAACAACTTGGCTGACCCCCTATTTACATGTTACTACAGAAATTCCCATTTTTAAGCTTTCATGCCGCATTAGGCAACGCTTAAACTACCAACAAGAGCAATGAAAATCTAGGGTTAAAACTTTTAAATACGCATCAAAACAGCCTAAATAATTTTTTCGAAGACAAATTTATAAAATATCTGTACCAGCCTAATAGGCTTCAGGGATATATTCACCTTGGAGGCAGCATCTCAAGGGAACTATCTGTAAAACCCAATAGCCTCAGAAATAGCATTTGTTTCACAGGGATTAAGACAATTACTTTCATTCTGGTAATATTAGCTCATGAAACAAATAAAATTAAAGAAAAAGCTATTGATGCATTCAAATAAAATATTTGTTCAATGAAAGGGTTTCATTTACAGAACTTATGACTAATAGGATGAGCAGTTTCAATATGAGCAAACAGTTGGCTGCTTATTAAACATCTTGAAGATTCCACTCATGCTCCTCATTCTCATTTAATTAAAGCAAATGAGCAAATAAGAAAAGGTTCGATATAATAAAATGTTGTTTAATTTAGTATGCTGGAAAATAACTATGTATTATCTATAAACTTTTTATCTTGCTGGTAGCTAACACAGTACTCTGCTCAAAGTAGATGTTTAATAAATACTTCTTTAATTTTTATTTAAAGTTTGCATGCTAGATGGGAAAGGTACAAAGTTCAGATAAGAGTCTGTCCTTTACTTTTCATGAACTTATAGCCTAGTGGGGGGATAATATACACCATTATGAGGGAAGTTTATTGGACTAGTGAAAACCAACATTATAAAGTCCAAGGGGTGGTTCTTAATGACAGGGGAGAAGAGAACACATCCCAGAGGTGCTAACATTCTTAGTGGGCTTTAAGAATATAACAGGCAAAGAAGAAGAGGAAAATCCTTCTAGGCAGAGAGAATAAGAAAAGTCATGAACAAAAGCATGAGAATAGGGTGCTCATTGAAGGCATAACAGAATTATTTAGTTTGCCTGGACTATACAGTACATGGAGGGGAATAATATGTGATCAGGCTGGAAAGGAAGCATGGCATCAAGTTATGGAAGGCCTTGACAGACAACAAAAGGAGTCTGAACATTAGTGGGGGTTGGGGCAGGAGACTAATGTAGAGTTTCAAGATTTTGAAACAAAGGAACAACATGACCCTATTTGTTCATTAGGCACGTTATTACTACAATATGAAATGTAAGAAGGATGGGATGGAGTGGTAATGGAAGTAGGAAGATCTATTCAAAATTTTTTTTAAATAGTCCATGAACATGGAAATAAACACGTGTACTAGAAAGGTACCAGTAGGAATAGAGAGGAAAATATGGAGGGAGAAAAATGTCACTGTGGAAGCCAAATGAACAGGATTGAAGATCATAAATTTAGAGCTTGAAGAGACCTTAGAGGTCATCAGGTACCTCCCTCTATCTTTGCAGATGAGGAAACTAAGACTACCACATGGGTTGTAAATGTCTGAAGCAGAATTCAGGCTTACATCTTCCTGACTGTAAGTAGAGCATTCCATCTGCTATGCTCTAGCTACCAAACTGCCATGGTTACTTATTGGATATAGTAACATGAAGGATTTGAGGATGGAAGACTAGCAGAATGGGAGTGCCACTCATAGAAATAAGGTCAGAAGAATCAACAGGTTCGGGGGAAAGAGTCTAAGCTTGGTTTTTGCACATTTGGAACATGAGGTGGATAAGGCATACAAAGAAATGTGACCTTTTGGTAATTTGAAATAGAAGTATCAGAAGAGAGGCACTGACCCCCCCCCCATCTCTTTGGGCATCACCTGCATAGATATCATAATTAAAGTTGTCAGAGTGGATGGAATTGCTAAAGAAAAGTATGTAGAGGAGGAAGAAGTTATGATCTAGGACAGAAACTTAGGAAATGCCCTCCTTAAGATGTCTGGAAAGGAATGAGGAACCAATAAATGAGAAAGAGAAGGGGGATGAGCTAAATAATTTTGTACTATGTTGTGCTATAATTGCAAAAGCTAATATTTTGCTGAAGTGAAAAAGAGGAGTGACTTATATGAGATAATTTTTTTTACTCAGCAGTGAAATTTATCTTTCACAACAGAGGGCAAACAACGTGACATAAGAGTTGGTTAAAAACTATATTTTAAGAGAAAGGAAATTGTTTAACCTATAGAAGAGATGGCATAATGGTAAAAACTAATTTCTTGTAGAACTCATCATTCATAGCATGGCTGGTCATTGGAACAGACTAAAAGTTAAATCATATTACCACAGATATAACCATTCTACATATGGCAAAATAAAGGCTCCACATGGCTATCTATTAAGGGGAGTTAATTTCCCTTTTGAAACACTAGTATTATGAAAGAGATTCACCAATAAAGTGAATTTTGTTTCCATCTTCACAAAAGGAAAAAAATAAAGAAAATAAAGGGTTACAACTTATTTCATGAAAATCTACAATAAAAAAGAATAAAGCATATTCTTGAAAACCAGTAATATCCCATATACCTCATAACTAAAATAAATCATCAGAGGTATGAGGATATCCTATAGTGAGCCAAAGAATTATTAGGTAATTAGCCTTAAGAAACAATTTACTTAACCTGTGTATCATAGCCTCCTTCGGTCTGTAGCTCACAGGAACATTTGTCAACAGCAGAATCACATAGGTTTTAGAACCTGATCTTTATGTTTAGTTATATTCCACAAAAACAGAAAAAAAAATAGAAATCTGGGAAATATCAGCTTGTTTTATCAATGTAGACAAACAAAATCACTCAGACAAAACAAAATAATATTTTAGAGGAAAAATTATTCTAATAGTTATTAAAAATTATTTCCTTTTGTTTAAGTCCATAAAAAAGTCAAAGTGCTGTAACAGCAAACTGGTCAGTATTTTTCTTACAACATTCTTAATTATGCTTCTGCATTGGTTTACAACGCATACAGTGTGAGGTAAATGCTGGTGATCATGAAGATTGGATGTGGCAATTTTACCAAATGGTTTTAACCAGATATGGTAGCCTCTGTTGGCTTCATATAGATATGACTATGTGTTCTGTGTCAGATGAAGACCAGCAGAAGGAGTTTATGTGGCTCTTAGAGAGAGAGAGAGAGGGAGGGAGAGAGATAGAGACGGAGAGAGACAGAGACAGAGGGAGAGAGAGAGACAGACAGAGAGACAGAGACGGAGGGAGGGAGGGAAGGAGGGAGGGAGGGAAAAAGAGAGAGAGAGAGAGAGAGAGAGAGAGAGAGAGAGAGAGAGACGGATATAGTTAAGGTTCAAATAACTTGGGTTTTTTGAAAACTATACCCTGAGCTGCCAAACTGTATTTCTAAAACAAAAAGATCAATTTGTTTCAATGGGTAAAAGTAGAAAAGCTATATCTGACATAATTTAAACTCTATCATGCCAGTAACAGACTGGTTAATGAGATGAATTCTGGAAGGTCCATTGTTGAACTGATATGTATAACCAACCTTTCTACCCAAGCAAATACAGAATTCATTGCTACTTTGTAAACTATTTTAGGTGAGCTACTACACCTTATTTATGTGTGTATGCCTGACCATAACTAACAGCATTTTACACTGAATATGAATGAGGGTACAATGTACAATTATTGAATATTGGAGAATTTTCTTGTAATCTTCTTACTGAATTGTTAACATTTTCAAACATATGTGACATTTAAATATGATCACTTCATTTTCAACAACAGAGAATAAACTAGTTACATTATAACAAAAAAAGATGGATTATAAATGACTAACCTTTAAAAAAAAGTAGTACTGGGAAACTGAGAAATCAATAATTCTTTATATTTTGATATAATATGCTTTCTTTCACACAGGAAGATGCTAGTAGTTCAGCCTTTAAGTTATCTTTTCCAAAATAATAATTATTTTGTATGGCTAACCATATTCTTATTCCTGTCTTCTTTATGATCATGTCATTCTGCGACAAAATTTCTTGGGCTAAATGTGTGTCTCTGATTTTGCCAAAGTTTTATTTTTCTATGTGATGCTAACTGACATAAACATGGATCAAAAAGCCTCATCAGGATCAGGTGCTAAACAGTTATACTAAGCATCAAAGGCCAATACCATGTTTGGAATAGACAAGCTTTATAAACACAATCCTACTTACCACAGTTGGCTTCATCTGAGGCATCAGCACAGTCTGGATCCTCATCACAAACCCATAGCTTAGAAATGCAGTGTTTGGTAGTTTTGCACTGGAAGTAGTCTGGTGAACAGCTGTTTTCCGCTTTAAAGGAAAACATTTATTATAGTTTGTTCTATTTAAGAAACAATCTTTTAAAGATAAATGAAATATTCAAATTTATTTAAGAATGTTAATTAATACAGAATTTATTATCTCTTACTAAACCAGCTCTGAAGGTAGATAATATTTTTTTCATGAATTTTTTCCTGATATATTTTTTTTCTCATGAAAAAGAGATTGCTTACTCTTTTTAGTGATATTTAATACAATAGAAAAAATCTTCATAGTTATTGAGTTTGATGGATGGAAACCAATAAAGCAAAAGTTAAAACATTTGTGACATTTCACAATTTGTTTGTTCACTTTGTTCACCAAAAAAGGAGATGAGCAATTCTATTATATGAAGTTAATGAATCAAGATGGTTTTTAGCACCCAGAAGCTTTACGGAAACAAGAGGAATACAAACTGCTACCAGAATCTCAAAATTGTGTCTTAAGGATGGGAGAAGAAGAGATGAAAAGAGGATTCTGACTGTAAACTGCATCACAAATCCAAGTTTAATGGATCGGCTTCGAGAATGGCTAACCATAAAGAACTGGTGCTGACTTTATTCTGTATGTGCCATCTTAATCAAATTGCTGGATGACTGAACATTATTTACTGATAAAACTTCTAAAGTAATAAAATAAAACTTCAGTGAGACAGAAACTGTTGACAACAGTGTTGTAGACAGTTGGAAACTTCAAAAAAAATCTCTGACATTTTGACACCTTTTTCTGGGGAAGGAAAATATTTTCTATTATTTAGTTTTGTTCTTAGGTAGGGAATGGAGGTAAAGGTGAAGTGATATAAAGAGGAAGGTAGTTTTATTTTTGTTATTGTGTCTTGGACTGACTTAAGTGGAAAGTCCCTCTTATATGAAACCCTATCTGAAACATTCTATAATATTATTTCCCAAGACATTTTAAAATTATACTTAGCAATGCAGATCCAATATTAAGAAAAAAATTCCCCATTTGATAAATTATATTTTACTAATTTCATAACTATAATATATACTTAAAAAGAATACTTGGCCCATGTGATGGAAATAATGAATTGATTTGGAAAATCTGAGTAAATAATATGAATAAATATCATCTTGCATCTAATACAGTAAAAATATAATTATTGAACTAATGGGGATTTCTTTTGATTGTTTCATTAAAAATGAATATCTCAATTTTCAACTTTCTATGCCCCACTACACAGCCTCCCTGAATGGAAAGCTGAATTTTAAAAGATAGCTTTTAAGATAGCTAAGATAGCTAAAGATAACTACAAAGATAGCTAAAAGATAGCTGTTAGAAGGATGAGTGTACTGAGCAGTTCCAAGCCAAGTTTCAATACTGAGCAGTATTTTAAAATACTGTATTTATAAGACTGAACTTTCCATTTTAGATAAGAACACTCTATGAAGGAAAATTTATAGTTAGTTTTCTTAGCCTATGTTTAGTGGCATACCTCAGGTAGAAAATATTGTGAAAAGTTTCCTTTAACATTTAAAAAGAATAATCAACAATAAACACTTGTCCAAAAAAGAAGTGGTCCTTTCCTCTACTAGTCTATGTCAACTGAAACTTTTCCAGTTAAAGCCCAAATTAAAATAAAATTGATATCCTTTCTACTTCTTCTAAGAATGAGAACTTTTCCTGACACCAATGTGTGAATTTATTGTGGGGGGATAATCTAATGTATGTCAAATATATATTATTTTGTATGAAGGGCTTTTTGCTCATAATTAAATCAAGTTTGCTTTACAAAGTTATTTTTTACCTAAGTATTATAGAACAAGTCCTGTGACAAGACATGCAGTTAAACACAAAACTCTATAAAAGAAGATGACTTCTAAGTCCTAAACAAGGGCCTAGTTATCCTAACTGATTACACAAATTCAGATAAAAGATTGTGAGCAGGCCCTTACAGTCAATTGTAATGAAATTTGACCTGGAACAATAATCAGAATGGTTCTTTGTAATAAGTATGCTATATTTTCATGCAGATGTCACTTGCAATTTAGGAATATCAAGTGGAAAAAAGCTGCTGTGAAAGAAAAATGATGTTGAAGTTTGACTTGTGGCCACTGCTGCTGTTGAGATAATGGGCAATTAAAACCATACAAGACAAATACTTCCACCTTTTTAATAATAACAATGGTGATGGGGAGAAGGAAAATTACATTTTAATATTAAGAAAACTAATTTCTTTCCTGAAACTTTTTCATGATTTCCAACTGTCTTTTTGTTAAGACAACAGATTTTTGGATTTCTGCTTGCAATCATTGCACGTAAGCATTTTAAATAGGCCACCCTAGCTGTTTCTGTTGAGTCATGGCCTCACTTGCTATCCTTGTAGACACAAGGCTACATCAAATCATCAGAAGATGTAAATTTATAGCCCAGCTTCCAGCAAAGGTCAGTGGTGATACAGAGCACTGTGAGGATGACTTACGGCAATCCCTTTCATCTTCTTCATCACCACAGTCATCTTGTCCATTACACCTGAGGTTTATTGGGATGCATTTTTGATTCTTGGTGCACTTGAACTGACCTGACAGGCAGACATGTGTGTCTGAAAGATAGAGAGGGAAGAGGGAAATCAAAACTGAAGCCTGGGTTTGAATATAAATAGATGCGAATGTAATCAGCTAAGAATTAGATTCACATTCTTAACTTAGGTATGCAATTACCCACCGCAGTTGAGTTCATCAGAGTTGTCCCCACAATCATTTTCCCCATCACAGATAAAAGCTGGCAGAGCACAAAGTCCAGTTCCACATTGAAATCGGCCTGGTTGACATTTAAACTCAGCTGGGGAGGGAGGAGGAATTAAAAAATATTAAAGCCCTATGGAATCGCAAGCTTGGCTCATAGCTTATTAATATTGCTTTTCTGACATTTGAAATATTTATTATATTATTATTCTAAATGTTTCTTGAAGTTATATGTTAATGTCTCACAATCAGATAGTGATCTGATTCAAATGTGCTGCTAATCTAGGCATAAGTCAGGCTGCCTCCAGATTATCTTTCACAAAATCACAGTGAGGAAAACAAAGGAATATGGAGGGACACATAAATGCATTCTGATTTTAATAAAGTCATATTGGTGCTAGTGAAGAGTACAGACTATCACTCACAAAGAACACTCTAAGCACATTTGGAAAAAGAGAACCTTTGTATTCCCTGTGATATGCTAGAGGAGTTTGGGTTGTTGTTTTGTTTTTATCTTTTTTGTAAAGATATATTCTCACATAGTGACTATATCAGAATGACTCATTTCACTAATATATGCTGTCTACAAGATCCCACTTGTATTTACTATTCTAATTCTCTTGTTGGATAAAGACAATGTTTTATAATAAATAATGGAATATTTTGCATGCAATGAAAATTCAGGTGTTACCATAATGAATAACTCCTAAAAGCAAAACTGAATTTTTATTATGTGATATCCATTGTGAACATACACACACATAACACTGATGAATGTAAACCAATAAAGCAAAAGTTAAAACATCTGTGACATTTCACAATTTGTTCACTTTGGATGGAGGGACATCACACACACACACACACACACACACACACACACATAAACAAATAGTCACTTTGTGAAGGAGACCCTGGCACAAAAATCATACATTCCGGTGAATTAATTCAATTAAGTAATTCAGCATTCTGTTAAAGCATCTTCTATGTGGAGAAACCTGTGCTAGTCACTGGAGATACAAAGGTAAAAAAATGACACAATCTCTACTTTCAAAGAGCTTATGATTTACAAGAGAGGACACAAAGTCAAACAAACAAGGAAAGCAGGTAAAGTATGATAATGGCAAGAGACAGACTCAAAGATAGTGAGCTAGAAAAAAATTAGGGAAGGAGAGAACACTTTCAGCTATGGAGGATAATAAAGGAAGGTTTCCAAGAGAAGATGGCTTTGGAGTGGATCCTTGAGGAAAACAAAGGATTTCAACAGGTAAAAATAAGGAGATACATTTCTGGCCTGAGTTATGGCCTGTGGGAGTTCATGGAGATATAAGATCATAAGAACAAGGTTAAGAACAGCTAATAGGAAATGGCATTATTAAAATCTTATTTTTTTTTGGTATTTACTAAAACTATTTCTTTTTGCTTAAGTCCATAAAAACAAAACAAAGTGGTATAACAACAAACTGGTCATTATGTTTCTTACAAATATTCTTAATTATAATTCTGCATTAGTCCACAATGAATGTATAGATATTGCATAAGACTATGCTTGTGCTGTTTCTGTGGCTTATCACATCTCCTCCTGTATTGTAGTTCTTTGTCAACGTGTTGGATCTCCCTAAATTTTAAGGTCCATGGAGGCAGAAATTGTTTCTTATCTTTGTATCTTTTCCAATGCCCACAATAGTGTTTTGCCCACAACTGCTACCTGTCAAACATTTCTTGAAAGAAAATGTTTTGATTTTGAGTTTAATGGCGAACTTTACACCATGCCAGTTATTTCAGCTTTCCAACTTTCACTTTCTCTCCTCATAAGCATTTCCCATGTTTACCTTTTAATTTTTAATTCTGAACTGAAGGTATAATCTCTGAAAATATTTCTTTACAATCAAAACTTTCTCAGTCTATAATAAGGCTCTCAGGCTATATAAGAATTACAATTACTAGAAGAAACACTTCCAGTATAGCAAGGCACCCACTACCCTAGAGATTTTTCTGTTGTGATTGCTCAGACAGTGAAGGGTCATAAGGAATATTATTTCTGGAGATATACAGCACTAACAGGGGAGATCATTATCTGTGATGTAGGGGCCTGGTGAATCACCTTAATAACATCTCCTTGTCAATACATATGTCCTAAATTAGAATTTGGAAAAAACTCCCATTGAAACCGATGGACTCTGGAGGGTTAACTAAAATATATTTTGAGAGTGACTTTAAGGCTAGTCGATTCAAGTAAGTTTCTATGTGAAGATGCTGTTTTCCAAAAAGTTTGGTTTGGCTTTGTTTTGTTTTGGATGACTAGAATTCTAGAGTTTTGTTGCTCCAATTCATTTGCGTTTATTGAGATAAAAATGGTGTCTTTCCTCACTACACCTGAGGATCTAGCATTCATACAGTTTTCAAAGTCAAAATCACAGCAACTACCCTGGGGGATATTGAGGGTGTTATCATGATTGACTGCAACCCATCTTCAACCTGACAGAGCAGTATTAGGGTGGCCAACTCTGCGACCTCTAAGAGACTATCACAGGAAAGTCACCTGCTGATCGTGCAATATGACCAAAGTTAACAGTGATGGTTTAAGAGATAGTACCTTGCAATGCCACTCACACATAGGTCTCTGGACACAGATTGGTAGCAACTCTGACCTTTGCAGCTGTTCAAAGCACAAGAGCTTACAAAGCAACGTTCAAGATTAGTTAATGGAGAGAGAAAAATTTGAAGGTTCTTTTCAAAATTTAACGCCAACAGAAAAGGTGGGAAACTACATCTCTTTAAAAGTAAAATTTCAGTTTGTAATCTGTGAAAGAGTTTATATTTTTGTTTTGTCTTCTAACTCTGTATCATGTCACATCAAAACTAGATTGAATATCCCTTTATTAAAAGTTATATAGTATTGTGGTTAGTACACAAATAAGACCACCTCATAAATTATGTAATTCTTGAATAAAGGTCTGATGGAGTCATTCTAAGTATAATACTCATCCACAACTTCTTTAAGAGTTCTGCCACTTCAGTATGTTTTTAAAGTGATGAGTGGTGTGAAAAATATATTTTTTATTTTAAAAGGTAGCAAAAGGCAGTATTTGAGTCCTAGCTCTAATTTTTGTAGGCATATATGATTGAAGAAGTTCTAAATTTTAAACATCATTTTTTCTAAATATACTCACGACAGTCATCAGGTTCATCAGATCCATCTCCACAGTCATCCACGGTGTCACATTTCCACCAGAACGGGATACATTTATCAGTTTTGCATCGAAACTAAAAAGAGAACAATTAGCCATGCTGCATATCTCATGTATGTGTTATGTGTCTATATATATGCATATATGTAATGAAAATAAGAATATTAAAGTGGATGTTAAAAGTCCATTTTTGAATTGTGAATATTTAAAAAGTTTTGCAGGCAGAGAAATAATTTGTAAAGGAAATTGTTCCAAGATTAGTTAAGCAATTAGAAGTTCCATTGGTAGTTATTAGAAATAGACAGAAATGGCATGAACAGAGATGACCTAGAGGCTGATGAGTCACCAGCAAAAGCTGGGGAATCAAAAATAGAATTTAAATTTCCCAGACAAGTCCTGGAAACTCCCATAGGAGTTGTAAAAGATGAATTCTACCCTACGATAGATTCCTGGCTGAATGACTAGGTTCTTCTTTGTAAAAATTGCTTAAACATTAGAAAATGCTCTACTTCCACTCCTCTAACATACTCTATCTAAACCTGACTTATCAGGAAGAAATCTTTTATTAGAACAATTCAAGTCAACATAGCAAGTATGTCCAGTCATTATGGATTTTGATTTGACTTGACTCACAATTACCTACATTCAATTGACAGAAGCATAATAAAAATGCTGACAACAGAGACTGAAGTAAAGCTATAGAACTTTTTGACAGACGCCTTTGGTAACATAGACTGGGGGGAGAAAAACTGTCGATAATGATTTTTCCCCCAAATAACCCATAAAACCACCCACTTCAACTTGAATGTACATTATTTTCTCACATTCCTTACTGGCTAAAGAAAAAAAGGACAAGTGACCAGGAAAAGCAGTAATTTCCCAACTGAATAGACTAAAGTCTGATGGTTTTTCTTTCTGAATGAGGTGTCAGGTAAAAATAAGAAACTGTGGAAAGCCCAAGATTCTATAAGGGGCTCTTTATTCATAGGTCACTCGGTTCTCATTTGTCCCAATTCACAAGTAGTAACAATTTAGAACAATATTATTGCCACATATCTGTTTACGTAAATCAGGCCAGTGGTCTTTGTCCCATTTCACCCAGAGACAGAAACATTGTTATTCCTGGTAATATCACTGTTGGCCTACTCAGCAGAGACCAAGAAAGCATAGCTAATGTATTCCTGCAAGTGCCTAAGACCATAAATAATCCCTTTCTCAGCAACATTCTGTTCATCTCTCACCTACAGAAAGTATAGGAAACAGAAAAGTGCATGTTTTCTCAAGAGAAGGCACATGCAGTTGAAATTTTTTGACAGAGTAAAAGTGTCTCTTCTATGCCAAACTCCTTTAATTATGTCAACCAGTCAGCAGAACGTTCAGGCAATTCCCCCAAGCTCAGAATAAAAACTCCATCCCCTCCCTTTGTCCCAAAGGAAATTGAATGAAATGCACATCTTGCAATATTCTTTCCAAATTAAAGACGTGGAGTTGATAGCTCTTTGTAGTTTAGTCATTCAAGAAATAGTTTTCATGGATTATTTTTTACAACACTTTCCATGTAACTAAAGTGGTTATTGGCATTTTTTTTCAGTTTTGATAGGAGATTCAGATAATAGAAAAATTAGTCACATATAACATTTCTCCAGTGAAGACGGACGCTCCCAATGCATGGCATTCCATCTCAGTCTTCTGGCTCTTGCAGCATTACATTCACACACACCTCCCCAACTCTTCCCTCTCTTCCCTCCTATGCCTAAGATGGTCTCCCTCCTCATCTCTGCCACATGGAATCACTAGCTCCCTTAATTCAGCTGTTAGGACTTACCCCACATTTAGCCTCACACCTCTTCTCCAATTATTCTGCATTTTTTGTATTTACTTAACTATGTACAAACTGTTTGGTCTTAGTAGAAAGTAAACTCCTTGAAGTTTGTAAATATTGTTTCATTTTTGTTTTCTTATCCCTACCTCCTAGAACAGTGTCTTGCATATGGCCAATGTCTTAAAATTGTTCATTGGATGGAAGAGAATTAGGAGGAAATATGGCCTCCAAATTATCCTTTTAATGCGTACTGGCTTTCTTCAAACCAACAGAGGGCTTGTTAGCTTTTGCTAGACTTGTTTTGCATGACATTAAGCTGATCCAAGGGCAGACACTGCCATTAACTTTAATGTGACAGTGAATATATTCTTCTGCTAACATGAAGAAAAACGTGAAGGTGGTGAAAGGCATCTCTGTGACTGTATTAGTTTCTTGAGGAATAGAAAAAAGATGAGAAAAGGTCACAGGCATTGTTGTACAAAGCACATTTGACTTGGGATAAGGGTAATCATAATTTTATTAGCTCAGTTGGTTCTTCACCATATCTTCTATCCCTCAGCAAATTGTTGTGCATTTGATTATTCATCTTTATTAAAGGTCAGCAGAACTGATTTGGAAACCTGTTTGTTATCTTTGAACAACAGGGCTATGAATCCAAGTGACAATGTGACCGTTCTGCTGTTTTGCCTGTATTGGCTAAGCCTGTATTCATGTCTGTTGTGTTTCTGCCTCCCATGGCTCTGGGAGAAGGGAGAAAATCATTGTCATAGACAGTGACTGACTTATCATGCCTTGGTAAACACAAATACACACACATACATACACACACACACAGAGGTCATTTCATTTCATGCATAGTAAGTACAATTGATTAAATGAAGCACTTAGAGCTTCATGACACAGTACTATTTTTAAAGTTCTTCAAATAATGATTTTAAAAAATCTCTAAAAAAATTTTTATTCACTAGATGAGTCTTATTAAACAAACATGAACTATTGGAACGATGTACAGCCCCATGATTTGCTATCTGTTTCATTTTTAATAGATATATAAAAAGACATTTGAGTAAAGAGAAAGCAAGGGTAAAATATATTTATCATGTTACAGTTTTTATGCTAATCAGCATCTTTTCATTACTCTCAGAAGGAAGATCTTTTCTATTTCTAGTCTGTGATCCATTTTTCATCCTTAAACTCAGTAACTTAAAGAAGATTAACACTAAATATAAATGTAAAGTATCCTTCACAGTAAATGTTCCCCAAGACTAATATCTTCATAAAATAAATTAAGGATTACATTCTTATCACCCACAAGAAGTAAGGACTATAAAGTAATTACTACAGAAAATTCATCCTAACACTAGCACAAGAATAAGGGACACAAAATCCCATTATGTACTCTGCTTTAGTAGAAGTAGGAGAAGTCTTCATTTAGATCATCACTAGGTAACTTCCAAAAAAGAAAAGCCATTTACTTTTGAAAAGGTTAGTGTTAAAGGGATTTTCCCTTGAATCTCAGAAGAAAGTTCCTCTTTATCTCCACTTAGGCTTCATGCATTTTAATTCCCAGTGGAATGAATAGGAATATAACAACTTTGTGAGCTATCAATTTTATAGAATTACTCTCCTACCATTGGTGTGACATCACTGCTTATAATGATCTTGTGATGCCAAAAAAAATACACTCTTCATAAGATAACACATACAATCAGTTGTCCATCAAAATGTATTGCACTACATGAAAGCAGTTTACAGTTTGTGTACAGTAGTATGTGGTTTATATTTTGCCTTAAATTACCATCTCCTTTGCTTAAAATTGTGTTTCCATGCACTGGCTTCTATCTGACAAGTAGACAATGGGGTAAAGAAAATAACCTGGCTTGCTAACCACCTTTTTCATTTCATAATAATCAGAGGTAAACCCATCTGACTGCCCCACAAATCAAATGACTTATAGGACAAAAAAAAATAAATTATTTCAAGATATCATTCTTGAAAGTAAAATAATGAAGCTGATAATGAGATAGTCATGTAAGTGGTCCAGAGAGGTTAAAGTCTTTTCTAGGTCTCAAATCTATGATCCAAAAGTATATAAGTTGTAAACATCTGTATATATTGCTTGAGAAACAGAGTCTTAGGAGCCAGGTTGTAAGGGTATGCAAATTCTATAACGTATCTATGTATTGTAATTATCTCTGAAGATGAATAAAGGCAGAGAAGCTATATCACATGCCAGTTCTTTGATGAAACCTCCCTCCTTGACTCGTTTAGGAGTGATATCCCACAATACTTCATCCAGATGGCTCATAATGTCACTTTTCCCATTCTATCTTAAATTAGAATTATTTCTGTATATTCCTTATCACCTATACTAGATTGTAATCTCCTTTGCTTACTCACTTTTGTGCTCCTCACAATACCTGTTATACTTTAGTCCTTCAATAAATCTTTGTTGAATGAACACGTCAGCGACCAAGAAAGAAAATCCTTTTGTTTTGCCTTTAATTGCTATTTCTTAAGAAATGAAACATAGTTGACTCTGTGAACTGGGTTTACATGTTGCAGAGTGTTAAAAAAAATTCAGTCAATTATTTGTATGTTTTGTTTAAGCTTAAATTGATTTAAAATAATTAACCAAACTGATCGCTGATATTGCCGTAGTTTACCTCATGCTTTTGTTTATAAAAGTTACTCTGTTTCTGGGCCATAATTAACCTTTCATTATCTTTGGTTATAGCTTATAACTTAGTTATAGTTTGGTTATAGCTTACAAAATTTCAGTGTGACAAAGCATTTGGGGGTTTACTACCTGCTTATGCTTGGTTACCTCAGTTTATCAAACAGAAATTATTTTAATCCTCAGTAATGCCTGATGAGATAGGAAATTATGCCACATCATGGTAACTGCATACTATTAGATTGTTATTAAAATGATTAGGATCACAGGACAATAGATTTTGAACCAGAAGGGGCCCTTCAGGTTATCTTGTCCCAAATCCTCATTTTAGGGATGGAAGAGTTGGAAGCCGATTGAAGTCCAGTGATCTGTTCATTGCTGCATGGGTTACAAGTAGTAGATCTAGTATCTGAAGACAGGAATTATGGTCAAATCCAGCAGTCCATCTCACATCAATAAAACCCTCTGACATCTGACTGTGGCATGGAAATGACTCTAGATCCTTGCATGCTATGATTGCAGATCACAAGCTTTGGTAGATCCTACCAAGCTAGAAATGTTTTGAGTAAAGTCCTGATGATGGGCTATATGTTTATTATCTAAAGCTCTGCCTCTGCTGCAAGGTTCAGGTAAGTTCAATATCAAGAAAATACAGCCACCAGGTCATCTTAATTTTTAACCTATGCAGTGAACAAAAAACATTCACTTTGGGGATGTGATCTGCATCGGTGGGATGAAATCAGAATCCATAAAGATGCCAAATATTAGTCATTATTTTTACTGGTATTGTTATTGTTCTCTTTTTAACTCATTGGTTGAAATGCTTATCAGGCAACACTGAGAGTCACATATCCACAAAGTCCTAGTGGGCTAGTCATATTTAGCAGATGGATGACAAAAATGCCTAAACGACTGTAGTCAGAGATGGAGGAAACAATACCTCTCATTCTGAATTATATATCTCTTGTGGCATATATGCTGAGAGGAGGGAGTAGGACCCAATATCTGTCATAAGGTGCAAATTACCTGATCCACAAGTATTTATTTAGAGCCTTCCATGTGCCAGGCACTGGGCAAGGTAAAACAAATACAAAAATAATTGTGAAATAGTCCTTGCCCTCAAAAAGCTTATAAACTAGCTGGGGAGAGACAACATGTACATAAATATAGGCATATGCAGTAAAACAGATACAAGGTAATTTGGGGGGAAGGCATTAGCAGTTGGAGCAGTCCAGAAGAGTTTCACATAGAAAATGGCATCTGATTTAAGACGTGAAAGAAGCTAGAGATTCTAGAAGCCAAGGAACAGTATTTTCTAGGCAAGAATGACCTTTATAGGGGACATTAGATGGAAAATGGAGTGTCATGTGTGAGGAGCCTCAAGAAGGCCATTTTGGCTAGACCACAGCATTCATGAAGAGGGGAAATGTGCAATGACTAGAAAGGCAGATCAAGGCAAGATTGTGAAAAGCTTCAAGTGTCGAACATAGGATTTGATATTTTCTACTAGAAGTAATAGCGAATCACAGCGTTTTATTAAATAAAGAGTGACACGGTGAGAGCACAAATTTAGGAAAACCACTTTGGCAGGAGTGTAGACTGACATAAGGAGAAACTTAAGGAGGACAGTGAAATTAGAAAGCTTTTCCAATAGTTCAGGTGAGAGATGACTTTCAAGTTGGAGTCTACCCAGGGGACAGATGCAGGAGACAGTGTGGCGATGGAAATAAGATGTAACAACTAATTAGACATGAGAGATGAGTGAGAGATTGAGAATGACACCAGCGTTACATACCTCAGTGACTCTAAGGATGGTGGTGCCCTCAGCAAAAACATGAGAGAAGTGCATCTTGGGGCAAGAAAATGGATTCTGTTTTGAACATGTTGAGTTTGAAGCATCCATTTGGAAATAGCCAACAGAGAGCTTAGGAAAGATTCTAGAGCTAGCTATATAGGTCTGAGAATCACCATAAAGATGATAATTAAACCCACAGGGGTTGATGAAATCACTAAGAAAAAGTATAGAGTGCAAAAATTACAAGGCTAAAGCTCAAAGGACTAGGCATAACCATGGTTAGGGGGTATGCCTTGGATGATAATCCAACAAAAGATACTGAGAATTAGTCACCACACACATAGGAGGAAAGTCAAGACATAACAGTGTCATGAAAACATATAGGGAGAATATATTGGAGGAAGTAATGGTCTTTAAGGGTAAATGCCGCAGAGCTGTCAAGAAGGATGAAGATTAAGGAAAGATTATAACATTTGACAATAAAAACAACCTTGGTGACTTTAGAAAGGATAATTTTATTTCAGTGGTAGGAAAACAGACTGCAAAGAGTTAAGAAGTTAAAAGAGAGGAGGAAGCAACTCTAAATAGCTTTTTCTAGGACTTTGGCTGAGAAAGGGAAGAGGCATATAGGATGAAAGCTTGAGGGAACAGTAAGATCTAAAAAGGTTTTTTCTTCAGAATGTGGGAACTTTGGGCATGTTGTAAGCAGTAAGGAAAGAGTCAGGAGACAGAGATTGAAGATTAGGAGGGTTATTATTTTTGGCAATCTTCTGGAAAAGATGGAAGAGGATGAATTAAGACTATAAATAAAGGGACTTGGCTTAGTGGACAGAAGGGTCATTCCAGTAGAGAAAGGAGTTAAAGAAGAGAGTAAAATACAAGATTAAGTGATTATGAGAGAAAACACAGCAAATTGTGTCTATTTACCCTGTTGTATGAGGTGAGGTCCTCACACGATAAGGGTCTAAAGGAAAAGGTGGGAAGACTTGAGGAGAGAAGGGAAGATTGGAAAAGCCACTGTGAGGAGTGAGATAGAAAATCAATTAGATGAGAGTAAAATGATTGCCTTATTTTAGTGAAGGGCCAGTTGAGAATGTATAACTAAAGTTAATTTTAAATTCATGTTGCATGGTTTCTCCAACTCTGTTTAGCACCATGTGAGAGAGAGTAGAGGAAGCCAATGGAGATTTTAACACAGGATTAGATTTTAACAAGATAGAAATGACAGTAGGGCAAGGAAGCAAGGGATTTGAGCAGAAAATATGGTGTCAAGTTGAACTGGTCAACCAAAAGGTTGCCAGAAATAGGAAGAAACAGGTGGAATAGGCAGTAAAGCCATGATCAGCTTCCTAATAGGAAGACATGGTCTCCCAGAAAAGAAACTACATACAGTTTGCTGAAGTATCTGCGGTCTTCAGTGAGAAACTTAGGCAAAGTACCATGCAATACATAGTATTGACTGAAACAAGGGGAATGATTCCGAGTTCAGTGGTAAATGAGCAAGAAATGAATCTATATTAACTAGTAATGATAAGAAGTGTGTTCATGATGTTAAAAAGATGTTCACATCTCCATCTTGATTTATTTGAATCCTATTTCCATTAATACTGATGCTAGTAATACTGATGTAGTAAGGAGACTCAAAATAGAACTATAACTAAGAATTATTGTGTTTTGGCAAAATTCAGTTGGGGGGAATGGTAGTCTTTTTTGAATAATATTTTACTATTTTTTCATGTGTTGTATGTATAATTACAATGCAAAAAACAATTTTTAAACATTTTTAGGGGGGCGGAGCCAAGATGGCAGCTGGTAAGCAGGAACTTGTGTGAGCTCTGTACCGAGTCCCTCCAAAAACCTATAAAAAAATGGCTCTGAACCAATTCTAGAACAGCAGAACCCACAAAACAGCAGAGGGAAGCAGGGCTCCAGCCCAGGACAGCCTGGATGGTCTCTGGGTGAGGTCTATCCCACACGGAGCTGGGAGATGGGAGCTGGGAATGGAGTGGAGCAGAACCCAGCCTAAATAGCGTGGACCATCCAGACCAGAAGCCAGGCGGAGGGGGGCCCTAGCGCCCGGAATCAGTGAGCTGCAGCAGTTACCAGACTGCTTAGCCCACAAACACCAAAGACTGCGGAGAAGGTTAGTGGGAAAAGCTGCGGGAGTAGAAGGAGTTCGCGGTTCGGCTTCCAGCCCCGGGGGCAGCAGAGGTGGGGCAGCTACAGCTGTTGTTACTTCCGGCTCCAGGCCCACCTGGTGGGAGGAATTAAGTGGCGGATCAGAGCAGGAGTGCAACAGCCTGCTGAAGATCTAAGCCCAGTTCGGGTTGGGGGTTGGGGAAGGAGCAGTGCTGGTGTGGCAGAGCCAGCACATCCCCCCCAAACGTGGAACATAGAACTCTCTAGTCTACAAGCAGTCATACCCCACTGAAAAACTCAAAGGTCAAGTTAGTTGGCTGGGAATATGGACAGGCAGCGAAAACGCACCGAGATTCAGTCTCAGACTTTGCATTCTTTCTTTGCTGACAAGGAAGACCAAAACATACAGCCTAAAGAAGTCAATAAAGTGCAAGAGCCTACACCAAAAGCTTCCAAGAAAAACATGAACTGGTCCAGGCCATGGAAGAGCTCAAAAAGGATTTGGAAAAGCAAGTTAGAGAAGTAGAGGAAAAATTGGGAAGAGAAATGAGAAGGATGCGAGAAAACCATGAAAAACAAGTCAATGACTTGCTAAAGGAGACCCAAAAAAATACCGAAAAATACACTGAAGAAAACAACACCTTAAAAAACAGACTAACTCAAATGGCAAAAGAGCTCCAAAAAGCCAATGAGGAGAAGAATGCCTTGAAAGGCAGAATTAGCCAAATGGAAAAGGAGGTCCAAAAGACCACTGAAGAAAATACTAATTTAAAAATTAGATTGGAGCAAGTGGAAGCTAGTGATTTTATGAGAAATCAAGATATTATAAAACAGAACCAAAGGAATGAAAAAATGGAAGATAATGTGAAATATCTCATTGGAAAAACCACTGACCTGGAAAATAGATCCAGCAGAGATAATTTAAAAATTATTGGACTACCTGAAAGCCATGATCAAAAAAAGAGCCTAGATATCATCTTTCAAGAAATTATCAAGGAGAACTGCCCTGATATTCTAGAGCCAGAGGGTAAAATAGAAATTGAAAGAATCCATCGATCGCCTCCTCAAATAGATCCCAAAAAGAAATCTCCCAGGAATATTGTAGCCGAAATCCAGAGCTCCCAGATCAAGGAGAAAATACTGCAAGCAACCAGAAAGAAACAATTTGAGTATTGTGGAAACCCAATCAGAATAACCCAAGATCTGGCAGCCTCTACATTAAGAGATCGAAGGGCTTGGAATATGATATTCCGGAGGTCAATGGAGCTAGGATTAAAACCTAGAATCACCTACGCAGCAAAACTGAGTATCATGCTACAAGGCAAAATATGGATTTTCAATAAAATAGAGGACTTTCAAGCTTTCTCAGTGAAAAGACCAGAACTGAATAGAAAATTTGACTTTCAAACACAAGAATCAAGAGAAGCATGAAAAGGTAATCAAGAAAAAGAACAAGAAAAAGAAATTGTAAGGGACTTACTAAAGTGAACTGTTTTGTTGACATTCCTACATGGAAAGATGATGTGTATGATTCATGAGACCTCAGTATTAGGGTAGCTGAAGGGAATATGCATACATATATGTTTATGTATATATATGGGTGAATATGTATGTATGTATATATCTATGTGTGTATGTGTATATATATATATATATATATATATATATATATATATATATAGAGAGAGAGAGAGAGAGAGAGAGAGAGAGAGAGAGAGAGAGAGAGAGAGCGGACACAGGGTGAGTTGAAGATGAAGGGAAGATATCTAAAAGAAATAAAATCAAATTAAGGGATGAGAGAGGAACATACTGAGAGAGGGAGATAAGGAGAGATAGAATGGGATGGATGATCTTCCATAAAGGTAGCAAGAGGAAGCAGTTCTGTGGGAGGAGGGGAGAGGGCAGGTGAGGGGGGAATGAGTGAACATTGCTCTCATCAGATCTGGCCTAAGGAGGGAATACCATACATACCCAATTGGGAATCTTACCCCACAGGAAAGAAGAGGGAAGAAGATAAAAAAAAATGGGGGGGATGATGGAGGGCAGATGGGGGTGGAGGTAATCAAAAACAAACACTTTCAAAAGGGGACAGGGTCAAGGGAGAAAATTCAATAAAGGGGGATGGGTTGGAAAGGAGCAAAATGTAGTTAGTCTTTCACAACATGAGTATTGTGGAAGGGTTATACATAATGATACACATGTGGCCTATGTTGAATTGCTTGACTTCTTAGGGAGGGTGGGTGGGAAGGGAAGAGGGGAGAGAATTTGGAACTCAAAGTTTTAAAAACAGATGTTCAAAAACAAACAAAAATGTTTTTGCATGCAACAAGAAAGTAAGATACACAGGCAATGGGGCGTAAAAATTTATCTTGCCCTACAAGAAAGGAAGGGAAAAGGGGATTTGAGGGGAGTGGGGTGACAGAGGGGAGCGCTGACTGGGGAACAGGGCAACCAGAGTATATGCCATCTTGGAGTGGGGGGGAGGGTAGAAATGGGGAGAAAATTTGTAATCCACACTCTTGTGAAAATCAATGCTGAAAACTAAATATGTTAAATAAATTTAAAAAAAAAAGTTAAAAAAAACATTTTTTTTAAAATTTTTGAGTTTCAAATCCTCTGGTAAGCAATGGTAAGCAATTTTATATAGGTTATATGCAGAGTAATGCAAAGCATATTCACATGTTAGTTATGCTATAAAAGAAAACACAGACCAAAAAAACGCAAAAAGTGAAAAACAGTATGCTTCAATCTGCATTCTGACTCCATCAGTTCTTTCTCTGGAGATGGAAAGCACTTTTCATTGTGTGTCATTTGGAATTGTCTTGGATCACTGTATTGCTGAGTATAGCTAAGTCATTCACAGCTGATCATCACAAAATATTGTTGTTACCTTATACAATGTTCTCCTGTTGCTGACCATTTCACTTTGCATCATGTAAATCTTTGTGGGGTTTTTTCTGAAATCACCCTGCTTGTTATTTCTTATAGCACAATAGTATTCCATTATAATCATATACCACAACTTGTTCAGTTATTCCCCAATTGATAGACATTGCCTCAATTTCCAATTCCACAAAAAGAGCTGTTATAAATATTTTTGTATAAATAGGTCTCCCCCACCTTTTTAAAAATCTCTTTGGGATACAGACCTACTAGTGGTATCACTGGATCAAAGGGTATGCACAGTTTCATAGTTCCACATTGCTCTACAGAATGGTTAGATCAGTTTACAGTTTCACCAATAGAGCATGTGTCCCAATTTTCCCACATCCCTTCCAACATTAATCATTTTTTCTTTTTTTTTCATATTAGCTAATCTGATAGGAGATGGTACCTCGGAGATGTTTTAATGTGCATTTATCTAATCAATAGTGATTTAGAACTTTTTTTTTAATATAACTATAGATAGCTTTGATTTCTTCACCTGACAACAGCTTTTTTTAATATCCTTTGGGGAATGACTTATTTCTTATAAATTTGGTTCAGTCTTTTTAATATTGAATCATCCCCTGCATTCCTGGTATAAATCCCATCTGGTTATAGTGTATAATTTTTGTGATATATTGCTGTAATCTCTTTGCTAGTATTTATTTACTTACTCTTATTTATTTAGCTAGAATTTATTTTGCCTTAATATTCATTGGGGAAATTGGTCTATAGTTTCCTTTCTCTGTTTTTGCTCTTTCTGGTTTAGTCATCTGAACCATATTTGTGTCAGAAAAGGAATTTGGTAGGACTTCATGTATTTTCTCAATAGCTTACATAGTATTGGAATTAATTATTCTTTAAATGTTTGGTAGAGTTCACTTATGAAACCATTTGACTCTGGGGATTTTTTTATGGAGCTAATTGATGGCTTGTTCATTTCTTTTTACAAAGATGAAGTTCTTTAAGAATTCTACTTCCTCTTTTGTTAATTTGGGAAATTTATATTTTTGTAAATATTCATCCATTTCACTTAGTTTGTCAGATTTGTCATCACATAATTGGGCAGAAAAGCTAGTAATAATTGCTTTAATTTTCTCTTCATTGATGGTGAATTCAAACTTTTCATTTTTTGACACTGGTAATTTGGTTTTGTTTTTCTTTTTTCATCAAATTGACCAAGGGTTTATTTTATTGTTTTTTTTTTCATAAAACCAGCTCCTAGTTTGATTTATTAGTTCAATGGTTTTCTTACTTTCAATTTTATCAATCTCTTCTTTGATTTTCAGGATTTCCAACTTGGTTTAACTGAGGATTTTTAATTTGTTCTTTTTCCAATCTGCTTTTTCTCTATTTTATTGATGTAAGTGTTAAGAGATATAAATTTCCCCCTAAACACTGCTTTGGCTGCATCCAATATATTTTTATATGTCATCTCATTGTTGCCATTCTCTTGAGTGAAATTACTAATTGTTTCTATGATTTGTTCTTTGACCCACTCATTCTTTAGAAAGAAATTATTTAGTTCCCACTTAATTTTCATTTTAATTAATTCTCCTAGTGTAATCCTTTTTAATTCCTTACATTTTTTTATATCATCTGTAAAGGCAATCAGTGAATGGGAAGATCTTCCCCGCCCATTTGAGTGGGCTTCTGGGGTGGGGCTCCCAGGGTCCTGGGGGAAGTATCTAGGACTGGAGCCAATGGAAGCATGTGGTAGGAGGAGCTTGCTGAACAGTTGGAGCAGAGCTAAGAGACAGTTGGTGAGGCAGTTGTTGAGAGCAGTTAAGAGCTGAAGGAGAGAGGAAGCAGTCAGCTAGCCAGAACACAGCTGGGAGATTGCAGCGGAAACGGTGGTGATGGCGGCAGGCGCTACAAAAAAGCAGGACTGACCCTCATGGAGACTGGAGAGTGCCAAGCAGGGGCTTGAGGCCAGTGGGTGGTCTTCTTGCTGGAGGGCCCTGGCATTGGGAGGCAGGGGGGGGAGGAAGAAGCACCAGTATGGCTTGGCTTGCTGTCATAATGTTTTTCTGTGACCTACTGGTCACTATTGTGAGATGGGCATGCTGGTTTTGGAGGATTCTTGCCAGGATGTCGAATTAGGGACACTGGTCCATGCGTGTGCTACTTTTGAGTTTCAATAAATGTTTTAATTCTTCTGCCTTCTACTTAGAGAATTCCTTATATCCTGCAATTCTGGACCATTCAGGCATATTCATGGTTATCTTTGAAGTCATGAATTCTACTTTACTGATATATCATCTCATCAGAGTGAACTTTCATCCACACCCTCTCTCTGTATATACTCCTTCTAATTTCCCTAATGGTGATAAAGTTCTTAAGAGTTACAAGTGTTATGAGTGCACATGTATGATATATATCAGATTGCTTGACATCTTGGGGAGGGGGGACTGGAGGAAGGAAGGAAGAAAAAATTTGGAACTCAAAATCTTATTAAAAAAATGTTGAAAACTAAAAGAAAAAAATTACAAGTATCATCTTCCCAGGTAAGAATGCTAACAGTTTAATATTATTAACTCCTTTATATTTTCTCTTTCCATTTTACTTTTTCATGCTTCTTTTGAGTCTTGTATTTGAAAATCAAATTTTCCATGCAGCTCTGTTATTTTCATCAGGAGTGCTTGGAAGGTCTCTATTTCATTGAAGATCTACTTTCCCCCCAAATAGATTACACTCAGCTTTACTAGGTAGGTGATTCTTTGTTGTCATCCTTGTTCCTTAGACTTCTAGAATATCACATTTCAAGCCCTCCAATCCTTTAATATAAAGCTGATAAATCCTATATAATCCTGACTGTGGCTCCATGACATATGAATTGCTTTTTTTTTTTTCTGGCTGCATGCAGTATTTTCCACTTGACCTGGTAGATGTGGAATTTGGCTATAATATTCCTGGGAGTTTTTATTTTGGGATATTTTTCAGGAAATAATTGGCAGATTCTTCTGAATTATATTTTATCTTCTGGTTCTAAGACATCAGGACAGTTTTCCTTTTTAATTTCTTGAAATATGATGTCCATGCTCCTTTTATTGATCTTGGCTTTCAGGTGGTCCAATAATTCTTAAATTATCTCTCTTCAGTCTATTTTCCAGGTTGATTATTTTTCCAATGAGATATTTTACATTTTGTTCTATTATTTCATTCTTTTGATTTTATTTTATTGTTTCTTTATGTCTCATGGAGTCATTAACTTCCACTTGCCCAATTCCAATTTTTAAGGAATTAATTTTTTTCATTGAGCTTTTGTACCCCTGTTTCATTTGGCCAATTCTGCTTTTTAAGGAATTGTTTTCTTCAATGAATTTTTGTACATCTTTTTGTTTTTACCTATTTTTTGTGCTTCCTTTACTAAGCTGTTGACTCTTTTTTTCATTATTCTTTTGCATAGCTCTCATGTCTTTTCTCACTTTTGTACCTCTTTTATTTGAGTTTTAAAATGCTTTTTTGAGGTCTTCCAAAAGTTCTTTAGGGGCTTGAGACTAATTCACATTATTCTTTAAGGCTTTTAAAATAGGCATTTTGAAATTGTTGCCCTCTTCTGAGATTGTGTTTTGATATTCCCTGTCACCATAGAAACTTTCTATGGTCAGGTTCTTTTTTTTGTTTTATTTTGTTTTGGTTTTGCTGATTTTTTTCTGGCCACCTTTATGACTTTTGTGTTAAAGTTGGGCTCTACTCCTGTGTTGGAGGATGCACTGTTCCAAGCTTTTTGCTTGGGGGCAGAAGGGCCTTACCACGGGGCTGTCCTGGGGTTCAGGGCATAGCTACTAGCTTGCTCTGACTCTACCTGTTCTAGACTGTACTCCCCTTTTACCCCAGTGAAACAGATCTTTCCTGCTGTCCTTCTAAGTTGTCTTGGGCTATAACATTATTTCACCCCATCACTTTTTGGTTCTGCCACCCCAAAATTCATTTTTGGGGCATTATTTTATAGTTGTTTGGAGGTAAATATGGGAAAATTCGGGTGAGTTCCTTCTGTACTCTGCCACCTTAGCTCCACCCCCCTCCTCATTTCCAGGGTAGTAATTTTCTTTACATATGTGTGTGTACATGTATATATATACATATACATGTATATATATACATATACATGTATATATACATATACATGTATATATACATATACATGTATATATATACATATACATGTATATATATACATATACATGTATATATATACATGTATATGTATATATATATATAATTTATTTATTTTCCATTTTCAACATTCACTTCCATAAGTTTTTTAATTTTCTCCCCCTCCCCAAGATGGCATGCAATCTGATATGGGCTATATACATACATTCCTATTAAACACAATTTCACAGTGGTCAAGTTGCAGAATGGAAGAAGCCATGAGAAAGTAAACAAAACAAAACAAAAGAGAAAAGACTCTGCTTTGCTGTGCATTCCAACTCCATACTTCTTTCTCTGCATGTGGATGGCATTTTCCACTATAAGTCCTTTGGAAAACTTTTAGGTCCTTGCATTGCTGAGAAGGGCTAAGTCTATCAAAATCAGTTCTCGTACACAGTGGCTCTTACTGTGTACAATGTTTTCCTAGTTCTGCTCACTCCACTCAGCATCAGTTCATATAAGTCTTTCTAAGTTTTCAAGGTAGTAATTTTCAAAACAAAAATAAGCCTAAATATTATTTGTTGTTGTTCAGTCATGTCCAATTCTTTGTGACCCTATTTGGGGTTTTCTTGGCAGACATACTGGAGTGGTTTGCCATTTCCTTTTCCAGCTCATTTTATAGATCAGGAACTGAGGCAAACACGAGTAAGTGACTTGCTCAGGGTCACATGTTTAGTAAGTGTCTGAAGCCACATTTTAACTCAGGTCCTCCTGACTCCAGGGCTGGTGCTTTACCCACTGTGCCACTGAGCTACTCCAATCAATTGGTTATTTGCCAATCAATCATTGGAAAGAGAGCTATGAACATTAGTAGTGCTATGAATAAAATCACCAGCTAATGGTGAAGCCAATGCGTCAATATCTTAAACATGAAAGATTATACACTTTTCTAACTGGCGTGGCCTAGACTTTGTTGTTTTTCTCACAGCCCCACTCAACAGAATTTGCACAGGAATGAGGACATTGCAATGAGAGGAAGGCAGGTTCCTGGAAAGAGGTGCCACTCTGAGTGTGACAGAGGTGGCTTGGGGTTAGGTCATACTTATGCTTTGTGGTAGAAACAGGCAAAACTCTGCAAAATGTGTGTCTAGGGGGATGGCAGATCAGAGAGGTTTACTTGGTGAAGGAGTGTACCTTCCTCAATGCTGACATTCTGACAAAGCCCACTTATGTCTCCCTGATTATAATTCTTCTTGAAAACATGCAAAATGGGAAACTGGTTGAAGGAACAGTAGAAGACCTAGAAGATTTATCACTGTAGTTATCTACAAGTATTTAAAGGACTATCATGTAGAAACAGGATTAAACTTTTTCTGTTTGGGCCCAGAGGGCAGCTCTAGGAGTGATGGGTGGAAACAGAGAGAAGTAGATTTAAACTTGCCAGAAAGAACAATTTCCTAACAATTAGAACTACCTGAAAATGAAATGCCTCAGGTGGTAATGGGATATTATTAATCACATATTATATAGATAATTGAGGTTTTAGCAGGGGCAATTAGATTCTTGAGTGAAAAAAAATTCCACTTCAGAAATGTATAACAAATACATTAAAATTTGCTTTTCATTATATTTCACATTATACTACATTGATGGAACATTTGTAAAACCTTTCTCCTTCTCCCCTTTTCTTTTTTTCTCCAGGTACATTCACCAGTTCTTCGAGTCCCATTCTTATCACATAGCAAATTGATTTCTACCATTTTATTTTCCTAACTCATTCTGTGTACCTCCCTAGACCCATTATATTACTCTAACACCATACTTGGCAGAATATCTTGGCTTGTTATTTGCTATTCTTTTTTGTCCTTCTTTCCTTCCTTCCTCCCTTCTTTCCTTTCTTTTTTTTCTCTTTTTTCACTCTATTTTTTCCTTTCTTCCTTCCTTCCTTCCTTCCTTCCTTCCTTCCTTCCTTCCTTCCTTCCTTCCTTCCTTCCTTCCCTCCTCCTTCTTTCCTTCCCTCCTTCCCTCCCTCCCTTTCTTACTTCTAAAGAAATAGGTAGAGAAAGGGAATTAAGAACTTATCACCATATCCTATGGAGCAACTTCTCAAACCTCTACTTACCTGACTGGCTGTACAATTTGAGAGGCAGGTCCTGTTATCAGCTGCAAGGTAAAAGTTCGTGGGGCATGCACAGGTGTGTGTTCTGCCAGGGGCTAAGAGACACAGATGACTACAGCCTCCATTGTTTAGCATACAGACATGTTTAGCAACTGCAGGCAAATGAAAAAAAAATACAGTATGATTTAGTATTCAAGACCTGGAAAATTGGCAGGTGGGGGAGGGGGCACAGAACATGTTTTAAAGCCCACAAATATTTCGAGGCATCTGGTAATCAAGACCTAGCACCTCAGCAGGACTGATAATCTAATTTAACTTCTAAAAAAAGCAACACACTGAGCAAAAATGGCATTTGATTTTACAATGAAGGAGCTTAAAAGAAAGCACTTGTACACTAGAGTATTTATATCACATAAAAAAGCTTTCTTCTGAAACTGATACAGAGCACTACAAGCATTTGGAATGAGGATTTCTGTATGTTTCTAAGTATAAAACTAAAATAAAAACAAAACAATCAATAGTGCATCACTGATCTTTCATACCACTGCAGCTAATTTGCTTGTTAGTTTTATATAAGTAGGACTTCTATGGAATGGCTGCTAAAGGTCAGCTATTGTCATAAGATTAAGTCAGGATGTGATGATTCATATTCCCTAAGAGAATGTATTCTCCCTGAGTCAAGGAATTGTGTCAGCTTTGTGTATGTGTGTGTATGTGTGTGAGAGAGTTCCCAGTGCCTAGGACAGTGCTTTACATATAACAAGTACTTATTAAACACTGGTTTACTTTAAGTTAGGTCTAGAGTTTCCTTAAATACCATTAATTCAGATTATGAAAACTCTTGTTATTTGTCAGCATAATTGGGCTTCTAGTATACTCTCATTTCCTTTGACTGGCTTGACTTTTAGAATAATATCATTTAAACAATCCAATAAGTATCCAAAACATCATTAATTTCTTCAAAGGATTTCCTAATAATCTCACTCAGTATATGCTGAATTCACTCATAAACTCTCTAAATAATGGAAACTATGGTAATCATTACTAAAAACTTCATACTTAACCTTTGGTAGAATCAGAAATGAGATGTGGGTAGAAAGTGTTGATGCATTTATGGAAAGCATGGAAAGAATAATTACCATCAGGTTGTCTATAAGAATGATACACCTGGATATCTGTTATGGTATGCCATGAGTTAATCAGGGATAGTCTGTCTGCTCCCGAGGTTTTATGGGCACGGCTGAGTGACTTGGTTTTCCCGTCAGTCCAGTAGATGTAGTCTTCAAACAATGTTAGTGCAATCACCCCTGGAATATCTTGATTAGGGACTGTAATAGGAGATGGTAAGATTAATGTTCGGTCTTGGAAGACTGCCAGTTAAAATATTCAATACTGCATGGGCTGACAGATACAACTGCTACATAACTTTATGTGAATAATTGCCGTGACAACCTGTCAAGCCTGTAGGGTTCTTTATTACTAGTTAAGAGAATGCAGGTTTGGGCACATGATCTCTGTTTGCTTAGACTTAGCTAGTCCAACTACTAGGAAGAAAAAGAATGAATTCTTGTTAACAAGTTAACCGCTTCTGAATACTAAACAAATAACACTTAAAAGGAATTGTTAGCATTACATATAATGTCTATTTATACATGCGATTGTAGTAAACTACAGGCTAAAAGTCATAATGGGAGGTTTTGGTTTTTTATTTTTAATTTTAAAGAAAAGAAAATATCTAAACTCTCAAGGATGGAACATCTACTTGACCGTTAGTCAAGTGTACATCTTGAAAGATGCAGTGCCTTTGGTGCTACTGTATCAATTAACTATAATTTTTCATAAATTATTTTTGATAAGATGAACTCCAGAAAAATAAACAAATAAGCAAAAAATAGCAACAAGAAAACCACATCAATTTATAATAAATATCACAATGCCCGATCCTTAGTTGTATACTACATAGAACAAAATGGATTTTCTTGGATAGCAATTATAATTGTATTCATTAAATCCCTATGAGTAGGGTAAGTATATATAGATTAAGAGTAGATCCAAAACAATGAGCCTTTAAGTCATACTGGGAAAGTAAACTATATTCTCTATCTTCTTAGACTTAGAAAAAATGACTAATGAATACCATTTTAAACAAAAAGTTTGTATTTTGAATTTTCCTTCAGTTCCTGAAGATCTTAAAGCATCAAAATAATGCTAGAGAGGGGTACGGGAGATTAAGGGCCTCAATGTTACATAGACTTCCTAGTTTTCTGTTGGTAAATTTTTGAGAAAAAAAGTAAATCTATAAATTCTACTTCTTGTAAAAGCTCACAGTAATCAAATTTAATACTTTTCAAGGAGTAGTGGATCTTTATTCAATCTTCCTTTAGAGAATTACAATTTAGAAAAGACATTCTAAATCTATGATTAACTCAACATTCAACCAGCAATTTGCATGAGTATGAATCAATTGTTGAAATAAGCAAAAGAAAATATGTTTGCATCGTGAACCAAAGGTAAGTACAGTTTAAAAAAAATGTATTTGGTAAGGAAAAAGATTCCTATTTTAGAAGTATTCACGCTTTCCATTATTTATATTTTAATGACTGTACAATAAAGTAGTGGCATATTCCTCACTCGATAATGACTTAAGGACTTGTCAAAATTTCATATATATGCCATGATTGCTAGGGTGTCTTCTAGCCTTTGGGGGAAAAGTTACTCAGAGAATTTACATTGTCAACTGAGGAGTAGGCATTTACAAATCTGCTGATTTATGATTTTCATTCAGATGAGTTAGGGCTGATTACAGAATTTGTGGTAGGTAGATTATGGTTATCATTAATCATGCAGGACCCAATCAGAAGTCACAGGGGTGGGGAGTGAAAGGGGTATTACAAAATAGATAGTGTACAATTCAGGGAGTAAAAAACATTTAGGTTGTATTCTTTCAATATCCCCAAGCATAAGTCTAGCAAACTTTAATGGAGTGTATCATAGTGCAAATCAGTCCTTATCTTTGAGTGAAAAAATAGGAGAGTTGTAGGGATCATGGATCAAAGGAGGCTCAGATCTATGGAATGATGTAGGACTAGGCGGTGAGTGGTGCTGACGTTTTGTAAATGGTTATTTCATTTTATTCTGGGGGATTTGGCAGTATGATTTCTGATGTGGAAATTGGGACACTGGCATGGAAACTCACCATTGAAGCAGACCAGCAACTAACTCATTTGCAATTTATAGTCATGTAAAATGTCTAGGGTACTGAAAATTCTTGCCCATGTGTGTCAGAGCAGGCCCAATTACTTCCTATCTCCAAATCTGGCCATCCATACATTTTCCTGGGCCTGAGACACTCAGGCTTTAATATTAACTATTCCTGTTGACTATACAATCAAGCTAACCATCACCTCAGACCTGGAATTAGGCTTATTCCCAAACAAAGGGAGAAAGAATTGCAAGGCTTTGTATTAGGTAATACTATGAAAAAGGAACTATTACGAAAGAACAATGATTCATCAATAATATCAAAAAGGAAAATCAACTAATTTAATAAAACTTTTACCATAAAGTAATGCTACTAATTTGACAGGCTACTTAAAAAAATACATCAGTGTCATTATTTGGGGTAATAAATAAAGTTTAAACTACTTAGCCTGATATACAAGTTCCTCCACAACCTGCTAGATCCACCCCAACCCCCCCTCACTTCTCCATCCTTATTTTATACCATTCCCTTTCAACCGATCTAAGTTGCTACAAGCGAAGTGGCACAGTGGATAGAGGGACGGGCCTGGAGTTAGGAAGATCTGAGCTCAAATTTGACGTCAGACACCTACTAGCTCTATGACCCTGGCAAGTCACTTCACCCTGTTGGCCTCAGTTTCCTCATCTGTAAAAATAAGCTGGAGAAAGAAATGGCAAACCACTCCAGTGTCTTTGCTAAGAAAACCCCAACGGAGTCATGAAGAGTTGGACACAATCGAAATGACTTAATAAGCTCTTGTAAAACCATCCCTACGTGGAAAATATTTTCCTACCTCCACCGCTGTCTAAATCATTTATGTTTCCACCTCATAACTTGTTGTAAAGCTTCTCAAATCTGATTCACCTAAGTCAAATAGCATCTCTTCCATGTAGTCTTCCCCTCTAAATAAATATAATCTTTCCTTTCTCCAATCTTGTATCTCTATCTTTACTGTGCATCTGTCTTAGTGCTCTGATTATAGTCTTGTCTGCACTAAGTCATATATTTACTGTATAATATCACCTCTTTCCTCATGTTTAAATGTTCCTTGATATACTGAAAGCTCCATAAAGGCTGGAATCACGTCTTAATTTTTCTTGTGTTTTTTTTCCTGCTACTTAGCATAATGTCTTCCACATAGTAGATATTTAATAAATGGTTTTCAAAAGAAGGAGCATAGCAACACCTCCTCTGTGCCTTTTAGAGACTAGGTCCCAGACAAAGATTTTATCTCCAATGCTGGTCATAGGAGTAATAATGATGATAACAGCCCATATTTATATACTGCTTAAAGAAATTCTTTCCTCACAATGGTGCAATGGAAACAGTTTCAATCTCATCAGACCTGAGGTAGAATCCAGGCCTGCTATTTACTAATCATGTAACTTTAAGTAAATCATTTAACTTTTGGGGGCTTCATTTTGCTCCTATATGAAATGAGAATGTTGGATTGGAAGAGCTCTAACATTCTCTCTAGGTCTATGATCCCATGACCTAATGCCAGCTCTCTTTGAGGAAGGAAGCATAAGCATTAGAATCCCAATTTCAGAGATGAGGGAAGTCCTATAAGCTTTGTTGTTCTTCAGTCCTTTTAATATCTGACTCTGATCCCATTCGGGGTTGTCTTGGCAAAGATACTAGAGTGGTTTGCCTTTTCCTTCTATAGCTCATTTTATAGATGAGGAAATGGGGGCAAACAGGGTGAAGTGACTTGACCAGGATCACACAGCTGGTAAGCGTTTGAGGCCTGATTTGAACTCACCAAGATGAGTGTTCCTGCTGTATCACCTAGCTGTCTTATGTAATAGCTTACCAAGGTTACATGGCAAGTAAGTATCATTGCCAATACTCACGCTACTTGTTTGTTTGTGTGTTTATTTGTTTTGTTTCTTTTTCCTCTCAATTGTGCAACCCTGCCTCTCATAAAAGAAACTCACTGGATTGTTTAATCAAAATGAACATACTGTCCTCAGGAAAAATCCATGCTTAACTTAAAACAAAGACAGCTCCAAAACGTACATATTCTTTGTATAAGGTCAACATCTTCAAAAAGAATGAAAAGAATGAGTTAACTTGCTAATAAGTGGCCATCTGCTTGACTCAATTCATTGCTTTATGTTGGCAGGGAAGGCCAGGCTTGTCTTAAGCAGTTTTTCAAACTTTTAGCTTCCCTGCTCATTTTCCATTTTGTATAAATCCTGGCTTTTTCAATGGCATCAAACATAAGTACTATGCAGAAAATAATTTCTTCTGGGAAAAAGACAAAATCAGATGCAAATTTCTGTTAAGAACCACTGCAAATGTACATCTAAAGGTTAGATATATCAAACAATATGCAAACTCAAACAAGAAAGCTATCCAAGGTGCTGCATGGAATTTAATTAGTAGAATAGGCAACAAGGGGTGGGAGGGTTTGGAGGAAAATTAGTAGTTGATTTTTATTTTGGCTTGAGCTCAAGTCAGTTTAAAAAAATCATTTTGTGCTTCATTTCTTGTTTATCTCTATCCAGACTGCCAATTCCCACAATGGAGGTTGTCTATGTGTCTGCTTAGGACCCTATGGAGTAATGTTAAATAATTATTATAAATAAATGCTGTATGTTTATTTATTCATCTATCTACCAGATAGGAATTCTATCTATAGCATAAACCACCCTTAGGATGTTGAAAATCAACCAGAAATTATCTTGAGCCAAAAACTCATATGCCTGTACACCAGGACCTCTCCTTGGGAGACCAATGTGCAAGAAAACAGTCTGATACAGAGTATGACAAATGCAGCTTTTGCCTTTGGGAATTGCTGAAATAGATCCATGGGAAAAAAGCTTCTATTTCTAATGAAATGTAGCAGTGTGAAAAGTTAGAGTTTGGGCAATTATGTTGAAAAAAATTAATTTGCTAGGCAGTGGGAGGCAGCAAAAAGAAACACATAAGGAAAGTGAGAGTTTGAGTGGGAGATGTGCAGTGAACATCAAGAGACCTCACAAATGCTGAATTCCAGTGGATCTTAGAAAAATAAGACACATTAAATGCTAAAACATGATGTCTCTGCTTTACAAAAGTAAAATTTGGAACATAAGCTGACTAATTAATAAAGAACTGTGAAAAATAATTGTAAGAACTTCCACACCCGATCAAAAAAACAACCCCCCCATATCAGAAAAACCACCAATACTTGGGGTAGGAGGAGTGGAGAGAGTAAAGTTGAACAGGTGCTTATTATATTTAAAGCCTTATTTAAAAAGTTCCTGTGGTCAGAAATAGTTTAGTAATCTCTATTTTGTACACCAGTAGTATTTATCACAGAGATTCCAATAGTCCACTCAAACTCCAGGAGACTGTATTGCCTACTTATACCTCCTCCTCTAGGGACTGTCAGAAGAATAGATGTGATATACAACACAAGCCATTCAAAGAAATAAGCTTTTGGTCAGACTATAATAGCCTTGTGTCGATTAGGGCACTAAGTAATTACGACAAATAAAAGAGGAGACAATTGAGAGGACACTTTGGCCACAAGTGTCTCCTCACAGGCAGAGACCCTCAATTATTAATATCATCGATTATTCAGTTTTTGTTCAATGTCCACTCATAGCATTCAAGTGGTCTTCTTGTTAATGTTATTATAATTTTGTATTTGAGGCTGGTGTAATTTCAGCACACTATAAGAAAATAGGCCAAATACACAATAATTATTGATTGTTGAGATAAAAATTTCATGCAGATTAGACAAGTAGGCAATCATACTTCTTGCCTATAGGCAGTAATGAACTTTTGCCCAGTGGTTTTACAGTTGAGATTTGTGCCCTCAGTACTTTTTTTTCCCTTTAAGCTATCTTCCATATCTATTTTAAGGCCTCACATATCCTTTTGGACAATTATTCTGTATCCAGTTCTCCCTGGAGATTCATTAACATAATCATAGAAGCTTTTGAGATGTTTTCACGAGCTAAATTATAAGTCTTTATAAAAATCTTAAATTAAGAAGTTTTTACCAGCTACAAAAAACCTACCCTAAAATTGGAATTCTAGAGTTTTTTTCCTTCCCTTGTCATTATTAGGGTATATTGTTTTGATATTTAGCTTCTGAGAATGTTAAATTCTTTAATTGTTTTTTTCTCTATCAAAGATTCAATTAAAGATTAAGTTGTGGGGAGATAGAAGAAGCTTTTAAATGAAAAACCACATAAATCATTAATGAACCACTCTTTAGTTAGTTCATGGATTTTTTCAAGTCTACTTTTTAAAATATTTTCAGATTTTGACCTGTAATTCAGTCATATGTCATTTTCTTTCATAATGTATTTCAGATGTTTCTTCTTTTTAATTCCTAATACAATCAATCATTCTATTCATGGCCATCACCTCACAGCTATACTGAGAGCCCTTTTAAAATATTCTCATTGTGTTTGGTCCCTCTTTCTCTTCCTAGTCTTTTGTTATATATGATGCCATATTAATCTTCCTAATATTATACATGCTTCTGCCCTGATCAAAAATTTTAAATCACTCCCTAATGCAGATGAAATAAAATACAACCTCACTAACTCAAAAAATAAAATAGAAATTCACATCCATCTACTCATCAACCCTGAATTTGTTTGCATTCTCCCTGCCATCACATATGTACCACATTAACATTTTCCATCTCTTGTTCCAGGTTCTGGAATCAAGTGATTATTATAGTTTCCCTTGACTTTTTAATTGATTAACTTCCTATCCGTGACTTCCCATATACACTCTGGCCATGATTTCTCTATGTGTGTCTCATCCTAATAGAATGTAAGCTCCTTGAGGTCTGAGATATTTGCACTTTTTGATTTGTATCCCCAGCTCTTAACACAGTACTTGACAGGTAATGCTGTTTCATTCATTAATTCATTATTTTGGTATTAACAATCCTGGACCCAAGGTCTCTTTTCAAATTTATTTCCCATTGATCCCATACAATAAGCCCTGTTGGCATACTGGTTCCTGTCCAAGGAATGTTTTTCTTACAGCTCTACTCATTCTATCATTCACTCAGACTATACCTTCCCTGCTCATGTTCTAACTCATTCCTCAAAGATCAGTTCATAGCCAGATATTCCATGAAGCCTCCAATGATAAACATTCATCAGCTGTTTCTACACACGTCATTTTTTTCCTGCTCAGAAATCCTTTGACCTTTTGATTTACACCAATCATTTGTCATCTATCTAATAATACTTCTTATTGTTATGAGGTCTGTATCTTTTCCCTCCAAATAGACCATAAGTTCCTTAAGGCCAAGAACAATAGCCTGTAATTTTTTTTTCTAATTGCCAGTGTCTAGCACAATGCATTGTATACAGTAGACACTCAATAAGTATTTGTCATTGATGAATTTCAATGCCATTTAAGCACAGAAAGCAGATCATTTTTTTTCTACAAAATATTTTCAACAAAAATATGATTCGGTCAGTCAACAATATTTGATTTTAATATTGGACTGATCTAGTAATTATCCCAAAATTGGAGAGCTTCCATCAAAGAGAACAACCTGGCTTCCTCTAGTTAGCATTTAACAAAGTACAAGGAAACTTTGTTATGACTGGTGATGAGGGTGTCAGGTACAAGAACCCTATATTGGTGAATAAGTCTCTCCCCCCACCCACCTTCTCTTAGAATTCCCCTCTCATAAAGACATTTCACTTGTTTGTCAGCTCCCTCCACACAATTAGGTAGTATCAGTCTTTTGAGTTTGAGATACCACCACTTCCTGTAGCTCTTTGGTCTTCCCTAATTACTAAAGGCCCTGAGGTAGGGAAATCATAAGGATTTCTTTTGTCTCTTCTTCAAATTCTTTGCCTTATTCCATAATCTCCACAGCAAATTCCTCTTGAGTGTTTTAAAGGGGATTTCTTAGGTAGGTGGAGGAGAAAGTCGAATAACAGAGAAAAAAAGGGAAGTGCTGCATGTTTCAAAAATCTTTAGAGTTTAATCCTGATTGTCAGTACCAACAACAAAACATTTAGCCCCCTCTGAATTTCTTCCTACCACATTTCTTCATAGCTTTGACATAACCTTAATTCTAGTTCTCTTGTCATGGATTTGGCTTGTCAGAGTCTTCATTTTCCAGACCCTTGGAACTTGCTTAACACTTATTTGTGGAATACAGGAATTTAAAATCTAATTAAGACCTTTTAATCAACGGGACTTTTATTCATTAACTCATGTGATACTTCTTTCTGAGACGTCTTCTCAGTTACTGAGAAAGGGCCTCAAGTCCCTCACATTCTCTGTGAGAAAGTTATTTCTTATGATGAGGAGCTGAAGGTTTAGCAGAGTGCCTAACACAGAGTAAGCGTTTAATAAATGTTTGATGTATTACATTATTGTATTTAGGGTCTTTTCAACACTTCTTTTCTATAGCCTCCAGAACCTAGGCCTTCCCTTGGTATTTCTCACTGACTGGTTCAAAGACGTAGAAGAACTTTCTTGTTCACCCTTCATCACCATTTTCCTGGAAGTCCCTTTGTTCTGGTTCCGTAGAAACCTTTTTGTCCCTGTCACACTTTTAACCCCCTCTTTTCCCTCTTGCTTTTCTCATCAAGCAAATTGTCTTTGCTGGTCTTTTTCTTCCATTTACAACAAATGGTTTGTTAAAATTCTTTTGACTGAGATACACATGAGGTCCTTATGACCAGATCCTGATGTCTTTACTAGAAGTCTATGTTAGCCTAACTTCCTATTTAGTTCTAAACTAAAATTTATATTTAGGCCTGACCCTGTCATCCCTGTATTGGCCAAGCTAACTCAAAAACAGAAACTGTAATTAGTGCTGAGAATCAGGACCAAATGAAAGATAACTTTTCCATTTCCTCATCTTAGGGACACTAGCCTCACTTACTTCAGGTATAGCAGGAGTGATGAGGGCTGAATCCTGAAGATCATGTATTTCAATATTTATTTATAGTATTATGTAATTATTGTGCTATTCTACAGGGATGCTGAGGATTGGCTCTTCAAGTAGACCTGGGAATTAGGGAGGGAGCAGAGAGCATGCTGGCTATTCTCCTCCATCACCATTTTCCCCCTAATTTCTATGAATAGTCTTGGCACCAACCAAACACATGTATTACATGGGATTATAGATGTAAGCTCCTTGCAGGTAGGAATGATTAAATTCATTGTATTTGTATCATAGCACCTAGCACAACGGGTGGCACATAGTACATATTTAAGTTGAATGATCATAGATTTAGAAATGGAAGGAATAATAGAACCCATAGAATATCTCTACAGATGGTGCATTTACAAAACAAAACATGAATGGACCTAGCAGCATAATCAACATATTCTCAATGTCTCCTCTACCCTACCATAATTGGAAAGGTTCATTTTGCCACAGAAATATTCATTAAATATCATTTATACTAGAGAGTTTCCAATTAACAAAGACATTTTTATTTATTCCATAAATAGATCATGCTAATATCACAAAAAAGATAAAATCAGTAAGACTTTGCACATAGTAGATATTCAATTAATGTTTGGTGACTGCCAGCATAGTTTTCACCACTAAAATTCTATCCTGATATCTCATATTGATAAGAACATAACCCTGGATTCTTGAAAGCTATTCCAACAGAATGCCCAAGACTTCTATGTTTCTTCCCTGAGGGTATGTCTAGCTAAACTCACCACTAGAAAGGTGGCCTTACAGTGACTGATTTCATAGACTATAGAAAATCAGAGGATCCTAGACCCAAGAAGAAAGGAAAGGAATAAGCATTTATTAAGCACCTACTGTGTACTATGTACCAGGAACTGTGCTAAAACCTTTATAGATATTATTTCATTTAAACTTCACAGCAATCCTGGAAGTTACATGCTATGCTATCATTATCCCATTTTGCATTTGAGAAATTGAGGAAAACAAATTAAATGACTTGTACAGAGTCACATTGTATCTGATTGAGGCTGGATTTGGACCCAAGCCCACTGCTCTATGCACTGTACAACCTCACAGGCTATGTAATCTACCACCTCCCCTTTCCATTTTATACTTGAGGAAACTGAGATCCAGAAAAGCTCAGCGATTTGCCCAAGGTTACACAGGCAATAAAATTCAGAGACAGAAGAGTTACAATCTGTGTTAGAGGAAGTAGTAAAATGCATGCTTCAAAGCCTTTAAAGTACCAACTGGTCTAACAGAAGTATCGCTGGACTAGTTGGTGGGAAACTTGAGTTCTCATTTTGCCTTCATTATGGATTTCCTGTGTAATCTTGGGCCAATTGCCTGAGCCAGTGTGGTGTAGTGTAGAGAGGTATAAAACCTGGCCTTGAATCTCTGCTCCTACATTTACTTCATGTGTGACTTTGGACAAGTCACTCCCATTCTAGAAGCCAGTTTCCCCAGAAGCAAAATCAGGAAGCTGTTCTAGATGATATCTAAGTCCCTTTCTAGCTGTAAAGCCTATGGACCCCTTTCCACCTATTATATACATAACTACCATATTATTTCACAAGTAAAATTAGATGAGGAGTTAAGAAGGCTTGAGTTCAAATCCTTTCTCAAACATTTACTAGTTATACAACCTTGGGCGTGTCACTTAAACTTTCTCCAACTCTGTTTCCTTATCTGAAAAATGAGAGGGTTCCACTCAATGGCTTCTAAGTTCTTTTCCAGCTTTAAATCTATGACATTCTGATGCATGAAAAAAAATGACACTTAGGAAAGTAGAAAACACTGTAACTAACAATAATAGCTAGCATTGATACAGTATTATAAGGTTTACCAAGCACTTTAAAAATCCCATTTGATCCTCACAACAACCCTAAGAGACTGTTCCACCTTATCCTGTATCTAGCTTGATTTTTACATAGTTGTTTACATGTTGTCTCCCTCATTAAACTGAGCTCCTTAAGGGTGCGGCTTCATTTTTGCCTTTTTTTAATCCCCAGTAATTAACATAATGTCCAGCATGCCCTAGATGCTTTACTGTTTAACATTTACTGAGTACATCATTTAAGAAATAATTGTTATGGACAAAAGTTTTGGTGAATCTACTTTTTTTGAGGGCCAAAGATTAAGGGATAGAGAGGCAGTGACTGGCCTGGGAGGAGATGATGAACAGTACCACATCTTGCTGTGGTTTGATTTCTATCAACTCAAGTAAAGAGTGGATTCTCCTACAGAAGAGTGGGAGTAGTGCAATTATGTAAGCTTTGATTCCTATACCTCTTAATTTTGTCTGTCCCATCTAGAGGATGATAAAGGAAAACAGAAAAAAAACTACTTTTTTTTTTAAAAAAGAGGATAGGTTTCCAAAGAAAAAAGAAAGGAGGAGAGAGGGAAATCCAGGAAAAATTTTATATTCATTATAGAAATAAATGGGAAAAAAACACTTAACATATACAGATTGGTAAGTGGATTACAAATGAGTAGATAAAATGTGAAGTGATGCTTTTTGTGGGGTGTGGACTCCTTGGGCAGTCTGGTGAAGATACAAAATAATGTTTTCAAATGAAAAAAAAATAAAATACAATGCATTACAAAGGAAACCAACTAACATTGAAATACAGTTGTCATAGGCCTCAGGTTAAGAACCCTTGCTTAGTTTAGACAGTGAGTGATTCATGGTAGTTGGGTGAATAAATAGGTGATATGCTTTGTAAGTTTTTGAAAGGAAAAGAGAATGGGTAGAAATGAAGTGACTGATGGGGAGTAAATAGGTGGGTAAAGATGGAGAAGTTTTAAGAATGACTCAAAAGTGATAATTCCTAGAAAAATAGTTTTCACTAAAAATATTTGTTAAACACTTTAGCAAAGATGCATGGTGCTAGATACTGGGTATAAAAAGATGAAAATATTTACATAGTGATTTTTTTATCTTACAGATTAGTTCCTTGTGAATAATTTCCTAGTTCTTTCTGTTGTTAATATTTATATAATTTATTTTCTAATCATTCATTAATCCTCAAAGTACTATATCTGTAACATATAATTTCAAGTTCTATCCATGACTTGTATTCATGAAAATTTGCAAAGTCTTCTTAGAATACAGTCTTTTACCTAATGATAATCAACCAGTAAGTGTCCATTAGGTTAAAGAGCTAAGAATCTTTTTTTTTTAATACATAAAATACAGTAAAGGGCTAATGCCACTGATGGCAGCTACATTTTCCACTAATTTGATAGGATTATTAAAAATGAATCTGACTTGTCATGTAAAGAACCTTGTTCCCAAACAAACATATCCTTTTTTGAGACCTTGATAGTAATGAATGACTGAAGTGCTCATCTTAAGTATATCTTACATGAAGTGAACAACAGGTTTCAACTGAAAATTTCTGAGTGTTTAAGCTATAATCATTATTGATTTTTGTAGACAAATTCATCCAAAATCTCTCCTGAAGGTTATCTGCCCACCACTAATATCCTATAGCTAAAAATAATGAGCCCTAATGTAAAACAGTTTTCAAAATGCACTTTATGTTGGATAGTAAAATACACTTATTACAGCTTTAGAGCACATGAGAACCTCGGATTAAGGACATTACTTAGGAGGCTGAAGTCACCCTGCAACCACTATGTCAGCCTCCAGTCCATTCCTCCCACCACTACCCAATCTGTAATCACTGAATCCTCAAGTTATTATTTTTATTGCAATTCAACTTTTCTTCTCAGTCCTTTTATGACATTCATAAAAGAAGGCAAAATGCCTCCCTTCCAAGATTTAACAACTGGATAAAGCATCCTGCTGATCAATGTGAGGATTCATGAAACAGAATATAAAAATTAAAGGTGGTCATCTAAAATCTAGTGCCTATAAACTGCTACCTTAGCAATGGATCTACTAGCCAATAATTGAAGTGAAGTATGATGTGTGTTGTATACTTGTTAATAAACAGTGCTTTTTCTCTGACACTGAGAAACTTTATTTTGTTAAGATTGTCTTCTGTTTTGATTTGGCCTATTATCACATGTGAATATTTTTAAACCTGATTGCCTGCTATAAAATTGAAAGACTGTTAAATTATAACACTCTTCTGAAGTACAGATCCATTTTCATGCATAACTAGTCTTTTTGGAGACAGAAGATCTTAAAATTATTAATAGCCTGTATTTGCATACTTTATAATTACAAAAAACTTTCACACAAATTATGCTTTTTGAGCCTCACCAAAAATTAAAAAAAAAACACACAGGTAGTGCAGGAGTTATCATACCTATGATACAGATGAATAAAGGCCAAGAGAGATTAAAAGACCTGCCCAGTGTCAAAGACCTTAAAAATAGTAAGGCAAATACGGGGGCCACGTTTTCCAATTCTAAGTCCAATATCCTTTCCATACAACATTGTGCTGCCTCTCTTACAACAATTAGCTTTCGGAACAGGAAGTTAAGCAGATAAAAATGATAAGAATTTGTTCCTTCTTCATCCTGTAGTTAAATAATTAACTAAAGCCACTTGTTTAGCTGTGAATATTTTCCTTTTAGAAATTTGAAAAGATTGGAATAGCATGACTGTGTTCAGTTAGACAAAAATATAAGTTATACTATAACTTAGTCTTCTCCCATTAAAAAAAATCAACAATATACAAGGTATTGAAAACTCAAATTTTAATATTTTCTGACATGCATATCATTTAATATAACATTTTCTTTTTAAGGGACAACAGTAAGGCATGATTGAAACTGCAGGTAACAGACTTCAGAAATGGCAGTTAATTTCAATTTATTTTACTGGTTCAGGAACATTTCTATAGTAACTGAATTGTCTTTTGCTTCTTCTCATTAACTTTTATTATATTGTAAACAACAGAACATCAACACCATTGACATAAAATAGCCCATGAAGTCTACTATTTGCATGGGAATGTGGACAACCACACTCAAAGAAAAATAAACAGAGTGAAATGGGAATGAAGAAGGTAGGCAGGCAGTCAGGAAGGAAGAGAGGAAGGAAGGAAGGAAGGAAGGAAGGAAGGAAGGAAGGAAGGAAGGAAGGAAGGAAGGAAGGAAGGAAGGAAGGAGGGAGGGAGGGAGGAAGGAATGAGGGAAGGAAAGGAAGGAAGGAAGGAAAAAAGGAAAGAAGGGAGAGAAGGAAGGAAGGAGGGAGGAAGGGAGGAAGGAAGGAAAGAAGGAAGGAAAGGAGGGAGAGAGGGAGGGAGGGGGAAGGAAGGAAGAAAGGAAGGATTATAACAATGCTTTAGCTCAGGATATCTCTAGAATACAAAAATTATATTTTGTTTTGTTTTGTTGCCTGCCCTCCTATCCCCTTGGTGGGCCTCAGTGAATATTTAGACTTTCTAAAGACCCAACCACTGGCAGCTATTGATTTATCGGGATACATAAATGCAAAACAATCCCTTTTTTCTTTCTCTGTGTTTCTTCCCCTCAGAACAAAACCATTTAAAAGTGTTTTATGCCTTTTCACCAATGGCATGCTGAGATCTGGATTCTTTTTTCAACAGTAATTAGGCTATCACCACATGGGTTAAGATTTGTATTTATAAATCTAAACACCCAACTGCCCCTGGCTCCATACAATGGTTTCTTAGTACAATAAACAGGCAGTAGAACTTCAATATGCTGTTAACATTTCCATACACAGCCCTTTGGATTCCAGAGCTATGTGAACATTAATCCCTTAAATGAAGAAAAGTCATGGACATAACTATGTTGCATGACATTTTAAAATACTTGTCACCAAAGTGACAGTTCAGAGATAAGCTATGGTTTAGAATTCTGACCTAGCTATTAATGTTCAGGGAAATTACCATTTATAATGATATATTCTTTCTGGTAGATTGGCTGAAGATAACTGCATGACCAACTGATTCTATGCAAGGTTAAACCATTCAGTAATATACAACAGAGTATACTGAAAAGACTTAACATGGCAAGCAAATGTACAAAACGTATGGCAAATGTATTTGTCCCTGGCCTAACTTGCTGTATTTCATATTATTATTGATCTTTGTATTTATCCCACCTCCTTTATAACCATGACATTGAAACCACAAACTGAAGGATAAGATGAAAAAAATTTTGTCTAAATTTCCTGTGTTAGTTATTGGTAGTTGGTGCAAAATATTAATTTAATGGAATTTTCTCACATTCAATTTCCTTTTCATTAATACAAAAAAGCCAACACAAAAACTTTCAGAGTGAGTTTATGTGAGACGTTAGTGGTGAAATTTTTTTAAGAGGTTATAACAAACCTCTTCGACGTAGACTAAAATGTTGGAAAGTATTTAAAGTCCAAGATACCACAGGGATTCTTTATGTTTGTCGTTCACTCTCCACACATTTAACTTTTAGGAACCTTGTGGTATACATTATTGAATAAGGTTTAAAGATCTTACTATGGGCCTGTGATTTACTTGCTATTGGAACAAGCAAACATTACATCTGTCTGTACCACTAAATCACTATGTACTTACTTAAGTAGATATTATTCCCCAGCTGTCCATCTCAAGACAGGTTAAGTTTCCTTTCAAAGTAATTATGGCATTCTTGTCATTCTGATCTATTTAGTCAGCTTAATTTCTTCTTGGCCATACATTGTGGCTATAAGCAAATCTATCGCATAGAGAAAACTGAGTATTTTAAGAATAAAAATTGGTGCTTTGACTTCTATTTGCAATATAGATCAACTTGTCCAAGGTCAAAAAGATAGTATGTGGCAGAGCTAGGACTTAAAATCAAGCCTTTTGATGACAAATGTAGTGTTTTTTTCCACTAGAACCGTGTTAGGTCACTGCCTCAAAGTCACCCACCTGCCTTATTAGCAAGGTCAAGATTTAAAGCTAATGTCTTCAGATTATGACTTTACATCTCATTATCATTTTTTAGAAGGGGGAAGGCAGAGCAATTGGGGTTAAGTGACTTGCCCAAAGTCACACAGCTAGTAAGTATATCAAGTGTCTGAGGCCAGATTTGAACTCAGGTCCTCCTGACTCCAGGGCCAGTGCTCTACTCACTGCACCACCTAGCTGCCCCTACAGCTCCTTATTATAACCCAATGTTCTCTGAATATACAGACAGCCCAAGAAGGAAGAATTTGGCTCTTGTCTACATGGACAGCGACTAAAGGGACTTCTGTCCCCATCTCCTTTCTAAATTCCCCTTCCTGTCTCTGAAGAGTTTGAGGCAGGATGGGAAAACAATTGATTACAATTAGTAGCTCATTAGTAACTACCAAGTAATTACTGGTTTGCATTCAGATATTGGCATATACTTTATAAGGCACTTAATGAATTTTACATCAGTCTTCCTGGGAAAGACATATGTTTCTCTGTACCACAACTCTTTTCCCTGTCCCTTTTCTGTTTTTGATCCAAAAGCAAATTTTTGAAAGCCTTGAATGCACATTATTCAGCTCATTTTCTTTTCTTTTTTTTAAGGCCCAAAAATTTGTTGGTAATTTGTTCTCTCCTTTCTCCAGTGTATGGGACCACAATTCTGAAAAAATAAGTTGTCTGCCACCTTTAATTATCTCACTATATAAAAATAAAAGTTATGAGAATATTTATATATACTTTTGTGGCATACTAGCAGCTGATCCAATCAGTCTTTTTAAGATAAATTAACTAATATTACTTTAATGAACTGATAGGTTTTGTTTGATTGAATTAACTCATTTCATTCATAATAGAAATATATACATGTGTGTATATGTATTTATATACATACATATGTAAATATGATCCCAGCCTGAGTATGTCTAACTGTTATTCCCCTCACACACTGGACAGATCAGAAAAATTAGAAAATGTTACCATTGTAAATCTATGAACAGATTCACTCAGTTTCATAAAATATGAAAACACTGGGCTGAGTTCCATTTGGGATTGGACATCTTGGAAGGCACAGGCCAAATATTGCCAAACAAACTCTCTTTCCCATACTGTTTATGTAGAAGTTAAGATGTTGCCAACCTCTATCCAAGAACATACAGGGAGGGAAAAGAGGAAATATCAAGGCATTGCCCTTAGAGTCTAGTGACTACATGCAGAGTTGCTTTCGTGCCAGAGATTGGCTTTATTGGTGGGGAGAATCATTGAGAGAAGACTTGAAGTAAATGATTGCAGTCTTCAAATATTTAAAGGCTGTCTCATGGAAGAGGAATTAAACATCCTCTACTTAGGATTAGACATTCTCTGCTTAGTCTGAGAAGTCAGAACTGGTACCAACAGGTATACATTTCAGAGGCATTGAGCTCAATGTAAAGAATGTCAGTGAAAGACTCAGAGATGTCCAAAGGTGTAATGAATGGGCTGGCTCTAGGAGGTAATGGTTTTCTTCACTAGAGGTTTTTAAACAAAGAGCAGATACATTTTGAGGTCCCTTCGAAATACCAGTTCTGTGATGCTATGAAATCATCACACAACTCCTTTGACCCTCAATTTGTACCTCTATAAACTGGAGATAATGATACTTCTGCTACTTACCCACATAATATTTCTAATGAAAAAGAATGTCACAAATATGACACCATACTGCTTACTGTATGTTTTAGGGATTTTTGAAAAATATAATTGGGAGTATTAGTCAGTTAATTAGCATTTATTAAGTGCCTCCTTTATGCCAAGCACTGTACTAAATGCTGAGGACACAAAGGAAGGCAAAAAGAAGGGATCAGTTCCTTCTCTCAAAGTGTTCACCTTCTCAGTAAATGGACTGGGTGGGGGTTGGGGAGAAAGTAAGGCTGAATCAACAACCTCAACACAACTGGGCCAGGAATGTGTATCCATTATTTATTGCCCCTAAGGCATGCTTTGCTATCTCAGCTCTTCCATCAAACAGATTTAGAAAGGCCTAGAAACAAGAAATTGGAGGGAAGACCTAGAGGAAGATTTGGTCTGGAAAAGGACCCATATTGAGAGGAAGCATGGTGTATCAGAATTCACTGAAGGCAATATTTGTAGCCTAGACCATATGGTGTTGGGAGAATACAGGCATCAAAGTGTAGGACTCCTGGGGGCAACTGGCAGAGATCAGTAGAGAAATATTTGAAAGCCAGAGAGGGAAGAGTCTCTCTTAAGGAGGAAGGCAAGAGTATGATCAGAGATCCCTGGATTAGGGAAGAGAAAGGAAGATAATTGGTCTTATGTTTTCATTGATATAAGGAACTCTCAGATGAGGAAAGTCCCTCTGAAGATGAAAGTTATAAGTAGAAAGACCTAGCTTCAAGTCCAACACACACTAACTGGATGCAAGGTACTTAACTTTTCAGTGTCTGATTATGACTTTGGCTATGTCAAAGATTATGACTTACAGAAGAGATGATGATCTTCATTGCTGGTGGAAGTTTTCTCACTAGCTCACTACATTGATGAATTTTCAAATTTGGATCAACTGCTTCCTGCCCCCCAAAACAAAAACAAAACACAGAAACAACAAAAAGTCCTTAGCTAAACAGAGATACTTGCTCAAAGCCATATGATCACATCAGCAATGATCCAGTTGTAATTTTAACCCAAAGAATGAAAAGGACTTGATTACTAATTAAGTGACAAAATACTGCCTTTCAAATATCTTTAATTATTCACCTATAGAAAAAGCATCTATAATATAGATCATAGAAATTTAAAAGAATGCATAACATTTTACCATTTTCAATTTTTATTATTATGTTATTAACAACCTTTTCTTTTAAGACAGATGTGGAATCAAGACAAGTTCATGACAGGATAGGAAAAAAATACTGATGGACATGATGTAACTTTTAATTAAATCATATGAGAATATGATTAGAACATTTTCTTATTGATTTTTTAGAGATATAAGTACTGAATGCTAAGTACCATTTCAATTAGTCAACATAACTTTTACTGTAATTAAAATCTTAATGTGATCTTTTAAAAATAATCCTCACTTTCAAACTGCATACTAATGTGTATCTTTATCTCTGTAACTGGAATGCTATTGCTTGTATAACCATATTATGTTAGGTGGTCTACATAATATTACCATGCACATCCCCACGGTGCTTAATATATTCAAAGTGTATTTTTATCCTCCCTTAATGCATATGTGGTCAGAAAAAAAGAGTTTGTGTGTGTGTATGTGTGTAACTCACACACACACACACATATGAAAGGTATGTATAAATATATATAAGAAATATATATACACACATGGCAGGGAGAAGAGAGAGAGACACACAGAGAGAGAGACAGAGAGAGAGAGTGGTGAGTCTGACCTTAGGTAAAATTGGTCAAATTTCTCTAGTACTCCCTTGCCCAGATCCCCAATGCCCTCTGTGCTGTTCCTTGGATACTCTAGGTGTAAATCTGCAACTTTTCATAAGGGTCAGTTTTCCCAGAGGAATTGTTGACTATTTCAAAATGCTTCTTTTGCCTTCCCTAGACTCCTTTTCCCCCATAAAGGTTCTTATGTATATTACACTTTAAGGCATACAAAGAGCTTCTCCTATAGACATGTCAAAACTTTTATTGCAGTACCCTCACACTGTAGCAATTAAATAACTCCTCTTAAGTTGTTTTGAAATCAAAGGTGTCTTAATACTTTACCCTTTTGTGATACAGCTGCATTCTAAGACTAGATGCCTGGAAATACCAACCTAAATAAGTATACTTCTACTTCACATTTCCAGGTTCCTGTGATAGATGAGCAAAAGAAGTATTTTTAAACAGGAGCCTACCCCTCCCCAGATTACACTATGTAGATTATCATATATTCTGCCTATCCATGAGGCTATCCATGAATAGGTTATTTATATGTTCATGCACACATATACAAGTACACTGAATATGTATATCATAAGAACATTCAAGGTATGATTATGTATGAAATAACATCTTAGAGATATAATTTATATACAACTTAATATAAATATAGTGAGTTTCCTATAAGGGAAAAGAAGATGTTTTAATTAGATGTGATCTTAGAGATCATCTCATCAAGCCCTAGACTAGGACTAGAATTCAGTGGTTATATCTATATCATCTATTATGAGAGAGATTTTAATTCTGTTCCAATGAACCAGCATGCTGAAGGGACTCTGCTGTGTGTGAACTATTTATAATTTATCATTCAGTAATATACATATGCCATAATCATTCATCTCAACATTTATACCTTAAATCTCCTCATCAACCCAATCCTCTTCTATCATCTTTTCAAGATCATCATTCATCCCCTTTGTATTATGTGTGGATTATGCCCCACACATTTAACTTGGGCCTTCTATTTTTTTTTAAAGTTTCTCATCAGTTTCACTGGGATCTACTGTAATCTCTTTCCTGATGATTCCCAGATCTATTGTCTGACCATCATTTCTTCCTTGAGGTCTAGTCCCACATCAATAAATATTTGATAGGCATCTCCACCAGGATCTTCCACAGGAATCTCAAACTCATCCTGTCCAAGATGTAAGTTATCAATTTTCCTGAAAACCCACTAGACTTCCTAACTTCCCTATTTCTGTCCTAGTCACCTAGATTTCTCACTCTGGAGTCATTACCAACATTTCCTTCTTTGTCATTTCATGGCTGATCAGTTCCAACTCTACAACATCTCTCATATCCATCCTCTTCTTTCCATTCATAAATATCACTATATTTCAGGACCTCATTATTACCTTTCAGTGGGACTACTACAATACCTTCCTAATTGAACTCCCTATCTCTGATATCTATCCTCTTCAACCCATTCTCTACAGAGCTGCCAAAATGATGTTACTAAAGGATAGATCTGATCATGTCACCATCCCCTTCAAACAGTTTTAATGGCTCCTTATCACCTCTAGGAAAAAGACAACTCTTCTGTTGGGCCTTTACTGCAGATTCTAACCTATGGAGCATGTCTCAATAGTCTTAGTGCAGTTTTTGGCTTAAAACTGTACTAAAACTTTTGGGACATCTCGAATTTCAGATTGCGTTGTTATCCTTTTCCCCTCCCCATGCACAATACTCTCCAGAGAAACTAGCCTATTTTTGTCAGCTTTTATGCTACATTTCATCTTTTTCTTCTATGATTTTGTATAGATTATCCCCAATGTGAGGAATGTTCTCTCTTTTCACTTCTAACTTTGGGAATCCCTAGGTCCCTTTCGGCTCAGGTCAAGTGCTACTTCCTATATTTTGCCTTTCTGGAGCCACCCTCCCCCTCCAATTATTAGCAGACTTTCCCAGAATTACTTAGTACTGACTTTGTGAATTTTGTATATATCTTTATCTGTGTACATGTTGCTTCCCTTAAATGAAAGGAGGAAGGTAAAGCCCAGAGAGATGATTTGCCAAGCTGACATACCTGTTAAGAAGCTGAAAATGGAGCTGCACCTCAGTATTTTTACTTAAAATACAGCGCTCTCCAGACTGAATAATTCTTTTCCCTTTCCTTTTAACCAGCTTGAGGTACCACTTGAATTTTTAAAACTACATATTATGCTTTCCATACACATTTCTCCTCTTTCTTGCTATTAACATCTTCCAATTTTCCATTTTAAGTCATTTTTCCTTCCCTATATGCTACTACCCTGATTCTAATATGTCTTTTATTTTCTATCTAGTCTTCTTCGCATTTTGCCCCAACCCACACACAATGATTATTCTTCACATTTCTTGTGGTTTTAGATGCTTGTATCTACTCACAATTATTAAGAAGAAGAATGTTGTGGGCACAATCAATTATGCAAACTTTAAAACTAGTTTTATAATTTTCTATTCTTTTATGTGAAAAGTCTGTCCTTGTAGGTCACTACAATGGAAGAAACATTTTTCATTTACTGTAGATTTACTATTATATCATTAGTAAAAAATTTATTTTTTGTGGATCCTATTTGGACAATACAAACTAATGCTACCAGATTACAACAATGGCTGCTTCTTTAAAGGTATATTTTCTTCAGTCTCAATTCATTGATTGAATATGTAGATGTAAATTAACAAGAAAAAATCCGATAATTATAAAAGCAATTGAGGAGCTTATAGTAAAGGAAAAAAATATGAAATACAGTACAGCTATTTTATACACATAAATTATCTCTTAGGTTGCCAGATTAATTCATGCTGCACTAATTCTAATTTTGTCACTATAACATTACAATAAAAGTGAATAATGCAACTTTAAAATTAAAATATATTTTGAAAATAGGGCAATAATATTAAATAAAAATGGCATATCCTTAAAATTAATTTTGTACATTTTTGAGGTAAACACAAGGAACACAGTAAATTCTTGGAGCGATTGGACCAACCTTTGTGTCTATGTGAGCCATCCATGTTGCTAAATTCGATGTGATTCTCATCAGCCCAATAGAGCCTACTGTTGACATAATCTATTGTGAGTGCCATAGGTCTAGAAATCTTTGTTTCTATGACAACACTCTGACTGGTTCCATCCATCCCAACTCGGCCAATGTGAGGATATTCACAGCAGTCAATCCAGTACAAATACCTAGAAAAGAAAATCAATGACTACTTTGTTTATAGAAGCTCAGGCATCAACACACAAGCAAATTTCACTTATTTACTTAGCAGTTTTCAAATTAATTTTCTGACATCTCAATCTGAAAGACAGCTCCTGAAAAACATTCTTTGATGGCACCTATATCAAATGAGATAATATTTATAAAAAGTGCTTAGCCCTGTGCCCAGTATGCAGTAGAGGCTCTCCTTCCCCTTTCCTGTATCTTTGAATTTTTACTGTAATGTTGATGTGCCCCATTTATTCACCTCTTATTTTTGAACATTTAAAACTTGGATAAATATCTGAATGATTGCATAAAAAGATTTTCTCAGTAGGCTGCTTTCTTAGAGATTACCAAATTGAGGAAGGTAAAGACTACAAAGACATGAAATAGAAATTGGCTCACACAATCACACTTTGGATCAATTCAAACAACCAAAAGTGCTGTTCCCCTCTGCTTCTCCCACTCCCATTTATCTCATAGCTATTCCCATTTAATTAGAAGGAAGTGAATTTCACCTTATTTCATAGAAGGGACTTAGTGATTGAGTCTAACTATTTCATTTTGGAGATGACTTCCTCAAGAGAGGTGAACTAATTTGCTCAAGATTATGCAACTTGTAAGAACACTTGGGAATCATATTCAGGTCTTCTAAGTCCAAATGCAGTGTTTCTGTTACTATTCTTAGAGAATAACATTCCTCCCATTTGGATTAGCCTATTGAAAGTCCAGCCATTCTATTCTGTAGAATGTCATCTCCTTAAAAGAAAGGGCATTTTTTTTCTTTATCCTTCACTTAGCATAGTATGCTTCCATAAATTAGATGCTTAATAAATGTTCAAACTGAAATTTATTCTAACTACAAAGGAAGTAGCAAAATGAAAATGGTTACCTTGATCTGACATTAAAATATGAATGGAAGACAAATACTCATAACTCCTACAGAATATGGGAGAAAAGACTTATGCTTTGGATTTCCCATGTCTTTTTTTTTAGCCACATAACTAAGCAGCTTAAAAATAATTTCTCACTCTAAACAACTTTACTATGCAATTACAATCCCGCATTTCCTTTTCCTTGAAAAATAAGTTCTTTATATTGCACCATTTTTAGTCACAAATTCAGAAGACTCCATCATCAGAAGTGTGGGGTAACCATTCTACATGGTCAAAATCCATCTATAACATCCTTAATATTCCATTTTAAAATATTCTTAATAAAAGGATAGAGATTTGTTTTTTTAAAAGTTGTTAAGAAAAGGGTCCAAATTGAAAACATTCTAAACTCAGGGTCTTAAAATGTCTATTTGGTTCTGATTTAAATCTGATCTTGGAATAATGAGGAGATATACACTGAGGCCACAAGGAAAACTTCCTTGATGAGAAAAGATGGCACATGGAATCAACATATGCCGCAATCATCAGTTTTATTTCTGCCTGCGGAGTGGAGTGGGAAAATTTAGAGAGGAGAGGAGTTGAGTCAGGCCACTTTGAGACTGTCCCAAGACAAAGCTACAGCAGAAGTTAGCAGTGGGGAGGACTCAAAATAATTTTGCCACGATTACTGTCAAAAATAAAATTACTAAATAAAAGTATAATTAAGTACTTAAAGTGACACGATTAATGATAAGTGATAGAGTAGGCTGAAGTACTTTACTCTCTAATGAGAAAGAGGAAAAAAAAGATAGGTGCTTTATTTACACTGATATAGACATGTCAGAATTCCTACCTTTTTAAGACCTCTAACACCAGTTACTAGAAGCTTGATGAGCAGAGTTCTCCTTTCTGATTTTACTTGTCCTTGAGTACATGGGGACTCTGATCCCTATCTTTCAGACAGGAATTTATGATCCAAGCTAGCACTACCACAGACTTCCAGGGAAGTGTCTGTGATTTCACTGGGGTTGGGGTACAGATTATAATCACTTTATGACTTAATATCTTGCTATTGATGGTCTTGAGTTATTATCCAGTGACCAATTTGGTGATTAGATTCTCTAAATTTGACCTAGTTTAGTATTCAGGCAACAAATATAATTCCACCACTCCTTTTGAACTCAAAACCCTAAGCCTCATTTAACCTCAAGTGTAAAAAATAAACAAACAAGTAGTTGGTCTTTCAAGTCTTTTCCTAAAGTTTTAAATCTGTGAATGAAAGTACAATCCTTTTAAAGTTAGTAGGAGCTGACAGAGTGTACATACCACTGGCATACCAATAAGGTAGCAAGTAGTACTGCTAAGATTGGAACCCAGGTGTTTTTATCCAAATTAAGTACTCTTTGCACTATATCATACTGCCTGTTCTAAACATATCACTTCATTAATCAAAATTCCTAAATGGACCCCTATGCCTCTAGGACAAATGTTGACATTTCTGGTTACCTATAATCTGATTCGACATTACCTTCCTAGATTCAGGCCACCCTACTCCCCTTTGAACACTCTACATTCTAATTAAGTTGGACCTTAATTATGCTCTATTCTCATCTTTCCTTCCCTTCCCTTTGTCTATTTGAAGAGGCCATCCTCCCATGCCTAAAATATACCCCCTCTACATATCCTCCTTTTGAAAGCCTCTTTCTTCAAATTCAGATGCTACTTTCTCCTCAAATATTTTCAATCAGTCAATAAGCATTTCTTAAGTACTGTATGCAAGTCACTGTACCAGGTACTGAGGGTAGGAAGAAAGAATGAAGATAGTCACTGTTCTCAAGAAACTCCTCACAGTGTGTCCAAATCCTGCCTTTTCCCTGATCACATATTACCAGCCATTATGCTTGTATCATAATTAATCTTGCATCTGCTGCTCTCCTTATGATATTATAAGTTCTTTGAGAACAGAACTTAAACCATTTCTCTTTTTCATCTTTTTTTACCCATAATACATAGCATAATGCCTTGCATATAGTAGGTAAAGGTTTGTCAAATTGAAATGAACTGAATTGGGACAGGTATATGGCATTACCTTAGTAGAGGGCTTGCTCTACTAACAAGAAGTGATCTAGTTCAGATAGGAAAGAACAGTCAGTTCTAGCCTTAACATGCTCCAAATCTTGAATTGTTATGAATTACAAGGGTATGGATCACATCAACATGTCATTAGTGTCTTGGAAGCTTTCTACCCATGTGACCCTGGGCAAGTCACTTAATTTTTTTCCTTTAGTTTCTTCATCTGAAAAATGGTAACCACAAACAACAACAATAATAACACCTAGCCTCTATTAGATTAATGAAAATGGGAAGATCTTTCCCATCCATTAATAGGCCGCATGACCTGCCTCAGTCACATGAGTCTGAGTCACATGAGTCTGAGTCACATGAGTCTGAGTCACACAGTGCCTGTGGGAGGAGGAACTTGCCTAAGGGGTGGAGCAGGAAGTGGAGGAGCAGTCAGAGCTGGGAGAGAGAGAGACATAGCAGCTAGTTTGAGTGAAAAAAGGGGTGATTTTGCTTAAGGGAGCTTGTGTTGCGGGGAGGCCTGATGGAGGGAAGGCTTCGGGGTGGTGGTGCTCCCTGCACTGATAATGTATACAGGTTTCTTTGTGGCTATAATGGATTTGGCTTTCTGGTACTGGAATAAATGTTTTGGTTTTGTCTTCCATGAAGAGAGTCTGTTATATTTCATGATTCAAAACTATGCCGGCATATTTGTAGCAGCCACAGCCGCAGTGGGTATTGCATTGGCATTACAACCTCCCAGGGTTGTTGTGAGGATCAAATGGGATAATTGTAAAGCACTTAAGCACAGTACCTAACACAGAGTAAGCACTATAAAAAGCTGTTACTATTATTATTGTTGTTATCGCATTCATATATTATATTAATATATAATGTATGCAATATTAAATATACACTATATAAAGCCAGTAGCATTTATATGTTATGTTAATATATAATATAATATAACATATACTTGTATTATATCAACTTCTCTTTCACAGATCATGTTATGGAAGTTTTTTTGTGTTTCCATATGACAACATAAGATCTCTTCTAAAAATGTATTAAGCCAATAGAAATTTTAAAAGCAGTTAAAATAACACTTTATTAATCATCAAGGATGTTTTTGAAAACTATTCCAGTATGTGGCATTGGATTCCTTAAAGAAAAATGTTCCATATAGACACATGTTCTGTCTAAGCAGGCATTCTCTATTTTTAAAATTGCTATGTCAAAAATATTTCTGAAGTCATTAAATAATGGTATTTGAATTTCAAATAGTTTTATTATGGCATACTATTATACCATGTCAATGAACATATTAAAAACCAAAGTAAAGTGAGAATTAGCCTTCCCCATTATTCTTTCTTTTGTAAAAGTCATTTTCTCAAAAGTAAACCACAAATTTGAACAGATTAAAAATCTGACTTTATTAATAAAACCAGGTGGATTATATTCAAGATAAGATGGATCATTTTCCAATATGTTTTTAAAAATTTGTGTAGACATCTAAAGGATTCTTGAGAGAATCAAGAAGAACAGAGAGTAAATGTCAGAATTGGAACAGGAATTCAAACTTTCCTGCTTCAAGGTCATTGTTCTTATATGTTTGATAGAAACAGCATTAGTCTTTTCAGTCTGTGTCTAAATAACACCAAAATAACTAGCTGAAAGCAGAAATATTTGGTCAGTCAACTCCCTGATTATATAGTTTTTAACCACAATGGCTATGCTCCCTTCCTTATCCATGTTGAAAAAGGGGTGTGTGTTTCATATGTGTATGACCTTCTGTGTTAAATGTAAAACAGCAGAAATTATTTCATCATTATAAATTCAGCCATAATTACAATTTTTTTTTGTCTCTACAGTTGCAAAGTGGTGTGATTTCATTGTTGTTCTGGGCCTCAGCATGGGTTCAGTGTTGGGTTCAGACTCAGTATTCTTGGCCTCAATCCCAGCTCTGCCAGTTAATACTTGTGTAATCTGGGGCAAGCTGCTTAAATTCTCTGGGCCTCAGTTTCCTCATTTGTCAAATGAGAGGAAGGCTATTCCACTAGATGGCCTCCAAGAGATTCCTTACAGTTCTAAATCTAGGTTCCCACAACTCCTCCACCAACACAGATGGAAACCTGATTATAAAAATATATCTTAAAGCATTGTTGAGACTCAGAAAGATTAGGTGCCATCCTTGCCCCTGGTCTTACAGAAGGGGGTCTTTAACTTTATAAGTGTGTGTGTTGTGGACCTATTAGCAAAGCCAATGGTAAAGCCTATGGACCCCTTCTCAGGATAAGGTTTCAAAATGTATAAAATAAAATAGAAAGGAATTTTTTAAAACATTACAAAGGAAAGGAAGTATATTGATTACAGTTCTTAAACTATATGCATATATTTGTTTGTAGATAGTGTAAGGCCAATCAGTAAGTGAAAGATCTTTCCCACCCATTGAATAGACCTCAGGTGGGGCCAACAAAGGGAGACCTGATTGGAGGCAGGCCCACATCCTTTCACTAACTAGGTGTGAGGGCCCAGGCCCACACCCATTTGCTAGTTAAGCTGATGTGGGTGTGAAACCTTCAGGGCCCTAAGGAGAGTTACTAAGACTGGAGCCAATGGTACCTGCACTGAGTTCTAGTCAATCAGATACCAGCTAGGACTGTATAAAAAGACAGCCCACAATTGAAAGCAGCAGAACTGAGAGCAGCAGGATTCAGAAACAGCCATTAAGAGGACATTGAGGCAGCAGACACTGAGGGAGAGCCAGCATCGTGAGAAACTACAGATCAGAGAGTACAGAACAAGAGAGAGTTTCAGAGATCAAGGAACTTGGATTTGGCAGAGCTGTAGGAGAGAGGGCTGAGCAGAGAGTTAGGATTCCTGAGTGATTGCTTATAGGAAGGCCCTGGGTGAGTAGGGGGAGGGGGGACAAGTTGCAGGATGGCTTGGCTCCTTGCTATAATACTTTGTTATAGTTTCCTTGTTGCTACATTGAGGTGGGCTTACTGGTTTTGGAATATAATTACTAAGATATGAAATCCAAATTACTGGTCTTGGGATTGTATTCTCTTGTGTCTAAATAAATGCTGTACTTCCTCTGCCTTCTACTTAGAGAATTTCTTACACTTTGTGATTCCAAACCATTCAGGCATATTCATGGTCATCCTCAAGGTCATGAATCTTGCCTTGCTGATATAGATAGATAGATAGATAGATAGATAGATAGATAGATAGATAGATAGATAGTTGATGGACTGGAGATTAAGATCCCCAGCACAAAGTCTATGATTTATTGTAGTATATTAAAAGAGTTAATTAAGGATAGAATGTGGCTCATTATGATTTAGTATTTGACTAATTATTTGGTCAGTTCTAAAAACATAATGAAATGTTTAGAATTAGCTGATGACTTTAACATTAAGCAAACATGGAATGTAGCTATGACATCATGATGAAATAGAATTCTTTAATTTGTCATTGCCATCTCAGGTTTCTTTCATTTGCTTCTACATACATACTTCCCTTTTTTGTTTTTAAAGAAAAATCCTATAATCCCTTTACTATAAAAATATATCTATGTATGTGCATAAATGTGTGTGTGTGTGTGTGTGTGTGTGTGTATATATATATAGATATATATAGATATATATATATACACATATAGAGAGGGAAAGAGAATGTCTCTTATTTTTGTTTGTTTCCTTGTTTAGAGGTTATATTGAAAAGTACAGCCTTGTACTTTTCTCTGTTGTCATTCAGTCATGTCCAACTCTTCTTGACACCATTTGGGGTTTTCTTGCCAAAGACATTGGAGTGCTTTGCTCTTTCCTTCTCCTGCTCATTTTACAGATGAAGAAACTGAGACAAATAGGATTAAGTGACTTACCCAGGGTCACAGAGCCAGTGAGTGTCTGAGGCCAGATTTCAACTCATGAAGATGAGTATTCTTGAGTCCAGGCCTAGCACTCTATCCAGTGTGCCACCTAGCTGCCTGTTACCCTTCCTTACTCTTTTTAATTCTTTCCTTAGCCCCCAGAGATCTCTTTTCACCCACTATCATTCTTAAAGATCACCTGTGACTTTGCCATATGTAAGAAGTTTTTTCTTGTGATTCACAGAACTTTTTCTTTTGCTGTGACATTTGACTCAGTTGACCATCCCTCCTACCTAAAACTCTTTCCACCATGGCTTCCATGATGCTAGCCTACCCTGAATCCCCTCATTTCTTTAACCAATTCTTCTTTTTTTTTTCTTTCTTGGGCTCTTATTTTTGTTCCTACAGACCAAACTGGGTGTCAGCCAAGGCTCCATCCTTGGCATTCTACTTTTCTCTCTCTGGTGTCACATCCTTACAAAGGTCATCCACTCCACTGACAAACTATTTTTAATGTTAATCTTTAATTACTAACCATGCTAAAAAATATTGCTACTTCCTTTAAGTATTCTTGCAAATCAACATCTCTGGGCCTTACCTCTGACTAGTAGTGTTTCCATTTTTTCCTCCCCCCAATTCATTTAAAAACCAAATCTACAATGTCACTCATTTTAGCTCAACGAAACAATTTCCACTTGCAACAGCATTTCTATCACTGGTATTTGTCTAGTAACTCCGGGTAGAAGTTTTACGCTCCTTTTTAATTCATCTCTCTCATTGCTTTAAGTCATTAGAGAGCACATGTATATAGAACTTACACTTAAAGGTTTACAAAGTACTTTCCTTTTATTCTCTTTGTGAAAAAGGCAGTACAAGTATTATTTTTCCTATTTCATATATAAAAATTAAGAAGCTAAGTGGTTGAAGGACACAAAGTCACATAGCTAAGTTGCCGCTAAATCTTGTGACTAAAGGCCAATGCTTCTTTTGCTACACTCAATCATACATTATGTTATCCAGTCCCATCAATTTTTCCTCTGAAAAATCGTACCTATTTGTCTCCAACAACCTACAAACTGATCTCTCCTTCTCCTATCCCACCAAGTGAATCTTCCCCAAAGCACCTTTCCTCAAATTATTCTCTGATTCAAGTACCTAGAACATCTCCCAATTACCTGTCATATGAATCAGCATGGTAGCCAGGTATAAGTGGCCTAGGAGCCAAGAAGATTTTAGTTTAAGCCCTGCCTCTGAGTGCTTCTACCAAATCTCTGAGATAATAAAGTGCAGAGTAGTTTCCAATTTCATTGGCAGAGGAAGTTTCCAATTTCATTGGTGGAGGAAGTTTCCTGATTCATGAGTAAACTATACTAATGAACTCATAGGTGCAATCCAGGCCCTTGTGAATCAGTCAATCAGCAAATATTTATTGAGTATTTTCTCTATGTAGTGTTTTGGACATTTTAGGAGACACATATACATACATACAAATGTGTGTGTATCTGTGTGTGTGTGTGTGTGTATACACATATATATGCATATGTATATATATATAAACATGATTTCTATCCTCAGCAATCTTTACAATTTAGACATGTGCATATTTAAAAGAATAAAGGATAACATAAGGCTTATAAATGCTAAGATATTAAGTGCTATAGGCATTCAGATAAAGGAAAATTTGATTTTTAAACGTGCTAGTCAAGAAAGACTACACAAAGCCTAGGCCTTTTTGAAGAATGGGTAGGACTTGCATAGCAGAATGGAGATGTTAGATGTCAGATGTTAGATGTTAGAACTCAACCTGGTTAAGCCCTTTTAAGGCCCAGAAAGTAATAAGTTCTCATTTGTCTTAGCAGGAGCACAACACAGATCTTATATCAAAGAATCTTAGAGCTGGTCTGATCCCCTCATATAGATGAGGAAACAGACCTAGAAGGGTGGGTGAAAGGAGTTGCCTGAGATCATGCAGTTGTTGGCAGATCACCAGTGTCATTCTTAGCAAATCATGTGATTCTTTTTATTTGTTTGTTTTTTTTAAGCAAAATTAATCTAATAGTATTATTTAGGACAAGGCAGCTAGGTAGCATAGTGGATAGAGCACCAGACAGAGTAAGGAAGGAATGAGTTAAAGTCAGGCCCCAGACTCTTACTAGCTGTGTGACCCTGGGCAAGCCACTTAACTCTATTTGCCTCGATTTCCTCATCTGTAAAATGAGCTGGAGAAAGAAATGGCAAACCACTCCAATATCTTTGCCAAGAAAACCCCAAATGGGGTCACAAAGAGTCTGACATGACTGAAATAGCTGACCAATAACAAAATTATTTAGGAAAGCCTGGAGAAGAGAAATCATAGGAGTTCATAGTCTGGGATCAGAGAACTTAAAAAATTGACATACAGTTTGTAATTCTATGTGTTTTTCTTTATTCATTAAAAAAACATTATTCTGAGAAGGAATTTATAAGCTTTAACAGACTGCTAAAGACATCTATAACATCCACACAAAAACTTAAGCATCCCTGGACTATAGGCAGGGAGACCAATACAAAGTTTAAGCTTGTTTGACATTAACAAACTAAAATCTGGCCTGTTTTCATCTTTGACATATTTTCCACTGCTCAAAGAATCATCAAGATGGAAGTAACATCAGCAATCATCAAGCAATCTTTTAATTTTATGAACAGGAAAACTGAGTTCCAGAGAATTTTAGTCATGTGCGTAATGTATTATTATTATCATATAGAAAGCTCATTTCTCTACTTAAGTCTGCCCTTACGTCAGGACAGTCTACTAATGGTTCTGAAACATATGCTTATTACTCATTCCCACTTTCATAATTCTGCTCCTACTGTTCAATCTGTCTGAAATGCTCCATCATGGGCCCTCTTCTCTTCTCCATCTATACTACTTCACTCGGTGATCTCATCAGCTCCCATAGTTTCAATGATCATCTCCATGCAGATGACCTTCAGATCTGCTTGTTCACCTCAAGCCTCTCTATAGACCTCCAGTCTCAAATCACCAACTGCCTAATAGGCATCATAAACTGGATGTCCTGTAGACATCTTAAACCCAACCTTTTCAAAACTGAATTCATTATATTCCTCCCCCTGCCCCCCCAAAAAACCTTCCACCTTCCTAACTGCCCTATTACTATCTGGGATATCCCCACCCTCCCAGGCACTCAGGGTCCCAACCAAGTTGTCATTATTGGTTCTTCTCTCTCTCACCCTCCTCATATCCAATCAGTTGCCCAGTTTCTACCTTTAGAATGTCTCTAATACACGTTCCCTCTGACACTGCTTACTCCTTGCTGTAGTACCTCATCAACTTACACCTGGACCATTTCCACAGCCTGCCTGGTTGTTCTCCTAAATTTCTCTTTTCCTATCCACTCAATCCTCCACTCATCTATCAAACTTATCTTCCTAAAGTGCAGGACTGACCCCTGCTTCATCCAAATTATCTCCAAGTTCAAATATGAAATCTTCTGTTTAGCTTTTAAGGCCCTTCACAGCCTGGTTCCTCCTCCCTTTCTGGTCTCCTAATACCTTACTCCCTTCCACATACACTGCAAACCGTTGACATTGGCCTCTTTCTGCTTCTTGCCTTGTATCTCTATCTATGGCCCCTGAGCTTTTTCACTGGTTGACCTGAATGCCTAGAATTCTTTTTCTTCTCATTTTCATCTATTAGCTTCCCTTGCTTTCTTCAAGGCTCAGCTAAAGTCCTACCTTCTGAAAAAGTCTTTCCCTAATCAGTGCCTTGCCTCCCCCATTAGATCCCGAACTCCCTGAGTAACAAGGACTACTACTTTTTTTTGTATTTCTTTGTAATCCCAGTGCTTAGCACCATGCCTGCCAAATAGTAGGCTCTTGATAAATTTGAGCTGGCAGACAGGCTGATGTCTCATCTACATATTAAAATTTTTCCCTGCTATCAAGGCACAATTCAAATCTAATTCCTCTGCTCCAAGAAACCTTCTAAAATTATATTTAGCCATATCGCTCTCTACTTTTATCAGAACTTCTATAGCAATTATAGTAAGTATCACTTATGTAGTATATCATCTTCTATTCTCAATTAAGAGATGAGGATTGGATGAGAGTATCTTGAGGTGAATTCCAAAAGTACTGAATGATGAAGTTCAAAGAATGTCTATTAAAAGATAAATATCAACTTATATAGTGTTTTTTTTTTATTTATGGACAAGATTGGGTATACATGCAGGATTCCTTCCTTGTCCATGTTCTGGTATATCTATATCAATCTATCAATTATCAATAACTTTTTCAAAGGCAAAAATAGCATACTTATCTTTTTTTGATGGCTTAGATGACAGAACCAGTAGCTAAAAGAAAAGACTAGAACACTGGACTACAGTTAATAAGTTGAAAACTAATAGGACACTTGAGTTCAAAAAATAAGTTAGATAAGTTTAGGACTATAAGACATTGTTAAAGGACCATCTTTGTGAATAAAAAAGGTAGGTTTTTATTGTGTTTCAAACTCAATGTGAGTAGTAGGATGACATGGCAATCAAGTAAGATAAAATTATAGATGGAACTAACAGAAGTATCGTTTAGAACAAGGGAGATTTTTGATGCCAGCACATTCTTTGTACAGAACTTTGTTTGGTTTGGGAATATATTGAATAAAGGAAATTAACCAGATGAATAAATCCACATGAGGATGATTAGAAGAGTGAGGGAATTTGAAATCATTCCATGAGAAGACAGGTTGAAGGATCTGGACATGTGTAGTCTAGAAAGGATGAAACTTAGGTAAGACTGAGATCACTGTCTTCAAATATTTAATATGCAGAAAAGAAATCAGATTTAGTCTGCTTGACCTCAAAGGGTCTAAATAAGACCAGTGTGACCAATTCATAGGGAAATAAGATTTTTATTAATATGAAACACGTCCTTAAAATTAGACCTTTCCAAAAATTGAATGGATTGCCTGGGGAGAAAGTGTGCTCCCTGATCCTGTAAGTGTTTATGTAAAAGCTAGAAGGCCATTTGTCAGAGAGACTGTAGAGGAGATTAATGCTTCAGGTAAGAGATTAGACTAGATGACCTGTGAAGTTATTTAGAATTCTGGGGTTCTGATAGTCTGAGATTTTCTTCTTCAAATTATTTTTATGTTTATTCATTTTACTTTTTCTTAAATCTACATTTGTTTTTAAAAAGTAGTTACATATGTGTGTGTATGTACACACACACACATATACTATTAGTATTTAACAGTAAGTTCTAAATTGTAGCCCAATTTTTTTTGAATTATCTTCTTATACAATGCTTAGATTAACTGGTTAAAAACAAAGATGACTATTTTGTACAGAATCTAAATCAAAACTCTAAAATGAACGATCTAAAATTCTTTGCTCATATGTAAAGTTCACCTAAGACTATGTATAAAGAACCTCAGTCACAATACATTCTTTGTGAGTAATGAATAAGTGTAAACAAGATATGTAAAAGAATCTCAGCTTGTAACCATAACAACAGGTTGTTCAGTTCTGTGAATGCTAGAATGCCCTTTATAGTTCAATAGAGTGTATTTCGCCAGAATGAATGAAAATAGATGAAGGAAAAAAGAAGGGTTTTTTTTTGCATTTTAATTTTTTTCTTTATTGGGAAAAACAGATTTAGACATGTATCATCCATCTATAATTATTTGTTTTCTGAATTTACAGCTGATCTCTTCTTGCTCCCTTATGTGATTTTCTTTCACTGAAAATGGGAATAAGAAGGTAACTGTATTGATAGGTCTAGAAGATGGCAAAAAGAAAAAAAAGTTTATGTGGGTGGTTATCATTTGTTGTTGTTAACCTTACAAGTTAACATATTAGAGCCTGAGACCAACGGTTTTCCCACAAAGGGAGAGAATATTTTCATGAATGGATGACCCTCTTCTTATAGAACAGATAATTGTATTCATTGATTAAAGAAACAGATATATGAAAAATAGGCCCTTGCCAAAGAAGAAGGTTTGGTATCATTTAAAGGGAATAAAAGCCATGTTGGTATCAGAATTTACTAGAGAAATATGTTACCTATATGAAATTTAATAGCACTTTGAACTTTATGAGTTGTAGTCTATACAAATTCAGCAGGGCCATGGGTAGGGAGATTTGGTTTCTAATCCCAGTTCTGTCACCAATTAGCTATATGACCTTGGTATGGGCATTCGATCTCTAAGAGCTTCCGATTTCTCTTAGATAAAATTGAGGGAAAGTCCTCCAAGATCTCATTTGGTTCTAATTTATTATAATTTTATTTATTTGGTTAGATCAGTGGAGGGAAAAACAGTCATGCAAACCAGGTGTTTGACTAAATTTATGGGTAGAGTAATAATGATATGTAGACATAGCCAAAACTGTCTCATAGCATTTGCCAAATGGCTCTCCTCTCAATAGCAAAAGCATTGTTGTAGTAGTTATAAAACCAATAGGCAACAAAACCAGAAAATAATCTGCTAGGTTATTTTTCAACTCCTGCCAGTACAGGTGTCCTTGCTATAAATAAGAGATGTGTTACTTAAAACCTACATGTAATTCAACCTTCTGGTCAATTGAATAGTATTTTAATGTACTAAAAATTCTACAATTTAAAAGAATTCTATGGTGAATCATTTATAATGTGAGCAAAAGACTCTGTTTTTATTATTTTGCCAGTTCTGATTTTTGTATTTGGAATACTCTTGAAGTTATGCATAACTGACATCAGGGTCAGACATATGATATACTTTGCAAGTTTGGATATCAGAGTTTGAGACCATTGGCTTTCCAAAATTATCATGTTCTTTTATTACTGATTATTTTTCCATAACAATAATCAATAAAAACATCTTGGATGTATGTGTCTTTTCTCTGGAGGTCCAAAGTATGTTTATATGGATTTAAATTAATATTCAGAATAGCAGAGTGCTATATTTTAAATTCAAAGTAATATTTTATTTAAAATTCTTCTTTGTAGGTTTACCTATAAATCCATAAAAATAGCATTAATGTAAACATTGATTAAATGAATACATCATAGAAGGAAGAAATGCTTTAAATAGTTTGCTATTAAAAATTCCTGAAAACTCTTTTAAACTAATTTGTAGCTTCAATAAAAGTTTGTTTTTGTTTTTAAAAAAAGAGGGAAAAAAGATAGTTTCTTATATTGTGTGGTCTTTCTTGTCTAAATAACTCATAAAACCTAAGCTCTATCATTAAAATCATTTTTATAAATTTTTCTAAATGGAATATTGTCATAGCTCAGAATAGATACATAATCTTACTAATTTTTCAATGATGTACAAACAACCAATACATGTAGCAATGCATTCATACTTTTTCATTCTCAGGGTAATTCCTGCCCATGGGACAAGATTTGTGTTGTCCATATGGTAACTTACTTTTAGTTGGTATCTTGTTTTCATTTTTACTTGATTTCTGTAATTATGATAAGGCTCTGAGAGATACCAGGACTGAATCATCCAAGCAAAGCATCAGTAAGTCATCCAAGTCATGTTATTTTACTATTAAATATATTGACTCTATTATAATTATTTTAAAAATCCAGGTCAGACACAAATTATATATTTTTTATTAAATCAAATATTGAAGTCAGCAGAACTCTCTATTCTTAAATAATTCCAAATAATCAGAATTTCACTGAAGTCATCTGTGGTGATCAACTTGGGTGACCCTTAAGAAAATATACACTAAAACTGAATATAGATGGTGAAGTATATCCATTGGATACAGATGGTCCATAGTAAAAGTATACAGTATAATTTCTCAAATTTAAAGGTATGTTTATTGAGCAACTATCATATGTGGAACATTATATGAGGTGCTAGATGAAATTCAAAATTTAAATAAAACATAATTCTTAACCTCATGGAATTTATATCCGAGTAGATAAAAGACATGAAAACAGGTAATTGTGATACAAGATTACATAATGTATTATTAGAGAGATGCGAAATAAAGTATTCATTGATATTAAAGCGGGAACGTAATCCCTCTTCCCCCAACAGTATTCTAGTTGAGCTTTAAAGAATGGTTGTGAATTCAATAGCTAAAGAAGAGGGAGAGGACTCCATCTATATGGAATACCATGAGCAAAGGAAGAAAAAGAGTGATAGTGTTTGAGGGGCTGAGAACATTCCAATTTTGCTAAAGTATTGAGTATATCTAATAGAGCAAGATGAAAGATAAGATGAGCCCAGAAAGACAGTGCAGTACCTGACTCTGGAGAATACTGAACACCAGGCAGAACACTTTGAACTCTACTTGGCAGGCAATGACAATTTTTGTGCTGTAGAGTGACACAACTGTACCTGTGAATAAGAAAGATTATTCTGGCAGAACTATAGAATGGATTGGAGGTACCTGAGTGACCTTTGGCAAGTGGTTTAGTGGATATGTAGCCAGACCTAGAGTAAGGAACACCTGAGTTCAAATCCAGCCTCACATACTTACTAGCCACATGACTCCAGGCAAGTCACTTAACCTCTGTATGTCTGTTTCCTTTTCTGTAAAATGGGGATGATAGCGCTTATGTTCCAGTGTTGTGCTGAGGATCAAATGAGACATTATTTGTAAAGCACTTTGTTAACCTTAAATCATTCTATAAATGCTAGTTGTTTATTATTATTGTTGTTGTTATTAGTATTATTTTCATTTTACTTCCCTTGGCCTCAGTTTCTGTAAAATGAGGGAAGTTAAATTAAATGATTTTTGAGATCCCTCTCAGCTCTAAATCTCTAACTCTGTTGCCATGGAGTCAAGAATACATATTAAGAGACTATTGCAATAGTCTAGGCAAGTGGAGAAAAAAAGCCTGTTCTAGGCACTGGTGGTGGGAATTAAGAGAAGGTGATGCATGAAAGAAATAATCAAGAAGTAGAATTGACAAGGTTGGTACCTGATTGGTGTAAGGGCAAGCAAAGTGGGACTTTTTACTGTTTTATTCATTTGGAGTGCTTCTCAGTATCAAGGCAATCAAGTGCCTTTGATTGAGTCTCCCCTTTGTTTGTAGGAAGGTCCATACCCTTTTGCTATTTAGCTCAGGAGAGGTGTGAAGCCCTTGGGAAGTGTGAAGATCTCAGGCCCTGAAAAAGGGTATATATATATACTCTGAGGTTAGCATTTTGCTTGGGGCTCAGTCATTGGAAGAGTGTTGGTGTGGAGACTCTGGGTAGCCATTAAGGAGCCCTCCAGATTTGAAGACGTGTCTCTCTCTCTGGTAAGTATGTATATATAGCTGTGGTCAAACAGCTAGAAGCCTGTCTGTTGATTGGTGGTTATTTGCTCTATTTATATAATTTCTCCTTGTAATTTCTGTTTGTATACTCTGAAGTTCAGGGTGCTGGCTTTCCTTGCCCCCCCCAACTAAGTGAATGCTATATGTATGTTTAATTCAAGTGAGATTATTAACCCCTTAAAGTTGCTTTCCTTAGAAAAGTAGATCAAAGAATCTGTGCTAGTAACCCTCCTGTGTGCTGATGTTGTTTGTCTTACACAGCCACAGTAGCTGCAAGCAACATTGTTGTTATAAAAAATGTAGTATTAATGTGATCAAAGATCTTCCCCACCTCAGATGGGCCTAGGTGGGAAAGCTTGTTTGTAAGTAGGCCTAAAAACCCTACTTACTATGTGCTAAGCCAGTGTGGGTGTGAAGCCCTCAAGGCCCTAAGGGGAGTTGCTAAGACCAGAGCCAATGATGTGCACTGAGTTTTAATCAATCATGAATTTAGCCAATCAGAGACCTGAGTACTAGCCAATCAGATACTGGCTAGGACTGTATAAAAAGAGAACGCAGAATTGGAGGTAAGCAGAATTGAAGAGAAGAGAACTGAAGAGGAACAGAATGGAGAGCAGCAGAACTAAGAGCAGCAGGACTGCAAGCAGCAGAACTGAAGGGAAGACACTGAGGCAGCAGACATCAAGAGGGCACTGAAGAACAGACATTGAGAGAAGAGCTGCAGAAGAGAGTGTTGAGTGGAGAGTTAGCATTCATGAGTGATTGTTTACAGGAAGGCCCTGGGGGCGCGGCGGGGTGCGGGGGAGGGGGAGGGAACGGGGATGTTACAGGATGACTTGGCTCCTTGCTATAATACTATGTTATAATTTCCTTGTTACTACAGTGAAGTGGGCTTACTGGTTTTGGAATATAATTGCTACTGTATCAAATTGGGGGTATTGGTTCTCAGATTTGATCCTCTGGAGTCTAAATAAATGTTATACTTCTTCTGCCTTCTACATAGAGAGTTTTTCATACTTTGTGATTGTGAACCATTCAGACATGTTTGTGGTCATCCACGAAGTCATGAATCTTACCTTAATGATATAATTGGATATCATGAGAGATCAGAATCAAAGACAATTTCAAAGAGACAAACATGGGCAACAGGTTGAATGATCCCACAGACATGGATAGTGAAGTTAGGACAACAAGGGTAGTTAAGAATAAAAATGAGATGCTTAATTTTGAGTGTGTTGAATTTGAAGTATCAATCAGGACAATCAGGTGAGGACATACTGTAGGAAGTTGGAGATGTAAGGCTGAAGCTCAGAAAAAAGAAGTCTGCGCTAGAAACTGAGATTTGGAGACTTGGCCAGGATCTACAGAGTGGAACTGAAGCTATGGGATTAAGTGAGAATGTGAATTGAACAAGTGTAGAGAGAGAAGAATAGATCCTTCAGAGAACATTCAAGGACTCCAGAGGAGATAATAAGCCAGGTGTGAAGGAGTTAGAAAGTTCAGAAGAAAATGAGAAGAATCTCTGAAGTCAAGTGAGAAAGACATATCAATTATTAGAGAATGCTCAATAGTATCTAAAGCAGAATAGAGATCAGAGAGATAAAAGGCCACTGGAATTTGTGGTCAGTGATGAACTTTGAAAAAAATAGTTTTCATCTTATGGTAGAGGTGGAAGTCAAAAGTTTTCTTTGAGATGAGCAGCTACGTGGTGCAGTGGATAGTGCTCAGCCTCAGACACTTAACAGTTGTGTCACCTTGGGGAAGTCACTTAACCTCTGTTTGCCTCAGTTTCCTCATCTGTAAAATGAAGATAATAGCACCTTGTCTCCTAGGGTTGTTGTAAAGATCAAATGAGATAATAACTGTAAAGTGTTTAAGCATAGTGTCTGGCACATAGTAAGCACTATGTAAATATTAGTTATTATTATTAACTGCAAGTAAAGTGGTACAATTCAATTAAATTATTAAGCAATTATTTAGTGCCTACTATGTTTTGAGAATACAAAAACAGGAATGAAAACCATAATAAATAGGTTGAGTGGAGGAGGGGGAAGTTTAAGGAGAGAAGATTCCAGCAGGATATCCAAAGGTAGATATTAACATGCAGTACAAGATATCACAGTAGGGGGTTTTGGTGGGGGAAATGAGGGAATGAGTAATAAATATATAGATTTAGGTATCACCCACTCCAATTCAATCTACATTTAATAAATGTATTTAATAAATACTTCCTATGTCCAAGGTATGTGCCAAGGTCCTATGGCTATAAAGAGAATTTTTTTAATACTTGTTGTAAAGGTAATTATGTTATATTAGTTATCTTTTAAATTTTGATCTAGATCTTCGATTTCATTGGTATCAAAGATTGCTAGTATGGAATCCTCTCTAGAAATGCAGACTGACAGCTTGTCTGCAGCTTTCAGTCTTAGAGCTGCAGGGGTCACTGAGATATAAAGTGACTTACCCATAGTTGTTTGTCTATGTTGGAGAGACAGCTTGAACCTAGGTCCTCCTGACTTCAAGGCCACCCCATTGTCTATTATGTCATGCTGCCTATCAGATATAGATATGATATAATATATATTATATATATTATATTAAAATATATATTATATATAATTATCATATAATTATATTATTTATAATTATATATGTGTATATATAATTATAGATATAATTGAAGCAAACCTAATGGGTTAGATTTCTAAAGGAGAGAGGGCAAAAGGGAGAACCAAAACAGAGGTTAGGGGACACCCACATTTAGTAGAATTACAACAAAGGCCAGAACATACCAGTAAGGAGACAACTGGGAGAGAATCATGTCATGTAAATAGTGAGGGGAGAAAACATGAAGAAGGGAGGTGGTTAAACAACATTGTCAAATGCAGGAAAGTCATTAAATGTGGCCATAATGAATTTGCTGGTAATTTTTAACAGCTTCAGTAAAGAGGCAGGGTTAAAAAACGCATTAAGGAGCTCAGGGTAATGACAAATTAGGGGGAAAACAAGGAAAGAGGCAAAAATTACAAACTGTATTTCCTAGGAATTAATCATTCAAGTATATAGAAATAGGGAGAGTTAGTCTGAGGGAATGGCAGGGAATGATCCATGGTACACGTTAACAGAAGAAAAGTGAATAGACTGGATCAAAAGCACAGGTAGAGGGTTACCTTTGACAAGTGATAGGGTTCATAGTATCGTAAGGTCATAGATTTAGAGCTAGAAGGGCCCTTGGAGTCTATTGAGTCCAAATTCTTCATTTTTACAGAAAAGAAAAAGGCACAGAGAGGTTAAATAACCTTCTGAGGGTCACACAGCTAGGTAGTAAATGTCTGGGGTAGAATTCAAACTTGGGTCTTCTTGACTGCAAGTCAAGCATTATCTTCATTAGATGCCTAGCTGCTCCATCTTTAGACACTAAAACAGGAAAGAAGGTAGGTGAATATATACAGACGTTTTCTGGTATTAAGAAGGGGAAGATGAGAGGTATCATAATAAATGGCCTCATTCTTAATAAAGGAAGCCAAACATTTTTTTTAAGATGAGACTTAAAAACAAAGCAAAGGGTTTGGATGTGTCACTGTGGCGAAGGTATTAGGGAGTTCATCAGTGATTAACATAAGGAGTGCCATAAAGTGACAAGATCTCAGTTTGGTGTAGATAAGTGAATTTTTAGTGAACTCATCCCAATTTTGTGAATTCTTTCAGTGTGTTTTTGTGGCTCAGGAACAGAAACAGAGAAACTATAGTTGGAAATTAAGATAGTGGGAAAGTAGAAAGACTAAGAGATAAAGGATTTAAAGGTTGGAGGACAGAACATTATTGAAATGTCTGACTATAGGCTCACAACCGCAAATGGATAGACATAAAACCTGAATGAAAACAACTATGATAACAAGGGCTAAGAGCTCAAAATGAGGGTGGAGAACAGATTAAGTAGAGTGAGGAGGAAGGAAATGTATAATAACAGAAGACAAAATGAAAACTTCAGACTTCAAGATCTTGTAAATAGAAGAGTTTTAGTTAATTGTTAAAGTATAAGGTCTACAAAAAGTATGAATAAGATGTGTATGGTGATGGAGAACATGGGAATTCAGGTTGATGAACAGGGAGGATAGGTGTTACAAGAATCACAGTTACCAATCATGAAGTCATCAAAAAGGATGTCAAGGGTTGAGATTAAGATGAAGTTGGTAAGTCAGTACTAAAGTCACTGAGGATAATGGAAGAGTATCCCTGATATTGATAAAGGAAATCTATAAAGATTTGGTCATTATGGTGTAAGTGAATGAGTAATTCAAAGAAAGATTTATTGATTGATGGGGGATAGTTAGAGTCTTGACTTGGCAGTGATGATCAAGATGTATGTGGACTCTACCTCTTGGCCCTGTGAGTCAAATCATGAAAGGAAGGCCAACAGTGGAGTTGGTTAGTAAGGTAAAGGGGAAAGACAGGTAAATTGATAAAAAAAATTATTTTATTACAATCGAGTTAGAACCATAAAATTATTGAAATATAGAATAGCACATCATGGCTGGAAGGGATAAAAAGTGCTTCAGACATTTATATTAGGCTTCAAAACAGTGGTCTCTCCTGGGGAAAACCAAAAGTCATATGTTCTTCATTAAAAATTCTTGCAGAGCCCAACCTTCTCTAAGAGAAACACCACTGACACCATCATTTGCACATATGAAACAAAACACAATGCAAATCAGAAATAAAAAGAGCCAATTGCTTTCCTTCCAAAGAATGGCATCATTTTTAATGCTATTTCTTCCATTCAATTCAACAAATATTTATTAAGGTAATGAACAGTTGCTGGGAATACAAACGCAAATATAAAGCTCTGCCTACCCTCTAGGAGTTCACATTCTACTGTCTCTTTTTGAATAAGGTTCTAGCACTTCTTAAACTGTGTTTAAGTTTAAGAAGAGCTAAAGGGATCCTGAATGGAAAAAGTTTAAGAATCCCCGTATGCTGATTTAACCATATCTCCAAGAAACAGAAATGATTGTGGCATTTTTTTGTGTCACATTTGGGGGTACTCGGATGGCAGTACAACTGAAAAACTATCATTTTGTTTTCCCATTTAGAAGTTGAATTTAATTGTTTCATAAAAATGATTCAATTTTTATCAGCTACTAAGGTGGTAATATACCATATTCACTTAGGAATCCAAATATTATCAAAAAAAAAAGAAAACTGAAGGAGTCTTTCATAATAGTCCCAGTAAATTACTACTTTGGTGTTTTAATTGACAATTTTAATAGATGGGTTTATGTTGATGATAACTTGAGGCTGCTTTCTGTTTATGAGGTAATAATAACTATAACCTGGGAGAAATAATGTACAAAGCTGAGTGCTGAGGTGTTTGTTAGCCTACAACACCGTTATTGCTTCATAAATAGGAATCTTTACAAGTCTATTATTATCAACCAAGTATGCTTCCTTCATTTAGAAATTAAAGCTACTTCCTGAAATGTATTATATGGAAAGGGAAGCTACTTACAATGGTTCAAGACAACTGGAAAGTGGCTTGGACATTCAGTAATAGATTACAGTGAAGAGGTCAAAATCGTTGCCCACTTAGGAATGAATACGGCTAACACAATTGCCTGCCATTCTTATATTTGAAAGGAACACATTATAGAAATAGGGATTACTGTGTGACTCAGAATAACTGATCTGGTTGATCAAGAGCTGACATCATTCAAAAGTCACTGAAATGTCAAAGAAAACATTTCAAAAGTGAAAGAATGATGGAATAATTATAGTAACATTGTATAGGAGAAAAGCGCTTTGTAGCTTTAAACTGCTGTATAAATGGAAGGTATTGTTAATATCATTATTATTATCTGTAATACAGTTCTCTTTCTAGGAGTCAAGGTAGTAATTTTAATAACTTAATTATATACACTGTGAAATAAAAGTATAAAATTATAGACAGTGCAAGTAAGATATCCTATAATATGGTCACTTTCTCACACAGAAATATAAAGAAGAAGAAACAGACTCAATGTATTAGAAAGAAGAAATCTCATCAGCATAATACAAGATGATTACAGAAATGCTGGAATGAACAATAATATTTGAAATTAATTTAGACAATAGCAGATTCAAGCTAGTATGGTTACTATATTATTTGCTTCAGTTTATGTTCTCTATTTTAAAAAAAAGTTCCTTCAATTTTGCTATGTCAACAAGCCTACTAAACATACTGAATCTGTATTAATAAATTATTATTATAGTAAATACATAATCACTTTAAGTCGTAATGAGAAAACTGTAAAACATGCCTCCTTTTACTAATAATATAACATAATTTAAGGCTAATGAATAATATAATCTGTAGCATTCTTGCAGTGTGAGTGTGTGTGTGTGTGTGTGTGTGTGTGTGTGTGTGTGCTCACATGGGAGATGGGGTTGGGGGTGGGTTGTATATCTGACATTGCCAAGCAATTTAATGGAGACAGTATAGACTAGAGTCTGAAGACTCAGTTTTGGATCTAGTTTCCCTACTTATTAGCTGTGCAACCTTGAGTAAGTCTCTATATTTGAGGCTCTGTTTCATCATCTATAAAAAAGAATAGTTGTACTATTGACAACTTCAGAGTGGGGACATTGGATAACAATGTGTTAAAGGTAAATTCAAGGTGAGCCAGAGGAATCAGGATTATGGCAATGCAAAAATTAGGATTTTGGTAAACAAAGTTGCTAAAGTCAGGAGGAGGAATCATCAGGCAGGAAAATGATGATTTTGGTTTTGTATATGTTGAATTTGAGGTGCTGATGGAGAGGGTCAACAAGCACTAGAAATCTGAAAATAAAGTTCAAGAGAGTCTGAGGCCGGGGCTCTAGATTTAGAAACAGTCTACATGGAGCTGTAAGTCAAACTATGGGAATAAGTGAGATCAGGTAAGGAGAAAATAGAAGGCTGTGGAAAGAAACTTTAGGAATGTCAACATTTAATAGAAATGAGAAGAAAAGAAAGGTCATAAATAAAAATTGTCAGATGTCAAAATGGTGTACATGTATTTAAACATCACATGTCATTAGGATAAGTATTCATAAATTTAAAATTGAATATTCAACCATAAAGGAGATATTTATCCACCAAACTAAAGAAACAAAGGCTTAAATAAATTTCAGCATATTTATGCGGCTTGCAACAATGCAATAAAAATGTAACGTAATTAAAACATAATTCCACTCTAAAAATATTTCAAGGATACCTTTGGTGTAATGTGATAAGGAATGTAAAAAGAAAATGAATTGGATAATCCTCTGAGATCTGCCCAATTCTACCACTATTTAACATTTTGGAATGTTGATTTGTAGTTGAAAAAGCTAAAAAGGTTAGATAATATGTTGAATTAGAGGGTCATAATGCAGAAAGATCCTAATAGAAAGGAACACTGTGCCAAATCTAATGAAATGAAATTTCATAAAGGTAAATGTCTTTCATTTGGGTTCGAAAAATCAATTCCCCAAGTTTAGAATTGGGGAGATGTGATGATGGCAGTTCATCTGAAGAAAGATGGAGTTTTACTGGACTTCCAGCTCAATGTGAATCTACAGTGAAATATAATTGATGGGGGTGGGGGGGGTAACCTATGGTTATCTTAGGATAAATCAAGAGGTATAGAGAGTGATACTATCATTGTACTTCGCACCCATCAGACCATATCTGGAGTACTGTGTACAATTCTATCTTGAAGAAGAAAAGGCTCAGATAGTGGAAAATAACAGATATCACCAAGTATTTGAAATCACGTGGAAGAACGATTAGATTTCTCTCCCTTGGCCTCCTAGAACGGAACTAGGAACAATGATGGGAAACTGCCAAGAAGTAGATTTATATTTTGAATAAAGAAAAAACTTTTTGCAACCCATCTCCTAGAAAAGAACTAATGAACTCTGAGTGCAAATTGAAGTACATTTTTTTTCATTTTCTTTATTTTTCTTGCTTTTTTGTGACACTATTAATATGGAAATATTTTTTGCATGATTTACATGTATAACTGATATATTGTTTACCTTCTCAGTATATGGGGTAGGGGCTAGAGGAAGGAAGAGAATTTGGAATTGAATTTGTAAAAAAAGAATGTTAAAAATAAATATGAAAAAGAAAGAAGGAAAATTTATTAATATTTATTGCTATCCAAAAATGGAATGGAATGCTTCAGAGGTAATGGGTTTTTCCACATTAGATTTCTAAGACAGGAGGTTGGGTGATTACTCGTTCAACATATGGTAGGAGGATTTCTTATTCAGATTCAGATGGATGTTAAAGTACCCTGCACCTCTAAGATTCTGTGACCTTCTCATCTCTATAAATCATTATGATTGCCAAGCAGCAATGATAGCTCAACAGGGATTGGTTAGCATGAATTGATAGTAGGCCTAAGCAGAATTGCTATTTACATGTTATATCCCCAAGGGGAAAGTATAGTTCTTAAAGAGGAGAGTTTTATTTTGTTTTGATTTTTGCTTATTTGCTTGCCTTTTTCTTCTTTTTGTATTCCCCAGCATTTAGGACAATGCTTAGCACATAGTACTTAATGAATACATGTTGACTGACTGACCAGGCACCAAGCTCCAACAGGTAAACTTTTGCTTTGTCTCTTTTGCGCCTTTCTTTTTTTCTATTTAGACCATTACCTTTCGTTTGGTCCTGACTGGTAACCCAGACTCCATCCCTGGGTGTTTCAAATCTGACAAGTGAGTTTTTTGCCTCATCTTCCAGGTGCCTTGAACTCCCTTCCAGGCCTGCTCCACATCATGCTGTGGGCACACTTTCTACCCCCTACTCCTTTCTAATTCCCTTTTCTGTGGTCTTTTCTTGTAAAATGTTAGCTCCTCAAAGGTACTGTCTTGCTTAACTGGATTTGTATCTCTAGTTCATGGAACAGTGCCTGACATAAAAAAAATAAGCCCTTAATAACTGATTTCTCCATCTGTCCATTGTGAATTTTATAATAATGTTTACTACCTCAGGCTCTGGGTATTAGAACCTATCACAGGACCTGAAAGCAAATTTTACTGGTCAGTGTTCCCTCAGCAAGAATGTAATTTCCAGGGCAAATGAAACATGTACATCTCAGAATACATTTAAATGACTACTGAAAGAGCAACTACTTCTCAAAAGTAAAAACAAACAAAATCCCCAAAAAATAAACACAAAAAAATCCCAGTTGGTTACTTTTATCATACCATATTTAACTTTTACCATATTACTGCTAGTGGTCACATTTCCATTTTTTAAATTCAGTTCCTGTCTAATATGTATGGATGATTATATATATCACATATATATATGTATGTATATATATGTATATATACATACATATATATATGTGTGTATATATACATATATATATATACATATATATACATATATATATACTCAGAGCACTGATATGTACTTTCCATGCTCTCTGACAGATAATGCCAATCTAATTGCCTTTTTTTCTCACTTAACTGACTGAGTTATTACTGTTATGTGTTGTGTGGTTATTATGTTGATACAGAAATATAATTGAAGTTAAAGTTTTATATTAGTGCTACATACCCAGCCCGAGGATCTAAAGAAAGATCCCTGGGGAACTTTAGTCTTTTGCTCACAAGTATAGTAGGGTACAATCCATTGAGTTTGGATACTTCAATGATCCTTTTTTCTGTGTCAGACCAATAAAGGTTCTTCCCAATCCAATCAACAGCAAGTGCATTAGGAACTGCTGTGTTGTGCACTACCTAATCGGAAAAAAAATTAAACTTGTTAAAAATATAAATGCTGGAGTAAGAACTGAACAGTTATTTTATTTTTTTAAACAAAGATACAGGATTTACATTTCAAACTTAGCAATTGAATTCAGACAAGACTGAAATCATACCATTTACTTCTGCATTTTTTATTTACTTAGAGCTAAGAAATTATGCAATATATAACTCTGTCCATAGAGATTATACTGATTTATATTTTTAAAAAAGTCAGGTAGGGCTGCACAGTAGTTGATCATGTTTTGGTGATACTTTTCTATTTGGACCTTTGTTATCAGAAAAAAAAAAGGAAAGGAAGGGAAGGGGAGGGGAGGGGACAGAAGGGGACAGGAGGGGAGGGGAAGGGAGTGGAGGGAAGGGACCACTGATATTTCACGGGCACCCTAAAGAAGATTTATTATTTCTTACAATAGTTTTCTTTACTCTGACAACACTCCTTTCACTACTGAATGAAAAAAAAGTAGAAAGGAAATTTAAAAAAATAACAACTGTATATCAGGCATCTTGTATACAAACTAACAGAGGCAAATATATATCCTTTTACCTAACTTTTTCTTCAGTTCTGGCTAAGCATACGAATAAATTCCCTGGAAAATGAGATGTATTTATACGAATGTGGCATCTGTGAAATGACCAAAAATCCCATTTGGTAGAATCTTACTTAAGTTTTTGCTACTTAGCAATAACATCTTTGGGGGTTCTTGTTGGGGACTATGGTAAATCAAAATGACAGAATTGGGGAGTAATGTTCATTTCTCCTTATTATATGGATACATTATAGTGAAGGGAAGAAAGATCAGTTTCATCAGAGGCATTGATTTGCATCTATAGGTACCTGTCACCTGGATATAATTTATAAAAATAATTTAGATTAAGCAAAACCAATGCCAGCAGCAGAAAAGTTTGAAGACATCAGTTATGTCAGTGAAATGTGCATAATAGACTAGAGGACAGAAACAGTCTGTACTGTGTGATCTAATTTTAAGATCAAAACTGGCATCAAGTCACTACTACTTTCATAAAAGGGCATGCTGGGGGATGGCCAACTATTTCATAGTTGACCAAGGAAGCAGTAAGCCCTAGGGAAGAAAGATGCATTATGTGCAATTCTGGGGCATCATACCAGGCTATAATAAAGTTGAGTGCAACAGTGGAAATGTGAAAGGCATTACAATAAAATCATGACTACTTGGTCTAAAATACTCAAGAGTCTTAAATAAAATCAACCTGCATTATTTGATACAAACTTGAACAAAGACATGACTTTCAAGTTAAATTTAAGCCATCCATCAAAAAATGTAATATTTAATTGATTTTATTTTGTCTGATAATGTGCAAGGCAGCTAGGTGGTGCAGTGGAAAAATTACCAGGTTTGGAGTCAGGAAAAAAAATGAGTTTAACTCAAGCCTCAGACACTTATTAGCTGTGTGACCCTGGACTTAACCCTCACTTGCCTCATTCGTAAAATGAGCTGGAGAAGGAATGGCAAAATATCCAACATTTTTGCCAAGAAAATCTCAAATAGGGTCATGAAGAGTTGGACTCGACTGAACAACAACATCAATATGGAAGGGTGGAAGTTGATTGATATATTTTTTGGTGAGATAGTTGAATCAATTGGTTGTTTCTGGCATTGGGTAAATACGGTCCATGCTATAATGACTTTCTGAAATGTCTCCTAAAACTTTTGCCCTAAAGAAAAACTCACCTAATGTCTTATGCTTTTAAAATAGGCTATTTAAAACAGCTAATTTTTGCCATGTTCTTTATACTTAGAAACTGCTTTGTAACAGATATAATTCACATCTCAATGGAGCTAATAATCTTTGGCAGAGATTATTTTTCTCTAAAACTAGGGATGATAATTATGGAAAGGGAAACAGTAATCCCAATTTGATGAATCTTTTCCATAAGTTGGAACATGAAATTTCATCAAAATAGTATTAATTAGAACTTTCATGATCTAACATATATACATTCAATTATCTCCATCTGTAGTGAATTTATTTTCATATTGCTATGTTTTCAATCCAGAATCTTTCATTTAATTCTGTAATTACCAGTTCTCAAATTTAACTTATTTTGTACTATATAAATCAAGACAATTGAATCTTGGATTGCAATTAACTAAAACTAGAAGCATTCATCATGTTTTCTAGGGTTGTGGTAAAAAGTTCAAATTATATTTACCTGATTTGATTTTATCTTATCACAGGTAATGTGCACTAATGAAATATGAGCAGGAAAAAATCTCCTATTATCCTTTAAGTGTTTACCAATTCATAATGTACAGATGTGAAATTTAAGCCAATCTAATTCCCTATACAAGTTGGGCCATTACCATCAACTAACATTACCTATTCCATTCAACCATACTAATAACATTATTCTAGTAATTCCATCTCTGTTAGTTTCTAGTTACCTTAATGTCACTTCCATTTAGATACATCCTATTTATCCGGCTGCCATTGGGTCGGCTGGAATCAATCCAATAAATGAACTCTTCTCTGTAGTCAAAGTCTATAGCAATCACATTGTTTAATCCCTAAAATTAAAAGGGATAAATTTAAAATGTTATTTTATTTTGACACCGTATTTTAGATAAATATTTTTCCAAAGCATGTTATGAACTCACAGGCATAATCATATATTCATAAGTAAATGTCATATAGTGATAGCCAAAGTAAACAGCATTTTACAAGCAATAAAAGAATCCAGTGTGTTTACATCTTCCTATACTACCTATTTAAGATGGTTTCATGATTTATTTAGAAAAATAATCAGAGTAGGGAACACAGATTTGTGTTATGAGATAATGATTTTTTTTAAAAAAGAGTAATTTAAAGGAGGTAAATGTGAATACTAGTGATCTCACTTCAGCCTAATTTTAGCTTGGAATACATTTCCTAAATTACTTGGTTCATTGACCAAAGAAGATGGGGGAGGTGCATTTATGAATCAGAGAGGAAGAAAAAAATATCTCTCAAGATTTAAGGTTAGCCTTGCATTCATATCATTTGAAAGACAGGGCTTAGAAATTTTAGTTTCCCCATATGCTCTTGTCCCAACAACAACACAGATGAGCTTCCTTCCCTTTCATGCTTCAAATAGCCCCTTAGGCAATACAGTATCATATTAGAATTTAAAAGATATAACCTTAGGTGTGGATTTGGCCAAAAGGGAACTGGGTAATCATCATCTGATTATTCTACATGGTTGAAATGTGAAGAAATGTCTCCCTTCAGACTAATGGTTATGCATTTTTTAGCAGGTAACACAACAGAAATACAGTTGATGAGTTTCTGGCGGCTACAGATCTTTGGTTTGGCAGTTCTGCAGTCTGACTGATTTGATTTGGGGATTGTGTATCCGGATCCTGGGCATCTTCTTAGCTACATAGTTGTTCAAATGATTGCTTGGGGGTTATTTCAACTCTAACCTGTTGTTTGGGTTTATAGATTTACTAGCTCAGTGGACTAAAAGATCTTAGGTCAGAGTTTTAAACACATGGACTGGCTTTCCAATGTTCAAGAATGGTTTATGAATATGTAAAAACCTTGTGAATTAATAATTAACTGGGGTGAATGCCAGTGGGCAAAGTCCTCAGTGAAATACACTGTCACTTCACATCAGTGGATCCAGGCTAATTCCAATTAAAGCAAAGTTGGGTGGGCAGCTAGGTAGCACAGCGGATAGAATGCTGACCCTGGAGTCAGGAGGACCTGAGTTCAAATCCTGCCTCAAACACTTACTAGCCGTGTGACTAGCTGTCACTTAACCCTGTTTGCCTGAGTTTCCTCCATCTGTAGCTGGAGAAGGAAATGGCAAAACACTCCAGTATCTTTGCTAAGAAAATTCCAAATGGAGTAGGGCAAACTTCTATATGACAACAACAGGTGGGTAGGGTACCAATTCCTACTCAAACAGGTTCAGGGAATCGCCTGAGGACAAAAAAAGAGATAGCCAGCAGCTTATTTCTCATGTTATTAGTAGGCCTTAAGGACCCCAGGAACTTAGATGTATTTTAGAACTTGTCTCAAGGTTTAACTACAGCAACAACTTAAATTTTATAGAGCTTTATAGTTCTTAGAGCTGGACTAAATCCAAACACCAAATCAACTATAAAAACCATTCAGTTTTCCAAAGTTTTCAGAAAGGCACAATGGAAAGACCGCTGGGGTCAGAGTCAGAAACTTGGGCCTATTACTTACTTCCTTGACCTTGTGAAAAATCCCTTTCTCTGACACTTAGTTTCCTCCTCTGCAAAAAAAGGAGTTGCAATACATATAATTACATAATGGAAATAAGATGTTTCTATTAATAATGTAGAGAGGCAGCAATGTGTAGTAGATAAAGAGTTGGGCTAGAGTCAGTAAGTCCTAGGTTCAACTCCCTTCTCTGACACATGTGTGATCCCTAGCAAAGGACAGATCTACTCAGTTCTTCAAAGCAACCTCTAAGCCTATAGTTTACAGAGCAGGTACAAATTTTTATCAGCGGAGAGAATTTCCACATTCTGAAATTGCCTATACCAATGAAACTACAGGTTTATTCTCTACCCTATATTCTTATGCTATCTATTTCACAGGGTCATTAGAAATATCCAAATGTATTTGTTGTTGTTCAGTTGTTTCAGTTATGTCTGACTCTTCGTTACCCCATTTTGGGTTTTTCTTGGCAAAGATACTGGAGTGCTTTGCCACTTACTTTTCCAGCTCATTTTACAGATGAGGAAACTGAGGGAAATAGGGTTAAATGACTTGCCCAGGGTCGCAGAGCTTGTAAGTACCTGAGGCTGGATTTGAACTCAGTTCTTCCTAATTCCAGGCCCAGTGCCCTATCAATTGTGCCACCTAGTTGTGGCAAAGATGCTATAGAGAAAGGGAAGGTTCTGCTTTAAAACCTTTCCCATCCTACTAGGTTTCATGCTGAACGATAGGAGAGAGGATACAATTTTTCACCCTTATATCCCAAGCACGGTGCTCACAGTAGGTATTTAAGAAATACTTAATTAAATGGAATGAGGAGATTTACATGACTGAGAATGATCCAAGACTAGAACCAACATAGGGTAGGTCTTGATAGACACCAAACATTCTAAGAGCTAAGGCAACAGTCTCCTTAGGGTAGTTAGGGCCTTTGAGGCATTTCTGTTAATATCAGTAAGTTAGACCATGACATTAATAAGGTCAAGTACACTATAAAATGCCTATATTGACGAGTTAGTTTTATGTGAGAAACATTCTGTTCTCTGGTATTAGACTGCAATAGAGAACCAGTGTTGAGCTCCATACAGACACATTCCATTTGGTCACAACACAGAAACAAGCCAAGAGTACAATGATGGCTCAATGTAAATCCTTCCTTGCTACTAGGAAACCAATTAAATCTGGAGTATCCTTACTGACAATGCCATTTGTGGGAGTCTGGACAAGTTACTTCATCTCCCAGTGAATTTAGAAACTCTTTTAAACTTCTTAAAGATAGCACATTATTATCAATGATAGATGCTAACCAATACTCACTGTGCTTCATCATAACGCTTTATAAAACTTGACAGAACAAAAATGTAGCACCTGGATATCTTTGCTATGCACACAATAAATACGTAAGAAAATCTTTAGGGGCACATGCAGGGGGCAGAGCCAAGATGGCAGCTGGAAAGCAGGGACTAGCGTGAGCTCCCTGATGAGTCCCTCCAAAAACCTATAAAAAATGGTTCTGAACCAACTCTAGAACTGCAGAACCCACAAAACAGCAGAGGGAAGCAGGGCTCCAGCCCAGGACAGCCTGCATGGTCTCTGGGAGAGGTCTATCCCACACGGAGCTGGTAGCAGAGTGGAACAGAGCCCAGCGTGAGCGGCGTGAACCAACCAGAACAGGAGCCGGGCGGAGTGTGCCCTAGCACCCTGAATCAGTGAGCTGTGGCAGTTACGAGACTTCTCAACCCACAAACACCAAAGACTGTGGAGAAGGTTAGTGGGAAAAGCTGCAGGAGTGGAAGGAGTTCACGGTTCGGCTTCCAGCCCCAGGGGCAGCGGAGGTGGGTCAGCTACAGCTGTTGTTACTTCCGGCTCCAGGCCCACCTGGTGGGAGGAATTAAGTGGCGGATCAGAGCAGGAGTAAAGAGCCTGCTGAAGATCTAAGTCCAGTCCGGGTTGGGGGTTCTTGGGTAAGGAGGAGTGCTGGTGTGGCAGAGCTGGCATATCTCCCAAGCTTGGAACATCGTTCTCTAAACTCTACAAGCAGTCATACCCCACTGAAAAACTCAAGGGTCCAGGTAGTTGGCTGGGAATATGGCCAGGCAGTGAAAATGAACCCAGATTCAGTCTCAGACTTTGGATTCTTTCTTTGGTGACAAAGAAGACCAAAACATACAGACAGAAGAAGTTAACAAAGTCAAAGAGCCTACAACAAAAGCCTCCAAGAAAAACATAAACTGGTCCCAGGCCATGGAGGAGCTCAAAAAGAATTTGGAAAAGCAAGTTAGAGAAGTAGAGGAAAAATTGGGAAGAGAAATGAGAAGGATGCGAGAAAATCATGAAAAACAAGTCAATGACTTGCTAAACGAAACCCAAAAAAATACTGAAAAATGTACTGAAGAAAACAACACCTTAAAAAATAGACTAACTCAAATGGCAAAAGAGCTCCAAAAGCCAATGAGGAGAAGAATGCCTTGAAAGGCAGAATTAGCCAAATGGAAAAGGAGGTCCAAAAGACCACTGAAGAAAATACTACCTTAAAAATTAGACTGGAGCAAATGGAAGCTAGCAACTTTGTGAGAAATCAAGATATTATAAAACAGAACCAAAGGAATGAAAAAATGGAAGACAATGTGAAATATTTCATTGGAAAAACCACTGACCTGGAAAATAGATCCAGCAGAGATAATTTAAAAATTATTGGACTACCTGAAAGCCATGATCAAAAAAAGAGCCTAGATATCATCTTTCAAGAAATTATCAAGGAGAACTGCCCTGATACTCTAGAGCCACAGGGCAAAATAGAAATTGAAAGAATCCATCGATCACCTCCTCAAATAGATCCCAAAAAGAAAACTCCTAGGAATATTGTCGCCAAATTCCAGAGCTCCCAGATCAAGGAGAAAATACTGCAAGCAGCCAGAAAGAAACAATTTGAGTATTGTGGAAACACAATCAGAATAATACAAGATCTAGCAGCTTCTACATTAAGAGATCGAAGGGCTTGGAATACGATATTCCGGAGGTCAATGGAGCTAGGATTAAAACCTAGAATCACCTACCCAGCAAAACTGAGTATCATGCTCCAAGGCAAAATATGGATTTTCAATAAAATAGAGGACTTTCAAGCTTTCTCAATGAAAAGACCAGAGCTGAATAGAAAATTTGACTTTCAAACACAAGAATGAAGAGAAGCATGAAAAAGTAATCAAGAAAAAGAACAAGAAAAAGAAATTCCAAGGGACTTACTAAAGTTGAACTTTTCTGTTTACATTCCTACATGGAAAGATGATGTGTATGATTCATGAGACTTCAGTATTAGGGTAGCTGAAGGGAATATGCATATACATACATATATATATATGTTTATGTATATATATGTATAAGTGAATGTGTATGTATGTATATGTATATATGTATATATATATGGAGAGAGAGAGAGAGAGAGAGAGAGTATAGGGTGAATTGAAGATGAAGGGAAGATATCTAAAAGAAATAAAATAAAATTAAGGGATGAGAGAGGAATATATTGAGAGAGGGAGAGAGGGAGAGATAGAATGGGGTAAATTATCTCGCATAAACATGGCAAGAAAAAGCAGTTCTGTAGGAAGAGAAGAGAAGGCAGGTGAGGGGGGAATGAGTGAATCCTGCTGTCATCAGATTTGACCTGAGTAGGGAATACCATACATACTCAATTGGGTATCTTACCCCACAGGAAAGAAGAAGGAAGAAGATAAAAAAGGGGGGGATGATAGAAGGGAGGGCAGATGGGGATGGAGGTAATCAAAAACAAACACTTTCGAAAGGGGACAGGGTCAAGGGAGAAAATTCAATAAAGGGGGATAGGTTAGGAAGGAGCAAAATATAGTTAGTCTTTCACAACATGAGTATTGTGGAAGGGTTATACGTAATGATACACATGTGGCCTATGTTGAATTGCTTGACTTCTTAGGGAGGGTGGGTGGGAAGGGAAGAGGGGAGAGAATTTGGAACTCAAAGTTTTAAAAATAGATGTTCAAAAACAAAAAAAAAAGTTTTTGCATGCAGCTAGAAAATAAGATACACAGGCAATTGGGCGCAGAAATTTATCTTGCCCTACAAGAAAGGAAGGGAAAAGGGGATGGGAGGGGAGTGGGGTGATAGAGGGGAGGGCTGACTGGGGAACAGGGCAACCAGAATATACACCATCTTGGAGTAGGGGGGAGGGTAGAAAAGGGGAGAAAATTTGTAATTCAAAGTCTTGTGACAATCCATGCTGAAAACTAAATATATTAAACAAATTAAAGAAAAAAGCATGCAAAAAAAAAAGAAAATATTTAGGTCGATCAATTTAACCACAAGTACCTGGGCACTAAGTATATAGGTTTAATGAAAATTCTAAATTATAACCAGTATATTTCAGATAGATTCAACTAATCAGTCGATTATAGTAACAACCTACAAATACCTTCCCCATTGCAATGCTCTCTCTCACTCAGAAGGAACAATTTAATAATGATAGTTGTGAGGCCCTAAAGGGAGACTATAGTAGAAACGCACATAATCATGCAAAGAACTTCAGCAAATAATCAAATTTGGATGCCAAAATTATACTCCTTCTTTCTTTATATCAATGAATTTAGATAATAAAAATCCAATTTGAATTTGACACATAAACTTTCATTAACTGAAGCCACAATCTCATGTACAGGAATTTACATTGTGTGTGTGTGTGGCAGGGGTAGGGGGAGTCTTTGCAAGCAGCTAGATGACACAGTGGATAGAACGCTGGACCTGGAGTCAAGAAACCTGAGTTCAAATCCTCCCTCGATCAGGTGTGTGACCCTGCACAAATCACTTAACTTCCATCTGTCTTAGTTCCTCAATCTGTAAAATAATAGCAGCTACCCACAAGGACTGTTGTGACAATAAAATGGATTAATATTTGTAAATCACTTTGCAAAACTTAAAGCACTAGGTCATAATTATCATAATTATTTCATATATATGAATTTATAATGTAAATATGTGCATATATGTACACACTCACATATTCCCATTTCACCAAGCTTGTCAATTTCTTTAGAAGTTTTACTCTAAATAGTATCCACAGAAGAGTGCATTGTTCTCTTTATGGAATAGTAGGGAAGATACATTAAAATAGCTAGGGGGTACGGCCAAAGTAATGTCTGAAAGCTGCTGTTATCCCAGTGGTTTCAGAACTGAAAATTGGTTTCATCAAAATCCTATTTGCTTCTCTCATTTCTTTAGCTGAAGATTTGCACCCTTTGGTTCAAGATGATTAATTTGGGAAATTGTGTTGTGTTTCTCCACACAATTTCACTAGAATAAAAGGTACTGTTTAAATTGAATTGGTTAGCATTTCTGAAGCTACTTGATTAATTCTCATTCAAAAAAAAAACCCATGCTATTAAAAACACATTTTCTAAATTTGGTGTATGTATTTAAGGTCTAGCATGCATAGATAAAAATTATTCTTTAGAATAACCTCTTTAGGGTTTAGAGGTGACTTTTGATTCTAAAAGGTTATTACAGTGAATCAAAGGCCTGGCAGTTATTGCTAAACCGGCAACCTTCAAATGTAAGCACAGAGGCGGACTCTGTTGTCTCTCTACTGAGGACCAGTCTACCTAAATCCAGGGAGACTACCTGCCAAGGTTTCTCCTTGAGAGATGGTCTCAATGCCAAGGGTATCTGAGTTTAAGGCAGCTCAGCAGCACAGTATAGAGAGTCCTGGGCCAGGAGTCAGGAAGATCTGAGTTTAATCCAACCCCAGAAACTTATACAAACACACACACATATATTCACAATGTAAATTTCTGTACATGTGTTTGTGGCTTCAATTAATTAAAGTTTATGCGTCAAATTCATATTGGATTTTCATCATCTAAATTCATTAATGTAAAAAAAGAAGAAGTGTAATTTTGGCATCCGTAGGTGATTATTAGCTGAAGTTCTACATGTGGTGCTGAGTGAGAAACACAACTTCTGTCTGGCTCAGTTTCTTTAAATGTAAAATAGGGATAAAGATCAAATGAGATAATAATTGTAAAGCACTTATCATAGTGTCTGGCACATAGGGGTACTACATAAATGCCCATTCCTTGTTCCCTCTCCCGTCCTCCTCCACTTCTGACACAGCCTGAGCAATGGCTAGCCTGCACTGCTGAAATTTCCTCACTTAGGTCATAGATATTTCTAGGTAAGTTAATTGCTATTTATGCAAAAAAAAGGTTAATGAAACATGATTTCATTTCTTTTAGTATACATGAAAAGAAATCAGGACTGGAAATCATCTTTATTTTTTTTGGAGGGGGGAAGGCAGGGCAATTGAGGTTAAGTGACTTGCGCAAGGTCACGCAGCTAGTAAGTGTGTCCAGTGTATGAGGCTGGATTTGAACTGAGGTCCTCCTGACTCCAGCGCCAGTGCTCTACCCACTGTACCACCTAGCTGCCCCAACCATCTTTATTTCCTGCCACGTACAATAGTCACTTTATACCTGTCTTCTCCATGTTAGACTTAGTTCAATAAGATCAGGGATCACATTTTATTTTTCTTTGTATCCCCACATAGACATGTCAACCCTCATTTACTATCAAAGTTTCTACATTAAGGTTAAAAAGAATGCTCACATTTTCCAAGTTGTGACAATGCTTCTTGCTTCCACATGGTACATCAGGGAACAAAATCAAAGCAATAAGCATTAAAAATCAGTCATGATCATGCCACTGTACCTGTTTCAATAGTGTATAGTTGGATCCATCAGTGCTAATTTTTCTTATTTCATGATGGTCTGCAAGAATTAAGAAGGGCTCTTCATCTAAATCCATGGAAAAAAAAGAATACATTAGACTAACTTTGTTAACATTGTTAACTTTTCCCACTCTGCTTTATTTTATCTGTGTGAATATAATGATGTAAATTATAAAATATATATGTTACCCTCTTAAATTATTAGTCAAAAATAGAAAGATCCCGCAATCTAGATTTATTCCAAAATGTAAGCTGCCCAATGAACTTAAAGCATACAAACAGGTAGTTTTAAGAAGGAACTGACTAGTACCTAGTAACAGTCAATCTGTAATAATTTTTTTCATCACTTATCCTGATTATTAGTGGATTTAAAACTAATTATTAAAAACACTATGATTTTCTTTGGCTAACAATTTGACCTGATTGGATTTACAAACAGCATCTAATGCATACCTCACCCTTGAGGCAGAACAAGACAAGAGATAATCACTTTTGTTTTTCTAGATATGTAGAAAACAATATTCCATATTTGGTTTAGTCATCCATTCCACATAATTCTCTTGTAGTCAGGCAAAGCGTCCTTCATCCCTTTAAAGTTACTCTTTTAATGTTTTTATTTTATCCTCATTCAAGGAATAATAGTATTCCTGAAAGTTTTTTTCCATTTTTCCATTTTCTTAAGGATAACTACCAAATTTCTTCTAGCTTTGTCTCCTTCAGGCTTCATTAGCACAGCTCTCCTAACTTTTCTTCAGGAGTCTTATTTTCCAATTCTTAGATCGTCATCGTTTTCTTTCCACCCTCTCTTAGTTTTGTAAATTCCTTATTTAACTGTAAAGCCTAGAAGTAGATGAGATAAAGACTTGACAAGTACCTAAATATACTGTCAGGCTTTCTTTAATCCTCTCATCATCTAGCCTGACTTCCCAGACAAAATTTATTAGCATGATAAATGAGACTTATTATTTGGGATGCCACTTATTTGGACAAGTAGTCTAAAAGCTAGTTGATTTTCCTTATGGAACTAATTTATGCAAGATGAATAATTTATTTACCTGGCTAAATTCCTTTAGTTTTAGAGCAGATACTGCTCATATTGATGAGAGTGGTATGGTAAATAGAAGATCTAGTCTCAATATCAGAAAGTCCTGATTTCAAATCTAATACATCCTTACTGTATGACTCTGGGAAAGTTACTCAATTTTTTAATAACCAAAGAAACTTTCTAAGACTATAAATTGAAGAGAAACTTTTGGTCTTCAACAGTAGAGAGAGTTTCTTTATTTCAATGAAATTTCTATGCCCCACCCCACAAATGTATAAATTGGGTTTTGATTTATGCTTTGCAAAATATGTTCTATAGTTTATTAGGCCCCCTTTTACTTTTTTTAAAGGTCTAGACTTTTGCACAAAAAAATCAGTAGTATTGAGATAATTTCCCAATTCTGTTTTTCACAAACAAAACATATTTTCCTTCAAAAACTGAGCTTTTGAGCAATAGAAACTGATGCTTCATACATAGTAATTTGTAATGCAAGAGATGACAAACTTCTTCCAGTTATTCATATCAGGGGTTATCTATCGCATGGATAGATGATCCCTAAGTCTCCATTTTAGTCATAGCTTTCCCCTGGTCCATCCACAAAACCTTCATGCAAGCTTACATGAAAGAGCAACTTCAAATGGTTCAATTCTCTCCCATTTCTGACTCCACAGTATTGATAAAAGTGCTAGCAGGAAGGGGAGAGTAGCTACAAACAGAAAGGAAAGAGTAAATCAGTGGACCTAGAGAATCCACCAACTGGTTGTGGGGATAGCCCCAAAATAACCTAGAATGAAAACAATTCAGATTGGAATGAATGTTTCCCCTCATTGATTGACACAGCTTTGTTAACTAGTCAAAAAGCAATATCTCATATCTATTCTTTACGGTTTTCCAAAAAGGGGTAGTAGAAAATTTACCTTTAAAACAAAGGTACAGCCAGCCTGTTTCATGATTTAACTTGTCAATGATTTAATATGAGTGACTGAAGCACATTTTTGATTTATCACACACAAAATTAAGGTAAGATATGTTGTCACAACTTTGTTTTCTGATGGGGCAGAAAGTGAATTGGTCATTACAGCTCAGAGCTGTGTCCCAGTAAGTTGTTTAACATTCCAAGCCAAACTTATTCCCAGGAACATGTGACACAGCAGCGATGCCAGTGATACTTCTTTCTGTTGCTTCTGAGTACTCCCAGAGCCCAGTGAGCACTTAATAATTCAAAATATCATAATACACTGTAATTATGCACAAAGTAATATGTGTAAGGAATACAAAATCAAAGCAAAGCAGATTCCTACATCCTAGTAAGCCAGGATTGATTTTGCTTCCTTGGAAGCCAGCCAAAGGAAAATAGGCAATAAGAGAGGCTCCAAAACTCAAGGTGTTTATTTATAATTGGTGTTGCATCCATGTGTAAATTCAATGGCCTACCTGAGAGTGATTTGCAGCCATTTGGGTTATCTGGTTGTATTTCATACCCTTCTGTACAGAGGCACTTGTAGGTTCCATATGTATTAATGCATTGCTGACTACAAGGGAAACCTGAAGAGCATTCATCCATGTCCACACATGTTTTACCATCATCCTTCAGTTGAAATCCAGGCCAGCATTTACACTTGGGGAAAAAAAAAACAACCCATTATCAGTGACAGCATCTTAGAATATTCATATTCACAATATAACAAGTAAAATGAGATAATTTGCTTTATAAACTATAAACTGATACACACACATACATCTCAGAGATGTATAAATCTTCTAGCTATCACTCATCATCATCATCATTATAGGATAGTTAATGAATATAGACTCTCTGTGTATGTGGGTGCAGAGGTGGACAAACTGACTAGGACGTGAACACAGGGCACACATCAAAATTTAGAAGGTGCTGATAATGTTTATACGTTCAGGGGGTAGAAGAGAATTACTCAGCTCCTGGTTAGCAAAAACAATGAATTTAAAATAGAAAGCTACAAAATTGCTCATTTGTTCTGCTATCCTCTATTCCTGTACCCCAGGGGAACTCCTCCTCCCTGGCATACCTTGGCCTGTTCCTTCCCCTGACACTGACCCCTACAGTAGCAATTACTCAGAATCTTGAGACCTCTGTCTCTTTCCCCAGATTTCTTCCCAAAGAGGGCCATGTCTCCACAAATCCAAGTTTTCTCTCTCCCCATCAACTGAATCTGTCTTGAAGAGTTGGTTTGAAGGTGACTTTCATGCTGTTTTTCCTGTGCCGTGCTTTGTGCACCTGACAACGGCACCAGAATTGCTAGTTTCAGCTCTGCACGATACACTATCCTTTCCTTAGCAAGTATCTTTTAAAAATAAAATAATCAGGGCTAATATTTGTATGGTACTTTATAGTTCACAAAACACTTAAAAATACTATCTCATTTGATCCTCACAACAACTCTGGGAGGGGTTGTTGTGGTGAGGAAACTGCAGCTCATAGAGATTGTCACTTGCCCAGGGTCACACTGCTAAAAAGTGCCTGGAGGAGTATTGAAGTTCTTCCTTACTCTAAGTCCAACAAGGTACCCACTATATCACACTGCCTTCAGGTAAGAATAATCATCACTTACATGGTCATTATACAAAGGATGCTTGTGGACATTACCTCTTTCAATACTCACAACTATGTGAAAAAGCAAAAGTTACTATGCTCATTTTAAAAATTTAAAAAACAAAAAATACTGAGACTCCATGAGGTTAAATGATGGGGGACAAGAATCCAATTCTTCTGATTACCAGTATATGAATTACACTGACCCAAAAACAATAACATTAAAAGTTTTCTTTAATTGTCATGGGGTTTTCACTCTCTTGGTAATTGTAGCTTCTAGCACAGGGCTTAAAAGAGACTAGGTGCTCAATAAAATCTGTAAGTTTGGTATGATTTGATTATTCACAACTATTTCAATCTATCTAGAGAAGCATCTGTTAAAAGTAGAACAGAATTTTCTGTGCCAGTGACTTCAGTAAGCCAGACCCTCCAGGTATCAATCTCTCTTCCCTCTGAGACATGGAATGTCTGTCTTGTCTTGTCCTACTTCCTTCCAACAAAGCATTAGCCACTGCACCAAGAGGGAGCAACATGTAGCTTGACAACAGACCGAGCATTGGATTTCACCTAATTGTAGATGGAGATTTTTTTTTTTGGCTGGTGTTGCCTCTTGTTCAGAGCTCCGCTCACACAAAGAAAGCCAAGAACGTAAAGTTAAGAATATCATAAATAGGCATTTTTCTAGTGTTACATGAATATTGGATATAAAAGTCAGAATGTTGTCTAAAAGAAATAAACTTGAGTTCTTGATTAGCTGAAATTGCTCACATAAGAAGAGATTCTTGTAATTAATAAGGAAAGGTAGTTTTTGGAAAACAATTCATATATTTCTCCTTCAGCATACATTTATAAAAGGTAATGATTTGGATGTTTTTATTGGAACAATAAAATTAAATGTCTTCATCAGCAGATCTGCACATCTTTCATAACTATTAAAAGAGTAAAAATAGTTTTGATTTGTGGAACAGATTTATAAATTATATATTAATATCCATATATTAATATGTGTATATGCATGAATCTATACATGGAGAGAAAAATTAAGTAGAAATAAAGGAGGGACTGAACATAGTTTTGAGAGTGAGCACTTGGAAGTTTTCTTTGGGGACTGACTCACATTTTATGTATCATATGTGAAGTATCTGTGGTTTTTGTCACTATGTCTTAATAGAAAAGTTTTAGGGAGTTGCTTAAAGCTTTGGAAAGGTTATTTGTTGTGGCTAGAAACACAAGTGAGCAGTGAGATTTGAATCTAGGTCTTTCTGATGTCAAGGTCAATACTTTATCCATGGTGCCTCGGCTCTCACTGTAAATAATAAGTAGGGTTTGAGGCATAGTAAGAGCGTGAATTGGAAGCCTTGGAATTCAATAAGATTTTGGGGGAAGTATCTATCAACATTCCTTTCACCCTTCTCTCAGAGTCATATTGCCCAACTACCCCAGCTATAAATAATATGCCCAGTTCCTCTATTGAATTACTCTGGAATTTTCTGGGAAAAAACAACTTTATTTCAATCCTGACTTGTGATATCTTTTGCACTGTTGTTTCTTAAAACCATTTTCATTTACTAGTATGTTGTATCATGATTATATTGTGAACAAGAACTCTTCTACCCTCATCTCTAGGTGGCTGCAAGATAATCATTTGAATGCTTCATTAGCACTTCAAAGGCAATGTGTCCCAAACTGGGCTTATTATTTTCCTCTAAAACCCACTTGTCCTTATATATTTACTATTTTTTTTTCATGGTACCACCATTTGCCCATCCTCCCATATTCAAAAAACCTTGGAGATTGTACCTTCTCCCTCACTTCCAATATCCAGTTTTTATTAAGACCTGTCATTTTGGTATCTATGACATCTCGTATCCATTTCCTCCTTTCTATTCCATTACCACCTAATGATGGCTTCATCACCATCCTTGGGGACAATTACAATAGCCTCTTAATAAATATTCTTGCTACACTCTATTCCTCCCATAAATTCTTTACAAAATTGCCAGATTAATCTTCCTTACACTTAAATCTGATTATATCATTCCTCTTCTCAAAACCTTAAGTGGCTCCCCATGCAGTGAAACTTAAAACTTTTATTTACCCTGACATTCATGGCCCTCTACAATCAGAAGACACCCCTCCTTCTTATTCAACATTATAGTACATTGATTATTTCTTTCCACATTCTCTTTGCTCCAGCCAAAGTAAGCTACTCTCTGCTATCCCCAATACATGCTTAGCATTTTCCCAAGAACCTCTTTGCACATTAGTTTTTTAATCAATCAGCTAACATTTATTGTGCAACTGTCATGTGCCAGGCACTGTGCTCAGCACAGTGGTTAAAAAGAAAGGCAAAAAGCCAAAACAAAACAAAACAAAATCCACCTGTAAAATTCCTATTCTTTTAAAAGGCAACTCTAATGTCATCTCCATGAGGCCCTTTTTGTTCCCTCAGTCAGTAATTACCTCCCTTTATAATGCACTTATTAAGTAGTACTTTCTATTGGTGTTTTTGAAAAAAAAATGTTATATCCTGTTACAAGCTGATAAGCTTCACAAATGAAAGAATTACATCTTATCCAATCTTTCTCTTCCAGTACAATTCTCTGAAAAGAACTGGAGTTTAATAAATGCTCGATGAATTACATACTTCTTTATGTCTCTCCAAACCCTATATGGTTCAACTTATACATGGGTTATAAGAGAAGGATAGGTAACTCTGACATGATCTGAAAGCCTGACTATGTAAGTGTGTCGTTGTTTGTTTTGCCTTTAAGACTGCCAGAGTGGGCTAAATACAAGCTGCTCAGTTGTGAGATTCTGGTTCTGCTCAGATCCTTAAGGCCAGAAGTGACCTAGATTAGTTCCAAGAGATTTTAACATCATGAGATACAGAATGTCCTGCCTTCCAGGGGCTATCTAGAGTCAAGTTATAGATGCATACCATAAATCTATAATGGGTCATATTATCATAGTCAGGATCTAGAGTTTTCTCAAGAATGCTATATTTTTAAAGGTATGGATTAGAAATGAAAAAAGCAATCCTAGATTCTTGGAGTGAGAAAGGACTTCACAGGCTACCTGGTCTAACTTTTACCTGAACAAGAATCCCTCTACAAGATACATGAAAAATAGTCATGCAGCTTTTGGTTAGAGACTTTTATTTAGGGGAAACCCACTATCCACTGAGGCCGCCCATTCCACTTCAGAGGATATTGTTAAGAAATTTTTCTTACTTCAAACTTAAATTTTCTTTTGTCTATTCGTATTTAATACTGAAAGATCTATCCACTAGGGCTATGTACACAAGTCTTTTTGTTTGTTTGTTTATCCCTTTTCCAAGTGGTAGCCATTCAAACACATGACAATTGTTACCATGTCCCTCCCAAGTCTTCTCTTCTCTAGACTAAATTAAAAGGGGCTGGAAAAGGACAGAGTTCAGGGGAAAACTGTAGTAATTATATGGTAAATCCAAAAAGAAATATTTCATGGAGGGGAAAAATAATGGGAGAATATTTTGTCCCCTGGGAAGAATTACAAGGTAATATATTAACTGATCTGACACATTTCTTTAGAATCGATATTATTTGCAAGGCAGAATATTTTTTTAAGTTAAAGTGAGAGCCTATCGCATGGTGAGAAATTTTGATTTCAACTGAATAAGTTTACCAGCCAAGCCTCATTACATAGAGAGATTGATGGATAGATAGATATAGAGAGATACACATACATATATACATAAAGCATATAAAATATAGACATATGTATGTATATATGTGTATACATATTTATGTATATGTATCCACATATATATAATATGATACACTCTCTTCATTTATGTGTTTATTTTATATTCATTATATATTTATTTTGAATATTATAGTATGCATTATATATATATATATATATATTCATTCTGCACTAGACTTAGCCGTTTAAGCTTGGGGTATCTTTGCACCATATACTTTGGATGAAGGTTTATCTAAAAACCATCAGCACTAAAAATGTTGTTTTCATCTCTGAAACTTCATAGAGTGTTAACAAATCAAAGTAAAGGCTACTCGCTGCCTTTAATAGTTGTCATCAGTCTATGAAACTGCTATTTTTCTTTAGCCACAGATATACAAGCCCCAATATCTTGCCTGCTGTGGTAAGCCAAGGAAGATCAGCACTTGCACTGTGCAAGAGATAAATGAAAAATGCAAGAGGATACAACAAGGTATTTACTACAAAAAGCAGCAAATTAGATCAATTGATCCTGTGTGTTCAGAGGCTGCAAGAATGAGTGGAAAACACAGACTAGACTGGAGGAACAGCTTAGGAAAACATGCAGGAAAATGGGCTGGTATATTCTCAATGCATTTCTAGCAAAATTCAAAGAGCTAATGTCTTCATACTTCTAATGAGGTTTCTCATAATCCCTTGGAATGCCTAGTTCCATCTATATAGACCAACTCAGATGTTCATGTGGTGTATATTTGAAAACTTTTGAGAAAAAAAATAAATTCCTAAAATAATAATAATACTAATAATGCTGAAAATAACTAGCATTTATTTGACATTTTAAGGTTTTCAAAGTGCTTTCTCATGTATTAATTCATTTGGTTCTCATAACAAGCCTGTGTGATATGTGCTATCATCACCCCAATTTTACAGATGGGGAAACTGAGACAGAAAATGTGAGCTGCGTAAGTGTCTAAGGCAGGATCCAAGTCTACCACTCCATCCACTGTGCCACTTAGTTGCCTCTAATAAAAAACTCACAAAATAAAAGCCTACGATCATAATAATTGCATTATAAATCTATAGTCAACCTTTCCCCCCAAAATTTTCAAAAACAGAGTTGATGGTATTTTTAATGGATTCTAAAGAAAAAAAATCATCTCAAAAGCCATAATCTCACAATGAAGGAGGGGAAAAATACAAAAAAAAGTTGCATCCAATGAATTATACTTCCCTCAAAAGAAAACTTTACTCTTCCCTCATAAGGCATGCAGAGGAAATATAAAAATTCAGACACAAAAATAGTAAATACAAAACCTAAGAAGACAATAATAATGGGTTTAGTGTAAATGTAAAAAAGCTAGTGCAAAACAGAATGACAGTAGCAAATTTGTTGTACTTAATAATTACTGATTATTGAATGATCTCTTCCCCCTGACCTAAAATCCAATCTCAAACTTTCATGAAGGTAATCAAGATTCAATATTATTTTAGTTTTCCTTATGATTATGTATGGTCTGAGTTCATCTAAGACTAGGGATATTGACAACAGAATTTCCTGAGTAATATCTTTCCTTGAAATTCCCTGTCCCCCAACCCCCAAAGAGGCAACCATAAAGTGCACTCCTAAATTCTAGTCATACTACTAAATTTCCCAGGTTTTTCCTAAGCCAATGAGAAACTCAAGCCAAGTAAGAGGTGATATTTAACAATGCCAATTACTTTAGTTGTAATATACCCACCAGAAGCATATTTGTTTCCCTAGAAGTACGTTTATTTAACATGGTGAATTATCTTTTTTTGTCAAAATGAGATTCTTACTTTGCCTAAAATGTTATTGCTCCCATTGGAATTGTTAAATACATTTTATTTGCTTTACCGCAAACGTGCAAATGTTTTACAGGCTATAAGGTCTGAATCTTGCTTTTGTAAGCAATTTTCATTTTATCATGCAGTTTAAAGGAGTATTTTTTACTATGTTCCACTAATATTGTAAAGAGAATTGAATGGGTTATTGAATATGTTCCCCCGATTCCCCTAGAAAGGTGGTTAGTAAAAATACCTGTCAAGCTACTTTAAAAACAAAAGTCATAAACATCTTATTGTAAATATGTCTTTTTCTGAATTTTATCTTTATAAAACTGCCTTGTGAAAGTAAATGTTTTTATAATATACACTATTTCAGATGGAAAAGTTGAACTTGAAGTTTGTGATCCAAACATTATTATAAGAACAAGGTGCTTCAAAAGGTTTTCAAAATACAATGATATTCCCTATAGAGTTTTAAGCCATACAGAATGTAATATATTCCTTTGGTCCCTCATGTAGGTTTCTTTCTAAGGTTCTAGTTTCATCACCTTGAGCTAAAGGAAGGAAAGAAGTATGGAAGTATGGAAGGAAGGATGGAAGGAAGGAAGGTAAAGGAAGGGAAGAAGGAAGAAAAGAAGAAAGCAAAGAAAGAAGGAAATGATGGAGGAAAGAAGGAAAAAAGAAGGAAAGCAAAGGAGAAAGAAGGGAGAGATGAAAGGAAGGAAGGAAGGAAGGGGAAAAGGAAGAAAAGAAAGCAAAAAAGGAAAGAATGGAAGAAAGAAGGAAAGAAGGAAGGGAAGGAAAGGAAAGGAGAAAGAAGGGAGAGCAAAAAGGAAAGGAAAGGAGAGAGGAAGGGATGGAGTAAATAAGCATTTATTAAGCACTTATTATGTGCCAAACACTGCTATGCACTTTACAAATATCTGATTTGATATAGGACATAATCACTTGTGTGCTAGTAAATGTTTAACAAACAGCTCTCCAATGCAAGACACACTTTAAAATATAATCTGCACTATTAACATTTTCTTAAATTTAGACAATCAACAAAAAAATAAATCCAGCATTGACTGTAGTGTTTGCTGATTTCTGACACAAAAATATTTAAAGTAAAAATTTAACAGGAGGCTTAGATGAGCTAGTTCAAACTAGCTCCAGCACACCCCTGTGTACAGTCCCTATCTTACTGAAACTTCTTATTGAATATAGGGATAAGATAAAAAGAAAGATATCTACAATGCAAAATAATACATAACAATTACATTAGAAACATGTAAATTTAAAGTGTTATATAAAGTGGGGGGAAGTTAATGGCTAGGGCTATCTGAAAAGGGAGAATAAATGAGGTAGCATTTGATTTGGGACATTAAAGACTGAGTAGGGATTCAATAGATCAGAGGCTCTTAACCTAAGGTCTGTGAACTTTTTTTCAATAATGTTTATATATTTTTATATTTTGATAACTGTATTTCAATGTAATTGGTAAAGAGTATAGTAGTTAGATTCCTGTCCTTGGAGTCAGGAAGAAGAGTTCAAATCTGATCTTAGACACTAATGGTGTGAGTCACGTCATTAACCCCTGTCTGCCTCAATTTTCTGACCTGTAAAACAGGGATAATAATAGCTCTTACCTCCCAGGGTTGTTGTAAGAATCAAAGGAGATATTTAACAAAGTACTTTGAAAACCTTAAAGTTCTCTGTAAATGCAAACTATAATTATTATAAGTCATTTGTAGTTTATTTATGCATTTAAAAACTTCATTCTGAGACTAGTTCCAAGGCTTCACCAGAGTGCCATGTGTCTTTGTCACAAAAAGGTTAAAAATCCCTGTGGAATAGGGGAAGACAAGAAAAATGGACATTCTATTTTCCCATTCCTGGGATGCATCACTTTCTTACCTCTGCCCCTTAGAATCCTAACCTTTCAGTGATGCAAAAAAAATTGGTGCTACTTCCTCCACGAAACCATCTTTCATTTCCCCTCCCCCCAATGTTAGTGATTTCTCCCTACTCAAATCACCTAACATGTATACATGTATATGTTGCGTCTCTTGACAGAATATAGGCTTCCAGAGGGTAGGTATTGTTTCTTTTTTTTTCTTTGTGTCCTATGGCCTGGCATAGTGCCTTGAACAAGGTAGTACATATTAAATGTTTATAGCATCATTTTCCAGACATGAAGAAGAGAATAATCAAAGTCACAGAGACAACAAAGTGCTGGTTATGACCAAAAAATAAAGAGTATAGTAAAGTTAGGTTGACCCATAATGTAAAAAGAGAGGAATAGCATGAAATAGGTCTGCAAAGAAGTGGTAGAATAATGTCAAAGGCCTTAAATGTCAACAGATTTTTAAAGGAGACCCACTGAAGTTTTTAAAGGAAAGGAGTGATATGGCCAGATCTAGACAAAAGAAAATAAACTAACAAGCAGTCTAGCGGCAGGATAAAGGTTGGAGAGGATACAGGTGTGAAAGCTTGTCAGAAAGTTATTGAAAAAAATCCAGATTCATGGTAACGGCAGTCGTGGATGGGGAAGAAAGAGACACGATGCTCTGTCAGGTTGGTAGCAATGAGAACAGGGAGGAGGAGAGAGATGTAAAATATATTGCAGAAGAATAACTGCCAGAACTTCATTGCTGTTCAGTCGTGTTTGACTCTTCGTGACTCCATTTGGGATTTTTTTGGAGTAGTTTAACATTTTCTTCTCCAGCTCATTTTACAGATGAGGAAACTGAGGAAAACAAGGTTAAGTAACTTGCCCAAGGTCACACACCTAGTACTGTCTGAGGTTGGATTTGAACTCCAGTCTTCCTGACTCCAGGCTTGGTGCTCTATCCACTGCACCATCTAGCTGCCCAGAACCTCATTACTAACTGGAAATGAAAGATAAGGTAAATGAAGGTAGTACAAAGTTGTTGAATATTAGAGATGGAATGAATAGTGTATATGTCCTATCCATATGATGTCATTATTAAATATACAAAGCAAATTTTCCCATATATCATTAGTAGCATTTAAATGCTCAGAAAGACTTTTTGTACTTAATAATACAAGAATTTTTTAAGTGGTGTAATGTATCCCACTGCTTTTTCATATATTGTAGAACAGATACCACCAATATGTAGGTAAGAAAAAATTAAACATATTTTAGTTGAATATGTGGGTGGTTACTTTTTTAAGTTATTATGTGATGATATGAGCCTTCTTTCTCCAGCTCTTCAAACCACAAACTCAAAACCTGAAGGTTCATCTTATAACAATTTCACAACAGGCTCCTTAATATCTTCAGCATATTTTTCTGTATCAACTATATTTTTACCATTATTTTTCACCCATTTGTGTTTCAAATATTTACTGTGAAAATTAATTTTGTATATGGATCTCATTTAGATCTTTCCTCATAACTGCTTTTCATTTATGTGCTATTCTTTATCACTATCTATTTATCAACTGGAGCTATTTCTATTAAAGGAAGTAGGGTTTAGTGAAAAGAGAACTAGACTAGACATGAGGAGATGTAGTTCCTAACAATATTCTGTCATTAACTGTGTGACCACAAGCTCTCTGGGACTCAGTTTCCTCATTTGCGAAATAGAGGTGGGTGTAGCCTGAGGTTTCTTTCAACTCTTAAGATCTGATCCTGATACACAATTTTTTCCATATCTGAACTTTTCCACCTCTTGCCCAGACCAAGGTTGAGTTTGAAATAACAACTGAAATATCTACAACATTTCCCAGATTATGTCTCTATATTAAATCCACTGTTATGTTACATCTTTCCTATTCTCCATGATTTCTCAAAAATGAATGACTTTTCCACTACCACTTCTACAAGTTCTTAGAATGTAATTAATTTCTAACTAACTCATCAAAGCATCTACATCTTTTTTCATGAACTTCTTTCTTGTATTAGACTTCAATACTCCCTCAACAATATTAATCTTTTTCACTTTGAAAGAGAAGATGGAAGTAAGATGATAGTTAAATGGTTCTGCCTTCTTAATCTCTAACAAAAGGAACAATGTACACCCCCAGCCCAAATCACCTTGTCACATCTTTGTTCTCCCGTACTTCTGCAAAAGAAAGTAAACAAATAAAGATAATTTCCTTTTCTGTTGGATTAGCATTTTTTGCCAGTGTCAGCTCACTTTTAGCTTTAAACATTCCCAATCTGATCTACTTCAGGTTTTCACCACTCATTTTCTACCATTTTAAGAAAACAGAAATTCTAGTTTGGTAGCATGGTACAATAAGTGTGTTAATGACTGTTAAGAAATTACTGCCCCTGAGCAAAGTGCTACAGTCATCTGCAGGATTATATAAATAAGTTTGAATTAGAACTTACTATGTAACATGCTTTATTTTATGGCTACCCACCTTGTACCCAACTGGAAGGTCCTGACAATCTTGAGAACAGCCACTAACTTTCTTACTCAAACATTCATTTATGTGGCAGTTTCTCTCGTCTGAGCCATCACCACAGTCATCCTTACTGTCACAAAGACCTCTACTGGGAATGCATCTACCATTTTTGCACATAAAAAATGAACTGTTGCATGACTGTTCTGGAGAAAGAAAAGAAAACAAATGGAACATAGAGAGTGTGCCATTGCTTTGTATTATAACTATTCATATAACATATATCATTATGGTAACATCTGTCACAGTTACAGTAAAAATATCTGTCACAGTTATAGTAAAAATATGTATGATACTTTCTACCAGATATTATATTTTATAAGGGACATAACAATCCAAGGGCAAATCATACTTGTGTGGAGAACACTTCTGATACATTACATAAGCTTTAAGTTGAAAATGGAGACCCCCAAGTAAATCTCTATAGCAAAACCAATGGGAAAATGTTGCTTTGATCTATAATGTAAAGAATGAATTCAAAAACATGAAGCTAGTCTGACATTTCCCTCAAGTCACAGGTCTCTGAGAAGCAGCATGTCTTGTCAAATTAACAATCTAAAATAGGTAAATAGTCTTGAATTGTTTTCCCTAACTAGAAACATAACATTGAGATTTTTAAGTCGGGGGGCAAAAAAGGACATTTCTGGTGACCAATAGTAATTTTAAATATAACTTGGAAAAAGATTTTTTGAACCATTCATAACTTTATGATTCTAGCACTTGGAATGTTATACATGTTAAGAGAAAAGATATTTACATATAAACTAATATTATGGGTAAGCTTAGCATACATGAATGTGTTATGTTCTTTAAGACCAGCAAAGTGGAGGATATGTTCATAAAGTGACAGATGTACACAACACACCTACACGTGAACATATATATGTGCCATAATAATTTTTAAATGACATTTTTCATAGAAGTTTGCTGGATTTTTTGCAATAAATATACAACTTCCTCTAGAAAGAACCATATTCTTTATAGTATAGTTGTATAATTAATTTTACCTTGCCTATAAAAAATAACCATACATTCATTTCTTCTATGTAACTCATGACTTCTTTCATGGTTCATTGCCTTCAAACAGACATACACAGGAAAGCCATTTTGAGATTAAATATACAAATAATTTGGGCTAATATAGTTTTTAGGCTTGAGCAAGCTAGACTATTTCCTCCAAACTCCCTGTCTGTTTGCTAAGCTAAACATGCTTACATTTTTCCAACTAGCATTTGATTGGGATTTCATATAAGTATAGCATATGCAAATGTGAAAATCAAATTTACTGTATGAAAACAAAACTTTCCAAAAACATGTGGTATATTTTGAAGGACTTGTGATGAAAAATGCTATCCAATTTCAGTGAGAGAACTGATCAAGTCTGAGTACAGAATGAAGCATAATTTTTTCACTTTATTTTTCTTGCTTTATTTTTTTGCAACATGGCTAATATGGAGATATGTTTTGCATGACTTCATATGATATCACATTGCTTGTATTCTCAATGGGTGGAGTGGGGCAGGCGAGAGAAAGTGAATTCAGAATTTAATTTTTAAATGACATTTTATGCATAAATTATCAACCTATTTCTTTTAAAAAAGAAAATGCTAAAATATATATATTATATATGGATGGTATAAATATATTATGAACCTGCACTTTTGCACTTTGCATTTAACGGAGCTTCATCAGAATGGTCAGGGCAATCAAAGTCTCCATCACACTGCCACTGAGAATTTAAAAGACATCTCCCATCAGCACAACTGAATTCCTCAGGACTACATTGACGATATCCTAGAGACAAAGCAATAACAATTTTTAATGCTCCATAGAACATGTATTCATTATAAATATAACCATTTTTTACAGTCAACACTTAATTAACTGTGTGTATTAACTCTGTATGTGTGTGTGTGCGCGCGCGCGTGTGTGTGTGTATTATGTGAGCTATTGTTTTATCCCTTCTGGGTTGGGAGACAGTATTCTTCAAGCAGGGAAAATGGTTGTGAGAAGCTGTGCCAAAACCCAGCTGGTATACCTGCAAAAAATTTATTTCCTGTAATATGCTGAACAGGTGATAAGGAGCCAGGGATGTAACCCAATAAGTTGAGTGATACCTATTTTTCTATTATCTAAATAAACATAACCCTTCATTGGTGTGGAGAAATTCAATGTGGATGGCATTATACAGGTTTCCAAGATTAATCTTGTTTTGGCATAGTGCAATAAATGTGTTACAAACACTGCAAATGCATGTACTGATAAGCAGTTAAAATGATCAGGCTCCCAAGCTAAAATGACTTTTTTAACCTCTAAGTAATACTCAAATTAGAGCAACACTGTTGCTAACCATGGCAAAACCATTAAGGAAATCACATCTAGGTTTATAGATCCATTAGTATAAACAAGGAAGAAATCTCCTTTTACCAACAGCAAGCAATTTAGAGACATTTTTTAGATTCAAAGAGTCAAGTATTCACTTAAAACATGGATTCATTTGTGTGCACATGCAAGACTGTATGGTATACATACATACACATATTCTTTAAATCACGCTTGATCAATGTTATGAAGACACAAATGAATTTTTTTTTAACAGGAGTAAGTATCAGTCTTTTTAAGGAAATCTTTCAGATGACCATTGACTGCTGACATCTCTTTGGGGAGCTTTTTAAGGCTTCATCTTTCTCTATCCAGAAGCCTGGAATAATAGGTCAAAACCTTCCTTTAATAAAGCTCATAATATGCAACTAAGTTGTTCTGGAAAGAGAATTGAAAAAGGAATCGTAAGATGGTCTAAACATTAAAGTTTCCTATTCATTTTGGAGGGAGTCCCATAAGGCATCAGCTCTATAAGGAGAAGAAACTCCTTTGGCTCATGATAACATATTCACATCCAACACATTTTAAATTATGTATTCATGTTGCTATTTTCCTACACGTACAATTGGCAATTTATGCTTTAATATCAGGGTGACACCAGATTTTAGTTTGAATATTTTTTTACAAAGACATTTGAGAATGAATTTAATGTAGGACAAAGCTATGTAAAATCATATAAATGATTTTTATATATGTACATATATTGTATACTTTAATATGTAGATATATAGTATACATGTATACACATATGCATATAGATTATATGTACGTTATACATTCAGTCAAATGGATTATTGAACTTAACGGGATTGGGCATAATTTCTTGACTAGGATTTGGGTTGTATTTCTTCTCCCAGTGAAGACTCCAACACCTCTTTGCCTTAGTGGATATCCTTTAGGAGTTGCTAGAGCCAAAGTAAATTAGTGCCTGGTAGTCAGCCTTCTGGTAATGAGTGTTTCCAGAGTTAGCTAGCCTGGTTCTCCAGAATAGCCACAGAATCCTTTACTAAGATCATGTTCAAAGCTATCCAGCTTGCTAGGACCAGCCACAGTTCATGTTTTACTTTCATAGCCATAGCAATTTTCATAGGTACCTCCATGCCACTATGAAGCATAAGAGTAAGACTTTGGTAGAAATTATATAAATAAGCTAAGTGAAAATTGAGATTTAATCGATGTAGTTCCTATCGTCAGTACATTCAGTTTATTGAAGAATCAAAGTACACCCTTCCTTTTCTCTCAGCCATGATTGTTTTGGCCATGCAAGAGCATGCACACACACAGACACACATGCACGCACGTGCACACCAGCATATACACACAATACACAATTTAGTGATGCACATCACCCAAACATTTGCCTTTCATAAGAAAGAACAAAGAAAATTGAGGTTGAGTTTCCTCTAAGAATTTGCTCTTATTCCAGAATTTGGCTATACACTGCTAAAATAAGATGACATATTTTTTTTTCCATTTTGGACTCAGTGTTTTGTTTTGTTTTTTAATCCAGTCCCATCACATCTTTGAAAAGACAGTCATTACTTGGATGGAGAATTTCCTAGTTGAGAACTACAGTTATTTATACTTGCCACATTCCAATGACTCATCAGATCCATCTCCACAGTCATCATCATGGTCACAGACAAACTGCTTGGGAACACACACTTTATTATGGCACATGAAGGCATTTTCATCACAGGTGTTATTGGGAGCTGCAAAAAAACATCAGAAGATCAAAATTTAAACAGCAAATACCTCATTATTTACCTTCTGAATAAAAAAGCTTCTTTCTCTAAATTACATATGTTAAGTGCAATCTTTTAAATCACAACTGTTTGGAAGAATTTGCTTCAATTGACAATATGTTAAAGAAGCTAAAACCCTGGTGGGATGGAGGGATAGAAACAGCACAAGTAAAGGAGGTTACTATTTATGTAGGCTCTATATCAAGTATGAGTTTTTTGTCTAGATGAGTATGTGAATGGTACTGCACAGCCCATTACAAATGAGGGCCTCTGAGGAAAGTGAAGATTAATTTTTTTTTTTCTGCCTAAAACCTCTGAACTTAATGAAGGCTTATGAAACTCAAGTTAATCACTCCACTTTTAACTCATAGGCTATCTTTTTCTTATTTCAAACACCAGTGTCTTATTTGGCATTAACTCTTTCAAGTCCCTGGAGTACCATTTAATATATCACTGTAGAGTTTACTAAATGGGACCCCAGTGGCTCAAAAGAGTTAATTTGCCTCCCAAAGTGTACAATTCACTACAAAGGAATTCTTTTGGGCACCATCTGGCTCCCTGAGTACATGCACGATCAGTTAATATGCAGCCCTCAGTGGTATCATTAACCTTTAAAGCCACATGGATCAGTTTCAAGATGAGAATAAATGATACTAGACTAATATCATCACAGTAGTATATATACATGTGATCTAAAGTTGTTTGCTTCCTCTCCTTTCCCTCTCTACATATGTATATATATATATATATATATATATATATATATATATATATATATATATATATACACACACACACACACATTCACACATGTGCACAAGGCACATACCTCCTCTGAAAACATATTCTGGGTTCACAGAGAAAGGCTATAAGAATGAGAGTTGGTTTAAAACACTTTGATCCTTTAAGGAACCATATTCCTTGTACAACTGTTTTTGCTAAGCCAATAAGTCCTACCAGTATTCCTTATGTGACCTTGCAGACAATCATTCAAAGATCATTTTTTTTAATATTTCTGGATCGTGGGAGCAACATTTTAGCATTATAATTATTGCAACTATCAAGCAATTCCCTGAAAATTCTCCAAGGTTTCTGAAACTGGTTGGATCTTCAAGTCATATGGATCAGTTTGAAGACAAGAATAAATGATCCTAGAACAATATCATCACAGTAGTACACATACATGTGATCTCAAGTTGTTTGCTTCCTCCTTTTCTTCTTTATACACATTCATGCAAACACACACACACACACACAAGCACACATTATGTATACAAGGCATGCACCTTCTCTGAAAAATAATGATGGCTTAATGATTCTTGTGCTATATCATTTACAACATTTTTAGATGACCAACAATTACATCCTTTCTAGGAATATCATGTGTTTATCAATATTCTGATCAGATAAGACAGCTTATGGAGTATCTAAAACAGGTAAAATGAAACCCAATCTTATTTCTCTCCTTTGGGTTTCAAAAGGCACAAAGATAACATGGCCTTCCAAATAAAATGACTTGTTTTTTCACAGGTGTCATGGGCAAGAACCACTGGGGATAAGGAAATGTGTATAGAGATGCATAATGATGGAAAAATACCAATATCAATAAGGTTAATGAAGTAAAAATGATATCTAGCTTACAAAACCATTATTAAAACCAGTGTTATTCATAATTGATAATAGAGAGAACTTCCAAAGCTCACAAGTGAAATACTTTCAGACCAGTGTTATAATACTGTATACATAATACCACATATATATTATATATTATGTTATATATTATATACTATATAATATATAACATATAATAATATAATCCTATCTGATTATCTGTTCTAATACCTGTAGGTCCAGGTGTAGAAAAAGTATATAATGTAAGAAGATGAGCACAGAAAATTTGAGGATGCTTTTCCACTGAGCAATAGCAAAAGCTTACCACAGCCAGCTGTAGAGAGCTCATCACTTCCATTTGGACAATCCCTTTCACCATCACAAAGCCAGTGCCGAGGCACACAAGCATGGGAACCTAAACAGCTGAACATATCAGCTGCACAGGTGATAGCCCCTGAAATTCAAAATTAAAATGTTAGTAGAATATGAGAAACTTAACTGAAAATGTATTTCCTGAGGGAAGAAGGAAGCTAGGCTACCAGGAATAATATACATATATATGTGTGTGTGTGCGTGCATGTGTGTATATGTTCACCTATGTGTGTATACACACATATAAAAGTTTATATATGTACTATACATTAAATATGTGTACTGTATATGTGTGTGTAGACACATACATGTACATACACACATACATATGTTTCCATGGTTGTGCCATCTAATTGCCAAAATCGGGATGATATTAATGGTGAATTTATACCACATTAAGAATCTTATAACGATGTACAAGGGATGTATAAGGACATTGCTTCCTTAATTCTGGACACTATGTCTCTCAATGTAATCCTACATAATATTAGCTTTTTGCATGCACCATATCATACTATTGACTCACACTGAGATTTCAGGCTATTCAGCTATCCATACACATATACACGTATACATATATATATATATATATATATATATATGTGTGTGTGTGTGTGTGTGTGTGTGTGTGTGTATATATATATATATATGTACATATGCTTTTCTGCTTTTCAAAAGTACAAAAATATATTTGTATTTCTGAAGGTTAACTTTATTTTGGAACCAAAATATAAGATGTTACCTTTATCCTACTTAAATTTCATTCTCTTAGATTTGACCTGAAAATCTAGCCTGTGGAGATTTTCCTACATTCCGAGCCTGTCCTCTAGTGTATTTGCTACACTTCTAGCTTTGTTTCAGCTATAAATGAGATAACCATGGCATCTAGGCCTTTATCGAAATCATTGATTCAAATATGAAATTGTACAATTCCACCTCAGTATCCAAAGTACCATGTATAGAACTGTTCACACCAGTTAAGAGGAAGTTGGGAATTATGGTATCATAGTTCTAGAGTTGGAAACAACCTCTGTCATCATGTAATCCAACTACATAATTTCTATAGATGAGGAAACTGAGGCATGGAGAAGTAAATGGCTTGCCCAAAGTCACCCAAGTAAATGGCAGAGCTAGGATTTGAACTCAGGTCATCTTAAGTCAAGTTCCTATGTCTATCCAGTGCCCTACAGCTGCCCCAGGAGGATCTTACCATGTACATTCAGAAGAAACTCGTGTTTGAGGCAGAACATTTTTAAAGACCAATGGTGATCAATTTTCAAGATTTTGTAAAGGAAAGAATTCAAAAGAATGCCAATGTAATGAAAGGGACCACATATGGTGTTTTTATCAGACACAAAAATCCAGAAAGCTACCAAAAAGACACTAGGACTACTGATCTATATGCTTTTACTTTCTCATTACTGTAAAATGATTATGAGAATAGTCAATGCACACATCAAGGGTATTCTCCATCTAAATATGAGAAGGTATCAGGAAAGTTTCCATAGGCATTTCACTATAGATGAACATATCTTTGTGTGTCATGACTGACTAAAGAAGAGGAGAAAATATAAGATCCTGCTGTGCTTATTGATTTTAGGGAAACATTTGTTACAAGAAAATGCAGACTTAAAAGCTCTTCTCAGATAAGACTTCCCTTATGTATACAACAAAATCATATAAGACTTCCTTACAGGAAGTATTGGAGTGATAACTACTCAATGACCTGCTGAATAACAACATTATATAAGGTATGACACAATGAGACGTATTTTAAAGGTGTTTTCTAGTGTTTTTGAAGATGCCCTAGGTGAGATCTAGAAAAAAGATTTCCTAAGTCACTAAACACTCCTATCTATAGATGACCATAGCCTAATCTGGTTTACTACATAATTTCCTCAGTGAAATCTACAATCGTGTGGGGGAAAAAGATCCCCCTAATCATCCACACTACAAAAGCATAGTGGACGAAAAAGCATACTGCTCAGACCATGACATGTATATCAACAGGCACACCACTGAATCAATCAGGATTTGTACCTTGGGCAGGTAAGCAGGGAACAGATAATAAACTGAGTCTCCAACTGACTAGGAAGGAAATTACAGATTCTCAGAGCCAGAAGAGACTGAAAAAGATGACTTTCCCCTCTCCCCCCACCACTACCTCCCCTAGCAATGGGTAGTTCAACAGAATTGAAAGTACTGCATGATTTCTTCAATGTGATCCAGCTTGGGGAATTCCTCTTCATTTAGGTTGGACTAGATGACATCCAAAGGCAATATCTGGTGGTAGCATCTGGTGCTGGGACTGCTTCTTCCAAGAAGTTCCAGTTCAACCCAGGGATTGGAGAACCTTGGGGTACTACAATCAGGATCAGTTTATCCTGGAGGGAAAATTACCCCAAGCACCAATAGCTTTTGCCCTTCCTACACACAGAGGCAACAGGAATATCGGAGAAGTGTGTATTATTCACTAATGCTACACCCTGAATTCCCTGGAGGCAGCCTTGACTTGTTATTTTCACTTTGTCACCTTTTTTCCCCCTCTGGAGTCCTTCCAGGGATAGAAGATGAGAGAATCCAATTACTGCTTCTTACTGAAGAGAGAGTTTAGGATTGAAGAAATTCCCAGGCTTGACCTAATTGGGAAGCTGTACCATGTCACTGCTCTAGGAACTTGCCATTTTATTTTTATTTTTGTAGCCTAAAAATCACTCCCTTGTAGTCAAATAAAGTTTCTTTCAATCCCAAGTGAAAAGGAATTCTTTTTCAAGATCACATTGAAGAAATTATGCAATGCTTTTGATTATCCCAAACTGTTGCAAAAGCCTCATTTTTATACAATATTCTCCTGGAATTCTATATAACTGTAAATTATGGAACGCTGCTATTTCAGAAGAATTAAAACCATCAATTATCTAAAGTACAACAGAAAGAATCATAGAGAGTGCAAACAAATTGCAATATGGTACCAATGAAAAATTACGCATGAAAAACAGGTAAAACACATCAAGGACATTTGTGAACTAAAAAAGGAAGTATGCTGGTCACATAGTGAGAATGAAAAACACCAGGATGAGGAGGTATAGGGGTTGCAATCTTTTTTAGCTAGAGAGAATACCTGTGTTGAAGTAGGAAAGAAATCTAGGTCAATTTATTTAGCAGGCTTACCTGGTGGGGGCAAAATGACTCAGTCACAAGTTCTGAGTTTAAATCTGCTACTTAAGACCTCTCTGATGTTGGACAAAATCACTGTTTTTAGGCCACAGTTACTGCTTTGTAAAATTATATGATTGGACTACATGATATCTAAGGGCCATTCCAACTCTAAATTCTTGATTTAAATTTGTTTTAACTAGGGTAAATATGCTAGTTAAAATTTAAAATATGCTACTATATGCCATAGCCAGGACATTTTTTGAGGGAAATATGTATCTTCAATCCTATTTCCTCTACTTCTAAATGTCAGATGCTAAGTTATTTCTTTACTCCTCCTCAAAATAATTAAACAATAGTGACATTATAGCTTACCACAGATGGAATCACTTTCATCTAATCCATCTCCACAGTCATCTTCCCCATCACAAATCCATTGTTTAGAGATACATTTTTGTGAAGAGCAAGGAAACTGGTTCCAAGAGCAAGAGGAATCTAAAAGACATCAATTATTCTTTGAAAACTTTTTGTTTTTTAAATTTTGGACAGGTAAAGTACAAGTGTTTCTTTTTCTGTATTAGAGTTCTATACATGTGAAACGTTCTACAATAACTCCTTATTTGTAACCATTTTAGATTGTTCCCTGAGTCCTTTTTTAAAACTTATTCTACTGATTCTGAGCCTGTCAGTGGTCACTTGCTCCTTCACCAGATATCAGGGAGTTAAAGGAACAGCAGCCAAAACGTTCCTAATCTTATCTGTTCCTAACTTTTAACAACTCTCTTATTGTCATCTCATTGTTCATTAATGATAATTTGTATTCTAAGATGTCTAAAATGTTAGTGATATCAACTGCCTGCATAAAACTTAAAAAGTTACTGTTAATAATATATAATTAATATTTTCACCTTATTATAGATCCATTAATAAATTACATTTTATATTTTGAAAATTAATTTTTATATTTTGAAAATCTAAGTGCAATTTATAAATTCATAAAGTTTATAAAATAAACTAAATAAAACTAAAATAAAAAGCTTTAAATAACAAATAGTGATAGTAGAGCCAAGATATTAAAATAAAGGGAAGACTGATCACAGATGAACCCATTGGGTAATGTAACTGGAGGAAGAACAAATTTGATTTTTAGGTACAAGACTGAAGAAAATAAGAAAAGGAAAGTGCAGTGAAAAGACAAATTATGTTGATACAGAAAAAAATAGGGGTTGAGGAGTGTCATTAAACAAGCATATACAAAAAAAAACCTCAAAACAGGAGAATAAATTTCTAAAATGAAATTTCATTAGCCAATAATTATATTAAAGGGCCTAAATCTTATTCCTTTTACTATTTTCTTTATGGAAAAATATTTTAAAAATAAGACAATATGAAAAAAATTCATTTAAAATTTTCAATTATTTCTTCCATTCTCAAAAATCAATGTATAATTTCATATTTCTATTGTATTTATCCAGCTCTGAGAAAAGAATACTATAGTCTTCTACTATTTTATTTGCAGAGGCATTCTGTAATAGAATAGAGTGTTGGGCCTAGAGTTGGAAAGACCTGAGGTTAAATCTGGAGTCAGACACTTACTAGCTGTGTGACTTAGGAAAGTCACTTAACTTCTGTCTGACTCAGTTCCTCAGTTATGAAATGGGGATTGTACTACACCTGCCTCACAGGGATGTTATGAAGATGAAATGAGATAATATTTGCAAAGTGTTTAGCACACTGCCTGGCACATAGTACTTAAAATAATGCTTGTTTCCTTGGTTTGATGAGGACACAGTCTCTGGGAACCCCCTTGAATCTGGAATACAGTCTCTGGGAGCCCCCTTGAACTGTGGGGCAACTCCTTGACTCTTCCAACTAGATCTGGCCTTCCCCAGAGACTATAGCCTCACATTATCATTAGGCCTAAACCTTGCCCTCTTGTTAACTATAGATATGTATGCCTTCAGTTACTTCCCAACCTTGATATTCCTTCAGGAACTTCCTGCCCTTGATCTTATTCTCTTGGTTCCTGGACTCTGACCCCACCTTATCCTCCTTAGATTCCTCCTCAAGACCCTCCCTAAACCCCACCTCTAGTCACCCCAGACCACCCCTCAATCCCTCCTACAACTTTTGTGTATATAATCTCCATCTTGCCTCCATGAAGGGGCTCAGATTCAATCTAACTCAGCAGGTTGAATCTGGCCCGCTAGTGGAAAACAGGCATCACAAAGGGTGGGATTTCTTAAGACAGCCCATTATGGTGAATCCCTAATAAACTTTCTCTTTTCCCTTGGCTGAGAAGGCTTGAGTCGAATTCTTTCAGCAGGACCTGGCGTGTTGGTATTTTGGGGTCTCAAGCACCCCTAGAAACCTGTGGTTCCCCTAACCATCATCATTTTTCCTTAATAACCTCTTCAGGTTCCTTAATTTATTTCTATCAGTATCTTTGGGGAATTTTCCTAGCTTTTCCTCTAAGAACTTTGATGATATGTCAATTGTTACAGATAATAGTTAACTATGTTTTTCAATTGTTTATCATGACATTAAGCATAATTCATTTTTTCTGTTTATTTCTGACATCAATCCGATAAATTATCCAACCACACAAACTGCCTTCCATTACTAGCAATGCTATTCTCCTTCCATTGTCTGTTGCAGTAAAGTGTTGTTGTTCCTCATCTCAACTCCCTTGTATTGCATGCCATTTCCTCTCACTTACTTCCCCACCTTCCATTAACCTATCCAATTCTGAATTCCTTGAGTTTATTTTTACTGCTATTTTCTTTTTCCTTTATTTTACTTTTCTCTTTCCTGGGTGTAAGGACTTTCAAAATCCTCCCTGTCTTCTAATTCTCTCAATTTCAGTGATATTAACTTGTAAAACGTTTTACTAAGTTTTTTTTTCTAAATTCAACCTTCTTTATTATCCCTTTTCCCTTCTAGGATACTCTAGAATCTAGGTCTTAGAAGGTTAACTCTAAAAAGAAGTACGGGGATGCAGTTTTGTTATGAGTCCCAAGGGCCAGGTTCTCTCATTGTACTTGACTTGATCCCTTTTTCTCTTTTAATGACCTATTATTCTCCCTTCCAACCTAAAACCCAAGGGTATCCTGCTCAGAGGCTTGAAGTTTCCTTGAAGTTTCAACAACTTCGTCCTCCACAATAGGAGTTACTAGTGAGCAGCATGACCTTGACTTGGAAAAGCACAAGTTCTGGAAGGTCCTACTTAACAAAAAAAAGCTTTTAATGTGCATCTAATAACTGAAGAAGGAAATGGCAAAACACTCCAGTATCTTTGCCAAGAAAACCCCAAATGGAGTCTCAAAGAGTCAGACATGACTGAAAATGACTAAACAACAACAATTAGGGACTTTATTTCTGTTATTGGAGGAACAGCTTTAGCTAAAATCAGAGGGACTTGTCACCAGGATGGGTACAATACATTAAGTTCTCAAGCCACATCTACTCTCGAAAAACATTTAACTAAGGTACAGCACAGTTTTGTTCTGCATGAATGGTACGAGTAGTCACATCAACAAAATTACAAATCTTTCGAGCCCTGAAATATTGATCTAGATAAATGAAATAATGAATTGCTAAACCCTTGTGAAGACCAGACACATTAACCTAAACTGTTTCCACTATACATCTACAACTATTGAAAAACGTACTTGAAAATGAGTAAGGCTAAAACTTAATCACATACACACAAATAAATAAAAAGATATAACAATTTAATGGCTCCCTTTCAGGAATTATGAATCCACATAATCTATTTTTAAAGTTCTCTCTTAGTCTTGTTGGGAACTCAGCTCCAATATAAAGATATATAGCATCTTAATCAAACAGACTATACCTTCACATTTCATGATGACATTTACTTTTAAGCGAGTTTGACATTTCATAAAAAAATCCAATTTTAATCATTTTCTACTACTTTCTATACCAGAGCATACTTTATTTCTGCTAAAAAATTCAAAGGTATTGAATACATATTTTCCTACTAGTAGAAAATGCTTCGTTTATTTCCCTAGATTTCATAAAGTCCATGTTTTTATTTAACCTGGAAAAAAACTTACTTTATGAACATGTATTTTTTTCTACATATAATCACTTACTCAACAACAAAAACAACAACCTTGATACAAACAAATTGTGGCTTAAGCGGGAGAAAAAGTGCTCACCACAGTGGAATTCATCAACTCCATCTTCACAGTCTTTCTGTCCATCACATATCCAGGTGTTCAAAATACATCTTCCACTAGGACAACCAAAATAATTCTCTTCACATTTGGGTTTGCTTTGAACTGTGATAAAATACAGAATGCAATATCTAATTAAATCATTTAAAACCAACTGTTTTCTCAATGTCAGAGGATAAATAAGTATTACTACTTATCTATTGTATTCAGGGTTTGGGGTTGGGGAATGGGAAAGGCTGTGTTAGAGTAATCAAAAGTAAGTGAAGCAAAAGAAAGTCAAATTATTGTCTCTATCTATCTAGTTGACTTCTTTTATGTACTTTTATATGGCAAAAAAAAATGTTTTTAAGCGCCAGTGAATGGTTTAGGAGTGAAACTTTGTACTACTGAAAATTGTTTATTTCACTAACTGACACCCTGAATTTTTAGAATACTGCAGAAGTATTTAAGCTTACATATCATACCTAAATACTGTATTTTCTTAGTTCATCAATCCAGTTTATAAAGAATTGATTTCTCTCCTTTCACCTGCCATCACTCATGGCCCCAAAACCAGTTTGACATAGACATAGCATTGCTCCTAGCACTGACTGGCAAGTTGTCAGTTGGCTGACATTTTCCCAGCCAGCAATGGAATATATAGAAAAGAAGGAAAAAAATAGATCTCTTTTCCCTATTTTAACATGGCCGAAATTTTTACTTTTTAGTTGTTTAAAAGGAGTCAGTACTTCAGTTATGGCAAAAGTTAATGTTTTTACTATCTTAAAAATTAAGCAGAATAAAAAAGCCACAGTCTCCTCTCTCCACCCCACCATACATATTTTCAAAAGCTTTTGCTGGTTCTTTTGAGGATATGTTATAGACAGAATGCTATATATTTAAATTAATATGTTCATGCCAATACGATTATGATTACAAAGAAGAAAGAAAAATACACACACACTTAAATACGAATGCAGTACAGTCATTTCCTTTAAGACTCATGGTTGTGTTCAGATGAGATGTTAAGCATCATAAGCTGAACTGAATCCTAGCACCCTGTTCTCAGGCATGAAACCTACCCTCTAGAATCTAAGTGCTATGAATTCTATTAGAAATTCAAAGTTTTCTTTTCATCGGACCTTTCCAACAGAGCCCCAGATCTGTCCATTTGCTCCTCAGTCTGGTTCTGACATACTCTCCAACTTGGTCTCATTTTCTTGACCCTGACCATTCAGGTCATAATCTTACATTAGTCACTGGCAAATGTCTTGGCCTCTACTTCATTACCTTGAGGCTTTGGGCTCCAACTTGAATGGGAATCATTCTATCTTTTTCTTTCCTGCTTCCCTATCTCATTTTCACTAATTCTTTCTTCCTCCCTCCCTTCCTTCCTTCCTTCTTTTCTTCCTTCCTTCCTTCCTTCCTTCCTTCCTTCCTTCCTTCCTTCCTTCTTTTCTTCCTTCCTTCCTTCCTTCCTTCTTTCCTTCCTTTCTGGCAGTTGCAATTAAGTGACTTGCCTAGGGTCACACACCTAGTAAGCATCTGAGGCCTGATTTAAATTCAGGTCCTCCCTATCCACTTTACCACCTAGCTGCTCCTCACTGAAACTACTTCAAAATTATTACTCTAACAATTCTCCAATCACATTTACATACCTCTTGCTTATAACTGATGAAATTTTCTTGCTTCACTAAAGCCATCTGATGAAACTGACATAGAGCTCTCCTCTTCCACTTCTCAATTTTTTTCAGTATTATCTATTCTCTTTCCTTTCTGTTCTGGACAAGGTTCTACCCTTATTCAGCTAATTATCTCATCATTTCCCCTTTCATGGCCAAATACTTTGAAAAATTAGTATGCACCAGATGGTTCCATGATCTTACCCATATACTTCCTCCCCTCTACCTAAACCCTTTACGATTTGGTTGTTGTCTCCACTATTCTAATGAAACTCAGTGCCTGGCACATGGTAGGTACTTTACAACTGCTCATGTATTGATTGCTTCCCCAAAGTTCACCAATAACCTAAATTGTCAAATTCAATAACCTTTTTTTAGCTTCAATACTAATTTGCTTTTCTGCAGCAAATGAAAATGTTGATTGCTACTCCTACTGGATATCCTCTTATCCAGTGGCTTTAGAGATACACAGACTATCAGATATCCTCTTACTTTTTTGTCTTTGACCTCTGTTGTGGGCTCTAGATCTCCAAATGTGTATAGGATATGTCTACATATGCATCCTTTTGATACCATAAATCAATGTCCTAACTCAAGCTTATAACCTTTCTCCCATGATATAATTCTTCTGGCTTCATTTTTGTTTTGGGTATCAAAAATTTACCAATCTCTCATTTTAAAACTTCAGTTATCTTTAATTCTTCCTTCTCCTTCCTTTCACATATCCAGTGCTTCACCAAATCTCCCCGTACATTTCAACGTTCTCACTATCCTTACATGTATCTCCACTTACATTTACCATCCAGGTCCTTGTTACTCTTCACTTGGAGTATTGTAATCTTAATGCATCTCTTCCACAAGGAAAGACTTATGGAAGAAAAAGACTGAATGATTTTTGATGACAAATAAGTGGCAAAACATTCACTACAGAAAACAACAGTACTCGAGACAATGTAATATGTTTTAATAGTTTAGTGCTTTATATAAATCTTAAAGGATTTTTAAAAATGTTAATTGTTACTGCTACTGTTGCTCCTTTAGACACAGCACTGAACTATGAAGTCTTTGTTCTGTTTCCAGTTTTGCTACAATTTAAGAGCAAAACTACTAAATCTCTTGATGCGTGTACCCTTAGTCATCTCAAAAAAACCTATAAATTGGAAATAGAACAAAATAAAGTAAAACTTTCTTGAATGATATTTTACTGCATGTTTTTGCAATGTAGGAGTTAATGTCATTATACAATGTACTACAAAGCATTGGGTTTTTTTGCTAGGTTTTCTGAGTAGGAACATATGAACTATGATAACTCAAACAAACATATGAACGCACAAAAAACTCCCATAATGAAACTGGAGGCCTTTGTGCCATAGGAAATTCTGACCCAAGAGTCACATATATTAACCATTTTCACGTATCAATTGCCAACTTTAAAAGACTAATGATGAACTGAAAACATTAAAGGCAAATGATCTAAAGATAGGGTAATCTTCTTGAGAATAATTTGAATTTTCATTAGTGATCACTTACATAACCCACTGAATAAGACAGAACAGCAGAAGTAAAATGAGATGGCTACTTTTCATTACTTCTTAATTTGCATTTCCACTTTGAATACACAGACTTAAAACGAATGAATGGCTTCTGCACAGCTGCTCTCTCAATCTTCCAAGTGCAGGTTGTTTTCCTTTCCACAATTACCTGGGCACTTTAATTCGTCTGAGTAGTCTCCACAGTCATTAGAGCCATCACATATCCATGCCGGCAGTATACACAGTGAAGTGGAATTACACTGGATGAATCCTGTGGTTTTTACTCCTAGTTTGTAGAAATGTGTGCAGTCTGTGTTACCTAGAAGGAAGTCAAAAGAAAAAAAAATGTAAAACTCCCATTTGCAGGGATTATGAGCCTTCTGTTGAGGCCACCGACACAAGGTTAAAGAACAGGTAACTTCACTTACAGAAGTAAATATGCAATTATCCTACACCACAGGGGTTAATTACATATTAGTTCTGGATGGGGTTTCAGTACGAATTTGGACAAGGTTCAGTACAATGCTAAGGACACTCGAGTATGAAGAGAAAATGTAAAGAATCTCCACATCTTACTGCAGTTCTTCTCGTCTGAAGCATCTGCACAATCAGTGTTCTGGTTGCATCGTGCTGATTTTGGAATGCAAGTCCCATCTGCACAGCGAAACTCAATAGCAGCACAGGTTGAAACTACAAAGAAAAAAAGTATACCTACATGTTCAAAGGAGGCCAAAAGAAATATTGACATTGCTTATTAAAATAATCTTAATGAAACATTAATTTGATAGAAGTACTCAAATGTATAAATTACACTTGACTCTATTCTCCACCTACCCTGCCTCTAATGTTCAGTTCAATTTAATTCAATCTACATCTAGTGAGAGGCTATGCAAGACTCTAGAATGTACTAGTTTTCCCAATGGTCATAGTACTAATGTCTGCAGCCTTCTTGGCATCCCAACACTAGGTATTAAAAGAAAAGCTTTTCAATACCTCTTTAAAAATGGTACCATAGAGAGTGAACTGCTAAGTATCCTCAGAGCATATTATGCTATGTTCCCTCCTACTTTTGAGCTTGGTAGAGACCATGTGACCATGTACAGCACCAAAATATGTATATCTGGCATGTCCTGGCCTTAGTGGTGAATATTTATGCTAGCCCACATCCTTGCTAAACTGAGGGGAAAGCCAGGTTCTCTATGTTATGATGCTATTCACAGTGGTACAAAATACAGAGGTAGTTCTTAACCAAATATTCCTGTGTGGATTGCTTACACATCTATTACTGCATAATTGTTTCTAGCAATATGTTGTGAACAGGTGCGTGGAGTGCTACATAAGTTAAATTAACCTCAGTGAGATCTCTGTTCCAAATTCAAATTTTCACATCTTGCTTGTGAGCTAATGTGCAATATGAAGGGCTTTTTCAATAATAATGCTTGTACTATTGTTGATATTTTAAAGAGCTTAATTATAAATAGAAGCTGCATCCATAGGAGCTGTATCAGTTGCAAATGCTTTAAAATGTTATCTTAAATATGCAAATTTTACTCAAGGGTGTGCATGCCATTTGCTTGTACTTTATAATGCACTGCTTTTATTATACCTTCAAATTGCATCTTTATTTGTGTTTAAAGGATGATTAGAATAAATGTTTTATATGCAATTTGCAATTGTAATTATCTTACTTTTACCTCATTAAAAATATCATCTTAATATACAAAACAATTGTCATTGCCAATAGAGACAAATGTATTGTTTGAAAAAGAGAAAAACAAGTATGTCTCTGAAACTATTTATATTTCTGAGAAAGCAAGGTAAAATGTGACCACTATCATCTTTACCATTAATCTCCTATGCGTATTCTCTCTATTGATTTTAAGGAAATTAATGCTAAAATAGTTTTTTTCTCCTTTTAGAATGGAGCAGCAGATAGAAAATCCAAACTATAGATAATATTAACACAAAAAAAACCTTTATATTTCTTTGGAATGTATTATTTGCAAGCAGTGCCCAATTTATGAATAGGCTGGGCTCCAAAAGCTCTTTAATATGTCAGCTGTTTGGAAAATGCATTTTTCCATAGAAACAGTATTAAGTTAGGTTCGTAGGCCCCAAGTCAATTCAGAAGAGCCTTTTTAAACCATAATGTACTTGAAATATAATATGAATAGCATTAATCAACTAACCATCATATATAATGACGTTTCCATGGGAAAACACATTAATAGTTCTAATTTGAGATGTCAAGGACAAAGTGTCAGGATTGAGAATGAAGGAGGACTCTCCCAGAAACAAGAAACTAGAATTGTTTTCACTGGAAAAGAATAAGTGTCACAGGGTTTGAGTATATAACAGTGAGGCTCAGAGACAGGAGCAAAAGTATAGAATCAAAGAAACTCAGAGTTAGAAGGGACTCCTGAGTCTGGGCTCTTTTGAGGAGTAAGGGATTCAAAAGGTAGCATGTAGGCCAGGAAACTGGGGAAGAATGGAAACACAATAATTATTTTCCCAATTTTCTCTACCTTCTCCTTTTATCTATTATTTTCCTAATATCAACCTATCCACTGAGGACTCCATGCCTCCTCCCTGGGAGGTATAGGTAACAGCTAAGGGAGAAATGAAGGGTAACAAGAGGCAGTGGGAGGAATCAAGGTGACAGTGCCCTCTACAGTATCAAAAAGGAGGAGAGTACAGAAAAGAAATCTGTAGCAACAGCAGGTAGTAAAGATAAACTCGGAGTAAGGGACTACCTGGATTGTTATATTTTCCTAAGCAAGTGTACCATCCTAGCATTATTTTGCTCAGTTTAAATAGTGAAATCAATTTCTTCATTATAGTTATTTTTAAGGGAGAAAGACTATGGAATCTCTCATTTATCACGTGAATAATGAAGCTTAGTGACCAATCCTCCTCAAGTAATAAGGCACTGAAAATGGAGAAAGGAAAAGAATACTATCCACATAATAGTAAGTCAAATAAAAATAACTATGGCATTTGCTCCCAATATTCTGTGGTAGAAAGTCTAATATATTGACCTAAGAAAACATGAATGAGAACATACATCAATATCAAGAATGGGAATGAGTGTAACTGGTTACTCAAAGTGGAAAAAGAGGATTAAAATTGTCCTAACAAATATTTTCCTGATCCTTTCCTTGTCCTCGGTGAATTACCTTCAAGTCAATTATGATTCGATGAAATCAGATACCAATTCTATCTTTTTTCTTGGTGTCTCTGTACATATTTCTTAGAAATAAACCATGTCAATTTCTCTTCTCAAAGTCTTTATGCCCAGCCTGACTGTGGCTAAACAAGACTGACAATGAAAATACATACATACATACATACATATGTATATATATAAAATTAATTTGCTATGACATACTTTCAAACTAAATTTCTTTGACCTCATTTTGTTATCTAGACTGTAAGAGAGAAATGTCTACACCAAAAATAAGTATGAAAAAGGAACACATTTCCTTTAAATCAGTTGTTCTCTCTATTTGAACTCTTCAAAGTATTGTTGTGAACTTAAGAAAACAGCTTGAGCTTCTCTTAAAGAGGTCTTAAAAACTATTTAATTCTCCAGTCCACCTATAGGCACTTGAGTATCAAAAAAGGAAAAAATAACTTTCTAGGGGGAACACTTTACACTCTTCTCAAAGAGAGGATCAGGATGGACATGTAGCCTTTCTATTTCTAGTCATCTGTGTACCCACATAAATGATAGAGAATTAAAGTATGACAAAACCTCTGAGGAACAACTTGGATGTCCCCAAGATAGCATGACTACCAATACTCAACAATTTTAGTCATGAGAAAAAAATCTATAAAGGTAGATGAACAAAACATTTAATAGTTTTCTTCAAAAGACAAATGACAGAAAATAAGGCTTTCTAACATCCCTTTGCACCCTAAAGTCTGACTCTCTGCCCTGATAGACTAATAAAAAAATAACATTAATGAAAGCCAGAAAGTCAGCAATCATTTAATCTTATGAGTTAAGAATGGCTTCAATTAAGCATATTCCCACAAAATCCTTTCTAACTTTAATTGGAGTTAGTGCTTATAGACTTATTTTGTACATAGTCACAGAGAAGGTGTCACTCATCACTGGTAGTGAAGGTTTCCTTACCTGGGAATTCCATAGGCTAATAAAATGACAGGCAAAAATGCTGTAAATTCTATAAAATCCTATCTATAAATCGTTATGAGTGTATGCGTGCGCGTTTGTGTATGTATTAGGGGTGGTGGTGGTATTACATGCACCATTTCAGAGGAGACATGACTAAGGAATAGGGGCCAGGAGAGGCTAGAATCCAGAGACTATTCTCCCATTTCCTCTAGTTCTTGTCCTATGTTGTTTCGTAATGACACCATTGAGTCTGTGCTTTGTGTCCTAGCCAGATTATCAGAGACTAAATCAAAATCTTATCCACCATGATCTTGGGAAGATGTACTGTTAAAATTCTTCTGAAAGCAAATGGCAGAAATGAACTATGTGTGGCTGAACATTAAAAAAAGATATCATAATGACTCCTCTTATATTGGCAAAAACTAAATATTTGTTGATTTTGAGTGAGATTTTCAAGGCTTGATTAAATCTGTTAGTTCCCAGGAATGAATACAAATTTGTTTTAATTCCTACAAGAATACTTTAATTACATACAACAGAGGCCTATGCCCAGTCAACATTACCCTGCTGACACCTGCAATCAAGACATGGAACTTCACTTCAGCAACCAGATGATTATTATTGCTATTAATATTATCGTTATGAAGAATAAAAAGATACAATTTGTGAATTTACTCATTGTTCTTTCCTGCTATTCACATCTGTTGCAGCACTGTGTCAGAAATATCAATTATGTACACTGAATCTAAGTAAAAAAAACCATTTAACTTGAATTACTATTATTTTAATAAATTCTGCTTATTGGCATTAGGAAAAATCTAAGAAGTTTTTATATCTATTTTTAATTCTTTTAGAAATAATACCACTTCAGTCAATCAATCAGTATGTATTTGTTGCATTCCTGCCATCTGGTAGGTATTACAGTTTATAATCTCAACCAAACTAATGGATTTTTTATAAACCATTTTTCTAACTAAACTTTTTTCCCCCCTAAGGACTCTTTACATTAGCTTAATAATTGTTTTATATTCCTGTTGATAATGATTTTTCCCTATACTTATATCTATTTCTTAATATCTTATCTTCTATTTTTTTATTTTCATAATGTCTCCTAGCCCTTAATTTCCCATTCCTCTAGCTACATTTAACTAGGTAAATAAATAAATTTGCCAGCCCTTTTTCTGGAGTGTTTTGGGTCTGGCTTTTTTTTTTGTTTTGTTTTTTTTTTGCTTTTGCTTCCCTTTCTTTCCACAGAGTCATAGCTACTTGCTCCCCCTTTGCCATCCTGAGCATTTCGGGTTATTATCTAAACTACATGGTATCCTTGGGTTCTTTTTCACTAACATATGAAATAAGCCTATTATTAATGCCACTGTTTAGGTGTGTATTACAATTATTCCCTAAATAGCTCTGCCATATCATATTTTTAATCTTAAGTAATAGGCTCTCAATAAGATACTACATCTGTTTATAGAGTATCAAGCATATGGCACATAAAATAGAGCATTTCCCTGAGTGCATCAAATCAGGGACCTGAAATTGAGGATACCAATGCTGCTTCATTAGTAGCTAATAAGAGGACATGGCTTCCTTAACTAGTTAAAAAAAGTACCTGAGGCCCATATGTATACATCATATATTCATGGAGCCAGAAAAGAATAGCCCAATCTGATCATTTTACAAATGAGGAAACTGAGACCCAATGAGCTTAGGATAATTAACCACTAGACCAAAATGTTATCTACAAGAAGGCATGCACACACAGAAGGAATCAACCTATCAGAATTTATCTTGGAGGCAAGAATCATTTACCTTCCTCCCTGAAACCATCAAAAAAGCAAAGGGAAGAGGTAGAAAAGTAGAAGAGGAGATTTTTCCCCACCCTTCCCTTCTCCTATCCAGCAAACTCTTCTCAGGCTTAATAATGAATATTTTCTTTTCACTTTTGAGGTTAACCTTCATTTTTACTTTCTAACATTAAAAAGAAAGATAGGAAGAAAAGAAAGACAGACATAGAGTACGATTCCATATCTCTCCCTACCCCTTCAGCAACCTTTAGAGATGGCTCTACAAATAAAACTTTAATAAATATGTTTGAAGATTAAATTACCTTTCAAATCAGTCAACAATATTTATTGAATGGCTTCAATTTACAAGTCAATAGACTTGGTGAAAAGAGATTAAAAATGTAAGACAAAGGTCTAATAATAATAATAATAATAAAGCTAGCATTTATAAAGCGCTTTAGGATTTTCAAACTACTTTACATATGTTAATTCATTTTATTATAGGGAGTAATTTATAATCTGGTTGTAGAAACAAGATAAATTAATTCAGAAGTTAAGAGACAATATTCATGAAAGACAATATAGCACAGTGAACTGGTCTCAGAGCCATGAAGATTTAAGGGCTTTGGGCACCTCTCTATAAAGCTGCTGAGAAAATGGTGGTCTCAAAAGTAGAGGAAGTTCCCTCAAAAGGGAATTCACTGTATCAATGAAATTATAGATCTAGTCAATATCCCTACCCAACTACAGAACTGAGTGCCAAATTAATGGCATGAAAAATGATAGTTCAGAAGATGAAGAGTTCATTATGGGTAGGAGGGTCAGGGAAGACTTAATGAAGTAAGTGAAACTTGGCACTGAGTGTAGAAGTATGTACATGACTTTAATAAGAAGATAAGGGAAGATGGGGTAAACGTAATGGTGTACAGGAGCCAACTCACACTGGCCCATGAGACACAATTTTTAAATTTTCATTGTGAGCATTAATACCACAGAAAAAGGCAAATGCTATAAATCAGAGCCTGAGTCATTATTTTGTCGATTTTTTTTAAGGAATTTTAAAAAGAGTTTAAAGACTTTAAAAAGTGATAAAGAAAAGCTTAATAGTGGGGATTAAACTTAAAAGTGTGTCATGAATACACTTTTTTTTTCAGATAGCCAGTTGCTAAACATTTGTCAGCACAACTCTAAGTAGATGTGATATTTTGGATAGAAGAAACAACATAATCAAAGATGAATGATCAGTTTGGCTGGTATGTATCAGAAAACATGTAGAAGAGTTCTGGGCAAATAGATTGTAAAGGTATGTTGGCAGTGGATATCAGAAGGCCTTAAATGCCAGCAAGCTTTTATAGTGTTCAGAATTTATCTCGCAGACAATTGAGGATCATTAATATTTCTGGAGTAAGAATGGACATGATGAAAAGAAATTTTAATGACTGATCTGAATGAAATGTGTATGAGAGAGTAGGGAGTGATAGGAGGAAGGAAGACCAATATGGAAGTACTGTATTAAAATAAAGATGAATTAAGGGTCTGGACCATGGCAATGGCAGAATAAAAAAGAAGGAATGTCTATGTCCCACTTCAATGGAAGAATGAATACAGATGGATGATTAATATGATAGAAGAGGCATAGGGAAGAATCAAAGATCCCTCCTAGTTTTTGAGCCTTGATGACAAGTTGATGGTGAGACCATTAGCATAAAGTAGAAAGTCATGATGATGACACAGTTTAGGGTGAGTGAGGTATGATGAATGAAGCAGCAGACATCCTGTTAGGTGATTACATAATACTTAAATGGAAATGTCTAATAAGTATTTCAAGATGTGGAAAAATCAGTAACAACATTTAATAGGAGGGAAGAGGAGCCAACAAAGAAGACAGAGGATTTATTTGAGATAACATTTTAACAAACTTCTCATAATAAAACAAAAAAAAATACATTTTTAATTGTGAACCTGTACAAATGACAACTCCTATTTACCTTTACAGTCTAGTTCATCAGAATTATCCCCACAATCATCTTCACCATCACATAACTTGCTATTTGGAATACAACGGCGATTATAACAGTGTTTGAAACCTCTTCGGCAACTTCTGTTTTCTGTTAATTAAATTGACAAAAATCAACAAAATTAATTAAAAGTAGCCTACATTTATATAGGGTATTAAGTTTCTACATTCATACATTGTCCCATTTGATCTACACAAAAACTTTTTGATGAGGGTAGGGTAGAGAGTATCCCAAAAGTCTGTAAAGTAGTAAGCTTTCATAACTCCCAAAGTACAAAAGCTATAAACTTATAAGAAACATGATTTCAAAATTTCATTATTTCAATTTATTTTATATTTATTTAATTTCATGAATTTTAATGATATAACTTAAATGTTTACAAGAAAGAACACCCTATCAGTTTACATTTTGCATGTGATAGTTTCTGACTAACACTAGAGGAGGTCCCCTTGTATGACCACTTCAATCACTTGACCTATATTCATTAGACTTTTTCTAACAGTGTCACATCAAAACTATCATGTATGTATCCAAATCTGATTCTCTGAATGATCCTGAGCCTATTTGCATCTTTTTAGTTGCTAAATAGGGGCTGATAAAAAGTTTTTACAAAGTTTAAAAACTGACTAGAATAATTACAGCACAAGATGGTGGCTATATTGAATTGTAACAAGAAAGACATCAATATTTTGAAATTTTAAATAATTAACCTTTCAAGTGTTGATTTTGAACACTTGCAACATTTATGTTCTTAAAGTTATTAAAAATTAAAATTATACTCAGACTTATTATCCTCATTTTATAGAAGAGGAAACTGAGTCTCAGAGGATTCAAGTAACTCGGCAGAGATTACAGGGCTAGTAAGATGACTCTGAGGCCAGTAGTTTTAGCAGCAATGCCCTAGAACGCCTCTTGACATGAGGGCCTCCTGACATAGTACTCTTGGCTATACCAGGGTAGAAGGAAAGTCAAAGGAGAGAGAACCAAACCAATGTAGATGGAGTCAGATACTGAGCAGAAAGAAACTATCCTCCAATCTTCTCTCTCTTCTATTTTCTCTATGAAAGAGAATGATCTTTAGATCTGGTAGTACTTACAGTACAAACATACTTAATAAGTTCGATATTTAAGTCCTCAAAAGAATTGTAACTGAATCCTACTGAGCTATATTTCTGGGTATTAAAGGAAATTTGGAATATAAGAGATAAGCTTCTCTTGGCAACCTCTGAAAAAAGAAGCTATTGTAGTACCAGAGCTGGGCAAATGACTCAATTTCCAAATAAGAAGGAAAGTATATATCTAAAACTATAGACTGCTAAGGTTAACTTGAATTCCTGCCCATTTTCTACAATATATTATTAAAGCAACAGTTATTGAGCTTATAGAAAGTGAAGTGCTAAGAACTGGCATGGCTTAAGCAGGGACAAATGATGCCAGGATAATTTTATTTCCTTTTTTGAACAGGTTTACCAGACTATTTGACTTGAGAAATACCATGGATATAGTATTTGTGGTTTTTACATAATTGAATCACATAATATATTTTTGAGAAGATAGAGAGATGTGGGCTAGAGGATATTATAGGTAGGTAGATCTGAAAATGCTCCAAAGAGTGGTGATTAAAGTAATGTAAATCTAGAAGAACATCTTTGGTAGAGTGTCCCAGTGTTATGTCATTAGCTCTCTTCTGGCCAACATTCTACTTTGATGAAGATAAATGAACACTGTCATCAACTTTGGTCACTATGCCTCTCAGGTTTTTTGTCAATCGAAAATATGATAAACACTACCATCTATATCTTCACTCAAGACACTGATAAAAATTTTTGAAAAGCACAGGACCAAGAATCCATGTGGATTTCCATTAGGGACCTCGTTCCTAGTTTACAGTGGTCCATTAATAACTACTTTTAAAGTCTCATATTGATTTCTCATTCCACCGAATTATACTCTGAAATAGCTACTTCCATTCATCTTGCCTACGAGTATAATATGAAAATTTTGATAAATGCTTTTTTGAAACCTAGATAAATGATGTCTAAAAAATAACCCTGACTACAAGTCTAGTACTGCTTTCAGAAGAGGAAATGAGGTTAATTTAGCATGATTTAATTTCTATAAATCTATGATGACTCAGTGATCATTGCTTCTCTTTCTAGATGTTCATAAGTCACTCCTTTATTAATTCATTTCAGTTCTTTACAAGGAATTGAACTCAAGGACACCATAATTTTCAGAATCCATTCTCCCTCTCTTTTTTAAGATTAGAACAACAGTTGCCTTTTTTCAGTCTCCTGTCAGATCTTCCCCACTTCACTTCTTTCAGAGATAAGTGACTGTGTCTTAGCAATCACATTGACAAATTCTTTTGGGATCCTGGGATAGTCTGTCTGGGTTGGTGAGGTGAAGTTATCCAGTGCAGTCAGGTGCCCTCTTACTCTTTCTTCCTTGTTTATCTTAGATTTGAACTCTTTATTAAGCATTTATATTCTATTTAGAATTGATTGGTAGTAGATTCCTTCCCAGTAGTTAACCAAGAAATCTACCTATAAATTACTGAAACCAGGGATCTGAATCTAGCATGAAGACTGATGGCCAAGTGGGTTATAACATGGATCCTGTTAAGTGTTGGACTAAAGTTAGTGAATGGAAGCAGTACATGAATGCCATCAGAGAATTCCAGGTTCTACTATTCAGGAGGAAAAAAAAAATGTACTCTATCTTAATATGCTCAAAGACAATGTCCACCTTTGAAAAACATTTTCATGAATGAATTCAGGAAATACAATAAAATAATCACGTAGAAAACAATCATGTAGAAAAGGAATCAGTAGTACCACTAGAATAATAATGATAATAAAACAATAATAATAGTTTTTTAAGGTTTACAGACACATTACATACATCATCTCATTTGAGTAGTAAAGACATGTTTAAGAAACTTACCACAGTATAGCAATTTTTCATCAGATTTATCCTTACAATGAACAATGCCATCACAGGTTAGCTGGTAGTCAATGCACTCACCATTCCCACATTCAAACTCAGAATAAATGTTGCAAGATGAATTCTTAGCTAGAATGAGAATAAAAATTATTTTCCCCGTATTAATTTTTGCAATTCAGTCATAAAGTAACAATTTATTAGTATTTGATTCTGTACACATTGATAAAGAAGTGCCAATATTTTATTTGAATAGCCATATGCTAACAATATATGGCATTAAAGCAGTAGGGTGAAAACCATTTGGCCTGGACTATAGATTTATGGATCAGTGGATAGGGTACTGGGCCAGGAATGAGGAGACCAGAGTTTAAATCTGGCCTCAGACACTCACTAGCTGTGTGACCCTGGGCAAGTCCCTTAACCTCTGTTTGCCTTAATTCACTGGAGAAGGAAATGATAAACTGGTATTTTTGACAAGAAAATCCCATGTGGGGTCACAAAGAGTGGGACATGACTGAATGACTAAACAATAACAACAAGATGGATTCAAAGGGCACCCAAATGTATTAAGTAAAGACACTGAACAACAGAACATTAGATGTGCTTATTGTCAATGGTGATTATTTTTAAAAAAAGCTTGATTTTTGTCCCTTTGAGATACAGTGGATATAGTAAGTGGTATAATGGATAGAGTGCCAAATATGGAGTCAGAAGATCTGAGTTCAAATCCAGTATGACACTTACTAGTTGTGTGAATCTAGACAAGTCATTGAACCTCTTTGTGCCTCAGTCTCCTCACCTGTAAAGTGGAAATAATAACAGTATCTACCTCCCAGGGTTGTTGTACCAGCACTTATCTCAATGTCTGACACATAGTAGGCACTTAATAAATGTTTACTGACTGACTAATATTATTTTTACAAGGATCAAATGAAATTACATTTGTAAATTACCAAGGAAACCTTAAATAATTACATAAATTATATCATAATATTTTATTATATAAATTATGCAAATGTATATAATTATAATAAATTATATAAAACAAATTTTCTATGTAAAGGAATTATATAAATACATAAAAGTTATTGTTGGTATATTTTTATAGATGAAAGCTAGGAAAGCATTTAATTACATATATACATATATAAACTAATTTGATAGTTCATGTATTTTGGTGTCCTATTTTGTTTTTAATGGAACTGGTTTTTATATGATTACGGGCTTTTAAAAAAATAGTGATTATTAACAGGCTTCAGCTTATTAAAAACAATATCTTGTACATAAGAAGGGGTTTTGTATGTGTGTATGAATATATATGTATATATGTAAAATGAAAAAACAGTATAGGCTAGATATATATTAAGGGCAATTAAGATAATAGCTGGACAGACCAAATTCTCCACAACTACCCACACAATGTTCAAAGGCCTAGAGGAAGGCCTCGAAGATATAGGGTGGCTCCTCTTTGGATGATTTATGGAGACGCATCAACAAGTCACCCAGCTTGGGAAAGGATGAATGAGTTACAGTCTGCACCAAAGGAGAGAGTAGTCACATTGATGAAATGACAGAGCCATTAAATCACTAAAGGAGAAAAGTTGAGGCATCTAAAGTTGGAGGTAGTCAGGGCCTGTTTAGAATTGCCTACCTAGGAATTTAATTTATGAGTGACCCTTGTAGACACATATAAGAGTACACAATGCCAAAAACCTCCATTTCCCCCTCTCAATGTTTTCTACCTTGCTTAATCAGCACACACAGACTCTGCTGTCCCTAGAACTAAAACCGCTCCTGTTATGTTAGGAGGCTGGAGTCTCAATTGTTCATACAGCCCTACCCCTCAGGGATACCCTGTGCTCATGGGAGCCATAACCACTGGAGGTATCTCCAAATACTTCCTACCTCAGCCTTTACCCTAGCGCCTTAAAAACCTCTTTAGAAACATTAGCTGGAGTCCGATTCCACAGCCTTCACTTTACCTGCCTTGCTTCTCACTAAAGTACCTGCCTCCTTGATCCAAATTTCCAGTCCCCCACATCTTCCTTCTACCAAGTCCACACCCATTCCTAACTAATAGCTCTCGGTCCAAATCCCTGATAACTTGAGTATTTAGTACTCACTTGAGTAGGAAAAGAGGAAAGTTGACTCTGCAATGGGTAGGAGTGAGGGTAACAGGTTACGTGGCAGAATAAAGAAGGAAGACATACTAATGTCATTTCTAGGTGGCACTCAAAATGAATCTCCATAGGACCAACATTGTCGATTATAATATGACAGTGTTGACTAACTGTGGACCTCCAGCATGTAAGAGACTTAACCCTTTGGCATTGCTGTAAGGTGTGATGTAAAGATACTTTAAGGCAGAGCCAGCTACCTGGATAATAGATCCCTGGGACAACTTACCTGACCCAGAAATAGTGTTTTGACCAGTTCTCAGAAGCCAAAGAATAATGCAGGGACTTCAAATAAAGAAGCACAATTTACAGCTTTTGGAGACAATGAGAATACATAACCACTATATAGTCAGGAGTCATGTTTAAAAGTCCAGGATTAAAGTAAATGGAAATATCCTGGGTGTCCCAAAAAAGTTTCAGTGAAATTTTAAGCTTTAACAGCTTAAAATTGTAATAGCTTAAAGTTTTAAATATTAAAGTTTAAAAATCTACTAAAACTTTTGGGACACCTTTTCTTACCAGAAGGATTGAAAGCCAGAATTAAGGAGAGTGAAAGTTATGCTCACTTTCCAAAGTCAAGATCCAGATAACAAGATGCCACTATCGAGTGACCAGAGTGGGACAAGATGGCACTGGAAAATTCTCAAAACACAGACAAGTAATTTTACCCACTTGGCTTTCAAAGCTGGCTGCTCAGGGGCATGTAGAATTTAAAGCTCTGCTCACCCATGAAGCCATGTGAGGCCTGAAAGGTTATATGTTACTAGTAGTATTACCATTCAGCTGTATTATAGATAAATAAGCTTTCATGGACTGGACTGAAAATCTAACGACCTTTTATAACTTTGCTCCTATGAGAAGACATATCATGAGGTCCAAACCAATGAATTACCACTGAATATCTGGGACATATTCAGTGGTAAGTCAGTGCCTCCCTATGTTCTCTTTTTTAGCACTCCCAATCAGTGCCATGTTGATTCATTCACTAATGAAATCTGACCTTATTAATTATGACTGAGCTAATTAGAATGCCATTTATCTATCCTAATGCAGGAAAGTTAGCTTAATTTTTAAAATTTATTCTCATTTTTAATTTTAATTATTCTTAATTTCTTACTAATCCTTCTTCCATAGCCATTTAATTGAGACAGTATTAAAGTCACTGATATTGTTTGAGTTTTCTAATATTTAGAGGCTTTATTTTTTAACTATTACTTGGAGTTAATATAGCTGCCTCCTCTACCCTGATCACACTTTGCAAAATAATGCTTCCTTCATTTTTTTAGGTACCTGCATTTCACTGTAGTGAGCATTTACCTTTTTGTAAATGAGCTGGCAATTTAGCATCTAGTGATGAGCCTTCACAAACATGGCTTCCTAGATGGTTTGGAGATGACAATCTAAGCACAGGCTAGGCTCAAAGCTTTACAATTTTCCAGGATCTATTAGAATCAATGTACTCACAGTCACTCAACAAAAGGATAAGATATTTATGAAAGTGTCTTTTAACAGAGGTGACAAAAACAGATCTGAGTAAATTCCTAAGGTCTTTTCACACAATATTTCTGTCTCCATATCTTAGCACTGCCTGTCACTGATGTCTAGAGTATACTCCCTCACAGATCCCTTCATTTCCTTTAAGAGACAGCTCAGGAGCCGCCTTCTACATAAACCTTCCCCAGTCTCTCCACAGCTTCTAGTCCCCACTCCCACAAAATCATCTTTTATCTGTTGTTAATATCCATATATAAACATTGTCTATCCTCATCCTTGGTAAGCTCTTCGATGGCAGAGACCAAGCCGCTTGCTTGGTATTCCCAGCACCTAGCAGCGCCTAAAACAGTGAACAGCAATGTTTGTTGATTGATTGATTGGACGTTCCATGCCCAGGCCTTTTATTCCCTTCTATTCGCTCCTTCCCAGTATTCCTCCTTTGATAAGCATCACTAAGACAGCCAAAAACAGATGAGGCTTTGGGATAGCAGATAGGAGGATGAAGTCAGTATACATGCACTGCTTTTATCAGTGACTGCTACAAGAGGCTAAAGACTCCAATGTCTTCCAACCTAGCAGAATTTTATACCAGTGGTGTAGAAGTCAGTGCCCGGCCTCACCAACTTTCCAAGCTATACAACATGGCTATTTAGCAGGCTTGGCAGTCATAAGAAATTCAGCAAGAGTCTATAGTCCTGTGTTAGTACAACTGTACATGTCAGAATTGATGGCAGCCTGTCTGACCCATTCCGTCTCCCCAATAGAGTGAAGCAGAATGGCATAATAGGGACAGTTTTATCCAATCTATTTTGCTGCTAGCCTAGGTCTGTACAGTACACAAATAAGCCTTGCTGTTTTGATTGAAGGCAATACTTTGCTTCCAACCTGTGGTGACCTGTGAAGAAACATGAGTGACTCTAATGCTTGGCTTATGCCAGAGGCTTACAGATGGGATTGGATCCACAATATTAAGGTTGTGACTACAAAGGCAAACCGAAGTGGGCAGTTTCCACAATTATCTGAGTATTCAGGAAGAATTGCTTGTAAGGGAAAAGGAAGATTTGGGAGCCTGAATCACCTAGATTGGCTGCCTATACTTATAATTCATAGCATCATCACATTCACTTTGATGTAGGCTAGGAATAAATCAGCCTTTCTATATTTATTCCTCCTTTTTGCAAGGAAGGGATGCTTTTATGTTGAAGTTCCACTCAGTAAAATGAGGATGCACATGCTCATGTCTTTAGATTTCTCTCACCCTTTAGAGTCCAGCAGTTTTTATGATAAGATAATTGTGCTATCCAGATGCTATAACACATCCCTGTTAGGTAGGTCATTAATACTGGAGCTCAGGAGTAAGTATAGAATTCAGCAAAGATGGAGCTAAATAACTTTTTTAAAAATCACTTCATTGCTGGATATTCATTTTTATGACCTTAATATGCAGGGGTCAATAAGGTTCTTGTTCTTTTCAAAGATGAGGAAATAACACACAAGGATACAGACATAGAGAAGGGAAATGTTAAGGAATTCCCATATTCTGAGAGGTGGGTTCATCATTTTCTGATAGAAATAAATCTGCTTCTCATCTTCTTTGAATAAAATTATCCTCAATCTAGTCAAAGGAAAGGGTCTATTTTTCTGCTGGCTGCTAAAACTCATGGAAAGATCAGAACAGTCAAACCTTTATTTATTTTGGAAATGGAACTGGAAACTTTGTTGTTAATAAGTATATAGTATAACTGTGCTAATTAAAGATCGAAATCCCTTTTGGAAGTATAAACATCATGCAGTGCTGCAATGCTACCTTCTTAATAAATGGTATGAAAAATACCGCAAATCAGTTGCATGATCCATTCCCTCTCATTTACATACTGTGACTGACTGGAAATGGCTTGATCTCAAGGCTCCTGATCCAGTGTCTAAACACACTGCAGTTTTCATTTGCCTTTAATTAAGTTTAGAAACTTGGGCATTCAGAAAGTCCAAATTATGCGGTCTCAACTGATGAATGAGTAAAGGCACTCGTTATGCTAGCCTGTAAACCTGCCACTCCATGAGATGACATAGGTCAATAGTACCTTTGTTAACATTGCTAATCCAATGGCATCTCTATGATAGAGCTAAAAAATAAGTGGGAGCAGAGAACTTTGCTGGAGAGTAGCATCAATCAGCTGTCTCTAATGTTTGCAGAGAGTTCTAAATTTCCAGCCTTATACATATAATGAAGCCATCCCAATGGTCCTATGGGTGATTCTGAATAACTGCCTCATTTCATATTTCAGTTCCTATTACTTACTCACACATCTGTTGTCATCTAACAATACCCGATCTCCCCTGCATGAACAATTCACCCTCCCATCAGGCGTCAAGAGGCACAGGTCGTGGCAACCTCCATTTGCTAATGCACATGGAGAAAGTTCACCTGTGAATTTAAAAAAAAATTTCTATTAGAACCATATACTTAACATGCACTACAGGTAGATTCCTGTACTAGGGTCATCTTAATGATAAACTGACCACAGATATGTACTAAACAAAGGAGATTTAGAGCCAAGTGGGATTTTTTTAAGGCTACACTAGGCAAGATTGACTAATGAATCACTGCACAATTCTAACAAGTTGAAAAGTACACACAAAACCAAGAACAGTCTGAGATCAAAACCTCTAGTATAATGAAAATCACATAGATATGGAAACATAGCACTGTAAATGGAACAATAGGAGGTTCAAAGGAAGTTATAAATCCATTTACAAAATTTATCTACCAAAACATTTTAATTTTCAATGTAAGCAATTCAATTTGTCTCTTTAGTCAAGGATATGGAGGATGAAATAGAGAGCTATGAAATGGCAGAAACATTAATTTATGAAAAAATTGATCTAAATGGATATTCCTAAATGAGCCAGATTCAGTGTGGTGGCAAATGAGCTCTGTTTAGAAACAATATTAACTCTTTCAAGCCACTCTGATATATGAAAATAGTGAAATCATGAATGATAATGTAATGGTTTCAGTCATCTAAGAATTAATGCCCAACGTATGAGGAAATCTGAGTGAAATTTGGTACACTCTGTAATTAAGGAATCATAATCTTTTCCATTCCAACTTACAGCTATTCGTATCATTGGCCACGGCGATAATACCCATTGGCTGGTGTGGTATGTCAGAACGAAGAACCTTTGTATCTCCTCCTGTGTATTTATTTGAACGCAGAATTGCTCGTCTTCCCCAGTCTGACCAGAAGATATAATTGTCATAAACAGCTAAACTAAGGAAAGTCCCAGGTCCAGATTTGACAATCACCTGAAGTAAATGACAACATAACAACATTATATACATTAGACATATATATATACACATATACATATATACACTGTTTTAATATCAACTAAAAATGACTTTTATATACAGATGACTTTGCTGGGTGCTGGGTCAGATACAAAGATAATGAGAACTTGATCTAAATACAGAGAAAAGTCACACCTAAATATTCAAGAATCATGTAATAGTTACCATATAAACTGAAGCATGCTAAGAATATAATAAAGCAAAAAAGCACAATGCAAAACAATATGCAGAAGAAAACAGTCAGCTTAGTAGTGACTGAAGGAAATTTAATCTATGGTAAACTGATATACAGCTACGTGGCTCAGTGGATACAGTGTCGGACCTGGAGTCAGAAAGACACATCTTCCCAAGTACAAATCTGGCCTCAGACAGTTACTAGCTATGTTACTAGCTAATTAACTTTGTTTGCCTCACTTTCCTCATCCATAAAATGAACTGAAGAAAGAAATGGCAAATCACTCCAGTGTCTTTGCCAAGACATAGGGTCACAAAGAGTCAGACATGATTGAAAAATGACTAAACAAAACAAAATATCATACTGCAATTTTAAAAGTTTATTTACAATGTGTAAATTAATAACAAATTTAGTAAGAATTATTAAATAGAAATTTATTAATCATGGAATTATTTGCTAAATAGTTCACAGAATATGTTGAAAATATTAAATATAATAAACAGTACTAATAACTTTATAATTACAAAGGGATACTTTTTGTCTTCATAACTTATATGTCGAAATTATATCAATGAATAGTCATTGAAAGTTACTGGATACTCAGCATGGTCCCAGATTCAAGACAGGAAAAACATATCCCTCCTTCAAAAATCTTATCATTTAGATCGGGGAATAAGACATAACCATGTGAAAAGTTAATAAAATATTAAAATTATTGTGCACAGAGATTCCACAAGTTAAAATCACAACTTAATTCAATTCAGATAATACTTGTTGAGCATTTACTATGTGTAATTCATGGAACAGCCACTAATTTCTGTAGGATATTAGCTGAGCATATTCTTCATCCATTTCCTTTTTCTGGTGTGGATTGTTAGGTTGGTCTTTTTTGACTGATTCTGGATTTCACCAAGGAGGAGGCACGCTATTTTTCTGGGACTCAATGTTCTTAGCATGATCCTATCTACAGACAGGAACACCTAGAGGGCAAGGATAGTTATGAAAGGCTTCTGAAGCAGGGAGATTAGACATGAGTTACATCTTGATGGTTGGAAATAATTTGAACATGTAGATGAGAGGTCAGTCAGTCAGTAAGCATTTATGAAGCATTTTCTATAAAAAAGACACTGTAGGAAACCCTGGGGATACAGAGGTAAGTAAAAGTCAAGTCCTGGTTTCAAAGTGCTTATAGTCTGATGGTAGAGATCACAAGCAAAAAGTCATGTACAAACAAGATGTATACAGGAGAAAATGAAGATAAAGGAGGGAAAGCACTAGTATTAAGGGCAATAGGAAAAGATTTCTAGTAGAAGGTAGGATTTTACTTGATACTTGAAGGAACACAGGAGGCAGAGATGGGAAGGGAAAGAATTCCAGGCATAGGGAGAGCCAGTAAAAATTCCTAGTCAAGAGACAGAGTTTCAAGGAACAGCAAGGAGGCTTGAGTTACTAGACTGAAGAGTAAGTATGTGGAGGGGAATAAAGCACAAAAGGACTGGAGAAGTATGAGGGAGTCAAGTTATGAAAAAAGTCACCGAATGCCAAGCAGAGGAGTTTATACTAATCCAGAGATGATAGGGAGCCACTGGAGTTTACCAAATAAGGGAGGTGAGGTGATCTCATCAGAACTGGGCTTCAGGAAGATCAATTTGACAGCTAAATGGAGGATGGGTTACAGTGGGAGACAACACAGGGAGAACAACCTGAAGGCTCTTGTATTTCTCCAGGAGTAAGGTGGTAAGAGCCTGCACCAGGGTCGTGGTAGTGTCAGAGGAGAGAAGGGGACATATGTAAAAGATCTTATCAAGTTAAAATAGAGGAAATATGACCACTGATTGGCTATGGGGAGGGTGAAAGTGAGGAGTCAAAGAGGACACACAATAGGAGTTAAGTAGGAGGATATCTTGTATCCCTGACGATAATAGGAAAGTTAAGAAGATGAGAGAGTTTTGGGGAAAAGATAATGAGTTCATTTCTTTAGTTTAGTTTAGTTTAGTTTAATATGCCTAAAGGACATCAAATTCAAAATGTCCTATAGGCAGTTGGTGATAGGAGACTGGAGATTCAGAGAGAGATTAGGTCTGGATAAGTAGAAATATGAATCATTAGCATGAGATGATAATTCAATCTAATTATCATTTGATAATTGATGAGTCCATGAGATCACCAAGTGAATTGTTAAAGAGAGAGAAGAAAACAGGGAGCAGGACAGAGCCTTTGAGGATACCCAAGGTTAATGGGAAAGACTGATGAAAATCCAGCAAAGACTGAGAAGGCACAGTCAGACAGGTGCGAGGAAAATCAGGAGATAACATTGTCATGAAAACCTGGACAGAGGAGATTAAGAAAAAGAGGGTGAGCAACAGTGCCAAAGGCTGCAAAGAAATCAAGAAGGATGAGGACTGAGAAAAGGCCATTAGATTTGGCTATTAAAAAGTCACTGGTAATTTTGGAGAAAAGAGTTTCAATTGAACAATGCAATCAGAAGCTAGATGCAGAGAGTTAAAAAGAGAGTGAGAGGAAAGGAAATGGGGCCACTATTTGTAGACAGCTTTCATAAAGAATTTTGCTAGAAAAGAGGACAGATATATGAAGATAGCTTCCCATGAATGATCAAGTGAGATTTTTTTGAAGATTGGGGAGAAACTGGCACTCACCAATAATAGCTTAAAAAAAGATTCAATTTAAGCAACATTAAGACACCATTTTGTGCAAGACACTGTTGTAGACAAGAGGGGTACAAAGATGAAATTGAGTCTGTTCTTGTATTCAAGGCACTTACATTCTCCTATGGAGATGGGCAAACAGATTTTAAAAATACATGATAATCTGTAGTGGTAAATATCACTAAAGACTATGGGGGCAGGAAACATTTCCTGTAGGTAGTAACACCTGAGCCTTGAAGGAAACTAAGAATTCAAAGAGGCAGAGGGGGAAGGAATGTATTCTAGGAATGGGATATAGTCTAAGCAGACAAAAATATGGCCCATGAAATGACAATATGGAGGAAGAACCAGTAGGGCAATTTGAATGAAAAGATAAATATAAAAAAAATGAAGCAATACCATGAACTTCTGGAAAAAAATAATAAATAAGACAAAAAATATTTATTAAGCACCTATTATGTTACAAGAAATGTGCAGGTGCTGGGGACACATAGCCACAAACATAACATTATCTGCTCTTAAGAAATTTATATTCCAATGGGGAAGATAGCATGTACAAATAGACATATATAAAGAATACATTTTTTAAAAAAATTAATAAAAGATAATGAGGAAAAACTATTGGCAGCTCATGAAACAGGAAAGGTAGGTATAGGAGGTGGCCTTTGACCTAACCTTCAAAGGAAACCAGGGATTCTAAGAAGTAGAAGAAGGGGGCACATTTCCAGGAATGAGTGGAAAGCCTGTGCAAAGGCATGGGTATTAGAGTTGGAATATGGAATGTCATGAGTGGGTAATAGCAAAAAAGCTCATATTCCTGGACAGTAGAATGTGAAGCGCAATAATGCAAAATAATGTCACATGACAGGTAAGATCCAGAGAGTAGAGGACTCTGATGGTAGCTTTGTTGTTGTTCAGTTGTTTCTGTCATGTCTGACTCCTCATGATCCCATTTGGCATTTTCTTGGCAGAGATACCAGAGTGGTATCTGAGGAACTAAGACAAAAACGGTTAAGTTGTCTAGGGTCACACAGCTAGGAAGTGTCTGAAGTCACATTTGAACTCAGGACGATGAGTCTTTCTGACTTCAGCCCCGATATCCACTATGCCACCTAGCTGCCCCTCTAATGAGATACACTGAAGAATTAGAAGTTTACCCTAGAAGCAAGAGAGAGCCATGGATGATTTTTCAGGAGAGGACTGATATGGTCATTCTACCAGAAATTTAGCCATGTAAGACTAGAGTCCAGATTAGGGATTGAATATATGAATCTGGAAATCGACTGTATAGAAATAACTGAACTTATGAGAGCTTATGAGACCATTAAAAGGGAATCTAGAGAGAGAAAAGAAAAGAGAGCATGGGATAGATGCAGAGATGGGTTCATGATTTAGGAGTAAAGGCTGATACTATAAGTAATTTGGGAGAGCAAGGAATAGTTTACTTATCAGATTTATGGAAAACAAAAGAATTCATGACCCAACAAGAGATAGCATTACAAAATGCAAAATGGATAATTTCAATTATGTTAAATTGAAATGTTTTTGTACAAAAAAAAGCCAATGCAACAAAAATTAGGAGTGAAGCAGAAAATTGGGAGAAAATCTTTACAACTAGTATATCTGATAAAGGCCTCATTTCTAAAATATACAGGGAACTGAGCCAAATATATAGGAATACAAGCCACTCCCCAAATGAGAAATGATCAAAGGATATGAACAGGCAGTTTTCAGAGAAAGAAATTAAAGATATCTATAGGCATATGAAAAAATGCTCTAAATCACTATTGATTAGAGAAATACAAATCAAAACAACTCTTAGATACCACATCTCTCCTGTCAGATTGGCTAAAATAACAAAACAGGAAAATGATAAATGCTGGAGAGGATGTGGGAAAATTGGAACATTGTTACATTGCTGGTGGAGTTGTGAGATGATCCAGCCATTTTGGAGAGTAATTTGGAACTACGCCCAAAGGGCTATAAAAATGTTCATACCCTTTGACCCAGCAATACCACTTCAAGAGCTGTATCCCAAACAAATCACACAAGCAGGAAAAGGACCCATATGTACAAAAATATTTATAGCGGCTCTTTTTGTGGTAGCTAAGAATTGGAAATCAAAGGGATGCCCATCAATTGGGGAATGGCTGAACAAGCTGTGGTATATGAAGGTAATGGAATACTATTGTGCCATAAGAAATGGGGATGATACGGACTTCATAACAACCTGGAAAAACCTACACAACATAATGCTGAGTGAGCAGAGCAGAGCCAGGAGAACATTATACACAACCACAGATATATGGATTCTGTGAGGACCAACCCTGACAGACTTCGCTCTTCTCAGCAACACAAGGTACAAAGACAACTCCAAAGGACTCACGATGGAGAATGCTATCTATATCCAGAGAAAGAACTATGAAGTATGAATGCAGATTGAGGCACACTTCATGATAGCCTTTTCCCCCCATTTTTTTCCCTTTTCTCTCTTTTGTTTTTGTTTTTGGGTAGGTTTTTTTCTTTTTTTGGTCCTGTTTCTTCTCTCGCATGATTTATTTCATTGATCACAGTTCTTCTCCATAACTTGACTAGTGTGTAAATTAATTCAATGTGAAGTTATACATGGAAGCTATATGGGATTCCATGCCGTCTAGGGGAGGGAAGCAGGGAGAGGGAGGGAAGAAAATCTGGAACTCAAAATTATGTAGAACTGAATGTTGTAAACTAAAAATAAAAATTAAAAAAAATTTTAAAAACCCTCTGAAATTTGAGGACTTACGTGGCAACTATATAAAAAAAGACACTTACCACAACTGGATCTATGATATAATGTTCTACTTGCCACATCCTATAAAATAGGTACTATTACGGTCCTCGTTGTATAAATAAGGCAATCATGACTGAGAGGGGTTAAGTGACTTGTCCAAAGGCATACAACTAGAAAGTGTAGAGGATCTAAGATCAGGTCTTTTTGACTCAAGTCCAGAACTCTATTCATAATGGCACTCGGTAAAGCCTAAAAAACTTTCAGAGATATAAATACAAAATATATCAATAAATTATATTTTTATAAAAGAAAATAAATAGATGTTCTATACCTATGGAAATTAAACATTTGCCCATGAGAAGGAGAAGGAGAAGAAGGAGGAGAAGGAGAAGGAAAAGGAAAAGGAGAAGGAAAAGAAGAAGGAAGAGGAGGAGGAGGAGGAGAAAAAGAAGATGATGATGATGAAGATGATAAAGATAACTCCTTATTACTAAACAGTCAGTTTGGACCTGGATATAGTAATTTATGTGAAGTTTAAAATTGATTGGATCTACTTATTACTTTTTTTGCTTCTCATGAGCACAGAGAAAGGGGGAAAATGAAATTTCAATTCATCCTATCATTATGCATCTAAAATTAATAGCGTACAATCGTTTTCACCAAGATCAAAGATGACTCCAAAAACCTCATTTAATTGGTTAAAATTCCAGTAGGGAATAAAGAAGTGAAATCCACTAAATTACATCCTCCCATTTCTATATTAGACACTTTTATCAATAGTTCACAAATCCTGCACACTGAGACACTAATCAGCAATTTTAATTACTGAATAGACATTCCTGTCATGATAAATTTCACTCTAGTTTTATATAGTAAATGTGCCATTATTTCATCAATTTAAATCACTTTTGCCTCTAGCACATACTCAGGCAAATGCTTCAAATATTTAATCCATTGCCATTCAGAAAATGTACTTCTATACTGTTGGTAAATAATCAATTATCCAACTCTTACCCTTTGCTAAGTGCTAGGTATGAAAATACAAAGAAAAAGACTCTGCCTCCAAAGAGCTGACATTCTAATGGGAAAGACAAGGTATAAAAGGGAGCTGAACAGGAGGTGGTAGAGAGAAGGCACCTGGATTTGGGGGCATGATGGAAAAGTGCAGAGGAATGCAGCATAGTGGGAAATGAAGAACTAGCTGGCTTAGGCACCTTAGGTAGATGTTCTGGAAAGGAGTCCTTTACCCTCCATTCGAAGGGAGTGGCCCAAGAGGCAGAGGTACCTTCCCACTGAAGTTCCAGGGCTGAAGTGGTGTACCTGAATGCAGGTACATATATCCTTCTGTAACTGAAGGACAGACCTCCGAATCAGACATTGGAGATAACAAGTCGACCTCAAAGTTGCTTATCAAAAATTCATTGTTTCTAGTCACATACACTTTTCCTTTTGCAGCTCCATTGTTGCTCTTTGTGTGGAAGCCTTGGCATCAGCCATAGAATATAAAACATCCAGCTTTTCAGTTCAGTCATCCTACATCCAACAACCTAAATACTAAACACCAAACAAAAACAACTTAAAAGCCAAGCGAACAGGAGGTGCTCCAAATGCCCAGCTGATTGCCTCACTGACAAGATCATAAATGATCATTATGAGAAATGACAACTTGGCCCCTGCAATGGCCCTGCATGACAAAATGAGGCAGATTGCAAAGGAATAACTGCAGTTGCCTTGGCCTTGGAAGGAGCAATGATCTGGGGAATTTGCGACTAAAAACTGAGAAATATTCAATTTTTAAAAAGATGGTTATCTTTAAGGAAAGGGCCAAAGTAAGACAATAGCATTTGTAAAACAAATACAAAAGGCTTAAGAGTCACTAACCCCCACCCAAATTCAAAGAATAGACTAGTTCAAAGAACTCTAAAAGACTACTATATTCAGGGTCCTATATTCTACAGAAGGGGAAAAAAAAAAACATTTCAAGATGCAATTTCTTCTTAGCTTTAAATAATCCAATAGACAGGAATACCTATAAACTAATAGTGACAAAATTACCATTACTGTTATTATCTCTACAGATGTTTACAAATGTGCATTTGTGTGGCAAGATATGGTTTCTGAAGTGCTTATATATATATATATATATATAAAATCTCATTTGAAAAGTAACTGTCAGTAACATCTCAATGAAATATTACAAAACTATTCATTACTAAATTTAGCTTCACAGTACAGCTCTTAAGTCACCAGACAGAAAATGATACAAGATATTTAATGTTTTGCTCCAGGTCCCACTAAGGGCTGATTTGCAGAGACAAGAATTGGGGGACTTCTTAATATTCATTTCTTCCCTTTGGGATCAGTAGGAATAGAATTTTGTTAAGGTTTTTTTCTGTTAATTTTCAGTCCTCAAAGTCAGTAGAAATGCAATTTTCCAAGTATATCTCATCTCAATTTCTGACATTTCTTATCCTTATTTGCTAGAAGTTCCAATACTTGTTTCTATGGATGTTCCTAGAGAGAACTGTGAAATGAAGAACTGTGCATCTATCAGGGGAACTTGGTCACATGATCAATCTGGATAATGAAGGTTATGAAGGCCTTTAAAAGCTTAACAGGAGATTAGTCAATACTGGCAAAATAGAAGAAAGCAGTTCATTCCAGCTCCCTCTATAACCACTCCCTCTTCAACAAAGATCTGAGAACATCAGACTGAGTGATAAATAGAAAAACTGAAGAAGAAATCACTTTGGGTCATCTTAATAGCCTAATATAACAAAATCACTCTCCAGGCAAATGAACAGAGAAGGTAGTATGGAAAAGCTCTGAACTTTAAGCTGGAACAAGTGGTCACCCAGTGAGGAGAGTGAAATCAGCCTAAGGTGTAAACTAGCAGCCTGGTTCCTCTTAGAGGGAATAGCACAGGACCAAAGACAGATCCTGGAGACAAAGAAAGTTCCCATTTTTCACATGAAAAAACCAAGGCTAAGAGAGGTTGAAGAACCTGCCTAATACAATTATCTAGTTAATAATCGATATTAGTAGAACTTGAAACTGGCCCACAAGGTTGCTGTGAAGATCAAATAACATAATGTATTAGGAAGAGCTTTGCAAACTATAAAGCATTATATAAATGTAAGACGGTGCTATTGCTACTGATAGTAATAAATATGATAATGAAATTAATGGAAACAATTGCAAAGTTTTGCAAAGCACTTTATATATACAAGATATCTCAGTTAATTCTCCTAAACTGAGGATCAGAGGAATTGAGTGACTATCTACTATGACCATCCAGCTCGTACTAAACACTGGGAAGAAAATATAAAACATTCACAAAGCGCTGGTGGAAGGTTTATACAAGTTTTTGGTCTCTTTCATATCTTGATTCCAAGTCCCATTTTAAAACCAATACCAAATAAAGAATTTCAAAGAAGAATAAGAATGAAGGATACGATCAGGGAAACATATGATTAGAAAAAAGATGGATTGTCACACAGCAGGAGTGTGGGATATTCAGGGGATAGCTGGTGTGAGACACTGATATCCTTGTGAAATCTGAAGGAAGAGGAACAGCTCCTCCAGGATCTTGGGGAGAATTCTCCCCATTTTGAACTCATGTGAGGACATGAAAAGTGTAGCACTAGATTGGAAGGCCCATGTGGTTTGGGATCTGCATTAATGTAGGGGAACATCAAAATTGATAATTTTATAGATCCATTTGAATATTTAGCCATTCACCCATTATTCTCTGTGCTTATGCCACCAAAGTCATGTGTCAAAGTATATGATAGCTTAGTTTGTTAAATATTGTCAATTTTGTCATACAAGGTGCAGAATCCTTTATTATCTGGGATGGATATTAACTGGAAGGTTATAATTATCTTAGTAGCAGTCAGTTTCCTAATGCTCACTGGGAACACCCGTAGGTGAGATAATCAAATAGGCCATGAAACAATATTTTTTATTGCCTTTGGGTTGATGATGATCCCTGTTCTACCAAATCCTTTTTTATCTCTCAGATGAGAGAGCCAGCTTGCCATTTATGAGTGATTTCTCTGTTTCATATCATTTCATTTCTAGTAAAACTGTCAGTATGGATGTGGCACAGATCACCCACAGGAATAAGCCTCCTTACTGATTATTCAATAGGGACTATAAACTGAGAGTAGTAACAGTTTAAGCTAATACTTTTTGGCATTCTTAAAACTGAGATCCTGATTACATTCTATCACTCTGCCACTATCACTATAGAAAGAGTTGGGATTCACACAGAACAATGGGTGTTTTTTTCTATTTTGCTCTACTGTTACTGCGATGGCCAAATAATTTCATTATCCTGGAACCAACAATGTGGCGATGAACCTATTTGAATTTAACCAGGCTAATCTTCAGAAAGCAAACATCACTGAACCTGTACTCAAAGCTTATTCAGGTTGTTTAAGGCTTGCACTTCATTGACTTTGAGAACCTAAGGTAACTCTATGCTAGATGCTCTATCCTTCAATCATTTCCAAAAGATCTGGCATTGTATAGGCACCTCATCAATGAATTAGAGAAAAAGACAAAATAAGTACCAGATTAAATGGAAGAACAAAGATAATACTACATACAATCACAGTGGTTACCATGCAACTTTTAAAGCAAAATTGCAACTCTAAAACATAGGAAATGAACAAAATAACCCTTATATAGTACTTTGATATCCACAAAATACTCTCTTCAGGATAACACTATGAGGTTAGCAGCACAAATACAGTTATCCCATTTTTCTAGATGAAACTAGTGAATTGTTGAGAAGTTAAGTGACTCATCCATGGTCAAAGTTGGTACTTGAACCCAAGTCTCTTGACTTGACGTGTAGTGGGGTTTTTTCCCTACTCTGCTACATTTAAATATATATATATATATACATATATATATATATATATATATACATATATATATATATATACATATATATATATATTGACCCTAATACCATTTCCTAGAGAAGTTTAACTGATGAAAAAAGCCACCAAAATTGTGAGACTGAAAGAGCCCAGAAACTGCTTCTGCCAGTAAACATGTAATCTTCTTGCCAGATGGAGAGATGTGGCTGCCAAGAATACAAATTCATTTTCAAAACACTATGTAGGAGGATGATGGAAGGCTGTGAGCTGTACAGCTTCACAAAACAGCAAAAGATAATTAAAGATAACACAAACCTATAGAGAGTTTGGCTCCAACAGAATCTAACAGAACTATATGAAGGATAATGCGACCTGAAGGAAAAGCACTGGACTTAAAATCAGAAGACCTGGGTTCAGATTTTGACTATTACTTTTGATCTGTTTGACTTTGGGCAAAACATTTAACCTCCTTGGCCCTTAGTTTCCTAATATATAAAATGATAAAGTTGGACTAGGTGGCCTTTAAGGTCTTTTCCAGTTTTAGATCCATGTTCTTAAGATCTCTCAACATTTGTAGCTGAAATGAGGACAACAAATAGACAATAAATGAAACAGATCTGTCAAAGTTCTGAGAGTGAACTATTCTCTTTGGCAAACCAGAAGGCAACCGTTATGGTTGGACACTAACTTCTACATATTGGTAGAGCAAAGGAATTGATAACAATATATGAAAAGGAAGTTCTGTTACATCTGACTAACCACACACAAAAGAAATCCATGGTGAAAGCAAATATACTCATTTTAACATAGCTCAAAATGGAAGCTTCCAAAAATAACTGAAAATGTCATGGACTGTTATTTTTATTCCCTAAAGACAAGCAATTATCAACAAATTGGCATTCTTTTTCTGTACATAAAATCTTAATGATAATATCAAATTACACATTGAGGATATCATCAATGAAAGCACATGAAGTAACAGGAACAGGTATCTTTTGGAGATTTTCATCAAATATGCATCTTTAACATCAAACAAATAACTGAGATGTCATGAAAATATAATATCTCACCTTTTATTTTTCATCTGTGTAAAAAATGGTTCATTAGAATAAACTGAAGTTACCTTCAGACCAGATTTTCACAAACATCAAAATCATACAATGTTCCAAGATGAAAATGACTAGAGTGATAATTGTATTTATAATCTACTGATTCAAGAAATGTGCTAAGCAAAGATATGTTTTCCAGTGGTATTTGTCAGTATCACTGAAGATATCTTACATAAATGATATCTTAAGTTGGTGCCATATAAACTTGTTAGGGATGTTTAGAGGTATAGGTATTTTCAGGTAAGGCTTTCACTAGATGGCTTCTGAGATCTAGAGCCTTACTAGAAAGATACAGAATGGTAAAATAGAAAGAGCTAGATTTGGAATCAGAGATTTGAATCTCGGACCTGCTACTTAGGTGTTACTAAATATGTCTGAACCTCAGTTGCTTATCTATAAAATGAGGGATTTGTAATAGAAAGCTTCTAGGCTACCTTTTGCTTCCACATTTATGTCTTTATTATCTTTATGACATACTTTAATATGTCTTTATAACTCCAAATTTAAAGGATTCCTTATTAATGGAAAGCATCTTTGAATATTGCTATTTATTAATAATATTATAATAATTGCAGCAAGAACTAGATCATTACAAAAAACACATCAAAGTTGCACATCAAAGTGAAAGAGCATTCCTGCTTTTAAAAAAGTGGATGAAAAATGCATATTGTGAACACCAAGACATAACTGGAATCATTCAATTTAATCCATCAGAACGGATAGGGAGAATAAGTGCTTAAGATGGATGACAAACGGGATCAAGAACTGAACCGAAGAAAAGGATAAGATTGGATTTATTTGGAAAACTGTGTGGTGCCTCCAGTGACAACAACTTGCTTGTGGCTATAGAAGTCCATTTTTATAAACACAAATATTTTGCTAGTAATGCTATGAATTTACATAATTTCAGAAGAATCAAAATGATGATGATGAGAGATAGATAACAGACACAAAATTTTAAAAGGAGAAGTGAACAAAGGCTCAACCACATTGCAAGTAATTCCTTTTCTATGAGAAGTGGAATAAGACATTGTCACTGCTGTGCATACATGGAAAAGTTAGTTGGGACAATCAAATAATAGGGGGAGAAATAGGCGGAAAAATCTTACTGGTACAGTGGCATGTATGGGATATTAAAAGAATAAGAATACCTCCAATGTATATATTCACTACAGAGAACTTATAGGAAGAAAAGAATAAGAATTTTACAGGACAAGATGGTTTGAAACAGGTTATATTTCACTAAGTACTCAGCCCTGTACTTCACTTTGTTTACATAAACAGAGCTATAGTTCTGGGTTAGTTCTTCTTTTCATAATATTATCATTGCAGAGTAACATCCCTCTTTGATAAACTTTATTAATAAAATTTTTCTTTATCGTTAGTCAAGATAGGACTAAACACCATTCTCTTGTCTCTTTTTTAATATTTTTAATAAGGAAGAAGATGGAGAAAGGGAAAATGCAATACCTGTATATCTTAGGTATGCTGAAATCACTGTCTCAATCTTCCATGTAATGATAAATAGAATATTAAATTCTACAGATCATAGACAAAATCAGAAAACCTTAGAGGTGTTAGGATGTGAAAATAGAAAATATTATGTACATAAAGGAAAGTATTTTGCATTCTTTGGAGTGGGAAGAATGCAAAATATACATGCATTTGCAGTTTATTCAAAGAGAAAACAAAATTCACATGGGATAATTAAAATATATAATCAAAGGGATAATTATACTAAACTCTCGTTATTACATATAGCACCACGGACTTTCTCAGAGCACTGTCTCTCTTTGATTATTCGTTACTGTTAAACTAAATTGAGAAGTGTTTGAGGTGAATCTTGAAGGAATATATGTGTGTGTATGTGAAATAAATGAACACACACTATTATGCACATATACATATATGTGTTAGTCAATAGGTTAGGCATATATATGTGTGTATACACACACACACACACACACACATTTTGTTGTCGTTCAAGTCATGTCTGATTCTTCATGACTGCATTTAGGGTTTTCTTGGCAAAGATACTGGAGTGGCTTGTCATTTCCTTCTCCAGCTCATTTATAGATGAGGAAACTGAGGCAAACAAGGTTAAGTGACTTGGCCAAGGTCACACAGCTAGTAAGTGTCTGAGTCCAGATTTGCACTTAGAATGATGAATATTCCTGACTTGAGGCCTGGCTAGTGCCACCTAGCTGCCAACATATGTATGTATATGCATATACAAATAAGGTAACACACATAACGTATTTATATACATATTTATACAGTCATATATATAAATCTATATATTTGTTAAATTGTTTAAAAAGAAATATGTCTTTTGATAGGCTATGAAAATCATGATAGCGAATTAAATGTGAAAGAGATTCAAACCTAGAAAACACATCTAGAAATTGGCCAAAAGTAGGATAAGATTCTCTTTGCATAGGAGGGTGAGAAAGGGCAAGGTATGAAGAACATTTAAATGCTTCTGTCTTGTCTCTACATAGTAAAACAGTTCATTACAGTAAGCTGAAAAAAACAATCCTTATCAATAAGTGAAGGAAAATCAATTAAGCAACTTGATTTTCAGTTGTCATGGATATTATAAGGTATGTATTATGCCTTATAAGGTATATATTATTGTATACTCCTTACTATTTTTGAATATGTATTTAGCTCCAGTTTTGCTTCCCGCTTCTCTGCCCAACATCACCTTGACTCAATATGTCCAATATTAAATTTATAATCTTTCTCCAAAAAGCTTCTTTCCTGCCAAACTTCCTTATTTCTGTCAAAAGCACCAATTTCTTTCCCATTTTCTCAGGTTCATAATCTCAGTATTATCCTTAACTTTTCATTCTCCTTTATCCCATATTTCCAATTCAGCCAATCTTGCTGATTCTACCATCATAACATCTGACCCCTTCTCTTTGCTCACCCAGCTATCATCAGGCTCTCAACACTTCTCAACTAGATTATTGCAACAATTTCCCAATTTGTCTTCCTGGTTTAAGACTCAACACTTCAGTTCATCCTACACACTACTGCCGAAGTGATTTTCCTTAACCTCAAACCTGACAATGTCCAAACCAATCTTTCTAGCCTTATTGGACATGAGAACCCTTCATACACTGCAATTCAGAGAAACTGGGCTTCTTCCTACAGTTCACACATACTGTTCTACCTTCCATCTCTAAGTCTCTTCATTGGGCATTTTTTCATGCCTGGAATGCATCTCCTTCTCTCACCCTCATCCCACTAAATCCTGTTCTTCCACAGGCTCAAGTGTGCATCACATCAGACCTTCTTGGAAACCATATTCCAAGTACTCCCCTTTCTTTTAATTGCTTTCTGGTACTTTGTATATATGTTTTGTGTACATGCATAGATCTGGTAGAAGGGGAACTCTGAGCAAAGGGATTGTTTTGTTTTTATCTTGGCATCTTCAGTGCTTACCACAGGGCCATCTATGTAGTAGGAGTTTAATAAATATAGAATTATATGATAACATAGAATAAGCATATATCCATGTATTCATTAAAATACATATGCCTATATATACACAAATGTTTCTATATATAAGCATATATGTTTATTAATTCATTTGTTTTAAAAGAAATAAGTGCATTGATAGGACATGGATGTCATGATAGCAAATTATTAAATATGAAGGAGATCAAAACTACAAAATACTTAAATATACTTCCAGAAAGTGGCCAAAAGTAGGATAGGATGGAGATGTTCTTTTGAGTACATTGAATTCTAATGGTATGATACAGCATTTACACAAATAAACACAAAATATATACAGAGCAATGCAAAATAATAGGTAATCCATAGTCTGCAGAAGCTCATACAAGGACTAAGTGGCATTTCAAATTGAAGCTAGGATTTTGGACTTCAAATGTAGCATTCCTTCTATTACAGGCCTGTATAAGATTAAATGCCAAATAACCTATACAAAATATATTTATCATATACTATAAAAAATACTTATTTCTATATTACTATACAATGCAAATTATATATTAATGTATTATAAACTTGGAAAAGGGAAAATATTTTAGGTGGGAACAGTTTAAGAAGGTTCTTAAGCAGCGATATGGTATAAATCAGGTCTTAAATATTTGCTAGTAAATAGCCATGGGGAGGGCAAAAATGAAGCCAAAAAGCACAACAAATTTGAGTAAATTGTCAAGTAAACAAGTTTGTTGAATTAAAGGGTTCATAAAGATAGCTTGAGTGAGTGGAAAAAAGGAGATAGACTGGGATCAGATTTTTTTTAAATACCTGAAGACCAGATAAGGGATGTTACACTTTATCTATTTGGCAATCAGTAACTATTGATTTTTGAGGAGAAGAATGGCCTAATCAAAGGGATCTATTATTTAAGAAATATTAAGCCTGACAGTACTGTGCAGCATAGATTGGAGATGGTAAAAAACTGGTGAAAAGAGAGATGATGTAGGAGATTTTATATATGTATGTGTGTGTATATACATACACACGCATGTGTGTATGTATATATATATATGTGTGTATGTGTATGTATGTATGTGTATGTATATATGTACCCCAATTAGCTCAAGTCTTAAGCTCAAGTTTGGGACTAATATGATTGCAATTGCTTAAGTAACATAACTGAAGGGGCATTTGGGGGAAAAAAAGTGATAGAATTTGATAGCTGAATAACAATTAGAGGCAAATAAGAACAAGGAGTCCAGGATGCCCTTGAGGTCTTGAGTTTGGGATAGTGGAAGCACTAAAAGAAACAGGGAACTCTGGTAGAAGAGTTACTGTTAGTTAGAAATAATCAATTCTGGATCTGTAAAAGGGAAGACGACTTTGGAAGAGTCAAGTTAAACTGTATTGGCTTTTGGAAAGGTCAACCAGTAGCTCAGAAGAGAGCTCAGGACGAATGGTTTAGGTTTTGAACTCAACTGTTGAGCTGAAACTTGAAGTCATGAGAATGGGAAGGGGCTCTAAGGGTGGAAATGTAGAATGAAATGTAGAGACATTCAAGCACTGAATCTTTTATTGCCACATCTAAAGAAGTCAATCAATCAATTAACATTTACTGTGTGGAGCCTTACATTGGTGATACAAAAAAAGGCAAAAGACAGCTCTTACTCTCAAGGATCTTACAATCTAATGAAGTGTATGCATGTATAAATGTGCGTATGTAATACACAGATGTATGTATTATACACACACACACACACACACACACACACACACACACATTTTTTTTAAAGAACAAGCAGCTTGGTGGCACAGTAAACCAAGTTCCAGACTTGGATTTAGAAAGATCTGGATTATAATCCTGCCTCAAACACTTACTAGTCTTGGAGCAGCTAGGTGGTGCCATGAGTAGAGTACAGACCCTGGAGTCAGGAGGACCTGAGTTCAAATCAGACCTCAGATGCCTGAAGCACTTACTAGCTGTGTGACTTTGGGCAAGTTACTTAATCCCAATTGCCCTGCCCTCTTCTCCAAAAAAACAAAACAAAACAAAAAAAAAAACTAGCCTTGTAACACAAATCACTTCACCTTGTCAGCCTCAGTTTCTTCATCAGCAAAATGGAAATAATAGTAGCACCTATCACATACAGTGGTGGTGAGGATTAAATGAGATAACACAGATAAAGAGATTTGCAAAGCACAGGGTGCTCTATAAATGCTAGATTAATGTCATATGTAAATGTTAGATTTTTTAATATTAAAAGGAGCTCATAAAAAAAGAGAGCGTGGTCAGTCTGAATCGATCAACAAGTAGTATATCATAAAGAAAGCAGAGAATTTTGATAAAGAAGTGACAGTCCATCATGCCAAACGCTGCAGAGAAAGATGGTAACACAAAGGATAAAGATTGGAAATAGATGGTAGATTTAATGATTAAGAGACCACTGGTGATTTATGAGAGTAAAATTTCAGTAGAATAGAGGAGGAAAAAGATTACAGGGGATTAATGAAAGGGTGATGATGAGAAAAAGGAACAAGTATTTAGAGGGTAATAATTTGCAGAGTAAGACATCGCTAGAGAAGACAAGTGGGATACTTTTGTTCTTGTCTTTTTTTGACAGGGTCATCAGATAGAAAGATCAAAGAATGTCAAACATATACTATACTTCAATTGAAATTCAAGGCAGCAGACAAAGTCTCTCAGGTAGAAAGTCTTCCTGAGGAAAAGATGATAAGACATAGTCTATACAAAAAGATCAGAGAATCATAGAATTTAGAATTGGAAGTGATTGTGTCATCAAACCCCCTCATTTTACAAATGAAGAAACTGAGGTCCAGAAGAGTTGTGAGTTGCCTGAGGTCACACAGGTAACAGGCAGCAGGTGACTAATACTAAGAGGTTTAGATACTTAGAGAAGGGAGGGGATCATGGTGTTTGTCTATGCAGCAAATGCTTGGTAGCTTTTGCATACACAGACAGAATATGAAAAATTTTTGGCTCTAAGGGAAAAAAATCTAATAGATTTCTCCAAGTTCTCAAAATAGTAATTTCATTAACCCTGCAAGGCTACAAGTGGATAGTTAATTAACTCTTCTCCAGGGGATTAGGATTTCTACTCAGTGACAGACTGCACTGGCCACCAAGATTCTATCATTCTGTAAAATTTGCAGTAGACTAAATCAGTACATTGGGGAAGAAAATCCTCCCTAAAGTGTGTCATGGAGGACTGAATTACAACCTTGTTGAATTTATACTATTTTTATTCCTAATCTGGTAGTTAGGAGAGCAAGATGAAAGCTTGTGCAGTATTCTGAGGTCCTCCATAGTAACACTTCTAAAGGAGGATGAAAATAGCTACTCTTGAAAAAATCCTTGAAAATACTTAAGGATGAATAAATTTCTGAGTGGGGTATTATGGAAGTGGTGATAGATTTGGAGTCAGGATATCTGAGTTAAAATGCATCACTTTGCCATCTGTATGACCTCAGCAAAGTCCCCCAACCTTTCCGAGGCAGTTACCCTCATCTGTAGAATGAAGGTGCTGTCCTGGATGATGTCTCTTAAGGTTCCTTCTAGCTCCGAGCCAATAATACTGGAATTGTTCTGATGCCCATGCTGGAGTTTCCAAGGGAAGTGTGCCCTTCCCACCAATGTCTCTCCCCAAGAATGAGTACAATAAATACTCTCGGGACTGTGCTGGCTGCCTATTCACTTGCAAGTGCAGTTCAAAGCACTGAGTTTAATCAAGCAGGACTTATGGGATGAGTTCTATCTGGGTTCCCATACTTCTCCTTGAGCTTTCAAATGGCAGCTGTTATTAACAGACACAGCCATGCTGATGGCTAATTCATCGATGATTTAGGAAACTAAAGTACTTTTCATGGAAGACCTTGCGGCTCAATCTGTGGGCATATGCTGTCTCACCTGAAGCATCAAAATCCAACTAGAGAAAGTGAATTAGTGTGTAAAAATGCAACCCTCTCTTTGTCATCATCTTTTTTCTTCTTTCTTTCGTCCTTCTTCCTCTTCTTCTTCCTCTTCCTCCTCTTCCCCCCCTCCTCCTCTTCCTCCTCCTTCCCCCCACTCCTTCTTCTCCTTCTCCTCCTCCTTTTCCTTTTTCTTCATTTTTCCCCCAGTGGATTTTTCCCCCACTGGTGGCTGAAATGCTTATTATGATTTAATGTTTAGCCTTGCAAATGTGCCCAGAAGCTATCCTTGGTGGCTATGGTTGCTAAACAAAACAAATTGCTAAATAAATGGTCACTATTCAAGTAGTGACAACGGGACAAACTTATTAAGGGGATGCTTGACTTGAATTATCATTAATATAAAAGTCTATTATTCCTATATAATCCATTACTATTCAAAAAACTCAACTCAAGCTGCAAAATGATACTGTGGAATGAGAACTGATTTAGATTCAGAAGACATGGATCCAAGTGCTAATTCTGGCACTTAGTTGTATTAGTTGTACAAGTTACTTAACTTTCTGAGGCTTGATTTCCTCATCTGTGAAATGAGAATTATGATATTCATGCTCTAAAATTCACAGTACTGTTTTTAGGATCAAATGAAATATAGTAAGTATTAGTTTGTGCATTAAGTGCTTGTAAAGTGACTCAGTGGATGACATGCCAGGGTCCTGCAGTTAGAGAGATTTGTCCTCCTGAGTTCAAATCTGGCCTCAGATACTAACTACTTGTTTGATCCTGGACAAGTCATTAAACCCTATTTGCCTCAGCTTCCTCATCTGTAAAATGAGCCTCAGAAGGAAACGCCAACCCACTCCAGTATTTTTGCCAAGAAAATGCCAAACAAGGACACAAAGAGTCAGACATGCCTGAAATGACTGAACGACAACAAACTTTAATTCACCATTATTACTTGAAGTATTTATGCATAAAGTTATTTTAATGTGATTTTACAATATATAAGAAGCTCATTATTCTATGTCACGTTTTTGGTGCTTCTTAAAATGTTTAAAACTTATTTTTAAAAACTTACATTAAAACATATATTAGTAATCAATTTAAAATTTCTTTTATCTCCATGATATATTTATTCAAAATAAGGCAGCTCTTTAAGAGGAACTGATCATCACAATAGTAAAAATATGCAGATTGTGCATTAACACAAACCTTTGTGTCAGGCCTGGTCACTGTCAGGTTTTCTCTTCATTTGCCAGAAGTATGGTATAGAAAATGAGCTCCAGTAACTAACTCTATTTTCTTCCATTGAAGGAGGGTTTTTTTTATGGCCAGGTTTTAATTTTATTTTTTAATTGTATTTTATTTTTTCCCCAATCACATGCCAAGACAATTTTTAGCATTCATTTTAAAAATATTTTGAGTTTCAAATTTTTCTCACTCTCACCCACCCCTCCCCTCTTCCTAAAATGGTAGGCAAGCTGATGTAAGTTGTACATGTGCTATTATATAAAATACATTTCCATATTAGTCATAGCTGTGAAAGAAGAAACTGATCAAAAGAAAAAAAAACACAAAAAAGAATAAAGTGAAAAAGTATGCTTCAATCTGCATTCAAAGTCTATCAGTTCTTTAGCTGGATGTGCATAGCATTTTCCCTTGTGAGTCCTTTGGATTTGTCTTAGATCATTGTGTTGCTAAAAAGAGGTGAGTCATTCATAGTTAAACATCACATAATGTTGCTGATACTGTGTACAATGTTTTCCTGGTTCTGCTCATTTCACATTGCATCAGTTCATACAAGATTTTTCAGGGTTTTTTTTTTTAAATCTGCTTGTCCATCACTTCTTACTGCACAATAGTATTTCATTACATTAACATACCAGAACTTGTTCATCCATTCTTCAATTGATAGACATCCTCTCAATTCCCAATATTTTGCCACCATGAAAAGGGCTGTTATAAATATTTTTGTACATATAGATCCTTTTCCCTTTTCTGGGATACAGACATAGCTGTTGTTGTTGTTCGTCCTTCATTCTTGAGGAAGACCATGACATCAGGAAGGTGATGCCATAACTTTGAAGTAAATTGGACTTGAGTCAGGGAGGGCTGTGCAAAGTCACAGCCTCACTTTTTCCTCTGGAGCCATCTGAGCCCGGTGACAAAATACAGATCAGGATGACTAAAGATGGCCCTGGATGCAGTAGGAGACCTTGGCCTTTTTAAGCTAAGGTCTTTCCCAAGTCTTAGTTTGACTGAGGCAATGTCCATACAGTGATTAAAGCTAAGTAAGAAATGAAGCAAAAAATGGCCTCTTTTACCTAGTCCAAAAAAAAATCAATGTGGGAGGCCATTTCCAGTCATCCTGATCTATATCTTGCCATTGGGCCCAAATGGCTCCAGAGGAGAAAGACTGGTGACTTTGCACAGCCCTCCCTCACTTAAATCCAATTCACAGACATGGTAGTGGTATTGCTGGATCAAAGGGTATGCACAGCTTGGTTGCCCTGTGGGGCAGAGTTCCAAATTGCTCTCCAGAATGCTGGATCAGTCTACAACTTCACCAACAGTGCATTAGTGTCCTAATTTTCCCACATCTTCTCCAACATTTATCATTTTCCTTTTTTATCATATTCTGAGAGGTGTAAGGTGTTACCTCACAGTTGTTTTAATTTGCATTTCTCCAATCAAAAGTGATTTAGAGCATTTCTTCATATGCTTATTGATAGCTTTGATTTCTCCATCTGAAAACAGCCTGTTCATATTCTTTGACCATTTATCAATTTGGGAATGACTTGTATTCTTATTTGACTCAATTCTCTAAAAATTCGATAAATGAGCCCTTTATCAGAGACACTTGCTTTAAAGATTAGTGCCCAGCTTACTGAAGGAAGTTTTTTAAGGATTTTCTTTGACCACAGACAACATAAAGATTGGTATTTTCAAGGTGCATGTGACAAGATCTTTAAGGAACTTGGCAGATTGATATTATATATGTATATATATGCATATATATATATATATATGCATATATATATATATATATAGTCTCCATGTACTCTTTAGTGTTCATGAATTGTCAAATAATAAAAGGTCCCATTTGACCAATGCTTAATGAGCCATCTACTAAGTAGGAGAATTTCTTTTAACTTTCATTATACCTGGGAGCAAAATGTATAGTTCTTAAGGTATTTGTATGAAGAAATACATTGTCTTCCTTGAGACATTTGAGATGATGTGCTTTGCCCTGAAGGAGAATTTCTATTAAAACCTCAAACTGTTCTAATCATATAAATCTTCATATTTAAATGTTCTTACCAGCTGGTACTAGAGGTATTTTCAGAACAAATTTATCGAGTTCATTTTGACTCTTGCTGTGTGTAAATTCACAAGGCAAACACTGAAAAGATGAATACTCATATAGTTGGTCTAAAAAATGTGTATTTCCTGCTAGGAAAAAATAAATCAGTGGAAAAACTACTTAAGATTCACTGCTAATAGAACACTGCTGACCTCCAAATTACTTAAGCACCATGGTATGAGTTAGATCCTTTACCCACTTCAAAAATGACTCTTTCTTTTGGAAGAAATAAGTTAAAACCTTATAGGTGGAAATAGAAAAATATACTGAAATCCTTACTGCTGTCATGTTAGTTTTGGTTGAGCATAACAATTGCTATTAATCAGATAAGGTTTGTGTGTGTGTGTGTGTGTGTGTCAGTGTGTGTTGGTGTGTGCATGTGCATTTACATGCATGCACACACACAAACACAATGCCTTACAAGTAAAGACAGTAAATTATAGGACATAATTCAACACTTGTTGTCTGTAACTTGGGAAAATACTCCAAACCGAAGATGTGATTCTGTATAGAAATGACCAAAGTTCAAGCATATCTATCTCCTCAGCCACATTTGAAACCTACTGCTGCAGTGGGTATCAGAAGCAGTGCCTCCTGAAATGAAAAATATTGACATATGTGAAGTTTCTCCAGTAAGTGTTTATCTCAGGGACCATCCATCTGGTTAACAAATAAAGGGTAGTCCTCTTCAACTTTGCTTTGCATGAGAAAAACTGAGGCAAAGAACAAAAAACTAGATTGTTTCAAACTTGATTAGGTAATAGCTGAAAAAGGAATAAACCACAGGTAAACCAATTCACATGTGATGATTATACTATATTGTGTCACTGCTGAAAAACACATTTCACATATAGAAAGCACTCTTCATGTGGTTTTGAAGAAACAGGATAAACATCTCTCTTATAGGCTAGTTATGCTTTGGAGGATTCTGAATCTAGTTTAAAAAAGATCTTAGAACAAGAAGTGATTCACCCAAATCCATTTTACTATGGCATTTTATAGAACACAAATTATGCACACTTAGTAAAGTCCACGTCTGATATATAATTGTAATCAGAAGTTCCTTTCCCTCTTAGTAAAAATCAATGTTTTACTGATAGCCAATATCTTTTCAATGATGAAATATAGGAAATTCACTTGATGTCTTAATTATTACAAAAGAATGAATGAATAAATTGATAGGGGATAGCTAACTAGCTAGCTAGATTAAAAAAGAGCAAACCTCCTTCATAGGAGGTTAATTTTCAAATAGAATTATAGTCATATCTAAGGGAAAAATAACATATTGGTAAGAAAAGACCCTTAGGTCTTAAAGCATGATTACTGTATGTGTATGATCAAAGAAACAAAGAAGTTGTTTCTTCTTTCTTTCTTTTATGAATTGATGGCTTGACAGCATACTGAGTAGGATGTATGTGGGCAGAAATCTTTAAGGTTTTTGAGCTGTTCAGCACTTTAAACACTGTGAAAAATCACTAATCACCAAAAATACAGGAACTAAAAGAACTAACCTTGACTAAGGTTTCTAAAAATATCTAAATCAACACACATAGGTTCTATTTAGGATTTCTTTTGTCAAATGTGGGTTGCTTTTACTTCTACCACAGCCCACGTCACTGTAAAGAAAGGGTCACAGGAGAAAAGGTCAATTCTAAAAATCAGAGAAATGTACACATTTAATAACAGCTCATAATCAGAGGTGATGGGGTATAGTGGGCCAAGGAGTCAAGAAGCCCTGGGTTCAAGTCTTTCCCAAGATGATATGTAACACTGGACAAGCCACCTTTCAACACCCTAGACAAATCCTCTGAAAGAATAAATTACAGAGCAGGAGCTGATCTGAACAGGCAGAGCAAGTTTCCTTACTGAGAACATCTTGCATCAATGATATCATGGCTCTCATCCTAAAAAGGGCATATTAGCAGTATTTACATTGAATAACCTATTCTTGTTTCTGTCAACATGATAGGGGCAGAAGAGAATTATTTTGACAAAAGATCTGACACTAAAGTAGTCAACAATGTTTTAAATACTACATATTTTTTCAGTTAATCAACAAACATTATCTATACACACACATACACATTAGCATAAGTTCATTTTGAAGGAAGACAGTAGCCTCTGTGAGGATCTGTTAAGGCCTTGGGATTTTAAGAGATAGAAGTGAGCAGGAAATTAACTCTGTGCACTTGAGACTGGCTATATCAAGGCATAGAAACTGTAATTGAAGAATACACGTGAGAAAGAGAAAGGTGCTAAGTTTGGTTACGCTAAAGAGTGTGTGAAGGGAGGTAATGTATAATAAGACTAGAAAGGTAAGATTGGGCCAAGTTGAGAAGGGCTTTAAATACTAAATAGAGAAATTTGAATTCAACCCTAGAAGTAACAGTGAATCATTGGAATTTATTGAGATATTGTCAGCCACGGAGACAGTTAAACACTAACAAATTCTGATGCTTGTGCTTATTTTGCCCAAAGACAAGTTAGACACACATAATTAAGTGGGACATTTTCAATAGTTTTGCTACAATACGCCTCAAATAGCCCATAAATATGATCGTTTATAGTACAGAAGAAAAAAAAGTGAAGATAAAAGGAATTCTTTTCATTTCTTGTATTTCTTTTAATATTCAACACTGTACTCCCTCTATACGATAAAATGCATTTATCTACATTTCAAGCTGACACTTTGCATCTATTTCTACAGTAATTGATCTAATTAAGGACTTTTTTTACACAACATTCAATATTTCTATACAATGCCACATTTCACTTCCATGTAATGGTGTTGCAAGTGATTATGCTTTTATTTCTATTACTTTTTCTTGCATTTTAAGCTATTTAAAATCCATATAGAAGATGGAGTGTTTGAAAAAGCAACAATGGCTTATACTTTCTCAATGCCTCCACATTTGTTCATTAGTCATTTTGAATATGATGCCAGCTCCTACCATCAATAGACTGTACCACTTGGGCCACCTGATTCAAAGTGGCATATAATGTATGAGAGACTCTACTCAGTTATAATGTTCTTCCATTTGCTCAGAAGCAGAATACCCATAACTCAGACTGGGGAGAGGTGTCAGTGAGTTATGAATGCGTCCCATGTAAATGAAGGCAACATAATCACCTTCCTTGTACTAGACAGGCATTATGTTTATCCCACAAAGATTCATTTCAGTTAATTTAAGTTGAATCATTAAGCATTACAATTTTGGCAGCTGCCAGAAAGGATGACAAAAAAGCAGCCATCACAATTGTTCAAGGACATGCTCTGAAGTGTTCTGAGCAGTCAATGCAATATACCAACCACACAGAGTTATTTTATATGGATTTCAATAACAGTAGGTTCTTCCTGAATCCAAAATTAGAGGACCAACTTCTGACTTTTGTATAACCTAAATGTTAATGCCAAGCGTAGGTAACATGGAAATAAGTCATTAAAAAAACAGTATTTCACAGTGAGTGAGTTTTCAAGTATAAGAAATTATAAATAATCAAAAATGGGATATTCTAGAGTAATAGAAAATGGTTCTTGCACAGTCACCAAATAGAAACAAATCTAAATATTCTAGACCAACATTATTTTCAGGCCCATTTTCTGACTTGGCTATGAGGTATTGTTGGGGGAAACTGATCAAACAGATAACTCTAGGCCAAATGTTTTAATCAGCATAATTAGACTAGACTTGTATAGGGGAACTGAACTATACAAGTCAGAACACCTTAGTTTTGTGACATCAGACAAACCATTAACCCTCTCCCAATCTCAGTTTCTTTATCAATAAACCCTGGGTACTTGACTCCATGATCCTTAGAGGCCCTGGGAAATGTGGAAAGAGTATTGCTGAGATTTGATTCAGGTCAGTCAGACCTGGGCTTGAACATGTACATTGACATTAGCTATAACACTTTGGGAAAATCATTTAACTTCTCTGAGCCTTTGTTTCTTCTAGAAAATGAGATTTTAATATTAGAGAAGGAACCTAAGAAATTATTGTGATGGCAAGCAGGATGGGATTTTTTGCCTTTGTTTTTTTCTTTAGGAGTGCTTCTCAACACTAAGGCAACCAAGTACCTTTAATGAGTCTTGCCTTTCGAATGTAATGGCAAACAAAGTGCCTTTGATTGAGTCCTTTGTTTGAATCAAGGGTCTTTGTTTCTCAAGCAGGTCATCAAAGACCCTTGATTCAAACAAAGGACTCAATCAAAGGCACTTGATTGCTTTAGTGCTGAGAAGCCTTCTAAAACAAAAGACAACAAAAAGTCCCACTTTGTTTGCCTGAAAAGTGTATATATATGCTCTGAGATTGGTGTTTTGTTTTGGGGGTTTCACTCATTGGAAGAGTGATCTTGTGGTTTAGCCAGATGGCTCTGGGTAGCTGTTGTTAAGAGCCCCCCGACTTTGAAAACCCAGATGTTGGTGTTTCTCTCTTCGGTCACTGTGTATTGTGATTTGGTTAGACAGACAGAAGCCTGTCTGCTGGTTTCTGTTATTCTCTCTGCTTGTAATTCCTGTTTGTAATTTCTGTTTGTATTTTCTCTGAAAGATCAGGGTGCTGATTTTTCCCCTGAACTAAGTGAGTGATATACGTATGATTATTAAATTAACCCCTTAAAGTTGCTTTCCTTAGAAAAGCAGATCAAAGAATTTGTGCTAGCAGCCCTACTGTGTGCTGGTATTATTGGCCTTACACAGCCACAGCAGCAGCAAGTAGTACTGTTGTTACAATTATCATTTTACAGAGAGTAAAGTGAGACCCAGAGAGATTTTGTAAGTTGTTCAAAGTCCTATACATAGTATGTACATAGGACAATTAAGATTCCAACCCCACTCACCCGTCTCTAAGTCCAGCTTTCTTGCCTTTGGGCCAAGGTACCTAGCTCAGTCAGTTATTGTGAGGCTCAAATGAGAGAAAGTTTGCAATATATTTGCAAACTTCAAAGGCTTATGTATTTAAATGATAGCTTAGAGTTGAATTGTTTTTTAGTTGTGTCTGACTCTTTCTGACCCATTTGGGGTTTTCTTGCCATTTCCTTCTCCAACTCATTTTACAGATGAGGAAGTTGAGGCAAACAGCCCAGGTTCACACAGCTAGTAGGAGTCAGAGGTCAAATTTGAAATCAGGTCTTCTCTACTCCAGGCCCATGGCTCTATCCATTGTGCCACCTAGCTGCCTAAATAATAGGTATTATTATATAAATCTAGGCTATTATCATGTCTATGGTCTCTTCCATATTTAAAATTCTTAAAATTGTCTTTCCAAGTATATTTCAACTTCTTGAGGACAAAAACTAAAACCATCATGGACATAAGCTAAGCTTGACTGGCTTTACATCTTTTGAGATCCATTGTGCTCTGAACTACCTAAAGTTTCGACAACCTTTAACCCTCTTCCCCCTTTTTTCTCCTATCTAGGTAAGTTCAACTTTTAAAAATTACTGACTTTATTATTTTTCTTATTGGTATCTTCCTACTAATGGAACTAACTAGAAAAGTATTCTTTCTCATCGATCCCTCATGCCGATAATGTGTGAGTGAGTGATAAAAAGTGAATGATAAAAGTAGCCAGTGAGTGATAAAAAGATATCACTTTAGAAGAAACAATTCTTTGATTTGATTAGATCCACAATCTCTCAGGCAAGTATTCTTCTTTTTACCAATAATGGCCCCAAGAATCACACTAAAGGTAAAAATGTCTATTCTCCTTAATATCATGTCAAACCTTCTTCAAAGACATTTATGACTCTGTCATTCACAAATGTTACCAGCCTCTTTTTGAGTCCATTTATATTTCCACCAGCAACCAGATCCTAGAATAATTAGTGACATGAGATTGTCAGCCACTTTGTTCTGAAGATCAAATGAGATAATATTTGTAAAGGTACTTAGCAAGCCTTAAAGTTCTATATGAATGTTAGCTATATTATTATTTTATTATTATTACTTAAAATATATCAATACTTCCTATTGCCTATGGAATAAAGTTTATGGACAGAAAATGGAATAAAATTTAGGGACACAAAATATCCTTTGGCACTACTTTACCTTTCCTGGTCTTACCTCCTACTATTTCTGTCTACATACTCTGTGTTCCAGCAAAAGTATACCAGTCACCATTTCTAGTATATCCCCATGCTCTCCTTTCTCTGTGCTTTTCTTGCACCACTCTTTATACCTGAAACAATCCCCTCCCCTCAATTGAATGATATAAACCCCCAAAAGTACCTCTTCTGGGAAGCCTTTCCTGATCCTCATAGTTGATTATAACTTTTCTCCACCTTAGACTTCACTTAGCCCTAAGTTGGTATATCTCTAATGCTTTAATCATGATTTATTTTTATATTATTATTGCAGATCAGAACATCCCAAATCTTAGCACAGTGCCCTGTAGCATGTAGGTGCTTAATCATTTAATGTGAATGTATGATTAGGGTTGCATGGATGCTGAGGAGATCATAGATCACTCAAAGTGTATATGATATGTCTACATAAAAATATACCATAATATGTGTGTATAGATATATATATACATATATGTAAATATATATACATCATTTACAAGTACTGATTCACTACTGTAGACCAAATAATAGGGAATATGTCAGAAGCTTAAAAATTGTAAAATGGTATTTCTAAACTTGTTTGTTTAGAACTATCTTATATTTCAAAAGCATGTGTTTTTTTCCAGATTCTTACTGAATAAATATAACCTTGTTGATCAGATAAAAAGGAGAAACAACTATAGGTCACAAAGTAACTGCAATAAAATACAGATTGCTGGATTTTGAGTATACTGTTTTGATTGTTTTCCTGAAGAAAGGTAATAGGCAAAAAATAGATCTAGCATGACTTTGTTTTGTTTTCTTAGTTACAAAGACCATACCTTGCAGGTAATGATGCATAAGCATAGCGAACTCAATACAAATAACAGTTTCTAGACAAAATAAGTCACCTTTTCTCCTATGACTAAGGGCCTTTTAAATAGTAAATCACTGCCAACTACCAGTTTTTTTAAGCACCTAGTATATGGTAAACACTGCATTAAGAATAGCAAAGAACAGGTAAAAAATTAAATGATTCCTACTCATTAAAAAAAAGATTCTAGGAGAAGAAACATTTCTACAGGGTAAGGGCTTAGAATGAAGGACCAAGTTTATATATCTGGTCATGATCATTCAACTCTAGTATACACTGTAAGTAAATATACTATGTGAGGAGGGAAGTCCAGTCAACTTCAATAAGATTTATTCTGGATATGTTTAAAATTTAAGCAGAATAAGCATGTGATGGTAGAAGCTCTAGACAACATTTTATCTGAAAAAGATCTGAGGGTGTTAGTGGACTGTTTAATATGAGTAACAATGTGATATGGCAACCAAGAAAATTAATGTGTTGTTGGAATGAGAGCATTAAGAGAGGCAAAGTGTCTAGGAATAAGAATTTTATTCTGAACTGGTCAGACCATTTCTAGAGTATTACGTACAGTTTAGGGCAATACATTTTGGGGAAAACACTTATAAAATGGTGAGTATTGGGATAGGCCAACCAGTGGAAGTCCTTTAGATGATGTCATATAAGGATCGGTTTGTAAGAGAGGTTGATTAAAGGACCCTTACTCAATTCTTTATGAGTCCTCCAATCAACTAGATTCTGTGACAGGTACGAACACTTCACTGAAGGGCACCTTTCACTGAGGTAGACATGTAGCCAGCACCATGCTAAAGGGACAAAAGGAACTACTTGGACTGATTTCCAGGGTCTTGGGGAACTTTTGAGATGAACCTAATGATTTAGGGTCAGGGGATAAACTCTTGTCAATAGCTCTTCTGTGGTCTACAAGAAAGAGCTAGGGAGCGGTTTGGGATTATTTAGGCATGTTTTTCTCCCATGGATGTCAAACTGAAGTATAATAAGGGTGGAAGGATGAGGCTTCTCTAACCACCTCTATCTCAGAGGAATAATGCGATTTTGTAAGAGTAACACATGATAAGGCTCAGAGCAGAAATTGCTGGACCTCTGGTTCCTCACCTTCTTCTTCTGACTTTATTTCCTTTTCTAATATAGTTCCCAAAAGTGACTGTTCATGTGGCCAAGACATGTGTAATATGCACATATGTATGCATGTGTGTATATAGGAGTGGTACATTTGTGTTTGTTTAAAACCTTAGAGAAGAGATCCCAAGAGTGGACTGTTCATGTGGCCAAGATACATACATACATTCATACATATATAAATACAATATACACATATGCGTGCATGTATGTTTGTGTGTGTGGAAGTGGCACATTTGTGCTTGCTCAAAACCTTAGAGAAGAGATCCCAAGTGTGGACTATTACCAGCTTCATGGTTACCTTGTGGATAATGCTAAGTTTGGATACCTGCCATATAGAGGGAGAAGATACTCTCCAGTGTGCTTCTTAGAGAACAAAGAATATGAACAGATCATTCCCCTGCAGATGAAAAACTAAAGCCAGGTCCATGGATCCATGACATATGTATGTCTCTGGAGGTGGAGAAGAAGGGTGGGGAGGGAAGGAGTTTCCAGTACAGGAGGCGAGGAGATCTGGACTAGCATGCTTAGCTTGGGGGAGGCGTGGAATATAACATAAATGCCATTTGAATGCTTCATATTTCTATATTTGTTCATAGACTCTTGTGAGACCTTACCATTTGATGTATTTTCTGTGGTGGTAAAATAAATATCGCCTCATGCTGATATTCATATTACATATTAAATGTCTATGTCTAATACAGGCATCAGGTACAGGATACTCCCTCAGGGAATACTTCAAGGAAGTCTGTTCCCCACATTTGGGGAATAGCAAGTACAAGTTATATATAAGCTTCATTTTAGCAGTTTCCTTTGAGGTAAAACTTCCAAGGGCAATGAGCCAAAAAGAGAAACTTATCCTTTGTGGCAAAACATCCAAAATCTGACCCAGAATGTGAAAGTCTAGAGACTTTTGGAATCACCTATGCCATGGGTCACAAAATGAAAGAAGAAAAGACTTAGGGTGGACATGACAACTTTCTTTAAAATTTGAAGAGATGATGAAAAGACATGCTAGAGATGGTGGCTTAGCCACACCAGATATTAAACTGTACTACACAGCAGCAGTCATCAAAACTGCCTGGTACTGGTTAAGAAACAGGGGTGTGGATCAGTGGAATAGGATAGGTACACAAGTAGGTGAAATCAACAAGTTTAGCAATCTACTCTTTGATAAACCCAAAGAGGCCAGTTTCTGGGCTAATAATTCACTATTTCACAAAAACTGTTGGGAAAATTGGAAAATGGTAGGGAAAAAACTGGGCATAGACCAATATCTTACACCATATACCAAAATAAAGTCAAAATGGGTTCATGATTTAGGAGTAAAAGTTGATACTCTAAGTAATTTGGGAAAGCAAGGAATAGTTTACTTATCAGATTTGTGGAAAAATAAAGAATTCATGACCCAACAAGAGATAGAGAGCATTACAAAATGCAAAATGGATAATTTTGATTATGTCAAATTGAAATGTTTTTGTACAAAAAAAGCCAATGCAACAAGAATTAGGAGGGAAGCAGAAAATTGCGAGAAAATCTTTGCAACTAGTATCTCTGATAAAGGCCTCATCTCTAAAATATACAGGGAGCTGAGCCAAATTTATAGGAATACAAGTCATTCCCCAATTGAGAAATGGTCAAAGGATATGAACAGGCAGTTTTCAGAGGAAGAAATTAAAGCTATCTGCAGGCATATGGAAAAATGCTCTGGATCGCTGCTGATTAGAGAAATGCAAATCAAAACAACTCTTAGATACCACATCTCTCCTGTCAGATTGGCTAAAATAACAAATCAGGAGAATGATAAATGCTGGAAAGGATGTGGGGAAATTGGAACATTGTTGCATTGCTGGTGGAGTTGTGAGCTGATCCAGCCATTTTGGAGAGTGGTTTGGAACTATGCCCAAAGGGCTATAGAAATGTTCATACCCTTTGACCCAGCAATACCACTTCTAGGGTTGTATCCCAAAGAAATCACGCAAGCGGGAAAAGGAAACATATGTACAAGAATATTTATAGCAGCTCTCTTTGTGGTAGCCAAGAATTGGAAATCAAAGGGATGCCCATCAATTGGGGAATGGCTGAACAAGCTGTGGTATATGAAGGTGATGGAATACTATTGTGCCATAAGAAATGGGGATGATGCAGACTTCATAACAACCTGGAAAAACCTACACGACATAATGCTGAGTGAGCGGAGCAGAGCCAGGAGAACGTTGTGCACAGCCACAGATATATGGATTCCGTGAGGACCAACCCTGACATACTGCGCTTTTCTCAGCAACCTAAGGGGCAAGGACAACTCCAGGGGACTCACGATGGAGAATGCTATCTTCATCGAGACAAAGAACTGCGAAGTTTGAATACAGACTGAGGCACACTACATGCTCGCCTTTTCTGCTTCTCTTTTGTTTTTGTTTTTGGGTTTTTTTTGGGGGGTTCTGTTTCTTCTTTCTCATGATTCATTCCATTGGTCAAAATTCTTCTCCACGACTTGACTAGTGCATAAATTAATTCAATGCGAAGTTATACATGACAGTTATATGATACTTCATGCCGTCTTGGGGAGGGAGGGGGGAGAGAGGGGAGAAAAACTGGAACTCAAAACTATGTAGAACCGTGTGTGGTAAACTAAAAATAAATAAAGAAATTTATTAAAAAAAAAACAAAAAAAAATTTGAAGAGATGTCATATCTAATAAACCTAATTCCTAATTCTTAAGAGAAATGATTCATTTTGCTTGGCTTCTGAGAGCAGAATTAGGAGTTACCAAGATGTTACAGAGAGGCAGATCTAGGCTTGACATAAAAAGCAACTTCCTACCACTTAGAACTAAGCAGAAGTAAAATAGACCACTTCAAGAGGTGGTAGTTTCTTCTCACTAAATATCTTCACATAAAAGCTAAATGATCAGTTCCTGGTGATGGCAAAAGAAAACATTTTTAAAATGGTACTTCAGAGCATTAGGTAATTACTTGTATTTTAAATGTCTATAATACATTTTATATTACATATTACATATACATATTTTAAATATATTTTGCAATATATTATTTCCATGATAATTTGTAGTAGCCCTGAGGGACATTAAAGAAATAGATGGCATCTCTAATTGGATATGTATATAGTTTTTAAAATGAAACCTTGTTTTACAAAGCTTGATTCATGTGTGTTTAAGGTGTTTTCCCCATCTTTACAGGGACCTGTGTGTATGGGTGGTGGGCTGGTGAGACATGATCAGATGCAGAGTAAATGGCACTGCAAGGAGGCATCCTGCAATTCCTGGAGATGTTCTGTCAGTTTCATTGTTTTTTTTTTCCTTTTTCCCCCCTCTACATCCCAAACTAAGCACTTAAAAATGAAGAAAGAGAAATAAAACATAACAAAACCCCTGCTGTCTATAGGACACATGTTCATGTCAGTCATCAGCCTCATGATCTATTGCAGCAATAAATCAAAGGAACCACAGTAGCTGAGTAATTTATTACAGCAGCCTCTCAGCAGGGGGAGGCTTGCGGGAATGGGAATTCCAGACATGAACCTTTCATCATCAGTTTTATTTATTTTCTCTATTTAAGTGTGATATAAGAAGACACTAAAGGAGGGACTAAAATGTCAGATAAGAATCTCTTCAGATGATCTTGTGAATGAAAGATCTTAAATATCATTTCCATAACCTTTTTTCTTTAATTTTTTTCTCAATATTGGATTTTTAGTAAAATATTTTCAACATATTTGAATTTTACAGGTATGTTTGAATTATACTCATATTATATTTCTCAATAGGGACTACCCTCAGTCAGAGGACAGTCAACATCAGCTAATAAATGACTAGCCTCGTCGTTTACTTTAAGGAATTGTTTCAGACCCACTCATCCTTTTAGAATCTAGAAATTAAGTAGTTCAGCCTGTTTTGTGATAACAGAAAAGCATTTAGACATACTCAATCTGAAGGAGTAACTGAGTTAGACAAGTATAGCAATTACTACCTAGGGCAAGGGTCTTCACCTGCTTAATCATCGAACTTGAGCTTGTCCAATGCACATCAGCTGCCACCATTACCCCACCCACCCCACTTCTCTCAGGCCATGGGTAGTGAAACCTCAAAAATCAAATTGATCAAGTGGCAGACATTTGCTCCAAAGTAGGGAATTCAAAGCTTGTAGATCTAACAGATCAAGCAGATCCTGATCTAGTTCTAAGGAACCCTGTTGTAAAGGATGACACAAAAAATCGTTGACATGATTTCCTAAAGAAAGCATATTGGGCATGACAAACTGCTAAATCCTTCTATATCATCTTAGAATGGATACCTCTACCACTCATGATTCATTTAGCTTAGATGAAATAAATCTTGAGTTTGTTTCCAAGTTCATGCCAATGATAAATGTGATTCAGTTAAGTAATAAGTGTGCCGAATTTAGCAACATTTTGTGGTAGCCTATCATCATTCCTAAAGCATAGTCATCAAAAAAGAATTTAGTAACCACGTTCAGTTTCAATGAAAAAAATCCCTGATTAATCATGAACTTAACAGATATACCTTTCTACTTAAAGAATCCTCATTTACATCTTAGTGCGGTTTGGGAGAGAGTGGGAGTGGGGCTGGACCCAGGATTTTCAGTGATGTAGAATTACCTGGTGAATAAATTGGCCAACCAGCCTGTAACTTGTTTTTTGGAGGACAGGTTCTTAACTTGGCATCCATGAACTTGCTTTAAAATTTTTTTGATAACTATTTCTTAATATAATTGGTTTCCACTTAAAATCTTAGGTACTTTATTTTGTGCATTTAAAACATTATTCTGAGAAAGCTGCAACCTTTGTGGAGGATCTCTAAAGAATATAGGCAGGAACAGCAGATGATAAGAAGGTCTGGATGGGGCGGTATCTATATTTAAGGAAGGAACACACACACATTGATCAGATAACAGACCCTTGGAAATAATGAAGGTGAAAAAAACACCTGCTTCACAGAGTTGCTGGGGGATCTCAAGGCTAAGTGACTTGCTGAGTATTCAACAGCTTCTAAGTGTTAGAGGTAGGCCTTGAATCCTGGCTTTCCTGCCTCAAAGGCCCAGCCTAACATTTGTTATTTCATGTTGCCTTTTAGTGTATTGATGAGATTTGAGAAGAGCTAAGTCATTAATACAATGATTAATAGAATAGTACAGAATTTTAGTGCTAGAAGATACTTTCTATGATTTTCCCTTGATTTTCAACCTGTACAGCTATTTTAACTAGACACAAAGAGCCTAGAATTTCTAGAGTGTGATTTTGTGTGGCACCTCCAAAACATAATCAACTCTATCTGAAAGTTGCTTAAATAATTGTCTTGGTGATTTGTGGTGAATTTGGTGTCCTGCTGAACTCCCATAGGACAAAATGTAAATACTAATGCTAAGTAAACTTGGCTCCATTAGACAGGCTTGCTTTACTCCTTTGGTAATAGGCTATGACTTTGATCTGATTCCATCAATTTAAATCTGACCAACCACAGTATTAGTTAATTAGTTAGTGTCTCTGAACATCTAAACCTACTTAACAGGTGTTGGAATATAGATCCACTGAGAGCATCATATACTCTGATATATCAATGACTACCATATCATGAGGTACCACATATGTGTACATACATACAGATATATATTATGCATGCACACACACATGCACACACGCATATGCACACGTGCACACACACATACACACACACACACACACTCTTTGGAGACTATTTATGGAAAACAAGCAATGTAAAAATACTTGAAATTACAAAAAAAATAACAAGAACTATTAACCCACTTAATATCCTGATGGCTGGCTCCCTAATAATTATTGAAGTTTTTTCTAAGGTCTAAATTTTCTCTTCCTTCTTAGAAGACTGTCTTATTACAGGACATCCACCCCAGGAAACAAATACAGAAGAATTTATGTTTTTTTTTTTTTTTCCCACTCCACTTGCCATTCTAAAGAAATATAGGGCAGCTTAATATGTGTGACTGGGAATTTACTCTGAAAATAGCCCTGAGCCAGGTTGCCAGAAGAAGGATGCTAGAAGTAAAGAGAAGCAATTGCAATTCCTTGGAAACTTGGACAGTGGCTCTATTTGGGGAATTTTTGTTCTGGGAATGGCAGATACTTTCAAAAAAATGAATAACATTCCTGGGGTAACTGGTGGGAGAAAGGCTATAATCATATTGCTGTTGTCCTGTTACCATTAGTTACTATTTCAATTACCAAGACTTTTCTAAAAAGTGGCAGGTGAGCTATAAAACAGGAATTAAAACTACTGAAAAAAATTCCCTTCTCTCCTCTCCCCCCCACCACCCTGTCTATCTGTCTGTCTGTCTGTCTATCTGTCTCTCTCTCTCTCTCTCTCTCTCTCTCCCCCTCCCTTCCCCGCCCCCCAAATAAGAATTCTCAAAACAATGTGGGCATTCCTCATCAGTATAAATATCAAGGTAGGGCCATAACACAAGTTAATTTGGTGCTATAAAATCAGAAAATCTCACCCAATTATTATATTTTAATCAATAGACGTCAGATGATAACTCAGTGGACTTAAATTTTACTGAGACTGCACTCTACAATAAAAGACACTAATAAAAACTGGCTGAGTTAGATGGAAAACATTAAGCACATGAATGAGCTTGTTAAATTTCAGTATTAACAGGTAGAATAAATGAAACAGGAAAAAAAAGCAACTCTTTCTGAATCCTATTTTAAAAGCCAGTCTACACAAACACACCTTTCCCTCCCACCCCCCACCCCCAACCCTCGTCCCTAATCATTTGACTAGGAATGAAAAAGTGCAAATGAAGAGTATGCCTCTGAAGTTAGTGGAGCACAATGCCTGTGGGATCTTAGACTCATACCACTCCCTAAAAACCAATTGCCTAAAACGTACGATATTTCCTGATAGGATTGGAACGCTTGTAGCCCAGTTTCATCATTGAACAGTGTTGGAAAACAGGCAGTCTGCTGAGACAACTATCAGTAGTTTTCAGGGAAATGTGTACCAAGGTATAATCCTAACTCTCTCCAATACTAGGAGGTATGAAATCTCCTAGAAAACCAACCCACTGACCTAACAGTCTATCTTCATGCCAGAGAAAATTTTTCACCACATATATGTTGAGTGCACACCATTCTAATCCTGTTTAAAAAACAATGTGAAAAGGCTAGAAGAATATACCTCTATGCTTTGGGCTTTTTAAAGAGAATGAGGGGCAACCAATAATCCAAGAAGGAAGACAAGAAATAAAAGATTCTGGTACAATAGAAACGATCCATAAGGAGGGTAAAGAGGCTGAAATGAGGAAAGGTGTGACAGGAAAGAAGGAGAATGATATGGCGATCTAAACCATGGGAGATCTATAAAGGTATGCCTTCTGAACTTTTTGAGGAAGAAGCAATGGAAATGACAATAAACATAGCCAAAAACCTAAGTTCAAATCCCCAGTCTCACAATTATTGGCTATGTAACCCTGGACAAGTCACTTTATTATGAGCCTCAGTTTCTTCACTTGTAAAATGGAGATCCTATTATATTACTTAATTTAAGACCCTATTATGAGGAAAATATTTTGTTAACATCAATATGTTCTATAAATGTTCATCATCATGACTCTGTGTCCCAGTGATAAGGAAGATCCAAAGTTGCCAGAATATGCAAAGAAACCAGTTACTGGCTCCCTCCCAGGAAAAACAGACATATGTGCTAGACTACAGAAATGAACTCTTGTAGTTCTGACAGCACTCATCAGGATTGGTGCTGTTTTCCTTGAATGCACATTAAGAATACAATCTCTGATAGAGAATCATCAAACCCAACAACTGCACTTTTTCCTAATGACACATGTAGGTGCCAGAAAAAAAAAAAGCAAAAGCCTTTTTTTATAGAGTTATTAGCAAGTAAATGAAAGATTTACAGGTGAGAAAGGAGCAGCTTTAAAAAATATATATTTCTCTTTCTGGTTAAAGTTTCAGTCTCTAGAAAGGAAAAGAATGATTTGGGAAGTTAACAGTTGGTCTATGTTGTGGAAGCATATTGTGTTGGAAAATAATATTTGGTTTGATGGCTCATAGCTTACAATACTAGAATCATGTATTCTTGGCTGACTCTGGAATCCATATACCTATATGATGGTGTGCTTTAAATTGGCACTGAAGTGGGAAGAAGAAAAATAACCAAACAGATAATAAACATAGATACATTGGAAGACACCTGATATGTTATCAAAAGATAATAGCTAAACACTACTCTTAATTCATAGGAGAAAACAACTAAGATGAAGACAGGGAACAATATATGTGTCTATAGATACATTTTCACCTACACCCAGGGTATGGACAAAGAAGCTAAGCTGGGGTTTTAAATAATGAACTACACAGGACTTCAAAGGAAATAACAAGACCCGATGAAAAGGGACTTATGACAAGATTATGGCATTAGATAATGTTATGTTGTTCAAAATAAGCAGAATTTGTGGGGATGATCCAGGAAGGGGGAAAATAAAGACATCCCACCTGTCTGAAAACTCATGAGTGAAAACAGAGTCTATTTGGGTGATGATAAAATAAGAAAAAAAAGTAATAGCATTTTCATAACATTACCTACTGTATGGTAAGATGGAGGGAATGGATGATGAATGCCTGCTACACATAACAAAATGGACCTATAGGAGGTATTTAGGAATGAAAGCAAGTTTACCTAAATATCTATGGATAGACTCATTCCAATGAATGTGTGACAAATTCTCAATTTGTTTGTCAATTTCATCTCTCAGAATGTAAACAATATGAACTCTACACTAGTCTTAATTCTGTCTAACAAGGAAGACATTGTAGGTGAAGTTGAAAACAATAGGAAAGTTGGGAGAATGTGACCATGACATACTAGAGTTTTTGACATTAGCTCAAAGAATAAAAAGGTGGGGCTTGTAGTAGACTTGAGATGAACAAGTTTCAAAAAGTTCAGTGAAAAGATGGGTATAATTCTATGTCAAGAAATCCTCAAAGGAAAAATAACTCAGGAAAGATAGGAGGATCTCAAGAAATTGAAAAAAAAATGAAATGCTAACAATATGATCATGACTATTTGTTGTTCCATAGATTGCTAGAGCGATAAGGAATCTTAGAAAAAATTTAATCCAGATTTATCACTTTAAAATAATTACAACAACAAGTAACTAAAGATCCTAGAAAATAAGTGACTTATTGAAGGGCACAAGGAAGAGCTAAGACTCAAACCCAAGCCCAGTTCATTTTCTTTCCCAATAAGGTTTCACAGGGAATGCTATATTAGGCACAAAAGATGGAAGAAGGGACAAACTGTCAAGGGAAAAATACTAACAAAGATATGAAAGGTGTTTTTTTTGTTTATTTTTAGATCTGCCTAAAGAAAGAATAGCCCCAGTGCCTAGGAGAAATGATGCAATGTTATTTTACAGGGTTGTTTTGAAGAAAGGTATATAATAACAATAGCTAAAATTTACATGGCACTTCAACGTTTGCAAAATGCTTTGCAAGTATTATTTCATTTTATCTTCATGACAACCTGGGATTTAGGTCTTCTCCATTTAATTGATAAGGAAACTGAGGCAGACAGAGGTTCAATGAGTTGCCCAAGGTCACAGAAGTGGTAACTCTGTGGCTGGATTTGAACTCAGGTCTTTGTGACTCCAGAAACTAAAACAAATGTATTTGTAACTACTACACTTAAAATATTCTTTGGGTTTTTTAATGATTGTTACATTATCTGTCCTTTGTTTCAACCTGTAAAGCAAAATATATTTATAAAGCAATAATAATAATAGTAATAAATTTGCATGGTCATTTGAAAGCACTTTCATACTTTCCCCACGTTCATTAGCAATTGCTCTATAAAAAATAGACTTTGCCATAAGCTATACATGACATTGCAGAAGAACCATCTCTATAGACAGCTTATATATCCTTAATGAGGTTTATTAAAGACTATTCTTTACAGAAGTCTTGGGAAGGCTGGAAGAAGGTATGCTGTAGTTCCTCAGGTCTGTGTCTTAAGTTGCGTAGCCATCAGCGATCTGGGTAGAACAGTGTCCTGTGGTCTCAGACCCTTCATTGGATGTCAACTTCCTAGATGGTTTGTGGGAAATTAACAGGGAAGCCCATTCTCTACTCTTTTTTTTCTCATGATTAGCAAATACTTTCCTACTGAACTAAACTCTGTCCCTTTAATTTTTACTCTATTGCTCTTAGTTATGCTCTTGGATTAGCCACAGTGACTCTAATAAATATTTTATGTAACAAACTTCAAAATATTGGAAGATAACTATCACATACTTCCTTACTGTTCTTTTTTTTTAATGCTAAACATTCCTATCCTGATAACAACCTATCTTTTTAACTCATGGCTAGAAACAAAAGATCACTGATTAAATACTGACAGTAAGACCAGATGCACAAAGTGCATGGTATACCTACCATGTCAAAAGATGTAGAGGAACACACCCCACCATCTTCCTCCAGAACGATGGGGGAAAGCCCTGTGGCAAATTTATGGAAGAACCTGGACCAGAGTTGATGGACAGGCATGAATGGGTTACAATCTACACCGTTGGAGAAAGTACCTCCCTTCACTGAGATCACAGATCCATCAAAAATGTTTATGTCTTGTGTGTGTATGTGTGTGTTTATCTTTCGTCTCTAACTAGTCTTATGCTCACCCAGTTTTCAGAGTCATTGCTCTTTCTTCTCTCCTCCTGTTCCTTCCCTATACAGCATACTTAGAATCATGCTTTGAATATAGTGCTAAAAAGATCATCTGACTGTCAGACCACACTACAAAATCCAAACATTCATCAGAAAGTATAAAATAAATGCTTTTAAAAATAAATTTAAAATGTACTTTTTCTAATAGTCATGGAAAAAAATGCTCAGTAGCTCCTTATATTTAGGAAAAGCAGAGCAATGTATGAGGTGATAGACAAATGATATACTATCTCTCTGATACTGATAGAGGCCTTCAAAGATTACAAGGCAAGAAACTGAAAATAAAACCCCAACTGCCAACGATATTTACAGTTTATAATTATAAATATACAAGGGAAAGTACAATATTTGAGTGTTTTTTTCCCTAAGGATTGCAAATCCTTCTAAATACTGACATAACTTTATAAAATATGTTAAATGAAATGGTATGAAATATTACAGAATTTTATCTTAGTATCTTTAAGAAATTAAGTTATGTACACAGAAATTTCCAGAGAAGGCATAAGCATGAATTTACTGCTAGTCATGGGATCATAGATTTAGAGCTAGAAAAGAAGGCCACTGAAATGGGAGGCCCTTCATTTTGCAGAGATGGAAACTAAAACAAAGTGACTTGCCCAAGGGAACATAACTTTGTCTGAGGTGGAATTTGAACTAAGTACTACCTGATTCCAAGTTCAGTGTCTTATCCACTATGATACTACATATATATATATATATATATATATATATATATATATATATATTATTGATTCCTACTATCTCAATGCATTAACAGGGCCTTAATGCATGGCCTGGAAAAGGAAAATAATCCCAAATACCCAAAGAAGGAAGGAAATAGCACAAACACAAGAATTTACTAAGTGCCCACAGTGTTTTTACAAACTCATCTCATTTGATTTTTACAACAATCTTCATTATTTTCTCAATTTTACAGTGGAGAAAACTGAGGCAGATCTAGGTTAAGTGATAGCGCTAGACTCTGAGGTCACATCTGAATTCAGGTCTTTCTGACTTTAGGCTTAAAACTCTACCCACTGTGCCACAAAGCTGTCCCAAGAATTCAACTTTTAAATATGTGGACACAGTAAATCACCCTATGCTAACCTCAACGACCTTTCTAAAAGAAAGGAATCCTTTGCTTGTCACCAGTGGCTATTTTTTCTAATAAACAACCTTTCCTAAAATAATGGAGAATACTGCGAAGGTAAACTTGAAGAATAAGTTTTATCATAAGGAGGACAAACATTTGGGCTTTCCCTTTTTCCAATTAACCTAAAGTACATAACTGAGGACCTAGATTACCTTAAAATAAAACAAACTCAGTCATTAGCAATCAAAATCTATTTTTGCCTCAAAAAAAATTTATTTTTCTTCCCAACAGAGCAAAATGTCTAAATAGAAGAAAAAACAATATGCTTCAAACTTTCCATACTTTCCTACTGCATCAGTACCAATAAGTACATGTGATATCAATGGACCCACTTTCTAAGTTACAGATCCAATTATCTCATTGGAGTTGGAAAGAATATACCCATCTCAAATGTTCTGCCACGGCTTTGCAGAGCCCTTTATCAGTACCCTGGAAGCTTCAAGGCAACATTATCATGCCCTGGTGTTATAAAGGTGGTCCACACTTGCTACTGAACCCCTTACTAACTACTTTTTCAGTCAGAGAAAACTTAGCTTAAGTTGGGATCTGGAAAGAAGATTATTCTAATGTCTGAAAGCTACCACTATGCAAAATACAGAGGTACATAAGACACAAAGGACCTTTTAAAGTTCAGAAGCAATAAATGAGATGGCTAGGCATTCTTTCGCATTTAATATTAAAGTTGGTCACAATTTCCCACTTATAAATAAACTATTATTTATTCTAACAACCAGAGAGTCAAAGCAGAAGTCTGGGATAGGAACATAAGAAAAAGTGACCTATTTTTCCAACTTAATGTAAGAAAAGCTTTCAAATCCAGTTTTGTAATATCACCAAAGAGTTTTCTTAAATACATTAGAATAGGGTTTATCCTTAATGCAGCAACCCCAAGTAAAATTACTGCTGTGCTCCTTAATAGGAGAAAAAACTAGTCTGTTGGAATTAGGAAGATGGAGAGGAGCAGAGGAAACTGTCAATGATGCTTCCAGTCTTAAGATTCTATTACTTCCCAGGAGATAATTAAAATTATTACATAATAAGTAATTATTTCATCTACTATATGCCTAGAACTAAGCTTGGCACTATGGTGGATACAAATATATCCACTATATAAGATACTGTGCCTGCCTTCAAGAAACTTGTATTTTAGTGGGAAAGACAAATTAACATAAACATTTAAAAATATAAGCAGGATATGATTATTCTAAGTAGGAAATTTGTGATATAGATGACAGCTACAATGATGGGATAATGGGATACAATCAGACAATTCATATAAGTGGGCATACTAGAACCATTTTTTAATTTTCCCTTTAAGAGATAAAATTTTGGTCTATGTACATTTTAAATCAAATCATTGCAGTTGAATTAATGCAGTCGGTCAATAATTAGGGATGCTTAGCATGGGAAAGAAAAAACTATGTCAGCTGCCCTTAAGAAGGCCTGTGTTGGAGAAAAGCTCATTTTCTCTGTTGTTCCAGATGAATGTTACAAGGAGGAAAATCTGACTCAACATAAGAGAGATTAGAGAGGCAGTGTGAAAAAGTGGAAAAGACACTGATTTTGAGTCAAAGGATTTGGACTCAAATGTTGCCTCTGTGGTTTACTACCTATATGACCTTGGGGATGTCACTTAACCTATGACATACAGTTCTCATCAGGAAAAAAAGAGGATTTGGGCAAAATGATATCTAAGGTCCCCTGCAGCTTTAAATCTATTATCCTGTGATTCTATGAACTAAAGAGGAGAATTGTCTAAGGCTAGGAGCTTCCTATTTCTGTATTTATTTTGGCAGAGATTCTGTAGAGGAGTTAAGGGAGAGGTGTAAAAGGTGAGCTGGAGCAAGCTCATAAGAGCTAATTGTTAAATATGCAGTAAATTTACATTTACACCTCAGAAATTTGGAAATGTTTCAAATCAGGATTTAACTTATTGTTAACTTATTGCCTAGACTTAAGAAGTAATGGAGAAAATGTTTCTAATGTAGATTAATCTTAAAAAATGGCCAGAATATTTTTTTTCCTTTTTAGAGCTGGTTGTTAATTATTTCCCATCATATGCTTTAAGACTAAGTAATCTAATTCAACTAATAGATTTCTAATGCTATGAAACATTTCACTAAAGTCCTGTGATGGAAAAGACTCTATGCTATATATCAATGAAGATGAAAAGACAAAGGAATAATTCTTTCCCACAAATGCTTATAGACTGAAAATATTTAGAGACAAGAGATAGAGGGACAGCAAGGAGGCCAGCGTCACTGGATCAGTCTGTGGGAGAGAAGTGAGGATGGAGCAAGGCAGAAGAAGACTGGAAAGGCAGGAAGGGGCCAGGTTATTAAGGCCTTTAAAAGAAAGAATTTTATATTTGATCCTGCAAGTAATAGGGAGACTTTAGAGTTTGGAGTTTATTTAATGGTGGGGAATTGGGAGAAGTTGAAATGGTCTGACTTGGACTTTAGGAAGATTGTTTTGACAGCTGAGTAGAGGACAGACTGAAGTAAAGAGATATTTTACAAAGGGAGACCAATCAGAAGGTTATTGCATTTGTCCAGGTGGGAGGTGATGAGGGCCTACACCGAGGTTGGTGACAGTGGCAGAGTAGAGAAGAGGGTATATACAAGAGATATAAAGGAAAACTTTAGGGGACTTGGCGACTCACTTGAGGTGTGCATGTGTTTAGGGGAAGGGGGAGTAGGTGGAGAGGTGACAGAAAGTTAGGAGTTGAGTATGATAGCTAAGTTGTGAACTAGGTGACTGGGAGGATTTGTTGCATTCTGAACAGTAATATGACAGAAAGAAAGAAACATTCTTAGGGAAAAAAAAATGAGTTCTGCTTTGGATATATTGAGTTTAAGTGATCTATGGGATACCGTGTTCAAGATATATGACACATACAGAAATGAGTCATTCCCCAATTGATAAATGATCAAAGGATATGAGGAAGCTTTCCAATGAAGAAATCAAAACAATTTGTAGTCATAAGAAAAAATGCTCTAAATCATTATTGACTAGAGAAATGCAAATTAAACAATCCTGAGATATCACTTTACACTTATCAGTTTGGCTAAAACTACTGAAGAGAAATGTGACAAATGTTGGAGATGATACGGAAAAATTAGGACACTCACTATTGGTGGAACTGCGAATTGATTAAACCATTTTGGAGAGCAATCTGGAATAGTGCCCAAAGCATTATTAAACTGCCTATATCCTTTGACCCAGCAATACAACTACTAAGTCTGTATGCCAAGACGATTGGGGAAGAAAAAACCCTACAAGCTCCCTTTGCAGCAGCAAAGAACTGGAAACTGTGGGGATGTCTGTTAATTGGGGAATGACTGAACAAGTTGTGGCATATGATTGTTGTGGAACACTACTGTGTTCTAAGAAACGATGAGCTCAATGATCTTAGAAACATGGATAGACTTGCACAAAATAACGAAGAGTTAAATGAGTAGAACTGTAGCCATAATGGCTTTTGTTTTCTTTGAATGGCTCAGCTTGCCTCATTGAGCCTCTGGACACTGTGGCTTGCTCTTCCGGGGCAGGAGGCCCGGGGAGCATGCCGGGAGGCAGACGGCTTCCTGTGTGGGGAGTCATGGGGCTGGCTGAGGGGAGGTGTTAGCTCCAGAACCTGGTCTACCCTAGGGGGAGGAGCCAACTCAGGAACCAATCGGCCCTGGTCATTTGGGCGGAGCTTGATGATGTCAAAAACCCTATAAGAGGGGAGAGGACAGCTTGAAGATTCCTCTCTTTCCTTTTCCGGTTGGAGCCAGAGGCAGTTACAACGACCGTTACAGAGGCAGTTACGACCGTTACATCGTCAGTTTCAGTTGCAGCTTCAGTAACAGACACAGACACAGCTGAGGCAGGAGCTGCCAGTAGCAGAGCTGATCTACGGGAGGAAGCTGAACAAAGACTTCAGTCCAGTGGGTAATCTTATTACCATAAAAGGGGGAAACATGATTTTGCTTTACGCAATCATGTTTCTCTGTAGCCTCCTGGTTACTCTTGCAAGGCGTACTTATTGGGCCTGGAAGATTTGGATCAACATATCAAAATGGGGTTGCTGGTTCATGGGTTGGTTACTGTTGAGCCTAAATAAATGTTTTGATTCTTCTGCCTTCTACTTTGAGAGTTTCTTATATCCGGCGATTCCGAACCTTTCAGACATGTTTATGATCCTCTTTGAGATTATAAACTCTGCCCTCCTGATACATTTGGCGTCACGAACAGGATCGCTAGGTATAAGATCTCTATTTAGAAGCAGAACAATTCCAGAGGAAGAGATAAATATCCCAGGATGGGAGGATCCATTTTATTCCTCCCTAGCAAAAGAATTGGCTAAAAAAGCTGGACCCTGTGAAAACTGGGAACCAAGGCTACGGAGAGGAGATCCTAGGGATTTAGAAAAGTGTTTACGAGAAGTTGGGATTCAGTCAGGGGCATCACTATCTAGGCAAAGCTGGATAGTGTTATCAGCCTACCGGCTAGTATACGAAAGATTGAGATTAAGTGAAAGACATGGGGGCACTCCTACCCCACAGGAAGAAGGGAAATCTCAGATAGCAGAAGACCAAACTGACTCAAATGAGAACTTTTCTATTAATGTGGCTAAGAGCAACAGGAGACCAAAAAAGCCCAGAGTGCATTTCAACCCAGCCCAGAAAGAGCCGGCTGAGGCACAAAACACTACTGGGGTTCAGGATGTGCCTCACACAGAGAATAGGAGATGGTTAAATGATCAGACAAGGGCTCGACCCATACAAAGGAGGAAGACAGAAACCCGAGGTGAAGATTCAGTTACAAGGGAAATTCAGGAAGATTTCTCACCGCAAGAGGTCACAGATATTTTGAGTAGATTCAGCCAAAGAATAGGAGAACCATTGATATCTTGGATGGTAAGACTCAGTGATCAAGGGGCCGGTGGAATATCAGTAGATGGGACAGACTGCATGAGATTCATAGGTATCAGCCATGATCCTCTAGTTCAACAAGCTTTTAGGGAACATCATCAGCAAGGAGATGGTGATAGCAGGACTACTCTGTTGGCATTAGCCGCTGTGGGATGCAATAAGAGATATGCTACTGATTCTATGTGGCCCACTGAGCACAGACCCTGGTATTCACTTAGAGATTGTATCATGAGACTAAAGGAGGAGGTAATGAAGACTGCCATTATGATAGGAACTGCAGACAAATATTACAATGATCCAATGGGACTGTCTCATAGGAATTTAATAATTAGGACAGCTCCCCCTGCTTATAAACAACTAATTTTGAATTTATTGCTTGGAGAAGTAGGGAGCCGTCTTACAACAGTGATAAATAAGATTTTACAGTTATATGACTTAGGTGACTGGGGAAGGGATAGATCTCCTCGAGAGAGAAGAGTGTATAACCAGCAAACTTGGCGCCAAAGGAGAGTAACAAGGAAAGAAATGTTTACTGCTTTATTGAGAGCAGGGGTAGGTTTTGAAATGATAGATGGAATTCCAACCAATGAATTATACAGAATGTATAGAGGACTTGATAACACGAGAAATAGGGAAATAAGAACTGCTCCTGCAAGCCCACAAGCCACTCAGAGTGAAGGTGACCTTGTGTGATCAACGGATGAAAACTTGTACATCTGGGGAAAGGCTGGGAGGACAATCTTAGTCTATATCTAGGGTGGGATCCTCTTGGCTTCCTCATTATGTTCCTTTTGAAAAGAAACATTTCCCACCTGAGTTTGGCTCTGATGTTGGATCTTTGCATAACTGAAATCTCAACCAAACTTGAGATGATTTTATTTGAAGAATTATAGTCCATACTTGTCTATTCTTTTTGTCCTTTGTTTTGGCTAACCTTGTTGCTAGTTTTGTTTCCTTCAGGCTTAAGCACCCTGCACTTTCCGGTGACTGCCTAAGCATGTAGTATTCTTGGAATTCCTGCCAGCTCGTTAAAGAAATGACCTCTGGAATGGGACTTATCGTTAAACCAATGTTTAGGAATGTCACCAAATGATATGTTTTGCTTTATAATGAATGATATGTTTTAGTTTCCTTTGTAATTGAATCACAATGTATGTTCTAGGATACATGGCTGATTAGATTATGTATCCTATAACAAGGGGTGGAATGTAGCCATAATGGCTTTTGTTTTCTTTGAATGGCTCAGCTTGCCTCATTGAGCCTCTGGACACTGTGGCTTGCTCTTCCGGGGCAGGAGGCCCGGGGAGCATGCCGGGAGGCAGACGGCTTCCTGTGTGGGGAGTCATGGGGCTGGCTGAGGGGAGGTGTTAGCTCCAGAACCTGGTCTACCCTAGGGGGAGGAGCCAACTCAGGAACCAATCGGCCCTGGTCATTTGGGCGGAGCTTGATGATGTCAAAAACCCTATAAGAGGGGAGAGGACAGCTTGAAGATTCCTCTCTTTCCTTTTCCGGTTGGAGCCAGAGGCAGTTACAACGACCGTTACAGAGGCAGTTACGACCGTTACATCGTCAGTTTCAGTTGCAGCTTCAGTAACAGACACAGACACAGCTGAGGCAGGAGCTGCCAGTAGCAGAGCTGATCTACGGGAGGAAGCTGAACAAAGACTTCAGTCCAGTGGGTAATCTTATTACCATAAAAGGGGGAAACATGATTTTGCTTTACGCAATCATGTTTCTCTGTAGCCTCCTGGTTACTCTTGCAAGGCGTACTTATTGGGCCTGGAAGATTTGGATCAACATATCAAAATGGGGTTGCTGGTTCATGGGTTGGTTACTGTTGAGCCTAAATAAATGTTTTGATTCTTCTGCCTTCTACTTTGAGAGTTTCTTATATCCGGCGATTCCGAACCTTTCAGACATGTTTATGATCCTCTTTGAGATTATAAACTCTGCCCTCCTGATACAAGAACCAAGAAAATGGTGTATACAGTAACAACAATATTGTTTTAAGAACAATTTTGAGGGATTAAGTCTTCTTGATCACTATAAATTCCCAAATTAACTACAAAGGACATACGATGGCAGACACTATCTGGGTCCGGAGAAATAACTAATAGAAGTATTAGAAGTATGTATAGAATGGCTTTACATATATATATATAGATGTATATACATACATATTTGTGTCTAATGGTAGCCATCTCTAGGAAGGGTGTGGAGGGAAGAAAAAAAGGGAAAAAAAGAAAGTTACATAATAACTTTATTATATGCTTAAAAGGAATAGTAAGGGGTACATAATAGATTTGCAATTTCATGTATAATAATCTTTTTTCTATACTATTATGTTACTTAAATGCTTGTTTTATTTCTTAAGTTCAGAATAAAATAAATAATTTTTTTAAAAAGATGTCCAATAGAATAGTGAGCCTGGAGATCAATAGCTGGATAAATACATCTGAGAATCTTCAGCATAGAGATGATAATTAAATACATAAGAGCTAATGCAATCACCAATCAAACTATACCACTATAGAGAGAGAAGAGGGCCTAGGTCAGAGCCTTGGTAGAACATCTATTCTTAGTAATCTGGATAGAGAAACAGCAAAGGACACTATGAAGGACGAGTCAGAAAGGCAGGAAAAGAAGCAGGAGAGATCAGTTTCACTAAAATCTAGAGAAAGGAGAGCATCAAGAAGAAGAGGGTTATCAATAGAGTCAATGGGTACAGAAGCCATGAGGGATAAGGACTGGAAAAGGCCATTAGATTTGGCAACTAAGAGATCAATGTAATTCTGGAGAGATCATTTTCAGTTCAATGATGACATCAGAAGCCAGACTTCAGAGTTAAGAAAAATTTTAGAAGGAAAGGAGTGGAGACATCATAGATGGTTTTCTCATAAAGTCTGCCCAACAAGGGAAATGAAATATTAAACAACAGCTAGTGGGATAGTTGGAGCAAATGAGGATGTTCTGAGGATGGGGGAGACTTTACACGCTTGTAGGTAGTAGGAAAGCAGCCAATAGACAAGAAGCTATTGAAGACTATTGAGAAAGTAGGATGGGGGAGGGGGAGAGCAATCTGCTGGCAAAGAGAGGATGATATAGGATCATTTATGTATGAAGAGGGCTTAGTCTCAGCAAGAAGGGCTACACCTTTATGTAAGCCAGAATGAAGGAAGAGATAATGGTGGAAGGCTGCTGAGAGATGTGATATGAGGAGGAGAAGAAAACATGGAGGTCTCAGGGAACAGACCCAACTTTTTTTCAGTAAAACATGTGCCAAGGTTCTCAGCTGAGAGGGTGGAGGGAAGGGGAGCCATGGGAGGTTTGAGGAAGGATGAAAAGGTTTGGAAAATGCATGATCATAAGTGAGCTAGTTAATTGATTAGGGAAGTGTAGAAAGATTGCTTTGCCAATTTGAGTGCCTAGGTGAGATTATCTAACATAAAGCTGTATAAGGCCCAGTCAGGACAGTGCCATGATTTTCTCCATTTAGTTGCACACGAGGAGGAACAAAGGCAGCAGATGGTGAGAGTAATTCAAGTCTGAGGTTTGGCAAGGCAATATCAGCAATAGACTAAGGGTCAATGAACTTGAGAAAAGAGGATATTGTATTACTGAACTAGTTCACCAAGAGGTCAAGATGAAGAAGGGAGCAAAGTGTAGCTAGTGTGCAGCTGATGGCCCGGGAGGATTTAGAGGGCAAAGGCAGGATGAAGAACATGGGTCGGGGTAGTGAGGAAAAGAGAGAGGTAGAATGACAACAGATTATGAGCAGACAAGGGAACTTCAGAGTTCACGAATATGGAAATATAACAATTGTGGGAGATGGTAAGATTAAGGGAATGTTCTCCATGGTGTGACTGAAATGGGATAGACAAGCAGATTATGGAAATGAGTAAGCCAAGGGACTCCTGGAGAAAATTATCTCAGAATAATGACTTCAAATGAATAAAATGAAATATACAAAATTACAAATTATATCTAAACATAGTTACATACTACATGGTATACATATTATTTATTGACTCAATGGCTTGACTGTCCAGCCTTACCTGATACCATTTCCTTTCTAAACTCTACGTCCCTGGAAAACTACATTATTCTGTGTTTTCTCTTCTTCTCCTGGCCTCTCCAATCTCTACACCTTTATTCATGCCATCCCCTGTGCCTGGAATGGAATACGTAGCCTCACCCCCATTCTCCAATTTATGAAATCCACATTTTTCCCCTTCAAATCCTAATTGAAATATGATTTCCCTCATGAAGTTTTCCTGGGCTCCCAAGCATAGGCATACATAAATTGTGTGTATAGGGGAAGAGTATCCCAGCAAACTTTGGAAAACTAAACTATTTCCATGGACCCTTTCCCTCTTCCTCAGAGGAACTGTTCAAAGTAAGGGGAAAGGACCAATGGGAATTCTCTCCCAGGTTGTGCTGTCACGCCCAACCTACAGGTCTATACATACCTCTGCTTCTATCTCAAGTGAAAATAATGTGCACTATTTGAAATTTCTCAGGGCACTTTGAATTGACCACCTCTTTGCATTTATCACATATTTCCATTAAAGTATTGTGTTTTATATATATGGCTAGACAGACAGATTTCTCTTCTACTGTTCCCCTCCATTAGACTGTAGGTTCCCTAAAAATGGGAATCTGACTCTTGCCTAACCTCAATAATATTTGTAAAAAGTATTTAGCCTTTCTGTCATAATAATTTGTAACCCAAATATAAACTATGGCTTTGCACAATGCCTTCTACAAAGGAGGAATATAATGAATGTCTGGCAAATTGAATTGAAAACAACTAGAAAATCACTTATACAGCAAAAAAATGCTGTTATATTTCTAAGAAAGGTATTACACTATCTGGACTTTTTACTAAATGTTCTATTATGCCTTTTGAAAAATATGTTCTGAATCTTCAGGATCAATTTTAATTAAGTTCAATTTAACAAATATTTACTGACCATTCTAGAAAACAATGCATTCCATAAGACTAATGTAGAAATACAAAATAAAGAAGTAAATTAATCTGAAGCCCTATATATCTGCATAAATAGTAAAGGACAGAGAGAGAGAGAGAGAGAGAGAGAGAGAGAGAGAGAGAGAAGGAAAGAAAAAATAACAAAGAAAGAAGGAGAATAATAATGAATTCCTAGAAACAGTTATTTTATGTCAAGATATGAATATGTTTCTGGTCTGGAGAGATTTCATTTTCTTTACCCAAGTTGCTCAAGTAGAAAGATGAATTTCCAAGTCAGTCAATTTGGATTTCATTAAAATAGAATGTTAGGAGCTAGAGTTGGAGCAGATTCCCCTTTCTCCAGCATATATGAAAGCATGGGCTATTGGGAACTACAAAATCTTGGAATCTCTCTTGGCCCACATTAATATCATTCACATAACCAAACATTCAGGATTTTAAGACAGATGTGTCATTCCCCCATTTCCCTTAAAGGCATGAAGCATAAATCATAAGTACCTTAAATAACTAATCAATAAGATAGCCAATAAAAATTCAGTACTACGCTACTGAATCCTGAAAAAAGACATTTAGAAAGAATAACTACAAAATTAAAGGACAATCAGTTAAAAATCACCTCTAAAGTCCCTGATTGCTTGAAATCTATGACTAATCCCTAACATTCCAAATATTTTTCAAGTTTCTAAACTACCATGCAATTAAAATATAGTAGTATGAAAAATGACTAAAACTATTTGCATCATTTTTATTTTTCCTTAAAACAAATTGAAACTACTTATGACAAGACCAAATAGTATATAAAATTAAAGTAAAACACAACCATGAGAAGCACAGCAAACAACAAGCTCTTACTAAGCAAAGAGCAATAATGAATCTTTAAATGAAAGAAGTAACACTGAAACAAAGACCACCTTGCAAATGAGTTTAAACTCAGTTTAGAAGGAAATGTCTAAATGAACTTCTGTGCAAATGTGTGCGGTTAAATTGCTGCCTTAGCTTCATTTAGATTCAAATGGCTATCCTCCCTTCAGGTGATGAACTTGTCACAGAATAATGGAAAGAAATAGGCAAAGAGCATTTTCAAAATAGTTTGTCTACAAAGAAGAATATGTACGGCCAATTGTTTATTAGAGTTCAATTTGTAAAGGTACAACATATCACTTAGTCTTTAGATTGTTTACTTTTATATCAATATCACTGAAGTTCATATATTGTATTATCTGGGATGTAAAGAAGCAAGCTGTGAGTCATTTGGAATCTGGAGGGACGTGTTCATTTTATTACATAAATCAAATTAATCTCAGGAAAATTCTTACTTTCAGTAGTAAATTACAGCATTCAGTTGTGCAGAGGGTATTTGGGTAGGATTACTTTTTATTTTTAAAAAAATGAAACAAATGAAAGCATCACCAAGAGAATACAGCCACAGCCACATTTAAGTTGCTAAACATTTTCTTCTAAATTACCTCATTGCTTTTCTAATTAGAAAAAAAAAATTAACTCTTGGGAATTTTGGAAAATGTATAGGGCTGAATTTTTGTTGGTTAGTTATTTTTCAGCAGTGTCCAACTCTTCATGATCTCTTTTGGGGGTTTTCTTGGCAAAGATAATGGAGTGGTTTGCCATTTCTTTCTCCAGCTCATTTTACAGATGAGCAAACTGGGGCAAACAGGGTCAAAGCTCACATAGCTATAAGTGTCTAAGGCCAGATTTGAACTCAGGAAGGTGAATCTTCCTGACTTCAAGCCTGGTACTCTATCCACTGCATCACCTAGCTTCCCCTAGGGTTTAATAAAGGTTAAGAAAATGATAAGAAGTTATGAATTTTTTAAATAAAAAAGTTAAATATTCCTCCAATTAATATGAAATCAAAACATATAAAAATATAGATGCAAGAACTCTAATAATGATTGTCACACTATCAGGTGTGATCTTATAATAAAAACATACTAACAAAAATTATAACAAGGTCTAAAAATGTGATAGCTTTATATGGAGAGATGTTTTAAAATATGATGAAGCACATTTACTTCCAGACCAAGTGGTAATCCACGAGACAATTAAAAATAATAACTAAATTATTTTCTCCTACCTTAGGTATTTAGAGTCCCCATAGAAAGGAGTAATGAAAGAAGAAGGGGAACAAAAACAAGCAATGGTGAAGAAAGATTGAACTTGAGAAGGAAAGTACTGAGAAGGAATTTAAAATGTTTTGTACTAGGGCATAATAATGTTACATCAAATGCAACCCTATCTCACACCTCCCAAAAGAGATAAGAATCCTTTCAAATAGCCTTGGGACAACAAAATTTGACATCCAATTTTATGGAGAATTAACAGATATTGCTGATAGAATGGGAGATAGGCTGCCCATGGGGCAGCTAGGTGGTGAAGTGCATAGAGCCCCAGTCCTGGAATCAAGAAGACATGAATTCAAATGCCTCCTCAGACACTCAGTAGCCATTTGACACTGGGCAAGTCACTTAACCTTGTTTGCCTCAGTTTCCTCATCTGTAAAATGAGCTAGAAAAAGAAATGGTAAACCACTCCTGTCTCTTTGCCAAGAAGATCCCATGGCAGAAATAACTGAACAACAACATGATGCCTATAACTCGCACACTTATTCTAACAAAACCTGAAAGTTCACACCAGCCTAAGTGATCAAGAAATACAAAGAGAAGCTAGAGTAAGTGACATTTTCTACCCCATAAATGAACAAAAAAATCAGCTAGAAGTCCATGGGCAGTGGTAATTCCTCTTCCCCATCTTCTCCAGTAATCTAGCTCCTGACCAATGATATCCAGATACAAAAGTAGTCTACAAAGCTCTGTGTCCTGAGGACACAAGACCAGAGCCAAGCAGGAACTCCGGAATACAAACGTAAGAGTCCATAGAAACCTAAAAATGTACATTTAGTATTATTGTACGAGGACAAAAACTAAGTGTATACCTTCCTAACCTTAATGTCTGCAAAGGGTATTCAGAGAGTTAAGGAAGGATGGATGTCTAGGAGGTGAGAAATTTCAGAGGGAAAAGGGGATGCAAAAGGAGCAATACACTAAAGAAAGGAGGAAGATGTAGAACTTGATATTTTCTCAAACTGGGGTATAGGAAAAGAAACATAAACATGGAAGAAGAGGTCGGAGGAAGGGGGAATTAGATTAACCTCATTCTTATTTTAAATAGACAAAGGAGGCTTAAACATGCCAGGTTAGGCATGGAAACAAAAACTAGTGACTACTTAGTGCTTTCAAGGTCTACACGGTGAATTACAAATAATATTTGTGAAAAAAAATGATGATGGTAATTAATACTTAGTGAATACTATATGCCAAACATTTAGCTAATGTTATTATACATTATTTGTTAAGTTATTATTTCATTTGATCCTCACAACAACCCAATTTACAGATGAGGACACTGAGGCAAACAGAGATTAAGTGATTTGCCCAGGGTCAGTCACACAGATAAGTGTCTGAGTCAGTATTTGAACAATGGTCTTGAAGATCTGACTCCAAGTACAACAATCTTTCCACTGTGCTACCTAGGAATATCAAACTCAGTGAGGAAACGGAGAAGGATGGGGGTGGAGGTGTTTTAAGAGGCAAGATAACAAGACAGAAGGAATAGTTACAGAAAAACAAGCTTCTAGATATAAAGGTGGATTTAAAGGGAGTGGGAGGCAAGGAAGAACTAGAATTAAAGACTGCATCTCAGACAACTGGGAAATGTTTGGACAAATGAGGCTACCTGAATGTAATGAAGTTGCACCTTTGGAAAAGGTGAGATGGTTGATTTCAGAGAATCTGGGGCTCTGTGTCCATGAATTGTCATGGAGTCAAATGAGTAGAACCAGGAGAACAGTAAAGAAAAACAACTCTGAAAGACCTAACTCTGACCACAGCAATGACCAACTACCTCCAGAAGACCTATAATTAAGCATGTTACCCTCCTAGGGAGATAATGGAAACAAAGGCAGAGACATATTTTTGCACAATGCCAATGTGTATACTAGGCCAATATAATCATTTGTACATACACAGAAGAGAACAGAAACAACAGATAGTGTTAAAATTAATGTACAGAATATACTCCATACTTTTTCTCAAAAAAAAAAGCAAGCAATGGAATGGACATTCACGGTTTCATATAGAATTTTCCCTTTTGTGTTCTGCTATGTGTATGGAAATCTTTTTTTTTTTTTGTATTTTAAGGTCAGGATTTTTTTAAATTAAAATAAATTGTTAAAAGAAAACCAATTCTATTAGGGATAAGTATAAGACCTATGATTTTAATTTTTTTTGGGGGGGGCATGGCAATTGGGGTTAAGTGACTTGCCCAAGGTCACACAGCTAGTACTTGTGTCAAGTGTCTGAGGCCGGATTTGAACTCAGGTCCTCCTGACTCCAGGGCCGGTGCTCTACTGACTGCGCCACCTAGCTGCCCCAAGACCTATGATTTTATAGATATCAGGAACTACCAAGATGAAAACTTTCTCTACAAACAAAAAGGGGCACCTTCTCTGTGACTTATAGTCTGAGTAAGTTGCCTTGAGCATTGAAAAGGTGAAATGTCCTGCCCTGGGTCACACATTCAGTGTGTACCAGAGATAGGCTTTGACAATATGTCTTCCTGGCTCTAAGTCCAGTTCTTTATGTACTACTTTATATTATCTCCCAAACTTCCATTCATCAATTAAATACACACACACACACACACACACACACACACACACACACACACACACACACACACATATATATATATATGTATATATATATATATACATACATATATATATATGAAATATATATCATGCACTAGAAAGCCTGGGATAATCTACATCATTATTGCTGAGCACAAGTCCTTCCATGTAACAACAGACAGGAGGTTATCAAAAGGTGCCATCCCCTTTGGAGAGAATTGGCACCACAGGGCACTCACTATTCACCTCTAGTCTCTGTGTATTAAAAAGATGAGCCACTAATTAAAAATCAGGAAAGCGCAACACATTCCAACTGTCTAATATGCTGTAGACTCCATTCATTCTAGTTATAATGAATTAAACTCACAAGTATTTATAAAGAACCTAATTATGTACAAGACACAGCACATTTGAGGTGACCCCAACAGTTCTTCCATTGAAGAATCAAACTTTATTTTTCCCCTCCATCAGGGACACTAGTCAAAAAGAAGATAAATGAAGTCTGGATGTAGTCACCATGAAGTATGGGATATGCTCTCCCTGTTATGCCTAGGGGTACACTTTGTTAATGTCTCTTTGTTTCAAAGGACAAGATGAAGCCTTATTTCTACTTCTTCCTCTTGGAAAGAACATGCAAATTTAGCTCTGTGGTCATACAGAAACAAAATCAAATTACCACCACATTCGACTGCATAATATTTTGATCTCAATTCATCTTTTAAAATAGCAGGTCACTTAAAAAAGTGGAGCAGGGTAGGGGGAAGACCTATTTGTACAAAAATGTTTATAGCAGCTCTTTTTGTGGTGGCAAAGAACTGGAAATTGAAGGGATGCCCATAGATTGGGGAATGGCTAAACAAACTGTGGTATATGATTGTAATGGAATATTATTGTGCTATAAGAAAAGACAAGCAGAGTGATTTCAGAAAAACCTGGGAAGACTTACATGAACTGATGCGAAGTGAACAGAACTAGGAGAACGTTATACACAGTAACAACAATATTGTTCGGTGAAGAATTGTGAATGCCTTAGCTATTCTCAGCAATACAATGACCCAAAAAAATCCCAAAGGATTAATGATGAAGCATACAATCTGCCCCCAGAGAAAGAACTGATATTGTTTGAATACAAAGTGAAGCATGCTAATTTTCACTTTTTTTCTTTCATTCTTTTTCTTTTATTCAACTCTTTCTGTACAAAATGACTAATGTGGAAATTTTTTACATGATTGCATATGTATAACCTGTATCTAACTGCTTACCATTTAAGGGAGAGAGTGGTGAGAGAAAGTCAGAGGGAAAGAATTTGGAATGGAAAACTTAAAAAAAAAAACCACCAAATGTTAAAAAAAATTTAACATGTAATTAGGGGAAAAATAAAGTATATTAAATGAATGAGCAGGTACTGAGTTCTATTATAAAGACTTTCTGAAAGACTATATTTTAATAATTTGTCTACAGACCCATAAGAGAAAAAAATTGTCTCCGCAGGATAAATACTAAAATTAAATTATAAAAGCATAAATGGATCATTGTAAGGTACATATATATACATATATATGATTATTGAAATTTGTAGGCTCATTTTCCCCATATTTGTAGATAAACTATTCTATTTCATTTCTTTAAAAAAAACCTCTTTAGTTAAATTATATTTACCATTCATTAAGCATTTTTTTTCAATAAAAACATTCATACTATGGTAACACTTTCCATTTCAAAAAATCATACACTCCTTTCTTAAGAAGAGAAGCACAAATATCAAAATATACCATTCCATAATCCATATTTAATAAATAATGAAAAAAATTTAACTCACATATCTCTTGGATCCATCATATTCACACCTTTCAATTTTGCCGAGGCTACCATCAGAGAAGTACAGTTTTTCTGCACTGTGATCAATGGTGAGTCCATTAGGAGTAAGGATGTCTGTGCTGACAACAACTTGGCCATTCTTTCCAGTGAGGGTAGATCGCATTATACTTGGGTGCTGCTCATTCCAGTTGGTCCAAAACATTAAACTATATTTTAATTAGAAAAATATACACATTTTTGTTTTACTTATAGAAGAAACATAAAACCAAACTGTTTTTAAGAGAATTAAAGTAATGTATCCTCACTCTATGTAATTCTGCTACAAATTTTAAGCAATACTTAAAGAAATGTCTCCTAGAGTCTTAAAACGAATGCTGGAAATATTTCTGAGAAATATTAGGTTGTGCCTTCCTCCAAATAAGAATTTAGTTCAATGGGTCTCCATGACGTAAAATGGGACTTTATATTTACCAGTGGGAAGACTGTAATATTAAGTTCCCTCTGAAATAAGTACATTAAAACAAAACCAAAACAAAACAAAAAAAAATTCCCCTATGACGTAATATCACCCTATTTAGTAGAGCTTGAACAAATATTTCCTTTACCTGTATAATGCTGCATACATTTATTTTAGTCCATTTATGGAGTTCATATTTCAGACTCCAGAAAGTTCTATCCTGCATCTAGGCCCTTTCAGGTTCTGTTTAATCATAGGGCTTCAATCAGTCCAAATCCTATAGGGACTGGGGGTCCTTCTATGTACTATGTATTCTGACTTATGACTATATACTATCCATTAATACAATCTCTTACTTCTTTATTTCTTTTCTCTTCTGTATATTGGTCATTGAGCCATTTTTTGTGTCTCCATATTCAACTTTGTTTTTTAAATTGAGTGCAACGGAAAATTAATTTAAAACTTCTTCCAATCCCAAATGTTTTCAATTGTATCGAATATTCAGAATCTGTTATCAGTAGCTTCTGCTCAATATTTTAATAATGGAGTGCACCATGCCCAACAATAGCATCAAGAAAAAAAATGCCATATGTGATACCCTAGACATGGCAGGATTGCATACAGCATTCTTATGTGTAAGCATTTAAGGACACTGTGGGATTATAGTCTTCTGTATCATTAAATAGAGTACATGAAGCTATATGGCATTATTAGGAAGGATGTAAATCCACACAAAATCAGTTTCTCCTTGCTAATTAAACAGATTCCCACCTACTGAGTACAACATCTGGGCTATCTATTTACTTTGTTAAAAAAAATTGATATCAATTTCAACAATGTGAATCTGAGAGACAAATATTCATGTACAGGTATATAAAACGAGCTAATTTTAAAAGAACTCATGTGCTATTAACCATCAATGTTTAAGAAACATCTCATTCACTCCAAAATGATAAAACAAGAATCATGCAGAAATGTCTATAGGATAGGATTTTGTAAATGAACATTTTAAAAGCTTAAAACATACTTTACAAGTCATAAATGTAGCCTGAAATATTGCAATGGAGACTAATTTAGCATGTATAATATTTTCCTACCTTGTGTCACTCATGATTACATCTCTAATTACCTGTAATCTAATGAATATCCTATATTTTCAATATTATTGATGTAAATAAGGGAAAATGCCTTTTCTTAAACTATAAACTTTTAAAATGATTTCCCAAACAAAGCCTTTAATTCATATTTTATTCCATATTATGACATTCACTATGAATCAGGTCGATAACTTTACCATCACATTTGGTGACTCACTTCCTTTGGAGATGCCTCGATTCCAGTCAGAAGTTCCCCTAGTCACCACCCTCCTTTCCCTTTGTGATTCTCCTAAAGCTCCATTTACCATCCTTGTAAGTTTCTAAACCAAAATGTAAGCTCCTTGAGAACAAAGATTGTCATTGCTTTAGCACTTCTACTCCCAACAGTTAGCACAGTGTTTGGCACATTATGTTTAATATATGCTTTTTCATTCACTTACATGTTTTTGCCCAAGACTTATAAAGTATTGATAGTGAAACTAAGCATCTGCCAAACTGTTAGATAATATTCACTTTTATAAATTAAAAAATAAAAAATATATTAAAAAAACAAAAATAAATAACAATTTAAAAATAAAATTAAAAAAAGATAATATTCACTTTTGCTCTGGCATCTCAGAAGCTTCATGAAATCTCAGTTCTATCCATGGTTCAGTGAATATACCTTAGGAATTTAACGAGTCAACTAACATACATTAAACACATACCATGTACCAGATACTGTGCTAAGCGCTGGAGATAAAAAGAAAATGCAAAAGAAAATCACTGCTTTCAAAGAGCTTACAGTCTAGTAGAGGAGAAGATATGCAAACAACTTTGTACAAAGAAGATATATGCAAGATAAATTGGAGATAATCAATAGAGCAAAGGCAGTAGCATTAAAGGGGGTTACAGAAGGTGAGATTTTATCTGAGACCAGAAAGATATGACAGAAGTCAGGTGGTGGAGATGAGGAAGAGAATTCTGGGCACGGGGTATTTCAGGCCAATGAAAATGCTCAGTCAGAAGATAGAGTGTCTTGCACAAGGAGCAAGTTAAACAAAGGATTTTTGACCCTAGAGGCAATAAGGAGCCACTGAAGCAGATTCAAGGCCAGGAGAGGGGCAGTAGATGGGTATTACATGGTCAAACTTGGGCTTTAGGAAAATCAATCTGCCAGATGAGTGAAGGATGATAGTCAAACCCCAAACCTCTCTGAGTCTCATTTTCCTAGTCTCTGTGGCAACATGGCATGGTAGATAGAGTCCTAAATTAAAAATCAAGAGAGCTGGTTTCTAGTCCAATTTTATGAATAAGTGGATGACCTAGGATAGTTCACTTAAATTCAGTGAGTCTCTTAATATTCTGACTTGAAAAATCAGGAGGCTAGAAATGTCCCTTCATTGCCTCCCTGGTCTCAAATTCTTAATTAACTTCAAAATCCTCCATACGGAGGATACATATAATTGGATTGAACTGCTATATTAATTATTTGCTTATAATTTTTCCATTTCCTCATCAGCTATTCATTATGAAATGTGTCCTCCCAACTCTGGTTCATGTGATAATATCTCTAGAGCAGGAAGGAGGTTCAGAGGCCATCCAGTATTAACCCTTTATTTTATGGTTTAATGAAATTGAGGGAGGATAAGAAACGTGTCCGACATTACACAGTGCAGAGAATAGATCTGAACCCAGACCCTCTGACTCCAAAGCCCTTTTCACTATCTCCTTGAAAATGCGATATCTGAATATTCTCTTTTCATACTGCTTTCTTGCTTCCTACTATTATAAAACCATAACATGCTGTTTGAAGGTGAAATTCCCCTACTTCATCCACCACCAATCTATTAAGGTCCTTCTAAACAAAAAACACTTAGCTAACAATAAAGCAAAAAACAAACAACCAAAAAAAACACCAACAACTAGAGTTCCTACTCTTGAGTTGCTTACCTACTCCCTGAGGGAATGCAGCATAATAAACAGAAACATCTGTACATAATAATTAGAGGAGCAAGTGAGAAGTAACAATTACAGGAATCAGGAAAAAAAAAAACTTCCACAAGGTAGGGGAACATGAGTAGAACCACATGCTCTGATATCTCTTTTGTTCACTGTGCTTCTGACCAGTATTTTATCTCTATGCAGGAGCTTAATTGGACAATGCAACTTTACATGAAACATTAACAACTAGTTTTTGTAGTCATTCATGTCTGAAATGTTCTAATCTAACATATCAGATCTCAGCTCTGATGCTTACTCCCTGTGTGACATTGGGCAAGTCATTTAATCTTGTTAGGCTTCTGGTTCCTCACCTGTAAAATAAGAGGCTTGTAAAATAAAATGGCCTCTAAGGTTTCTTCTAGTATGTGGTCCATGAACCTATTTTCTCTAAGTATGAACAGCCTAACACAGGTCTGAAAAGTTACTCACTTGTATCTTCGGACACCCTGTTTTTGGTGTTTCAAGTTAAATAAGCTATGAATAGGAACAAAAATGAGACCACAAATTTAAAAAAATAGTTCCATACTTTTGACATTCATCCAATGCTAATACATGTGGATGGTCATCTTCTGACATTGTGATGACAGCTTCTCTGTTAAAAGCTCCTGGTCGATTCTGGTCAACTGTATGTCTTGTGATGGATGATGCAGTAGAACTGGTCCAGTAGAGGGTATCCCAAGCTCTATGATAGGCAAGTCCTTCAACAGAGCCAACATCTGTCAAAGAAAGGAGGGAATTTACTTTTTGACTTGCAAAGAACTAGACTTCTGGAATAGAGAAACAAGTATGACAAGTGCATATGCCAATATATAAATTCTTAGTTATTTTGAGTATTTCACAACTTAAAAGAGTATAAAATTATAATTATTGGGAAGCCTAATACAAATAACATTGGCAGCTGGTTTTGCATTACAGAGCACAGCTGTGAACTGCAACATATGCCATGAAGATATTTTCTGCAGAATTGTGTAAATGAAGAAAGCAAAAATTTGCTTTCAAAAAGTTCAATGACAAGAGAGCCTTTTGTTTTTAGAAGCTAGCTGCTTTCTTTTTTTAATTAAACAATGAATTCTTAAAAAATTTCAGTGTTCACAAAGTTAGGGATGTCTGACTCGTATGTCAATGACTTTCTTCAGCTACACAATTTGAATGAGTTTTTCCCCTTGACATTATACCTAGAAATGTGAAAGAGAAAAGCAAACAAATTCCCAAACCTTCAATAAACATTGGTTGACTATTTAATAAGTTCCTAAAGGAAGTGCTTTCATTCTATATGAGTAATGTGATATAAAAACAAGAGCAAATGAAATTAATTGCCATCAAAGGCATACCTTTAATGCTGTCAGAAAAAGATAAATTGCAGTCTACAGATTCCAATAAATTAAAGTAACAATATGAAGAACAAAAGTGATTATTTTTTAATGATTGTACACCCAAGCTTGAGGGGAACAGACTGTAGCTATTGCCTTAGTTTGGTGCCTTATTTAGTACAGAATATGAGTACAGTAGAGAAAAATTTTAAAGTATCTACAGATTTCTTTTCCTTCACTGCTAATCCTATTCTCTTCAGTTATTTAGTCCAATGAACTTAAGAAAATAATTTTTTTCCTACTTTCTCTTTAATTTCTCCTGGGCCTCCCTATGGCACGCAGGTTACAAGGAAGTGTAAACTTTATCAGGTCCTACAAAGACAGTAATATTTTGAGTATTAGGTCCATTGATTGGACTACATCTGACATTTGAGGACACAGAAAGTCACCACAGGGTTGGCTATAAGGTGGTGAACTTTTATGGTCCTACCAACCACTTACCAAATGTTAGAATAACTACCATGTAAAATGGTGAGAGGAGCAATTCCATCAATACCAACACAGATTTTTAGAGTAGTGAAGTTGCTAGCCCACTGAATTTAAAAAAAGAAACAAACAACTTCTATTTGTGGTTGTATCAAAGAATGATGAGGCTAAAAATAGCACTTATATCTCTGACTTTCTATGAAGAGTCTCAACTAAATGAGTTAATCAAAATTGCAAAAAGAGAGGTAAAGAAAGAAAACTGTTTTCAAGCAATTGGCAGAGTTTACAATTCAACAATTTAATAGGTACAAAAAAAAATTCAAATTTTTTGAGCCAGATGTTTTTTCCAGCATTAAAATGTTTCCTTCATCCCTCCCTCCTCTCATTCCCTCACTCTTTCTCTTCCTTTCCTTCCTTCCATCTTCCCTTTCTTCCTTCCATTCCTTCCTTCCATTCTTTCCTTCCTTTCCTTCCTTTCCTTCCTTCCTTCTTTTCCTCTTTTCTTCTTTCCTTTCTTCTCTCCTTCATTCTTTTCTCCTTCCTTCCATTCTTTTTTCCTTCCTTTTCTCCTCTCTCCCTTTCTTCTTCCTAATACATATAGCTATTTTCAACACAGGAATGAGTTTACTTACTCGGCTTAAGCTAAATATATAGGAAGGGAAGGAAGGGGAAACAGGGAGGCAACAAGTATTTATTAGCACTTACTATATGTGCTAGGCATTGTGCTAAATGCTTTACAAATATTATCTCATTTGAACTCCTATCAACCATTTGAGGTAGGTGCTATTATTATCCCCATTGAGGAAACTGAGGCAGAGAGAGGTTAATGGATTTGCCCAGGGTCACACAGTTAGTAGGTATCTGAAGCCAAATTTGACTTCAGGTCTTCCTGACTCTAGGCCCAGTGCTCTATCCAATGATCCATCTAGCAGCTGACAAAGGTCCATTAATCAAACCTTTTTGTTAAAAGTACGCTTGTTAGTGTCTTAGCAATAGAAAACCTACTTAGGAACAATAAATTGTTTTTGTTGGTACATTCCTACATATACTAAAAGAAAAAAAAAACAGTATGATTTAAATATTCCCTTTCCTTCTGGGGCTCTAAGAAAGTTGTAAGGACTAGGGTACACAATGAAAATAGGATATTTACAGAGGGATCAATCATGTTTACAAAAAAATGGTAGAGCTTGAAGAATGTTACATTTTCACTATCATTGCAAAATCAGTTCTAGTCATTAGCCAGTGAGGCAGCAAGGATGGAGTTTTAAGCCAGAGACAAAACAAAAATATAAACCATGATGATGTCAAAGTAATTTCAATGTCTCAGTACTTGGGTGCTATGTTTTTACTGGGTTACAAAATGGAAGAATGAGTTCATTTGACAGTGTGATATATTGGGAAGAACAATGGATTTGGAGTTTTGGAGCTATGTTTCAATCCATACTCTGCTATTTACTACCTGTGTGTCTTTGGGTTTAAATTTCTTCATCTGTTTAAAAGGGAGATTATACTAATCAGGGGTGGGGAAACTGCTGCCTCAAGTCCATTTGTGACCTTCTAGGTCCTTGGGTGTGGCCTTTGGACTGAGTCCAAGTTTTACAGAACAAATCCTTTTATTAAGGATATTTGTTCTGTGAAGTTTGGATTCAGTCAAAGGGCCGAACGTAAGGACCAAGAGGGCTACACGTATTCTTGAGGCTGCAGGTTCCCTACCCCTGCAATTGGATCATCTCTAAAGTCTCTTCCCGTGCTAATTCCTACAGTCATAAGTGAATTGGTTTCAAATACCAAATCGCTGATTCCACTGTGCAATATCTATTTCTAAATAATATTGGTACTACTGAGCTGAAAGAAACTGAACTGAATTATCATGTATGCACACTCCTATATTCCCCTATTCATAGAGACAGACAGAATAAAAAGGGTGGAGTCATGGATTATTAAAGAAAGGACATAATCATTAATCCATCTACTTTCTGAATTTTCCCTTTTAAGTGACTTGGAAAGATCTTCCTCCTGGTTATGTTTCCATGCCAAGTCAGCAAGGAACCACTTGGTGCAACCCCTGAGATGAAGCAGATGCTCCTCTTTTATGGTTGATCTATTTCCTGGATTACTGGCATATAAAATGCCTCTCTCTGTCCAGGTGGATTCGTCTTTATTTTATTTTTGTAATAGATGACAACCTGGCAGAATACTTAATCACAATCTGGTGTTACACTGAAAAAGAAAAAAATACATGAAATCTTTTTTTTTAATTCTCAAAGATATATTTACTTTCCATTAAAAGAGATACTGGCATAAACCACCAAAACCCTAATGGAAAACACAAACCTAATCATAATTCTATGAAGATTATGTTAGGAAAAAAAATAAAGATCCAACTCTGACCAGTCTCTGGGTATTTAAGAAAAACAACAGCAACACCAGCCTTCTTCTGCATTATTACCTTGATGATCCAAGAGAATTCCTAAATCAGTTAAATAGACTGTCTAAAAAGGTGTACTACTGGTTGAGGCAATACAATTATGATGTGATAAGTTTTTAAATAAAAGCAAAATGCTTGTTTGCCTAGACAACCAGACCTGAAATATATAGTGGAACTGAGAAGAGAAGTTAAACTCTGACGCTAAGAAACTCACAACCATAGGAGAGGGCTGAGGAAGGAATTACAAGGATCTTGGCAGCTTCATCCCTCCCACAGCATCAAAAGAATTGCAAAGCTAGCAAAAGAATACATCAGGTGAGGGAGAAGAGATCTCTATGATTACAGGTTAGGTAAAGGAGCACCATGAGAAGGGAAATTGCTTCAGAAAATTCATTTCCCTGTCCTTAAAGCAGTTTTCCAAACTGTGGGACATCTGTGGGACATAGGATGGAGGAAAAGCCTCCTTAAGGGGACTGAAATAATATCCAAAGTGATTGGATGTTTTTTAGTACAGCTCCTGAATATTTTTTTTTTGGTGAGAAGAAAGTTCAATTCAGTTAAGAAAAGTAGAAATAACAAGGTATTTATTCCAAGTAAAAATTAATCTAGTGCTGAGCATCTGATATTATACGGACAAATGAGGTCAAATGTGAATAATCATTTGTCATACATCAAGGTAGGCTCAACTGATATAACTCATGACAAGGTGAGTTTTGTCATTGAACTATTGGTTCCATTTGAAAAAGAAATAGGGAAACTCAAAGTTCAATAATTTTGGTATGACATCTAAATATATGCTATTTTAACATCAATCATATTGGCAAATATAGGACAGTAAAGTAGCTACCAAAATAAATGGCAACTTTTAAAAAATGAAAATAACTCAAGAATGGTTTCACTTATTGGGAATTTTCAATAATTACATTTAAATTTAACTGTCAATTTTCATTGGCTCTATGTTTATAAAAAATAAAACAATACCCCTTTGTTATGGACAAATGCTAGGTAATTTTAAGAAAAAAATACATTAGAGCAGCTGAAACTAACACAAGCTAAGACAATAGAAACAGTTTAAATAGCAGAAATATAGAAGCACAGAGTAAAAAGTCATATCCAGAAGGTTAAATCCTCTTTATTTATATCACTGTGATTCACAAGGTACCCTTATTGAATGAAATTAAAGATAGCTCTGTTTGTTTTTTAAATGCTTTAGATGCTGATATTATGAAACGTAATAAATTGAAATGAAATCTTGAAAGTGAGTACACAGAATATGTGGGGGAGTCGAGAATTTTTTTTTCTAGAGAAAATTAGATGCTTTTAATCAGCAAAACCAGTGTTTACCAAGAACCATTTCTGTGCTATCAACAAGGACTTCTAAATCACCTAAGTACTAAAAGAATAAGTATGTGTAAGAAACTTCATTCAACCAGAGAGATGTTGTTGTCACTGCCTTCTAACTAGTGCTCCTGGAATCATATACAAATCAACTCTGACAGGTTCCGCTTAGAGATAATGTGATGGGAAAGAAAATTGTCCATCTGTTGAAAGATCTTTATAAATCAATTGATTGAGAAAATAAAACATTTCAATTTTCAGTACAAGTGGATAACACTACAAATGTGGTTAAAGGTGCTTATTTGATTACACATGCATACACTGCATTTGGGATCAGAGGACCATGGTTTGAATCTTCCCTCTGCTACTTAGTACCTATGTGACCTTGGATAAGTCATCCATCCACAGTGGGCCTAGAGACCCATAGTGCATAAACAACTAACAAAGCTCCTTCACACTAAATCTGTGATACTTTGCTCACAAAGCAAACTCATAAGAATTTATAAGATGTCAATATAAGGCTTCCTTTGCCCCATTTCTGGAAGCCATTCAGGATATAGGGTGTCCGTGTGAAGCAATTCTCCGACTCAGTCATAAGTAAATTAAGAATAGGGGGGAAATTAAAAGGCCTCCTACACCATGTAAATGAATCTCTCAAACAGGATTGATCTTATAAGTGACTAGTGCTGGTTGTCATTTATACAATGTGTTTCCAGTGGCACTGAGAAGGCATCCCTGCCCATTTCCCAATCCTGTTACAGTTGCTGAAAAAAATTTTTTTTCAAAAAAAGGAGATATTGAGCCATATCATCTTTATAGCTAAATGACTACCCAGAAGAAATCTAGACTGCCACACTGGCTCTTTTAGTTCAACTGAGTGCTGGACTGGTTATTGCTTATTTGCAGTTGAACATTTCAGTAAATCTCATTTCCAGACATGTCCCTTCTACCTCAAATTGTGAAAACCTTCTATTCAACTTTTCACATTTTAATTTTCTATACTTTTATAATCAATCCCAGAGTCTGGCCCAGGGCTAACATTCCCTGGGAGTAGTACAGACAATGATGTAATATCAACCTTCACTAAAATGTTAAATCTGGTGTTTTTCCTCTCACCTGTTTTCAGGGTCAAAGGGTTCTTGCTAGCCTGTGTGTGTAGGGTCCCTCATGGCTTCACCCCAAGTAATCCTCAAGTGTGCAGATTATGTTCTCTATGCTCCTGAAATTTTTACTCTTCTCTCCCTTTTCTACCTATCAGACCTAACCCCTGCTTTGTTTTATTCCCTTTTCAGTTAGTTTTCAAGTTGGAAAACAAAATACAATGCTTCTGGAGAAGCATCAAGCAGACAAATAAATAAATAGTTATTGCATGCTTACTGTATGATAGATATTTCTCTCCTGGCTGCAGTGCTCTGGGATATCTCTGACTTCTCCTTTAGGCCCCTGAGTTAGATACCTTTCATCCCCTCCTCCCTCCACTCCAAGCTCCTGGAGGGCAGGGGCTGTCTTCTTCCCTATTTGCATCCTCAGCACTTAGGACAGTACCTGGCACATTGTAGGCACTTAATAAATGTTGATTGACTATTTAAAAGATGTAAAGGGTCTGGTTAAATATCTTTTTAAAAAATCATTTCTATTCAAATATGAATGGACCAATATTTTCTACTTACTACAATGTACTGAACAGACAAAAGTGAAACACTAGTGCTTTTCATGAATATGTTTTGTAAAAGGAGGAAAAAAATTCAATAAATATCATCCTCACTGAAAGCAAAATAAATTCAGTCATTTATCTCTCTAAAAGCGTTACATATAAAACAATGAAGTTTCTGCAGGGAAGCTGAAGCAAAGTCATTTGCTCATCAATAGATAAACTAAATGAAATTTTAATGAAAATGTTTGGGACGAGTTCATTTTGACATCAATTTGGGGATGAAACACTTCAAAGAAATAACAATTTGGGACAGTAATAATCCCTTAGTTCTTTTAATTGTGTTAGAAGGAAGCAAGTAATGAAACTGTTGTTAGCAAAACAAAAAGGATCAAAAATATCTATTCATAATTACATTAATAATGAAGAGATTGATCTTTCAAAAGTGGATAGAATCCAAAAGTGTAAATATTATAATTTAGTAGATTAGCTGAAACACATTAACAATTTCAGAAAAGACATAAATCCTTTTAACTTATCAGGTGAATAAATTTAAGGAATTAATGTCATCTTTCTTGGATAATTATTAACCCTGTCTCCTTTGATCATCAAAATATTTAGATATTGAAACAGTTAAAAAAAAACTAATTAAAATGGACCTTGTTATATATATATTTTGACCAAAGCAGAAATCTTATGGCATAAAATCAGACAAAGGTTACCAAGCATTTTTCTGATGGTGTAAGGACAAATATTATGTAGGTGGGGCCATGTCTTATACCTTTTGGTGCAATCAGATGAGCTGTACTTTTTCATTTTTTCAGGGGGTTCCTTGTAAAACATGGATAAAAGTCGAAAAGAATTCTCCACTCTAAGATTAGAGATTTCTATCCTCAATAAATGTAGTAAGGCAAGACCTAGACCCATTTCCATTTTTTGTCATTAGGTACTTCGTTAGGCTGTGCAACCTAAAGTCCCTAAAATCAATCCCAGTCTTACTGTTACTGAAAGAAACATAGTGTAAAATGACTGAAGAACTAGTAGAAATGAGGAAGGCTGTAAGAAAATTAAAATGTTAGCAATATTTTTAAATTTGTTATAATAGTGAAAGGAGGAAGAAATTAAGAGGTATGAGAATGGAGGAAAAGACAAGTATAGGAGTTCATTGAAAAGAGATGTAAAGTTAATGAGGCAGTGAAATAGAGAAAGGCTATTCCAGATGGTAGGAAGAGGAAAGAAAGAAAGAACTTGATTCTAAGTGTCAAAATTTCATGTAGGGAAAGAAAGATTAGTGCTGGAAAATGAAAAAAAATAAAACAAAGGAGATGAATAGAGAAAAAAAATAACATATGGGAAATAAGTAAAGGTTCTTAACCTCAATGTGAATGAGAATCAGTGTCTATGTAACTGCAAAATTTTAATATTAATGTTGGAACTCTAAATTTGAGAGAGGCAACATTAAGTAATAGATAAAGGTCCAGTCACAGACACAGAACCTGGGTTCAAGTCCCACCCCTGACATTTTCTGGCCATGTAATACTGAGCAAACCACTTAACCTCTTAGTGCCCTGGGCAGTTACTAGTCTGCAGTGACAGAGTATACATAATGAGAATTAACTTCAAAGATAAAAAAACACAAGTCCAACCTCTCAATGTATGATCTCTGTCTATTATTAATGCATTGATACACTAAGAAACTGTACCTTATCTACTTTAATTCCTGATAGAAATGAAAGCAGATAATATGAAGATACTACAGCTAATTGGAACGATGGTCAACAGGTTCTTCTCAGAAAGGCAAATGAAAGAATTGGTAGAGTTGGATTCAAAGCATACCCATACTTCTACCTCTCTGGTAGAACTATTTCTACTTGATTAATGCAATAGCCCACCTCCATTCTCCCTTGTCTATCAAATCCATTACTCATGGTACTATCAAACCAACTTCTCTTATTCATATAAGATTCATATAAGTAGATTTGTCTGTATCTTATTTTATTCTTCTCCAACTCACAATTAGGTTTATAAATCCACTTGAATCCATTTTCTTCATCTCCCTGATTCTTTGGATCTTCATTTCCACCACACAGTTGACACATATCCTACATAACTCTGCTCTGGACCTTATCTTTAGAGGCTATGCTCCATATCTATGGTTCACCATGTTGCTCCACTCTCCACCTTCATTTTGGAATTCTCTCTCTGTCATATATATGTTATGTATGTACATATATGTATACATGTGTATGTATATTTATGCATATGTACACATATGTTTATATGCGTATGTGTGTGCATACATATGTGTGCATATATGTATGCATATATACACATATGTTTACTTCCTTTGGAAAATCTTGTTATTTTCTTTGCAGGATATCTCTATTTCTTCATTCTCTGAAACAGATGTTGCTGTATAAGCTGAAGTTATTTTCATAGTGACCTTTTTGCTTATGTTCATTATAAATACTAAAAACTGAGAAGTATCCTGTCAAATGATGTTTCCAATTTCTTTTGTTTGCATGGTAAATCCAATTCTACAAACTCCTTTGCTTCCCATCCCAGGAATCTAAGAGTTATCCTTCCATTTGACTAGAACTTTCTTTTATCTTTTTGTCCTTAAAATGGGAGTATTGATGTAGTACAGCTATTCTAATACTTCTACAAAGTCTTATTTCAGTACATATCAAATCTAGGTGACTGATTTCTTGAAGGGTAATCACTTGACTGGTTTCATCCAAATGAAAAGCCCTTGAGTATAGTCCTGGGAGCAGATTAAGTGAGCTATCTAAAGATTACTTTATAGTTAAGCACAGAAAAGCTCATGATCTATAGGCTAGACAACGGATAGTTTTATTTTGAAACACACTAAACAAAGATAAATTAAAATTGCCTTCATTCTTTTACAGGTTTTTCCATAGTGACAATATCTGTGGCAGAAAATCCAGCAAGGGATGTTACAAATTTGAATTTTTAGACTATAATTTTACTCTTAGTACTCTAAGTGTATGCTCATTTTCCAAAAACTAACAAATTGACACATTTTTTGAATAATTACATATCTTCCTGAAATTTCCTGAAAATTTAAGAGATGAGTTTGTCTCAAAAGATTTAGGGCATATTTCATTATTAATAAGGATGAATGAATCACAACAATAAATGTTATTTCTACATTTTGATGTTTAATATATTCTTTTTCTTTTTGAATAAGACAAAAGAAATATCCAAATTTCCTTTATTTTAAGGCAATCTGTGTGTTCAGTTCAGTTTCACATGGGGACTAACATTTGACTCAAATTCATCCTGACTATTTTAAAAAAGAATAAGTAACTATTTTTGAGTTTTCCCTTTAAAAATGTTCTTGTTATTACATTATTATAGCAAATGGATTTTCCTGGTCATTATAATTTATGCTAAAGAAGTCACTAGCAGCATACCTAGAAGTTCTTAATATTGTTACATTTTAAATATAACCTTTTAAGAATGGATGTGTGTGATTGAGTGGGAAACTGGGTAAAGCCAATATGGCCACATGAAAACAGAGTCTTATTGAAGCTCTCTCACAAGCTCTGTCAGATACCTACAAAAAAGTGAATCTGAGCAGATTTGGAAGAGTTAGAAGCCACTAGCAGTCTGAGTGGGGCAAATTTCCAAGCCAGGAGAGTCCGAAAGGTCAATGGGACAGATATGTAGGCTGGGAGAGCACTCGGTGTGTGCAGCTGCAACAGACAGCACCAAAGAGAAAGCAGCTGCGGAAACCAGCCAGTGACCCAGCCTGGGAGAAAGCTGGATGCCCAAACCCTGTGGAGATCCCCAGGCCTCCCAACACAGGATGGGAGTCTGCAGAAGCCACAAGAGGCAGCAGTGCAATGCCACAGGCTGTGAAACATCAATATCAACTCCTGAGGCTTGCAGCCCAAAGGTTTAAAACATGCCTTCTGGAACTTCCAGGAGACATAATGGCCAGGTAAATAGCTCTAATCCCTCCCACCCCGACCCAGAGAATTCCTTGGGGAAAAAATGTTGGAATAGAGGAGACAGAAGTGGGACTTCAGTGGCTGAGCAGTGAGAGTTCCTGAGTTCCAGAGGGCCAGAGCCAGCAGGGGTCAACACCAGGAGCCCAGACATACCTTTGCACAGCCAGGGGAAGAGGAAGACACCAGCACAGACAACAAACAGCTGAGACCATTGCTGAAGAGCAACAGTGCTGGAGAGCAGCCCCAAGGGAAGAGGAGACTTCAGGCAGCCAGACCCCTCCCCCACACCTCAGGAAACTGAAGGTTATAATACACAAAGCCAGTAACTAGACTTACAATCCCCAGCACAACAAACCTGGGACAGAGAGCCCTGAAACCCAAAAGCAGAAATTCATTGTAAAGCCAGGAAAAGGCTAACCAACATGAAGAAGAACACAAAAAAAATGAGGACCATTGATTCTTTTTATGGAGATAGGGGTGATCAAAATACCAATTCAGAAGAGGATAGCATTGACATTATACCCACATCTGATACCTCGAAAGGGAACCCAAACTGGTATCAAGACCAAAAAGCATTACTGTGAGACCTAAAGGAGGATTTTAAAAACCAAATTAGGGAGGTTAAAAAAAATGGAAAAAATGGAAAAAAAAAAAACCACTGATGAAATCAAGTCCTTAAAAAATACGATAGGCGAAATGGTTATGACGATTCGGAATCTAAATAGAGAAAATGACACCCTGAGAGGTAAATCAACCAATTGGAAAAGGAGGCTCAAAAGCAAAGTGAAGATAGCAACTCATTAAAAATTAGAATTGAGCAAGTGGAAGCTAATGACTCTATGAGGCATTAAGAAGTAGTAAAACAAAATGTAAAGAATGGAAAAAGAGAAGAAAATGTTAAATATCTGATTGGATAAACAACTGACCTGGAAAATAGATCCAGGAGAGACAATTTAAGAATTATTGGTCTACTGGAAATCCATGATGAAAAAAGAGCCTTGACAGTATCTTCGAAGAGATTATCAAAGATAACTGCCCAGAGGTCCTAGAACCAGAGGGTAAAATAGTTATTGAACGAATCCACCAATCACCCCCTGAAAGAGATCCCAAATTGAAAACACCAAGAAACATTATAGCCAAATTTCAGAATTACAAAGTCAAGGAGAATATACTGCAAGCAGCCAAAAAGAAACAATTCAAATATTGTGGAACTACAGTCAGGATCACGTAGGATCTTTCAGCTTCTACATTAAATGACAGCAGATATAGGAATATGATATTCCAAAGGGCAAATTAGCTGGGACTTCAACTAAGGATCAACTACCCAGCAAAATTGAGCATAATTTTTCAAGTAAGGAGATGAATATTCAATGAAATAAGGGAATTCCAGACCTTCCTGATGAAAAGACCAGAACTCAATGGAAAATTTGATCTCCAAATACAAAACTCAAGAGAGACATAAAAAGGTAAACAGGGGGAAAAAAACCCCACAAACTTTATTAATCAATAAGTGCAAATTATTTACATATTAATATAGGATTATATTATCTTATATATATTATATATATACATATACACAGACACACACACATAAACACACACACACACACAAACACACACACACACATATATATATATATATATATATATATGTCAATCTTGGGAATGGTACAGTTATCATGACAATTGAAAGGGATACACATAGACTGTGCATGTCTGTATAAAATAAATGATATAAGGATAAAAAACATAGTTAAGAGATGTAAAGGGAGGGTTCTGGGAGAACAGGTAAGGAGGTAGTAGAAAAGGGTAAATTACATCAAATGAAGAGGCACAAAAACACATTATAGTAGAGGGAAAGAAGGGAGGGAGAAGAGCAGTATTTGAGTTTTACTCTCATCAGATCTGGTTCAAGAAGGGAATAACATACCCTGATAAGTACAGAAATCTAACTTGTCTTACAGGCATTTGGAGGGGAAAGGGGGGGGGAGGGAGGGGGGTGGTCAGAAGGGAGGGAAGAAGTAGCAAAGTGGAAAATGGTAAGATAAGGGAGGGGAATGAAGAGGGAGGGTAAACTGAGGAAGGCGGTGGTCAAAAGCAAAACTTTTTCGAGGGGTGGAAGGAGAAAGGGAGAAATAAAAGCATAAACAGGGGGTAAATAGGATGGAGAAAAAGACACAGATAGTAATCATAACTGTGAATGTGAGTGGGATGAGCCCTCCCATAAAATGGAAGCAGATAGCAGAATGGACTAAAAACCATAATCCCATAATATGCTGTTTATAAGAAACACATTTGAAACAGGGGGATACACACAGGGTAAAGGTAAAAGACTGGAGTAAAATATATTGTGCTTCAGCTAAAGCAAAAAAAGCAAGTATAGCAATCCTAATCTCAGACAAAGCAAAACTAAAGATAGATCTAATTAAAAGAGATAAGGACAGACACTACATCCTGCAAAAAGGCATCATAAACAATGAAGAAATATCATTGTTTAACATATATGCAGCAAGTGGTATGGCATATAAATTCTTAGAGGAGAGGCTAAGGGAGTTACAGGAAAAAACAGACAGCAAAACTATAATAATGGGAGACCTCAACCTCCCCCTCTCTGAACTTGATAAATCTAACCTCAAAATAAATAAGAAAGAAGTTAAGGAAGTGAACAGAATTTTAGAAAAGGCAGATATGATAGACCACTGGAGAAAACTGAATGACGATAAAAAGGAATATACTTTTTCTCAGGGTACATACTCAAAAACTGGCCATGTACTAGGGCATAAAAACCTCACCATCCAGTGCAGAATGGCAGAAGTAGCCAAAGCATACTTTTCAGATCACGATGCAATAAAAAATTATTTGTAATAAAGAACCATGAAAAAATAAGCTAAAAATTAATTGAAAACTAAATGATCTAATTTCAAAGAATGAGTGGGTCAAAAAACAAGTCATAGAAACAATTAATAACTTCATTCAAGAGAACAACAATAATGAGACAACATACCAAAACTTATGGGATGCAGCAAAAGCAGTTGTTAGGGGAAGTTTTACATCTCTAAATGCTTACATGAATAAAATACAGAAAAAGGAGATCAATGAATTGGGCACACAACTGAAAAAGCTAGAAAAAGAACAAATTGAAAATCCTCAATTAAACACCAAATTAGAAATACTGGAAATCAAAGGAGAGAATAATAAAATCAAAATCAAGAAAACTATTGAATTAATAAATAAAACCAAGAGCTGGTTTTATGAAAAAACCAATAAAATTGATAAACCTTTGGTCAATTTGATTAAAAAAAAGAAAGAAGAAAATCAAATTACCAGTATCAAAAATGAAAAGGATGAATTCACCTCTAATGAAGAGGAAATCAAAACAATGATTAGGGATTATTTTGCCCAATTGTATGCCCATAAATTTGGCAACCTTAGGGATATAGACGAATATCTACAAAAACATAAATTGCCTAGGTTAACAGAAGAGGAAGTAAAATTCCTCAATAACCCCATCTCAGAAAAAAAAAATTGAGCAAGCTGTGAATGAACTCCCTAGAAAAAAATCTCCAGGACGACATGGTTTTATGACTGAATTTTATCAAACATTTAAAGAACAATTAATTCCTATATTTTATAGACTATTTGGGAAAATAAGTGAAGAAGAAGTCCTACCAAAATCTTTTTATGACACAAATATGGTACTAATACCCAAACCAGGAAGAGTCAAAACAGATAAAGAAAATTATAGACCAATTTCCCTAATGAATATTGATGCAAAAATTTTAAATGAAATATTAGCAAAAAGACTGCAGCAACTTATAATGAGAATAATATACTATGACTAAATAGGATTTATTCCAGTAATGCAAGGCTGGTTCAATATTAGGAAAACTATCAGTATAATTGATCATATCAACAACAAAACTAGCAGAAACCATATGATCATCTCAATAGAAGCAGAAAAAGCCTTTGACAAAATACAACACCCATTCCTCTTAAAACACTAGAAAGCATAGGAATAAATGGAGTCTTCCTTAAAATTATAAGCAGAAATGCAAATCAAAACAACTCTTAGGTACCACATCTCTCCTATCAGATTGGCTAAAACGACAAAACAGGAAAATGCTAAATGCTGGAGAGGATGTGGGAAAATTGGAACATTGTTACATTGCTGGTGGAGTTGCGAACTGATCCAGCCATTCTGGAGAGCAATTTGGAACTATGCCCAAAGGGCTATAAAAATGTTCATACCCTTTGACCCAGCAATACCACTTCTAGGGTTGGTATCCCAAAGAGATCACACAAGTGGGAAAAGGACCCATATGTACAAAAATATTTATAGCAGCTGTTTTCATAGTAGCAAAGAATTGGAAATCAAGGGGGTGCCCATCAATTGGGGAATGGCTGAACAAGTTGTGGCATATAAAGGTAATGGAATACTATTATGCTATAAGAAATGGGGATGATACGGACTTCACAATAACCTGGAAAAACCTACAAGATATAATGCTGAGAGACTGGAGCAGATCCAGGAGAACATTATACACAACCACAGATACACGGATTCTGTGATGACTAACCCTGATAGACTTTGATCTTCTCAGAAATACAAGGTGCTAAGCCAACTCCAAAGGACTCATGATGGAGAGAGGGCTATCTATATCCAGAGAAACAACTATGGAGGGTGAATGCAGATTGAAGCACACTTTATGCTCACCTTTTTTACCCCTTTGTTTTTTTTTTCTCTTTTTGTTTTTGGGTTTTTTTTTTTTTGGTTCTGTTTCTTCTTTCTTATGATTCATTTCACTGGTCATGATTCTTCTTTACAATTTGACAACTGTGTAAATAAGTTCAATGTGAAGTTATATGTAGAAGATATATCAGATTCCATGCCATCTTGGGGAGGGAGGGAGTGAGGGAGAGGAAAAATCAGGAACTCAAAATTATGTAGAACCAAGTGTTGTAAACTAAAAATAAAAATCTCAGAAATGATAAAAAAAATAGGTGTGTGTATGTGTGTGTGTGTGTGTGTGTATGTGTGTGTGTGTGTGTTACATAAAATAATGCTTGGGAAAGAGCTTCTTAGAAATCTCATGCTGACAATGACAAGAGACATAATAGTTTACACGTATAATCTTTTATATTATCATAAAAACACTTTAAACACTGACACCATCCATTTAAGTGGTCTATTTTTCAATCTGAAACTGTTACCAGCACTTGTTTAAAAAAAAAAAACCAAAACCCAACTTTACAAAGAAGAAATTATTGTAACAACAATGTTGCTAGCAGCTTCTGTGGGGGCATAAGACCAGCAAGACCAGCACACAGGAAGGCTGATAGCACAGGTTCTTTGATCTTTGAGCTTTTCTAAGGAAAGCAACTTTAAGGGGTTAACAATCTCACTTTAAACATACATGTGCCATTCACTTATCTCAGGGGGAAAAGTCAGCACCCTGAACTACAAACAGATCAACAGACAGGCTTTGTCTGGTGAAGACATCACATACATAATTGCCAAAAAGAGAAGCACCAACAACTGGGTTTTCAAAGCCGGAGGACTCTTAACAACAGCTACCCAGAGTCTTGTCTGGTCAAATCACAGGACTCTCTTCCAGTGAGTGAGAGCCCCAAAACAAAACGCCAACCTCGGATCTTATATACCCTTCTCAACCATGTGACTCAAGCCCATGTGACCTAAATACTTCCTCAGGGTCAAAGGGCTTCACAACCACGTGACTCAAACTCACATGAACTAGGCCTTCCCTGAACTAAGCAGGTCATCAAAGACTCCAGATTCAATCAAAGATTCCTTAGTGCTGAGAAGCACTTCCAAAACAAAGACAACAAAAATTTCACTTTGCTTTCCATTACATTTGAAAGGCAAGACTCATCAGAAGTACTTGATTACCTCAGCATTCCAACAGGGAAACCAGTAAAAGAGTCCCACCTTAATCACCCTAACAGATGTGTTTCTAAAATTCATGTTCATTCATGGAATCATTATCTCCAGGAGTGATGCAAACACTGTAACCTTTAAATCCCATACTTTATAGCCTCTAAAATGTTATTTAGGGTTGCTTTTAAGTAAATCTGTAGGATTTTAAAGAGTAACTTTTCTTTTTTACATATATGTCCCCAATTTGATTTAATCCTCAACATCAGAGCGAAACTTTATGTTTCAGGCAATCAATTTGATAATACCATCTTGCTTTATAAGCATTTAAAAGAGTATCTTATTTTACTGTGACTTAGGAACAACATAGTCTCATCATCTAGTTCACATCTCTCCCTCATTCTATCCCACCCTACATTTCTTTCCTTTCTCCTATTATTCCTTTTCATTCCTTCTTCCATTCTTTAAGGGGAAAAATGTCGTACCTAAAACTCATGAAACCCCATTTCCCAAATAAGCTGAGAAAAAAAGTCAACCTCCTTTTATTCTAGTCCTATTTCTTAGACGTAAGACATATAAGGTAATAGAACTTCAGAGTTGAAAGGGAACTTAGAAACTATTTTATATAGTCTGATCTTTGTGTAACACTTGATCCTTACTTGAGCAAGATGGAAGATAATATAAAATTGGAATGAATATGGTAAACCCTGAATGAAAGAGTAAGGATCCAAAATATCTTAATAGACCAGAGCACTAGGTCGAATTTAATGCCATGAAATGTATTAGGGATAAGCATAAACTTTTACAGTTGTGTACAAAAATCAACATTACAACTATAAGCCGAGGGAAGAATGGTTATAAAGCAGTTGTTGTAGAAAAAAAATCTTCAGGCTTTCATGGACTGCAAGCTTAATACAAGTTAGCTGTGTGATGCAACAGTCAAAGACACTAACGTCATCTTGCATTGCACTGATAGGCAATCACCATTTCCAGGAATAGGGTGGTGACAGTACTCAGCACTAATAAAAACATCATTTGAAGTTTCATTTTCAGTTCTGGGCCATTTGGTTCAAAAATTGTCCTGAGAAGGCCAACTGAGAAGGTGAAGGGTCTTGAGGCTATGTCACATGAGTCCTAGTTGAAGGAATTAGTCATGCTTAGGTCAGGGGGAAAAAAAGGCTCAGGTAAAATATGGCAGTTCTTTCCAAATATTTGGAGAGATCAGACTTGTTCCATTTAGTTTCCGAGGGCAGAAGCAGGAACAATGAGATGGAAGTTACAAAGAGGTAAATTTCAGTTGATGCCCAACAACAAAAAGGACTTTGTAGAAAGGCAGTGGTTCCCCCCACTACCCCCACTGAGGTCTTTAAGGAGAAACTGGATGAACTTTAATCAGTTACTATATATGATAGAAGAGATTGCTTTCCTATACAGGTTGGACATGACTGCTGTTGTCATGCCTTCCAAATCTCAGATTTTGTGATTCTGTGCTTCTCTTAATGAAAACTCAAATCGTGTTAACTTTATTCACTGTCCTTTCACACAGTCAATTCATATTAAGCTTGCAAATCTACTGAAATCCCCAGATCATTTTCAGATGAACTACTATTTAGCCATGCTTCTCCTATCTTGTACATAAGCAATATCTCCTTAATTATACCCCATAAAATGTGCTGAATCGTTTGCTTACATAGCATCTATTTATTCATGTACTTGGTCAATGCATATTAAGTAGTTTGGATGCTCTTCTCGTGTAGGCGGGTATTGTTTGTGTGAGATCATAGCTTCCCAGGGCTCAGAGAAGTTTGTTCAACATGTTTTCCAGGGCCTTTAACAACTGTCCATAGAAATATACTAATTATTGTTGGTGATGATAGTAACAACGATGGTGGTAGTGGTAATAAAACACTTATTCACAAAGTATATCCCACCCCCAACAACATAAAGAGAGCTCCTGAAGGTCAGAGACTGTTTTATTTAAGTCTTTGTATCTTCAGTCCTACCACAAGTTCTGGAACACAGCAGGTGGTTAACAAATGCTTATTGATTGATCAATTACCTTATTCAACAAAAGAAAATGAATGGAAGAATTGTAATGCACACAGGCATCTTAATAGCAAAAGTAGTTATCAATTTTACTAGAAAATATAATTAATGTTATACTACTTTCTCATTTTGAGGTTATTTACTTAGAAATCTGAGAACATTAAACTGAAAATATAAGTTGATGGCACACAATTCTTTTCTGCTGCTTTTTTCCCTCTATATTGTTGATACATGCATCTTTTTACTTGAAAATTCGCATATTGTTTTTCTAGTAATATCAAAGATGTGTGATCAGAAGGGACAGTAACACTGCTCTGCTCAGGTTTGACCTCGAAATAACAGATGCTGTCTATACTGATTAAAAAAATTCTGAGATCCAAATTTGCCAGTTCATTTCACCAACATAGAAACACTTATCATCTTGAGTTTTCAAAGGAGATGCAGGTCTTTCTATGAAGTTTCCTCTTCTAAAGTCTGGGTTATTGGGGATTTCTTTAGTAATTCCTCTGGTTTGAACTGACTATTCCCTTTAAAGTCTTAAACTATTTTTTCTGGTCTCAGAAGTTCATAGTTAAGTAAGCTAAACTTCCAGAATATTCAAAAAATGCCTTAGTAATAGGCAGGATATTGGTATTATAAAGAACATCTAGGCAGCACAATAGGTCAATTTGAACATTCAAACCTAAGAAAGCATGCTGACTCAATTCCCTTTGTTATTCTTTTATTTAATTGCTGAAAAAAAACCCATACTTTAAAAAGATATTCTAACTCTAGAAGAAAGTGTTAAGAATTAACCAGCTTTCAGTCCCTTAAAGTGCCTGCCTTTCAGGGAGAATAATTTTTACACAGATGGAAAGAGCATCATTTCTGACACTTTGTGTATTGAGAATAATCTTTCATGGTTATTTGTGTTTTTGTTCTCCAAGGATGCACTAGTAAACCAATTTCATCACCACTTACTGCTCAGGGATATTGAAATAAGTGGGAAGGAAGAAAACAGATGGGAAAAGACAAGTATCCAAAAGTAAATTACATATAGACCAATGTATATGTATATCACTGGGGAATAAGGGATTAAAAAATTGTGGAAAATAAGTAAAATAAAATTAAGTGCGATAAAAAGCAGACATGATGGTGAAGCTAATGGGTCCAAGAAGTTATCCGGAATCAAGGTAAAAGTATGCAAGGAAATGATCACAAATTCAATCAACATTGTGTAAAGGATAGGGCTTAAAATCAAGTTCAAATCCTCTCTCAGACACTATCACCATGGCTAAGTCACCTAACTTCTTTGGGACTCAGCTTTCTCATCTGTAAAATGACGTAGCTGAACTAGATAGCTTCTAAAATCCTTTCCGGCTCTAAATCTGTATTCCTAGGAGTACATAAGATATAATAGCAAATCAAAAGTGTTTTTTCTTATATTATTTTATATACATTTAATTAGAGGTCCATAGCAAATTTTACTGCTCAGGATCAAGGACAGAAAAATAACATAATGTGAAAGAAGACAGAAATAAGGAATAGAATTATATTTTAACACAAACTGGAAGAGTGGATAAAACAACTTAGAGACCATGAATTTTCTTCCTAGGAGAGCAAAGTAAAATAATTCATATCAAAAAGCATGCCTCCCCACACCCCACCCCCAAAAAGCCAGAAAGACAAAATGAGGGGAGGATGAATTAGGATAATTAAATTATCATTCTCTTGCTGTTGAGTGTTGATCTCTTCTCCTTTACTCCCTCAGTGTCTAGGAAAGCACAAAGAAGAAACATGAAAATAATCCAAATATCCTACTTCATGTACTATGAATTAAAGTAGGAAATCATATATTTGGATGTCTAGGAATTAACCAATATTTTAGTCAGAGCACAAAAGGAATTGAATAAGAAGGAAAAAATGTTTTATATGAAATCATCATGGTAGATAATAGGTCAAGCTCAAAACACCAGAAAAAAAATATCACCTAGCATTTTTACTTCATCTTGCATGGCTTTTGGGTTCAGAGCCATAAACAGTTGACTAATAAAGATAATGGCCTTGATGTTATATTTCTTTATCCTTTGAGGTACTTCAGTGAACCAACCAGGTAAATTCAAGATTAATGTAATGGGCTGACTAAGAATCTTACTAAAGCTAAAGGTAATTATTGCATTTATGGCCTAGTTGGTACTAAATAGAACTAGGAAATCGGAGACCAACTCAGTCCTTCCTATTGATTACCTGAGTGGACCAGGAATAAACCGCTTTTTCTATCTTTTGTTTTAATTAATAAAATCAAGTTAATTACAGTAGTACCACAACTACTTTAGAGTTGTTATCAAGATAAATGAGATCATTTCTATAAATTTTCTATAAAATGCTTATGGTTAGTTAGAAAAAAGTACTATGGAAATAAAAGTTGATGTTATGGCATTGCAAATATTCTTAATATTTTGTAAGTATAATAACATAATTTAGTATCTCTCTATAATGTTTTCTTTCTAAAGTCACAAGTTTTATAGTGAAAATGAGGAAGAATACTTAGATCTATGTAGGAAATTTAAATAATAAAGCACTTAGAGAAAAAAGTAGGATGAAAATGAACATAACTGATTGATTTAATAAGTTTTTGAATAACAATAGCATTAGGGATTATTCAGAACATTCAAAAGATGAAGTCTTTTCATTCTATAGTTGATATATAGTATGGTTTAGTGAAACAAAATGGAAGTAATTTCATCTTTCTCCTTAACCTTTTCTTTTTTCTTTTTCTATTTATTTTTTGAAAGAAGAATTCTTTTAAAAGTAAAGAATTCTTTCCTTCTAAAACAATGAAGTAGGCTTCCAAAAAGAAAATGAATCTTAGTGAGATAAAGGTGGTCTGTCACTTAACAGTTGCAAATATTTTGTCTAATCACTAGTTTCTAGACAGACCTAAATATCATAGGATTCAAATCAACACAAACGTTAAGTGATTAAGACAGAGGAGCCTGGAGTGAAATGAGGTTAGAATTTGTTTAGTCCATCTATCAAACAAAGCCATGTACTGGTAACCCATTGTATCATTTCCAAGGGATGCACACTTTACAGAAGAATTCTGGGGTTTTATTTATTCTTTTATGAGGAATTTGGTTTTCCTTTTCAGAAACATTAAAAATATTTGCCTTATATTAATAATTATTTTTATGTTGTTAGTTTCTAGAGTAACAAGATATGATTCTGAAATATTAAACAGCATTTTTATAATTACAATTTTTCTGTGCAGATTTTATTCTGAGTTCTAAATCCATACACACAGAGACACAGATACAAACACAGACACAGACACAGACACACATACACACACACACACACACACACACACACACACACTCCCATCAAAAACAAGGTTAAGAGAATGGTAACAATATTAATTATTCAAAGATAAAATGATTTAGTCATGGAAGTGTTAAAAAAATTCCTGCCCCAATGACTGACTCATCAAACATGGAGGAATCCCTGTATTCTCAAAAGATTGGTCAATGGGGTTTGAATGTACCCCCAACACAGCTTGGAAACAAAAGTCTTTGAGTGTAATCTTAGTTTTACAGTGTTTGCAATCCAGAGCAAATAGTGCTAAGAGTCTTCATTATACCAGCTCCTCTTCCAATAATCCTATATTACCCATGAGGAAGGCAGTTAGCTGCTGGAAGCTCATGGTAGTCTTCAGGGAAGTAGAAAAATGTCATTATGCCCCTACCTACATCTTTTTCCTGCCTCATCAGAGCTGAAAAACAGGTAACCTAGACCCAGGGTGAGTAGTTGTAGTGTTAATGGAATATAAGATCTTCCCTGTCCATTAATAGGCTTATGTGACTACTTGTGTTCTCTTTTTTCCTTGGAACAGGGGCTGTGTTCCTAGGTCCAAAGGTACACAGGTATTTCAATCATAGATGTCTTGCTGCTTTGAGCTCTGGCCCAGTTCACAGCTGTGATACATCCTGAGTCACATAGAGCCCATTGGGGAAATAACTTGCCTAAGAGGACCTTGCCTAATGGAAAGCTTGCTTACTGGGAGGCTTGCTTGTAGGAAGGCTTTCACACCTTTTGGTACTAAGTTAATTAGGCCCTGAGTCAGGAGGGCTGTGATGCCTTCAGGCTCTGAGCCTATTAGCCAAAAGCGTATATATATTCTGAGGTGAGATTTTGCTTTGGGGTTCACTTAGGGGAAGAACGTTCACCTGAGGTCTTTGTGATTTGGCCAAACAAGATTCTGGGAGGCCACTGTTAAGGAGCCCCTGGCTTTGTGAACCCAGATGTTGGCGCTTCCTCTCTGGTGATTATGTGACTATTACTCTGTTGAAACAGTTGGAGCCCTGTCTATTGGATTCTTTCTTGGATACTCACTTCTTTCTACTTATTGGTATTAAGGTAAGATTGCTGACCCCTTTCAAGCTGTCTTTCCTTCAGAAAAGCAGATCAAAGAACCTGTGCTAGCAGGCCATCCTGGGTGTGCTAGGGTGCTTGCCAATAGAGTAGTATGGGATTCCTGACCTCACTGATGCCTTTTCCCCCTCTGTTTCTATGGCTGTAACTCATCAGAAGCAGTTTGTTTTCACCTGGGAAGGAATCCAATATATTTTCACTATCCTTCCCCAGAATTACCTGAACTATCCCTCATACTATCACATTCTGGGAGGTGGAGCATTGCTGTATACAGCTACATTGATAGCAAAATGATTCCTGGGCTTGATGAGGCCACAGTAGCAGAGACATACACAGCATAGTGACCCATATGAAAGACAAGAAGTGGGAAATAAACCCTAAGAACATTCAGTTCAACTGAGTGGACCTGGACCACTAAGTAGTTCATTCCACTCAGTCAAGTTTTGGGGAATAGAGTGCATAGGCAAAACCCAGAGGATTCAAGGCATAGTCTGGAACGAGCTACAGACTTTTACTTTCCTATAATCTAAAAAGGAAACCCAGATACTTACTGACTGGATTTGGTGGTTGAAAAACCATATTCCTCACCCGGGTAATCTGATAGACCCTCTCTAATAAATTAACCATAAGTTTACTTCTTTCAAATGGGATCTAAAATCTGCTATCACCCTAGAAGACCTAAAGTGAAATTGTCTAGCAGTCTCTCCCAGGATCCTTATCACTCTGCAGGGTCAGTGTTTTCAAAAGTCTCTTTGCATGAAACCAAAATCAAATTAAGTATTTGGCATGGGCAAAGGGAAGGCCAGAAGAAGTGACTGTTGGGCTTCCGAAGCTATAAATTCTCTAAAGGAACAGTACTCATTATACTATTTTTTAAAAATAGTTGCATATGTGTTATTGGGCACTAATTACTACAGAACAGATGATGCAGGGTCATACAATCACTTTTTATCCAGAGTTATCTACTATGAATTGGGCAATACAAAATGGTCCACTTAACAAGATGAGTAGGGCACGAAGGCTTCTATTATCAAGTGAAAATGGTTCCTTCAAAATCATACTGTTCCTCATCTTTTTGGTATGGGTGCCCTTCACAAAAGGTTGCCTCCGCCAGAGACTGAGGCCTCTAGTCCAGACCCTGAAACCCTGTCTTCTCTGCTAGTCCAATGGACCCCCACCTATGGCTCCTGAACAATACCATTTTGTCTAGTTTACCAATGGCTCCATCAGATGTGTATACAATGAGACTTTGGTGACTACAAATCTGAAAATCTAGTGAATGGGGAACCTTGGCAGATTCCTTTAGTGGTCTGAGTTTAAGGCCACTTAGTTAGCAAGTAAAGGAGGCTTGGAAGGATGTATTAATTCCTGGGTAGTAGTCATGAAGTTGGCCAAGCGATTTGTGGTCTTGAGAGAGCAGGACTGGACTATCAAAGTCTCTCCTCTTTGGTGTCAGAACACATGGAGGTACCATACATACCATACCCACAATATATGATTGTTTGTGGGGCATGTCAGTACCCACAAGAAATGGCACACTCTCCACTGAACTAAACAATGAGGCTGGAACTATCACAACAAAAGCAGAGACTGTGTTGTATGTCTATTGTCAATCTGAACATGGGGGTGAAGATGACATGTGGTGCTGGATAAGTTAACAAATCATCTCCATAACTAAGAACATATTAGCTTATTCTTACTAAACTTGATTCTTTGGGCCAAGTTGGACACCTACCTAACCCAAGTACAGACTGGATTTGGTGGTTGAAAAACCACATTCCTCACCTGGGTAATCTGATAGACCCTCTCTGATAAATTAACCATAAGTCTACTTCTTTCAACTTTCTATTTCTGAAAACTATCTTTACATATAATTGGAAAAAATAAAATACTATTAAGTGGAAGAATAAAAAATGAGAGAAGAGGGTGCTCTTTACAAATAGTCTCAATTTTTTTCAGTGAAATTTAAGGCAAGGTTCCTTTCTAAGAAGGGGAGGGAGAGAGGTGCCATGAGAGGCTTGAGAAGGACTAAAAATGTTTAGAAGAGTTGCTGTGGTAAGTGGGAGAGCAAATTGATTAATAAAATGCAAGAGATTTGCCTTGCTGCAGTGAGGACCCAATTAAAATTATGTGTAAATCTGAGTGGATTCAGTAAGTCAGATGAATTCAGTCCATCTTCATCAAATAGTCATTCTCCAAATACAGTTAAATTGATGCTCATCAATGAACTCTACAACCTCAGAAGAGTCAAAGTTGCAGATGATCCAAAGAGGAATAGAAAGATGTAAGATGAATATAGTAAGTTACAGCAAATATCCTAGGATGGAATGTAATAAATAAATGGAGTTCAAAAAAAGACATAAATAAGCAGAAAAGAAAGTAGACAGAACATATAACAAGCATTAGGGATAACAGAGAAATCAACTGTTGTACTAGTGATCTAGGAAACATTAAAAAAAACCTGGGGAATGATTCCAGAACACTGAGCAGAATAACTAGTTTAAGGTACATAAAAGATGTACAGAGAGACATAGGTGGGAATCTCACAGGATAAAGAAGTATTAGTAGGATAAAACCTAAATGAATATAGGGAATACCCTTATCACAGATTGAATAAAAGTGCAAATATCTCTAGAAAGACTTTGAAAACTATTTTTAATATTGTTTTAACAAAAGAAAGTATAATTTTAAGAGTAGTATATGAAATATAAATACTTATTCAGTTTTCCATCATAACTAAGGAATTAAAAATTAAAATCCACATGTTAAACTATAGTACATACAAAGGTCTTGTCTGAATTTAATTATGCTGGTCATGTATAATATGGAAATTTTAATTCAGGATAAATGAAACCAAGAGGCAGTGTAGAGCAGGGAATAGAAAGCCAGAAAACCTGAGACCAGTTCCCATTTCTTGTACATATTACCTATGAAGTAACTTTACATCTTGGTGTTCCAAGAAACTTTCTATGATTATAAATAGGCCAACAGTTGCCAATCTAGACTGATAGAAGGAGTTTCCTGATGGTAAGTACACTACACCAATGAAGCCACTGGTTAAAGGACTAAATAAACAAATATATGAAGCTATTATATATTAACAGTAGTGTAGAGATTAGGCATTTGTTGATCAGTTGCCATGCTTCCATCATACATACATCTCAAATTTCCACCCATAGACTGGAATTTGATAATTAAAATCCAACTACTTTTAAATATCATAGAAATAAATAGATTACTTCCTAAAGTAGGTACATGTGTGTGATATTTGGGGTAAAGAAAACATACAGGTGAGAAATAAAAAGAAATGCAGTTGTTTCACTGGAAGATTAAATTAAAACAATAACGGTATTAAATGTCTATAGCCTGATTAAATATATTCTAGTCATGAAGCAACAGTTTATGATTTTCAAATGAATGGCACACAAATGAAGGGAACATTAATGCAATATGATATTAATATACAAATACTCACATTATTCACCTGCCACTGACATTCTGAATTAAATCAGTAATGGGGTGTATAACTGATTAAATATCTACACAACAGAAAGCAACAGCTTATGATTTAAAGAGGAACCGCTAGAGTGATCACATCATTACACTGCCAAACGCCATCTATCACTTTTACTGAACTTAACGAAGATGGATTACATCCCGCAGATGAGATGCGGCCTATAAATATTGTCATGCTGATCTTCATCTGACTTTCCTGGAGAACAGACAAGCAACAAATCAATAATTGAAGAAGCAATATTAGAAATTCCGTGTTATTCAGCACCCAGAAGAAATCTTGTAATGGGACATTCTAAATACAATGTAATAGCAACAACTGGCTGGGATCTGCTACTTCCTGTCATCCTTTCTAGGCTAACTTCCCTTCTATTTCAGCTCATTTGCATCTGCAAGTTTCAGTCAAAATATCCATTTAGTTCAAAACATTACCCAGTTTTTTGTTTTCACTACAGCTGGTTTAGCTTCTCAAACTTCCTTTCCTCTAATTCCCTTTGTTGAGCCACATATATGCCTTGACTTACTAGGAGTCAAGAAAGCCATAGGAATTAATTTAGTAATTTACAACTATATTACATACAATATTGTTTCTGAAGTTATTATCTTCAAATACTGAAACAAAGTGAATATCATCAAAAGAGCATAAACAATATATTTATCTAAGAATTTCCAGGGCTGTGTTAATAGTATTTCCCCCCATTAAACACCTGCTTGGGTTTCTATTTACCATCTCATTTAGCTTCGACAATTTACCTTCTCAGAAACAGCCTGTCAATTGCTTCACTAGTCCAATCACAAGAGACCAGATTGCTTTCTGTCAGTCTGCTTGGATAACGTTATAATAATAGATAACAGGTGGTCAGTATTTGACATCTGAGGTGAAGATAACGCCTCAAAAGCTATAAAACATCTGAGGAGATGCTTTAACAGTTCACACTTACTACTAATTGCCCCATCACAACTTTAATTAATTCTTTACCCTTCCACTGTGTTCCTCCGATAGCCATAAGGCAGGAAATCATTCGTAACAAAAAAGTAAGAATCTAAAGAGACAATAATGAGGTGTAATAAAAGAAAGGATGAATGGCAGAATGGTTAACATTTTGTCCTGAACTAGAGTAGGATTTGATTGCTTTAATCGGTTCTGTCTTTGATATACTACAAAAAAGAGGTCCATTTTAAAAAGGATTACCATAACTCTGAAAAATATATTAACTACTGCCCACATTTAAACTTGCCTCTCTCCAATTATAAAAGATGTCTTTGAAACTATTTCTAAATGCACCACTTCAGTCTTGAGGGTCATTAAAGCAAACTGCTTTTGCACAACTTAGGCTTGGAGATGTTCAAGTCAGAAAAGGTTAGCATCAATAACATAATGATTTTTTAAAGATACTGCTAAGAGAAAGGGTTAATTCTGTTGATTTAAAACAAGACCTGAAAACTTTCTAACACATTCCTGAAAGAAATAAGCTTATGTGGAAACAGATTCGATAACACTAAAGTGCATGCTGTTTCAGATAAATTTGGTTGTGTTCATACTTCTGACACTACCTGCGTGGCCTCCATTTTCTCTAATAATTACATATTCAAACATGTCAAGTGGTTGAACAGCTTGGGTAAATATCCTCATTCTACACATTTTCAACCTCTGATAATTAAAGGTCTTCTACCAAGTATGTAATTTCAATTTCAGAATTTTTGCATTTGCTTGAGCAATTTATTTAAAACTATAAATTTATTTATAAATATCCACAGATGATAGAAAAGCATTTGATCATACAATGCTGGATATGAAAACAACTGTGAAAATGAAATATATTTGCATAATGGAAACCAAGACCTACAAAATTAAATACATATATTCCATGAATTATATCCCTTGAAAAATTGTTCAATATAAAATGAGAGTGATTTCCTATCTTGCCGGCACTTTAATGAAAGAAACAACAATACACAGACTAATTTCGGGGGGGAAAAACACCAGTCATTTAACAAATATTTATTAAGCAAATCTATCAAAGCACAAGTCACATTATTCAACAGGGATCATAATAATCATTTAAATAGTGTTAAAAAAATTATATATAATGCAAGCCCTACAACATATTTTATTAGCATAGACTGATATTCTATTAAATTTGTTAAAATTTGTTTCATTGTATCCCTTTATGTTCATGATGCTCAAAAGTGTTTAAACACTTGTTAAGTGAGAAAAAGGCAAAACCACACTAAAAAGCAACTGCACCATGTTAGTCATGAATTTTCCAAAAATATAGCTATAGACATTCATCAGATGTTTGTAATAACTCAGAGGATATCTCTAGTTCAGAAATAGAAAAGGCTTTAATAAAAAAAGAATTTTTGAATCATCAGAGAGTAGAATCCTCCAATCTTATACTTGTAGATTTTAAGATCATGAAGTTGGCAATATTGTTACACCTTTATCTACTCCAACATTCCACCTAAGGCAGAAAGGCTTTCTCCATTTTTGGCATTAGTCTTCACGTAGTCACCTTTGGAGCCTTTCATTATCTACTGAGAAAGTTCATATAAATTTGAGACAGGTATGATTGTTCAAAAGTTTTTCCCGAAGTTGAGCCAAAATTTATCTCTCTTTAAATTCCACTCGTTGGTCCTAGTTCTTTTCTCATGTTAAGAAGCTCTTTTCCCTCTCACCACCCTCATTGTCATCATATTTATCACATTACTTTTCAGCTTTTGAGAAGAGAAACATACTTGGGTCCAAACAGAATAAATATTGGGAAAGAGGAGAGCAAATGTCCACATGACATATGTAAGCTATAGCTTTTTGCTCCTAAATAAGATATTCACAATTGAAAATTGGTTTATTTCTTAGGAGGAGAATTTGAAATGAAGACCCAATTCTGTATTCAGAGAACATAAACATTCTGGAAGATATTACAGAGATATGAGTAGAACCCATAGATTCCTCTAACCACTATAGAAAAAACCTTTGCTATTTAGAGTGCAAACAATAAGTATTTCTACGGGGATTTCAGGGTGCAGCTTTATTAATTAGGCAAGCAGGTTGCATAATGGATAGAGTGCTAGACCCGAGTTCAAATTCAGCCTCAGATACTTGCTCTGCGTCCCTTGGCAAATCACTTAACTGTTGTCTGCTTAGTTTCCTCATCTATAAGGATGATATTCATCACTGAAAGATGATGATATTAGCACCACCTCACAGGGTTATTATGAGGAGCAAAAAGGTAATATCCATACACTGCTTTGCAAACCTTAAAGTACTACATTGTTGTACATAATATTGTTGATATTATGATAAATGGTTATGCTTCTAGCCCTAGAGGACATGAAGAATGTGACATAAGTAATCTAGTATGAGGAAAGGTATTTTGTATGAACTTTCTTACACATGACCAGAAATAAGAAAAAGAGTAGAGGGAAGACACATAAATGATTTCCTCTCTTTCTCAAGTACTCTCTTTTTTGGTGGGCAGAGAGACCTAATACTTACGTGACTGCTCCAAAATTATATAGTTACAATTTGGTGACTTCAGGTGACTAGGGCCATATGCTTATTACTTCAGTGCCATAGCATATTGAAATTGTGAGACATGACCAGAAGTTATCAGGCTTGATAACTCTTTTCTCATTTGGACATGAGATGGCATCTACAAAAGGGGAAAATATTAAGGTTGACTTCCTTTGACATTATTAGATAAATATTTTTCATCTACCATGAAGAGGCAACAGATAACAAAAGATAAACTAGGTAATTTCAATTACCCCAAATTAAAAAGCTTTTGCACCAAATTAATTCAACTAGGATAGATATCCATGGTATACAGATAACTAACAGAAAATATATAGGAACAAAAGTAATTCTCCAGTAGATAAATGGTCAAAAGATACGAATACCAGTTAACAGAATTGGAAACTATTAGTAACCATAAGAAGGGATGCTCCAAACCATTAATAATAAGGCAACTTCCTGAAAGTCAGAGCAACCCTGAGGATTCACCTAACACCCAGCAAATTGGCAAAGATGACAAAAAGTAGGAATATGAAATGTTAAAAGCATTGTGTTAAGACGGACACATCAATGGACTGTTGCTGGAGTTGTGGAAAATAATCTGGAATTATACAAAGAGAGTGACTAAAATATCCATACCCATTGGCTTTATTTGGCCCCATGATTTACATTAAAGCAAATCTTGGTTTAGGATCTCTAGAAAATTTGTATTCAGGCAAATCATGATATTTATTATTATGTGGCACAATAAACAGGTGAGCAAAGCATAAAAAGACACCATATATGGTAATATAAGCAGAGGTTTATTCCCCAGAGATGCAATAGTATGAGGGAGAGGAAAATGTGTCAGAAAAGAAACATGTTCAAAGTTGGGGTTCAGGCGTCAAGACTGTATATCCTAAAAATTAGCTTAATTGAGAACAAGTAATTAGTGTCAGATATTGGAGGGGCATTCCTAATCAAACTCGGATGTGGTAGAAAGTTGAGAGGAAAAGGGTACCAGGCTTTGGTGAAACTAGGGTAGGGGTAGTTTTTTATTGTTTTTTTTTTTTAATTGGGACCAAAAACACCTTTAATCATAAATACCACTGGTAGGGAAATAATCCGAGGAGGTCGATGACTTTTTTCCCCTCCACATGAATGTTATCATTTTGTCATGTTATCAGCAACTTGTAGATTCAATCCATTAGTGGTTTTGTCTGTATTCAAAAGTTCAAAGCAGATTTTAATTTTTTTGTGTGTGTGTCACTGACTATAACATAACATTTCAGGGTTTTTTTGCAATTTATCGTATTTTTTTGGATACCTATAATTTTTTCCTGTTTATCCTATTTTGAAGGACAATAACTTAGCTCTGTTTAGAATTATTCTATTCTTTAAAGATATCTTATATTTTTCTTCCATTTTTTTATTTCTGTATTTTTGAGGTCTCAATTCATAATTTTCTTTTTTGGAGCTTCCATGATCTTGGTGAGACTCTCCATTATGTGTTATAACTTTTTAACTTCAATTTTTGCCTTCATCATTTCACCTTCAAGGGATCTTCTTTATGACCTAGCCCCTATCCTATTATAAAAAAACAAACAAAAACACAACTTATATTTCTTTCTTGAACCATTCTGATGTTTTCTTACTTTTGGTTTCCTGATATCTCAGGAATCCATAGATATTTTTTTCCCCCATAGAGAGGTTCAGGTTGATTTTCCTTCATGGTAGAATGCTTGTTTATGTGTTATAGTCTTCAAATTTTTTAAAACTCATTTTTTCTCTCTGTAATTATGAGTTTCATTACTGACTTTTCTACTTGGGAATTAATATTACACTAAGTCTCTTTCTTTTGGACTTTTCCTTCTGTAGATTATCTCTGGATTCTCACTTTACTCTTTGGCTCCTCCCCCTTAGACTACCAAGATGTGTTCCCAGCCTCTTTGAGGTTGCAGGATGTGGGAAGGAGAGGGAATAAGCATTTATACAGAGCCTACTATATGCCAGGCACTGTGCTAAGCCCTTTACAAATATTGTCTCATTTGATGCTCACAATGACCATCCAAAGTTGGTATGGTTATCCCCATTTTAAGGTTGAGGAAACTGAGGCAAATAGGGGTTAAGTGACTTGCCCAGTGTCACACAACTTCTAAGTGCCTGAGGCTGGATTTGGTCTTCTTGAGGAACCCACACCCTGGTTGGTTCTTTATGCAGAGTTGACTCTGGAGGAGAAGATTTAACCAAACCAGGTTTCTATTCCTCTTCCCCTCATGCAAAGACTTGTTCCACTCTAGCCTCTAATACTTCCTCTGTTCCCTCATTCCCAGTCTGTGGCTAGGCAGAGCAAATTTTTTTCTATCTCTCATAGAATAGGAGAGTTCCAGCCTGAATTACCGCTGTCATGACACCAGGCAAGGGCTAACTCATATGGAGCCTAAAGCAAGACTGGGCTTGTTGGTCCCAGCCAGGCCTGGTGCCTATGGTGGGCTGGGAGAGGGAAACAGAGAGGGTTGACAGCTTTAAGTATTTAGGTTTTCCCATGCGACTTCTTGGAACTTTTTTATGTATAATGATTCCACTTATTTTGTGGATTAAAAATTAGTCACTTTAGCTTTTTGGCACTTATTTCCTTCTGAGAGACCGTTAGGCTGGAGTTATATAGAAATTAATGACTCTTATCTTTTACTGATTATAAAATACTTATTAATAGTTTTTAAAGAGAGAAAACTGATCTGCTTCCTTTCATCCAGCCAGTCCAAAAGGTATGTTGCCTAACTCCAAACATTTTGGTTTAAAACTTAAAAAAAAAAAACTCTCATAGAAATAGGGTGGTGTGGGATAGGTAGTCTAGGGGATAACAAGGCATTGTTTTTATTATTAATATTTTATCCACTAACATGGCAGTTTACTGTAGAAAGCAGCTAGGCAGAACAGGTGATAAAGCATTGGATGTAGCATCGAGACAATTTGAGTTGAAATCTGGTCTCCATTACTTAATAGGTGCATGGACAAGTTACTTAACTACTCTCTATCTCAGTTTCCTCACCTGTAAAATGAGAATAATAATAGTAGATATCTCTAAACTTTGTTGTTGTAAGAATAAAGTAATATAACATTTATAAAACACTTTGCAAACCCTTATGCACTATGTAAATACTAGTATTATTACTCTGATACTGAAAATAATAGAAGAGCAAGTTATTTGAGGAAAATTTCTATCTGAGCTTAATTGAATATAAAGATGAGAAAAATAAAATATATTATTATAAAATAATGATCATAGTAGTATTCCAATGTTATGCAATTTTCAATCATTTTTTGATAGATTTTATCACGTTTTGAACTGTTCAGGTTCTACTGGTTGTTGATGTTCTTCAGTCATATTTGACTTCTCATGACCCCAGTTGAGATTTTCTTGGCAAAGATACTGGAGTGGTTTGCTCTTCCTTTCTCTAGCTCACTTAAATGAGGAAAATGAGGTAAGTGACTTGTCCAGGGTCACACAACTGGTAAATGTCTGAGGCCAGATTTGAACTCTGAAAGTACCTTACTCCAGGCCTGGCACTCTTTCTACCATGCCACCTAGCTGCCCTCTTCTAGCGTCACTTGTAAATCCAACTTGTATGCAGCCTTGCTCTTTTTTTCTCCACATGCTGACTCCCCAACTGTTTTATTTTCTGCTGTTACTTATTTTAAAGGCAGATGAGCTCAAAAAGACAGCAGGTGGGAGCAAAAACAACAGAACTGAATACTTGGGCTTTAGTATCTACACAGTGGCACTTTATAGCTTAACATTTCAAAAACAGAATTTTCTTTAACACGTGTGATCATTTATATTATCTCTTTACATCCTGTCACCTAGTGCCAGATAAAGGCAATTATAACTAAAGTTTTGTATGATGAATATTCATAGATAGACAAAAAGATAACTTCTGGTCCTTCAAAGATGAGCATAAAGAAAAAAAAAAGAGTTTGCTTTCTGTAGAAAAAAGGGATACATTCTTCAGACTGTGACAGTTGCATTAATGGCCTCATTTGCCATTGGTCAATGCTGAAATGATCTGAAACGACTGATCTCACTTGTCAGTCTTAGAACTCTAGGAAGCCTCTGTCTTTAAGGTAGGATAGTGATAGAATTAAAGAATCTCATATTAGAAGGGACTAGAGGACATTCCATCTACAGCTAACTAAAAATTCCCATAGTTCAAAGCCCCCATACCTGACATGCCCCCAACCAATTTTCTGTTATTATAATATTTTTAACAATTATTTCCCTTAATTCTCCAACATATCCCTTCACATAAAAATAACCTGTCCCTTACCACAAGGAGAAAGAGTTAATTCAGTAATACACATTTAACTAATTTTGTATGTGGCATTCTCCTCGCCGCACAAAAGGAATGTAAGGTCCTCAAGGGTAGGGACTAGTTTCCTCATTGTGTCCCCTATCGTCTATGTTTAGTATTCTACATAATAAGCACCCAGTCGATGCTAGCTTGAATGGCCTGGATTGGATTAGTAGTGCCCTAACATTCTATTAAGTGAGTGTTATATGTTCTGCAGCACCAGTATTGGTCACTGCAATTGATCTGACTTCAGAGGCCTTTTGCTGTTATTTTTGTGAAGATTAGAGGTTCTTAACCTGGTGTCCAGGAACTAGTTTTTATAATTTGATAACTACATTTTGGAATATTTGGTTTCCTCTTTAATGCTAAGTATTTTATTTTATATATTATTCTAAGAAGTGTAATATAGGCTTTACCCATCCACAAAAGGGATCCATGACCCAAAAAGTTGAAAAACCTCTGGTTTAGATTATTATGTTCACTGTGCATATTCTTCTGATTATTTTTGATGGCTGATATATTCTCTTCATGAGACTTTGAATTTCTCATAGTCATCATTTCTTCTTCATACACAACAATTTGTTTGGCCATTTCCTAATATAAAGGTACCTACTCCAATTTCGAATTTTGGCTACTACAAAAAGTGATGATACAAATAATTTTATTTATTTTGAAGGTGGCATAGTGGATAGAGCATTGTGCTTATAGCCAAGAAGACTGAAGTTTGAATCCTGACACAGACATTTTTAAGCTGTGTGACCCTGGGCAAGTCACTTAACCTCTTGGCTTCAGGTTTCCTCATCTGTAAAATAGGGCCGATAATAGCATCTACTTCACAGAGTTGTGAGGATCAAATAAATGACAGATGTAAAGTGCTTTGCAAATCTTAAAGTGTTAGATCAATGTTGTGTACTACTACCATTATTAAAAATTATTATATAAATAGCAACTTTCTGTATTTTACCTTGAGGTATTCATTCAGTACTGGGATCACTAACTCAAGATAATAAACAATTTTCTGACTTTTCTATTATTTGTGTACTGCTCTTCCCATTCCATTCAATACTGACTATTTCTATCTTTTCATATTTTGCTCAGTTTGATATAGGGGGCTAAATGACATGGCAGATAGATGATCAGACCCAGAACACAGGACCTAAGTTGAAATTCTGCCTCATTTAATTACCAGCCGTGTGACTCTCAGCAAATCACTTGACTTCTATCTGCCTCAGTTTTCCTGTCTCTAAAATGAGATAACAATAGTGCCTATTTCTCACGATTGTTGTGCAGATAAAATAAGATACTATTTTTAAAGTACTTTGAAAAACTTAAAACACTATATAAAGGCTATTGTTGCCTTGGTTGAGGTGAAATATCATTTGCACGTCTTTTAATATTAGTGTTTTGGAAAGAATTCTTATATGGTTATCGATCATTTGCATTTCTTCATATGATAACTGTTTATATATTTTAACCACATATATCAGGGAATGACTCAGTCATATTTCCTTCACTTCCCAATATAACCTGGATACTAGATTTCAATCATATTTGAGCATATTTTTCCAAACTATGTAGTTTATCTTCTCTTCCTAGCTGTATTTTATTTTCTTCATTCAAAAGCCTTTTAATTTTGCGTAATCAAAATTATAGTCAGTTCTGCTATAACACAACATATGTGTTCCCCAAAAGCAGCCAGCAATAAAAACCACAGAGTTTATGAGGAAAATAGGCTTGGCGGCACAATGCACAAAACCTTCTTCAGTGCCACATTTAAAAAAAAAAAAGGATAGAAACCTAATTTAAAAAAAAAAAACAGTAGCACAGTTTTATACATGTTGAGTGGTTTTTAAAAGTACATAAATACTGCCCAGACTTGGGCTGCTGCTCTTTTTGCTCCCAAGGCTGTATGAGCATGTTGAGTGAGCCTGTATCTCTGGGTCTCCTGGCAAGAGGCCACTGAGGAAGGGGAAGAGTTGGAGGCAGCGATGAGGGTAGTGCAGACCAGCCCTTCTCCCCTCACAGCTCTTAATACCCCAGAAGATATGCAATAATTATGGCAGTTTACTTTTGCAAAGACCTGAAATTTGCTTGTGAAAGGGGGTGCTTGAAGGGTAGCAGTTTGTGAGTTACGGTGAAGTGGTTGATGTTTTCTACATTCTTATTTAAGAAGTCACAAAATGCAAACTCGAATTTTGAGTTATGCTCAAAACATTCCCTAATATTTCAATCACACTGGAACAAGTTATCAAGATGTTCTTGATCTGCACTGACAGAGGGAATCTCCTCCCTCAGGAGTTCCCTATAACAATGAAATCATAGGTCTAAGTCTCTACCCCTGTAACACTCATATTTGTGCAACACATCTATTTGTAGCTTGTTGGAAGCTACATATGTTGGAAGACAGAGGTCTATCTTGTTTTCTATCAAATTCTTTATGGTTTTTCCAATACTCTTTCCCCACTAGTTCAAGTATTTTAGCTGTATCCATTTAGTTGTATCCATTAGATGTATCCAGTTTATTGTCTAGACTAGTCCACTTGGCTAATTGTCTTATTTTTTAACAAGTTCCAAAAAGTTGTCATCATCACTGCTGTAATGGGGGTCTGGCTCATGTCCAGACCACCTATAATGGGGTCATTAATGTAAAAAATGTTAAGGAGCTGCTTCTGGACAACTGGAGGACCAGAGCATGCATGGAGTTTGAGAGGAACTTTTTTCCATTGGCTGAAAAGAGAATTGTTGGAGCTTTTAGAAGGCCTGGGTTGGCACCACTTGTGCCTTTGCTATATTCACATCTGTAGGGGGAATGACCCCTTCATTCCCAGTTCTACCCCTCCCATATTGAAAAGGAGGAGAACTTAAGCTCAGCTATTCTAATTATTATCCTGCAATTCAGAGAACTAGCTGTTAAATATTTACCTACACATCATTGATACAGCTCTCCACGGGGCTATCTAGCAGGAAAGAAACTCAGAAGGGCACTTTCCGAATCAAGGTTACAGGGGGGAATCTTCATTCAATTCTTACAAAAACTGAGGACGAGCTGAGGTGCAGTCAAATAGAGCCCAAATCTCTGAATCAAAGATGATTAAAGATGGAATGAAACTTAAAAAACACTTTGTTCAACCCAATCACTTTATAGAAAAGGAAATAGAAACCCTGAATTAGTGTCATAGCAGAGTCTGGAACTAGGTCTTCTATCTTGTAGCACAGCAGTCTTTCAGGCAGGTTTTTTTGTTTGTTTTTTCTTTTATTTTGGTTTAGATTTGTCTCCTCCTAGCCCTTCCAGAAGACTGGCTCCTAGCCTTAAGGGTTAGGACAAACAGCTAAGAGAGGTGAGGAAGTATAGGGCAAGAAAAAGCTGAGTCTTTCTGGGAGAATTCTGGTCCCAAACTCCCTAATCTCTCTAAGCTTTACTCCCCAAGAAAAAGTAAGCAGGTCAGGAGGAAAAGAAGGAATCTTCTAGGAAAAGAAGGTCCCCAAAATAGGATGGGAAGCAGAAACATGCAGGAAAAAATAACCCTGCACCAGGGCCTACACATCTGGCTCCTTCCCCTGCCTTGTTTCAAATGAATGTCCCATCTTCCAGCTATTCATGTTGATAAGTAGTTGATCAGAGAACTCTTGGGTCTGGGGATTTCTGCCTAATAAGGGAAACCTGCCTGGCCTGATAAAGGGCCTGTACACCTTAAAGGGCTCCCTGCTAAGCAGAAGTTGTAGACCGACATGCTACCAATCAGGTCCTCCCAGTCTCTAACTTCCATACAGGGGAAAATTTGAGAAGACAAAAGTCATAAAACATTCATGGAAAGAAAAGTTACTGGGATTGGGGAGTTAAAGGCATGAAAAAAGACATACAATCCCTTTTAGAGGAGACTGAAAAAAGATCTCCACTTCCTGCCCCACCCAAAGAATTCCCTTCCCCCACGAGACATTTGGGGGGAAAGAAGAGGGGTGCTATCCTGCTGTTGGTCCCTGGGCAGCTGAGGAGCAGAGCTTCTTCCTCTACACAGACCACTAGACCTACTTAGGAATGATCCTTGAAAAGCAGCTACCACTCAGCGATCAGCACTCTGAACCTGACCTTAATCTCTATCCATGGATTTGATCTCAACCATTAAAAGGACCACCTTGTTTCACTCTAGTGAGACAGCTTGAGTTTCTCTGTCACAATGGACTTCTGCCCTCTCTCCTGTCTGGTGAAACTAATCATTATTCCACTCCTCCCAGCCTCCCAACCCCTACCACACTGCCTCTGGCTGGCCCCAGCTAAGCTCAGTTCTGCCTTGTCCTACCTCTGCCACAACTCCAAGCTCAGTTCTACCTTCTTCCTTGGAGAAGTACAAGGCTATCATTAGTCCTGTAAATTTCCTACTCTGGGGAAAAACAAAAACAAACCTGTACTGGTTATGATTCTGATCTACATTATTATAAATGCAGCTTAAGATTAACTTTTTAAAAGTATTCACATTGTGTTGTTAGTATATATTAAACTTGTGGTCCACTAAAACCTCCAGGTCCTTTAGAAATGAATTAATAGTATTTCATTTCTGTTAGGTTCACATCACCGATATTCACACACATGATTTTCTTCTTAAAGATATTCAAATGAAACCAAGAATTAAAACTAAAGGATTCAATATCATTCCTATTAATACTAATATAGTGCACTATATTAATACTCCTTTTTGAAAAAAACACTTTTAAATGGGAATTTGCAAGTAATACTAACAAAGCTATGGTCCACACAAGAATGTAGGGATATGTGTATAGATACAGACATAGATATATAGATATAGATATAGATATATACACATACACATGCATGCGCACACATACATATACATATATGTGTATATATATGCATATATATGTATACAGATATCAAACCTTTCTATTGGATGCTTAAAATCTGGCATTTTAAACAACGATGAAAGAACGTGTTGCCTTGGAACAAAATTATCCTTTAACTTTTCTTTGCATCTACTTGGAGTGAATATTCTCAAATTATAAATCAAAACATGCCACATTCCTTAACAGTTTGTGAAATTAAAAAAAAAATCTGCCATGGAAAATGCCTGGCAAAGAAAAAAGAACATGAAATCTAAATGTCTAAAATGCATTTTTTAAAAGATGAGTATGTTTCTTGCAAAATTACTTATGAATATTCTCTGGCTAAAGAGTCCTGTGGGTAAAATATTTTTCTCCCCGCTAAAGGTATTGTTAATAGGACTCTGAAATGGTACAAAATAATATAGTCTCTCAATGTCAGAATACAGCAAAAGATTGTTTTTTTTTAAATAAACATTCAAAACATTTTCCAGGGATCTTCCTGAATTGAATTAAACAGGCATTTATTAAGCACCTAGTATATATAAAAGACACTGTGCTAGACATGAGATAAAAAGAAACTCAAATGAGATAATATATGTAAAGAACCATGCAAGCCTTAATGTTAGATAAAGGCCAGGTAGAGTAACCAGGCTTTGCACATTCTCAGATCACTAAGAGGGAGGGACCCAAGAGGAAGATGACGAGGACCTACTTCTAGGAGAAGACTGTCTGTGTTGTCTTTTGGATACGAACAGTCTCTTTTCATTGGCTGTGGAGCTAGAATGGATTGTAGCTATAATACTACTAGACTGGGACACTTACTCTCTTTTCTGCTGTGTGCAGAGCATGAAGATCTTGTTCACTCACCCACAGCATAGGCACCATGTGCTATCCTGGGTGTGAGGGGAAGGTCCAATGCCTCCAACCCCCTTTAAGCCCTGTGGCCCTCATAAATGGGCTCAGAATTCGGAATAGTTTTATTTGTAGCTTTCAGTTCTAGAAGGTGAGTAGAGTACCCAGACCCAAGAGCTAAAGCCATGGCAACCTTATAGTCAGGATCATCTGGGTCAGATGCTGCTGCCAGCCCAGCAGGAAGTTCCTGAGAAGCCACGGTACTGAGATGCAAGTCCTGGAGGACTTTGGAGTTTGAATTTGATGGGACTAGGAGCTGAAATAAGCTGTGAACCTAATGTTCCCCCCTAGCGGTGTAAGGGGGTTTTCACCCCAGATGGCAGTATGCTGGTTTGCAGTTTATATGGTAAATAGGGGGAAACTAGGTGGCACAGTGAGTACAGCACTGGCCCAGGAGTCAGGAGTACCTGAGTTCAAATCCGGCCTCAGACACTTGACACATTTACTAGTTGTGTGACCTTGGGCAAGTCACTTAACCCCAATTGCCCTGCCTTCCCCCTTGCCAAAAAAAAAAGGTCAAATAAGGTAAATAGAAAATAGGTTGCAGGGGCCTCCTCAAAATTGGAGGAAACCAATCAATAGGTACTCGAACCAAAGTCAAAAACTATATACTCCCCCAATACACTTAAGGATACAGGAGAACCTAGGGTAAGGGTCAAAATGTTGCATACCTAGCCTCTAGGCAATGGGGTCCAGAGTAGTCACTGTTATACTATCATTACTATGATTATTACTGTTACTTAGTTCCTGCTCCCAGTCTCATGGGATGGAGCTCGGAAGAATTTGTCTAAGACAAGCTCATGAATAATTAGGTAAGCAGCATAGTAAAGATGATAGAACAACCTTTTTCGAAGGACCTACCTTCATACCCCAGACTGCTACTTATCACCTGTGTGATCCTGAGCAAGTCCCCTCCCCCCCATCTTAGTTTTCTCAACTGTAAAAGGAAAATAGAATCTCACATTGCTCTCTCTCTTGCTTATTTATAAATTCTCCTATCCATGAGTCTGATATTCTATGTTCCTCAAATTTTCTTGTAATATTATTACATCTGGTCATGTACACATTATAATCTCATCTTGGTAAATGGTGTAAGATACTGGTCTATGCCCAATCTCTACCAGACTGCTTTCCAATTATCTCAACAATTTTTTACCAAATAAGGAGGTCTTATTTCAAAAACTTGAGTCTTTATCCTTGTCAAATACAAGGTTATTATGTTTATTTGTTGCTGTAAATTGTAATATCTAATCTGTTCCACTGATCTACTTCTTAGCCAGTACCAGATAGTTTTGATAATTGAGCTTTATATTACTGTTTAAGATCTAGTACTGCTAAACCTGCTTCCTTTACTTTTTGTTTAATTAGTTCCTTTAATATTCTTGAACTTTTGTTCTTCTAAATTAATTTTATTATTTTTTTCTAATTCAATAAAAATGTTTTAGTAATGAGAGAAATTAATATTAATAACCAATGATTTGAGAAGAACCAGAGTTGCCCCTTTTTCTAAAGTCCTCATTTCAATGCTCAGAGGTTGAAGATTGAATTAACTTTCTCCTCAATTATGGACTCCACCCAACTTTACAAGAAATTTAATCTAAGGTAGAAAAATCCATTGTGCTTTACACAGGTTTGGGTGGGGATAAATTCTTTGATTAGATTGCCCAAAAGGCTGGGCAATTGAGAAGTAAATGACATAATCAAAGTTACATTCCCCCAGCCTCTCACTGTAATAGTCATTCTCTCTCATTATTTGTTAACCAATCAGAGTTGATTGCCACCTCAGGAACATTCATTCACTCTTCCAAGGACATATAAACTATGAGCCCACCACCATGATTCACCTTTGGTCTGAGAGAGATGGCAAATGACCATTCCTTTTATTAATAAAATGCTAGCATTATAATAAACAATTACTCATTTAATGAGTACTCATTACTCAGATACTATGTCTTTCAAATGTTTTTAAACATCACAATAATTTAATTGAGATGGCACTGAACACAGTGAGTAGAGCACCTGCCCTGGAGTCAGGAGGACCTGAGTTCAAATCTGGCCTTAGACACTTGACATACTTACTAGCTGTGTGACCTTGGGCAAGTCACTTAACCCCAATTGCCTTGCCTTCCCCCCTCCAAAAAAAAAAAGAAATGGCACTGAATATATAAATTAGTTTAAGAAAAAATTGTCATTTTTATTATATTGGCCCTGCCTACCCATGAACAGTTAATATTTCTCCAATTATTTAAATCTGACATTACTTGTATAAATTTTTTTAAAATATAATTTTGTTCATATAATATGTGGGTTTGTTTTGGTAGATGTACTCCCAGGCATTTTATACCGTCTGGAATTTTTTTTAAATGGGTATCTTTTACTATCTCTTCTTGCAGGGTTTTATTTGTGACATACAAGAATGCTGGTGATTTATGTCAATTTACTCTATATCCTGCCACTTTGCTAAAATTATTATTTTTTTCAACTAAAGTTGAATCTTTGGGATTTTCCAAGTATATCAACATATTGTTGCAAAAAGAGATAGTTGTATTACCTCATTCCCTATTCTGATTTCTTCTATTTATTTTTCTTTTCATATTGATTGCTATTGCTAGGATTTCTAGTACAATATTGAATAATATTAGTGACAGTGGGCATCCTTGTTTCACACCTGATCTTACTGGGAAGGCTTCCAGCTTATCCCCATTACAAATGTTTGCTCTTAGTTTTAGGTAAATAACTTTTTTTAATCAATTTAAGGAAAAATATATATATATATATATTTATATTTATATTTTCCTTCAATTCTTTTTTTTTGTTTTTTTTTAATTTAATTTAAATTAATTTATTTAATATATTTGGTTTTCAGCATTGATTTTCACAACAGTTTGAATTACAAATTTTCTCCCCATTTCTACCCTCCCCCCCACTCCAAGATGGCTTATATTCTGGTTGCCCTGTTCCCCAATCAGCCCTCCCCTCTATCACCCCCCTCCCCTCTCATCCCCTTTTCCCTTCCTTTCTTGTAGGGCAAGATAAATTTCTACGCCCCATTGCCTGTGTATCTTATTTTTTAGTTGCATACAAAAACTTTTTTTGTTTTTGAACATCTGATTTTAAAACTTTGAGTTCCAAATTCTCTCCCCTCTTCCCTTCCCACCCACCCTCCCTAAGAAGCCGAGCAATTCAACCTAGGTCACACATGTATTATTATGTATAACCCTTCCACAATACTCATGTTGTGAAAGGCTAACTACATTTTGCTCCTTCCCAACCCATCCCGCTTTATTGAATTTTCTCCCTTGACCCTGTCCCCTTTCCAGTGTTTGTTTTGATTACCTCCACCTCCATCTGCCCTCCCCTCCATCTTACCCCCCCCTTTTATTTTTTTTTATCTTCCTCCCTCTTCTTTCCTGTGGGGTAAGATACCCAACTGAGTATGTATGGTATTCCCCCTCAGGCCAAATCTGATGAGAGCAAGGTTCACTCATTCCCCCCTCACCTGCCCTCTCCCCTCCTCCCATAGAACTGCTTCCTCTTGCCATCTTTATGCGAGATAATCCACCCCATTCTATCTCTCCCTATCTCCCTCTCTCAGTATGTTGCTCTCTCATCCCTTAATTTCTTTTTATTTCTTTTAGATATCTTCCCTTCATCTTCAACTCACCCTGTGTCTGCTCTCTCTCTTTTACATATATATATATATATATATATATACACATATATAAAAACATATATATATATATATACATATACATACACATACACATAGATATATACATACATACACATTCACTTATATATATACATAAACATATATATATATGCATATTCCCTTCAACTACCCTAATACTGAGGTCTCATGAATCATACACATCATCTTTCCATGTAGGAATGTAAACAAAACAGTTCAACTTTAGTAAGTCCCTTGCAATTTCCGTTTCTTGATTACCTTTTCATGCTTCTCTTGATTCTTGTGTTTGAAAGTCAAATTTTCTATTCAGTTCTGGTCTTTTCACGGAGAAAGCTTGAAAGTCCTCTATTTTATTGAAAATCCATATTTTGCCTTGGAACATGATACTCAGTTTTGCTGGGTAGGTGATTCTAGGTTTTAATCCTAGCTCCATTGACCTCCGGAATATCGCATTCCAAGCCCTTCGATCTCTTAATGTAGAAGCTGCCAGATCTTGGGTTATTCTGATTGGGTTTCCACAATACTCAAATTGTTTCTTTCTGGCTGCTTGCAGTATTTTCTCCTTCATCTGGGAGCTCTGGAATTTGGCAACAATATTCCTAGGAGATTTCTTTTTGGGATCTATTTGAGGAGGCGATCGATGGATTCTTTCAATTTCTATTTTGCCCTGTGGCTCTAGAATATCAGGGCAGTTCTCCTTGATAATTTCTTGAAAGATGGTATCTAGGCTCTTTTTTTGATCATGGCTTTCAGGTAGTCCAATAATTTTTAAATTATCTCTCCTGGATCTATTTTCCAGGTCAGTGGTTTTTCCAAGGAGATATTTCACATTGTCTTCCATTTTTTCATTCCTTTGGTTCTGTTTTATAATATCCTGATTTCTCATAAAGTCACTAGCTTCCACTTGCTCCAATCTAATTTTTAAAGTAGTATTTTCTTCAGTGGTCTTTTGGACCTCCTTTTCCATTTGGCTAATTCTGCCTTTCAAGGAATTCTTCTCCTCATTGGCTTTTTGGAGCTCTTTTGCCATTTGAATTAGTCTGTTTTTTAAGGTGTTGTTTTCTTCAGTGTATTTTTCAGTATTTTTTTGGGTCTCCTTTAGCAAGTCATTGACTTGTTTTTCATGGTTTTCTCGCATCCTTCTCATTTCTCTTCCCAATTTTTCCTCTACTTCTCTAACTTGCTTTTCCAAATCCTTTTTGAGTTCTTCTATGGCCTGGGGCCAGTTCATGTTTTTCTTGGAGGCTTTGGTTGTAGGCTCTAAGACTTTGTTGTCTTCTTTAGGCTGTATGTTTTGGTCTTCTTTGTCACCAAAGAAAGAATCCAAAGTCTGAGACTGAATCTGGGCGCGTTTTCGCTGCCTGTCCATATTCCCAACCAACTAACTTGACTCTTGAGTTTTTCAGTGGGGTATGACTGCTTGTAGATTACAGAGTTCTATGTTCTAAGTTTGGGGGGAAGGTGCCAGCTCTGTCAGAGCCGCACTCCTCCTTCCCCAAGGACCCCCAGTCCAGACTGGGCTCAGATCTTCGGCAGGCTGTGCACCCCTGCTGTGATCCGCCACTTAATTCCTCCCACCAGGTGGGCCTGGAGCCGGAAGTAACAACAGCTGTAGCTGCCCCACCTCCGCTGCCCCCGGGGCTGGAAGCCCAACAGCGAACTCCTTCCACTCCCGCAGCTTTTCCCACTAACCTTCTCCGCAGTCTTTGGTGTTTGTGGGTCGAGGGGTCTGGTAACTGCCGCAGCTCACATATTCAGGGCGCTAGGGCCCCCTCTGCCCAGCTTCTGTTCTGGATGGTTCACGCCGCTCAGGCTGGGCTCTGCTCCACTCCGTTCCCAGCTCCCAGCTCCGTGTGGAATAGACCTCACCCAGAGACCATCCAGGCTGTCCTGGGCTGGAGCCCTGCTTCCCTCTGCTGTTCCGTGGGTTCTGCCATTCTAGAATTGGTTCAGAACCATTTTTTATAGGTTTTTGGAGGGACTCAGGTACGGAACTCACTCTAGTCCGTGCTTACCAGTCGCCATCTTGGCTCCGCCCCCCCAGGAAAAATATATTTATACCTGTACTTTCAAGTATTTTTAAAAGAAATGAGTGCTGTACTTTATCAAAAGCTTTTTCTGCATCTATTAATATAATCATATGACTTTTGTTTCTTTTATTATTGATATAATCTATTATGTCAAACCATCTCTGCATTCCTGTTATAATTCCACTTGGTCATAATATATAATATTTATAATATATTGTTGTAATATTTTAGCTAGTATTTTATTTAGGATTTTTGTATACATATTGATTAAGCAAATTAGTCTATAATTTTCTTTCTCTGTTTTTACTTTTCCTGATTTAGGTATCAGTATCATACTTGTTTCATAAAAGGAGTTTGGTAGGATCCTTTCTTTGCCTATTATTCCAAATAATGTATGTAATATTAGAATTATTTGGTCCTTAAATGTCTGATAAAATTCACTTGTGAATTTGTGAATGTCTGGTCATGTTGCTTCTTTCTTAGGAATCTCATTTATGGCCTGTTCAATTTCTTTTTCCAAAATAGGTCTGTTTAGACTTCACTCTATTTCTAGCCAAAGTGCGTTTGGGTCTTGGTGCTACTTGTGTCATGACCTCGGTTCACCCAGTCCTTCGGTGCTTAGGGAGCGACAGGGGCCTGTAGCCTTGTTAGTCTCAGCTTCCCATCCATGGTGGAGCTTTTGGCTGGGGATGGTCTTTTTTCCCACCTTTCTTCCATCCCACCTCCACCCCTTATGGAAACCCAGCTGTCTGTAGAGCCTCTGCATGAGAACTACTTGGGACCTTTGCTAGTTCATCATTAGCTGCAGAATGTTCCCTTTTGACATCTTTGTCTTATCTGCATAGCTTCCATAGACTTTCACTATGGCAAACACAGTTCTAGATATCTATCTAGAGAAACACCTGGATCACAGTCTTTCATGGCATCATCCAGAGAGCCAGATGTGCCTGCTACTGAGCACAGTACAGGTGGGTTTCTAGGCATGACTTTTTTGCCATTTGGAATGCATTGTCAGGCACTCAGTTATGACAATGTCCTGGAGGATTCTACACTGATGACTACACCTTCATCTGACATGTGCAATAAGGTTCTGTGGAAAAAGCCAGTCATCCCAAATTGGAAGTATCAACAGCTTTCCAAGGTTGAGGAAGGAGAAAATAGTTTCTTCTTAACCTACTCAGCTTCCAGTGACCAAATGAGCAAGGCCCCAGTGGTGAAGGCCAAGGCTATGGCCTTGAATTCTCTAATTATAAAACAGACACGACACAGGATACACTCCCCATAAAGGCCTCAGCACAGAAGAAACAAAGTACCACTGCATGGCAGAGGCAGTCCATAAATTGAAGTTACAAAATGGAGAAATGACAAAAGAAGATAGACTGATTGCTTCAATCCAGTCTTCACCAAGTAGTACACTCTATTCTTCTCTCAAGCAAAAGCCCAGAGCCTGGTTTACTCAAGGATCTTCTACTTCCTTACTTGGCCTAGATGTCAGCAGCATGGACTCTAAAAATGGAGAGGGAGACAAACCCTCATCTGAAACATGGAACCTTTGTGGACCAATCTGTGGAGAAATCTGACTCAGGTTTCAGTGTCCAGTCCTACAGTGGCACTCAGAAGTCATCACCAATGGAGCTCATTTGAGTTAAGGCTACTAGAATTGCAGAAGACCCAGCAGCCTTCAAGACACCTGAGATGGAACTTCCAGTTATGGAAAGAAAGAAACAACCTCCACAAACCCATAACATCAAACCAAGAGACATGAATGTGTTGACTCCTACAGGGTTCTAAAGCTCCCTTTTCATACAGGCAAAGTTGCTTTCCCTGGTGAACCCACTGTTATGTAGAGAGAATATCTTAGACTTTTATTTCTTCCCATCTACCTTGCACTTGACATAGGAAAGATGTCATCCATTTACAATTCTGCTAAGCATAATATTCCTGGGGAGGTAGTGATTGTTTCTTGAAACATTAGTGCAAAGCTTAAATTTTTCTAATGCAGAAAGACCTATTCTGTAATGTCCCAAAGATGATCTGAACGACTTCTCAAAGTACAACTGACTATAGCCAATTACTGATCTATAGAACTAGATTGCAGGTGGCAAGGGAAATAATTAAAATCCAGTAGACTTTGTTCTGCATATTTTATCCAAGATAAATATTTGTTTGGTGCTTCTTTTCTTTGATAAAGGACATTCCTATTTTCTATCTTTAAAAAAAAAAAGGCTTGTTCGGATATTCTATTTCCTCTTCTGTTAATGTAGGTAATTTATATTTTTGTAAATATTCTTTCATTTCACTTAAATTGTTAAATTTATTGGCATATAACAGGTATAATTGCTTTAATTTCATCTTTATTGGTGATATATTCACCTTTTTAATTTTTAATACTAGTGATTTTCTTCTCTTTTTTTGAATCAAATTAACCAATGGTTTATTTTTTTTTTCATAAAACCAACCCAGTTTAATTTATTCATTCAATTGTTTTACATTCAATTTTATTAATCTCTCCTTTAATTTTTAGGATTTCCAATTTGGTGTTTAGTTGGGAATTTCAGTTTGTTCTTTTTCTAGTTAGAACTAAATGACTCCTGAGATTAGCCCATCCAATTGTGGACTTTTGATCTTGTGAATTACAGTATCTTACAAAACAGAATATGTTTCATTTCATCCCAACATAAAACCTGAACTAGGAGAGATCTTGCTTGTCATAAGACCACCCTACAGAGTCTGAGGTACACAGCAGACTTTAGAAAAAAAAAATGATTTCAAAGAGTTTAGAGATAAATTGCCTACCTAGGTTCACGTAGATTTCAAAGTTGGCTCAGGAGGAATGGGAGAATTGGACAAACAAAATTTTGGTGATCCAGTCACAATTCATTCTGATGAAGAAGCAAAGACTGGGTGTGTAAACAGTGTGGCTAAAAAGGTACTGGTGTGGCTGAACTGACAAATAGCTTTAAAAGGACATATGCAAGAGATGGAATCAAGGGAAGTCAAACTGATTCACTTCAATTGAGCAAGCATTTGTTGTCAAGTCCCTGTTTTATGCCAAGCACTGCACTAACCACAAGACCAAAAACTAAACCAAAACAACAAAGAGCTCAAATGTTTCATTCCTTTGTGAGGAAACAATATGGATGCAGACAATTATAAAGAAAATATATAATAAGGAATTTCCAGGTAAAGGGTATTTATGACTGGGGGAACAGAATAAGCTTCCTCAAGGAAGGAGTTTGAGATTTAAAGGAAATTCAGGATTTTATGAGGTGAGAGGGAAGTGGTAGTACGTTCTAAACATGGCTGATAGCTTGTGTAACAGCATGGACATCGGAAATGGAATAACAAGCCCGGTGAATGGTAAGTAGGGTAGTTTGGCTGGAACAGAGAAAGTATAAAGGGGAAATTGAAATCAGTCTGTGGATGGAGCCAGAAGAGGAAGTACTTTTTAAGTCAAATCTAGGAGTTTGTATTTTTATCCTAGAAGAAAGAGGGAGCCACTGGAGCTCCCTGAGCAGAGAAGTGGCAAAGACTCGAGCTTTTTGAATATCAATTAGGTGGCTGTTTGTAGAATAGATTGGAGCATAGAGATTTTAGAAGCAGTGAGAACAGTTCTAAGGCAAAGATGTCATGAGAGCCTGAGTCAAGGTGGGCATATGAGTGGATAGGAGGGAATGGATGAAAAATGTATTTAGGAGATAGAATTCATAAGACAGCAGTTGAACTGAAGATTTTTAGAGGGGTGAGGTTCTTTAATAGTGTAAGGAAATAAAAATGAAAAATTGTGACAAAAGCTAAAGATGATGAAAAGAATTTTTAAACCCTATATTGCAATAAGAAGATGATTAATGAGGGTACAAGATGTTTGATTAGCAATATTCTAATGTATAAAAAAAGAATTATTAAATGCATGGAGAATAATCTTCAGAATAGGAAGGAGAAACAAAGAAGGGAAATGGAGAATGAAAATAGAAGATAAGCAGAGAGCTCCTAAGCTTCTTCAATGAATTCACATATCTGGCCTATTTAAATACATTCCACGATCCTGAAAGAAGTAACAGATAATAGCTGCTAAATAATTATTAGTGATCATTTTAACTGTAGTGAGTGGTAGAGTTACCAAGAGACGAAGATAGGCAAATGTCATTCTGATTTTCAAAAGGGGGAAGAAGGTAGCTATGTTAAACTGTTGGTTAATGGGTTTGATGTCACTTTTTAGGGAGAGGACTCAGGATATCAGGGCTTTGTTTTTCATCTTGTTCTGTTAAATATTTTCATTGGTGACTTAAATAAAGGAATAAATGGTATGTGTTGTAGGAATAATGTCTTAGCCTCTTCCCCATTCAAATTAGACCAATTTTTCCTTAAAAAAAGTAATTGAAACATTTTTCTAGATTCGGATCAGGGAAATAAAGGCTCAAACTGTTGATTCCACTTCCTCATTGAGTCCAAAGTTCACATCATTTTCTCCTGAGTACAAAGCATCCAGAAGGAACTGGGATTAGAAGGGTGGGTAGGGTTCTTAGATTCTTGGTTTGTGGGCTGCAATAGGAGTTTGGCTCAGCTGACTTAACTCAAGAGGTTCTCAATGCCTATCTTTGTTCAATAGTTTTGTCCTGCCATAATTAAGTAAATCTCATTTTATTAACTATTAAATGATTTATGATTTTCATTTTTTTATTTGGTTTTATTCCGATATTGAACTTAAACTATCAGAAACTGGCTTGAGTGAGACCCAGATCAGAAAAGCATTTTTATCAAATTTGCAGATGACACAAAGTGGAGAGAGTTAATACATGGAATGACAGAATCAAAATCCAACAGAGTCCGAACAACCCATAAAAGTGGAATGAAGTTAATAAGATAAAATCTAACCAATAAATAATGATGTCCTTCACTTGGATTTCAAAAGGTAAACTGTGTAAGTACAAGCTAACAAAGACCAAAGATGTGATGATTCTAGCGTACTGCAAACTGAATGTCTTCAATAGGAGCCAAAAGAACTAACACTATCTTAAGTCTTATTAATAAAAATGTAGCATGCTGAGTAAGACAGTTGATAGTCCCACCCCTTTGCTCTGCTCAGATCACATCATGATGTTCTGTTCTAGACTCCACATGTTAAAAGGGACATTGTCAAGGGGGAACACATGCAAAGCAGGACTATCAGAAAAGAGAGGAGAATACAAACTGTGCCCTCCAAGCATCATGTGAAGAAACTGGAGCTATTTAGCTTGGAAAAGAGACAATTTGGGGGAGGGAGGGATTATATGGTAATGTTCTTTAAATGTCTGACCATTCATCATTTGAAAAAGGTATTAGATTTGCTCTGCTCATCTTCAGAGGCCAGAACTAAAAGCAGTGGGCAGAAACTGCAAGTTGGCACATTATTGGCTCATCATTAAGAAAACTTTCTAAAAATTAGAGCTGTTCAATAATGAAATATGCTGGCTTAGACAAAGTATAATGAGTTCCTTACCACTAGCGGCTGGATAAATAGTTGTCAAGAATGGTGTAGACAGGATTATCTGTTTGGGTACAGGTTAGACTAGATGACCATTGAGATCCCTTACAACTAAGAATCTGTGGTTCTAGGATTTATAGAAGCTCCATGAAAAAGATAGCATTTGAACTGGAACTTGAAAGTACAGGTATAATAAAATATGTAACCAATCTAGCTGGATTCTTCGATCTTTGTGAAAATCAGTGGCTTATGGAATTTGTTCATATGAATAAAAACCTTTGATTTTATTCTCACTTTTTCTATTCCTTACAAATTTTCCATTACTTACAAATGGAGCATGGGAAGAATCAGTCTTATAATTAATGGCCTCATTCACTAGAGAAGAAAAGGCTGTGGAATAGAGATAGAGACTACACTGGTGACTTCACTGTTATTAACAATAGTGAACCAGCTGAAGAAACTGCCTCTACTAATAGAGAGGCGGCATGTCCTCTATGTATAGTTTTAGAGTTTCCTAGAGCACTAAGAGGTGAAATGATGTGCCTAGGCCTGGGTTGTCCAACCTTGGGTTTTATTGAAACAATAGACAATATATTTTGATTTGCCATTTTAGGGAGAGCTCTGCAGTAGCTGGGCTTCCTTTACTAAAGCATTTATATAAATTTCTATGCTTGTAGGTGGGCTTGCATAAATTGCACTGCAGGCCACATGCATTTGGACAGGCCATACAGTCAGTACATGTCAGAACTGAGACTTGAATTGAGATCTTTCTGATTTTGAGGCCAGGTTTCCATCTATTATGTCATGTACTTCTTGAATCACTTCTCTGACTCAAATTAAAATAACTTTTAATTACATGAAAGCCTATTCTGCTTGAGTAGTTCCCCCCATTTCTACTGAGAGATGGAAGAAAATTAATTGTATTTCAATTGTAAAAGAAGGAATTTGGATAAGACTTAAGGAAACCACTTAAATATATTGTTTTAAGGCAAGATTTTGCAGTTGAAAGCAAATTAAATTAAAGGGATCCTGTTCAGGAATGATTGTTGAAAATAGTAACAGAGATACAACCAGACTGAAAGTAAAATGATGGGCTGAAATGTCTACTGTTGCTAATATACCAGAATCTTGTAATTTTCCTAAAATTAAAATTACTATAACTTTTTTTTATTCTGTAAACTCATTGTCTTCCCTGGTTTCTCAAGTTGTTAATACCTTCCCTTCTAAAGTAACCTTCCATCAACTCTGTATTAATCTGTTACATGCTAATTTATTTATATGCTGTCTTCCCATGAGAATGTAAACTCCTTGAGGGCGTGAAACAGTTTTTGCTGTTCTTACATATATAACCTAAGCAATTAGCACACGGCCAGGAAAATAGAAATGTTTAATAAATGTATTTTGACTGAATGATTAATAACAGTTACGATTGCAAATATAACCAGGGAGTCAGGTCCTTTAAAAAACCAGAACCTATCCCTTCTTCTAAGTCCTGCTACTCTCTCTAGTTCAAGATGCAGTGGGGTTTTCAGCCTAGACCTTCACATCTATACTGATCTTAATAGGTCTATCAATACTACCAAGCAGTATAACCTCAGGACAACAATACGCGACAGAATTTGATATTTTATGTTGTTTTCCATGACTTTTTGAATGTGATACATGAATAGATAGAAACAGTGAGTGATATTCCAAAGAGTGTCCTGCCACCTCCAGGTTAAAATTTTACTTAGTAAAAAAAAGTCATAAGAATTACTATTTTTTTCCTCTAATATTCTAAAATACAAGCAAGGGAAACATTCAATTGTAGTTTAAACTTGATAAAGGATGGAGACAAGATGATAGAGCAGAGAAGCACTTAGCTGAGTTCTGCAAAATTCCCCTCCAAACAACTCTAAAATAATACATCTAGAGTACCAGAACCACCAAAAGGTAGGGTGAAACAATTTTCCAACCCAAGACAACTTAGGAGGTTGGAAAGGTTTCTCTCACTGGGGTAGTGGTCAGGCCTGGACCCAGCCCACATTGTGGCACCAGCAATAAAGCCTTAGATATGGCTGCATTGGTGATAGCAGCAGCTTAGGAAATTCTCAGCCCAGGGGCACCAGAACTAGTTCTGAAAATAGCAGCAAGCAATGCCTTTAAGTTTGGGACAGTGCCCTTTCCTCCCTGTGAGCTGAGCCCAACTTTAACATAAAGTTAAAAGTCAAAAATCAGTCTCGAGAAAATGAGCAAAAAACAAAAAAAGAGCTTGACCATAACAGCTTACTGTGATGACCAGGAAGATCAAGATACAAACCCAGAATACAACGATGTCAAAGCAACTACAAGCAAAGCCTCAGACAAAAATGTAAATTGGATATAAGCCAAATAAGATTTCTTAGAAAAGCTTTAAAAGAATTTTTAAAAATTAAACAAGGGGGGATGGGGGCAATAGATAAACCATTGGTTCATTTCATTATTTAAAAAAAAGGAGAAAATCAAATTACCGGTATCAAAAATGAAAAGTGTAACTTCACCACCAATGAGGATAAATTAAAGCAATTTTTAGGAATTATTTTGCCCAATTACATGCTGATAAATCTGACAATTTAAGTGAAATGAATATTTATAAAAATATAAATTGCCCAGATTAACAGAAGAAAAAATTCAATACTTAAATAACTCTTTCTTAGAAAAAGAAATTGAATAAGCCATCAATGAACTCCCTAAGGAAAAAAAATCACCAGAACAAGATGGATTCACTAGTGAATTCTACTAATCATTTAAAGAACAATTAATTCCAATAACACATAAAGTAATTTGGGAAAATAGACAAAAAAGGAGTCCTAGCAAGTTTCTTTTACAACACAAATGTGGTGCTGAAACCTAAGCCAGGAAGAGCAAAAGCAAAGAAAGAAAACTATAGACCAACTTCCCTAGTGGATATTGATGTGAAAATTTTAAATAAAATGCTAGTAGAATGACGGCATCAATGCTAAAGATCGTACACTATAACCAGCTGAGATTTATACCGGGAATCGTTAGACTGTTCAATATTAGGAAAATATCACCATAATTGACCATATCAATAACAAAAGCAACAGAAAACATGATTATCTCAATAGATGCAGAAAAAGCTTTTGACAAAATACAACACTTATTCCTGCTTAAAAAAAAATTAGAAAGCATAGGAATAGATGGAACTTCCCTTAAAATGGTAAGTATTATCTATCTAAAAACATTAACAAGCAGTATCTACAATGAGAAGCTAGAAGCCTTTCCAATAAGATCAGGGGTGAAGCAAGGATGACCATTATCAACACTATTATTCAATTTTGTTCTAGAAATGCTAGCTGTAACTATAAAACAAGATGAAGATATCAAAGAAATTAGAATAGTCAATGAGGAAACAAAACTTTTACTCTTTGCAGATAGTATAAAATAGAGAATCAACTAAGAAACTAGTTGAAATAATTAACTTCAGCAAAGTTGCAGAATATAAAATAAACCCACAAAAATCATCAATGTTTCTTTATATTACCAACAAAGTCCATCGGGAAGAGATAGAAAGAGAAATTCCATTTAGAATAACTAGAGACAACATATAATGCCTGGGAGTCTACTGGCCCAGACAAACCCAGGAATTATATGAACACAGTTACAAAACACTTTTCCCACAAATTAACCAATCTGAACAAGTGAAAAAAATATATTAATTGCTTATGAGTAGGCCAAGCCAATATAATAAAAATGACAATTCTATTTAAGTTAATTCACTTATTCAGGGCTATATAAATCAAATTACAAAAAAAAAAATTGAGAGCTATGAAAAAAATAACAAAATTCATCCGGAAAAAGGTCAAGAGTATGAAAGGAATCAATGAAAAAAAATGTGAAGGAAGGTAGCCTAGAAGTACCGGATTTCAAACAATATTACAAAGATCATCACAACAATATAATATTGGCTAAAAAATGGAGTGGTAGATCTGTAGAACAGATTAGGTACATAATACATAGTAGTAAAAAATGAGAGTAATCTATGGTTTGACAAACCCAAAGATCCAAGATTTTTGGGACAATAAATCTCTATTTGACAAAAACTGCTGGGAAAAAAATGGAAAGCACTTTTGCAGAAAATATGTATAGAATACCAATTTAATCCATATACTGAGATAAGTCAAAATGGGTCCATGATTTAGAGATAAAGAATGATGTCATAAGCATATTAGGGCATCATGGACTACTTTACCTCTCAGATTTGTCAAATGTATAGAGAATTGAGGCAAATTTATGAGAATACAAGTCTTTCCCCAATTGATAAATGGTCAAAGGATGTGAATAGGCAGTTTTCAGAAGAAGAAATCAAAACGATAGTCATATGAAAGAAAATCATTTTAAGAAAGGTGGGGGGGGCAGTTTTGTTTCCACAGAGTTGAAAGCATTCCTCCAGCTTTAGCAGAAGGTAAGTCAGGTGACTGGTTAGAACTAATTCTAATCAGAGCTCTAAGGTGACAGGTCAGAGGCTTGTAGGCATGCTTAAATGAGCCATTTGAGGAGGGGATTGTATTTGGCCAATGAAGAGCCTGGAGGGAGATTTGAAATGGGAGTCAAAAAAAGGACTGGCATCCATCTGAATCCTTTGTACTCTCCTGCACTCTGTTCAGGGGACATGCCCATTTATTCAGACCAAATAAATGTAAAACATAATTAAAGCGCCCCTAACCTCTACCCCTTGGGTGGCGTCTTTTCTCATGAGAAAGCAATAAAATTCCTTTTTGCCTTCTCTCAAGAATGGTCTCTGTCTATTTTTAATGTAAGTAGTGGTCTCATTCCCACACAAATTTATAAGAATACAAGTCATTTCCCAATTTATAAATGGTCAAAGGATATGAATAGGCAGTTTTCAGAAGAAGAAATAAAAACTATAGCCATATAAAAAAAAATGCTCTTAATCATTACACTTTTTTCCACTGGCAACGCCTTCAGTACTTCTTAAACTGTGGGTCGCAACCCCAATATAGGGTTGCGACCCACAGGCTGCTCTAAAACACTATTGATTAGAGAAGTGCAAATTAAAACAACTCTGAGGTAACACCTCACATCCGTCAGACTGGCTAATATGACAGAAAAGGAAAATAAGTAATGTTGAAGGGGATATAGAAAAATAGGGACACTAATGAATTTTTGGTGGAGTTGTGAATTGACCCACCCATTCTGGAGAGCAATTTGAAACTATGCCTGTATCCCAGAGATTTAAAAAAAAAAAAAAAGGAGTAAAAGGACCTATATATACGAGAATATTTATAGCATCTTTTTTTTTTTGGTGGTGGCAAAGAATTGGAAATTAAAGGGTAGTCCATCAATTGGAAAATGACTGAACAAGCTGTGGTATATCTTTGTGATGGAATACTATTGTGCTATTAGAAATAACGAATAGGATTCTCTCAGAAAATCGTAGGTAGACTTACATGTATAGACACAAAGTAAAATGAGAAGACCCAGGAGAATACTGTATACAGTAATAACAATACTGTATAATGATCAGCTGTGAATAATAATTCTCAGAAACATAATGATCTGAGACAAACCTGAAGGACTTATGAAAAATTCTATCTACCTCCAGAGAAAGAATGCTGATTGTAGCATATTTTTTTCTTTAATTTTCTCCTTTTTTTCAACATGGTTAATATGGAAATATGTTTTGCATGATTTCACATGTATAATGGGTATCATATTGTTTACCTTCTCAAAGGTGGGCAGGAGTTATAGGAAAAGAGAGAATTTTGAACTAAAAATAAAAAATTAATGTTGAAGAAATAATTTCCTTGAAAGCTTAGCTGTCACTCTACTCCCTACAGTATGAGTCCCTTCCTGTTCTCCAAAGCTAATGTACTTCCCAATAAAAATTATCTTGTCTTTCTTTTGTACATAATTATGTTTTAAATACTTCTAAATGTATTTTTTTCTCATAGAAATTAAATGCTTTGAAGGCCAAGGGTCATTTAACTGTCCTTGTTACCCAGAGTCTTGGCATAGTGCCTAGTGCATAGTAGGTGCTAAGTAAATGTTTATTGTTCAGTTACTTGCATCACTAATTGTCCAATGGATATTTCTAAAAGAAAGCATCCATTGCTTGCGGATGATAACATACATTTTTATATAATGAATATATGTATAATAAAAGAACTACCTCACTTTTTCAAATATCCTTTATTATTTATAAGTTGCTAAATTAAGATTTGGGCCTTTGATGAGAGAACTTGAATAAGACAGACATAATAGGAAAAAAAAAAGTACAGGGTCTACGTTTTTTGCATAAATGTCAAAAATGCTAAATGTCTTGACTACTTCATCAGCAAGAAACACTTTTCTCCAAGTGTGGAAAGATACTTTCTTACTATTAATTTGGATGATTTTTTTTCACCACCTATGTTTGAAGTTATACATGGGATTTGCCAGGGCCACTTCACTTATGCCCATATGTTTAAATGGAATCACTAAGCATAAGAGAAGAAATATGATTCTAACTATAACTAGGTTTGCTTAAGAAGTCTGAAAAATACTGCAAAGGACTTTTGCTGTTAAAAAATTATTCTTTATATTGAGAAGTCTGAACAAAAACTTCTGATGATTCACATGAGGACAAAGAATATCATCTGAAGACACCTGAACAAAATACTAATATTAAGCAAAAAATCAAGAGCCTAAGTAACACATGGGTTTTCATCACTGCTCCCAGATGAAGACAGGCATTTTAGAAGAGAAAGGCAGATTGGTTAAGTGAATATCTAGTTTAGAGGCAATCTTCGAATGAGATTCATTCTTCTCTATGGGAAGTAGCACAAGAGGAATGGGAAGCTCCAAAAATAAGAATATTGGGCTCCTGGTCATAAATGAATTGAACACATTTTCTTAAGTCTTGAAACACTGATTAAGAGACCTGTGAGTGTATATACATACATACGTCACACAAACATTCGTACATATATACATATATGTGTATTATATACACACACAAACTTATGTATAGTGTGTATAGATATAAATTCTATCTATTATTTAGCTAATCCACCAAGCATGTATAGATACTAGAGAGTAAAAACCAACAGTTACAACATAAGGATAAAAGCAATAAAGAAATCTGATAAATAGGAACAGAAAAATTAAAGGTCTCTGTGGGGATACGGTATGAGCTGAAGAGGACTGTACATAAGGACATACTCATTCAGGAAACAGAGAGGAGAATCATAATGACAAACACCTAAATGAAGGTCAAAATTGACAGAGAAATAGCCACAGTATTGTCGTGGGAATATGTGACAGACCAAATGAACAAAAGAAAGAAATCGATGAGTTCAGGAAACATATTACAAACATGGCCCACAGGCATCACACAGTAGTGATGAAACACATCAATTATATAGCTATTCATTAGAAACTCTCTGTCCCTCTCTCTCTCTCTCTCTCTCTCTCTCTCTGTCTCTCTCTCTCTCTCTCTCTCTCTCTCTCTCTCTCTCTCTGTCTCTCTCTCTCTCTCTGTCTCTCTCTGTCTCTCTCTCTCTCTCTCTCTCTCTCTTTCTCTCTCTCCCCCCAGCTGATAAATTCTTGACTTTTCCCAACTGATCACTTAATTCTTCAAGAGGTGGAGGAAGATCAAGAGCGGAATTGTTCTTTGGTACTTAATTTTGCTGAACAGGAATGATAATGAAGTAGAAATTATTGGAACCTTAGAGGAAAATAACTGCTCCATCTTAGAATCTGTGATAGAGGAGAAAATAAAGCTCTGTATAATCTGGCACGCATCAACTATATTGTGAGAAAATAATTTTCAAAGGGATCAGGGAATAGACTGGAATTATGTCCTGGCTCAGACTTCTATATGGGAAGTAGGCACAAGAGGGATGGGAAGCTCCAAAAAATGAAAGTCTAAAGATGCCACCAAAATCAATTTAATGAGGAAGAAAATGGAGAGCTGTCTAAAGGACCCAAATTAAAATTATAGTGAGAGAAGTCATTGGCCAGATTATTTAAAATGTATTTATAGAAAATGTGAGCAAGTAACGGAGTGACCTGATCCTATAAGAATAGTGTCAGGAGTGGAAAAAACAAATATGAGCTTACATGGTCACAGATATGAAGGAATATTCACATATGCACATGTGTATGTAAGTATATTTCTTTTTTAAGTTATGTTAGGGGCAGAGCAGGATCAAAAAGAGATAGAGCTGAAACATACAATGCAAAATAGGTGGCAACTGAAAACTAAAGAAGGAAGAACTTCTCTTATTTTTCTTTTGCTTTCACTGACTATATTTTAACTGTAAAAATGGTTAAGAGGGAGTTGAAAGCTGAGACAACTGAGGAAATAGTAAAGAATTCTTAGATGCCTCCAATCTCAAATTCAACATGTCCTAAACGGATCTCATTACCTTCCCCTCAAAACCCTTCCTTTTCCAAAATTCCCATTACTATTGGGGAAAATTAATTTTAATGCTGTATCAATTGGTCATCAATATTAACTTGTAATAGTCCATTCTCTGTTCAAAAGGCCATTTCTTAAATTAGTTAGAAGAGAAACCCTTCACAGCATATTTTAGCAGAGGAATGTAATCTAATCCCAGTCCATAAGGCATTCAATAGAACTAAGACCCCTCACCTTTTGTCTCTGTAAACAAAGTCAGCTGGAGCTAGATCCTCTCCCAAGGGTGTTGTGCTTGCTACTGCCTTTGTCAAGTTTTGTTTTTTGGGGATTTTTTTTCGGGGGGGGGGGGCGGGGAGGGTTTGACCTCCTTGAGAAAGGAAACTAGGCCAGTGAAAACCTGATTGAGATGGTTTAGGCTTTTCTAGCCAAAGATCCATAGAGGAAACTGGGTTTCATTAACATTCCATTCCCTAAGTTCAGGAGTGGGGTGGGGGCCGCCACCTTCGAAAACCATTTTTCCCCACTTGCAATGAAGTGCCAGGGATCCGCCCACCTGAGGAGTGGTCCTTCCTTGCCAGTAATGGGGGAGGAACTGTGAACTCTTGGCACACCTCCTCATTAAAATGTCCACCAATCAAGATTGCTAGGGCTGTTTCCAATGATATGATCTTAGGCCAATCAGAAGACAGATACAACGGGAGGGGGTGAAAGCCTCTCTAATTCCACCAGCCTAGTTTTAAAAGAACTTTCTTATATATATTATCACATCATTAATCACAATAATTCTTGGACCTAGGCAGACTAGGTATTATTATTCCTATTTTAGAGATGAAAAAACTGAGGCTCAGCAAGGTTAAGTTTAAAAGAGTCATGCTTCAGATAGGAATTAAAATAAATACTCTCTGAGATTCCCTTCTCAGCTCTCAGATTCTATAATTGTATGTGACTCACACAGCTTCCCAGTGGCAAAATGAAACCAGGTGTACTGACTCCTAAGCTAATGGTTCTTCCATTATGCCATCGTTCCTTCCTCTGGGTGAAAATGAAGTGATATTTCCTATCTCCTCAGTCAGTTTCAGCAAACAACCCACAATAAAATTATGAATGCTAAAGTGTTTGTTATGCAAATATTTATTGGCTTATATCTTGCTATATCATTTTTCTCCATATATAAAAATACCTTCTGGGAAGTAAATGCATAAGACAGAAAAAGAAATGTAAATCAAAGGGAAACACATAGAACACAACTTTTCAATTCAAATAACATTTGTGGCTAGTCCTATATTTAGAATCTACATGAAATACATGGTTCAAAAATTTCAAAATAAATCTTTCTAAATTTTAGTTCATGTACTATGAGCAAATTTCTTGTTTGTAAGACATAAGGTCTAAACAGGTTTATTTGCGTTACTTTGTTTTGTAAATAGAGTTTCTAGGCCAGAACATAGTAAACACACACATATACATTTGAATATATACATACATACATGCATACATACATACATATGGTGCCCTGGGTTGCCCAGACCCAGAAAGTTCAGAAGGATTTCCCTGGCATAAGACTATGGAGGACTCTCCCAGGATAACAGAAGATTCTTGCGCTAGATGATTCACAGGTGCTGTAGGCATGATCTGAATCCCACACCCTATGAGTTCAGGTTCGTAGTTAGGATGAAATGAGGCACCCTAACACAGCAAGAATGTACAATGAAGATACAGTGGCACTTTCATTTTTTTTTTTCCACGCACCCTCATCTTCATCTAGAACTGCATGTCACCAGACATACATTGTCTCAGGTACCTACCAACTCTGAGAGTTCCAGCCTATGGACTATTTGGACTTTTTGTACTTTTTTTTTAAACCAGGAAATTGTGTCAGGGAAGATGGGACCAAAGGAAATCATATCAGGAAAACACTGGTCCTATTCTAATAGGCATTCAGGAGAGCTCAGTTTAAGGGTTGGAAGATTTCTGTGGTCTTGGGTAAGGGTCTCCTGTCAAAGTTTGGGAGTATCAGGGGTCATAGAAAGGCAAGAATGGGACATGAGTGGATAAGCATGAGGACTAGAAAGCAAGATAGGAAGAGATTAACATTAAGGCCAATTATACCTGACAAATACAACCAACAGTTCCTTTCTTTCCTCTATGCCAGTGAAATCACAGCCCTCCACCACCACCCCCCCGCCAAAATACACACATACACACAGAAAGAGACACACATCTACATCTGTATCTATAGTTTCTCATGTGAATGTCTTTTTTCTAATTTTTAACACTGAGTAGTCCCAAAGTATATTAGGTTAATAATAGTGAACAAACATGTATTAAGTGCCAACTATGTACTAGGTACTGTGATAAGTGCTGGGAATACAAATATGAAAAAAAAAAAGACTGTCTCTGGTTTCCAGGAGTTTATAGTCTAATGAAGAAAGAGAATATAAAAAAAAGAAGCTGAAAAGCAAGAGTGTCAGGAAATATCTAACAGGGCCATAGTGGAGAAGTCAGTCAGAGAAATCACAAAATAATGTAAACAGGAGAGAAATGGGGAGAAGATCTGAGATGACTTACTCCTTAAATGGAAATTTAAAGTTGTTGGCCCCATCCTCAAATAAGAGATGATGAGGGAGAGTAGCAGGGCTGCCAGGATTTTGCAGGATGGTGAGATTTTCCCTATAATGAGCTTACTGAGGCACTGGGGAGAAGTGAGAGATGTCCTAGAGAATTGTGGACTGGTGAGAAGCGAGGAATTTTTATCCAATTCCCCTACATCCCACCAGAATCAGCATTCAAAGTAGTCCCTTAGTCTAAAAACCTCTGACGTGAGGGCAATAACCAGAATCAGAAAACCTTCTATCTGCATAGTATCACTAGCCTTGGCAAAGAGAAGCCTCAAAAAGCCTGGGAGGAGTCTCCAACTTTTCAATCAGATATCCAGCTTATGCTGAATCTAAAACCCTGACTGATCACAGACTCAAGGGTGTATCAAGCTTGGCTTGGCTATAAAGATACCTAAAAGCTACACATCAGTTCCCCCTTGGCTGCTTTCACCAAAAGAGCAGCCATCCTTCAGAGCACACAAACATAAGACAAAAGGGTAATGCCCTGTAGGGACAGTATATCATCATCACCATCCTACTCCACTAAGTCCCACCTGGCTCCACCCTTCACTGTCTTCTCACAGCAATCACTCAGCAAAAATAGGGTTAGTCTCATTAATCAAATGATAAAATCCACAATAGTGGACAATTTAAATATGTGGTTTGCTTTCAGGCAGGCAGAAGCTCTGGGGAACCTAATCCACAGACTCCAGCTTCTCCCTTCCCTGTTGTCTCAGCTGCATTGCTTTCCCTGCTGTGCTAACAATCTGGAAGGGGTGGTAGAGATCATTAAGCCCAACTCTAATTTTACAGATGAGAACACTGAGGCTGAAAAAGGTTAAGTGACTTGCCCCAAATCACACAGAGTTGGAATTAGAAAATGTGTCCCCTGATTCCTAGTGCAATGTGCATTCTTTTGTACCATTTTGCCTTTAAGATTCAGCGCATTAATACATATGTGTTATAAACACACACACATTTAAAAGCACATAGCACTTTTTTCAAACCATTCGTTTTTTTCTTCCTAAAAGATATTCATAACACAAAAAGATAGCATCTAATGAAAATAAATCATACTCTGATTACGTCTGTCATTTCCAGTATGAATGCAATGGTGTCCAATGAAAGGAAACCAAATTACAGCTGCTAGGGGAATGTTATGCTCTCATGCCATGACACACAGCAGTGTATGCCTCTTTTACAAGACACATTGAGTGCTTGACTATCAGACAATAAGCTAGAAAGGAAATGTGAACATGGGAGCACATTTGGTGGAAAAGGATGTAGTGTAGGCACACAGCTGCAAGTGGTAGCACCCACTATATTCTGATTCAAGTCCCCATGCTAGAATGACTAGTTTTCCCTTAAAAGGTATTGAAACACCTTTGAAACTTGATTGGCTAAGGGGATTAAATGATTAAATTGCTGACATCACTTCCTGGCCTACTAAGTACAAACCACAAAGAAGCACCAGGTGCTTACTGATAGTTGGCTGGTCAGCCACAATGGCCAGTCCTGGAAAGATAATTTCATTCAGCTGAATCACTTCAAAGTGTCTTCATTATGTTTCCTTGTTGAATGTTCTACTCCTAGGAGGGCCAGGTAAGTTTTTGTTAACTTAAATGACCTACAAGTACCTCTGTTTGTTCCAATAACAGACTTATGGTTATCCTCATTTTTATCTATTATCATAGAAAGCTTATCACCAGGAAAGTCCTCATTCCAGAGATTGCTTCAGATTTGGTACTTATATCTCATTAGAACTCTCAGTAACTTCTACTTCCGTTTGAAGGGCTGGAGAGGGGAGAAAAAAAATCCCTCCCAAAACCTCCATTGAAATACGGCTCACAGGGGTAGCTAGGCAGCACAGTGAGTAGAGTACCAGCCCTGGAGTCAGGAGGACCTGAGTTCAAATTTGACCTCAGACACTTGACACACTTACTAGCTGTGTGACCTTGGGCAAGTCACTTAACCCCAATTGTCCTGCCTTCCCCCCTCAAAAAAAAAGATAAGGCTCACAAAGGAAATAGTTTACCTGTCAGATCTATGGAGAAGGGAAGAATTAATGACCAAACAAGAGAAAAAGAACATTATGAAATGCAAAATGGTTAATTTTAATTAAATTAAAAAGTTTTATGCAAACAAAACCAATACCACCAATATTAGAAGGAAAGCAGAAAGCTGGGAAAAAAATTTCATAGCCAGTGTTTCTGATAAAGGTCTCATTTCTCAAATATGTAGAAAACTGAGTCAAATTTATAAAAATACCAGTCATTCTCTAGTTGATAAATGGTCAAAGAATATGAACAGGCAGTTTTCTGAGGAAGAAATTAAAGCTATCTATAATCATATAAAAAAATGCTCTAAATCACTATTGATTAGAAAAATGCAAATTAAAACAACCAAGGTACCACCTCACACCTATCAGACTGGCTAATATGGCAGAAAAGGAAAATGATAGGTATTGGAGAAGATGTGGGAAAATTGAAACCTTAATGCATTGTTGGTGGAGTTGTGAACTGATCCAACCATTCTGGAGAGCAATTTGAAACTATGCCCAAAGGACTATAAAACTGTATATACCCTTTGATCTAGCTGCATTTCTTGGATTTAACTACACCATCATTATTACTCCTACCTTTTAGCTTCCTTTTTTTGTGTTGTTGTTTTCCACATTTAGATTGTAAGTTCCTTGAGGGCAGGAACTTTTTTTTTTATTTGTATCCCTAGCTATTAGCACAGTGTTTGGCACTTAGTAGGTAATTAACAAATGTTTATTGACTTGAGTTTTACAGTTGAGGAAACTGAGGCAGGTGGAGATGAAGTGACTTACCATGCGTCATACTGCTAATAAGCATCTGAGACTGGATCCAGCATTCTACCTACTGTGCCACCTGGCTGCCTCTATGCTTAGCATTCTTACCCAGCCAATGACCTTCACCCTCATGTGACAAGTGACCTTGAAAAAGAACTGTGAACACTTTCTAGTGTAGATGATCCAGAAAAAAAACTCTGTCCTGGCAGTGATGGGAAATCTATTACCCTGTATATTCCAGTAAGTGCTGTTTCTGAGAGAACTGCCCATTCAGGAGCAGAATCAGTATTTCCTTGGAAAGCAGAAGTCTTAAGTCAAGACACTGCCTACAACTTTTGTGGATTAATGCAAGGTATAAGGGAGAGGGAACCACCACTAATTTAAACTGTAGATTAGCCACAGTGCTAGACTTGTTATCTCTTGAGTTGCATAGAAGCTCTGAGATACAACCTACTTTACCTTATGGATACAACTCACAGAAAAGAGGGAAATGCCCTCAGTACATTCTAATTCATAAAGTATTTTAGTCAAGTTTGTGAAATTCCTAAAAGACATATCTAAAATTAAAAGTATTTTGAAATACAGTCCAAAGATGAAGAAACAAGGACAGAAGGGTTAAGTGACTTGCCTAATGTCACATAAGCCAATGTTGCAGAGTTTGAGTTGAAACTCAGGTTCTGTGCCTCCAAATCTAGCAATCTTCCCACTGTGCCTTGATGGCTCCTGTCCTACCTTTTATGATTTAGAGAAAACAATTGAGAGGATCAGAACCTACTATATGGCCAATAAAAAGAAGTGAGCCAAAGACCACTGAGATGAAAGACAAAGAGCTATAATTTCTTGACTTTCATTGTAGGCTGCTGTTCATCTTTGCTTTTAGGTAGTAGCACAGTGAAATAAATGCCTTTGATTTTACCTTGCAAACAATCCCGCAAGTTTTCTGTTTCATTCATCAAGACAATTAACCTTGCCTTTACTTTTTTATTTCTGGAGGGTACATATAACAGTCTTAAACATACACACTCTCTGTTGCTCTGTCTCTGTCTCTGTCTCTGTCTATCTCTGTCTCTCTGTCTGTCTCTCTCATACACACACACACACACACACACACACACACACACACACACAAATGTATAGAAGGTCACTTTTTTAGAAGAACTTGAGAGCTCCAAAACCAGACCATACCTATAAGATTCAGAAAATGCATATTGATGATGGGAGAATGGTTAGTTAAATGCTGTTGTGACAATTAAATTAGAACCAGTTAGTGAGAAAGAACAATGACACACATTAGCATATCCATAACAGATGTACACAGTATAAAGTTTGGTAATACATTAAATGCCTGACACTGTAGGTTAGTAATGAGTGAATTTTTTTCCTCAACTGCAGCTTCTTAGAGTTCAGAAACAGAGTATTTCTAAACACAGAATCTAATTTTATATTGTGTGAAAGTGCCATGAGCTGTATACCCAAATCAACACTCATATAAGAAAAATAAGCCTTTCTCCTGGTGGGGGGAGGGGGAGGGGAGAACAGCAATTTTGAAATGCTTCAGGAGGCCATAGACTCAAGATGAAGAATAAGACAAATAGTTTTAGACAGGGACAATGCAGGAATTTGTTTTAACTGTGTCTATTTGTCAAAACAAGAGTTTTGTTTTGTTTTTCATAGGGGGAAAGTGGGGCTTGAGATTCAGTAGAGAAAGAGTAAGAAAGAAAAAGTAATTAAAACACTTTTTTAAATGCATTTATGAGTTAAGAAAAAGAATCACAGTCAAGTAGGACAGTTATGAGGATTTTACATGTTAAATTTAATATATACACACATAAACATATATACATAACTGTAATGTTAAGCAGGGTGGGACTTTTTTATTGTTTTCTCTTTTGGAATGCTAAGGCAATCAGGTGCCTTTAATGAGTCTTGCCTTTGAATGTGGCAGGCAAGGTGGGACCTTTTGTCTTTGGTTTTGGAGTGCTTCTCAGCACTGAGGTAATCAAGTACCTTTGATGAGTCTTGCCTTTCAAATGTAATGGCAAGTAAAGTGGGACCTTTTGTTGTTTTGGAGTGCTTCTCAGCACCGAGGCAATGGTGTCTTTGAGTCTTGTCTTTGAATCAAGAGTCATTGATTGGAAACAATGTATATTATATGGCGCTAGTGATTAAAGATCTTTACCACACCCATTTTGCTAAATAGGCTCTGAGCCCTCAGGGCTCTGAACAGGGTATATGAGCTCTGAGTTTGGCATTTTGCTTTTGGGGGCACACTCATTGGAAGAGTGTTGGTGTGGAGACTTTGGGTAGCCATTGGAGCCCCTCTAGCTTTGAAAACCCAGATGTTAGTGCTTTCTCTTCTTTGGTAACTAGGCGTGTATTGCTACGGTAAGACAAAAGCTTGTCTGTTGATCTGTTTATATTTTCTCTGTTTGTAATTTCTGTTTGTATTTGCTCTGAAGTTCAGGGTGCTGACTTTTCCCCCTGAACTAAGTGAATGATATATGTATGTTTAATTAAAGTGAGATTGTAAACCCCTTAAACTTGTTTTCCTTAGAAAAGCAGATCAAAGAACCTATGCTAGCAGCCCTCCTATGTGCTGGTGGTGGTGTTCTTGTTATTGGTCTTTCACCTCCACAGCAGCTGTTAGCAACATTTTTGTTACAATAGCATATATACACTCAAGTGTATATATACTATGTGTATGTATATATACACATATACATTAATATATAAAAGAAAATTACAGAAATCAAGATTGACAATTTCATGTGCAATCTTCTATTCTACTGTGCATATGGGGATGTTAATTTTATTTGGTTTTTGGCAAATTCACAATCTAAAAATACATCTAAAAAGAAAAAAGACTAGAGAAATATTATCAATGCAATGATCAATCACAGATCCAAATGACTGATTGATGAAGCATGCTCCCTCTTCTTGTTAGAGAGGCAATGGACTTTATGTGCAGAATGGATCATACCAATCTGGTAATTTGTTTTGCCTGATGATACTTGTTACAAGAGAGGGCTTTCATTTAAAGGGAGGACAATTATAGGGAGTAATGGGTCTAGAGGTTAGTGACAGTGATACAAAAAAAAGAAGAAAATTTAAAAAATCAATGGAAAATTTTAAAAGAAACAAAAGAAAGTAGGAATTCAGAAGGGCATACAGATAAGCAGCGCAGTGTTGGTACTCATGTTAAATTTAATATATACTTTAAGAAAACCATATACTTTGTATATAGAAATGGTCATATTTGTTGATTTTTATCAAGGTCATAATTGTTTTTTTTTTAAAGAATATTTTAAAAGCATGTAAGCTTTGAGAACAGGAACTATTTCATTTTTTGTCTTTGTATCTCTAGGATATATTATGGTACTCGGTGCATAGTATGTGCTTAGTAAATACTTGTTGATTGGTCAATCATCTGGGAGTTGATATGAACTTAATTTTAAACAGTATCTATAAATACTGTTTTCATAGTCATCTCATAAATGGAAAACCTCTGCAAAAGTGATACCCTTGAAGACTATGTCAGTGGAATAATGAATTCCAAGTATTCATGTCATGACCTGAGAATATCATGGAAAGGGGAAGATTTTTCTGACTGGGGATCTTCAGAAGAATCTAATATTAATTTCTTCTTTTTTAAAAAAAACTAGACAATCCCCTGAAATTCTCTGCATTTACCAATCAGTTCTATGACTATACAGAGTATAAATACAGATAGTAGTCATAATGGGAAAGCTTCCAGTGTTATTTAAACCTCATAATATTCAAGCAACTTGTTTATCTGACTTCTAGATTGCACCAATCCACAAGAAATCATTTTCCCATAGAAACGTGTTTCTAACTATTAAATGAAGGTACTGGGAAAATCAAGTTTGATATAACGAAATATGTTATAAGAACAGAATGCCTAAAGGAGGGCAGCTAATATAGCCAGGGGATTACAACCACGTTACATGAAGATCAGTTGAAAGATTTTCTTTTTTGCCTAGAAAAGAAGACACTTAGAAAGCATTTTATATCAGTCTTCAAATATTGGAAGAGCTGTTGTGTGAACAGTGATTAGATTTATTATGCTTAGTCGCAGAAGGAAGATCTAGAACCATTGATTGAACATTACAGCAAGGCAGATTTTGGTTCAACCTGAGGAAAGTATTCTAAAAGTCCTAACTTTTCAAAAAGTTTTCAAAATTTTTCAAAAACTCCTAGGGAGTTAGTGGGTTCATTAACATGCAAGCCAAGGCTGGATAATCACTTGTTAGGGATGCTTTGATGCATTAACTATTTAGATGAGAGAACTGCACTGGATTAACTCTGAAGCTCCTTCAGAGTACAGATTTTATAATTCTATAGAATTATCTGATATTTGCCTTCTATATAAAGCATATACATAACATGGTTTTTGGTCTTTATGGTCAATATTTAGGTGCTAATGTCATGTATGTCTTATTTCTCTTATTCAAATTACAATTCACATGAGATCCAGTTATCCATGGAACTATTAACAGATTTTAAAATGTAGTATTTATTTTTTAAACTGCCACCACATTCATACTGATCTCTAGTATGACATTGTTTTTTTGCAATTTTAGTTGACAATAGAGAAAATCTTAGTGAAAATACAGAATGAGTGACTAAAAACCAGGTTTAGATATTGAGAGTATATTAGGAAAATGTTACTCTCACCTTTAGAAAATAAATAAAATTAACTGTGCAGTAGATGTCTCTGATGTCTACTACACAACATCAGTAAGGAGATTTATCTGATACTTATCTGAAGTAAACATTGTTTTGTGTGGTTTGCTTGCAATAACCCCTAATGTAAGCTGGTATACTTTACAATGTTCTAAAGCTTTGGGATAAATCTCTATAGAAAAGTGGAGTGGGCATACAAAAACCCACAAAGTAGCTGTTACTTGTATGGAACAAAATATATAGTTTCCTTGTTTGTATCTACAGAGAATCATTCTTTTCTGGTGCTATCAATCTAATTTTCCAAGGTTCATTCCTTGTGGAGGGATGTAGAAACATTAAAAATAAGATATATTGGTATAATATATTTAAGGACAACTGAAGCTTTCAGTGATGTGTGTTCTGGAGTTTCACGTTCATCAAAACTAAAGAACAAGTTTCTCTGTGAATTGGGCATATGAATGCAAGATCATTCTAGATCTCTCTTTTCATTTATTTATTGTCCAAGATGGAACCCTGTCACTTTGGGGTTCTTTGTGAGTTCTATATCTATCTTCAGTGAGCTGGAAACATGTTAGATAATGGGTTGTTTATACACTATAAATCTGCTTTCAGTGAGCCGGAAATGTGCTAGATAATGGGTTGTTTATGATTTGCAAATCTGTTCAGTGAGCTGAAAATTTGTCAGATAATGGGCTGTTTATGAATTCTAAATCAATATTCAGTGAGCTGGAACTATGTTAGGTAATGGGTTGTGTATGAGTTGTAAATCTGTTTTCAGTGAACTGGAAACATGTTAGATAATGGGTTGTTTTTGAGTAGTAAATCTGTTTTCAGTGAGCTGAAAACATGTTAGATAATGGGTTATTCCTGAATTATAAATCTGTTTTTAGTGAACTGAAAACCTGTTTAATAAAGGACCCTTTACATGTTATAAACCTGCTTTCTATGAACGGACATAGTATTAGATAATGGGTTCATTTTGACTAACAGATTCAACTTTCAGTGAACTAGAAATATATTCTTTATGGACAGTGACCTACCTCTTCCATGAGTATGATACATGCAATGATGCTAGTTCGTGTAGATAGGTATCACAAATGCAGTCTATTTGCACAAAGTTGGACTCTGGAGAATAAAGGTTTGTACTATATACTGTGTATAATGGGAAGGCTGTCTAATACTAAAGACCTCTTTTTAGTCATCTGAAACAAAACTCATTTTGATTTTTGTAACAGGGTAGTTATTTTGTGATGATTATCAAATATCTCCTATGAATTGGGAATGTAAGAAAATATGTAAAATAGAATCTGTGTCTTTAATGTTTTTACATTCTAAATGTAGTAAATACATGTAACAAAAACTTATTTCTCAAGTCGAATTCAACAAGTAGCTATGGATTACTTACTATGGATTACTTTAAGTCCCTGTGGGAAAATAAAAAAGAAGGTACTCACAATATCAGCAAGATAGCATGTATACATATATATATATATATATGAACTGGGCAGCTAAGTGACACAGTGGGCCTGAATTCAGGAAGCCTCATCTTCCTGGGTTCAAATCTGGCCTCAGACACTTGAACAACAACAACGTCTATTGGAAATAAAATAAAAGTATGTATATGATTAATTACAGGTGCAGACCAAAACCAAACCAAGGAAACAAACACACAATAGTCTATCAGAATTTTTTTAAAACAGGGTTGGGAAGCTACCCTTAAAGGTGGAGGAGGAAAGAAGAAGAAAAGGTTAAGTAGAGGAGAGAGTAATAAAAAACATGTGAATGCTCTTGTTTTGTGATTTCATTTCTGTGCCTATAAAGGGATAGTTTTCAAATTTATTAACATTTACCTAGAGTTAGATGTACAAACTTTTAGGAAGAACAGCAAAAACAATAAAATGAATGGATTTTTTACTTGTCAATTTTTCGTATTTTTATAAAGAAAAGGTAATACACACATGTACATACACATATATGTATATATTTGTAACTGATTGGAAATTTTTGAAAAATTCATGTGATTCTCTTTAAAGCAAGCTATTTGTTTTATTAAAGTATACCTTTTGAGGGTAGAAAAGGTAACCTTGTACCTTATGTTCATGTTAATTCACAAAGGTCATTCCTCTCTATTTGCCATGAAAAATGCAAAAATTTCCATAAATGGTATGCAGATTGGTAATGTTAATTATCTTGGAAAAATCTACAGCAGGAGGTCTTAACCTAGGATCCGTGACCTTTTAAAAATATATATAATGTATAATATGATACCTTTCAATACTATTGGTTTTATTTTATAACCATATGTATTTTATTTTAGTCATTTAAAAACATTATGCTGAGAAGGGATCCATAGGTTACACTAGACTACCAAAGGTGTCCATCACACACACACACACGCACGCACACACACACACACACACACACACACACATGAAGCGTGTGTACAGATGCTTTAAAATACTGTATTAAAAAATTGAGGAGATAGAAAATTCCTTCAGCACCCAGTTTTTTAACCACAATACTAAATTAAAAGATGGAGTTTCACATGTGGGCAAATTTGCTATTGGTCAGTCATTTTTCAATCATGTCTGACTCTCCATGACACTAATTGGTGTTTTCTTGACAAGGATTCTAGCATGGTTTACCATTTCCTTCTCCAGCTCATTTTACAGATGGGGAAACTAAGGCAAACAGTTGAGTGACTCACTGAGAATCACACAGCTAGTAAATGATTAAGGCCAGATTTGAATTCAGTGTGGGAACTCTATCCACTGCATCACCTAGATGCCCCAAGGTAAATTAGGTAATTACTAAATAAAAGAGAAATAACACGAAAGACATCCTCGGTCAAAAGAGTCTTAATAACAGTCAGGGAAGAAAAGAATGGACAATAGAAGAAAAACATAATTATACTTAAAAAACATGAAAACATATAAAATATTTATCAACATTAGGCATTCAGTGACATTTCTACTCTATTATTTCATCATTGTGTGTAGGTGACCCTAGGTTTCTGAAGGCTATCCTAGTGGATCACAAGATATGCCAAGGCCTATCAAATTTTTTTTTGTTTTTGCTTTTTTTTTGGGGGGGGGGCAGGGCAATTGGGGTTAAGTGACTTGCCCAAGGTCACACAGCTAGTACATGTGTCAAGTGTCTGAGGCCGGATTTGAACTCAGGTCCTCCTGACTTCAGGGCCGGTGCTCTACTGACTGCACCACCTAGCTGCCCCAAGGCCTATCAAATTTTAAAAGCTTTGCATATAAGCCAAGGAACAGACTCTATTTCTGTTGTCTCCAGGCCAGCCTAGTTAAGTTCAGAGAGGCAAGTCACCAGAAAAGTGACCACTAATGTCAAAATTTTATCTCCTTGGCAACAACAATTCATAAATATACATGTGAAGGAATTGCAATCTATACCAAGAATAGAGGTCCCCATACCAATAAAATAATGAATACTATGAAATATTAAAGAGTTTAATTGTATGTCGGATATATGTGTGCGTGTATACATATATAAGGTATGTATGTATATGTGTAGTTGTGTATGTCATATATACAAATGTGTATGTTTATGCATATTAGAACTGCCCATGGCTGCCGAAAAGTTGTGTCTTGACTATAGTCACTCAGCCAGTACGTTTAAGAGATGTGGGTGCGTGTGTGTGTGTGTGTGTGTGTGTGTGTGTGTGTTACAAAAAATATCACAGTCTAGTGGATATAGGACTTGCCTTGGAGTTAGGAAGCCCTGGGTTCAAATTCTGTCTCTTAAACTTACTGAGTAACTATGAGCAAGAAACAACTTTTCAACAGTTTCAGGCAGCTCTTTAAGTGTATAAGTCATGGAAAATGATTCATTCATATCTGTGAAGGGAGTACCCATCCATCTCAGGGAGATCCCTCCACATCAATTTAATCATAAGTCCACATGTCCTGACACCGACCTCTCTTTAGTTATTAACTAACCATATCTCAAAGTAATAAATGTATTAATGTCTAATAGCATTTGTTTAAGCCATCACAAGATATTTGGGCTATTAGGAGGTACTTAAATTTGAGACCATTCTCATAATAGTTTATTGTCAATATATGATATATTCAACTGAAGTTGTGGTGACATAAATTACTGCCTTATACAACCTATTGTATAATTGTATTGTCCTACTATAATTTTCAGTAGTAATATAAAATAATAAGAGGCAATCATTATGAAAGAAATGTTGGTGAGAATATTCCATCCGAACAACCATAATAGGATCTTTTCTTTTTCCCCCCATATATTATCTCACTTGATACTCACAACAACCCTGTGAAATAGTTGTTATTATGCTGAGAGAAGTTAAATGACTTCTCCAGGATCACACAGACAGTGACTGAGGCAGGGTTTGAATTCAGGCCTTTCTTACTCCAAGTCAGGACTCTATCCACCAGCTACCTAATTGCCTCAACATAATCTCTTCTCTGATATATTATCATTTGGTATCTGTTTAAATATTTCCAGGGCTGGAAAATGATCACTTCCCAAAGCAGTGCCATTTAGAGACAGTTCAGATTATTTTAAAATCATCTTCTTAGTTGAGCTGAAATTGACTATAATTTTTAATCACTATGACTAGTTCTGTCATCTGGAGCAACACAGGATAAATCTGTATGATCAATTTTCAAATATTTAAAGTGAAATATCAGTATTCACTTGTTTTTTGAGAGGCAGTATGGTGTAGACCACTAGATTTGTAGTCATAAAAATTGGGTTTGAATTCTGATTCTGCTACAAAATGTGAACTTGACCAAATTGATCAATCTATGTGAGCCTGTTTCTACATATAAAATGAGGAGGCTAGGCTAGATAACTTCTGAGGTCCCTTCCAGATCTGAATCTGTGATTCTAGAATTCTTTTCTCCAGGCTAAACAGCTCTGGTTTCTAAGACATGATTTTCAGATAATTCATGCCATTGGTAGACTGTCTTCAGACACTGTCTAGTTTGCCAATGATCTATTATTATATGGCGCCCAGAACTGAATACAATATTAAAGAGGTAGTCTAACCTTCAAAGAGTATAGCAGGACTAGTTTTACTTCCTATAACTTATATACTCTTTTTCTATTAACGAAGCCCAAGTTTTGATTTTTCTACTAGTACTCAATTATATTAATCCATCATGATCCATAGGGGCCTAGGATTCTTGAAGTTACTTCTGGTGGTGGTGGTGTTGAATTATTTCAGTCATGTCCAACTCCCTGTGACCCCATTTGGGGTTTTCTTGTCAAAGACACTGGAGTAATCTGCCATTTCTTTCTCTAGCTCATTTTACAGATGAGGAAACTGAGGCAAACAGGGTTAAGTGACTTGCCCGGGCTCACAGAGCGGTAAGTGTGTGAGGCCAGATTTGAATACAGGTCCTCCTGACTCCAGGATCAGAGCTCTATTCATTGAGTCACCTAGCTTCTACCGAACAGTTATACCAAGTTAAAAGGGTTTCGAATATTTACCTTATTACAGATGCTCCCCACTAAACGGTTGGCCACCACATGATTTCGGGGCCACAGGAACTAACAAAAACATGCAATAATGAATGGAGGAGTTGGGATTTGCATTGGTATAGGAAATACTCAACACAAATGAAATCACAACCTTTTAAAAATACTGCAGGAAGACTCTGCTAGCTTTTGAAACAGTCCAGATGACACTGTGAGCTTATTCTAAAACTGAGGTAAACTAAATCTCCCAGACTTTTTTCACAGAAACTATGCTCAAGCCAAGTCTCCATCAAATCCACTTGTACACTGAGTAGTATACATAAATTCAAATGTTTACCTTGCTCTCTATTACCTTGTGAGTATGGCGCCACCATTCTAGCCAATGCAAATTATTATGTATTTTCATAAATGTTATATAATACATGTGTCAGAAATTCAAATTATTGAATAAAAATAAGGTGATATGTAATTTGAGAGTAAAAATTATGTTGGAAGCCATTTCCCTTTAAATTTGAGGCAGCTAAGTGGCTCAGTCAGTGGGCCCACAGTTAGGAAGATGAGTTCAAATCTGGCCTCACAAATTTATTAGCTATGTGATCCTAGGCAACCTCTGTCTGCCTCAATTTCCTTAGCTGTAAAATAGGGATAATAATAGCACCCACCTCAAAGGGTTTTTGTGAGGATCAAATGAGGTAACATTTGTAACCCACTTAGCATAGTAAAAACCCACTGACACATAATAAATGCTTGATGACTGCTTATTTCCTTCCTTCTTTCCTTAATTTGAAAATTAAAGTGATGCTAAAAACCTACTATCTCTGGTTCAAGGTAATACAAAACCTTAAAGTTTGAGCTTTGGTGATCTAGTTTCCTGAAATTGTCTGAAACCCTGTGAAAAGATATGGTCTGTCAGTAGACAAATAAAATTGAGCAAACTGACAATCCCAAATACAACTAAAGGGTTGAAAACATGCTGGTCATTACATCATACTCTTCACCAAAAGCTGTCTCTAGAAAACTTATCCTACTCCAGAGGCTTATTTTGTATAACTGATATAACCTAAAGTGTTGCAGTGTGTGCCACTTTAAAAAAAAAACAAAAAAGGAATATAGGTGTAGTGGGAATTTGCCTTGAAGTAGGAACCATTCCAGATACCTGAAAATCACTGAGCATGCCTAGTTGTTTTGTCAGGTAAGATCTGCAGTATTAACCACTCACCAAAAAAGTAGAAACAACTATAGAGGTTTCCAAATCCCCCAACTAAAGACTGTCTGAGAGATGAAAATAATTAAAGATTGTATAGAAATCATCTTTTAGGGATATCCCCCTTCAAATATTGTATCCAATCGAAAAACATAGAAAATGAAAAAGAAAAAAAAAAGAAATCATCTTCACCTCTTAAAAAAGGATTGTGGAGTTGAGGGAATTATTTTCTTTCAGTTTATGACTTCTTCTGTCAGCTAATTAAAATTTGAAATGCTAAGTGTTTGTATTTCTGGTCAGAAACTAAAGTTTACTCTAAATGAGATTAAAAAGAAGTCTGACAAAGGGTGTTAACTGAAAAACCCCTCCAGAAGCAAAAAATAGTACATGACATATTAACTTGCCTGGTAACCCATTTTTATTCTGTATCTCTGGTTGTCATGTGGGAATAATTTTGGAGTACTGATAAATACAAAATTATTAAATGCTTTGTCACATACTTCTCTAATAACTCTAAGTAATGTCATTTTCTAATGGCTGAAAACATGCAGGAATATAGTTGGAAATAATTATAATGGTGACATGTGGGATGACTTTACATTTTGCAAGATTAATCTCTGATAGTTATTGGGACTGAAGATTAGTTTCATTTCGCTGTAATTCCCCTACTAAAAAAATACAGCCTTCATTTGAAATCACTTTTACGTTTGGATAAGAACACTTTGGATAAGACTCACTGCCTAATACTAATCACTATTCTGCACCCTATAACACCTTTGCCATGTAGATTAGAGGACTCTTCAACATTATCTGATTAACTCCCTCGAATGCTCTTGTAGAATGGGGGGACAGTTTGTTTACAAATATTATTTTAAGAAGAGGTCATACAATGACATGATTTAACAATGCTGTAAAGCAAGGTCCACACATAGATGTGTTGTGTTTTTTTTTTTCTTGGAAATTTGAACTAAGCAGTCATATATTTCTTTCTTCCTTTGCTGCTGTAAGTACCATCAAAATGTGATAACCCGAAATTTATTCACATTTAATCAATTCAGAAAAAAATTTCCTTTTCAAGTAAAATAGATTTGGAAATCCAAAATGTAAAGTTCATTCAAATTTATACCTGGTCCAGCATTCTGCTACAAACTGGAATATGGAGAAATAAGCAAATAATAGTTTATATGTATTCGACCAAGTCAAAATTGTGTTATGTTGCATTCTATGTGATAAGTGCTTAATAAATGTTTGTTGTAAGAATTAATAATAAATGATTGAACAGATTCATAACAGTCATGTATTGATTGTCATTTTCCTATTACAATGATGCTTCCATATTATCCTTTCAATCATTATTTCACAAATATGTTTTCTCTTGCAAGGATTCATGGTAGTTATAAATAAAATATACTACCTTTTTAAGCACAGAAAGACCTCACCAACAGAGAACAGTGGGGGAAAAAAGCTATTGGCACGATAGCAAAATGTAGGCTACTTTTCCCTACACAGTTATAAAGATAACTCTAAGGGGCTGGGGTTTCCAGTGTTGTAGTTCACAAGCCCCCACTATTGTGCTGCTCCCATTCATTACTATCTAGCCTTAATTAGCTTTTAGAAAGGCTATTTCCTATATATTTATAGTAAGAATAGTTAGAAAAGCATCCTGCAAACCAGGAACACACTCTAACTTTGCACACACAAGGCGCCAAGGAAAGTGGGCTCAAACTTAGAAAGCACATGTGCCCAAAGGGTAACTTATAACTCCTAATTACTGGAAGTTCCTTCCTCCCTTTCTGGAGTCCTTATGATGTCCTCTTTACGTGTCTTTCTGTCTGCTAGGCTCAGAACATTGGTGTATTTGTAAAATCCCAAAGCTGCCTTTTCTAGGTATGCCTGGTTTTCCCTCAGTGTGCCCTTCAGCTCCCAATGCAGAGGCTGCTTTCAACTACTGTTGTTCCAGAAATGCTGCTACCAATGATGGTGGGAACTCGTCATGTGACCTTTTGAAGTTTAGAAAATTATCTCCTGGCCAAAAGCTAGTGAAGGGAAAAAAACTTACTCCTCTGCCTCATCCAAGGGCAATTACCTCTTTGGTATCCTTCATCAATAGATTCAACTAGCAGATCACTATTTAACTCATTGAAACGTGTGGTTCTAAATTGCCTTGCTGTGTTATACATGATTCTGGAAGCCCTCTGATTTACTTAATCAGAATATATTTCCTGTGTGGAATGACCAGATTTCATCCAATGACCTTCAGCCTGTATGATACTTTCAAGTTGATTATGGCCTTAATCACATATAATTTATTTTTCATTAATTTTCATTGATTCAAAATTCTGCCAAGCTACACTCCTCTGAATGTTTCCACCATACGCCAAAAACCCCTTCATCCTGGAAGATCACTTCAACTCCAGAATTTTCAACTCAGAAGTGCCCTCTGACCCTGGCAGTTCCTCCCTCTGATTGGAAGGTGGACAGCTCCTCCCCAAACCTCCATTCAAGAAGGGCATCCAGGCCAGCCATCTTTTTATTCCCAGCATGACCTGGGGTTGGGGTGGACATGCCTGGTACTTTGTCCATTCTCCACTTCCCTCCTCCCTCCACCTTTTCAGCTTCCTTTTTTGGATGTTATCTTCCCCATTAAAATATAAATTCTTAGGAGGAAAAAAGCTCTTTCTTTTTACATGTGTTTGTGTTTCCAGAGCAAAATACAGAGTCTGACACACTGCAAGCCTTCAATAAATTCTTGTTGTTTTTAACTGTTTCAAGGAAATTACAAGTTATGTGGGTCTTCTGTGATTATAAAAATTGAGTTTTCATACCCCATCCTCACCAACCTTACATATAGTTGAGGAAAATGAGAGCCAAAGATGTTTTGCCTGCAATCCAATAAGCTTATAACTAACCCTGCCAAGATTGGACACATCTGTCCTTTGACTCCAAGTATAATATTCTTTCCTCTACCCTACACTCTTTCATTAAAGCTAAACTGAACTGAGCAGGTGTGTACCATACAAGGAAAACAAAACAACAAAACAGAACAATGAACACTGGACCTGTAGTCAAAAAACTTATATGTAAATACATACAGTTGCCAGACATTCACTTCACCTTCGGGGACCTCAATGAAATCTGCAAAATATTAGACTTAGACCAAATGATCTCTGTGGTGCCTTCTAGCTACAGTATTTTGTGAAAAATTAATGAAAAGACTCATTTAGAGACTTATGTGCTCTCATGTTTTGAGGAGAGGTCAAAAAGACTCAAAAAATCACAGATTTAGAGCTTGAACAAACCTCAGAGGTCAGCTATTACCATTTCCTAAATTTATAGATGAAGAAACAGAGGAGGAGAAGAGTTGAGACATATCCAAAGGCATAAGGTTAGTAAGTAGTCAGCGTGAGTACTTACCATCAAATAGACAATAAGCTTATTGTTATGTAGCATTTTTTAAATGCTTAATTGATGCTCTCCCCTCCCCCCCCCCTTTTCATGTATTACTGGCATTGATCCTGCTGCTACTTTCAACAAATTGAAGCTTTTCCTTTAACAATAACGATAAAAAAAAGTAGAGCAAAACAAAAATCAAAGATACTGGCTATGTCTGAAAATGTATGTCTCATTCTGTTCCTGTAATTTACCACGTCTCAACCAATAGATGGAAGACAAGTATCATCATCATCAATCTTTTGGAGTCATGATGGGACACTGCATTTGTCACAGTGCAAAAATCTTTCAGTGTTATTTGCCTTTACATCATTGTGGTCATCATGTAAATTTTTCTCTAGATGGTTCTGTTTTCTTCATTATACATCAGTACAGAAAACATTCTGATAAAGCAGAGCGGTGACAAACTATAGGTGTGGAACAAGTCATATGTTTTCAGACATGGTCCATTGGATTGGTTTGTTTTGGTTAACTATTATAATGAACAGTTCTATTTGTATAGGGGTTGGGGAGTCACTGGGAGCTGGCAGTGATTAAAAAAAAACATGAATAAAACATTAAAACAAGAAAAAAAGAGAAAAATCATCTGGATTTGGGTCTTAGTCTGCAAATTCAATGACTCAATATTGTGATATGGAAAAGCTTACATTATCTTTGGTTACATTGAGAGACCTATTATATCCAGGAACTAGGAAGTTAATAGGCCAATTATACTCTATTCTCAGCAAATAATATCTGGCCTATTATATTCAATTCTGGGTGCCACAATTTAGGAAGATGTCGACTGTACCGTCTAAAAAAAAAATCCCTCTTTGATGGAGACTCTTATTCAGGGTCTTCTCTATGACAGTAGTGAATATGTCTGACAAACATACTCCTGCCTATGTTAGGCTTCCTTTGATGTTAATGACCAGAAGGTCAGATGGATCATCATTACAACTTTCAATGAATTTTGGATAATACTAAAATATCCATGGGAGAATGCTTACTGGAGGAGAGTCTTTAAGATAATGTTCTGTTAGAAACATTTGATTTTAGTCAATAAACAATAAACAGAATAGTCTCTTAAGTTTTATATGTTTCAGTCAATTGTGTGATGGTAATATTATATACTTTAGAATGGCAGTTGTGATAGCCTGACTGCTTCATTCTAGTACCCTTTTCTAAGATGGCCACGTTACATGTGCAAATTATTTTCATAAAATTTTACATCAATTGAAATGGAGGCACATAAGTAAGTTATTACATATGTTCTTGGTCTTTTTTTTTTAAATAAAAAGGTCTGAGATTTGTCCATTCTTTTGGTATCCTACACTGCTTCTGATACTTCCAAAACTGATCTTCAAAATATTGTAAATTATGTTGCCCCCAGCACAGGGCTCCTTTGTGCTTTCCCTATCTGTGTGCTCTTCACTGCAATTTCTACTTCCTCCATAAGCACAGACTTTGATGCTACATTCTGAATGTATCGGTTCCATTGTCCTTGACTGTGAAAATAATTAATTAAAAAAAAAAAAAACCTTTACAGATCTTTTACAACTTCCATTTTTTTTTGGTTGTTATTCCTCCATCATGTTTAATTGCCCTCTTTGGTGGTTCCTCTACTTCTTACTGTTTCATAATGTGACACTATTCCTAACCTTTTTATCATTTTTAGAAATTTTACAAACAAGTTTATAGAATAAAAACTATTGTTGCCCTTGGCTTTCATTCCTATCGGTACTTTGCCAATATATTGTGTTTTCTGGAAGATTTTAAGTTATTTTTGCTTTTTCACTATCAAAACTAATCTAAATAGATTAAAAAGTTCTACATGCAATTGGTAAAATTGGTGCTTTTCTTCCATCAGTTTCTGACTTTTCAACATTAATTGTTTAAAGAAGTTGCCCAGTGTGATTTTAATTGTACGTCATATGTATTTCTCACTTTATGATCTTTCTACGTATGCATTGAACCATTTACTTAGTATAATCAGTTTAATATTTGTGATATTATTTGGTCCAGCACTTTCTACTTCTTTTCTCAAAGAAAATACTTATGATATTTAGGAATGAGGCTTCCGTATCATCTATAGGTCTTTGGCCTTTCTCATTTCTTAATCCAGAATAATATTGCCTGAAAGATGCCTCACTCTTGCCTCTACTGTTTCCAGAATAAATCTTCTCCTCACTGCCAGCCTGGGAGATTTTTGTCCTGGGGCTTCCTCTCCTCATAGATGACTTTCTCTCCAATTTAGGAAGAAGCCCAGGTATGGCAGATGAAAATGAAATGACTGAGGAAACAGAGGTTCAAGCTTTGGAGGATATTCCCTCAATTCCTTCACAGGCATGCTTCATCTCACACTTTCCTTGATGTTTTCAGGTGGGAAATGAGAACAGGCATTTATTAAGCATTTAATGCACTTCCTATAAGTCCCAGGCACTAAACTAAGCTTGGAGAAAACAAATACAAGCAAAAAGAAAGTGCCTGCCCTCAAGGAATTTACATTCTAGTTAGAGGCGGAGGGGTGGGAGTGAGGGGTGGAGAGAACCAAAAATAAAAGGGAGATAAAGGTGGGTGGGAGGGAGAAGGCAGGTAACTGGGTGGGTAGGGGGTTTGAAGTCCTGAACAAGGTCAGGAGAAGAATGAAAGAAGGTCAGCTTGGGCCCTTCCACAAAATTGGTGAGAAGGAACTCACCAATGGGAGAAAAAAAGTAGGCCTTATCATGGAATATTTAAGAGGAAGCAGGCAACAAGGATGTTAGATTGTTCCAGGGCAAGGAGATCACAGGTTTTGAAGCAAATACCAGGATAAGCCAGCAATAGAAAAGGCACAGATTCATTCTCCTCAACAATTGCCTTGACTTCTCATCTACTTCTACTCCCCCCTTCTCAACATCTCTTTCCATGACTCCTATATGTGTAGTCTTTCCACATTATAGTGTAAATTCCCCAAAGAGAGGCATTGTCTTGCTTGCTTATATTTATATCCGTACCACTTAACTGGGTACATAGTAAAAGCTTGATAAATACTCTACCTTAAATCTCTGGCTATATCTTCAAAAACGGTTTTGGCCATCCTCAACTACATCCACATTTGAATTTACATCACCAAGTATCAAAGTATATCTTGTTTTAATTTGGAAACTCTTGAGTTCTTTGTGGCATTTCTTTTCTTCCTCATCCCCTGCAACAGATGTTAGCTCATAAGCTGCAGTTAACTTTCACAGAGAGTTTTTTTTTTTAATTTTTTCATGAGCCCAACATAAAATGACCAAATTTCCTATGAAATATGGCTTGTTTTCTTTGGGTCAGCAATTAGACATTGGTCTAAAGGCAACAAGCCAATGCAGATCATTTTATTTGCCTGTCCAAGGAGAACTTTCCATTTCACTGCAACCTTTAAATTTTATTTTCTACTTTCATATATAGTGATAATATTAAGATTCATACTAGTTAGTTTCTCTAATGCAATGTCTCCTCCCTGGTCACTAGATAAACACCTTAAATGTAGAGTAGATTTCTAAGAAAATATTCATAGTCTAAAAACTATTCTTTCTACCCTCTCCTCGCCTTTTCTACCACTCTGGCCTCATCACTGGAGCAAAGGAATGGGGATTCACAGTGTGATGCTATTTTTTGTTTTGTTTTATGAGTTGTCAGGGCCAAAGAATTTACCACTGATGGGCCAGCCTACTAGTGTTGAGTCCCTCTGTACTTAGCTAGGCTAAATCTAGGGAAAAAAGACACATTTATTGATAGAACAATATTCAAAGGCTTTCCAGCAGTCTGCCAGAGGTTGCATAGCAACCTTTGGGGACCCAGTTTCATGTTCACGTCACAGTGTTCCTTAAAACAAAGTGAAAACTATTCCTATGAAATTCTGTCTATTACTCACCTACCTCTTTCCTGTAGAAATAAGGATATTATGTTATCTTCCCCATAATAGCCTCTCAGATTCTTGAAAATAGCTATGTTAAGCCTTCTTTTTTACCATGTTAGTAGCCCTTGTGTATAGGTGACTTAGCTTCTCAATGGCCTTCCTGAAATGTCCAGAACTGAACACAATCCCCTTGATGTAGCCTAACAAGGGCACAGTACAAGGATTGCCACCTGCCTTTTTCTAGATGCTCTGTTTCTATTAATATTGTTGAATATTTCACTAATTTTTGTTACTATATCATATTATTAACATATATTGAGTTTTCAATTCATTAAAATTCTCAGACCTTTTCCATAAGAACATTTTCTAGGCACACCTCCCCATTTGCACTGTGCAGCTTATCTTTTTTAAACACAAACACTGTCATTGCATCTTTAGAGATTATTTTTATTGACTATCAATATATTTTTGGTCTAGATTCTATCTTCTATAATATTATCTATCTCTTCAAGCTCATCACCTGCAAATTAGATAAGCATCCCTTACTTTAAAATTATTGACAATAAAAATGAAAAAGAATGGGGATGAGGACAGAAAATTTACTTTAATTCAACAAGCATTTATTACACAATTACTATCCATATGACATCGTAGTAGACACTTGGGTCACAAAGACCTAGTAATAATAACAACCCCCAAACTCTCCTACCCTCAAGAAGTATAAAATCAACAACAACAACAAAAAGATGAATAAGCACATGATAACTTGAGGAAGAAGAGAACACTAATACAAGAGGGGAGAGGTCTTTTACTAGGTCTTTACTAGCAGAGCTAAATGTTGAAGAAAACTAAGGGTCAAAATTAGCTTTGGGAACAAAAGAGCAAACACAATTAAAATAAACAGTTTGCCAGTTTCAACAAAAAATGTTTTAAATTGACGATAACTTTTAGAAAAAGAAAGCAACCATCAATTAAATAAGCAATCCATTGAGTAAATATGGGTCAAAACCCAAGAACATTGAACCTAAAGTTTATATTAAGGTGATTTAAACTTTGATTACTTTGGTTAATTCTAAATTTACTCATGCTTTTTTATTCCCTTATTAGTACACTGAACAGAAACAAACAGTCTTCAAATGAGCATTTCTTTTCCCCTTTTAAACAAGTTAATTATATTGCAGGGAAACAATTTCATTAGAAACTTAAGTAAATGTGCAAGTCAGTTCTGATTAGAGTGTGGCTACTTTATGCCTCACTGGCTCTAGGTCAAGTAAACCCCACTGATTAAAAAAAATGCTAAGATATAAGCTTTCTCTTCCAAGTTTAATTTTAAGCAATGCAGTTGTAAAATGTGGTATAAACCAAGAGGATTTAAGATCGTTTTGGGGCAGAGGAGAGTAATGAGTGTGTAAAAACTATTGCTACTGTTAACTTTGAGGCATTTCTTAGGATCAGTGCCATCCCACAATTCTCAGTTATGAATTCTCATAACTGCATATAGCTTAGGCCTTCTATTCACACCTACTGGACATCTAAGGTTGTTCAGTAGCTAAAGCACTGGTCCTGGAGTCAAGAAGATCAGAGTTTAAATCTAACCTAGTTGCATGAACCTGGGCAAGTCATTTAACCTATGTGTGCATAAAATTGTGGAAGGAAATAGAACACTACTTCAGTATCTTTGCCATGAAAACCCCCCACAGGGTCACAAAGAATGGGACATGATTGAATGACTGAACAAGAAGTCAAAACTATAAGTAGAAGTATAGAGGTAATACAATCCAGTGACCACAGAGTTATGATCATGTGACCCTCTAACCACTAAACCTTACTGAACCACATTAAAACAAAACAAAACAAAACCTTTTCAGTTTCTCCAGTAATAAAAATAAATTTTTTCTGCTCCACAATAACCTCTCCATGCTTTTCTCCTTAGGCAGGTAATAGGTCAAGGATAGAAGGCACTTCTTAAAGAAATTAAGTGTTGAAACTAAACTTACATACCAACTCCAAGTGAATGGGCTATTGACCCTTTTAAGTGCAGCCTCCTTTTTTCCAGGGGCAGCTAGGTGGCTCAGTGGATAGACTGCCAGGCCTCAAGTCAAAGAAGACTCATCTTTCTGAGTTCAAATCTGGCCTCAGACACTTACTAGATATGTGACCTCGGACAAGTCACTTAACCTTGTTTGCCCCAGATTCCTCATCTGTAAAATAAGTTGGAGAAGGAAATGGCCAACCACTTCAGTATCCTTGCCAAAAACAAATAAACATAAAAAGCGACAACAGCAAAAAACAAAACCCTAGATGGGGTCACAAAGAGCCAGACATGACTAAGATGGCTAAACAATAGCAACAACCTCTTTCTCCATTCCCTGAAGCATGCTTCTCTGCACCATTCAGAAAGTATTACTATACTGATATTGATCACAAGGTGGACTCCATTTTCAGTACTTGAAGGGTTTGGTTTAGGAAGTAATGTGATAGTGAAAGTTGTTAGAGGACTATTCTGAAATGCATTTTAACATTTTTTCTTCAGCAAGACTGTTATAAATGTTATTTCAGATCATAATGGACATATCTAAAGTTAGTGGGTCTCAGGAGAGGGAACACTATGCTGTTCTAGACATATCTTTCTCTAAACTAGAAATGGCTTAGATATTCAATTAACATCAAATTAAAATTAAATAAATGTTTCTAATTATGGAATTAACATTGAGATTTGGGTTTTTTTGATGTTAAGGGCATCACTGTCTTACCAAGTATCAAGATGAAAAAGGTCAGATGGAATCATCCTTGATTCTTCTATTTCCCAATGTGTCCCCCTGCCATATCGAATTAATACTGTCAATTCTATCTACGTAATGCCTCAATCATTCATCCCTTTGCTAATATCCCAACAATAAATCTTATACTAATTTCTTTCAACTCTTGCATCCACCACATTTGTTCAAATGCTCAGAAATTCTTGCTGGAATTATTGCAACCATTAAAAAAATCACACGGAAGAGTTTGAAGTTGCAAATGTTTTCATAACTCCCTATCTGTAAACTTGATGAGGACAGTTATTGCGTCTAACCTAAACTTGCTACTTTCTCCCAGTGTTTAGTATCGTCTTCTCCACTAGGTTTGCACTTAATAAATGTTGGGTTGATTTACCTACAATTTGAGCTGGGCCTTGAAGAATGGGTGGGATTTGGATAGTTGAAGAGTAGGGAAGAAGACAATCCAGGCCAAGGGGAAAACATAAAAAATGGAATAAAGATGATAATTCATTAATGAAGTAAGTGGGGCATAGTGTGGTCATCATTTTGACTGGATAGAGAGATTTGTCTGACATTTAGTGAAAGTCAAGTTAAAAGAGACAGTGTTAGCCCAGAGGTGAGCAGACAGACCTATACAAAGGAGTATAGCAAACATAATATTCCCTCAATAGAAAGTTGCTAGGAGCTTTGAGCTAGAAATTGAATGACATGATGAAAGTACTGCCAAACAGCCAATTCTCCAAACTTCCCATAGCAACATCTTAACGTAAAATTCGAAAAAGTTCCAACAAATGGCAGGATGCTTTCCAACCATTTTTACGAAGAAAGCACAGTGCTGCTACATCTTAAGCATTAAAAAGTATTATCTTTGAAAGCATTCAGTAATAGATAGTTAAGTAATTCTACTTTCACACATGGAGACATTTGTATGTAAGAAGGAAAGCTGTCTTTATTAAATCAACATGTGCTTTCTCCAATAAAACTATCTTTCCATGTGAGAAATTAAACTAAATTCATAGAGAAATTTAGTGAATAGACTTAGTAAGAAGATTATCATTATTATTGAGAGGAAGCATGATGTATTGAAAAGAAAGCTGGACCCAGAGTGAGAAAAGACCATCATTTAAATCTTGCCTCTGCTATGAACTAGAAAGTTGAGTGACAGTGAGTAAGTCCCTTAACCTCCCTGGACATCTAAGCTTCCTTATTTGTTACCCATCTCGTAGACCTGTTATAAGAATTTAAGTTCAAAGCAGGTAGAAGTAAAGTAGAAGAGTCAGGAGGAATAGGAAATAAAAGATACACAAAAACATAAAATAAAGATCAGGAGTGGAATTTATTAGGGGGGAAAAAGTAGGTGTAGTAATCATGATCTCAGGCAAAGTTAAAGCTAAAATAGATTTAATCAAAAGAGAAAAATAGGGAAACTACACTATATGTCAGCCATATCAGTCAACATTATTTTAGACTATTTAAAACAACTAGCCAGTATAAGGTTGGAATATTATTGTGGTATAGGAAACAATGAGTTGGTGGACTTAGAAAAATGTGGAAAGACTTGGACCTATGAAAGAAGATGTTATTCACCCTCAGAGAAACAGAGGATAATCAAGTATAGTACACTCTTACATAAATGCATATGAATGTATATGTCTATATATGAGTATGATTATAGATATCTTAGTATATATACATGTGTATGTAAGTTTGTATATATATGTGTGTGTGTGTGTGTACAGGTGTATATATATATGCATATATGTATATATATGTGCATATATGTATGTATATGTGTGTATGTATATACAGCCAGACATGTGTATGTATAAAATATATCCAGGCTTAATTGTAGCCTTCTTGGGGGATGTGGGGGAGAAAGGGGGAAAAAAGAAGAAAGTAAAAAGTACACAGCAGAGAACAAAAGAAAGCTTACAAGGAAGCAAAGATAGACAGCTCAGAACACAACACATAGCATTTATTATATAGGCCCTCTTGAAATGGAAACATATTGCTGTATATTTTGAATTCTCCCTTATGTTCTGCTGTACACATGGCAATTATTTTTTTCTTTTCTTATTTTGTATTTGTTTAAGTATTTATGTTTTTTTTTCTTTTCTTGTTATATATTTAAATTTAAAATGAATGAATAAAAAATAAAACATTTTAAGTGCCTCTGAGGGACGGGTTGTTTCATTCTTTGTTCTTGTATCCTTACTGCCTAGCATGGTACCTTATACATGATAGGCACTTAATAAATGTTTGTTCATTGATTAATCAAATAAGATCATGAGTTTAAAACTGCTATATAAATGTCAGTTGGTATCATTTAGTCATATGATGTTCACTATATCAACTGACTCCAATTCAATTGTAAAATAGTGCACAATAACAGACATTTGTATTATTTTAATATTTACAAATTGATGTCCTCTAAACAATCCTAGAAGTGAGGGGGTGGGGAGAGAAAGTGACAAAACTAAAATCCTGTGAAATCATCAGTACAAACCAAAAAATAATCAAGAAAGAAGACAAAGAGATGAAAAATATCTTAGATAAGCTACATATGATAGCTATTTGGAGAGAATGGAATGGGAAGAGAAAGGAACATACCTTTTTCTCAGTGGTCCATGGCACTTTTACAAAAATTGACCATATGTTAGAGCATAAAAGCTTTATAGTTAAATGCAGAAAAGCAGAAATGTTAAATTAATACTTTCCACATCATAAATCAATAAAATTATGTTTAACAAATGATTATAGAAACACAGATGAAAAATTAACTAGAAACTAAATAACCTAATTTTCAAGAATGAATGGATTAAAGAACAAGTCATAGAAAATCATAAATACTTTTATTAAAGAGATTGATTATAATAGACAATATACCAAAATCTATGAGATGAAGAAAAAGTAGTAATCAGAGGAAAATTTATATCTCTAAATCTTACATTAATAAAATAGAGAAAGAACATGCCAATGAATTGGGTAAACAATTTAAAAGACTATAAAAATAACAAATTAAAAACCCCAATTAAACATCAATGTAGAAATCCTAAAAATTAAATGTGAGATTAATAAAAGTCAATATAGGAAAATCATTGAGTTAATCAATAAAACTAGGAGTTAGTTTTACGAAAAGAAATAAAGTAGATAAACCATTGGTTAATATGATTAAAGAAGAGAGAGAAGAAATCAGCACCACAGATATAATTATTTCCATTTTGCAGATGAGGATATAGATAATTAGAGGCAAAGTGATTAATTTAAGGTCTCAAAGCTAATAAGAGCAAAGCCAAGACTCAAATCTGATTCTTCAGGTTCTGAATTTAGTATTCCTTCCACTATGTCAAACTGGTAGATTGTGAGACTCAGTTTATGCCAAAGAATAAATTATTAGTGATTTTTTAAAAATCAGATGACATTGCAATGATTGGTAAAGAGATTTTTCATTGTGTGATAAAACAAAAAGTTATTCACAACTCTATTAGTTTATGTTGACACTTTTAAAAAGTTCACTTGTATAAATAACTTTGAACACTATTAAAATATCTTAAACTTCTCCAATCTTCATTCTCCAAAGATAAAATCTGGAAGTTAAATGAGAGCAGACATTTATTTACAGGGCATTCTACATCTCTTCTTTCAGAGTCCACAGTACCATTTGTGAATTTAATAAACACTTAGATTTACTTTCATACTTTAGATTTAGGCCACTGAATTTTAATGTTGCAGTTTATGTTGCTACACTGGAAGAATAAGCATATTTTTCTCTTTTAAGTTGACATATATCTCAACATATATGCCATCTTACACAATATACATAAGTAGAACCAGGCATTTAGCAAGAAATGGGCAGCTAAGTATTGTTGTGGATAGAGTGCGGGGCTGGAATTGGAAAGACACTGAATTCAAATTCAGACAATCAAGACACATAGTAGCTGCATGATCCTGAGTGTCATTTAGCCTCAGGTTACTTGTATCATCATCAATAAAATGTGTGTTATAATAGCACTTCTTCCTAGGGTTGTTGTGAGAATCAAATAAGATATTAGTTGTATAGTGTTTAGCACAGTGCCTGGCATAGAGTAAGCATTATGTAAACATTAGATTATTGTTATTAATTATTGTTATTGTCATCATCATTGTCAACATATATGGGGATTACAGTTGACAGTGCAAGAATTTCACTAGTAGAATGGTATCTAAAACGTGACCCTGTGGATCATAGCATGTCAGTGCTGTCCATGGGGTTTTCTTGGCAAAGATATTGGAGTGGTTTGCTGTTTTCTTCATCAGTGGATTAAGGCAAGCATTGGTTAAGTGACTTGCCTGGGGTTATACAGCTAATAAATTTCTGAGGCCAGATTAAAACTTAGGTCTTCTTGACTACAGGCCCAGTGCTCTATCCACTGAGCCACCTAGCTGTCTCTTTTATAGGGCATTCATTGAATTACATGGACAAGAATAATAAAAAGAAAATATTTGAGGAAATGAAAACCAAACAATAGCAACATTCTACTTTATGCTAGTGTTTAGTAAAAGCTAAGAAAATAATACATAATTGCATTAACATGTATTTTATGAAGCTGATCCATAGTGTTAGAATGAGCCAGGCTACTCACGTACTTCACACACACACACACACACACACACACACACACACACATACACACATACACACAAATATATACACAAAGCACCAAAGAGAAAAGCCATAAAGGAGGACAAATTAAATATACAAAATTTAAAAATCAAGTAAATTAAAAATTGACAAAGTAGTGATGATAGTTTTCAAATTGTTGTATAGCAAATAAATGAACTAAAATGACAAAATAAATGGACACTAAAAGTAAACCACAATACATCTTTAAATGGATAAACATTGGATTAAAAAATATTGAATTGAATTAATAATTGAATTTCAAAAAACTAAGCAATAATTTATAATGTTAAAGAAATCTAATGCCCAAATAAAAGAAATGAATGGAGAAAACAAAAGATCATAGGAGGAAATAAAATAAAAATATTAAAATGCAAAAAAAGAGAAAATAATTAGGAAAATGATGGAGATGGTCTATGTAGTAGAAAGAGTCTCACAAATCCATGGAAGCGGCAAACAGCAGAATTATAAAAACAGAAAACTGAATTGTGCACAACACAGAAAAGCTGAAAATATAGATAAAAATAATTTAATTAACAAAACTATAGGAAAATATGAAAACCATATGTATGATAGAACTGTAGCATAGCATCTAGAGATGACTGATAACTTAGAGAATTTATTTTTAAAAAGTATCTGGACATTGTATTTCAGGATGTCAAAGACAATTTCTCTGAATTTGGTAAAGTCAAACATAAATAGAATGCATAGGATGCTGACAAGGAAGAACCTGAGATTTCACGTATCTAAACACATTGATAGTTAAACACCAACAATAAAATGATAAGAAAAAAGTGACAAATAGAAGTAGTTCAGAAGTCACTTACCAAAGAAAAATAATTAAGATTAATTGAAGACTTTCTGTGGAAGGCAAGAAGAAGTTCGTAAAAATTGGATTACAAAACTGCCAAATTCAGTAGCATGGGACATAAAGTCAGAATTGTCTGTTCAGCATGTCAGTATTCACTACAATAGCAGGAGAAAGGTATTCCCGAAATAAACAAACTTAGAAACGTTTACAAGGACACAAATCTACCTTCAAGGAAGTTTATAACCAACAAGGCTCCCATTCAGAAAGATTACTAAAAATAATTCGTATTTCACAAATAAAGATAAAGTAGTTACTAGCAAAATGTGATCACTCTCAGAGCGTTGTATTGGCTAAATGACTAGAGGTGTCAGACATATCTTTTACAAAAAGAAAATGGTAGAAAAGGAAAAATAAACCACAAAAAGTGTGCCTGTGGGTTGGGAAGAGGGGCAGAGTAATTTCAAATTGGAGATTTTGATAAAGGGGAAATTTAAATCAAAGTAACTTACATTGCTATGAATGTAAGAGCTTCATTTAGAGTGGTCCTATTACATTTGGATGAATAATAGAAATAATAAGACTAAGCAAGTATGTGTTCCCTTTCGATAAATGGACTGAACTTACTGAACATTTGCAACACTAAATGCAAGTAAATTAGACTCTCCCATAAAACAAAAAAGAACCACAGAATGAAGTAAAAACTGCAATCTAATTATGTGCTACTTACAAGACTAACTTTTTATTTCTTATTCAAAACTTGTATACTTGCTGCTTGTAAAGAAAAATCATTCACTCTCCCATCTCAGTGCCTTTGCAAATACCAGGAATACAATGTCCTTTCTCATTTCTGCCCCTCACAATAGATAGTTTTTGTCAAAGCTCAGTTCAAGGACCATCTCCTTTATGAGACCTTTCCCGATTTCACCAGCTACTAATGTCTTAACTTTTATGTATTTCATATTATTTATGTGTATATGTCTTCTTCCCCATGAATTTAAGGTCTTTGAATGCAAATGACTTTTGCTTTTTGTCTTTGTGTCCCCAGAACCTTGGCTGGTGCTTGATAAATGCTTATTTACTGATGAAAGCTCTGCTCTGACTGGTACATCACAGAGATGTGCTGAAGCCACATCTTATCTACTGCTAAATTTTAAGGGTAAGCATTTACACCCCAGAAATCAGCAAACATTAGAAATCAGGGTATGATTTATTGTTTTGTTGATTGACTAGACTTCAGAAAGCAATGGAGAAAATGTTTTAATGCAAATTAAACTTAAAAGTATGTCAGGCATAGTTCCCCCACTCCCCACCTCCCACCCCCTTGGAGAAGCAATTCTTAGACATCTACCAGTGCACACCTGATTTCAGAATACCTTTGCAATTAATAGTCAATGCAGAGTGGTTTTTGCCCTTGTAGTAGTTGGGCATGTGTGTATAATGATCCATGTCCTGACTCCAGGAACCTATGTCTTACTTTTGCTCTGATCATAGAAATATAGGTTGTATGAGATGACTTATCCAATGCCTTATTTTATGTTGACTAGGGGCAAGAAAGACTGAGTGACTATTTGTGACTAGGTCCTTTTAATATGATTTGTATCACCTGACAGAAGCTAGTATTCCCCCAAGATGCCTGCAATCTTGCGAATGGCAGACTATTGATTTTGTGGAAGTTCAATGACAAAGCTGCATGAAATGGTTTCTTGCATTAAATATATGTGAAAATCTAAGCTACATGCACATAAGTCATGGGAAAATATGGCCCTAAAAAGTAGTTCTGTCAGCATTATTGAGCAAAACTTCTAACTCTCTTAAATTGGATGCAATGAAGAATACTTATTTAACTTGTTTTCCATTTTAGCATTTTTGACTCTTCATTTGCGACTTAAAAAAAATGATTGCTAAAGAAATGCTGAATAACTTAACACCCAATATGTGCCAGCTGATGTTGGGGTCTATCAACTAATTCACACCCAAGTCACATTAATGTTAAAAGTAGTAACTGGCAGCGTTAATAGGAGAAATTAGCATACCAGTTATGTAAAACATCCCATGAAATGGGATTTTTTTTTCCTCAAATACTTTTGAGGGAAAAAAAAATATGCCAACTTCTATGAATTTTAAAACTTGCTTTCAATATACTTGCATGGAAGAAATGAAGGCAGGGAAGATTTTAGTTATTTTTTAAAAATAGTATACTGGTTGACAATTCCTAATATTTTAAAAGATCAGTGATTTAAACTCAGTGGGCACTTTCTCCATTGCAAATTACAACCCCTATTGGGTTTCAGGAGTCATTCTGGCCATATTCATCACAGGGTCACCAACCTTTTGGTGCTTGATATTTCACAGTACAAAAATAAGCACATTTCCACATAAATTGAAAACAATTGAATAAGGAAAGATTCATGAGATATAGAGATGGAAAAGACATTAAAAACTACCAAGTCTCAATCCTTCATTTAATGGAAGAGGAAACTGAAGATGAGAGAGGTTAAGTGACTGGCTTGAACCATACAAATAGTAAGTTACAATGCCAGATTTTCTGACTCTAAATCCAGTTTCCTTTCCACTATATAATATTACCATGATACATATAAAGTCAGAGGAACTAGTTGAAATTTTGGCTCTTCAAGTCACTTGACCTCTATCAGCTTCAGTTTAGTAATCTGCAGGAGAGAGGAGGTGGCCTAAATTCTTTCCAGTACTGGCTTTACCTGCAAAATTTCTGATTTCTCCAGGATTTTCTTTGTTTCTGTGTAAAAAATGATGGGGATGGACCCATTCATCTATGAAATTCTATGAAAAGGTATAATATTTTGATTAAGAGTATTACCTTTTGCTGGGGTAGAGCCAAGATGGCAGCTGGAAAGCAGGGACTTGCTTAAGCTCTTCCCCAAGTCCCTCCAAACACCTATAAAAAATGGCTCTGAACAAATTCTAGAGCTGCAGAACCCACAAATAGCAGAAGGAAGCACAGCTCCAACCCAGGAAAGCCTGGATGGTCGCTGGGAAGGGTCTATCACAGGGAGCTGGGAGTGGAGCAGAGCACAGCCCAGCATGGGCCATGCCAGGACCAACCAGACCGGGAGCCAGGCAGAACAGGTGGTAGGGCCCTGAATCATTGAGCTGTAGCAGTTACCAGACTTCTCAACCCACAAACGCCAAACACAACTGAGAAGATTAGTGAAAAAACTTCTTGAATGAAGTGAAAGGAGTTCCAGGTCAGCCCTAGCCCTGGGGGTGCAGAAGTGGTACAGCTCTGGGACTGCTTGCAGAGATCCAGCTGCAGTTGCTTCTGGCCCCAGGTCCACCCTGTGGGAGGGATTAAGGGATCAGAGTGGGAGTGCAGAGCTTGTTTGGATCTGGGTCATGGTCCGGGTTGGCAGTTCTTGGGGGAGGAGGAACACTGGTGTGGCAGATTTTGCTGTGTAGAAGTAGCTCTGAAAATAGCAGCACAGCCCCTAAGGCTTGGGACAGAGCACTCTCTACTCTACAAGCAGTCATACACTGACAGAAAACTCAAGGGTCAAGTAGTTGGCTGGGAACATGAACAGGCAGTGAAAACAGACTCACATTCACACTCAGACTTTGGAATCTTTTTTTGGTGACAAAGAAGACCAAAACATACAGTTAGAAGAAGTCAACAAAGACAAAGAGCCTACATCAAAAGCCTCCAAGAAAAACATGAACTGGTCTCAGGCCATCAAAGAGTTCAAAATGGATTTGGAAAAGCAAATAAGAGAAGTAGAGGAAAAATTGGGAAGAGAAATGAGAGTGATGCAAGAAAATCCTGAAAAACAAATCAATGACTTGCTAAAGGAGACCCAACAAAATACTGAAGAAAATAACACATTAAAGAGTAGACTAACTCAAATGGCAAAAGAGCTCCAAAAAGCCAGTGAGGAGAAGAATGCCTTGAAAGGCAGAATTATCCAAATGGAAAAGGAGGTCCAAAAGATCACTGAAGAAAATACTACCTTAAAAATTAGATCAAAGCAAGTGGAAGCTAGTGACTTTATGAGAAATCAAGATATTGTAAAACAGAACCAAAGGAATAAAAAATGGAAGACAATGTGAAATATCTCATGGGAAAAACCACTGACCTAGAAAACAGATCCAGGAGAGATAATTTAAAAATTATTGGACTACCTGAAAGCCACGATCAAAAAAAGAGCCTAGACATCACCTCTGAAGAAATTATCAAGGAAAATTGCCCTGATATTCTAGAGCCAGAGGGTAAAATAGAAATTAAAAGAATCTACTGATCACCTCTTGAAAAAGATCGCCCCCTCCAAAAAAAAATTAGGAATATTGTTGCCAAATTCCAGAATTCCCGGGTCAAGGAGAAAATATTGCAAGCAGTCAGAAAGAAACAATTTGAGTATTGTGGAAACACAATCAGGATAACACAAGATCCAGCAGCTTCTACATTAAGGGATTGAAGGGCTTGGAATATGATATTCCAGAAGTCAAAGGAGTTAGGATTAAAACCAAGAATCACCTACCCAGCAAAACTAAGTACAATGCTCCATGGCAAACCATGGATTTTCAATAAAATAGAGGACTTTCAAGCTTTCTCAATGGAAAGACCAGAGCTGAATAGAAAATTTGAGTTTCAAACACAAGAGTCAAGAGAGGCATGAAAAGGTAAACAAGAAAGAGAAATCATAAAGGACTTACCAAAGTGGAACTGTTTTGCTTACATTCCTACATGGAAAGATATGTGTAATTCATGAGACCTTTCTCAGTATTAGGGTAGTTGAAGGGAACACACACACACACACACACACACACACACACACACACACACACACACATATATAGACCACAGGGTGAGTTGAATATAAAGGGATGATATCTAAAAAATTAAATTAAATTAAGGGATGAGAGAGAAATATATTGAGAGAGGGAAAAAGTGAGAGATAGTGATGAAATAAATTATCTCACATAAAAGTGGCAAGAAAAAGCAATTCATTAGAAGGGAAGAGGGGGCAGGTGAGGGGGAATGAGTGAATCTCGCTCTCATCAGATTTGACTTGAGGAGGGAATAACATACACATTCAATTGGGTATCTTATCCCACATGAAAGTAGGGGGAAGGGGATAAGAAAAGGGGGATGATAGAAGGGAGGGCAGATAGGGGGAAGAAGTAATCAAAAAGAAACACTTTTGAAAAGGGACAGGGTCAAGGGAGAAAATTGAATAAAGGGGGATGGGATAGGATGGAGGGAAATATAGTTAGTCTTTCACAACATGACTATTTATGGTAGTATTTTGCATAATGATACATGTGTGGCCTGTGTTTGAAGTGTTTGCCTTCTTAGGGAGAATGGGTGGGAAGGGAAGAGGGGAGAGAATTTGGAACTCAAAGTTTTAAAAGCAGACGCTCAAAAAAAAAAAAAAAGAGTTTTACCTTTCAGACATGTGCTACAGCCTTGGAAAAAATGTCTGTTTTCTAATATCCTGTGTCCATAGTCAAAACAAAATGGAAGTCAGGAACAATTATCTGCAAAGTATGGGTAGAAACCCAGCTTATTTGGGTTATTGAATAACAGTCAATTAATCTCTAGTATCTACAACCCCAGATTAATCTGTTTCACAGAATCTCTGTAGCAGTCCTGAGTACCTGGGCTATGGAGCCCTATGGGACTAGTTTTTGAGACTGAATTATTCTTGTGATCTAATGATATGTACTAGCAGAATTATTCCTTTCCATGATTGCAGACCTCAAGTATTTCCCTGAATTACATAGTATTTAAATATTCTGTCTGAATAGGCAAGGCGTGGTGCTTGCGTAGCACTAATCAGTGCCACCTTGCCTGATGTTCATTGGGTCATGTTTTAGTGCAGCAAACAGAGTTTGTGCTAACTCATGTCACTTGAAATGGTGTAAAAAACTCTCCCCTAGGATCACTGGCTCTGGCCATAACAGCTGTCATTCAGCAGAACAATGTTTGTGAAGAAGTGTCCCATTCTCTCTGCTACAACTAATGCCAATCGCCAATCATTAGCATATGGCAGTGAAATCTCAAAGCCCTAAGAAGAGCAATGCCATATCTGTCCATAAGCCTTGATGCGCAAGTCATTCAGCCATTGCCTCTGTAAATACTACAGGTAATTCTTCCTTAGCTGGTGTAGCTATTAAAAGCACAGAAAAGAAAGTTGTGATGCCTAGGTTTTTGACATCATCAAATGGTTTAATATTTTTTAAAAATGTGGTTTTAGCAATGAAAGTGACAAGAAAGAAGATACATTACCATCTGTCTTGCTGCTATACCCTGAAGATCACTGAACCTTTCCATATGACTTGCAGCTAAAACCTTCTGTATGTGTTGCTTCTCCCATTAGAACGAGAGAGACTGAAGAGCAGAGACAGTCTTACTTTTCTTTTGATATCTTTAATGCTTTGCACCATAATAAGCACTTTCAATCAATGCTGTTTTATTCATTCATTGTACACCCATAGCACCTAGCAAAATTTAAAACACATACATATTATATATGCATACATACACACATATGTATATACGTATGCATGTACATACATCCTGAATGAATTCAGGTGTATCTTCTTGGCGAAGCTGAGAGGCTGATTATTACTTATTTCTGTATTTGTTTACATAAGTTTGCAGTGTCATAAAAATAAATTATACCATTCTCATATTTAATATATATATATATATAATATATGATGTTCTGTTGTTTAAAAGAGCCATTTGTTTTTGATCTCTCTTCTGAAGAATGTCAGACAATAGGATATAACGTGTTAGGTTTAAATACCAATCTGAATTCTTGATACTTTATCATTTGTTTCCCTGTATGTTATATTTATTGCATTTTTAATGGCAATAACAGAGGTAAATCAGTGAGTGAAATTGTGACGTTCACCAAATTGGCCATAAATAAATGTTGACATTAAATAAATGCTATGTAATCCATTTAGTATATTTGCCTCTCAAATATGAATACATGGTTTGCACCATCCTCGATGAATTATTGCCCAGGACAGAATGCCTCTGTTTTTATTAATTTCCAAATAAATTTTTATCCTCCTACTGAACTCTGCATGCCCCCTGCTGCCTGTCAGTAACAAAGTTGGGAGATTATTGTCAATGCCTTTTGCATAGTGAATTTAGCAATTCCGTATGCCCTCTGTTATCCATTGCGGTAATCAGGACAAATGACCCTGTACTTAACACAGACAACAATGTTCCAGACTGAAGAATGTCTGTCATCCTAAACACAGAGGACATCATCAAGCAACTTGTATCATTCATTTCATCACGGTCACCTCTGTAGACTTCTGTACATATAACAACAAATTAGGACTTTTAATCCTGTGAGTGGGTTTTTTTTTACCATGGTTAGACATTTATTGATTAGCAATAAATCCTATCCTCAGTCAACACTTCAAATTTGGGTTTCTAAGCAACATAACATCACAGTACAATAAAGGTTCAGAGTGGCATATGATAGAAGGAAAAAGACTTATTAAAATGCACTTTGCTTCATTATACAAGGACTCATACAGACTGGGGCTTCTGTTTTTTGGTTTCTGAGGAATCTGACTGAAAATTGTATTTCTAATTACACCCTAAACAAATAAATGAAGGGGTAGTCACTGACCAAAGGAAGAAGCAAAAGCAGTGTTCTAATATTGGAAAAAAATCAATGCAAATCAATAAAGAAATCAGTCCCTGGTCCTAATATATCATTTCCCTCTTCCTTTTCATACCTCACACACTTGCTTTTCTCTTATTTAAACAATACTCAGACCAATTTGTGTGTGTGTGTGTGTGTGTGTGTGTGTGTGTGTGTGTGTGCTATAGTTTGAGTACACATTCCCAAGGTGCCTGATACAAATATCTGTACCCACTGATTACTCAATAGAAGGTGTCTGGGCTGAATAACTCCTGCGTTTTTATATCCTATTCTTCCTCATCAGACTCAGTGTGAAGGATCTCAGGAACATATTTATTTCTATTCATCATGCCACCTTGCTTGCTTCAAACATAATAGTGTCCAAATGAAACTTTATCTAAGAAGACTATAACATACAAAAAGGAAAAGGACAGATTCTATTTACTACAAGTACAAATCCCATCTATACCAAATACATGTCCTCAATGACTTTTTTCATGTTGTTTTTTTTAAACGAATTTTGACAGATGGAAAGAAAAAGGTGCAAGAAAAGAAGGAAGATAATATGAAAAGCAACTATTGAAGGTTTCTACCTTTCTTTCCAAGAAGTATTGAATGCACGGAATAAATAGAGCACACATGATTTTTTAACACAAAATAAAGGCACAACACACTTGCTGACATACCCTTGTTGCCTTGTCTTCTGAAATAAGAGAAAGAACAATTGTATAGCACCAACTTGTATGCACATTGTAAGGACTCAGTGCATACTGTAAATTTTTCTCTCTAGCCCTCAGTGCAGAAAGTGGGATGTGGAAGAAATAATCAGAAGGAAGCCCTCTGTGGGCTTGTATAGGTAGAGGATATCTTAATCCAGCAATCCAATCAAGAGCCATTGAGTAACTCCTATGCATTCCTGTACTGTGCTATGTGCTATGGGGAAAATGAGAGAACACAAAAGAAATGAAAGATATGGTAGCTGGGTTAAAGAGATTAAAATCAGGTTGTAGAGCTTAAAACAGCAAATAATACAACACAAGAGGAATGGTGCTGAAGAGGAGGGAGATAGCAATACCTGATCCCTAGAGACTAATAATTCATGAAGACCATTGAAATTATCTAGGTTGAGGGAAGAGGTTTGGAGGAGGAGTATGAAGGAAGTTCTGGCCTGGTGTGGTGGTAGTGAGAGAGGGAAGGTTCTGGTAATAGTCTGGATGCATAGAATGAAAAACAAGAAAAGTCAAAAGATAGCACAGCTAATTTTATTAGGGACTGCGTGTAGCATTTTGTTTTGGATACGCTTACGGGATATGGCCAATTAGACAAACATCCAGGTATTCCTTTAGGCAACACTAATAGGCTATCTGTGTCCAATAGAATGCCAGCTAGGTAGTGCAGTGGATAAAGTGCTGAATCTGGAGTAAGGAAGACTATCTCCCTGAGTTCAAATCTAGCTTCAGACATTTACTAGTTGTGTGACCCTGGGCAAGTCATTTAACCCTATTTGTCTCAGTTTCCTCATCTATAAAATGAGCTGCAGAAGGAAATGGCAAAGCACTCCATTATCTTTGTTTAAAAAAAAAAACACCAAATGCAGTCATGAAGAGTCAGAAATGACTGAAAACAATTGAATAAATCCAATAGAACTATTTTGTCATTTATTTAGAATTATTTAGTTATGTGAGTTGTGTCTGACTCTTTGTGAGCTCATTTGTAAACTATGCAGCTTTGGAAATAGATGTAAGACTATGTGAGATATTATCTGCTATTTGGACCAAAGAATGCTGAGTTGGGATGGAAGTAAGGAGGTAGAGGATGAAAGAAGAGTTCCCTCTGGAATTCTAGAGTGGACTTCTTGCATATCCTGTACAAGAAGAAAATTGGTAATTATCCCATGAATATTTCTATGATGGAATAGAATTAGATGGATGGGCAACAGTTACTTTTCATTTGAGTATCAAAATGATGCCAAAATATTTATCTCTTTTTTCCATATTTGGATCTTACTGTAAAATATACTTTGTAAGAATCTTTAAGAAAAGAAAATGTATTTGGGAATTGCTACAGGCATTCATTTCAAAATTAACAAGCTGAGTACTTCTGGGGGTGATAATCTATAGAACTGTGAAGAACAAAGTTGTAAAATATGCTGTAGGTGTTGCAAAATAAGGCACTTGATAGCACACCAAGTCATTTGGAATGAGAATCTCCCTCATTATTTCAAATAATGCAACTTTTAAAAAAGCTTTATGATTAAAAGTCTAAAGAAAACCATCTTTAGACTAGTTCCTTTGCCAAGAATCTTACATTCAAGTGATGATTTCATGTAAGGTGGACTCCCCGCCCCCCACATTCTCTTTTGTCCTTTTTTTATAAAGCTTATCTGAATAAAAGCCTGTTATGCCCCCCAAAGCACAGGAAGACAGGATGAATTGGTATTTGAAAGATTTGTAAGTAATGCTTCTATAGCAGCATTTAAGTACTATTCAGAACCTTTTTTGTATTATAGTAAAGCTTATTTATTCTCCCATCTAAACCTAAAAAGCTGAGGACATTTTGCTCAATGTATCAACTAGAACTGCTTTAGACATCTTCACAAACAATAACCGTCTTTCTGTGGTGTGAGTTAGGATATGACTTGGGTTCATTTGTGTCTTTACTTGTTTATACTGGTATTCCTTTCATATTCTTAAGAATTTAGGACCCATTATCATGCCTCTGGTGAGTTTTTTTTAAAACAATTCATAATACCTTTAATTTCTGGGTTTATATTATAAATCCCTCTAAAGCAAACTACTACTATGTATGCATCTTTATTACTTCTTATAAAAAATGCTTCTTTTAACATTCCATTTGGGGTCTTTATTTTTTTTAGTTGCTTTTCATTGTAAGAGCCCCACTGAAGCTATAGTTGTTCCATATCTAAAATTTCATATTGTTTACTTATGTGGAGTCCTGGTGCATGTTATTATTGCTCTTTAAAAGTTAATCTTGGTTTTAAAAACCTGCCCCAGATGGAGGGCGGAGCCAAGATGGCTGAATGAAAACAGCATCTTACCGGAGCTCTCTCACAAGTTCTGTCAGATTTCTATAAAAAAGTGAATTTGAGCAGATTTGAGAGAGTTAGAAACCGTGAGATGTCTGAGTGGAGCAAATTTCCCAGCCAGGAGAGTCTGAAAGGCTGAAGAAATGATTCTGTGGGCTAGGAGAGCGCTTGGGGTGCAGAGCTGCTCCAGACAGGACCAAAGCCAGGAAACCCATGTGGGAGACAGGCTGGGAGAATGCCAGGTACCTGAAACCAGCAGAGATCCCCAGGCCTCCCAACACGGGACGGCACTCTGTGGAAGCGACGAGAGGCAGCGCAATGCCACTGACCATGACATACCAACTCCTGAGGCTTGCAGCCCAAAGGTATGAAACGCTTCTTGAACTTCCGGGAGACATAATGGCCAGATAAACGGCTCTAATCCCTCCACTCCCCACCCAGAGAATGACAATAATGAGACAACATAGCAAAACTTATGAGATGCAGCAAAAGCAGTTCTTAGGGGAAGTTTTATATCTCTAAATGCTTACATGAATAAAATGGGGAAAAAAGAGATCAATGATTTGGGCATATAACTGAAAAAGCTAGAGAAAGAGCAAATTGAAAATCCCCAATTAAATACCAAATTAGAAATACTGAAAATCAAAGAAGAGATTAATAAAATTGAAATCAAGAAAACTATTGAATTAATAAATAAAACAAAGACCAGGTTTTATGAAAAAACCAATAAAATTGATAAACCTTTGGTCAATTTGATTAAAAAAAAGAAAGAAGAAAATCAAATTACCTATACCAAAAATGAAAAGGGTGAGTTCACCTCTAATGAAGAAGAAATCAAAACAATAACTAGGAATTATTTTGCCCAATTATATGCCCATAAATTTGACAACCTTAGAGATATGGATGAATATCTACAAAAACATAAATTACCCAGGTTAACAGAAAAGGAAGTAAAATTTCTAAACAACCCCATCCGAGAAAAAGAAATTGAGCAAGCCATCAATGAACTCCCTAGGAAAAAAATCTCCAGGGCCAGACGGTTTTACATGTGAATTCTATCAAACATTTAAAGAACAATTAATTCCTATACTTTGTAGACTATTTAGCAAAATAGGTCAAGAAGGAGTCCTACTAAATTCGTTTTATGACACAAATATGGTACTAATACCCAAACCAGGTAGAGTCGAAACAGAGAAAGGAAATTATAGATCAATTTCCCTAATGAATATTGATGCAAAAATTTTAAATAAAATATTAGCAAAAAGATTGCAGCAACTTATCACCAGAATAATACACTATGACCGGGTAGGATTTATTCCAGGAATGCAAGGCTGGTTCAATATTAGGAAAACAATTAGCATAATTGACCATATCAACAACAAAACTAGCAGAAACCATATGATCATATCAATAGATGCAGAAAAAGCCTTTGAAAAAATACAACACCCATTCCTATTAAAAACACTAGAAAGCATAGGAATAAATGGAGCCTTCCTTAAAATTATAAATATCATCTACCTAAAACCATCAACAAGCATTATTTGTAATGGGGATAAGCTAGATGCATTCCCAATAAGATCAGGGGTGAAACAAGGATGTCCATTATCACCCCTACTATTCAATTTGGTACTAGAAACGTTAGCTCTAGCAATAAGAGAAGAAAAAGAAATTGAAGGAATTAGAATAGGAAAAGAAGAAGCTAAATTATCACTTTTTGCAGATGATATGATGATTTACTTAGAGAATCCTAGAGAATAAAGTAAAAAACTACTTGAAATAATAAACAACTTTAGCAAAGTTGCAGGATATAAAATAAACCCACATAAATCCTCAGCATTCCTGTACATTACTAACAAAGCCCAACAGCAAGAGATAGAAAGAGAAATTCCATTCAAAGTTACTGTAGATACTATAAAATATTTGGGAGTTTATCTACCAAGACAAACCCAGGGTCTATATGAACATAATCATGAAACACTTTCCACACGAATAAAGTCAGATCTAAATAAATGGAATAATGTCAGTTGCTCATGGTTAGGCCACGCTAATATAATAAAAATGACAATTTTACCTAAATTAATCTATCTTTTCAGTGCCATACCAATCAAACTACCAAAAAATTATTTTACAGAGCTGGATAAAATAATAATAAAATTCATCTGGAAGAACAAGAGGTCTATAATATCTAGGGTATTAATGAAAAGAAATGCTAGAGAAGGTGGCCTAGCCATACAAGATATTAAACTGTACTATAGAGCAGCAGTCATCAAAACTACCTGGTACTGGCTAAGAAACAGAGTTGTGGATCGGTGGAATAGAATAGGTACACAAGATGGAGAAGTCAACGACTATAGCAATCTCCTCTTTGATAAACCCAAAGAGGCCAGCTTCTGGGCTAAGAATTCACTATTTCACAAAAACTGCTGGGAAAATTGGAAAACGGTAGGGCAGAAACTGGGCATATACCAACATCTTACACCATATACCAAAATAAAGTCAAAACAGGTTCATGGTTTAGGAATAAAGGCTGAAACTATAAGCAATTTGGGAGAGCAAGGAATAGTTTACCTATCAGATTTATGGAAAAGAAAACAATTCATAACCCAACAAGAGATAGAGAGCATTACAAAATGCAAAGTGGATAATTTTGATTATGTTAAATTGAAATGTTTTTGTACAAAAAAAGCCAATGCAAGAAAGATTAGGAGGGAAGCAGAAAACTGGGAGAAAATCTTTACAACTAGTGTCACTGATAAAGGCCTCATTTCCAAAATATACAGGGAACTGAACCAAATATATAGGAATACAAGTCATTCCCCAATTGAGAAATGGTCAAAGGATGTGAACAGGTAGTTTTCAGAGGAAGAAATTAAAGATATCTATAGGCATATGAAAAAATGCTCGAAGTCACTACTGATTAGAGAAATGCAAATCAAAACAACTGTTAGATACCACATCTCTCCTGTCAGATTGGCTAAAATAAAAAAAAAAAAACAGGAAGATGATAAATGCTGGAGAGGATGTGGGAAAATTGGAACATTGTTACATTGCTGGTGGAGTTGTGAACTGATACAACCATTTTGGAAAGCAATTTGGAACTATGCCCAAAGGGTGATAAAAATGTTCATACCCTTTGACCCAGCAATACCACTTCTAGGATTGTATCCCAAAGAGATCACACAAGTGGGAAAAGGACCCATATGTACAAAAATATTTATAGCGGCTCTTTTTGTGGTAGCTAAGAATTGGAAACCAAAGGGATGCCCATCAATTGGGGAATGGCTGAACAAGGTGTGGTATATGAAGGTAATGGAATACTACTGTGCTATAAGAAATGGGGATGATACGGACTTCATAACCACCTGAAAAAACCTACATGACATAATGCTGAGTGAGCGGAGCAGAGCCAGGAGAACATTATACACAACCACAGATACATGGATTCTGTCAGGACTAACCCTGACAGACTTTGCTCTTCTCAGCAACACAATATGCAGAGACAGCTCCAAAGGACTCATGATGGAGAGTGCTATCTACATCCAGAGAAAGAACTATGAAGTATGAATGCAGATCGAGGCACACTTCATGCTCGCCTTTTTCTCCCCCACCCCTTTTTTTTTCCTCTCTTTTGCATTTGTTGTTGGGTTGTGTTTTTTTTTTTTGTTCTATTTCTTCTTTCTCATGATTCATTCCATTGGTCAAAATTCTTCTCCACAAGTGACTAGTGTGTAAATTAATTCAATGTGAAGTTATACATGGAAGTTATATGGGATTCCATGCCATCTTGGGGAGGGAGGGGGAGAGGGAGGGAAGAAAATCTGGAACTCAAAATTTTGTGGAAATGTGTGCTGCAAACTAAAAAGAAAAAGAAAAAATAAAAAGGAAGAAAAAAAAGTTAATCTTGAAGGAGTTTGTCCAGAAAACATACTAGAGTCAGGATACTGACACAACTAGAGGTATGGATAAATGAATTAGTGACCAAATAAATCCAAAAATATCAAATAACTTATGCTTTCCATAAGTTGATGATAGCTTTTTGCAATAGAAAACTCTATCTTCTTCCATTTTATTTCTTGTTAAGTCAAGTGCTTCAGAGTATATGGAAGATTCCTAAGTTGTTGTTATATATATTCAAAGGAAGCTTTTTGTGGTGGCAAAGAATTGGAAATTGAGGGATTGTTCTTCAATGGGGTGATAGCTGAACAAGTTGTAGAATACTTTTGTGCTGCAAGAAATGATAAAGCAGATCATTTCAGAAAGGCCTGGGAAGACTTATATGATCTGATGCAAAGTGAAGTGAGCAGAACCAGGAGAACAGTGTACATGGTAACAGCAATACTATAACAATAATCAACAATAATAGGAGACAATTCTTAAGGACTCACAATGAAAAATGCTATCCACATTTAAGAAAAGAACTGATGAACTCTGAATGCTGATTGATAAATAGGGAGGAACCGGAGGAAGGGAGAGAATTGGAAAGACATTTTAAAATGAATTTTAAAAATATAAAATTTTAAAAAGAGATCATTTAAAAAAATACACAAAGTATCTATGATTTTCTCAGGATGGGGAATTCCCCCCGGAGAGTGAGGCTTGGGATGGTGTTTGAGGCACATACATGTTTGAGGCTGCTTGAGTGTTTGAGGCGCTCAAGTCAAATGAGTTGGTTGACTCACCCTAAGTCATACATATAAATTTCAATGACAGTTTTTCAATCCAACTCTTTCAAACCTAGGTCCTTCCAAGCCTAATACTCTATTCTCTCTGCTAAACTGCCTCTAATCTATTTTGAGGGCTCAATAAATATTATGCAATAAATTGAGGAAATATATTGGGGGATGGGGGAAGCATTTCCTTGAAGCATGAAGTTAAGTATAGTTAGAAGCAAATAATAATATATTTGTTTACTCGATTCTTCCTCCCTCCAATTATTAGACTATACACTCCATTAGAAATACAAATAATTGCTATGATTGAGGCATAGCTTCACTTTTATAAGAAGAAGACTAAATCTTAAGCCATAGTGTTCTATTCTATTTGGCAGCCATTCAGCATAAGCACCTCTTGGGTAGGGGTGGAGTATGTCTTCATGAAACAATTACCAAATTTATTGGATATTTTCAAGTGTAATTCCTGCATAAATACAGCTACTTAAACAAATTAAATCAAAGAGGGAAAAGTGAAAATAATGGCAAAGTAGTTTCAACTTAAACTGAATGCAGTGCAAATACTATTAAATGTGATACATGCAAGAGCAAGCATGATCTGCCATCATCATTTGATATAGGCTCATGACACCAATTCATTGAGTAATTACACTAATTATTGCATGTGAATATGAAGGGTATCAAGTTAAAGTTGAGCAATCTTTCTGTATTAGTTTTAAACTTTTCATATGACTTTAAAGATTCTTAAAACAGCAACTTAAAAAAAACAAATAACAACGTTACAATCATCTGAAAATTTAAACAATTAGACTTCAATTTAACTTTAAATTTTACAAAAATAAAAAAGAAACACATAATAGGCAAAAAAAATGAATTTGAAGAATCAGAACTATCGAAATTAGTGTAAACATACATTTAAAATATGTTGAATTTGAAATAGAGAAACAAAAACTTAGAAGTCCAAATCTTTCACAAAATATGGTCTTCTATATTTATCATAGGAATTGTTATGTTTATCAGTGGGATCTTTATCATGAGGCTATACCCAGACACAATTCTAGTTGCAGCACTGTCAAAATACAGGCAAAATCCAGTATTCCCCAATATATATAGAAATGGCATACGGCAATTATGTAAATATCCCTTCTTTGATCTATCACTTCTCCTGTAATGGAAGTCATGTATCCTTCAAAAATGGGAAAGAATTGAGATTACTACACCCAAATACTCTCTTTTGGTATGTACGTATATACGTACGTATGTATTTATCTATCTTTCATTTCTTTTTAAGGATTTTCCCAATAAGTTTATCCCATTTCACTTCATGAAGAAATATCTTAACATCTATAATAAAACATGATACATTATTATAGATGAAAGTCTTCAGAAATAAAACAAGGAAAAAAGAAAAAAAAAGTTTTCACTGACTTTTTTAATACAATCAGTGCTTGACTGAAAGTCACTATTGCCAGGAGTGTCAGAGCATGCCTGTAATCCCTGCAGTTGACTATACATTAATCCTGAGATGAACTCATCCTTTAGGCATGGTACATTTAATTATTATAGTATGATTGGCTAATTACTTTCACTCTAATTATTCATCCCAGTTAGTTTTTGTAAGCAACAAGTTGTGGTAGAAAGAAATCTAGATTTAGAATGAGAAGTTGTGAGTTCAAATTCTATTTCTGATCTTTTGTGACTGATTCTTAGCTTCTTCATATATAAAATAAGGGGGGAAAACCCCAACTCTTGCATAGGATTGTAGTGAGCCAAGTACATTGTAAACAGTCAAATATTCTATTACATAAGTGTGAAGTTTTATTGTTGTTGTCCTCATTCTAGTAACGTGGATTTTTTTTTCCTTTTCTACTTAAAGAATGAAGACTATTCCTTGTACAGTACTCCAATCCCATTATTAGGTCTTTCATACTTATCTACCCAGCATGAATCCTTGTTCAGCTACCCTCCCCACATCATAGTTGCTTCAAAATAGGGGCTCTGATATTTCTCACTAAACCTTTCTGAAATTAGAACCCATGGGCCGTGCCCCAATACACACCTATTCTCTGAAAAAAAAAAGTATGTATGCCACACTTTACTTGGTATTATCAATATTTTTCCATTACTTAAATTTAAACAAAATAATAAATCAAGCTCTCTAGTATTTGCCAGTTTCCAAGTGTATATGTTCACGTTGAAAAATACTGACTCAGAAGCTGGTCTAAGCTGGCTTTTGCTCCACCTTGCTAGACCTTTTTGTTTAAGCCAGGCACCTTTTGTTTGCCTGACCCTTCATGCCTCAGTTCTCAATCTGGATACCCATGTAATCCTCACTGCTAGATCTGTTTGACAATGACTACATGTTTCGTTAATTATAATAGAGCAGAGATCATGTATAATTTCATCTTTGTACATATCGTACCATACTGTGCTTTTAGTAGAAACCTAAATATTTGCTGAGTATGACCACCTGCCTCCCTGAATTTCCACCTACTGCTTGCTGGTACAGTCCCCTAATATTTAGTCTGCTTGTCCAAGCTTTTTCCTGGTATCCAAGAGGTAGAACTTCCATAATAATCACTATTTCATTCAATATCTATGTAATAAGACTCACAGGAATAAAATTGTATTAATTGCCAAAGGGTTTATAAAAGAGATATATCAGAGTCCCTGTTCTTTAGAGTTTAAGTTTCTACTTGGGAAGAAAAGATGCATGCACAAAAACCAAAAATAATCAAAATCAACCTATTTTAGCACTTTAAGCTTTCCTGTGACCTTGTGCTCTGACTGGTGGGCATTCACTATATCTTGTCCAGTCTGAAGACCACCAAGCTACATCCCAGCCATTTGAGGCCGTACTGGTCTCCCTACTCCTCACCGTTTATAGCAGAGGTCCGAAAATAGTCATCAAAATCAACACTAGCACTCCTGGAAACCTCTTGGCAAACATCTGCCCTGTGATTCCAATCACCAGTGCTTGGTGCAGAGTAAGCACTAAATAAACAATTATTTATTTATTAATTTATGGACAAAAATTCCAAAATGAGTGACATAAATAGTGGTTTCAGAGTTCAGAAAAGGAGACCATTATGGACTCAAGTATTTAAAGAATTCCTTTAAGGATTGGTAGGATTTGGACAGACATAAAAAGAAGACAGATGACAAGTGGTCAGAATGGTATAAACAAAATGCTAGGTTTTGGAAGAAGCACTGTGTGTTTAGGGTATTATACAATATCAGAATATCTAAAACAGTGGAAGAAATCAAATACTACCTTTGAAATATTCACTATCCTACTACTTCACTTGTATAATGACTATCTTCAGTTTATCCAATTTGTGTTTCTCATAAATTTTAAAAGCAAGGTCCTTTGCCATAAGATTATGATGTTACCTTCTCTTAATTCATTCTCTTCTTCCCTTGTGTGTCAGGCCTTTAATTATCAAATTGATCTAAGCTGGATTTATCCTTCCCTATCTAATTTCAGATTTAACAAAGGTGTGTGACATTTAAAAAGATTTGAAAGACATAGTTTCTGGGTAAGTTAATCATTTTGTTAATGATGCCAGCATGTTTATTAATAAAAAGATAGTCGTTTAGTTGTCTCTCTCTTAGACCAAAGACAATTATGGTGGCACACTCACCACTGATATGCCCATTGGAAGAGGAGGTGTTTCAAAGGGTGGCAATCAACTGATTGGTTAACAATTAATGAGAGAATGAATATTACAAGGAGGGATTAAACCTATTCAAATGAACTCTGATTATGTCATTTAATTCTAAGTTACCCCCAGCCTTGGGCAATCCATTCAAAGATTTATCCCACCCAAACCTGAGTAGAGCACAATGGTTTCCCCATGTAGGTGGGATCTGAACAAGAAAGTTAGCCCAATCTCATTATTAGTAATGTCCTTCATGAGCCTGAACTTTTAAAATCAAGACTTTAGAAAAAGGGGATAATTATGGATCTCCCCAAATTGCTGGTTATTAATAATCATTTCTCTCAATGGTCAAAGGATATGAACAGGCAGTTTTCAGAAGAAGAAATTAAAGATATCTATAGGCATATGAAAAAATGCTCTAAATCACTACTGATTAGAGAAATGCAAATCAAAACAACTCTTAGGTATCACATCTCTCCTGTCAGATTGGCTAAAATGATAAAACAGGAAAATGATAAATGCTGGAGAGGATGTGGGAAAATTGGAACACTGTTACATTGCTGGTGGAGTTGTGAACTGATCCAGCCATTCTGGAGAGCAATTTGGAACTATGCCCAAAGGGCTATAAAAATGTTCATACCCTTTGACCCAGCAATACCACTTTGAGGGTTATATCCTAAAATGATCACACAAGTGGGAAAGGGACCTGTATGTACAAAAATATTTATAGCGGCTCTCTTTGTAATAGCAAAGAATTGGAAATCAAGGGGATGCTCATCAATTGGGGAGTGGCTGAACAAGTTGTGGTATATGAATGTAATGGAATACTATTGTGCTATAAGGAATGAGGAAGATACGGACTTCATAATAACCTGGAAAAACCTACATGATAGAATGCTGAGTAAATGGAGCAGAACTAGGAGAACATTATACACAACTACAGATATATGGATTCTGTGATGATTAACCTTGATAGACATTGCTTTTCTCAGTAACACAAGGTTCCAAGACAACTCCAAAGGACTCATGATGGAGAGAGCTATCTACATCCAGAGAAAGAACTACGGAGTCTGAATGCAGATTGAATCAAACTGTTTGCTCTCCCTTTTTTTTTCTTTTTCTTTTTTTTTTTCCTTTTTTTTTTTTGCTTCTTCTTTCTCATGATTCATTCCATTGGTCATAATTTGTTTTTACAACTTGACTATTGTGTAAATAAGTTTAATGCAAAGTTATATGTAGAAGATATATCAGATTCCATGGCATCTGGGGGAGGAGGGGGCAGGGGAGGAAGGAAATCTGGAACTCAAAATCATGTGGAACTGAGTGTTGTAAACTAAAAATAAAAATCTTAATTAAAAAAATAATCATTTCTCTCAGGAAGGATTTAACAAGTTAACTAATCAGTAGAATCTGAGGGCCCTCACAGGGATGAAAATAGCTCACTGAGTCTGTGAAAATAGTTCACTGAAATCAGTGTTGTTTTTTTAGGTGACCAGTATTTGATACTGAAGATATTCTCATATTATTTGATAATTTGATACTACAAAGCATTAAGACACCTTCCCTGCCACTCCCCAATAAAAATCCCAATTTGAAATTTAGGTATCCCAGGAACTTTTCTTGCTTGGATTTTATTAGACAGATGAAACTAAAGAAATGCAAAGGTAAATAAAGCAGGATCCCTGCATTACAAAAGTAGGAACAATATATGAACCATTCCTTTAGGCTCTAAATCTATAATTCTGTGATCTCAAGAAGTGAATTGAAAAGGGCAAGTTAACCAAAACACTGACATAAAACTGCAATAATTCATAATAAATTAGCATTGTAGACTCATTTTAAGTCTTTAGGTCTAAATCCAGCCTTCATACATCACGTAATAATTGTGATAATTATTACTTATTGTGCACTACTTTGATATACATGCCAAAATAAGAGTATGCAACAAAGTCAATTAACCTAATTAGTACATAGAAGTAACACCTATATGGCAATTTAAAGCTTTAAATTAAGTCTAGATAATTGTTTTAAATCTAGAAAGAAGTTCATTTAATAGGGTTATCTGTTTTATAAACCAGTACTAAATTGAAAACAAAAATCCTGATATGTTACAAAATTGTCCCAATTGTCTGAGTCCTACTGTGGCCAAGTACAAAAAGCTGAAATTCAATTAGGCATCATGTGGTAGTTTTTCTAATGCCTCTTAAAAGTTAATTCATATATATTTTTAATGAGGACCTTAAAGCTTTTTATTTGTTTGTTTGTGTAGGAAAGACTCTGGGTTGCTTTTAAGAATTTTGTAAAAAAAATAAAAGCATACTTTGAGATATTAAGGATGATACCTCAACTTAGCATTGTTCTGAACATTCAATAATAAACAAGAAAATGTTATGAAAATTATAAAGTATAAAGAAATCATAGAATCATAGATCTTGGGAAACAGAAAGAACTTCAAAGATCATCTAGTTCACACTCTCATTTTATAGATGAGGAAACGAGGACTCACATGGTAAGTAAAGTTTTGTGCCAAGTTAATTCCTGATTTTGTTTTTCATATTGTTATCTAATACTTTGAAATATGTGAGATATAACACTAGGTACTTTTGAGTTGAAAAATCACCTTACTGTAGCAGATTATATATTTTGAAACCATTATTTTTCTGAAACAGCTTAAGATTTCCTTGTTAGAAAGCTGATACAAGAAAATACATGCTAGTCTTCTAGGTTGTAGTGACAACTATTAGACCATCATGAAAAACATTGCATTTTATATATCAACATCTGAAGAGTGAAAGACACTGATGATATGGAAAGCATCTTAGATCTTACTAATACAAAAAAAAGGTAATGAAGAAAACACCAACTAATGGTTGACATGCCTTCTCTGCTACCTATAGAAAGTATGTAAATAAATCATATGTAGAAGAATAGAGGCCCTTGTTACTGAAGAAATTAATAGAGAACATGGGAGTATACACAAGCAATACTTAACAACAAACTACATCTTTACCATTTCACGGATGTCTGAATGATGTAGTAAACATAAGATTCCATTATGCTTTTTTCTTGTTATCAAAAAGCATTTGACACAGTAGAATAAAATGCTGCCTTTTCCAATAAAGTCTTCCCCATCTATACATCAAAACTATTCAAGATTTCTTATTAGATATAATAGAAATAATACTGTCAAAGTACTCCCATGTAGTAAACATTAGGATTTTGAATAAAACAGAGAGATATAGACATGCATGCCAAAAGTATTTACCACTGTGATGGAGGAGAACCAACAAAGAGTTTCAAGGTAGAAGGAATCCTCTGTGGATGGTGAGATCCTCCAGTTATTCCTGTTTTCAGCTGTCATGGCTATAGCTACATAAAACCCTGGGCATTGCATGACTTCCAGAAAGTGAAATGTAACCAATCAAGAGTCTGACCTGACCGCCCACACAAGAAAGACCAAGTGGATGGAGGTTGTTGATTACCCAAATTATGACATCTATAACCCATAAAGCATTCCAGCAGTGTGTATATCTGGGACATATAGTATAATTGGACAATGCATTTGGTCCAGGGTTAAACATGAGGAGGAAAGCAAGCTAGATTGTCTTTGAAAAACTGAAAAGCTTCTTTAATGACACTAAACATCTCAACCTGTGTTTTTAATACCAATATCCTATTGGTGTTACTATATCTCAGTGAGGCATGTTATCCAATATTCTCCAAAGAATTGAAAACAATTATCCAATGGCAACACAATGGCTCATAATAGGTTTAGGTAGGCTATAGCATATAACCAAGGAAGAAATTTGAAGAAGGATTAGAGTAATGGATATTGTCTGGGAGGATAAGCTGATGACATGGTAAGGATGAGGGATAGCAGGTAGACAGCCAGGGTATTTCACTGGTATCTTTGGGATGTCAGAAAAAGATGAAAAATGCCTCTAGTATATTGGACATACTCTTTGTGATGAAATTATGCATGGATATGGAGAAGAACTATAGCAAAGATGGGTCATGATCTGAATTATTGGAGAAAATTCCTAAATTTAGGAGATCAAATACCTATTTGAGTATTGGAAAGTTTGTTTTGCATACCTACACTTTATACAGACAGTCTGATTCATTTTAGGAATATAGGATATAGGAAAATGGTATGGTTGCATGCAATTATACCTTCATTGAATGCTGTAATCACAGATCGTCTTTCATTTTTTATAACAATGATAGCATGTCTCATCCAAGGAAATATTTCTAATATTTAAACAAACTGTTACTCACTTTCAACAACTACTTGTCTGCCTTCCCAGTTGTCCTTAATCAGCTGTATATTTCCAAAATGTGCATCACTGTAGAAGATTCGGTTGGTCCCCTTTCTTTTCAAGCTGTAGTCAAAAGCCAAAGCTATCACATTCTTGAAATAATTTGGATTTTCATATGGTCTAACTGGTGAGTTTAAATTGGTCTCATCTGAAAGATGTATACTTTTTAATATTGTTCTCCCTGAATATAGTAAATAACCTTCATGTCTTAGGCAGGTAACTCCATCTTCTGCAAGATATCCATGTGCACAAGCGCATGTTCTTTGAGAATTTCCTCGATATAAACAAAGCTGCTGACAGCCACCATTGTCCTTTGCACATACATTGGTACCTATTGGGAGGTATGGAGAGAAAAGCATTTTTTTTCTTAGAGTCAATTTGAAAGTTAGAGATTTAAATAATGCCAGGTCACTCTGTTTCTTATAATGAGCAGAATTTCCCTTTGATCAGACTTATTACAAATATTAAGGGCTAGACTGTATATCAATGAAAGTCTTCATCTGCTTGCTGTGACATTCAAACAAGATTAATTTTTATTACTTTTGAATCAGCCAGCTCTCTAAGACTTTAAGTTGTAAATGGCAGTAGTAGAGGCAATTTAATCATTAAAGAGTTCCTATTCCAATGAAGTTACAGTTCCACAGTCCCTATCCTTATCTCAATAGTTAGCTTTCTAATATTAAAATCACATACCAACAAAATGAAGTTAGGGAAAATTATACTCCAGGACCTTTAACTCAGAAAATAATTATTTCTTTCCTTAAAGGATTTCCATCTGAATTCTGTATCTCTCCAGCATCTATCATAGTTTGTATTCTGCACATAGTAGGTACTTTATAAAACGTGTTGAACTGAAACAACTAAGCATAAATCTCCTGTCAAACCAATATAAAGTAACTATCTTTAAGAAAAGAGTCATATATATTTTCTTGTGTGATTTGTTTTGCAATTTATCTTTAAGTGAAATAGAACTTGTTTTTCTTTTGATTAAACTGCTTTGGTAGTAATGAAAAATACATTTCAAAGATGAAAGGGTTTAGAATGCACTTTATATTCAACTAGGTGGTACAGTGGAAAGAATGCTGGATTTGGAGTCCAAAAGACCTGAGTTCATATCTAGCCTTAAACAATTAACTATCTGTATGACCCTGGATAAGTCCTTAACCTCAGTCTGCCTCAATTTCCTTATCTGTAAAATGAGGCAAATAATAACAGCTACTTTCCAGAGTTATTGTAAAGGGCTTTGCAAACCTTAAAACATTATATAAGTTCTAGCTATCATTATTATTCATGTTCAGAATAATACATTCTAGGCATTCAATGTACTTATAGTATAATATACTTAATAACATAGCTACTTCCTACTTTTGTCATATCCTATAAATTTCCTATAGTTTGCCTCCATTGTTTATATTTAGATCCTATTTCCTTATTTCATATATTTGCATACACACATCCTATACATGTGTATTCTATAACAAAAATGTGAATATAGTATTATTATCCATATATTCACATATGCATGAATTGAGAAATACATGAACATACATAATGCACATAAACCTACATATATATTCTCATGCATATATTCTCATATATATGTATCTGTGTGTATATGTTCTCATACAAGTTACATTTTTCTTAACGATCTTAACCCAGGAAAATCATTAATTGAAAGTTTTAGATAAATAAGAATAAAGCCTTTATAAAATATATGTGTGTATGTCTATGTATGTATGTATACTTGAATATATATATACATATATTTATAAATATATATGAGACAATATAAAATACTTCACATAATTATTGAAAATTACTCACCTTTCTCTCTTACTCGATTAAAGACTTTGACCTCCTTTAGGTTGACTCCAAGGCCTGTTCTCATGGTCACTGCATCTGTGGCATCATTTTTGTGACCTCTTCGGATAGAACCATTTGCATGTGCTCTGTCAGAAAGTTCAAGATGCCTGATCAACAATCTTCAACTAATTAAAATCAATCCAGTCATTAAGCTAAAGCCAACAGATGGCCAAACAGAAGGCAAAAAAGCAACTCTAGTGTATGACATTGATAAGCTTTAGCTTTGAATATCAAAAGTACCTTTTCTGTGGAAATTACATGGCTTTGTGAGATCCTTTTTGTGACCTTGCTATGGAATGGCTAATCCTACAAGGGTGAAGCAGCTGGCACTGAAATAACATTTTGAGACTCAAATACTTATGGAAAAATAAATTACCTGTCAGACCAGTAGATGTAAGCCCCAAAGACTGCAACTGAAAACATATCCACATTGCTCCCTGACAGCACAATCTCCCGATTCCCTCCACTCTCAAGGTCGATTCTTTCTATCTTGTCTATGCGAGCATCACACCAGTACAATTTATTTTCCTAAAGATCAATTACAAAGTAAAGTTTACCAAGATATTTTTGTCCAAATGTTTTATTAAAAAAATTGAAAGCTAAACAGGGATGGGCATGCTAATACAAAACAATCCAGGAGATAACATACTTTGAATATTGAAGGGGGGAAAAAGAAACAACAGACCTCATAATCAATGGAGACACCATTTGGCCATGCTATCCCCATGCTCACAAGGATAACTTTCTCAGAACCATCTAATCTTGCTTTGCCAATGCAGGGATTCTGTCCCCATTCGGTCCAGAACAGGTAGCTGGAATTAAATTATGAATTTATAATGATGTAGAAAGATTTATTTAAATCCATGAAATTCAGATCAAATAAATGAACAAAGCCATTAAAAATTTTAAAATGACAGGCAAAAATTACACCAATAGCAACAACTCCATGTGCTACTACTAACTGGCTATTGCTTTTGGATTTCTCTATCACCCACTTTTGCATGTTTTTTTTTAATTTTTTAAAAATTTCTGAGGTAAAGAAATCACACAAAAAATACAAGATCATAACATCTGAAATCAAAGAGATTTTAGTTCAGAAGTTTTGTGGCAATAACCCAGAGCTTTGGGGATAAAATAGAATAAATCTTTTGAACTTGGTCCCTTCAGTAGAATCTCTTTAATCAATCATTACATCATTTTCATATTAATGAAAACAATGTTTCAAACAATGTATATGTTTTGTTTATTCAAAAACTACAGACTTAACCAGGTTTATAGCTAAGCAGAGCCAATACAAGGCTGCTCTAAAATTCCTCATGTCAAAGTGCCCAAGATACACCAGACACAGGAGCTTCCTCCATTACTAAAGAGGAAATTTAGAAAAAAATGGCTGCCAATCAGATCAATGGACCATCTTCTCTATCCACAGAAAGCAATCATTTCTGAAAGACTTTATAACCTCAAAAAATAAGATAAAATAAAACAAAAGAATCCTGTGTACTTGGGCCCTTCTGAATGAAGTCAGTTTCTGGAACATCATTCTATTATGTACTTATTTTTCTCTACTAATACATTACAATAAAGGGGAGGTGGGGAAACCCAGCATTCTTCCTTACCACTGACAGTGAGGAAGCTTATGATGTTGGAGCTATAGATGGTCTCAAAAGGTTATGGTTGCTAATATAGCAATTGTTTATCCCCAAAATGGCATCTAGAGGAATGTTTGTTCCATTGGATTGAACAAGACTATAACATATCGACAAAGAAGTCCTTATTATAGTTCTGAAAGTCAAAAAGTCATATAGATATCTCTAAAACCACATTTCTTCAATGTATATGGATTGCAAAACTCTTGTGAGACATTTTTCTAAGTATAATATTATTCCCTTAATTGTGACACCATTTAGACCTTCTACAGTCTTTCGTTCAGTCCTTAGGACTGCCGTTGTTAACAGAAATGGAAGAGAAGCATTGAATGGCCATACTCTGATCTGGTCATTGTATACTTAAAACTATGTTATGTCACTTCTACTGGACATTTTGATTTTAGAAAGCTCCTCTATCTCATTCAAATTAATTGTACATAATTACTCATTGTCCTATGCCTTAAACTGGTTGTTGACCTGGTATCCAGTAGAAAATGCCTTTGGGAATTAATCCATTGAAAAACCATCAATGTGAGTTGATACATCCATAAAGGATATACTTTAAGGAAAAAGAATATTCTTTTTTTTAAAAAAAATCTGAGAAGTAGTTTTCACATTATTTTTGCTGTAACATCTAGGAGTTAATCATAGGAAAATATTGGCTGATGGCTCTATACAATGATCATAGCTCTGTGACAGTTCTTTGCATCACATGGATTGCTAGGCATAATTATTTCTGCCAATGGGCCTGCATTTTCTTTAGGTGAGTTTAAGAAATTAAAATCTAAGCTGTCATATTTACACCTCATTGCTAAGAAGCAAAATGATAAGGTTATAAAGATAACCTAGACTATTGAAGGTGCACTAAAGTGAATTGCTGGAGGAAATCAGTCAATAAGACTTTTCAAATATTTCACTACTCAAGTTCAGTAACAGGAATAAGTCCCAGAGAATTATTAACAATCTTTAAAAACTTGCCTTAACAGCCTGCACTAAGAATTTCCTAAATATTTTCAAGACAGACAAAAATATTTCCTATGTGCTACTCTGTTTGGTCCTCCTCTTTATTAATTTTTACCACTTGTATTTTCTGAGAACTATGAAGCTACATCAAGTGACAGATGTGGAGTCACAGGTCCCATGTCACAAAAAGTACAGAGAACTGGTGGGTCAGTGTGATATCACCATGATATTTCATCTCTGAAGACATTGCATTATGAAGGATCCCAACCAGGCCAGTTATAGGGACAGTGAATGAAATGTGGATTAGAGACATCCAAAATATGGCACTTAATCCATTTCCTCCATTCTCTTTCTTCTCATAATTTCTCTTTTACACCTTGTCCCATATTCTTCTTCACTCTGTTCTCTAAGGAAGAGATATCCCTTTTCCTAGTGAAAACCAGTATCTTTACATATATATTTGACCCCAACCTTTTCCAACTTTGTCCAGCAGGTTGCCTCAAATAACACCCCCATTTTCTCTCAACTTTAATCTTTCCCTTTCTGATCTTCTTGCCTCAGGTCTCTTTGAACTACTGGTCATAGACCTCAAGGAAGTCAAAGAGAGGGGAAAAGATTCCATGTATACTAAAATATGTATACCAAGATTTTTGTAGTAGAAAAAAGAAAGAAAAAATAAGAAACAGTTGGTGACCATTAAGAAGTTATAATATATGAATGTAATCTAATATTATCATTCTTTTAGTAATGACAAATATTAAAAATGCAGGAATACTTGGAAAAACCTATATGAGATACTCACTATAGCAATACAACAAGTAAAAAATGCTGGATAAGAGCTCCAGAGAGAGAGAGAGATCAGGTTAAGATAATCATCCATATAGAAGTCATTTCCATAGAGATGATAATTGAACCTATTGGAATTGATTGCTGATGAAAAGTGAATTAAACAGAACCCCTGTTCTCCCCAGCCCCCCAAAACAAAACACACCAAAAATGCTTTAATAATGTAAAGGAAAAGCACATTGTAAAACATCAGAACTCTGTTCAATGCGGTGACCAATTTTAACTTTAAGGGACTGATTGTGAAGCATCTTTCTCTCTCTTTTGAACAGAGAGGTGATAGACTATTGTTGTCGAATGAAGCATATATTTTCAGAGATGGTTAATACCTCGGCCTACTTTGGTCAACTATACTTCTTTGTTGACCCTTCTCTCTGCTATTATATGACATAATTATAGAAATGGTAATTATTGAAATAAGAGAGAATGAACCAGTGAACCAGGTGAAGACAGAAATTCCCTCTACCAATATAAGATGACATTTTTTCTGTACCTGATAGTCTTGGATAGTTGTGTAGACCACTAAGAGGTTAAGGGGCTTGCCTGACATCACAGAGGTAGTATGTGTTAGAGGTAGGAGTCGAACTTTAGTCATGTTGGGCTTCAAAGCCAACTCTCTGTCCACTATACAATGTTCTCTCTTGGCAACAAGACAAAATAATGATGTGAAAGGTATACACATCAGCAAGAAGGGGGGGGGGAACTATTCCTATTTGCAGGTGATATGATGGTATACTTAGAATACCTCAGAGATTCAGTTAAGAAACTAATTGAGATGGTTAAGACCTTCACAGATGGCAAACAAAATAAATCCTGCCCTCCCAAGTCATCAGCATTTATTTCTATATAGTACAAATATAACCAAAATAGTATGATAAGAGAAATTCCACTCAAAATAACAAAATGAAAAAAAAAATCAGTGAGCTGGTCTTTTAACACACACATGCACAATTTATAGAAATTCAAGTACACAAAAGTCTATATAAAGAAGTAGATAGAAAAATAATTAGAAACATATTCCTTGCTTGTATTTGGGTCATGCTAATAAAAATGACAATACTACCTAAATTAATTCCTAGATTTAGTGCGAGAACAATCAAATCACCGAAGTGATACTTTTTAGACCTAAACAAAATAAATCTAAATTTATTTGGAAGAATAAAATACTTAAAATAGCAAGGAAAAAAATAAGAAAAGCTATGAAGAGGGAATAGCTCTAACAGACCTCATATTATTAATGAGTAGTTAACGAAAGTATTTTGCATTAATTAAAATAACAACATTAAGGTATATACATCAGCATAAAGAAAAAAACAAACTTCCTATTTGCAGATGAAATGATGGCATTCTTAGAATACTTCAGAGATTCAGTTAAGAAGTTAATGATTGAGATGGTTAAGAGCTTCATCAAGATAGCAGATGAGATAAATCTCCGCAAATCATTAGCATTTCTATAGTGTACTAAGAAAAAACAGAAAATCTTGAGCTTAAAATGAATAGGTCACCTGAACATTAAAAGTTATGTCATTTTTATTAAATGTAAAAGGACATGATAAGATAGCTTTAACAACTATGGCCAGAGGGAAGGATTCTTGATATTGAGAGAGAGATATCATAGAATATAAAATAGGTCATTTTGACTACACAAAATAAAAATTTTAGTACAAATAAAATCAATTGACAGAATTAGAGGGAAAAATTTAGAGTGGGAAAAATATTGGCATCAAATATCACCAGCAAAGATTTTATATCCAAAATATATAAGAAACTGAAACTGATAAATAAGACCAAGGGGTATTCCTCAATAGATAAGTGGCCAAAGCATATAAACAATCAATACTGTTTGTTTTGTTTTACTTGCCCTTGCTTCATCCCTCCTAGGAATTATAGTTGAATTTGTATAAAAGCAATGTTTTTCTTTGAGACTTTTCTTGTAGATGTTTTATAAATATTTTATTTTTCTGGGTTTGTCTTGAGCATCCCTATTATAAGAGCTCTTAAGGAGGTATTCCTTTTTTCATTTGTTTGCTTATTCTCACTCATAGGCATGAGTGTCCTCCTCATTGGTGGAAAACTATAAAGTAATACAATCTTTCTAATTTCTAATTTCAGTTTGGAATTATGCAAAAAGGTAACTAAATTGCCAATAACCTTAGACCCACCTATCCCACAGGGACATATATCCCAAGGAAGTAAAAGACAAAAACAAAGGTCCAACATATCCTAAAATTTGAAAATATTCATATTAGAGTTCTTTGTGTCAAAACAAACAAACAAAAATTCCTGGACACAGTAGGTACTTCCGTATTGGGAAAAGGATGAAAAACATTTGTCTGTCTATCTGTCTATCTATCTATCTATCTATAAATGGAATTTTATCATATGATCCAAAATGATGAATATGAGAAATTAAAGAAATATGAGATCTGTATAAATTAATGCAATGCAAAATAAATGGAACCAAGAAAACATTGTGCACATTGACAATTAAATGAAACTTGCCAAAGTAACTAAACTTACTAAAGTAGGTCTAACTCTAAGTTGCCCATGAAAATCAATGAAATTCCTAGAAAGCAAGTAATGAAATTTATCTGCTCTTTCACCTCAAAGATGTGGGGCTGTATTGTTAAACTCTGGGCATTGTATTGGGTATTTGTGCATAATTTTTCTCCCTTTGTCACATCAGAGGATTTGATCTTGGGGGGATAGGCACAATGACTATAATGCAAAGACAAAAGTCATTAGCAAAACTTTTCAAAAACTCAATTTGTTTTAAGGTAGTGTTCAACTTGAAGAGTCATTGAAAAGTGACAATGTGAAAAATGGTAGTAAAGCAAAAATCATACTTAAAATCTTTCTAGTATGAAAGATTTTGACAGTGACATGACAAGGCAGCAGAGTCAGACTTTTGGGGAGGAATAATCCACTTGTTATGTAATGTTGTGTATCACATCTGCATATGCTAGTATTTTATCCCTTCACCCAAGGTGGCATGGAATAATGAATAGAACTTTGACCTTGAATCTGGAAGACATAGGGCTGAATCACGCCTAAAACAATAGCTGTGTGACCCAGGTAATTTATTCAACTTCTCTTTGCCTCCGTTTCTTCAACTATCAGATGGACTATTTTCACACAATCAACAGGGCTATTGTAAAGACCAGAGGAGACAATATACTTAAAGTGTTTCACAAATTTTAAAGTTCTATATATGTTAGTTATTATTATCATTATTGTTACTATTACTAGAGAGGTGGCATGGCTTAATGGATAGAGAGGGCCTTAAAAGGAAAAAGTAGGTTAAAGTCCCTCCTTAGACACATACTGGCTGCCTGACCCTGGACAAATCATTTCAGTGCCTTGGCATCTCTATAAGACCATCAGCTTCAAACAGGATTCTGACCTGCATTGGTATATGGAATTATCTTACCTATTAATGAAATCACAGTCAATGTCCCATCATAGTTTCTATCTTTATTTCTCCTCCAACTACTACCACTACTACTACCACCACCACAACCACTACTAGTACTACTAGTACTAGTACTACTACTACTACTACTACTACACTAAGTTCCTTGAGGGCAGAGACAATGTTTTATCTCAATTCTGTAACTTTTCAGGGCTTATCACAGTGTTCTGCACATAATAGGTGCCTAAAATTTGGAGCTGCTTTGTACTGTGAATTAACCGATATGTTGAAATGTGAGTATAGCACATTACTCACAGAAGGATCTGATGAAAAAGTTTATGTTACCTAAGTGGTGTTTCCACTTCTAGGGATCCCATGTATCACTGTTAGATTGTATGAACCTTTCAAATCCCTAAAGTTTTCATGTTAGAGTTACTTTCATTGGAGTTAGATCACAGTAGTTCTGTGACTATAAGGGACATTATATTGAAGCCTTTATCTTTTGCCTGTTTTTACTGATTGGAAAAACAACAGAAGTGAACTAGGTGTAGGGTCAAGAAAAATAACATCATGCTGCATTGAAAAATATTAATTACATTTATATTAGCACATATATTCAATGAAGCAGGAAATAATTTCCTTCTATCTTGATTTATGAGTTTATGATCTTTACCAATCTGAGAGACCCTGTTACTCTTTAGGAAGAAAAAGAAACTGTTTTGGATAGTACTCTTTTAATTAAGAAATTTTTCTTGAATGAAGTAACTACATGTGTTCCCAAGGCTGTGTATATGTTTTTACAAAGCAAACATTATCTTCTCATTTTGTCCACATAAAGGTCAAAGTATAATTATTCTAATTAATTATCATGAATTATCATGAGAGACTCTCGAATGAAAGACTTTATACAAAATAGACACACTCTCTTCTTACTCATGAGTTGGTGCAAAATAAGTCATCAGGCAAATAAGAAAATCACTATGCTAAATTGATATAACAAAAAAAGTCAAAATATTTTGATTGCCCAAACATTTGTGTCATGCCATTTTTTTCATATAAATAAGACATCGTTACATTTAGCCTTTCTTTTGTGGTATACATGAGTTACATTTCATATTCATTAACAGAAAAAAGTAAATACTGACATGATAATAACAAATTATATTTCTATTAGACTCAACTGTTACAAAGCACTTTAAATACGTGACCCTCAAAAGAACTCTGAGCTAATGTCATACTAAGACTTGGTCTAATGTTTTGAGAGGGGAAGGGAGGAGAGAGTATGAATGGCTATGTTAACATTAGGTATCCTATATCTTCAGTTTCTAAAAAGTAAACACTTTCTGAGGAGGAAGAGACAAATGTAAAGAGATGACATTATTCCTTGGAAATGTGACCAGGCATTTAGGGAAACCTAGTCAAAAGAATACTATTAGGGACCTTTGGAAACACATAGGCAATAACAGTGAGTGAAGGCCTGGACTTTCGGGTGTTGGAAAAAAGAAATGTCACTATACAAAAAGGTGGAGAGGCAGTGACAGTAGATCTAGCCAAAAGTCCTGGAATATGGGCCCCCAAAAGAGAGTAGTAAAAACATTATTAGCTCATTTAAGCCAATGAGGAAATTGAGGCATGAGATTGTTACATAACTTGCCCAAGGTTAAATCATACCACATCATATGCCACAGAGATAAAACTGAAATAGAATTTTTTTCACTACAAGGCTGTCATTCTTTATGTTATAAAATACTGTATTACTAGAACCTGTAATTACATTAATGGAACCACACACACAAATGTTGCATATGTGTCTTTATAAATATATGAATACACACACACATATACCCACATCAATCATACACTCACTTTGTGAGTTTTTAATTTGGGGGAATTTTGTCTGTACACTTTTATTATTTACCATCTTGTCTTTCTAAATATTGAAGTTTTTTTCTCAGCTATTCATGAAGCTGCCATGTCAATGAGCTAGTGTTTTAATAAAAACAAAAATGAAAATGAAAAAAAGTTTAATGAAAATGCCAAAATAAAAACAAAAACAAACCCACCTAATAGAATCTTGGATGATAGAAATGTTTATGCTAGAATGACTTTAATAGTAGCATAATATTTTTCTATAAATTATTTTTTTAAATGTGTGGGAACTTTCCTACAAGGAAAAAGTAGTGTGTAGCCTAAATGGCAAGATGGAAGGTGAAACATGAAACATTAGTGAATTTTAATCTGTGATATCAATGCTACAGAAGTTCTGGTAAGAATTCTGTTAATCCCTCAGATACTCGGTGCATATTTACAAGTTTTGGGAAAACAGAAAAGAAAGTAAAGTAGAATGGCAGAAAATCCAGCCAACATTTTACTGGCTAGACAAACAGATAAAAGCAAAAGTTTTTCTTTTTTAAATCTTGCAAAAGTTTAGAAAGACTTTTCTTTTAGTTCCTATGAATACTTAAATTATCAGCAACTTGTAACTCATTATTTTGACACTGATTTAAAAAAAAAAAAGTCTTCTGCAATCTTTGTCTTCATTTCATTACCTACTCACTTCAAAACCCACGAAATCTGGCTTCCAACTTTGCCAAATGACTGAAACTGATCTCACCAAGGATACCAGTTATGTTAATTGTTAATGGCTTTTTCTCAGTCTTATCCTATGGACTATGGACTATGGACTATGACTACGACTATAATGGGACTATCAGGGCTCTGCTCCAGGATACCCCAGCTGTAGGAGCACACACCCTATTTGATCATCTTCCTGTGTTTCATTGTTCTTTTTTGCCTCAACACCAAGATCTGTAGTGTGACTATCTCTTATTTCTCTTCTCTACTTTGGACTCCAGTGTGACCTTCTTGCACTGATAATTCCATAGCACCACAGGCTTATTTTCCATTCTTGGAGTCAAGGAAGATGACTACCATGACTTCTGTGATACCTTTTATGATATTTGGACTACCCATACCCACTGCCCTATATTTGGCCTATTCCTGAGAGTTAAGGGGTCTTTAGTTAATCTAAATATTTCCTAAAACACTAAACATTAAAATGATTATTTGTATAATTATTATTTCCCCTAAATAAATAAGAACACCATTAACAGTGAAAGGGCAGACCTGAAGTCTTAGCATATTGATTGAATTAGTCTCTGTTCATTTTCAGGTTTCAAACTTTCCATAAAAAATGCTAGAATCAATGAAAATACAACTATGGAATACACTTAAATAAAAAGCAATTCAAATCAGTGCAAGAAATAACTCACTTGGACCCCTACTCTATTCTGATCAGTATTAATCAGTTTGATATTTCACATAAATGATGTAGAATAGATAGGTTCTTATAGTGGGCCCCAAATTTTAATATGATGCTCAGTGCTTGTTTACCAAGTTATGAGATTCACTTGTGCAACCACAAGAACATTGATAAAGAATGTCCATGCTCAAATTCCATGTCCCAACCTATCATGGATAAGATGCCTTGATGCTTTGGAAAGTTCCCCAATTTATTTTTATACCCTCAGACCATTCCATTTTGTGAGCAGGTGATCATCTTATGACCATTTTATGACCTCTTAGTCAGTGGTGATGCCCCATGCTTCACTCAACCTGTCATTATTTGTCCTTTTGCTGATTTGTCATTTTTGGCTCTCAAGAGCAAAGTCTATCAGCCAATGAGATTGAGTAGTTCACCATGCCTCTTTTGTATATTTGGATATCAAACTCTATGAAAACAAGGTCCTGGAAGAAGGCGCACCTCAGATTGTAAGGAAGATCTGAGGTTCAGTTCTTTAGAGGGGACCATGGGCTTTTGAATTAAGTGCCATTGGCTCAGAGATCTGCCGCAGTGATTTTTTTGTAGGTTGGGTAATTAAAATCCCCACATCAGATTTTGCTCACTTTTTCCTGTGTGTGACTGCTAGGTTCCCACTCACATTCACAGCTCTCTTTGGTTGTCATTAAAAATTTAAGGACCTGAGGCTAAGTCATTGTATTTGAAGCTAATTCTGCTGATACTGTGCACGAGACAGTTTTTAGACACCGTGGCTCTGCTCCTTATGGAAAGCACAGAAGATATATGAAAAGAGGTAATTTGCTCTTTCTGAAGAGTAGAGCTGGAAAGAATAGAGCTTCCCTCCCTCTCTCCTTCCCTCCCCCCACAGAGGTTAATAATATGGGTCAAAGAACTGGACTAAACCTAAATGGTAATAAACTGGGTGCCTAAGATTGGGGGCACATTCAAAGAGAGAAAATTCACCATTATTCCACTCAAATGCCTCATCCTGTCATAAAGGTTACCCTGAAGTCCTCAAGGCTATATTCCAGGAGAGCAAAAACTCTGGCAGGTCCTTGAAATCTGGAACAAATTCAAGTGTGGGTTTAGCAAGTAATAGATTGCATCTCTGTTTAATCAGTTAACAAATATAATATAGCAAATAGAGTCTAACAGAGTGAAGAAGACATAAATTCAAATCGTGCCTGAGGATTTAAAATCTTAGCTGCATGACTCTGAGCAAGTTATTTATCTCTATCAGCCTCAGTTTCTTCATCTGCAAAACAGGAATAGTAATAATACCTACCTCACAAGGTTCTTGTGTAGAATAAATGAGAATGTATATGGGGATATGAAGTGATTTGAAAGTTTTAAGGCATTATAAAATGTTAACTAGCTATTATATTTATTATCAAATATATTATTATAAATGCTAGCAATTATTATATCATTATTATTATTAAATTAGACTCTAAGGATACAAAAAATGAATCCATCCCTGACCTCAAAGAGCTTACATATGTGTATGTATGTATGTATATATATATATATATATATATGTACACATATTTTTTTCTTTTAAAAACAAGTCATGGCAGCTGTCTCGCTCTCTCCATATATATATGAATATATTAGAAGATTATTTATCTCTTTGGGTTAAAGAAAAAATATAATCCACTTTGGTTAAGATAATCTGCACAATGATCAAATCACATATCCTTGAATTATTGATATATGTATTAATAGCGTACTTACAAATATGAGTACCTTCCTTTGTCACCTCTCGGTAAAGATAAGATGAGGACTCCTGAAGCTTCTTAAAGGTCCCCTCTTCCAAATTAGGACCATAGCAACTTCTGGGAGAATTTGCATATCTGATTTACAGTTTAGCATACACAGGCAATTTATAATCATAGTCATAACTCCCTAAAAAGTAAAACTCCAAATAATGATTCCTGGCCTATATACCTGAAAGTACTTAAGAAGTTGATCAAGAACTAGCCAGCAATATATTAAAGGAGAAAGTTAGAAATGATCAGCATCTGCTGAGAAACTGAATCTGGAGGAAAAAGAGTCACGATTCAGTTATTACCAAAATGTGACACCTGTTTACTGTAATATTGTCAAGGAAAAATCTAATGGAGAAATAATGACAGACCGCTGTGAAAGAGCTCACCCTAACATCATTAATCTCTGCCCTTCTCTTTCAGGGCTAATACTTTCATTATATGCAGTCTATTTTTATTTTCATGTTTGAGAACTATCAAAACTAGAATTATGTTTTTTATCATTATTTATAAATGAAAGGGAAGAAAAGGTATAGATTTCATTATCTTGGGCATATTGACACATAACTGCAAGTCTGCTCTCATTAAATTACAAAGCTGTGGTTGGAGAAAGGGAATAATATAGAGAAAGAAAAATGAGAAAATGAATAGATGAGTAATAGAGAGAAGAGAATGGCAGAAGTAGACCCAGAAAGAAAGTAAAAGGTCATCTAATTTATCTTGAACTCAACCCAAACAGATGGACATTTTATCATTCGTTTTTAAAGTATCTTCACAGAAATAAATTCTATAACTTCAATTGTTGAAACAACGTAAAAAAGAAATTCTTCCCAAGCTCCAAACATTTGATTCTGCTTCTTGCACATTAAGTTTATTGTGTACTGTTTGGTCACCCATAGGGTAATTAAGGACAGTTGTTTAGCTTACTGTGGTACTTTGAAGAATCTGTGATTTAATTATATATACATACATACATATACGTATATATATAAAATAGCTATTCCCTCCACTGATGTAGATTGCACCCCCTCCATATCTTTCATCTTGTGAAATTATTGTGTCATTTTTTCCTATGAATCCTTCATAGAAAGTCAGCTCTATTTGCCAGAGGCCTTCCTTTTGTTCATTCACTATTTTGTGTTACCCGTGTACCACTTGGGTTTTGAACTACATTGCCTCTGTTATCTCCTTTGATTCCCATTACATGATAAGCCTGCCTCCTTTCCAGCATACATATCCTCATGCCACTTTTCACACACAGATCATCCTTGGTAATATGCTGCAGTCTATTGTGTCCGCTGTGTATCTTTCTATTTGCCCTCAGAATTGTTTTGAAATCTAATTCTTCTGAGATCTTAATAACCCAAAAATTTACAATTAAACAGCAGCCCTTTTGCAAAATAAGACATAAGAGAGAGAAGTAGTGAGTAGTTTGGGTTCATTAAAAGCAGTGACCACTTTGCCTTCTGCACTGTAGCCCAATCTCATCTTGTTCTACTCTGGTCTATTTGTAACATTGGTCCAAAGTAGATTAACAATTACGATCATTTAATAGGTTGCCCGTTCAGTTGCTTGCCATAATCTATACAATATGTTTTTTTTTTCATTCAAAAGATAATGATTAAGCACCAAGTAAGGCTTAGTAGTTAATTAAATCATCTCTTTGCCTTCATTTCCCAAGCTAAAGTGACTCATTTTCTCTTTGTATTTATTTACAAATTCTCATTTCTAATTTCTGATTATTTTTATTGCTCTGAATTCTTCCTTCCTCAAGTTTCTTTAACCTTCAAACTGTGGAGGCTCAAAGAAGATACGGACAGAATTTAGCAAGTCTGGGTGATCAAGGATTATCTCAGAAAGTTAGTCTGTTTATTCACTTTAACAGTTTTTCTATCTCTATTAAAACTGAATTGATGTTACATAATAGTGACCACTGTGGCAGAGGTGAAAATACTTGATAGCTCTTGGCACTTAGTGCTTGATTTGAGTTTCAATCAGCCTGTGCTCCATTTAGCTAGATGCTATGAAATTGTATAATGCTTTTCATTGATATTGGTGGAGCTGTTACTTTAGTGAACAGGGATGTCCCAGGTAAAAGCTGTCAAGGACCAACTCACATTCTGAAGTCCTTTTATACATGCATTTAAAAAAATCAGACAGCTAATTTTCTAGTCTTTTTGCCTTTGTTCCCAGTATTCCATATGTCAGTAGGAAGTTACGTCATCATTATTCATCTATCAGTTCCTGTAAGATTCATTATGACTGTGGGAAACAAAACCATGAATTCTGTTTCCACAGGATTAAAAGTACTCCTCCCAGCTTTGAGTGATAGCAGCATGTAAGTCAGAGGTGACTAGTTCTAATCAGAGCTGCGACCTATCAGAACCAGGTTTCTGATCACGTAAAAGGCTAGAAGCTTGTATGCATGCTTAACGAGCTATCTGAGAGGGGGCATGAAGTGGGCAGTTCAGAGGGTTGAATCTAGCCAATGGAGAGCAAGGGGGGAAATTTGAATTGGGAACAGAATAAAAAGGCTTGCATTTGTCTGAACCCGTGTACACCATTGAGGGAGGTATCCATTTACTCAGAAAGAATAAATGTAAAAATAATGAAAACTTTCCTGGCTTTGCGAGTATTGTTTTTTTTTTTTAGACTAAGCATGTTTCTCACAATGATATTATGTTGGTGTTAAAGGCATACAGAAATGTGGAAGCAAAGCCCTTAAAGTTTCAACATGAACATCGTAAGCACACTCACTGTTTGGGGGGTCATCATACCACTGCCCCCGTTTTCTACTTCTGTAAACTCAAGGACATCACTTTGCCTTTCTAAACCTGTTACCCCATGCAAAATCAGGGATTGGGACTGGATAATCTCTATGGTCCCTTCCAGCCCTAAATCTAGCATACCTTAATGATTAAGGGGGAAAAAAAGAATTCATTGTGCATAGAGAGGAAGCTATTATGCAAACAGATGTCAGATGAAGGAAAGTCCTTCTTCAGACTATTAAAAATGTGATTCAAATGTTCTTCACTATATATTCCTTGCAATAAAGTGAAAAACAACCAGCTTGTATCAATCATTTTCTTTAAATCTTACATCTTGTTCTGTTAACCTGCCAAAGTGTTTCCCTGAAGCACAGATCTGGCTAGCAGTTTCCATAAATAATGCAGTAAATATTACTTTTATGACCTAAAGTCTTTCAAGAAGCTTTGAAATGGATTGTGCTAAAATAAAGATTCCCCTCTTCTACTCTGCCCCCTCCTTGAGATTTATCCATATAAAATAGACTTTGGCATATCAAGGGAGTTTACTAATTGCTTGTTAGTTATGCATATAATTAAAGAATTCAATGGAACAGAAGGTAACTATCAGCAGCTCCTGGCCTACTCTAACTCCTCTATACCGTTTTTACCATTTTGAAAAACAAAGAAATGTGTGTAAAAAATGTTGAGGATACAGTCATTTCTCTGAGCAACAAATAACTAATTTTAAAACATGGTGGAACCAAATACTACATTTTTCTTAGTTCAGCTATCCCTTTCACATCTGTCCTCTCTAGGAGATAGTGATTTATGTATTCATCCACTGAAACCAAGAAAAACTTTAAGTGTTACCCAATAAAAACACATTTATATAGCACTTCAAAGGATGTAAAACCCTTCAACTTCAAAGGAGGTATTGCAAGTCACATGGATGATGATGATTATGATGACAGTAATAACAGCTAGCTTTATATAGCACTTCAAAGTTTGCAAAAAGTTATATACACACATATATATATGTTTATGTAATGTATTATCTCATGATTTTCACTGAAATTTCTTGAAGTAGGGGGCTGTTATTATTGTTCCCATTTTACAGATGAAGAAATTGAGGTTGGGAAAGGTCAAGCGACTTGCCCAGTATTACAAAGTGAGGCAGGATTTGAATCAGATCTTCCTGATTCTAAGCTCAATACTGTATCTACTGAGCTACTCAACTGCCTTATTAATATCATCATTCCAATTTTGTTGTCATTGTTACTAAGTCTCTTTTTTTCACTTTAGTCCAATTCTCCATGACTCCATTTGTGATTTTCTTGGCAAAGATGCTGAATTGGTCTGACATTTCCTTTTCTAGCTCATTTTATAGATGATGAAAATAAGATAAACAGGGTCACAGCACATGTCTGAGGCCAGATTTGAATTCATGAAGATGGAACTTCCTGATTCCAGTCCCAATTCTCTATCCACTGAGCCACCTAGCTGCCCTACCACTATAATTTTACATATGATGAAACTGAGATGCTAAGCGATGAAGTGACTTGCCTATGATCACATAGATTGCATCTGAGGTAGGAATGAAACTCAGATCTTTAAGTCCAAGAGTCTTATCCACTTTACGATACTACTGAAACAAAATGGGAGATTGCCCTCTAGTTCTGCACCCAAAATACCATCAAATCCTGTTCACTGTCACTGTTTATAACTAGTAGTGTGCTGAGAAAGAAGTATTTATTAGTAAATCAGCAGTCTCTGTGACAAAAAGAAATCTCCCCATCATTGGGGTTAGCATGAGACAGACTTTGCTACAAGCTTCCTTTTATCTTTATCATCAGTTAGGACCCAAACCAAAAGTCCACTCTATTTTCTTCTTCAGGGTATAAATGAAAGAGCTAGGAAACTGCCAGAATGAAAGTAACTTTCAGAAAATTAAAAATGGAGACTTTGTTCTATAAATTATGAAAGATATTTGAAAAAAAAAGCAACACTGGAAAGATTCTTGGGTTCTTGTTCATTGCTTCATTTGTGTTTGTGTGTATGTATATATCTATGTATGTAGATATATACATATATATCTATAGATAGATATACACATATCTATCTATCTATGTATCTACTATCTGTATGCATGCAACAGGGAGGTGCAGTGGATACAGCACCAGGTCTAGAGTCATGAAGATCTGAGTTTAAATCTGCCCTTAGGCACTACTAGCTGTGTGACCCTGGGCAAGTCACTTAACCCTGTTTGTCTCAGTTTCTTCATCTGTTAAATGAGCTGGGGAACTAAATGGCAAACTATTCCAGTATCTTTGCCAAGAAAAATACAAGTAAGGTCACAAAGAGTCAAACACTTTTGAAAGAATTGAATATCACATACACACACACGCATTTCCCTAGTAGTTCTAAAAGTCAATGGTCTTTTTAAAAGGTTTAGTTCTTCCTAAATTTATTCATATCCCTCAGAGACCCTAGAGAGTTTAGAGAGGATTAGCCAGAGCTAGCAGACCTGTCTTCTAATGGAGAAAGAGCCTGAATAGCTTTCAATTCATTACTCTCTACTTTTCAGGCTTTTTTTCATCAGTTTGGTTTCTCAGTTCTTTTCTGTGTTCTTTTATTGCTAGTTACAAGGCTCTGATGTCTTAGGAACTCCTACTGAGGCCTTTGGGGTTTCCATATTTCAGCTGCTGGTGGGTGTGATGATGGGCATTGTTAGATCAGCACTCTGAGTTTCATGAAAACTAAAATGAAGACACACACCACCTATAATATCAAGATAATCCACTTCCTATGACCAACAACAACCTTCTAGGCATCACACTGATCCTTATCTCAGGCATTTTTTGGTTAGAATCCTTTGGGGTGTGTTGATTTTTGAAAATGGGTAGACATGCACTTTCAGAACTACAATGTGATTTTCGTTTCAGCATTTGGTACAATTGGACATGTTTATTACAACCAAGAAGGTCTAGAAAAAGTGAAGAAAATATGGCCTTTGTATAAACTGAATGAGTTTTTCTGAACTCTTAGAGCTACAGAGGAGTAAATAAAATAGCTCTATAGATGGATTAAAACCTAAGTCATCTATTGGAAAATCATTGCTCATCCAATGTATCCTCTTAATTTTGTGAATAGCTCCAACAAAACTAAAACAAAACACTCAAATGTCTAGCAAAAGCAACATCAACTTCTCTAAACTTATAAAACTTGCTTATTCAGAGAAGTTATATCTTTTTATGTATGTTAATCAGTAATTGGCATACCGTCTCTCATGTTTTGGTGTATCACTAATACAGTGGAATATTTTTGTACCATAGATAATTACTATGAAGTTTTAGCTAAGGAAAAACCCTTTGCTAATGCTTCATCATGGTCTGAAAGTAGCTCTGGATTCTTGAACGCTAAGACTTTGGAGCTCATAATTTAATAGGCCCTGGGAAACTGGAAAAGACTCTGCATATGGAACAGGTAAAAGATTGAATAGCTGTAATCTAAGGACCATTTTAGCTAAATTCAAAGAGATCCATGACCATCTGGCTGCTGGTTGATGAGTGTGTGTGTGTGTGTGTGTGTGTGTGTGTGTGTACATGCATATTTATCATTTCTACTCTCCCTAAAGATCTAATTAAGATGTTAAGATAAAGGGCATTTTGTGATCTATGTCAATGGAGATCCTTCAGGTGATGAAATATGGGTCCTTTTACATCTCCTGATATATTACATGGAGCAAAATGTGAAATCATAATATAATACCTTCACCATACCTGCAGTAGACTTCTGGTTTCCCAAACCCCACCTATACCTATTGAAATCTCTTTTCCTTCAAGGCACAAACTCAGTTACCCTCTGTTCCTTGAAGCCTTCCCTGATCTATACAGCTAGAAGTGATTTCTACCTTATGATATATCTCAAATCAATTTTCCCAGACCCTTCCATTGTAATAATCAAATTTTGCTTTGAATTATAACCTATTTACATTTTGTTTTCCCCATTAGATTTTAAGTACCTTGAAGACAGAGGCTATGTTTTATTTCTTCTTCCTATCCCTTGTTTCTAACAGTGCCTTGAACCTTTTTTGCTGTTGTTCAGTCATTTTCAGCAATGTCTGACTCTTTGTGACCCCATTTAGGTGTTTTCTTGACAAAGATACTGGAGTGCTTTGCCATTTCCTTCTCCAGCTCATTTTATAGATGAGGAAAATGAGTCAAGCAGGGTTAAGTGACCAGCCCAGGGTCACACAACTAGTAAGTGTCTGTGGTCAGATTTGAACTAAGGCCTTCCTGAATCCAGGCAGGGTGTTCTATCCACTGCACCACCTTGCTCCCTTGCCCCAAACCCAGTAGACATTTAACAAATGACTACTGAAATGAAATCACGTATTAATCCAGTTGTTCCAACTCAGTTTTAAAATGAAACTTTGCTGTCCCTTCAGAATATTCCTCCAGTGTTTTAATCAAATATTATAATATTAATAATCTAACATTTGAGGTTAGGCATGGTAACACGCTTGTAATCCTTGCTACCTGGGAAACCTAAGACTGGGGAATTGCTTGAGCTTGGTAGTTCTGAGCTGTAGTGGGTATCCCCATTAAGTCCAGTTTGGAGCCCCTGGGACTGGTGGGGGGGCACCAAGCTGCCTGAAGAAGGGTAAACCAGCCCAGTTAGAACACAGAGCATGTTAAAGTTCCCATGCTAATCAGTAGAGAGATTTCTCATGAGAGGTTGTAGTACTGCCAGCCTAGGAGAGATAGGGAGACCCAGTTTCAAAAATGCAAACAAATGAAAAAATCCCTAACATTTGAGGATAAAAATGTTGGAAATTTTCTTTTACAATATTTATGTTTTTTTTTTATTTTTAGACACCTCCACTTTTCTTAAAGTCCCCAAAAATCTGAAGAATGAACTCAGCATGCTCATTTTTCAGGAATGTTGCCTTTCCTACACATTTCTTTCCTCTAGCCCTCTTGCCTGAGACGAATGCAACAACTTCTCACAATCATTCTCAGAACTTCTGGTCTAGTCACATAGCCATACCCTGAACCTTCAACAATATCTACTACCATTGCTTTTAATGGGAGATGAGGGAAGGCCATGGTGATTCAACTAATTGCCATTTAAGAGGTATACAGTTTCTCTTTCAGGTTTTATCAAACACAAAAAAGGTTTCATTTTTATTTCATGTTCAATATAGACCAAGAATTCCCAGGTCAGTATTTAAAATAAAAGAGATATAGATAGATATCCTTAAAATAGCCCCTCTTTGGGTGGCATAAAAAAAGGGTTCCTTTTGACTTCTTAATGAGGTATTTGGGTAGGAGTGCTAGGCTTGAACTGAGCCTCTTGGGAAAATTTTTCTCAGTAGTAAAGGATTTCATACTTATGACAAAAGTGTTTGACATGTGTAAGTGGTACAGAATGAAAATGGCACACTAGAGAAGACCTGTCATTGGAAGATTTATATTTCCAAGTTCATGATCAAAAAAAAAAAAAGAAGAAGCATTTCCCTCACGTGTGCCTTATAAACAACCTTCACCTCTAAACTTAGTTATGTTTGCTGAAGCAATTTCTTGAATTGCTTAGCCAGAAACTGACCTTTAAAAAGTTCACATATGTAGATGTAGAATTTTAAGATTTAGAGCTGGAAGGTGTCTTAAGAGACAATCCAGTTTAACTCTCTCATTTTACAGCTGAGGAAACTGAGGAAAATAGAGGTGAAGGGACTCGTCCAAATCACAGAAAAAGTGTTAACAGACCTGTGATGTGAAGCCTTGTCTTCTTTTGTCAAATCTAGTGCTCTATCATTTCATGTCAAATGCATCTGCACACACATTCACATACTTAGTTTCTATGATGTTGTGCCACACACACGAAAAAAATCGGTACCGTGGAGGGAATGGCTTTAAGGCTTCACTAATGCATATGGATTTTCTATTTCTATATTTTAAAAAGGCATTATATATCCCATTGTTCATGCCCATTTTTCAAGGTACATTTAATATCTCAGATTCAGCTAATTTACTTCATTATGGTTCACCTTTTCCCTTGGCAAAAATACCTGCCATGTTTTAACTTCAAATAGAATACTAAAATGCTGTACTTTACCCTTGGGATATGGATTTTGACTCTGAAATGACTATGTAATAGAACCTGGAAGCCAATATATGCTTAGTTTTATATTGTCTACCCACTGAAATTTTTTTTTGGGGGAAATCATATCAATAAACATGTGTGATGAGGGATAGACAGACACATGCTTCCAAAGCTTCTAGGCTAGGATAAAGATTTCCTGCTGATAAGTCCATCATTTTAATAGGCTGTGTCTTTTCTTATCTTGGAGCCTTGAGGAAAATGTTTGGCTGATGTATTCTAAATTAATATTAAAATGTTTCTGTAAGGAATTGTTTCTGTTCCAGCATAACTAAGAATAGTATAAAGTTCTGAAAAATATACTAAATTAATCAATATATACTTCTTGAACCTCAACTATATGTTCAATTCTGTGATGGTAGTTACAATGAAGAGGAAAGAACAAATCTGAAATATATTTTGAAGAGATAAGTGACATAACATGGCAGATACGATTTAATGAATGGAGACAGAGAATTCTATGATATTACTTCTTGCTTTTAAGGCTGGTAAAATGGTCATTTTACTGGTAGAAATGGGGATAGTTGGAAAAAAAGGGAAGGAAAATAAGTTCAATTTGAGAAATGTTAAGTTTGGAAGTAACAGGATACCAAGTGTAAAAGGTCAAGAAAGCTTACTATTAAGAGAAGGCTATTAGATTGGGCAAGTAGGGGGTCACTGTAATTTCAGATGGAGCATTGGAGCATTTCAATAGGGAGAGGGGAAAAACACAGTTTATAAGCAATGTATAGATAAGAAGTATAATCCAGTGTAATACTAGTTTGAACATTTCTGTGACACCTGCTATCAAATGAAATAATATTTGTACATATTATACATATACAAACAAACATATGTATATATACATATATATATGTACGTACACATACACGAAGAATCAGCATAATGAAAGAAATTCTTTCATTATATTGGGCTTAAGTCAAATGTTTGTGGGTATCATTCCAGATGTTATATCTAAGAGGCATATTCATATGAAAATTTGCTTTATTCATAAAACTTAGGAAAATCTGCTCTTAAAAATATTATCAGTCTGTTTCTCTCTCTCTCTCTCTCTCTTTCTCTTTCTTTATAATGTATGTATGTAATGAAATGAAATTACCCTTTCTCTGGGTGTACAGCTAGAGATCTTGGTTGATCCAGGCCTTGAGAAATGATTACATATCGGAATGAACCATTAAGTCTTGCAACTTCAATCAAGTTGAAGCCATGGTCTGTCCAATATATATTACCTGGAAGAAAGACCAAACATTTAAGCAATATCATTGGAAAGAAACAACAAGAAATGCTAAAATTGAATTTCAGTATTACTAGCATAATTGACAAGATTGCTTTTTAACTTATTTTTCTTAATTTTTTCTTTATGTTTTCATCATCTTTCTCCTTGCAAAAGGTTATAAATGCCTAATATATCAGCACTTCCAATCCTGTTCTCAAAGATTTCCAGCTTATATAATATTCTGGTACTTTTAGCTGTCAAAAATAAACTGAAACTTTTGCCACCTGAAGAAAGGGTAGGTGTATTTTAACTTTCCAACTGTCTTCAGGTAAAAGAGAACTTCTAAGGCATTTTTTTTCTTTTTCCCTGCCTTGTGGAGTTCTCAGGAGACTTTGGCACAGTTAACACTGGATAATCTACTTCTACATAAAAACATATATCCAGAGGCTCTGAAACATTAGAAAGAGTGGTGCTGAAAGCAAAACAGACTATTTACCCCTGTGGCTACAAGTACAAAAGTTTATTGTTATGAGCCAGAAACAGAATTTTGACAAAGCAGATTGAGCCCTTAGCAAAATCGGTGTGAAAAGGTAAAGAATGTCATGGATTATACCAGCAATCCAGTCAACTGCTATGCCTTCCACTCTTCCCAAACCATTTGTAATAATATCTTCCTTCCAAGTCTGATCTCTTTTAGCTCTGCTAATTTTATTGAAGCCCATGTCTGTCCAGTAGATGGTATCATTTTCTATAGATAAAACACAGAATAGAATTAAAATTATTAAAAGGCGTCATTTTGTAATAGAATAATGAACAATTCACTAAAACATTTTTCTGTGGATATTCACCACTGAATGTCTTAAAGCAAAGTTTCTTCGGGATTATAAGTTCATGCAAAATGTCAAGAAGTTTGTCACTGTATAATTTTAATCAAATGTTCAATGTATCTGTATTTGAAGTATTTCCTGATGAAAGGCCTACTCTAACACCTCAGCATGACATGGAAGATAATCTTGTGTTTTGAAGTCTACACCAGCAGAACACAAACTCTGGCAGATCCTATTCAAAGCGGGAAACTCTTTAAATAAAGCTCCAGAGACAAACTCTGTTCTCATCTCAAACTAGCTAGATTCAGAAAAGCTCATCATTAAAATAATAGCCTCCAAATGATGGATTTTTGTGATCATAGCAACCCTTAAACCCATCACTATGGTACAGAGGCATCATAGTCTATATGGATAGGGGAAGCCAGCACCTATCACTGTGCCTGGCATATGGTAGGTACTTAATAAATTCTTATAGCTGGATTGATTTGTTAATGGAGTAGTACCCATGAGGAAAAAAATTAAATAACTTTTGAAGTGTCAAAGTAGTGAATTTATTACACAAACCACTTAATTCGACTCCTCCCTCCCCCTAATTCTCCCTTTCATGGGATCTTCAAGAATCCTACAATTCACCCAAACATTTCATTGAAACAAGGCAGTATTAAATCACCTTTGTATCTTTCGAATTATCACTGTGGAAGGATAGTTCCAAATGGACAAGAAAGTATCACTAAGAGATTTCAAATCAAGGTCACATGGTAGAAGAAAGTTCAAGGACTCACTAAAATGGCTTAGAATGTCACAGATAGGTAAAACTCATTAATATGTGTATAATTCTAGTAACCTTTTCATATAATCACCTATTAGTAAGATATTTAATCAGAAACAAAAAAAGGCAACTAGAAAGACCATTATGTAGCTTTTAAAAAACCTTAAGATAACTGAGAGTGGATGCACTACAATATTCTTGAAGACCTATTCCATGATTACTTCTTTTCTCTTTCTTCCTTCCTTCCTTCCTTCTTTCCTTTTAATTTTTAAAGAACTCACTGATAAAAGATGTATCTAAGGACTACAAAACTGATGATTTAGATTGTTCTAATGCCTTCTGGAGATTAAATTTAAAGTGATTAAGCTACATAATACTTATTGATTGTGTGTACATATCAGAGGCAGTAGAATATAAGTAACTAGAGAACTGGCCTTGAAATGAGGAAGCATTGGTTCAAGTCCTGCCTCTAATATACCCCAGGTTTGTGGCCATGATATGTTTGTGAACATCTTAGCATCCCAGGCACTCTCAAAACTCTAAGTTTCAGATGAGCCAGAGTTTTGCATGAAGAAAGACTTTTCTCTGTAACTTCCCCTTCTCTAGGTAAAGTGCACACACTAACATACAAATCTACACAGAAGTTACTTTAGTGGAATGAATTTCTACTCTGGTAATTCCCTAGGTATCTGTATCTATAAAGAAGACCTATGAAAGCACCATAGTTCTGGACCCTAAAAAGGAATGATGTGCTTATACAGATTTAAACTTTAGGAGGGACCTTCTGATTTTCCAAAAAAAAAAAGGCTGACAATAGGCTAGCCTAATTTTAGAGCTGTTGTCTGTTTGTTTGAAGGTAGCTTAAAAGGATGCTACAGATAAACAAATTCTTTTTCCACAACCCCCAGCATGGTTAATAGGAAAGTGTTATAAAAGTTAACCAAAAGAATGTCCAAGAACGAGAGAAGATTAAGGGCTGGAGAATTTATTTTCAACAAGTATGAAAGAATCAGGAAATTTTTGAGTGACCTATATAAAGTATGCGATCTTTTTCTTTCTGTCATACCCAAGGAATGAGTCACTATGTGTGTGCAAAGTGCGGATTGGTCTCTCTTCTAAAACAGAAGGTAAAAGGGCTGGAGAAATAGCTTTTTATTCTCCAGGGTATCATAAATGTTGAAATTTTCCTTGAAAAAATAGAATAAAGGGTTTTTCAATTAAAAACAAAAATAAAATGGATCTGAAGTGATAAAAGTATATCTCAACTTGCTAGCAGTGTAGAGGATTGAATCATGCCCTATAAAGAACAAGGTGAAGAACCAATAAAGACTTCAGGAGCAAGAAGATATTGAAGTGTCAACCTACATTGGTGGTGGGAATGGTCTTAATAAATTATAGAGCTATCAAAATATGTAAACACATATCTAAAAAAGCAGGTATATATTTCTCCCCCTTCTGTAGATTTATATATATAGATTAGAAGAAAGAAAGAGAAAAAGAAATAGGCAAAATGAGAAACTAGGCCAAATCCACAAATAATTAATATGTAACTACTGAAACTAAAATTCTAAACTATAACCTTTATGGCCTTTTGAAAGAAGAAAAAGTCTCCTTTAAAACTAATATAACTTCCTTTCACTATAATGACCAAAAAGAACATGAAAAGAAAGAAAAAAAGCAATTAGTAGAATAAATCTGTGTATTCATAAAGCTTTGAATTCATTTTCAAGTTAAATACGTTCTAAGCTACTTTTCCTGTTTGGGTATATAACCCATATATTCTTTCACGAACTTTTTAAAATAGGTTCAAAATTATTCGAAGTGGTTCAGGTATATCTGTAAAAGTATCTTGTTGAGGTGGAGTAGCAATTGGTTTCCTAAATGCATATGTTAGTCAATTTTTTAAAAATTGATGGTTTTCTATCAATCATTTATTTCATGACTGTTACTACAATGTCTTAGGTTCTATACAAGGAATACAAAGAAAAATAAAAACAGGTCCCTGCTATTATTGGACATAGAATGTACTTGAGACGGCAGTCTCTCTCTCTCTTTCTCTCTCTCATACACACACACACACACACACACACACACACACTCACACACACACAATGACTAGCAATAATAAAGAACAATAACAAAGACAAAATGTGTAATAGTTCAGATAGGGTAAAACATCAACTGATGAGAGAAGAATTTACAGAAGAGAAAGTACTTGTGTTAGACCTTGAAGGAAGGATAAGATTCAATTCAATTCAATGAAATAAATATTTTTTTAAATGTCTCCTACGTGCAAGTCATTGTTGGCAGGGGCAGGGGCAGCTAGGTGTATAGTTGATAGAGCACTGAGCTTGGAATCAGGAGGACTCATCTTCATGAATTCAAATTTAGCCTCAGACACTTACTAGCTATGTGACCCTAGCTACTTAACCCTGTTTGCCTCAGTTTCCTCATCTGTAAAAGGAGCTGGACAAGGAAATGGTAAAACTACTCCAGTATCTTTGCCAAGAAAACTCCAGATGGAGTCATGAAGAGTCAGACATGACTGAAATGACTGAACACAATAACAAAATGCACTAGTCACTTCACTGTCATATAATAAAAGAAAACAAAGCAGTCCCTGTCCTCAATATTCTATTAGAAAAGTTGAGTCTGTACACAGGTAAGTAAATAGAAGCTAAAGAGACTATAGCACTGAATCATTGGTACATGCGATTCTTTATGTACTCTCCCACCTTCTGAAGCTCTAATATCAGCTTCAAAAATGAGGCCTTTCCTATTCTGCCCACTGCTAGTGCCCTCCTTCTGAGATTATCTTTTATGCATACTGTATACATCTTAAATGTACAGTTATTTGCTTGTTTTCTCCTCCACAGAAATGAAAGATCCCTGAGAGTAAAAAATATATGGTTTATTCTTCTTTTTTTTGGATCTCAGTGCTTGGTATGGTATCTGGCATACAGTAAGTGTTTAATCAATGCTTATTTACTTGACTGATCCATCCATTAATGTCTAATAGTTAAAACAATTCAATGGTGATGATTCAGATAGACCATAAAGATTTGTGACCTAATGATAATAATAAAGGTGATCATGATTATGTCATTATTATCCACATTTTACAGACGAAGAAACTGAAGCAGACAGGTCAGGTGACTTGCCCAGGGTCACACATCTTGTTAGCGTCTGAGAACAGATCTGAACTCAGGTGTTTCAGACTTTGGGCCCAGTTCACGCTTTATGTGCTACCTAGCTACCTGAACTAATTGATTTATTTGTACAATACTGCATGACCCTAACTCATACTCACCAAAGAATCCTAAGAGAAAGGAAAATAATTCAAGATCACTATAAAAATTAAAGGATATATAGGATGATAGCTAAGTCAAGTTCAATGTAGTATTTTCTTCCTTAACTCTACAGGTAACAAATGTAAAAAAAAATGCAAGATTATGTGCCAGGCACTGTGCTAAGTGCTATGGATACAAAAAGAGGTAAAAGACAATGTTTGCCCTAAAGGAACTTACAATCTAATGGAGTATACAATATGCAAACAAATATATACAAAGCTAACTATATACAGAATAAATAGGAAATATTTAAAAGAGGGAAAGCACTGATATTAAGAGGTATTAGGGAAGGCTTCTTGTAGAAGGGTGGGATTTTAGTTGGGACTTTAAGCCAAGGAGGTCAGTAGTCTGAGCAGAGAAGAGAGAGTGCTTTGGGAACGGGGGAGGGTTAGATAAAATATTCACGGAACAGCCAGGAGACCAGTGTATCTGGATCAAAAAGCATGGGTCAGGGAGCAAGAAGATTGGAAAGTCAGGAGGAAGCTAGATTATGAAGGACTTTGAATACCAAACAAAACATTTCCTATTTGCTCCTAGAGGCAATAGGAAGTCATTAGAATCTGTCGAGCAGGGAGTGACATGATCAGAACTGTGTCTTAGGAAAATCCCTTTAGAAAATGAAGGGAGAATGGAATTTTTTCATCTGTAAAATAAAATGTTTGGACTCTAAATCTATGATTCCATGAACTCTAAAATGAGGAAGTTCAACAAGATGATCCCTGATGCCTGTTCCAGCTTAAAATCAAGGATCCTATATGCAAATACATAGTATATTAATAATAAATTAATTAAATATACTAAATTAGTAATAAATTAATTAAATATAGCAAATTAATAAGTGTATTAGTCATTAGTTAATACAATATGATTATGGGGTTGAAACTGGTCATGTAAATTAAAGTTACAAGAAGAATAAACATACTTATAATTTGGATATAAGATTAAAGAGGCACAATAACATTTCTTTTAAAAATGAATAATATATACAAGATGGAAACTTGCTATTCTCTGTCACTTGTGAAGTTAGAATTAAAGAAAAATAGCTTATTCTTGCCATAAGATTTAGGCAAAACAAAAGGAAGAATCTCTCTTGGCATTAAGGATTGTTAATTACTGAAAAAAAATCTATGAAGTCAAAGAATTGCTTTCCCTGGAGAGAACTGGGGATAAAATATTCAGCCAACCATCTGCAGTAGTGGCTTATGTATAGTCCCACCCAGAGGCATGGAGATAGATATATTGATTTCTAAAACTCCTTTCCCAACTTTAAGAGTTTTTTGTTTAGTTAGCAAACACTTACTGACCATCTGCTGTCTCAGTACTGCATTAGGTGTTTGGGAAAGGAAGTAGGCAAAATAATTAAAAGACACACTCCCTGTGCTCAAGGAGCTTAAGATCTAGCTGGAGAGATACATATGTGGGAAAAACACAAGGGTTATAAAGCATTTTGTCAACAAATGTGAAGCAACATTAGAAATAGAATCTCTCAGGCAGATAGGTGATACAGTGGATAGAGTACTAGATTCGGAATCAGAAAAACTTGAGTTCAAATCCTGCCTCCAGAACTTACTAGCTGTATGGCCTTATATAATTCACTTAACCCACTTAGCCTTGCTTTCCTGATTTGTGAAATAAAAATAGTAATATCTACACAAGATGGTGCAGAAAAGCCAGGAAGTTGCCTGAGCTCTCCCTGGTTTCCCACAGAAACAATGTTAAATCAAGTCTCTAAACAGATTCTGTAGCAATAGAACCTACAAAAGGACAGAGTGAAATAATCTTCCAGCTTAAGATAACTTGGAGGGACTTTAGGAAAAGTCTGTCTCACTTGGGCAGAAGGGGAACCCAGCCCAGCACAGATGGTGTCTGGGCAAGCCAGTGGGAGGCTCTTAGCCACAGCACAGATCAGAAACTAAGGGCCCATGGTTCTGGCTCAGCAGGCCAGTGGCACAGTAGGCCAGCTGTGCGGCCTTCAGCCCAGTGCAGAAGGCAAATTATTAGACCCAGAACCCAGGGCACAACAGGCACAGCTAGGCCAGGCCACCTCAGCACAGGGGGCAAGCTGCCAGCACCTGATGCCCCAGAACAGAAAGAAGCTTGGGACATTGGCACCTGTGTCCCAGGAGCAGAGCCCAACTTTAAAAGCCATGAAATGGGATAAAAATGAGCAAGAAACAGAAAAGAGCCTTGACCATACGGTGACAGGGAAGATCAAAACACAAATTCAGATGACAACAATGTCAAAAGGCCTAAATGCGAAATCTCAAAGAGGAATACGAATTGGTCTCAAGCTCAAAAAGCTGGAAAACTAATGCTACTTGCAGCTGCTGTGGAGGTGTAAGACCAGCAACTCAAGTACACAAGAGGGCTGCTAGCATAGCTTCTTTGATCTGCTTTTATAAGGAAAGCAACTTTAAGGGGTTTACAATATCACTTTAATTAAACATACATATATTATTCACTTAGTTCAGGGGAAAAGTCAGCACCTTGAACTTCACAGAAAACATAAACAACTATGTTTGCACAGAGAGCAAGTGGATAGAGTGCTTAGCTTGGAGACAGGGAGACCTGAGTTCAAATCTAACCTCAAACATGTACTAGCTGTGTGATCATGGCCATGCCACTTAATCTTTTTCTCCTTCAGATTCTTTAGCTATAAAATGGGGATAATAATAGTCCCTACCCCATAGAGTTTTTGTGATGATCAAAGAACATAATGTTTATAAAGTGCACAATGCCTAGCACACACTAGACATTTAACAAATCCTTCTTCCCTTGTTCTCCCTTGTTTTCCCTCAAGAAACATACAATTAGGAGACAATATAAGGTAGTATATAATTAAAAGCTAAATTACAGAGACTAGGTTACAAATGCAAAAGTTTATCAAATGATCAACAAAAGCTTCAAAGCAGGTGTGGGAATTAAACTGGGTTAAAGATAGGTAAAATTTTAAATAAGTAGAGAAGATAGAGAAAGCTATTACTAACGGAAGAAGGGTTCAATTGCTCAAAAATGTGCCAAGAATAAGGGTCCTTACATAACTCATACAAATTCCTCATACCTTGGTCAAGTCTACACACAGGAAGTGATCACCTGATCCACAATCTTATGACTTGCTGTCTTCCTGAGCACTTTGCATTTCAGGAAGTTAGATTCAGAGATAGTGAGCTGTGAATTTTGTGATGACAGCCTAACTTGATCACAGGAATGGCCTGAGCTGAATTTTCTGTTTGTTTTTAGTTTTAGCAAGCACTTCTCCTAAATATTTTGCTGGTTAATAAAGACAAAGTTCTTGATGCCCAGTATTAAAGGAGAGTCAGTAATAAACTACTAATGAATTACATTTGTTTCTTTCATTTTGAGAAAGGCAAATCAATACAAACTCTAATGGGCAATTTTCCTATAGAAACAAATCACTAAGAACTTCATCCTTGTGAGTAAATAAAATAAAATCTGTAGACTTCAAAGGTTTTGAATATCTTAATCCCCTTAAGGTACAGTGTTATGAAACCTTAGTTAATGTACATTCCCTTTTAAATTACTCTTTTATCAAACAAGAAATATATGCCCATCTGGCTTTTGTATCTTGAATAGAATTTGCATTAAACATAGTTATTATAAAAGCAATTCCATTTTGAGGTTTTGAACTGTTTGCTCTCAGGGTAACAAAAAGGATCTTTCACATTTTCTTAAGCATTCATTTCTTTTTTTTCCCTTCAAAGCAATCTTACTGTGTTGTTTTTCATATGCATTAAGTTAGATCTCGCAACAATTCTGTGCCTAATTTTGACTTTCAGGTGGCATATGAGATCTTAAATTTCCTGTCACACTCCCATCGTCTTCATATTAGAGGAGGTTGGGTAGCAGCTCTAAAGGGGGATTGTGCTAATTTATTCTGTTTTAGGTTTACAAAGGCAAGCTGTAAAGTTGAGACAGTATTTTGAGTAGTTATATCTTGAGGGGACACCTACTCAAAGACATTTCTTCAGGAAATCATCAACCTCTTTCAAAAAATGCTGCCACTCTTTTCCTGTCACATTTGTGAGAAGCAGAAATGTGGCAATCTCACTTCCCAAATGTACTCCTTCTATGTGTTTCAACAAAAATAATAGGTAAAAGTGGGGAATGAAATTTTTATCATGAAAAATAAAAGCAAAGGAGGTAACATAGATATTCATGATTTTGTTCATCCCTCAGGCTTGAATTCTTAAGGAAAATAATGAACTGAAGAATTCATGAAATGCTTAAGATAAAAAAAAATTTTAAACAACCTTATTTTTCAATATCATATTTCTACAGATGCAAAGAGAAGGCATAGAGCTACCTCAAGTCAATCCAATCAAAAATGCATTTATTAAGTACCCATTTTATTCAAGATGCTCTACTGATACACAAGTGCTCATACTAAATAACATTTTTCTGGATACAGTTTGAAAATAGAATATTTTAATTTTAAGACCCCAAACCAAACAATTCTGAAATAGTACAGGGCAGGAGAAGGGCACTGAATTTGATCAAAAATTATTTTGATCTCATTTAAGGAAAAAAAAAATAAAACTAATGTTACTATTGCTTGAAAATAAGAAATTCAACTTTACTGGATGTTTTCAAAGTGAATTTCCCTTAAGTATTCCAAAGATGAACATAATTAACTTGAATGAATCATGTCACCTCATATTTTCAGATAATCAATTTGTTCCTATGTACTAGAATTACTGAAAAAACATACTCTAAGAAATATTTGGGATGAGTGTCTATTGTAGTTAACATATCGGGGAGAGAGGAGGAAATTATTTCAGGACAGGAAGAGTTATCATTAACAATTTAAAGATTCATTACCATTGTTATGCTCAATGACAGGCTTAAAAGTCTACCTAATCATTTTATTAGCAAGATGACACAGAAATCTATGAGAACATTGTGATATGATTATTTTCTAATTTGATTTTTACTGTTATTGAGCCATGGATGACATGATAGTAAAATAAAAGCACTTAAATGTGCTTGGACTCTCCCAGAAAGTAGTGACTTTCTCCTCTGAAGATATTCTGGCTTTCAAGAGAAGAGCATGAAGCAAACAATAATTAACATTCAATATTTATTGTAGTGATGTTAAAGTCTTCAGCTCACTATTGTCCCACAGTCACTGTAGCTTCACTGTAAAGCTATCCAAGAGATTCATGGAAAAGCCATATTTTATAGATGATTTCACTTTAAACGGGTTCCTGTAGGTTTCTTTAGGAAGTGACCATTTCCGATGGAGGACTAAGACAAGCCAGCCTAAGGCTAACTGAATTTTATCCTAATCCAAACACATGGCAAAATTAAATTATTTATTATAAACACTATTTCCCAACAAAACTAACTTTAACTCAATTGAAAATAGAAGAATTATGATTCTGCAAATTTGGGAATCAGGGGCAAAGAAAGTTTTAATATGAAAAACATGTTCCAAATTATAAAAATCTCACCAAGATGTATGTCATGCTATCTCACTGAATGCCATAGTTTGTCTAGCAGATATCAGAAGATAAATTATGATACTGCAATATAACATTATTATAGGTATTTACTAGAATAACTGGGAATTTTCACACTTGAAACAGATTCATTGAAATACACAACTAGATTAATGAAAGCTAATAACATTTCTTATTAAACCTATTTAGGACCAAAATTATTGATGGTTATAATAGTTACAGCTATGGTGTCTGAAGAACAAGTTACCTCCTAACCTGAAAATATGCCTCAACTTCTGGACCAAGGGACTATTCTCAGAACCTACATTTCCCAGCATCTCCTCCCCCCCTCATTTTGATGCTCACTATCACTTATCCGCATGACACAGTGGAGCTGCTACACTGCCATAATTAAGCCACTAAAAGCAACTCATCAATAGATTAATTACCATATGTATGCTTACTGAATATTACTATGTTCAGAAACCTTTGTAGATAGAACTTTCTTCATTTATTCTTTGATTTTGCACTAGAACATTAGACTAAAGCAGCTGGGTGGTACAAGTGGATTGGATGCTGGGCCAAAAGTTAGGAAGACTCATCTTGAGTTCAAACCTGATCTCAGACATTACTAGCTGTGTGACCTAGGCAAGTTACTTAACCCTGTATGCTTCAGTTTCCTCATCTGTAAAGTGAGCTGGAGAAGGAAATGGCAAACCACTTCAGTATCTTTGCCAAGAAAACCCCAAATGGGGTCATGAAGAGTCAGACACTACTGAAATGACTGAACAACAAATTAGACTGTTTGTATGAAAATGAGGAGCATTTTGGATAATTTGAAACAATTGCCCAATATATTCAATCCAATTTGACAAGCATTTATTAACCACCATTATATCCTAGATACTGTGATAGGAAGCAGGGATATGAAGAAAAATAAATAAATTAAAGCAGTTCTTGCCTTTCAAGAAGTTTTATTCCACTGGGATGAAATAACATGTACACATATAAGGTAATACAAATGTAATACAATTTTATTTGCAAGCCTTAAAATGCTAAATAAATGCTAGTTATTATAGCTATTATAATTAGAATTGACAAGACTTGACATCTGATTCGTTAAATGGTCTGTGGGGTTGGATGAACAAGAATGAAGAGACAAATATGGCTCATAAATAGTGAAATTGGTGACAGTTTAATTAAAGTGAGGCTGTAAACCCCTTAAAGTTGCTTTCCTTAGAAAAGCAGACCAAAGAACCTGTGCTAGCAACCCTCCTGTGTGCTGGTGTTACTGGCCTTACACCTCTACAGTAGCTGCTAGCAGCATTGTTGTTACAGATGGTCAGCAAATAGGTGGATATTCAGTGACCCAACTCAGGAGAAAAATCAAAAATGGAGGTGTCAATTTTAAAGTAATCTGCATAGCAGATTACAAGAGAGTATGCAGAGAAAGGAGAAGAGGGCTCAGGACAAAGCCTCAGGTAACACTCACAGTTAGAAAACAGGACCTGGAAGATGATTCTTCAAAGAAGATTGAGAAAGTTCAATCCACATATAAAAAGAGGACAAGTAGAAAAATGTCAAGAAAGCCCAGATAAGAGGGAGTGATAAAAATGTTAAATAGATGGAGACAGAGACATTTCTGTAAGAACCATCATGATTGCTGCTCAAGGAGAACTCCAAGTGCAATTCTAACTTGTATTAGTTTGTGATGAAGTTACTGGAAAAATGATATTTGTAAAAAGTCATTTGACTGGTGAATTTAGAAGCATACAGTCACCTTTAGTACTGAGATCCATCCCCTTATATTCCATACTAATATAGGTCTGATTAAATTCTACCTATGAGATACTGTTGACCAAGAGAAATTATGGTTATTACATCCAAAATAAGTGTAGCTTTAGCACATTTCATGTAACATAAAGAATTACTTACAAGAATGTACCTATCATAGAGATTTGATACAGCTATGTGAAAATATCCCCATAGTATTGTGTGGCAAGAAAGTAGTTATTAAGGACAGAAAAGTCAAGGCAAATTAAGTGTCTTCCATAGGAAGAAGAATATCCAGTATTATGACATTTCATAGTAAGTGTAACTTTGAAAAGCCCATCCTTTGGCTTGTAGAAAATTTATTGTCGACCCTAATTTGTTTTTTTGTTACACCTGTTTTTGCACCTTCAGAGGTTGTTATGGGCCCAGCACTGGCAGCACAGTATGAGCAGGACTTACAGGTTTCTCAGACAACTGTGTTGCCTGAGGAAGTTGATAAGCTGAATGAAGCTAGAACCCAGTGTTACAGGTCTATATGTATAAACAACTGTCCTGTGTCAGGATGTAGGGTACTTGCCACTTTATTACAAAGCTATGTAGAATATGTACTTAAACTTTGGGATGCTAAAGGAGATGAATAGGCCTTGGAGTGATCATGGCAGTTTAAAAAACTATGTAACTCATATTTCAGACCTGTGTAGTTAGCTGTTTTGGACCACATTTACATCCTCCTTGAGTTTCAAATATAGTTTCATTATAATATTCAGTGGCCAATCTTGTTTTTTATTGTCATTCCTTTTTTATTTAGCTCATAATAAAGTTATATATTTTTTAAAATGTCAAAGGTTTCAGAGTGGTCAAAAAGAGTAGAGACTGAGAAAAGCCCGTTAGATTTGATCATAAAAAGATCACTTGGGAAAGAGCAGTTTTAGTAGAGAGGTGGTATCAGCTGACAGGTTGCAAAGGATTGAGAAGTGAATGGAAGATAAGAAAGCCGAGGCAAGGAATATAGTTAGTGTTTTCTGAAAATCTGGTTGTGAAAGGAGGGATATAAGATGGTAGGATCATGTAAAGGTTGTTTTTTTTAAAGGACAGAGTGTGCAAAGTAAAACCAAAGAAATAACATTCCTAAAAAAGAAGGAAAAGTTCAAACCTTCCCAAGAAATTCTAACTCAATGAGCATAAAAATCTAATATTTTTGTAGTAAGTCTGAGAACTTCTCAAAAATTATTAGTTATTAAAAAGATAGTAAGGACAAAAGCTTGTTCAGGAATGACTAACTTGAAATATTTTAGATTTTCAAAGATAAGACACGGGAAAAATATAGAGAGCTATACACGCACTTTCCTAGAGCTATATTACCTTGAGACAGAATAGTCTTAGATCTTTCAGGTAAAAAAAATAGTGTCGGGACTACTCAGTAATTGAATGGGAGTCTACAAAGAGATATACGTATGCTCTGAAAAATCTATTTAATGATTGCATATTGGCACTTTTCTCTCTGACTTAGAATTGAGTACCTGATTGAGTACATGCTCTACCAAGTTACTAGGAACATTTTCTTAATAGTTCACGTTAATGAAAATGTCCTCAAGTCCCACCTTCGATCCCACTGACTTCCCTGTTTAATGTATAACCTGAAGCTAGATCATATTCGATTATTAAAGGGGAGCAGTGAAAAATTTGTTTGTAAATCTACACATTAATTAACTAGCATTAATTAAAATTAAATAAAAATCTAGCAGGATGAAAAGGAGTAAGAAGAGTTGGTTGCCAAATAAGCCAATACTACCAAGTAAATCTAGAGGTATATTAATGCTTTCCTGATAATTAGACTCAGAGTTATAAAGCAAAGCCAAAACAACATAACATCCTCAAGAGAAACTTTGAGTCTTCTTTGCACATCCATCATCATGACTCTTAATTTTTGCTTTTCCTAGGCCCTTTTTTATTCTTTGTCTATATCCTATCATATAGTGACCACTATATAGATTTAATTGCTATCACTATGCGAATAACTCCTGACTCTATATATCCAGCAATGCTCTCACTACTGAATTCTCATCACGTGGTTTCCTATTAAATATTTCAAATTGAATGTCCTCTAGGTACCTTAAGCTCAACATGGCCAAAAGTAAGCTCATTATCATCCCATCTGAATCTTGCCCTACTTTTTGGACTTCTTTCCCTGTCAAGGACAATACTATGATTCCAGTTATACAGGTTCACAACCTCAGTATTATCCTTATATACTCCTTAGTTTCTCTCACACTACCTATTTAATCAATTGCCAAATATTGTAGTTTCTTCCTCCATAATACCTTTCATATCCACCCCCTTCTCTCTACTCACATAATTACTTCCTTAATTCAAGCTATTAATGCCTCTGAGGTATCATTTTTAAATAATCTTCTAATCACTCTCTTTGCCTCATGTATTACCCTCCATAGGCTCTCTTCCTCCTTATACCTCCGAAAGTGTTATTTGGAAAATGCAGGTTTGACCATGCCTCTCATTCAATATACTCTGATGACATCACATTGCTTCCAGAACCAAATATAAACTCCCTTCACGACCTGGTCCCAACCTATCTTTGCAATTTTATTATACATTACTCCTCTTCCCACACTCTAGAGTCTAGCTAATTGGTCTGCTTGCTGCTCATCACACATGATATTCTACCTTCAAGTTTTCGTACTAGCTGTCTTTCATGCCTTTAATGCATCACTACTTCACCGCCGCTTCTTAGAAGGCCTCATTGCCTCCAAAATTCTGCTAAAATGACATCTCCTATATACAACCTTTTCTAATCTCTCCAGCTTTTAATGACCTTCCCACAAACAGCTTCTTTAAAATATATACACCTATGTATATATTTTGAAGTTTTATATTTATATATATGTGTGTGTATATGTGTTTTATATTTTTGTGTATGCGTGTATAAATATATATATATATATACATATATATATATATGTATAAAATTTATGTAAAATTTAAGCTCCTTGAGGGCAAGGACAGGTTCATTTTTGGCTTTGTATCCCCTAATCTATTACTCTACATGGCACACAGCAGGCACTTAAAAATGATTGATGGGTTGAATGAGCGAATTCCAGAATAGTTTAAGGGGATGTGCTAGGTCTCAGGGATAAAAGAAGTACAAAACAAACTCTCTGTTATCAAGGAGTTTTCAGTAGAATAGAGGAGACAGGATTAATTCATGTACACATGCATAAATATCAAAGTATTTATAATCTAATTAAAATGAACTTTTTGAAATCCCTTTAAACACCATAGATTTATACTGATATTAAATTTTGATGGTCATTGGGGGGGGGGGGGAATTAAGCTGAACCAAAATATATTTTCCCTGTGATTCATTTGCCCCACCTTTTTTCTGTGAAGGTTGGATTCATAGAAAAACAGAATACTTGAACTAGCCAAAAGATTTAGTGGGTGGAGTTCATGGTGAATCCTAAAGGTTGTCACTTCAGCAACAGAAATGGCTATTTCTGGCTTTCTTGGCATCTGTGGTGCTATATACAAAGGAAATGACAAGTCAAAGACTCTGAATCTTTTTGGTTATTTCCAGGCATCCATTAAGCCCGCAGAAAGTGTTGAAGCAGTGATACAGAAAATGCAAGTCCAAATCCCTACCCTCATTGAGGACTAACACGAATTTAGAAACTGACTACCTTCAAAGATATAATTTACCAGATAATTGGTCAAATCTTTATATGATTTTTCCTGTACACAGACTGCTATAGAAAAGTGCTCTTATGTCTTCAAAGGAGAGAAATATTTATTTAATTTTGAAATGTGCCACTGTCAGGGATTAATGATTGTTAACATGAGAGACATTGGTTAAGTGATTTACTCATGATCAAATACCTTGAAAACTTCTTGAAAAGGAACACCTAATCATTAAAGGTACAGGTAACACAACACCTGCCTACTACTCAGAAATCTCATATCAAGCCACAAAGTTTTCATAATGTTTATTCACTGATCATTGAACTATTTTAATCTCTGAGGTTCATAATGGCTACTCTCAGATATTTAGTAATTTAAAAAAATCAAGTCATACTGTTGATTTTGTTGTTGTTGCTGTTTGGTTTGTTTGTTTGTTTTAAGATATGAGCCTCCAAAAAGGAAAAGTGAAATTTACAGGTAACTTTGTTCCTGATATTCCAATTAGCCTAAACCTGTTCTTACCTGGAAAAAAAAATCAACCACATTCCTTTTTCCTTTTTGCCTATTGATAGAAATAATAACAAGCAGTCATTGGGCAGAAAAAGCAAAAGGAATGAAATGATGAAATATGGAGAATTAATAATTCATAAATTGTATGACAAAGGGCACATGGTGGAATGTAAACACTTCTTTGGCCAGGTGAATTCATGATCTATATTTATATAGCTGTATTGAATTATTGAAGAGGTGAGACCAATATCTAGATAACTCAGTAGGGCAGGGGGCAGCATATTGCTTAACTGGTCAAAATATATTAGATATGTTTGATTATGAGAACCAGGTGAAAATGTTTCTGCATAGGAAATCAGCTTCACTAGCAAACTTCATAGTTGCCTTATACCTTTAACATAAGTGGAGGTTAACAGAACTGAAGGGAAAGTGGTAAGCAGAGAAAATAGGAAATAGAGAAAAAGACAAAAAATGAAGAGCAATACACGAAGCAGGGGTATTTATAGCTCTGGTGCCAGTTGCTCTATGTTGGAAAACAAAAGCAACAGAAATGAGAAGCTAAAAACCATTATCATCTCTTCTTTGGGAGGTGAGGGGAGACACTGAAGAGCAAAAATCAAGAAGAGGTATTATCATGTTGACCTGAAAAGCCACAAGTTTCATTTTCATTGTGAACAGTAAATCAAACTCTCGCAACTGTACAGTCCTCCTGTCCTTCCCATAGAGGCCCAGGGATAAGTATCACTACCCCATACTTCAGTGCCATACAGGAGGCTGACCTTAATTTAAGTCCATGAAGATATAAGTGGTAATGATCAAAGAGATGGGGACAGATGAGCCATTAGATTTGATTATAGGACACAGATATACCTACTACATTGTAATAGAAGGATGGATCACCTATGAAAGGGTAGATGTGAAATGGTATGCACTATTTGTAGCAGCTCATCTGGGAAATTTTTCTGAAGTTCTCTTAGAAAAAAAAAATTTCTCAGAGAATGTGTTGTTTTATCTACTACGAATATTATCTGAACACAACACCCTTTCAAATGTTATGCTAATTCCATATAGTCTTATGTATTACCCTTACATGATTTTCTGTCTACATTCTGATATCTGTGGTATAAATGTGTACATTGTGAGCACAATTCAAGCTAAAATAGAAAGGATGACTTAAATCTTTGGGATATTCTTTGGAAAAATTATTGAAATTTTAGTACTGAGTACTCATAAAGGATTTTTGACATTAAAGTTGGCTTCTGCCACTAAATACACAAAGGGTGCCATCTGTGGTGCTCTGAATGGTTTAGAGCAAGTTAATTACTTAATATACTATAAGAATGCAAGTAAAACCCTGTCTATAAACTTCAAACATCTGATTAACCAGTGGCAGACATCAAAAATCCTAAAGAGAAAAAAAATCCGAAGTGAACTAGTCACTAGAACCCACCCCAAGCCAAAATTAAGAACTTTCCTGCAAAGGAAGTAATTACTTGAAGATGCTTTGAGAGAGAGTCAACATCCAGAGAAGGCAAGTAGGCTGGTTCAAGGCTACAATTAGTATTTTTCTATGCCAAGAAATTACAAAGCCTTTTAGAGGAGCCATCATGCTCCTCTGGAGATAAGCCATTTAGGTCATAGAAAAGCCATACCACTGGAATATTATAGCAAACATAGAGACAGACAGAGAGATAAACAGACATCTGTATATCTGAGTTTGTGTGTATGTATGTGTGTGTGTGTGTGTGTGCACGCATGCGTGTGTGTGTGTAAAACTGGATTAGACTGCTGTATACAAGAATATTGGATGTACATGGGAGGAGTGTACAGATTTGGTATTACAAAAGCTGAATTAGATAGGTTTGGATTTAGACCTCTCTTTTTTCCCTTATTCTATTCTACCTTGATCAGATGTATACATTTCTTACACATCCTATCCTCTCTACTCCCACCTGACCCATTAGATTGATTATAAGTTCCATGAGCAGGCAAGTACTGTATTTCCCACCCCACCCCATGTCTTTATCCTAAGGTCTTCTAGGCCATTGTCTTAAAGAGGAAAAGTAAACATTTAATACATATTTATAGAGTTTAATTTAATCTGCTTTCACAATGTGATTTCCAGATGTGGGCTGTGGTGAAAAGTAGTTATTAACTGAATATCGAACTCTAGAGTCTGGCTAAAGACAAGAATGACTTCAAGAGGGGAATATGTGAAGAAAACCAGCCACATATTTTCTCCAATGAAAAATAGATGTGAAAATGTCATTTTAACATTAATATGAAGGGTAGATAATTCTAGGAAGGAACAAAGACAGTAGTCTATTTTATGTGCTCAGTGAAAAATGAAATAATCAATGTTATATGAATTTTATTTGAATGGGTAATAGTCCATCTTTCTCATATTGTGCATACAATGACATGTTTATTTCAGTACTGTAGTTGAATGGGAGCTCTGTAATTTGATTTATTTACTTCAGCATTCCTGTTATCCTTGACAGTTTAACAGTGAATTCTATCTTCATTTTGCAATAACAGAATATATGAAGAATAAAGATTCTAAAAGACCCCAACAGACTGGGATGATGGATAAAAATCAACAAAATAAAATTGTAGTAAGGATAAACATAAAACTCTGGGGGGTTTTAGGTCCAAGAAATGAAGTAAACATGTAAAAGATGGTCTAGAACTAGCTTGATAGTAGTAATCTGTGAGAAGAAGAGGAAGAAAAAAAAGGACCTGTTTGTTTTTATTGACTATGAGTTCACTTGGAACCAACCGTGTTACTTAGCTACTAAAAAAAAATCTAATTCTGTCTTAGGCTGAATCATAGTCAGCTAAAGGGAAGTAGGTAATTTCTATATTCTGTATTCACCACATTGGATTTGGATCCTTATGTTCAGTTCTTGGTGGCCTGCAAGAGGAATATTAGCAAATGAATGGCATCCAGAGAAGAGTAACCAGGATAACCAAAGGGTACCACTATCTGTCAGGGTCACATACCACTCCACAATATGGGTCAAGCTAGTTTTGCCTTGAATGTTGACAGTGCTGTCTGTGAGACCTGACTGGCCAAAGGGGCTAAGTAAGGCTCAAGCTACATCTCCCTTGACCCAACTTTCATAGCTTTGTTATATATTTTACTGGTCACCTTACGGCATACAAAGGGCTTGCTCATGTGAAGTAAAGGGTCTTCAGATTTGCTACATATCTTGCCAGTGGCCACACCCAGTCCTGCTGACCAAATATATTTCCATATGAAGACAAGTGATTATACCAAGTATCTGTACCAAGGTAAATTCTGGAGCATTTAAATATATATATAAATATAATGTTATGATTAAGTAAACCATTTCTTTTAAACTTTTGAATGATCTATGAGTAGCTAATTTTATTTTATATTGAATTCAAATGAATAGGACCAGTCTGAGTCAGACCTGCTGCTAATAAATGTAGAAACCATGTCATAGGAAGAATTTTCAATCTGAACAAGGGAGAATTTGAGTGGGACATGATAGTTATCTTCAAACCTCTGAATGGTTCACCCAAGGAATAAGGACTAAAGTTATTCTAATTCCAGAGACCTAGGATCATTTAGTAGAAGCTACAGCAATATTGGTCTACCTACTGTTCTTCAAACACAACACCCCATCTCCTGTCTCCATGCTGTGGCACTAGCTGTCACCCAGTGCTTTCAATGCTCTCCCTCCTCACTTCTATCTCTTGGAATCCCTGGCTTCCTTCAAGATTCAGCTCAATTGTCAGCTTGTACAGGAGGCTTTTCCTATGCACCCCAGCTACTCGTTCTTTACCCTCTAAGCAACCTTATTTCTACCCTGTATATGTCTTATATGTATCGATTTATTTACATTTTGTCTTCTTTATTAGAGAGTAAGCTCCTTAAAAACTTAGCTAGTGCCTAGTGCATAGTAATGTATGCACATACTATGTGCACATATGTATGTATATATATAAACATATATACATATATACACAGGCATATCTATATATATACAAGTGTATATGCAAATATACATCTATATATATACTATATGTATATAAACATATGTACATGTATATCCACATGTACATGTGCATATTTAGACACACATGTATTGACATATCCAAACATATAATAACATCATAACTAACAACTAGCATTTATATAAGCACCTCAGCCTTTATAAAGCTCCTTACAAATATTATTTCACAACAACACTGGGAGGTAAGGGCTATTATTATCCCAACTTTATAGAATTAGGAAAATGAAGTGAAGAGAAGTTAAGTGCCTTGCCCAGATTCATGCAGCTAGTAATTAACCAAGACAGGATTTGAAATCAGATCCTTATAACTCCAAGTCCAACTATTGTACCTTTGTGCCACTTAGCTTGTTTTAAGAGATAGAACTGTTCAGACCTGTGAATTTGTTAACCACTGTAAGAATTCAAGTAGAGGCAAGGTATCAAGGACTTTGTAGCTGGGGTTCTTCCACCTGGTAGTATGTACAATGATGGTAATCTCACACTCTGACTTTTATGTTTCAAAATTTATGTAACATACTAAATGCAAACATCATTCAGAGAATGATATTCTGCTTTAGCTCTAATATTTATTAAAAAATGCTCCAAATCTAGATGCTGAATAAACATGAGCAGTCGTAGAGTACCTAATCATCTGCATGTCATGGGCTCTTATAAGTATATGAAGGCCTTAGGCAATGTGATGTACTAGAAAGAGGGCTAGCCTTGGCTCTGATACTTGCTATGTGATTTTATGGCAAATCATTGTCTCAAATTACTTCTCTATAGAATTCAGAGAATGATAATAACTTCAATATTCACTACACAGGTTGGTTTGTGAGAATCAAATGACTAGTGTCGGGAAAGAGCTTTGTAAACCTTAAAGTGGTATATAAATACCAGCTATTATTGCTAAACTAAATTGACTGTAGCATAGAATCCAAGGGAGATCTGAAAATGGATCTCCCTTGAACTTACTCTGATATTGAGAATAATAGAATGAATTTATTCTTAATGGTTGTGGCTTTAATAGTCTTAAAGCACAAAAACCAATAATGCAGTTGTATTAGGAAGCAGGATATTATACAGTCAGAACCCAAAATTAAACTAACCTGCTATCTACTCCTGTTGTAGTAAAGTTGCAAAATAATGGGTACAAGTAGGTACAATGGCTTCCAATTCTATTCTAATAGAAAGAGAGAAATATTCAGTAACACTAATGTTGCAGATCATAAGAAACCAAAGTGAAAGAAGCATCAACTAATTTAGAGTGAGATGAGTGTCATTTTTACATTTCTAATGATGAAATTTCCTATTACTAATTTAAATTAACATAATCAAATCCTTAGATACAGTCAGTGTTTTCTTGTATTACTTTATGTTTACTTATTAATTCCAGGCTTTTAAACAACTGTATAATTTCATAATATTTGGCTTTCGTGTGCATGGTATAGTTTCAGGAATCAATAGTAGAATACAGAGTATGATCCACAAAATAAGTTCCAGATGATTTGTGGTATATTAAAATAGTTGAAGAATTTGTCTGCATTGAATCCATGCCTTCTCTTTGATTTTTCCTGGTGAGTGTTACTCTTTCTTAATAGCTCCTAAGTTTTCTAATCCATCTTTAGTAAGTGGTTGGTTGGTTGCTGTCCTTTGTGTTCCGAGAGGACTAAAATTGTTTTTAGCCTTTAGTAAAAAGCACAATGTTTAAGTCATTTGGACCTTTACTTGGAAGTGAGCTCAAGAAATGTGCTAAAAGTAAGCTATCTCATAATTTAAAGATTAAAAGCCACTATATTTATTCTTTTTATTATAATTCTCTAAGGACATCTTAACTCTCTTATAAAAATAAGCTTAATGATGTCAGACACCTTTGGTCACTAATAGCACCTGAAGTAGTACTTTATATGTGTTGCTACTCAAAGTTCTATTGATGTTTTGTTTTGTTTTCCTACCAGATGTGTGATTTCATTAGTTTGAGAAGTTCCCAGGGAGAAAATTCCCTCTCCCAATATTAGTTGGAACCCTCCTTGCAAATTTTAGTCTTAGAGGGTTGCCTGACTTGCTTTGTGTTAGAGGAAAAACTTCAATCTCTTTCTTCCTGCTTCCAAGGCTAGATCTCTATTCACTATAACCACATATTGAATAATGAATAACAAAAACACATGTAAAACTTTGATAGTCAATTCCTCATAGTAAATACACTTTGAACTGTGCCCTTATTTATTAGTGGTTTGAAGTCTCTGAAAGAATTTTAATGTTTTCTGTCTTTGGAGAACTTGTATACCTAATCCATTTACCTCTTTTTTTCTTATTGAGGCTTTATATCCCTAAATTTTGAGCTTGGTGTTCTTCATTCCTTCTTCTCCTTAAATAAATACAATGTACAAAGTTAGTATACTTAGTGTATGAATAAAGTTGTGGAATTTTCTGGGAAAATTCTCATTGAATCCTATAAATCCATAGAAGAACTGTTTGTCTGAAATTATGTAATTTGAGCGATAGAAGAGCCTAGAATTCATCTAATACCTATTTGTAAAGATCAAACACTCAAGGTCCATAGAAGGTGTGACTTTTGTTTAAAATCTAGAACTCTGAAACAAAAATAACTATTTCGGATAAACACCAGAACCTTGCACATCACCTGTAGCATACATAATTCTCATAAATCTCATTCATTAAATTGATTTATTATGCCAAGTCAAAATTAAGTGGTGGACTATTAAGAATCTCTGAAGAGAACCAGGAGAACAATGTACACAGGAACAGCAACATTGTGTGATAACCAGCTTTGATAGACTTAGCTCTTCTCAGCGATGCAATGATCCAAGACAATTTCAAAAGACTCATGATGGAAAATGATATCCATATCCAGAGAGAGCTATGGAATCTGAATGAGGCTTGAAGAATGCTATTTTCTCTCTCTCTTTATTCTTCCTTGTGGTTTTTTCCCTTTTGTTCTGATTCTTCTTTCACAATATGACTAACGTGGAAATACATATATATATATATATATATATGTATATAGCCTATATCAGATCACATGCCATCTTGGGGGGGGGAGAAGAAGAAGGGGGAAAAATTTAGAACTCAAAATCATATAAGTGAATGCTGAAAACTGAAAATAAATAAGTAAATAAATAAATGAATTTTTTTTTAAAAAATCTCTGAAGAAACAGTATTCAGGCATCCTAATAAAAAATAAAGACAGGTAGCAGAAGGAAATTTCCAGCCTGGTTGTAAACATATGTACTTTTGTGGGATCTTTTCAGGCTCAGCCTCAGGAAATCTTACTTTAATTCAATACTTAGAGTCTTTTCAAAGTCAAAATTAACAAAATTATCTGACAAAGGTAGGAAAAGAAGAAAGCATGAAGGTTTCAATGAGTAGAAGGTCAATTACTTCAAAGCAATCAGCTGATGCTGAATTTAAAAGAAATCATCAAATTGACTAGTTTCTGATGTGAAGCTTTTCTTACAATAAAGTCAGATTTCTCTTTTGTTTACTTCTTTCTTTTATGGACTAGAAAGGTAAAGGAAAGGATCAATACAGTTCAAATCTGAAGCTTCTATGGGGCCTGAGTTTTTGGACCATTCAAGTACAGAACAGAGTGTTCAGTATTTTTCTTTAAGACCACACTATACATTTACTTTTATATTCTTATTGACATGGAATTTCATATGGCCATAAACAAAAGTGAGGTTGAAGAAATTTCTTCAACTTTTTGCCCCAACTCCATCTTGGGTACTTATAGATTTTTAAGGTTAACTTGTGATTTTCCTCTTTTTTTTTTTTAGCTCGGACTTCTGATTTCATCCATGTAGAGAACTCCCTTTACCAATACAGACAAACACATCTTCTTGATCTTATGCTTAAAATAGTTGTTTGGGGGCACTGAGAGGTTGTGACTCAAACAGGATATCAAAGCTAGTTAATAGCTGTTAGAGGCTGGCCTTGAACCCAAGCCTTCTTGATTTCAAACCAGCCCTCATTCCACTATGCCATAATACTTCTCAGTTTATAATTATTATTGTATTTTAGAATTCATACCATTTTGATACCTACAACTCTCTTTTTTCTCCCCCATCACACACATACACACACACACATGCTACAAATGCTCTTCCATGTGTTGAAACTCTCATGTTGCCTGTCAATGTCTATCATTGTTCTATCTCCTATTCTATTTAACTTACTGAAACTTCTCTTTATAATTTTCTACTCCAAGAATTCCTAATGTTATCAGTAGAGGTACTACTTCCAATGCAGAATACAACCCTTTTACAATTTAGTAGTTCTTCCATGGTTTTGTGGCTAAAAATATCATTACCCTTTGGCCAACCTGGTGAAGTTTCTTCCATCTTAACAAGGCTGATTCAACAATAATAAAAATACAGTTTTGAAGCCTTTGAAAATTGATAGGGCTGGCAAGACCTTGTGATTCACATGCATAAAATACTAAGAACATAGAATTACCTTCAGAGCATATCTGTGTAGGATTTCTTCAGAGTTCTCACAGATGCTTATCCTTCCAATACCCAAAGGGACAACTCATGTCCTTTTGATAGATGCATTTTAAGAGATTATTTCTGAAGATATTTCCCTGACTTTGTTGTCTAACTCATTAGAGATTCAAATGATGGAGAAGCCAATTTGAGGTTAGCCTGAAAATTACCATCCAGGAAATTAGACCTCATTTACTCTGACTAAACATATAGTATGCTTACACACAGAGCTTGAGATCAAAACATTTATATCATTGACTTCTTCTTCCCTTGTTCCCCCTCTCTTTTCCTTCCTCCACTACTCCAAACTAAAAGAAAAAGAAAATGAAAGAGGCAGAGACAGCCAAAGACAGAGACAGGTAATAAAACATCTTAAACTTCTTCAAGGTCAAAATGTTTAAAAAAACAATATTGTCTATTTGAAAATGTATCTTAAAAGAAAACACATGCATATTTTTTGTTAAATATCTCCAAATAAGTATATTTCCTTTTTTTCAATCACCTCTTTTTGTTGTTTGTCCTTTGTTTTCAAAGAGGACCATGATGTCAGGAAAGTGAGGCCATGACTTGCAAATGAATTGGATTTAAGTGAGGGAGAGCTGTACAAAGTCACCAGCCTCACTTTCTCCTACAGAGCCATCTGGGTCCAGTGGCAAGATATAGATCAGGACAAATGGAGATGGCCAAGGATGCAGTGGGAGACTTTTTAAGCTGAGGTCTTTTCCAGTTCTCAGTTTGACTGAGGCGACGTCTATTCAGTGATTAAGACTAGATAAGAAATGAGGCCCAAAATGGCCTCTTTTACCTAGTCAAAAAAAAATCATTTTGGGAGGGGAAAACTCTCAGGGTTTCTGGCCAAACAGGAAAATTGCTATTTATACTCACTCTGATCCACCAGGGCCTAAACAATGACCAAGTGAGGCTTGGGCTGGGACCTATTGTTGGAAACTATCGAAGCCCATTTTGCCTAAATCAGTTTTGGAAAATTCTGTTGCTTGGAACAGCAGATAAAAACCTGGAAAAATACAGTTTATGCTTCACAAGATTTGCTTGTGTTTAATTTTGTGCTTATTGTGATTATTCTGAATTCAACAATACATACCAGAGAGCAATTTTTTCTGATTATAGACATTTAATTTTCTTTACTATACACATGTGGTAGTCAGTTTATGCTTTCTTGAATGTTTATATAAGACTTCTAGTAAATTTCAACAAGTCCAATTATGCAATGGACAAAATGAGATGTGTTTCAGTCTTTACTTTTAACATAAAACTGTATTAGCAACATGGAAGAATCAGAGAAGAAAAAAAATCAGACCATATTAATACTCTTAGAACCACTTGATGACCAAAGAAAATGTGAAAAGTATTTATATTGTGAAGAGAATAGGAAAAGTATGTTTGTTATGGAATGAGCACTGGACTAAGAGAAAGAAGGCTTGAGATCAGAGGATCATAGGTTTAGAATTGGAAGATATTTTAGAGGTCACTGAGTCCAACTACCTCATATCGCAGATAGGAAAATTAAAAGATAAAGAAGTTAGGAGATTCACTGAGAGTCATACTGCTAGCAAATTTCACATTGAGATTTGAATGCAAATCTTCCTGATTCCAACTCCAAGCACTCTGTCCATACTACTTTTAGTCTAACTGTATATACATAATTGCTTAGCATATAAGCTCACTGAATACATTTTTTTTGCCTTGTCTTTGTATCCCTAGAACCTAGGATAGTGTCTTACGCAAAGTAGGCATTTAAGAATTGCTTCTGGATTTGGACTGGATTAGTCTTGGCACATTCAATATCTGTGTGACCTTGGGTAAGTCATGTCATCATGGTTCTCAGGTTTCTTACTTGTAAAATAATACGATTGGCTTAGGTGATCTCTAAGATTCCTTTTAGTGCAAAACATTCTATAACTATCTAATCTTAAAAAAATAATAACTTGAGAATCAATATGGCCAGAAAACAAAGATTCATCTATAGGTAGGTATTTGAAACGTGAAACGAAGGGGTAGAATTCAGAGCCTCACAATAATAAAATTTTGTATTCTGCCTAAAGAAGCAAATGATGGCATTCTGCAGCATTAGGCATTGCAAGTGCAAATACAAGATTATTTTCAAAGTATGCAATTTCCAGGACAACAGGGCAGGTTGGTTGTTCCATGCCATTTAGTCTTTTTGTCCAACAGCATAATTATTATCATGGCTCATTTACATTTTGAACACCAGATGTGATATCAAGAGTTGTCAACATATTGCTACTGCGAGGATGAAACTGTCCTTTTGGGTATGGCAAAATCTGTTATCTTTTTCAGTATATTATCAATCTATATAAAACTTTTATGCCATAATGTTGCCTTATTTTTGTATGTACACATATGGTCCCACTGCCCTATGCTAAATCTATCCCAGTAGAGAAGTATAAATGATATCAATGGTATATTACCTTCAGCAGCAAAAATTAAGCTACCAGGAAACCTGGCAAGTTACATATAGCACAGGAACAAGAAGCACAATGAAACAAAGCACTGAGTGAAATCCCTAAGACAAAATAAAGGGAATCCAACTATAAAAGAGAGGTGGGGTCATGAGGTGGGGCGAGTGACAGGCTCATGGTGACTTCAGTCCTAATACTAGTTTTAATGTAACCCTCATTATCTGGGTCTTACAGTTATTATGTATTCACAGAGCATATTTGTATTTGCAAAATGTTTTATGATCCCTTTTAGTAAGTAAATGGTTTTCCAGTATATGAAAGGTTATTATACAGAGTGTGGCCACCAGCTGTTCTCCATTTCTCCTAATATAGTTATCTGCATTTTACGAAGAGGAAAACTTAGGCCCACATAGGTTAAATAACTTACTCAAGGTCATATAATAAATTGAAAAAAATATCTAGCCTGCAGTCCCAACTGTAAGGATGGCCTACTGAGCACCTGCCTATCACATCTGAATTGTATGATTTGCTTACTCCAGATGGGCCCTTCCTGTGGCCTTGGGGAGTGATCATCAGAAGACAGCAGAAAGAATGTTCCAGATGCTTCTTTGTAGAAGGTAAACATACAAAAAGTTTTAATAACTAAAGAAACCTGAGCCAGAGACTTTGAAGGATCTGCTTTGAAATTTCCCTGTAGGACCAAACAGGTTTTCTCCAGTCATCTAAGACCAAGACAAGTCCAATAAAGGAGAAAGAACACAAGACCAGGAGTCAGGAGACTTTAGCTCAAGTCTTGGCTCCATACTTCATTAACTGTATGACTTTGGACAATTCTACTGAATTCAGTTCCACAAGTATTCATTAGGTGCCTGCCATGTACAAAGCACTGAGGATACAGGGATAAAATAAAACAGAGAAGGCACTTCTTCATAAACTACTATCTATTCAAGCCTTTGAAATCTGGCTTGTTTACCTAGGATTTTAATGAAACTATTCCCCAAAAAGAAAAAGCACTAAATATAGAGACAGAGGACTTTCCCAGCTCTGCTTCCTACAACTTGTGTGACTATGGAAAAATTTTTCAACTTTTGTGGCCCTCAGTCTCCTCATTGGAAAAATGATCACACTTGCCTTTCATCAAACTCTTTCACCTCTCTGAATTATTTGCCATTAAGGTGGCTGCCCTCCCAGGATTCTATCCTTGGTCCTTTTCTCTCTATATAATCTCACCTTTTCCATACCCACAACCATGTTTTTTAACTACAATCTCTATATAGATATAGATAGATAATCTATATACTTAACCTCTTTTTTGAGCTCCAGATTCATATATCTAACTGCCCACCTCTCCAACTAGATTTTCCAACATGACCTCAAACCAATTATGTACAACGAAACAAAACATTTTCTTTTTCCAAAACCAGCTTCTTTGGACTTACTTCTACCTATGGCATTACCAAAAAAACTTGCCTTTCAGGCTTAAAACCTGATTGTTATCATTGAAAAGTATCACTCTTTCATCATCTTGCATGATTGACAGATAGATAAATGACACAATGGATAAGATAGATAGTGAACATGTTTTTAATGCTTAATATGTTATAGGTTACCACACTTAGTGATGGTCATACAAATGTAAGAAGATTCCTACTCTCGAGAAGCTTCCATTTTAGTAAGGGAAGACAATACATAACAGATGACATTCATAGTGTGATATAGGATACTAAAGTGGAGGTAAGCCTGTTGAGGAGGTGGAACAGTTTGAAAAGTCACATTCCACTTTGTTACTGTTGTTCTGACTTGTTTAAACTCCACAGAACAAAATGAATGTTAAAACTGTTTTACATGCAATTGAAAAAAATTACAGAAAAACATTCTTTATAAAAATTTCTTTCTTTGATCTATTTTCCAGGTCAGTTGTTTTTCCAATGAGATATTACACATTGTCTCTTATTTTTTCATAGTTTTAATTTTGTTTTATTGCCTCATGGAGTCATTAGCTTTCACTTGTCCAATTCTTATTTTTAGAGAATTATTTTCCTCATTGGGCTTTTATACCTATTTTTCTGTTTGGCCAGTTCTGCTTTTTAAGGAGTTCTTTTCTTCAGTGAATTTTTGTGCTTCTTTTTACCATTAGACCAATTTTGTTTTTTTTAATGTTATTTTATTCAGTACTTTTTTGTGCCTCTTATAACAAATCACTAATCTCTTTACAGATTTTTATATAATTCTCATTTCTTTTCCCATTTTTCTTCCACTACTCTTATCTCTTTCTTTAACTCCTGTAAGAATTCTTGTTGAGTTTGTGTTCAATTAGCATTTGGGGGGTGAGGGAGAAGGCATGGCAATTGTGATTAAGTGATTTGCCCAAGGTCACATAGCTAGTAAGTGTGTCAAGTGTCTGAGGCTGGATTTGAACTCAGGTCCTGTCAAAAAACAAAAAGATGTTTAGGGCAAGGAATTAAAGGATGAAGCACTAAAACAACAACTCAATTTCCCTGTAGGACCTGTAGGACAAAACAGTTGAGTAATCGAGTAGAGAAGGAAGTGAGGCCTGGAGAAGGAAATCCAATGAGAAAACAGGGGAGTGTCAAAGGAAGAAGGTGAAGAATGTGTGTATTTGGATTGATGAAAGTGTAGAATGTCACAGTTCAGGATTTTGGAGGTGTAATAATCTTGAGTAAAGATAAAACCAAACATTTGCGTCCCTTTGGTATATATCAGGCCATGACCTCAACTCACAATATTTGAGGAATTCAAAAAACTCTGAGGCCAGGGTTTTAGATATGTAATCCCTATAGATATAAAAGTATCTGACAATAGTGGCAGAGTGAGCTATAGCTCAATCATTGCCAACAATAAGAACCAGAAAAAGGTAGAATAATCAGATGGCATTAACTTTCTCAAAAAAAAAAAGAAAGGTTGGTGTCAATGGTCTGAAAAATTCACTTGGGACCAAGGTAGTATGCTTACTTCACCAAATCAGTATTATGTGGCTCTTTTTACCAAATGTAAAATTAGAATATTATTTTAGATGTCCCTTAAAGTCTCTTCTAATTCTAACTTTGTATGATTCTATGAGTCACTTCTCCTAAAAGACCTGCTCCCCTATATGCTGAATTCTATTCAGGTGTGTTTTAGATTGTCAATAGCAAGTTAATTCCATAACTGGTTTGTAGTAATGATGAAAATGAACACCAGCTTAAAGGCTTGAAAAACAATATTTAAAAAATTTTTTTTAAAGTTCATAATGTAGATAATGATTTATTTTTCTCCACTGGGACTTAAATTTTGAGTATCCCCACTTGTTCTACCTTTGCATCTGCTACTTAGCACAACTCAGTAGAGAGGTTATGGGGCAATGTTGCAGAAAGAACTCTGACAATTTATACAGTTAATCATTTATACTTTAATAATATACTTTAAAAAAACCCTTTAAGTATGTATTTAGCCCCACTATCAGTAAAGGATTATTAACCTAACGAACCAGCAGGAGTCTATATTTTTCCACTTGGCCAACACTTTGGGGAATAAAAAATGGTACTGGGATGTTTCAAATACACATTACAAGATATTAGGTATGCAAATGTGATTGCCATAATCTTCTATCAAATGTGTAAATTCAAATTTGTGCTAAATGAATATGCCCAAAGTAAGGTCGACTTCTACTTTCTCAGACCATTTAGGGTAATAAATATGAAATTAGCAAGAATACAGAGCACATATGAATATTGTAAAGGATGTTAGATCTTAGAAGCTACAATTACATTTTAATTACTACAAATAAAATTACCATCAAATTTGTTTTTTTTTCCTTACAAGCATAGTAATATTTTTTGAGGTATAAAATTTCTAGCTCTTTGATGTAGGAGTTTAAGAGCAAAAAATGATATATAATATTAAGATGTAAAAAAGTACCTAAAATCACAGCTTTTAGTGACATTTTACAACATATTTATTATAATTTATGAAAAACATAATTTATTATTGGACAGGGATTTTTCTGCTTAATATGACTTTGTGGAGAAGGCTATGGAAAAGAAATGCCCTAGGACTTCAGGAGGCAGAGAAAAGAGAGCAGAGTGGAGAAGACACTCAGTTGAACTCTCCTAATATCACCCTCCAACAACTTTAAAATAATACCTCAAATCAAATTCTGTGGTGGCTGGACCAACGGAAATGTCAGAAAGACATTCTTCCATCCCAAGATCACTTAGGAGATCTGAAAAAAACTGTGACCTAGGGGTGAAGGTTGATCAAAAGCCATGTGGATGAAACATTTGTACTCATGATAGAAGAAACAGCAGTTTCAGGAGCTCTCAAGTCAGAGATGCTAAGGGGACATAGCAACTGGTTAGAAGGAAATTGGAGGGATTCCCCATGCTAGCCCTGGACACAGGACCAGACACTGTTTGGCAACTTTATTGCCTATATTCAATTCTGGGTCATAGTTCAATGGTGGGGAGGAACACTTTCAGTCAAGAAGGAGTGGAAGCCCTGAGCACCAGTATTGATTTTGGTCCCAAGAGATGAGGGTACCTTCCTGGGTAAGGACTAGAGGGCAGACAAGGAGAAAATTTCACACCTCTCCCCAGATCACACTATCTTGGAAGAACTGAAAATGTCCAATATTCCAGAACTGGTGTTAAAAACAGTAATGGAAAAAGCCTGAAGTTTGAGACTATGCCTCTCCCCACACTGAGAATAGAGATCGTCTTTACCATAAAGATGAAAATCAATAATGAGACTGGAAAATGAGCAAACAACAATGAAAGGAAGGAAGAAAGAAAGAAAGGAAGGAAGGAGGGGAGGTAGGAATAAAGAAATAAAGAGAGAGAGAGAGAGAGAGAGAGAGAGAGAGAGAGAGAGAGAGAGAGAGAGAAAGGAAGGAAGGAAGGAAGAAAGAGAACGAAGGACGGACGGAAGGAAGGAAGGAAGGAAGGAAGGAAGGAAAGAAGGAAAGAAGGAAAGAAGGAAGAAAGAAAGAAAGGAAGCAAGCAAGAAAGAAGAAACAAAGAAAGAGAGAAAGAAAGAAAGAAAGAAAGAAAGAAAGAAAGAAAGAAAGAAAGAAAGAAAGAAAGAAAGAAAAGAAAGAAAAAGAAGGAAAGAAAGAGAAAAAGTAACTGACCATCATAAGCTACTGTGGTGTCAGAGAAGATCAAGACATAAACTCATATGAAGAGAATGAAGTCAAAACAGCTATAGGCAAAACTTCAATAAAAAAATGTAAGTTGGAGACCCAACAACAATTCCTGGAAGAGCTAAAAATTATTTACAAAACCAAATAAAAGTGGGAGAGGAGAGTTTACGTAAATAAATGAAAGCAAAGGGAGATAATTATGAAAAGATACTGAAAAGCTTAGTAAAATAGGCACAAAATGATTGAAGAAAACAATACCTTAAAAACAGAATTGGCTAAATGGAAAAAGAGGACAAAAGCTCATGGAAGAATTTTTTTAAAAAAAAATAATGATTGAGCAAGAATGAGAAATCAAGAAACAACAAAATCAAAATAATAAAAACTAGACAAAATTTGTGAAATATCTCCCTGGAAAAACACCTGACATGAAAAAATAGACTGAAGAGAGATAATTAAAGAATTATTGGACTATCTGAAAACCATGATTAAAAAAAGAGTCTAGACACTGTATAAAATAGAAATTGAAAGAATTTATTGATCACCACCTAAAAGAATTCACAAAATGAAAACTCCCAGGAATATTACAGCCAACTTTCAGTGCTCCCAGTTCAAAGGAAAAAAAATACTTCAAGTTGCCTGAAGGAAAATATTTAAATAACAAGGAGACACAATCAGAATTATACAAGATTTAGCAGCCCCAACATTAAAGGATTGGAGGGATTCAAATACGATATTGCAGAAGGGAAAGGAACTGGGATTACAACCTAGTATAACCTACCTAGCAAAACTGAGTATAATCCTTCAAGGGAAAAAATGGATATATAATGAAATAAAGGACTTTCAATCATTTCTGATGAGAAGACCAGAGCTGAATAGAAAATTTTACTTTCAAATCCAAGAAACAAGAGAGATAGGAAAGGTAAACAAGAAAGAGAAATCATAAAGGACTTAATACGGCTAAACTGTATACCATTTTATATGGGAAGATGATACATGTAATACTTAACAACTTTATCATTATTAGGGCTCTTAAAAGGCTTCTACATAGAAAGAGGATGTGGAAGTGATTCAATTATGTTGAGATGATGTTAAAAATGGAGAAAGGTAAGAGAGAAGAATGGAAAATGACCTCACATAAAAGAGGTGCATAAAAAAGAGTTTTTACAGTGGAGAAGAAGGAAAAATAGTATGCTTCAGTCTGTATTCAGACAATCAGTTCTTTCTCTGGGAGTAGATAGCATGTTCCACAATCAGTCCTTTGTGATTGTGTTGTGTTGCTGAGAATAGCTAAGTTGTTCACAGTTCTTCATCATACAATAATGCTGTTACTGTGTACAATGTACTCCTGATTCTGCTCATTTCACATTGCTTTCCAGGTTTTTTTTTTTTTTCTGAAGTCTGCCTGCTTGTCATTTCTTATAACATAATAAAATTCCAGCCCAATCAAATACCACAAATTGTTCAGCTTTTCCCCAACTGATGGATAACCCCTCAATTTCTTAGCCACCATAAAAAGAGCTGCTATAAATATTTTTGTACAAGTAGGTTCTTTCCCCCCGCCCCTTTTCTTTTTCAGTCTTTGAGATATAAACCTAGCAGTAGTATTGCTAGACCAAAGGGCATGCATGGTTTGATAGTCCTTTGGGTATAGTTCCAAATTGTTTTCCAGAATGATTGGATCAGTTTACAATTCTACCAACAGTGTACCAGTGTCCCAGTTTTCCCACATACCCTCCAATATCCAACATTTTCCTTTTTTTGTCACTTTAGCTATTCTGATTGATGTGAAATGGTACCTCCAAGTTGTTTTAATTTCTCTAATCAATAGTGATTTAGAGGTAAATGCATCATTTTAAGACCATAATGCAATAAAAATTACATTTAATAAAGGGCTATGGAAACAGATTAAAAATTAATAGGAGACTAAAAAAATCTAATCCTAAAGAATTATTGGGTCAAATAAAAAATCATAGAAACAGTAATTTCATTAAAGAGAATAAGAACAATGAGACAACATTCCAAAATTTGTAGATGTAGCCAAAGAACTACTTAGGGAAAAATTTATCTCTAAATGTGTACATGAATAAAAGAGAGAAAGAGTAAATAGATAAATTGATAATGCAACTGAAGAAAAACAACCAATTAAACACCAAAATGGAAATCCTGAAAATTAAAGGAAAGAGTAATAAAGTTGAAAGTTAAAAAAATGAACTAAAATACAAAAAATTAGGAGTGGATTTTATTAAAAAAACCAATAAAATTGATAAATTATTGGTTAATTTGATTAAAAAAAGAAAGAGGAAAACAAAATTATTAGTATCAAAAGTGAAAAGTGTGAATGTACCTCAAATAAAGGTGTAAATAAAATAATCCTGTACAGTTATTGGCCCAATTATGTGCCAATAAATCTGATAATCTAATGAAATAGATGAATATTTACAAAAAATATAAACTGCCTTGATTTACTAAATAGGAAATAGTATAAATAAATAAACCTAGCTTAGAAAAAGAATTTGAACAAGCCATCATCACGCTCCTTAAGAAAAAATTCCCCAGGACCAGATGGATTGACAAGTGATTTCTACAAAACATTTAAGGAAGGAATAATCCCAATACCATATAAACTAGTTGAAAAATAGATAAAGAAGACATCCTACTGAATTCCTTTTATAACACAAACATGGTTTTGATACCTAAGCCACAGAGACAAAAACAGAAAAAGAAATCTGTAGACCAATTTCCTCAATGAATATTGATGCAGAAATTTTAAATAAAATACTAGCAAGGATTCAATATATCAGAAAGATTATATATTATGACCAAAGAGAATTTATCCATGAATGCAGGGCTGGTTCAATATGAGGAAAAATATCAGCATAATTGACCATGTCAATAATGAAAACAACATAAATCACATGTTTACATCAATATATGCAGAAAAAACCTTTGAAAAAAATACAACACTCATTTCTATGAAAAACACTAGAAAACATAGGGATAAATGTAGCCTTTCTTAAGATGATAATTAATATCTATGTAAAACTAAAACTACATTATTTGTAATGAGGATTAACTTGAAGCCTTCCCAGTAAGTTCAGGGATGAAGCAAGGATGTCCATTATCATCACTATTATTCAGTTTTGTATCAGAAATGTACTATAGCAATCAGACAAAAAAGTAATTAAAGAAATAAAAATAGGCAATGAGGAAACAAAACTATCAATCTTTTCAGAAGATGTGTTTGTATACTTAGAGAAGTCTAGAGAATCAACTAAAGTACTGGTTGATACAACAACTTCAGCAAAATTTCAGGATGTAAAATAAACTCACACAAATTATCAGCATTTCTATATCCTACCGAGAAAACCCAGCAGAAATGTATAGAAAGAAAAATCCATTTAAAAGAACTGAAGACCATATAAAATACTTGGGAGTCTTCCCACCAGGAAAAAAAATCCAGGGATTATATAAGCACAACTACAAAACACTTTTCATACAAATAAAGACATATCTTAAAATGAAAAAAAAATATTAATTTCTTATGAATAGGTCAGTCCAATAGAGTAAAAATTACAATTCTTCCTAAGTAAACTTACTTATTCAATGCCAGAACAATCACACCACAAAAGAATTACTTTATAGAGTTAGAAAAAATAATAACAAACTTCTTTTGGAAGAATATAAAGTCAAGATATCAATGGTATCAATGAAAAAAAATGTGAAGGTAGTTTAGCAGTGCCATATTTCAAATTATTTTATAAAGTAGTAACCACCAAAACAATCTCATATTGTCTATGAAATAGAGTGGTGGATCAGCGGAATAGATTAGGTATACAGAATACTGCTAGAAATGGCCATAGTAATTTAGTGTTTAATGGGTAAGAGCTCAACATTTGACAAAAATTGTTGGGAAAACTGAAAAGCAGTTTGGCAGAAACTAGGTATAGACCAACAAATCATACCATATACCAAGATAAGGTAAATATAGATGAATAATTTAAGCATAAAGGGTGTTATCATAACTTAGGGGAGCATGGGAAAATGTACCTTAAGAACTATGGATATGGTTAGATTTTATGACCAAACAAGAAATAGAGAGGATCACAGGAATTTTGATTACGTGAAGTTAAAAGCTTTTGCACAAACAAAATTAATACAACCAAAATTAGAAAGAAAGTAGAAAACTGCAAAAAATTTTACAGCAAGTTTCTCTGATAAAGGTCTCATTTCTCAAATATATAGGGAACTGAGACAAATTTATAAAAATCAAAAGTATTTAATTTAATAAATGCTTAAGGACTATAAATAAACACCAGCAGAACAAATATAAACTATCAATAGTCATTTGAAAAAAATTCTCTTGTCACTGCTAATGAGGGAAAATGCAAATTAAACCAACTCTGAGATACCACTTCACACCTATCAGATTGGCTAACATGACCAAAAAAAAAAGGAAAATGACAAATACCGGAGGTGATGTGGAAAATTTGGGACAATAATGTACTGTTGGTGGAGTTGTGAACTAATTCATTCTATTCTGGAGAACAATTTGGAACTACACCCAAAGAGTTATAAAAAATGTGCAGACCCTTTGACCCAGCAATACCACTAGGTCCGTATCCCAAAGAGACCAAAGGAAAGGGATAGGGAATTATTTATACAAAAATATATATTTCAGTAGGTCTTTTTTTTGTTGTGGCAAAGAACTGGTAATCAAGGGGATACCCATCAATTATGGAATGGCTAAACAAGTTATGGTATATGATTCTGATAGAACAGTATTTTGCTATAAGAAAAAATGAGCAGTATGATTTCAGAAAAACATGAAATTATATCTTAATTGATGCAAAGTGAAGTGAGAAAAACCTGGAGAACATTGTACATGATAATAATTTTATAAGGATGATAACTTGTGAAATACTTAGCTACTCTGATCAAGACAATGATCCAAGACAATTCTGAAGGACCCATGATGAAAAATGCTACCCAACTCCAGAGAGAGAACTGATGAACTCTGAATGCAGACAGAAGATAATTTTATTTTTTTAATATCTTTATTTTTCTTGTTTAATTTTTATCTGTATTTTCTTTTGCAACATGGTTAAGATGGAAATTTTTTAAAAGAAATTCTCTCATTTGTAATGCTTAATAGTTATATGATACTATATTTTCAAATTCATCTTCAAGACAAAATTTTGAGAATATATTTTTTTCATTCTAATAAAAAACTCCCATCCTGATTTTTAGGACTATATATTTTCTTTCACACTGAGAAATGATGAACTGTCATGGAATTAAAATATCTTTTTCAGTTATTAATATTATCATTTTCAATCCTTTCTGGACAGCTTTTACCCATCTAGCTAATTTGGAGATTAAAAGGTTTGAATCATAGTTCTTTTCTAAGGAGTGCCCAATTTGAAAGTTGGTCTCTCCCCATATTGCTAACTATGGCTTAATAGTAAGTAGTTTACAAGATTTCCAGGGAATAATTATATCTACCACCTAGTCTAATTCCTGCATATAGATCCAGGAATCTATAGCCTTTGTGTGTTTAATATTGATTCAGACAACACTAAATTGAGGTGAGATTTTAAAATGAATGTTTTAAAATGGTATCATATAGACTATCAATGTTTTTGTTTATAGAAACAGTAGCAGCATTATTAGTTGTTGTAGATAGGGACATAGATTTGCAAAAAATCATTTGTCTTAATTCCTGCTTTCAGACAAATAAATGTCTAAATAATTCAGGAGAGATAATTATGTACTGTCTCCTTAAAGATCATCAGCTATAGAAAGTCTATAACCTCTCTTGGAAATCCAACTCTTTTTTGTTTTGTTTTGGGTTTTTTGTTTGTTTTGTTTTAAGCTTTTGCAATCTGACATTCAAGTTCATTTTTATGTCTAATTGAAGTCTATTTAATTGCTCAGTCCTCTGTGGAATGAAAAACTACTGATTGGCATACTGTTTATGAAAAAGTAAACATATCTCTCTCAGTATTCTCCAGGCTAAACAACCTCAGATTCTGTAACCGTATTTAATATAATCCACATTTGTTACTACTAATAATATTGTTATCTTACTATACAACAGAAGACCCAGAGGTTTCCCCAGGCACAATTTATATACATACTTTTAAGTAGTAGAAGGACTCATGAAGAATTGGTTATAGTTGTCAGGCTCCCTAGCATTAATGCTAAACTCTATCATCTGTTTTCCTGATTAGGCAACCTATAAACTGGTATAGTTGAAAGAAAACTGGACTTGGAGTCAGAGGACCTGGATTCAAGTTCTGTCTATTATTTGCTAGCCATGTGAACTTGGGCAAGTTCCTTTATATGCTCTGAACCTCATTACCCTCTTCTACAGCACAACAAAGTTGATCTGGATGACCTCTAAGATCCCTTCTGGTTCTACATATATGATTTTATTATATTGCTAAAATTTTATAGTAACTAGAAAGAAAAGGAACTTGTGGATTCCTTCTCAGCCCCTAAATCTTAGTGTACTGCTAGGAGACATAATTATGGTCAGAAGTGGGAGTAAAGTTCAAACACTTATTCTTTCCACAGCTGGATGACTAACTTCTTTCATCTCTCTGAGCTTCAGATTCCTCATTTCTAAGGGCAAGTGGCTAGATTAGATGATGATGAGCTCTAAGGTCCCATTCCTCTCTAACATTTTGTGTATTTACTCATAAATTACTTCGGCTACCTATGTCCACTAAGAAAAGGGAGCTCATTAGTGACTTAAAACTAAGCTTTTAAGATGTTTCAGGTGAAGTCTGGCCAGTGATCCAAATTATAATTTTGTAAGTTCACCTATTGAACAAGCAAGCTAGGTAAAATCAATAACTATTCCTGGAATTGGAATTCATAGCAGTAGTTAAGGATTGAATCAGCATTAAGCTGTAACTGCTATTAAAATGGGGGAAAAACCTTAAGAAATGAATCAAACATTGCTTTTTCTAACAGTATCAAATAAACATTTTGGCAAAGGATTAACTGGTATATCCATAGTTCTCTTCTTTTCTGTACTTGAGAACCATCTTCTCCCTTTAGCTGTAAAGTAATGCCTCCTTATTTTAGAAAAACTCCAATCAGCTGAAAATATAATTTTTCCTTTAACTATTCCCTTTCTTCCTCTTCCATTCTTTCCCCCTCCCTTCCTTCCCTTCCCTTCTTTTTTCTTCCCTTCCCTTCCTTGTTTTGTTTCTTCTTTATCTTACTTTCCTCAATTTATTCATCATGTTCCATGTGTTAGCCACACAAAATTGTCACCCACAGTAGTATAGTCACCCTGCATATAGTGCTGAACTTAAGTGAAGAGCCAGAGAGAAATTGCTGTTTCCCTTCTCTTATCCAAACGCCCCAGTAGAGAACTCAACAAGGTTCTTGCCCTGGCTCTCTAGAGAAAACAAGAATGAATGATTAGCTAGAATTAAAGACTTGTTACTTATGAACTGCTCCAAAAAAAATTAATTTGCCTCTATTAACTAGACAATTATTTACTTGATTAAAAATGAATAGCCAATGACCTCAGAAGTTGTCATATTTTTCTTTTATAAAAGGTATCAAAAAGTTGAATCAATACATTCCTTGCTTTCTCAGAAAAGCTTTTCCAAAGTTTAAACATACTCTTTAAAAAATGGACTCTCCATCATACTTTAGGTAAAGAAGAAAACTAGAAAAAAAGGTAAGCTATGTCAACATAGTTAATTGAACATTAGTCAACTCTGCCTACTAGTCTCTGTATCATATCTCCCACTAGACTATAAATTTCATAAGAGCAGAACTTGGTCTCTTATCTAAACTTTCTATCTTCCCAAGGCCTAGAAATTCACTTTAACTCTCAGTAAATGTTTGTTGAATTGTACTGAATGGCTATGGCTGAAATGCAGGCTATGGACAAGAGCCAATTTTTACCTATTCTATGATTTAAAGCACTGAAAGAGCACCTTGCCCTCCTTTTTCCCTCTCAATGAATGAATCAGAGGTTTATTCCTTGGAGTTTGTACTCAGATCAAAAGTAGAAGATCTTGAAGGTATTGGCCCTTATTATATATTAATACCTTAATATGGATTGGATTGTCAGATTATGGTCTTGAAGTAATGCATTATAAAACCATTTGGTTTTGATAAGGTAATCAAGGAAATAGAGGTATTCCAGATATGGGCCCTATCCAAGTAAGATAGGACTTAGTAGGATGCTTCATTTGGGGGTAGATAATCAGAAAAAGCCCAAGCTAGGAAGCCCATATTGAGGGTTCTGTATAATTGGCATAAGGACTAAAAGAGGCAAAGGCCAACTAAGAAAATTTTAAAAAGAAAAAATAAAACTAGATAACCCTTCTAGAATTCATATTTATGATGTATACTTACCTTGCAATTTTTTCAAAGTTTTTTTAAAGCATTCATTTTTCTAATTTTGGGGGGCACCTTAATTTAAATGACCTGAACTTGACACTGAAAGTCTATTTTAAAAAGAATTAAGGCAATAAGCTGGACAAATACTTATCAAAAGTTTAAAGCACTGGATTAAGAAGAACCCAAGTTAGACTTCAAAATTCACTGGGTTAGTGTTTGCTGCCCGTAAAAATTGTGAGGGGTTAAAAATATTTATTTGAAACTTTCTGCTACACTAATGCTAAAGAAGATAACATTGCTGAATGACAGTAATTTTCTTTGAATAGGGGAAAACTTGGTATTACATAGGTCATTTGAAAATCACACAATTCCATAGCACATAGTTAATCTGACTCAGGTAGGATATATAAATATATGTATATGTAAATAAAAATATATATGTATACATATATATTTATACATGTAATCTATACATAAACTATATGTTATCTGTTTATATACATACAAGTTTTACTAAGCAAATTAATTATGGACGTACTGTTTCAATTAGGGTTTTTAGTCTACTTATAACAACAGCATCTATAGTCTAAGAAATACACATGTGCATTTACTTAAAATTGATTCACTCCTGCAATTTTGTAATACAGTCTATAGGTTTTTACATATCTGAAATAAATTGTATTTCTTAAAACAATTCTGCAATACCGACTCTTATTTATTGCCATTAGTTCTGAATTAATATAGTTTTAAATTATTAAGTTTATTCATGAAGCTCCCTCTCCCCCAAGGACATATTATGTTCAGCAATCACAGTTATATGCTTGTGATTGCTTAAAGAAGGACATTTAACTTCACGAAAGTAATGGCAGTCTCAATGACATAAGGAAAATTTTGTTTTACTAATTACATTTCTCTGTTTTTTTTTTTAATGAAAACTTTAACAGAGACAAGGGGCAAATGTGGCAGCCAGAGATTTTGTTTTAGCACCTGCCTATCCAAAACTTCAGTGAGCACTTTCATTGTGTTTGTTGTAATTTTCTGCATAAGGGATTGAAAATATTAATATGTATTTCATAACCTTTCTTTTCAGAGTCTACAAGAATACTCAGAAGTGATAGAATTGTCAAAAGATGGGCCAAAAATGTGTTTAGGGAGACAGGACAAGTAATGAGGGAAATCAGGAGAACTGTTGAAAATTTGTACATGTATAGCCGTATCCTAAACTTAAGAACAGATTAAGTTCTATTGAATTTCCATCCTGAAGGTATTATTTGATTATTGAAAAACACATTTACAAATATATTAATAACCAAAAACAAAACATTTCTTAAACTATGTGTGTTGAAATAAAAATGTATCCAGAATAGTGTCTATTTTGTAGACTTCTTCCTCTGCTAAAAACATATTTATTAAATCATCAAATACAATATTTATTCTTCAGAAGGGAGACCACCCAGCAGGTCCAGGATTTTCAAAGCTCCATTTTTAAGTTGGTTAGGGTTTTTCCAGTGATAAGCAACCTTTGAAGATTTTAAATCTAGCCACAGGGTTTTCCTGCTTAGGAGGACAGAAAGTAGAATTGTTTCTAGTAGTAAAATACTTTCTCTATGAAAAGCTTAAATCCATAAGGACAAAACCTGGTGAGATTCAAATAAAATAAGTTTTATAAAACGGAAGCTTTGAAACAACATCTTTTCATTGTACAAAATTTGGAAATGAAAGCTTTTCTGTAAATTGGTCACTTGTAATTAACATGTGGCTCTTTTCTATGACTCAAAATCATTTTCATTAAGAAAAATTGTAGCTTCCCATTTTCTTTTTTTTATTTTTATTAATTAATTTAATATATTTAGTTTTCAGCATTAATTTTCACAAGAGTTAGAACTGCAAATTTTCTCCCCATTTCTACCCTCCCCCCACTCCAAGATGGCATATATTCTGATTGCACTGTTCCCCAGTCAGCCATCCCTTCTGTCACCCTACTCCCCCCATCCCCTTTTCCCTTACTTTCTTGTAGGGCGAGATAGATTTCTATGACCCATTGTCTGTATATCTTATTTCCTAGTTGCATGCAAAAACTTTGTTTTTGAACATCTGCTTTTAAAACTTTGAGTTCCAAATTCTCTCCACTCTTCCCTCCCCACCCACCCTCCCTAGGAAGGCAAGCAATTCAACATAGGCCACACATGTATCATTACATAAAACCCTTCCACAATACTCATGTTTTGAAAGACTAACTATATTTTGCTCCTTCCAATGATTACCTCCTCCTCCTATCTGCCCTCCCTTCTATTGTTGCCCCCTTTTTTATCCATTTCCTCCATCTTTCCTGTGAGGTAAGACACCCAATTGAGTATGTATGTTATTCCCTCCTCAGGTCAAATCCGATGAGAGCAAGATTCACTAGCTTCCACTTGCTCCAATCTGATTTTTAAGGTGGTATTTTCTTCAGTGGTCTTTTGGACCTCCTTTTCCATTTGGCTAATTCTGCCTTTCAAGGCATTCTTCTCCTCATTGGCTTTTTAGAGCTCTTTTGACATTTGGGTTAGTCTGTTCTTTAAGGTGTTATTTTTTTCAGTATTTCTTGGGTCTCCTTTAGCAAGTCATTGACTTGTTTTTCATGGTTTTCTTGCATCCTTCTCATTTCTTTTCCCAATTTTTCCTCTACTTCTCTCACTTGCTTTTCCAAATCCTTTTTGAGGTTTTCCATGGCCTGAGATCAGTTCATGTTTTTCTTGGAGGCTTTTGATGTAGGCTCTTTGACTTTGTTGACTTCTTCTGGTTGTATGTTTCAGTCTTCTTTGTCACCAAAGAAAGATTCCAAAGTCTGAGTGTGAATTTGAGTCCGTTTTGCTGCCTGGCCATGTTCCCAGACAACTACTTGACCCTTGAGTTTTTCATCAGGGTATGACTGCTTGTAGAATAGGGAGTACTTTGTCACAAGCTTGAGGGGCTATGCTGTTGTTTTCAGAGCTATTTCTATACAGTAAGCTCTGCCACAGCAGTGCTCCTCCTCCCCCAAGAACTGCCAACCGGGATCTCAACTCAGATCGAAGCAGGCTCTGCACTCCTGCTCTGATCTGCCACTTAATTCTTCCCACCAGGTGGGCCTGGGGCCAGAGGCAACTGCAACTGTAGTCCTCAGAGCTACACTACCTCCACTGCCCCTGGTGCGGTGGCCGAATCAAGAACTCCTTTCACTCTGTCCCCATAGTTTTTCCCACTAACCTTCTCTGTTGTCTTTGGTGTTTGTGGGTTGAGAAGTCTGGTAACTGCCACAGCTTACTGATTCAGGGCACTAGGGCCTGTTCTGCCTGGCTCCTGGTCTGGTTGGTGGCTCACGGTGGACCCTGCTCTCCTCTGCTCCCAGAGTGGTGCGATAGATCTTACCCAGAGACCATCCAGGCTGTCCAGGGCTGGAGCCCTGCTTCCCTCTGCTATTTTGTGGGTTCTGAAGTTCTAGAATTTGTTCAGAGCCATTTTTATAGGTGTTTGGAGGGTCCTGAAGGACAGCTTTAGGCAAGTCCCTGCTTTCCAGCCACCATCTTGGCTCCACGCCCCCAGTTTCCCATTTTCTCAGCTTTATTCTTCGGTGTTCGTCATACTGCTGGACAATAAGGAAACACATTTCATATGGCACTAAGTGATATGGAAAAATAATGGAAAAAGCTTTATGCTTTTTCCTGGTTTTAATTCTTTTATGGAACTGGAAAATGGTAGCATGGCATTGTGGATAAAGAGCCAGTTTTGGAGATAGAAACACCTGGGTTGATATCCTGCCTCTGATCCATGCTGGCTATGTTCCACTTTGAATTTAGCAGAGAAGATGCGATCTGCATTAACAGAGAATTTACACACTCGAAATTCCTTAGACCCATGAAATTACAGGTTCCTTATTTAAAAAAAAAGCTAAAAGTAAGGTGATAAAGGCAAAAATGGGTTGGGGGCGGGGTTTGACTTAAAGGTTATGGAAGACTGAAAGTTGCTTTCTTCCTTATTACTCTCTTGAGTAGTTTATAGATATTCTATCCCTTAATCTTTTTTTTATTTTGTTTTTTCTTTTTTTTTTCTTTTCGTCATTATTATTATTTTTTTTAGTTTACAACACTTGGTTCTACATAATTTTGAGTTCCAGATTTTCTTCCCTCCTTCCCACCCTCCCTCCCCAAGATGGCATGGAATCCCATATATCTTCCACATATAACTTCGCATTGAATTAATTTACAGACTAGTCAAGTTGCAGAGAAGAATTATGACCAATGGAATGAATTATGAGAAAGAAGAAACAGAAGCAAAAAAACCCCAAAAACAAAAACAAAGGAGAGAAAAAAAAGGGGGAAAAAAGGCAAGCATAAAGTGTGCCTCAATCTGCATTCATACTTCATAGTTCTTTCTCTGAATGTAGATAGTATTCTCCATCATGAGTCCTTTGGAGGTATCTTTGCACCTTATGTTGCTGAGAAGAGCAAAGTCTGTCAGGGTTAGTCCTCACAGAATCCATATATCTGTGGTTGTGTATAATGTTCTCCTGGCTCTGCTCTGCTCACTCAGCATTGTGTCATGTAGGTTTTTCCAGGTTGTTATGAAGTCCATATCATCCCCATTTCTTATAGCACAATAGTGTTCCATTACCTTCATATACCACAGCTTGTTCAGCCATTCCCCAATTGATGGGCATCCCCTCAATTTCCAATTCTTAGCTACCACAAAAAGAGCAACTATAAATATTTTTGTACATACAGGTCATTTTTCCCATTTGTGTGATGTCTTTGGGATACAACCCTAGAAGTGGTATTGCTGGGTCAGAGGGTATAAACATTTTTATAGTCCTTGGGCATAGTTCCAAATTGCTCTCCAAAAGGGCTGGATCAGTTCACAACTCCACCAGCAATGTAACAATGTTCCAATTTTCCCACATCCTCTCCAGCATTTGTCATTTTCCTGTTTTGTCATTTTAGCCAATCTTATAGGAGAGATGTGGTACCTAAGAGTTGTTTTGATTTTCATTTCTCTAATCAGTAGTGATTTCGAGCATTTTTTCACATGCCTATACATATCTTTAATTTCTTCTTCTGAAAACTGCCTGTTCATATCCTTTGACCATTTCTCAATTGGGGAATGACTTGTATTCCTATATATTTGGTTCAGTTCCCTGTGTATTTTAGATATGAGGCCTTTATCAGAAACACTAGTTGTGAAGATTTTCTCCCAATTTTCTGCTTCCCACCTAATCTTTGTTGCATTGGCTTTTTTTGTACAAAAACATTTCAATTTAACATAATCAAAATTATCCATTTTGCATTTTGCAATGCTCTCTATCTCTTGTTGGGTCATGAATTCTTTTCTGTTCCATAAATCTGATAGGTAAACTGTTTCTTGATCTCCCAAATTGCTTATAGTATCAGCCTTTATTCTTAAATCATGAGCCCACTTTGACTTTATTTTGGTATATGGTGTAAGATATTGGTCTATGCCCAGCTTCTGCCCTACCATTTTCCAATTTTCCCATCAGTTTTGTGAAATAGTGAATTCTTAGCCCAGAAGCTGGCCTCTTTGGGTTTATCAAAGAGTAGATTGCTATAGTTGTTGACTTCTCCATCTTGTGTACCTATCCTCTTCCACTGATCCACAACTCTGTTTCTTAGCCAGTACAGGTAGTTTTGATGACTGCTGCTCTATAGTACAGTTTAATATCTGTTATGGCTAGGCCACCTTCTCTAGCATTTCTTTTCATTAAAACCCTAGATATTCTAGACCTCTTGTTCTTCTGGATGAATTTTGTTGTTATTTTATCCAGCTCTGTAAAATGATTTTTTGGTAGTTCAATTAGTGTGACACTGAATAAATAGATTGAGGTAAAATTGTCATTTTTATTATATTAGCTCGGCTTAACCTATCCCTTCATCTTAATAGCTCAGTTCTCCCTCAGTCTAATGAAGAATACTTTGTAAAGCCTAGAAAAAGAATTCAATCAAGGAATTATCTGTCATTTAATGTGGAACTCTAGCTACATAGCTTAAATTGACATTAAACCATATTCCTACTTCTTTCTTTACTGCTTTTAGGAGATCTATTTTAATATTTTAACAAAAGGTGAGCCAGAAAAGTAGATGGAATGAGAAACAAAAGAAAGCTTTGAGAAAAAAAAATGAGTTAATATATTCACTGCTTAACAACATGATCTCAAGGTCCCTTTTCAATCTTTATTTACTATTATGTTTTTATTATCATTGTATCAGGTACATTGCTAGGTACTATATGTTGCTGAATTCTTAACTTCTTCAGAACATAGGGTGCTATTTACTCTTCACCAGATATATTTTGTAAATTTATTTCATTTATTTTCTCTAAAAACAATGGGTTTCCTTACAGTGTTGCTTCCTGCTTTCGGGTAGCTAGAATGTATTAATCTATACCTACCATTTACAGAGAATTATAGTGGACATATAGTATACATATAGTGGTGATTATGGGAGGAGGGAGATGAAAGAACTATCAAAGTCACTGACCCTTCATTACTATATATATATATATATATATATATATATATATATATATATATATATAGAGAGAGAGAGAGAGAGAGAGAGAGAGAGAGAGAGAGAGAGAGAGAGAGAGAGAGAGAGAGAGAGAGAGTTTCCTATCTCAATGTCCTTCAAAATAGAGCTAGTACTATATTAGTTGAGGGTGAGGTAGGGATGAAGACCATTTGAAATTATAAAACATTTTAAAGAAATTCAATGTTATTATTCTCAAGAATAAAATCTATTATAAAATGAGCTTCATAATGTATTTATTGTGATATATTTTAGAATCATTTATAATTATTTAAATACAAATTATACTGCTAAGTATATAAAAACAGCTTGTTAGTAAAAACCCTCATGAACCCTGTATATATTATTAATTTCTTCACAGGTTAAAAAAAGTGCCTTGTCCAAGTCCAAACTAAATTTAAAATTAAAAAGGTCTAAATGAACTTTTACAGTGTACTTTCAAATTGCAATCTGAAATTCTTTCAATATCCCCCAAACACAATCCTCATTATTTTGTTTCAAATAATTGTATATATTGAAAAAGCAGTTTTCATGCTTAACTGTCTTTAATATCCATTCCTTGGTAAAGACCCACTGATCATACAGACTCTCTTCAAGACTAAAATAAGTTTACAGTTAATTCTTTATGACTATATATGCCTTCTGTGACATCCTTCAATCTTTACTTATACAACTATAACATCCTTCTATTATACTGCTTTACTTTTAGGAAGATGCCAGATAGAGGAATTGGATAATAGCTTTTAATGGGAAAGAAACTTTTTATATAAATAGTATTTTTAATTACATGTAAAGATAATTTTTAACATTCATTTTTTTAAAAAAATTGAGTTCCAAATTTTTCTTTCTCCTTATCTGCTCTCCCCCTCCCTGAAATGGTAAGCAATTTGATATAGGTTATAAATGTGCAATCATGTAAAACATATTTCCATATTAGTCATTTTATGAAAGAAGGAACAGACTAAAAGGAAAAAGCCATGAAAAAATAAAATGAAAAGTGTATACTTTGATTTGCATTCAGACAATATCAGTTTTTTCTCCAGATGTGGATAGCATTTTCTATCATGAGTCCTTTGGGATTGTTTTGGGTCATTGTATTGCTGAGAAGAGTTAAGTTATTCATAGTTGATCATTATGCAATGTTGCTGTTACTGTGTACAATGTTCTTCTGGTTCTGCTCACTTCACTTAGCATCAGTTCATGTAAGTCTTTTCAGATTTTTCTGAAATCTGCCTGCTCATCATTTCTTATAGCACAATAGCATTCCATTACATTCATATACTACAACTTGTTCATCCATTCCCCAACTGATGGATATCTCCTTGATTTCCAATGAAAAAAGTTTTTAAAAGTCATTTTATTTACCCTCCTCATATAGATGAGGAAGGAAATGGAAGCTTACAGAGGTTAAGTGAATTTGACATTCCAGGAAAAGTTATTTTTTTCCATACAAACATAATTAAATTAAAAAAAAACTTTTGAAAATTTAAAGTGAAAAAAATGTAAAAAAAAATATAAAAGAACAGTATGGCATCAGCATGTGAAATATATGATATTTAACCTATCTATTTTCAATTACCTTATCTATAATAAAGGTTAATAATTATTGCCATATAACTTTCTCACAGAGATGTGAGGATTAATAATTATTTTACAAATACTAGGAAGATCTTCTAGGATAGGTGTGACATGAAAACAACTTTTTTTCTATTTCATCAATACTCATTTTGCCTCATAGTTAACAGAAGAATGTTCCCTGAAAGTCATTTTTTTTCTCTAAGCTGAGATGAATTAATATGCCTTTCATGATACCTTTTGGTAAATTACACATTTTTAGGGAACTATATAGAATCAGGTAATTAACTCACATGGGTAAGCACTTTACTTTCAAGGAGTAAGTGGTGTAATAATTGAAGGGTCAAACCACTTTAACAAAATAACTTATTTTGTTTTTTCTGCCTTATAAAAATTCATCTAAATCTTCTAAAGTAATTACAGAGACTTGAAAAGACTACAGTATATTGTACCAGATAGAAAAGATGATCAGTAATGTAGTAAAAAAAAAAAGAAAAAAGCAATACAGCATATACCAAAATAAAGTCAAAATGGGTACATGATTTAGGAATAAAGGCTGATACTATAAGCAATTTGGGAGAGCAAGGAATAGTTTACCTGTCAGATTTATGGGAAAGGGAAGAATTCATGACCCAATAAGAGATAGAGAGCATTATAAAATGTAAAATGAATAATTTTGATTATGCTAAACTGAAAAGTTTTTGTATAAACAAATCTAATGCAAAAAATATTAGGAGGGAAGCAGAAAACTGGGAGACAATCTTTATAACCAATGTCTCTGATAAAGGCCTCATATCTAAAATATACAGGGAAATGAGCCAAATTTATAGGAATAAAAGTCATTCCCCAATTGAGAAATGGTCAAAGGATATGAACAGGCATTTTTCAGAAGAAGAAATTAAAGATACATATGGTCATATGAAAAAATGCTCAAAATCACTATTGATTAGAGAAATAAAAATCAAAACAACTCTTAGGTACTACATATCTCCTATAAGATTGGCTAACATGGCAAAACAGGAAAATGATAAATGCTGGAGAGGATGTGTGAAAACTGGAACATTGTTACATTGCTGGTGGAGCTGTGAACAGATCCAGCCATTCTGGAGAGCAATTTGGAACTATGCCCAAAGGGCTATAAAAATGTGCGTACCCTTTGACCCTGCAATACCACTCCTAGGGCTATATCCCAAAGAGATCACACAAGTGGGAAAGGGAACTGTATGTACAAAAATATTTATAGTTGCTCTTTTTGTGGTGGCAAAGAATTGGAAATTGAGGGGATGCCCATCAATTGGGGAATGGCTGAACATGTTGTGGTATATGAATGTAATGGAGTACTATTGTGCTATAAGAAATGCGGAATATACAGACTTCATAATAACTTAGAAAGACCTACATGATCTGATACGTAGTGAGAGGAGCAGAACCAGGACAACACTATACACAATCACAGACATATTGATTCTGTGATGATTAACTTTGATAGGCTTGACTCTCCTCAGCAATACAAGGCTCAAAGACAGCTCCAAAAGATTCATGATGGAAAAAGCTAGCTACATCCAGAGAAAGAGTTATGGAATCTGAATGCAGATTGAGGCAAACTATTCACTCTCTTTTTTTCCCTCTTTTTTTTAGGTTTGTTTCTTTTCTCTCGTGATTCATTCCATTGGTCATAATTCTTCTTTGCAACTTGACTATTGTGTAAATAAGTTTAATGCGAAGGTTTATGTAGAATCTATATTGGACTGCATGCCGTCTTGGGGAGGGTGGGGGGAAGGAAGGAAGGGAAGAAAATTTGAAACTCAAGAACATGTAAAACTAAGTGTTGTAAACTAAAAATAAAAAATCTAATTTAAAAAAGCAAAAATGAATGAATGAATAAGGAAAAAAAAATTAAAACCACTGGTTATTTATTTTAAAAGTCATATTTCACAGGGCTTTTTTTTTAATATATCTACACTTTGCATACATGTTCACTAGTGTTGACAACTCAGAACAAAGAATAGTGACAATTCAATGATTTATAATCTTGGGAGGGCTGTATGAAGCACCAAAGGAAAGATGGCAGGACCAGAATTCTATATACTTATTGAAACCTCCTCTAGTTGAAAGAGATGGGTGGTGTTGGGGGTCCATGCTTGTTACCTAGCCAAGGCTGAAACTAGGCTTTTCCTCTCCCTGAGGATGTCACAACTCAGATTTTCTAGAAATACATACTTGCTCCAGTTTATGAAATTCAATTCCTTTTCATCTTATTTGATATTTTATACGTGATCTCTGGAGTCTGGCCACGTTTCCTTGGCCTATCTGAATATAATTGTTGTAAAATGTCGTTCTAATTCACAGGAACACTAAGCACTTTGTCTAAGGCCCATGAATGACTGATTGAGCCATATTCTCACCTAGTTAGCCTATGAAGGCTAAAATGGGGTGGAGTGCTTTCAACCCATCCTATCAAAGACATGAAGGGATTAGAGGCAGAAGGATAGTCAGAAGAATGTAGTGTGTGTAATAGCTGGAGGGGGAGGGAACATCCAGAAGATGACAGCAAAGAAAAGTCAAGAAAGATGCAACCTGACAAAATGTCGGTAGATTTCATGATTATTATATCACTAATCACTTTTAAGAGAGCTTTTCCCAAAATGGCAGTGTGAGAAGCTAGACTTCAAGGAGGCAAGGAATGAGCAATGAAGGAAATGGAGATACCAAATGTAGATAACTTTGTCAAATATGTTTATTCTATTTTGAATAAAATAACACAAATGATGAGTTACCAGTGAAATTTGGCCAAAACTAACATATTATTCAAATAAATATTTTTACCGTTGTTTTTGTTTTGTTTTCCCCACAATAAAAACAAGCCAAATGGGGGAAAATATTTCTCTAAATTTAATCAGGGTCTAGCTCCTCATGCTTCTAAAGTTCTGATTGGTTTCAGTTCAATTCATGAAATAAATTACCCATAAAAAGTGTATGAAGATTTCAAGCAACTCATTAAGTTGTAGCCAAGAGTCTCATTAACACATGATTTAACAAAATGTGTTTCATCGAAGGAAAAAATCTTACTGCTAGAAGGCCACCTGCTGATATTTAGAGAGTTTTATAGATGGTAAACAAAAAAAAAGCTGTTTGTTTTGGTGACACTAGATAAAAATAAGACTTCACAAGTAGAAAAACACCTGGTATGCACATTCACATATTCCAACACTTCATCATTAACTCAGGAAATGTACGGATTAGTGAAGATGAAAACTCGGAGGAGAGATTCATTTCTCTAAGTACAAACTCTCAAGTGGAGAATGATAATTGTGAATACCTTTTGGAGAATTATAAATGTTTAATCTTTTAAACCATATTAGTATTTAGCCACTAAAGTGAAAAATAAATTTACATTATCCTTTCCCAATAATTTTAATGTCTATGGTATTCAACTCTATCCACATGTGTTTTCCATAACATACTTATATTAGCATGATGACTTCCCCCCCATTTCCTTGGGGCTGTTTAGTAGGGAAATGTCAATTATTTTTAGTAGTGGTAAAATGTAATTGGAAAGCTAAACTTGCCCCAAATTTGATACTAGATTCTAAAGCCAAAGAGAACAGACGGTATATTTGGATTTTCTACTGTTTCAGATTATGTGTACTAGTGCTTGGATTAGTATATCTAATGGTTAATTAAATATATTTTAAAATAAGAATGTGTTTTCATTACAAGTTTCTTTTTTTCCCTAAAAAGCCCTTACTCTCATATACTTGCCTTATTTCATAACCACAACATTCTAGATTTGAGCAACAGAGATGCTTATAAAAGCAGAGTGAAAAAGAAAAGACCACCCGCAGTACTGGATGCTTATAAAAGGTTAACACAGTAGCCACTCTAATATTATGGTTTAGGGAAACTATATATTTGATTTTTGACATCTGAACATGTCTAAAATGATTTGTGAAAAGCTTAAAAGTCATCTATATTTGACTTTGTTATTCCCCATTTCCACTACCATGGCACTTTGAAAGATGGTATTTCAGTCATGTTTAATAAATCAAATGAATATTTGATAAATAAATTATGAATAAGTTTATTTACCTGCATGGAAATCTATTCCCACGGCAAATGAAGTCCCTGATATTGGCATTAAAGCATCCATTTTGTCAGTTGGTTCCAGAGGTATTCCCCTGATTCCCTCATGAACAGAATACATAAGAAATGATTCTATGCCTAGGTGAAAAAAAGCAAACAAAAAAAATCCCCCAAATGTAAATTCAAAATTAGAGCTTACTTTATCATATTAATATTCAACAACCTTAATTTAATTTTATAAGTTCCCTCCTGCTAGCCATTTATCTAGTTGCTAATCATACTGAGATTGCCTTCTTTAGCAACTCATGGGATCTTTACTTTTTTCATTAAAGCAAATTACACAATTCCTCCTCTTCTAACAAGCCTCTTCTTGTTAGTTGAAAGATGTGTAGGCAATTCCTCATAGTCACCCACTTAAACAAAGGAATCCTGTGATCCCTTCACCTTACTCAACTACCCCAAAAATGTGTTATCCTTGTGTCTGTACATAATACTATGCCTTGATTTCAGTTAACTATTTTAACCCCATCTAATTCCAAGAAGATATAATGCAAAAGAACACTGGCTTTGCAGTGAGAGAACTTGGGTTCAAATCCCAGTTCTGCATCTTTGACAGTCACCTTAACTTTCTGGGTTTTATTTATAAAATCAATGGATTAGATAATGTCGAAGGTCCCTTCTAACTTGGCATATAACTTGGTAAATAATTTGGTAAATAATAAATACCAAATAACTTGGCAAATAATAAATAGTTCTGCATATTAAACAGAACATAACCTGAGGATTCAGTATCTTATAGTGCCTCAGAGACAAAACTGTGAAGAACGGTTCTCACTAGATTGATGTCAAGTTTGTGTTGACCTCAGGACATTTTTAAAATTTATTTATTTGAATACTTATATCTGCTTTTTGACATTTCTCTCTCACATAATTGAGTATAAGAAAAAATTACAAAGTTCCAGTTAGTTGATGTCCAACATGCATAACTGGGATTAACCCAGAGGAATGTCCCAGAATGGGGTAAGAACTTCCCCTGCAGAGTTAAATTTTGAATAGGCCAAGCAGACAAGGCTAAAAGATTTATCCAGTTAATAGATGGCAATGTTGAATAATCAGAAAAGAAAACTGAAGAAGATTGAACTTGGTCTGGCAATTAGGATGTTTAGTCTAAGAAATCATAACCTTTAAAGGCAAGAGTCCCTAATCTTTTTCTCAGGGAGTTCTGGATTCACCGGGGGAAATGACTTTATCACTTTTGGTTTTACAGTACTCCAAGTTATTTGGAGAACTACTTTTTTTGCAGTTGCAGAACTCATCTAACAGAATAATACTATATATTCAGAGGAGGAAAAGGATGGGCTAGGGTTTTGGTATTCCAAAGTGGGAAGGGCCCATCACCATCAGATTTCTCCACTAAAACATTTTTAAAACACACAATTCAGTGGGGGGGTGTAAAATTCAAATGGTGATTTAACTTCAAGTAGAAGACATTGGGGTCTAGTTTTTCCTACCTTTGGTACTTAGGTTTTGGGAGGATTCATTCAAAGAAATAAATCTTAACCTCTCCCCTGATGGACATTGTATATATTTATGTAGGTCTGTATGGGTGCTAGAGGGTGGGATCTGACAATGATTTTATTGTTTTACTTTTTCTGTTTATTTACTTTGCTGTTCTGTCATAATTAAATACTATGCCATTTTTTTAAAAAAAAGTATTTGCTTCAAATTAGGTAAGCAAAATACTTGATTAAGTTACTGAATTATCAAATTTGTTGAAAATTGTCAATATTCTAAATATTGTTTTGGTGATAATTAGATATATTTATGAAACACCACAGGCTAGTAAGGATAGAAAGATGTTTTTTATGTAAAATATTGCTATCATGAAAAATAAATGTATAAAGTCATAACCATTTATATAAATCCAATATATTCACTCCAAAGAGTTCAAAACACAGAGGAGTCTGGGAGTTAGTATAAATAGATGAAAAAATGCCAAGGTGGAAATGATGTATTTGTATGAATATATTGTGGGTTACTGAAGTTAGCTGAAGGAAATCTTACATAAGAATAATAAGAAATTCTGGTTGTTTTTATATGAGATATAAAAATGTTTTCAATATATTAGAATACAGATATCTATCTTTATTTTTTAAGGATACCAAAGGTCACAAGCTAGCCTTACTGGGACCATATGTACTTTTTTGATGTGCCTTGTAACTATGACAATCAACTGAGATTTTTGCAGAAATATTCCATTAAATAAGGCTGATGGATATATTGATACGCTCTTGTCACCAGAGAGACTGATCACTTTCACCAATTTGCTTGCTATAAATGAGCATGTGAGAGCATGTGCACAAATCAGGAGCAAAACAAAACAAAAAATGTTATGAATAAATCTGTGGAATTCAGAATTCCATGCCCTCTGCTGTTTGTCCTAATCTTTCTCTCTTCAGATCACGCATTGAAAAATGTAGTAACCTTGCTTGTCAAGCTATGACATTAATGTGAAAGAGCCAAGGATTGCTCTTGTTTTTCTTTTCAGTGAAGTAAGAAGGGATTCAGTATTATTAGCCTGATCCCAAGTAGCTACAGTATCTAGTAAGGCCCTTTTTGCACTGAACATTAAAGAAAGGACTATATCTGTTCTCTAAAAAAGGATTTTACCAATGAGTTAAGGATACCATTATACTGAAATAAAGTAGAGTTTAAGAAGGCCTGATATTCATAAACATAGGAAAGCATTAGTTATTAGAGTAGGCAGGAAAATTAATTTATTGTATCTCTGTTTCCTGCTACAAGCATAGATAAAATCAAAACTAAATCCAGCTGTTGGGGATCCAACCATTGGAAAATTACTTTTCTACTAAAATGAGGTTGTGAATTAGATAGGATTTCAAATCCCAGAAAGTTACTATTCCTTTTCTCTTTCCTCATGACCTCCTCCTTCATACCTTATTCACATAAGTTGTATGTGAGGACATTCATATACAGGCAGCTAGTAGACAGAGTGCTGGACCTGAACTTTGGAATACCTGGTTTATATCCCAATACAGACACTCATTAGCTGTGTGATCTCCAACAAGTAAGCCTATCTCTCTAGGCTTCAGTTTCCTCAACTATAAGCTGAGGCTAAAAGCACTTACTTTCCAGAGTTATTGTGAGGAGGATAAATAACATCCACATGAGCTATTGTGAGGATAAAATAATATCCTTACGAAAAATTTATAAATTGTTTTACAAACCTTCAAGCACTATATAAATGCTAAGTTGAAATTATATAGGTGCATATGTATATATTTATATACACACACACACACACACACACACATATATACATGTATGCGTATGTATATATACTTATGCATATATGTGTTATGTATACACACACATATTACAACATAACTAAAGAATTAGCATATTCAGGTAAGGCCTCAAATTAAGAGATGAAATCCCATAGGGTTAAAGACTTTGGAAAAATCACAGGATTATAGATTTAAAACTAGAAGAAATTTTACATATTCTCTAGTCCAACCCCTTCATTTTTACTAATGAGAAAATTGAGGCCTAGAGATGTAAGTTTACTTACTGGAGATCAGATAGATTCTAAGTAGCAAAGCTAGGGCCTCTGATTCTAAATCTACTTAAAAGAAATCAAACTGTTCTTAGTAACATTCATAGCATCTCTGGCTTTTTTTCTCTTTGTTTATCTAATTGACAGTTTCATCTGCAAAATTTGTAATGGTAACTGAGCAAAGTAACATACAGGTAAAACTTTAGGTAATTTATACCTTGACATGACATTCGATTCTTCCGGAGATTATACCCAACTGTACACATGCAAGTCCTTGTAGTTTCTGATGTTGGTAAACAAAGCTGAGAACAGCCACCATTATTTAGTTGGCAAGAATTGCTACCTAAAAAGAAAAAAGAAGTTTGATCTTACTTTGAGAAGTTGCTCAAATTCTACATTGCCATGAGTTGCATAGTACAGCTGCTTCTTTGATACCTGGTAGCTAGTAATAGCACTGCACTTCAATTTCTTGAATAATTTTAATTTGCAGATAATGTTACAAGTCTGTCTACATATACAAATGAACAGAACACAGAATAATCAAACTCTTTAAATACAAAGAAGATGGTTTTTCAGGGACATTATCTTAGTCCACTATTGCTTTGAAGGGACAGAGAGACCAGAAATTTTTTTGGAGTTATAAACGTTTCTTCAACACTCTCATCATTTCTTTATAGACAAATTGTCCAAGTGTGTCACATAAACAGCTATTGAATAATATGGCTTAATCAAATCTAAACATTGTGCTATTAAAATAAAAGATGTTTTATTAATTCATCTATTTTTAGAAAAGCAATGAAAAAAGTCACCATGCCTAGAAACACAATTCTCTACAACTGTATTAAAACATACCCTTAAGAGTCATCTATTTAACTGGCATAATAATTTTCTTTATTACAGTATAGCACCAATGACAAACATCAGTCAGGTAATCACAGGTAGGTATTCCATGGAGATGTCCTATAGAATTTACCAGGCCCAAATGGCTAATTAAAACTGATGGTATGAATTTAAATAATTTACAATCTCACCCAGCAAGTTCATTAACTATCCAATTTTTATAGCATTTTTATTATGCTAGGACATGGAATGCCATTTGCAGCATGTTCAGGCGATGATACAAAGTGCAGTAAATCCAGTGAGAATTACAAAGCATGATGAAAAGCTATATATCAATATTGCTCCATGGAAAATGCAAAATACCAATGCAGCTCATTATTTCTTATCTCCTGAACTCAAGATAGTCTGATGGGATTTAATTGTTCAATCGAACCTGTCAAAAACTCTGTCATTTTGAAAGTGTGAAGTACTCTCAACTTTGGGATTCTCCATCAGATCTACCAACTTCTGCTTCTTTCCTGTACCTGACACTAAAGCTTCTGTGCTAAATTTAAGAACATGTGGGACCATATTTTAAGTGTTCAGATTGCCCTTCAGTTTTAAAAGTTATTATATTCATCTCATAAACTAAGACCACTTGATTCCTTTTCTTCTCTACTCCTAGGGAAAAGCTTCACATTTGAATAAAGGAACCTAGAATTTCTGGTGAGTCCTTAGAAGTAATTTTGACAGTTAGAGTCAACTGTGCTTTTAATCATGGAAGAACTTTATATTTATCATGTTTCTCCTTTGAATTTCACTTAAAAAAAGAACATGGCATGTGGGGGGGGGTGGTTCTTTTTTCCCCACTATACCTGTGATTTCATAGGTTTGGGAAAAACTCAATGAGCAAAATTACTGACACACATCAATAACTGTATACAACTTAGAGTCTTAGGGAATTGCCTGAGCCACTTGGGGATTTTTCAAAGGTCATACAGCCAGTATCAGTTGGAGATGGAACTTGAATCTGTGTATTCATGACTATGAAGTCAATTTTCTATTAATTAAAGCAGGCTGCCTCCACATCAATTGTTCTTAACCTGGGGTTCTTGGACTTGTTTGTTGTTTATTTTTTTTAATAGTTTGATAACTGTATTTCAGTATGGTAGGTCTCCTTTGCAGTACTATGTATTTTTATCTTAGGCATTAAAAACACTATTCTGAGCAGAAGTCTGTAGACCACCAGAGTGCCAAAGGAATCCAGGACAGAAACTCCTGCTCTTTGGTAATATAGACATGCCTACTGGCTGAGCATTATAAAATCCTACCCATAATAGTAGTTGGTTTTACTCTAAGCAAGGACTTACATTTAGGGAAATGGGGGAACTGTAAAATAGCTTGAAGGAGTCAGCCGCATGGCATTGGGAAAAATTACAAAGTCAGCATATGAACTGTATGTAGGTAATGTAGGTAAGGTATGAAAAGTGAGAGAGAAATTGAGCAAGAACGCACACACAAACACACAGGGATAAACACGACTTTAAGTTCAATCTGCATTATTATTTTCTCTATCACTTTCATAAGCTTCAACAATCAAGAAAACAATAAATCAACCCCTATTTGATAGTATCTGCAGATTTTCAAGGTATTAATGCTCACACTGAAAATTTAACAATTGGTTCTCACAAACTAATTCACACTGTCCCCAGAACAGCCCTGTATTAAACAAGATTTGTAAAAATGGATTTTCCCGAAGCCTTGCAAATCTAATGGAAAGGAGAAAATTCCCTACCAGATACATGCATACATACATACACACGTACATAAGTATGCATATATATATATATAACCTAGATAGTATCTGAAATACAGGAAGAACAACAGCTGTAGAAATACTCAGAAATTCAGGGGAGAATAAAAACATAAATGGCTAGCAATTTAATCAGAATCCTCAGGTGATAATGGACAAATATACAAAGTTTGAATAAGAAATGATGTGAAATCAAGATCCCAAAACAAGGGGGCAAATTTGATGACATATGTATCAATGAGCTTTGGTAGAAGGAGATTTATTTCTGTAATATTACACAGGAAGGATATTCCCTATTCAAAAGTAAGAAGATAGGTAAAGGGGGGAAAGGTAGCATGGTCTAAGAAAACATTGTCATGTTAAGGAGTTTGGGAACCATAGGTAAGAAACATAATAGAGGACATTTAGGTGAATATCAATCAATTGAAGCAGAAAAATAAAAGAGATAAGGTGTCAAAGACACAGACTACATAAATACTTTTCATTCATTCATTGAATCCTGATGAAAATATGATGTGATAGTAATAAAAGACTTCATTTATCCAAATATCTAATGTGTTTTTCTCTCTCTACCAAAGGCAAAGAAGTTTATAACATTTTAAGTTACCTTGATGATACGTTTATTCTTCAATTAGCAGAAAGAACAATTGGGAGAAATTCTATTTTGACATCAATACTGACCAAAGGGGGGCGGAGCCAAGATGGCCACATGAAGGCAGCGTCTTACCCGAGCTCTCTCACAAGGTCAGTCAGATTCCCATAAAAAAGTGAATTTGGGCAGATTCGAGAGAGTCAGAAACCGCGAGCAGTCTGCGTGGGGCGAATTTCCGAGCCAGGAGAGTTTGAAAGGCCGGAGGCACGAACCTGGGTGCGGAGCTGCTCCAGACCAAGGCGGAAGCGGCTGGCCGGGAAATCCACATGGGAGACGGGCTGGGAGAAAGCTGGGCGCCCAAAACCGGTGGAGATCCCCAGGACTCCCAGTGGAGATCCCCAGGACTCCCAACACAGGACGGCAGTCTGTGGGAGCGACGAGAGGCAGCGCAACGCCACCAGCCGTGAAAATACCCACTCCTGAAGCTTGCAAAACCCAGGAACTCGGCTTCTTGAACTTCCGGAAGACTCAATGGCCAGGTAAAAGGCTCTAATCCCACCCCCCCTCACCCAGAGAATCCCTCGGGAAAAAAAAATAAAAGAACGCTGGAACTGAGCAGAAAGTAGTGGGGCTTCAGTGGTTAAATAGCAGAAGTTCTTTAGTCCCAGAGGGGCAGAGTCGGCAGGGGTGAACACCAGGAGCCCAGACGTAACCTTGCTCCCCCAGGGGAAGTGCCAGACATCAGCTCAAACAACAAACAGCTGAGACCATTGCTGAAAAGCAAGTGCTGGAGAGCACCCACAGGGAGTGAGACACCAGGGAGCCAGACCCCTCCCCCACACCTCAGGAAACGGAAGGTTATAATTCTAGACTCACAACCCCCAGAATAAGAAAGCTGGGACAGAAAGCCCTGAGAACCACAGATAGAAATTCGTTGTAAAGCCAGCAAAAGGCAAACCAACATGAAGAAGAACACAAAAAAACCGAGGACAATAGATTCTTTTTATGGAGACAGGCAGGATCAAAATATCAACATAAAAGAGGATAGCAATGACACGGTAGATACATCAGATACCTCAAAAGGTAATATGAACTGGTCTCCAGCCCAAAAAGCACTGCTGGAAGAGCTAAAGGAGGATTTTAAAAACCAAATTAGGGAGCTAAAAGAAAATATGGAAAAAAAGATTGGCGAAATGGCTACGGAGATTCAGAATCTAGAGAGAGAAAATCACATTCTAAGAGGCAAAATCAACCAATTGGAAAAGGAGACTCAAAAGCAAAATGTAAACACTAACTCATTAAAAATTAGACTTGAGCAAGTGGAAGCTAATGAATCTATGAGGCACCAAGAAGTAATAAAACAAAACGTAAAGAATGAAAAAATAGAAAAAAATGTGAAATATCTGATTGGCAAAACAACTGACCTGGAAAATAGATCTAGGAGAGACAATTTGAGAGTTATTGGTCTACTGGAAATCCACGACGAAAAAAAGAGCCTTGACAGTATCTTAGAAGAAATTATCAAAGACAACTGCCCAGAGGTCCTAGAACCAGAGGGCAAAATAGTCATTGAAAGAATTCACTGATCACCCCCTGAAAGAGATCCCAGACTGAAAACACCAAGAAATATTATAGCCAAATTTCAGAGCTATAAACTCAAGGAGAAAATACTGCAAGCAGCTAAAAAGAAGCAATTCAAATATCGTGGAACTACAGTCAGGATCACGCAGGATCTCTCAGCTTCCACATTAAATGACAGGAGAAATTGGAATATGATATTCCGAAGGGCAAAGGAGGTGGGACTACAACCAAGGATCAACTACCCAGCAAAACTAAGCATAACTTTCCAGGCAAGGTGATGGACATTCAATGAAATAAGGGAATTCCAGACCTTCCTGATGAAAAGGCCAGAACTCAATGGAAAATTTGATCTCCAAATACAAAATTCAAGAGAGACATAAAAAGGTAACCAGGGGGAAAAACCCCACAAACCTTATTAACCAATAAGGTTAGGTTGTTTACATCTTTACGTGGGATTATATCATCTGATGTATGTTATATATATGTGTATATATATATATATATATATATATATATATATATACACACACATATATAAGTCATTCGTGTGAATGGTACAGCTATTATGACAATTGAAAGTGATATACATAGGTTGTGAATGCCTGTATAAATTAACTGATGTAAAGATATAAAATATAAGTAAGAGATATAAAGGGAGGGCTATGAGAAGCGGTAAGGAGGTAGTAGAAAAGGGTAAATTACAGCAAATGAAGTGGCACAAAAACATATTATAGTAGAGGGAAAGAAGGGAGGGAGAAGAGCAGTATTTGAGCTTTACAGTTATCTGATCTAGTTCAAGAAGGGAATAACATACTCTGATAAGTTTAGAAATCTAACTTGTCCTACGGGAAGTGGGAGGGTAAGAGGGGAAAAAGGGAGGGGGGTGGTCAGAAGGGGGAGGAGAAGTAGCAAGTGGGTAACGGTAAGATAAGGGAGGGGAATAAAGAGGGAGGGGTAACTGAGGAAAGCGGAAGTCAAAAGCAAAACTTTGTTGAGGAGGAGAAGGAGAAAGGGAGAAATAAAAGCATAAACAGGGGGAATTAGGATGGAGAAAAAGACACAGATAGAAATCATAACCCTGAACGTGCAGGGGATAAACATTCTCACAAAACAGAAGCAGATAGCAGAATGGATTAAGAACCATAATCCTACAATATGCTGTTTACAAGAAACGCATTTGAAACAGGGGGATACGCATAGGGTAAAGGTAAAAGGCTGGAGTAAAATATATTGTGCCTCAGCTAAAGTAAAAAAAGCAGGTGTAGCAATCCTAATCTCAGACAAAGCAAAAGTAAAGATAGATCTAATTAAAAGAGATAAGGAAGGACATTATATCCTGCTAAAAGGCACCATAAACAATGAAGCAATATCATTGCTTAACATATATGCACCAAGTGGTAAGGCATACAAATTCTTAGAGGAGAGGTTAAGGGAGTTACAGGAAGAAATAGACAGCAAAACTATAATATTGGGAGACCTCAACCTCCCCCTTTCTGAACTTGATAAATCTAACCTCAAAATAAATAAGAAAAAATTAAGGAGGTAAACAGAATTTTAGAAAAGGCACATATGATAGACCTCTTGAGAAAACTGAATGGGGTTAAAAAGGAATATACTTTCTTCTCAAAAGTACATGGCACATACTCAAAAATTGACAATGTACTAGGGCATAAAAACCTCACAATCCAGTGCAGAAAAGCAGAAGTAGTCAATGCATCCTTTTCAGATCATGATGCAATAAGAATCATTTTTAATAAAGTACCATGGAAAAATAAGCTAAAAACTAATTGGAAACTAAATAATTTAATTCTAAAGAATGAGTTGGCCAAAGAATAAATCAGAGAAACAATTAATAATTTCATTCAAGAGAATGACAATAATGAAACAACATACCAAAACTTATGGGATGCAGCAAAAGCAGTTCTTAGGGGAAGTTTTATATCTCTAAATGCCTACATGAATAAAATAGGGAAAGAGGAGATCAATGATCTGGGCATACAGCTGAAAAAGCTAGAAAAAGAGCAAATTGAAAATCCCCAATTAAATACCAAATTAGAAATACTTGAAAATCAAAGGAGAGATTAATAAAATGGAAACCAAGAAAACTATTGAATTAATAAATAAAACAAAGAGCTGGTTTTATGAAAAAACCAATAAAATTGATAAACCTTTGGCCAATTTGATCAAAAAAAAGAAAGAAGAAAATCAAATTACCAGTATCAAAAATGAAAAGGGTGAGGTCACCTCTAATGAAGAGGAAATCAAAACAATAATTAGGAATTATTTTGCCCAACTGTATGCCCATAAATTTGACAACCTTAAAGATATGGATGAATATCTACAAAAACATAAACTGCCCAGGCTAACAGAGAAGGAAGTGAAATTTCTTAATAACCCCATATCAGAAAAAGAAATTGAGCATGCCATCAATGAACTCCCTAGGAAAAAATCTCCAGGGCCAGATGGTTTTACATGTGAATTCTATCAAACATTTAAAGAACAACTAATTCCAATACTTTGTAGACTATTTGGGAAAATAGGTGAAGAAGGAGTCCTACCAAATTCTTTTTATGACACAAATATGGTACTAATACCCAAACCAGGTAGAGTCAAAACAGAGAAGGAAAATTATAGACCGATTTCTCTAATGAATATTGATGCAAAAATTTTAAATAAAATATTAGCAAAAAGATTGCAGCAATTCATTACGAGAATAATACACTATGACCAGGTAGGATTTATTCCAGGAATGCAAGGCTGGCTCAATATTAGGAAAACTATTAGCATAATTGACCATATCAACAACAAAACTAGCAGAAACCATATGATCATCTCAATAGACGCAGAAAAAGCCTTTGAAAAGTACAACACCCATTCCTATTAAAAACACTAGAAAGCATAGGAATAAGTGGAACCTTCCTCAAAATTATAAATAGCATCTACCTAAAACCATCGACAAGCATTATTTGTAATGGGGATAAGCTAGATGCATTCCCAATAAGATCAGGGGTGAAAGAAGGATGTCCATTATCACCCCTGTTATTCAATTTGGTACTAGAAACATTAGCTGTAGCAATAAGAGAAGAAAAGGAAATTGAAGGGATTAGAATAGGAAAAGAAGAAACTAAATTATCACTTTTTGCAGATGATATGATGATTTATCTAGAGAATCCTAGAGAATCAAGTAAAAAACTACTTGAAATAATAAACAACTTTAGCAAAATTGCAGGATATAAGATGAACCCACATAAATCCTCAGCATTCCTATACATTACTGACAAAGCCCAACAGCAAGAGATAGAAAGAGAAATTCCATTCAAAGTTACTGATGGCACTATAAAATATTTGGGAGTCTATTTGCCAAGACAAACCCAGGGCCTATATGAACATAACTATGAAACACTTTTCAAGCAAATAAAATCAGATCTAAATAAATGGAAAAATATCAGTTGCTCATGGTTAGGCCGAGCTAATATAATAAAAATGACCATGTTACCTAAATTAATCTATCTATTCAGTGCCATACGAATCGAACTACCAAAAAATTATTTTACTGAGCTGGACAAAATAATAACAAAATTCATTTGGAAAAACAAGAGGTCTAGAGTATCTAGGGTATTAATGAAAAGACATGCTAGAGAAGGTGGCTTAGCCACACCAGATATTAAACTGTACTACAGAGCAGCAGTCATCAAAACTGCCTGGTACTGGTTAAGAAACAGGGGTGTGGATCAGTGGAATAGGATAGGTACACAAGTAGGAGAAATCAACAAGTTTAGCAATCTACTCTTTGATAAACCCAAAGAGGCCAGCTTCTGGGCTAATAATTCACTATTTCACAAAAACTGATGGGAAAATTGGAAAATGGTAGGGCAGAAGCTGGGCATAGACCAATATCTTACACCATATACCAAAATAAAGTCAAAATGGGTTCATGATTTAGGAGTAAAAGCTGATACTATAAGTAATTTGGGAAAGCAAGGAATAGTTTACTTATCAGATTTATGGAAAAGTAAAGAATTCATGACCCAACAAGAGATAGAGAGCATTACAAAATGCAAAATGGATAATTTTGATTATGTCAAATTGAAATGTTTTTATACAAAAAAAGCCAATGCAACAAGAATTAGGAGGGAAGCAGAAAATTGGGAGAAAATCTTTGCAACTAGTATCTCTGATAAAGGCCTCCTTTCTAAAATATACAGGGAACTGGGCCAAATATATAGGAATACAAGCCATTCCCCAATTGAGACATGGTCAAAGGATATGAACAGGCAGTTTTCAGAGGAAGAAATTAAAGCTATCTATAGGCATATGAAAAAATGCTCTGTATCACTACTGATTAGAGAAATGCAAATCAAAACAACTCTTAGATACCACATCTCTCCTGTCAGATTGGCTAATATAACAAAACAGGAAAATGATAAATGCTGGAAAGAATGTGGGGAAATTGGAACATTGTTGCATTGCTGGTGGAGTTGTGAGCTGATCCAGCCATTTTGGAGAGCAGTTTGGAACTATGCCCAAAGGGCTATAGAAATGTTCATACCCTTTGACCCAGCAATACCACTTCTTGGGTTGTATCCCAAAGAAATCACACAAGCGGGAAAAGGACCCATATGTACAAGGATATTTATAGCAGCTCTTTTTGTGGTAGCCAAGAATTGGAAATCAAAGGGATGCCCATCAATTGGGGAATGGCTGAACAAGCTGTGGTATATGAAGGTGATGGAATACTATTGTGCCATAAGAAATGGGGATGATGCAGACTTCGTAACAACCTGGAAAAACCTACACGACATAATGCTGAGTGAGCGGAGCAGAGCCAGGAGAACATTGTGCACAGCCACAGATATACGGATCCCGTGAGGACCAACCCTGACATACTGCTCTCTTCTCAGCAACCTAAGGGGCAAGGACAACTCCAGGGGACTCAAGATGGAGAATGCTGTCTTCATCCAGAGAAAGAACTGTGAAGTTCGAATACAGATTGAGGCGCACTACATGCTCGCCTTTTTTGCTTCTCTTTTGTTTTTGTTTTTGGGTTGTTTTTTTTTTTTTGGTTCTGTTTCTTCTTTCTCATGATTCATTCCATGGGTCAAAATTCTTCTCCACAACTTGACTAGTGCATAAATTAATTCAATGCAAAGTTATACATGACAGTTATATGAGATTCCATGCCGTCTTGGGGAGGGAGGGGAGAAAATCTGGAACTCAAAACTATGTAGAACTGTGTGTGGTAAACTAAAAATAAATAAAGAAATTTAAAAAAAAATACTGACCAAAAAGGAGGAATTGATTAGTGAAGTAAAAATCATGGGAATCTTGGAAAGAAATGAGTGATACACTTTAGAATTTGTAATAGGAAAGTGGGAAATCATACGTACTCCCTAGAATTGGGGAGCAGATTTTAAAAGGCTTAGAAAAAGAAAATCTTGACCAAAAAATGGGAAATTTTTAAGAAAGATAGCTAATTCTGATAGCTAAAGAAAAAAAAAGAAGTTTTCTAATTAGACTAATGTGGATACATATGGAATTCACAAACCAACTTACATTTTACAAAGGACATGTACAGAAGATGTACTCAAGTTCAATTGATGAAGAAATAATACAAAATCATAGTATTGTTCTATAAGAACAGTGTCAGGAGTGCTAAAAATCAGAATGAGATGAAGCTGGCAAGGAATGTTGACAATCATATAAAAGGTTTCGGAGCTATATTGGGGAAAAAATGAGAACCAGAGAAGGGATAGGGCCAGTGGTTGAGATGATAACAAAAAGCAGAGAGAACACAAAGTCACTTAACTTCTATTTTATTTGGTAAAAAAGAATGATATGCTGGAAAAGAGCAACAAAAAGTAGCAGAGGGAATTGAAATCCAAGACAAGTGGAGATAATGGAAAAAAAATACTAATATGCTGATAGAAAGTTCAAGTCACTAAGACCTAATTCTATCCTAAGGCATTGGAATAACTGGAGGTTGTCATAGGGCACTGAACTTTGAAAAGTACTGAACAGTGGAGGCTGTAAATTTCTTGATTTTAAGAAAGAAAAATAGAAAAAAGATTAATCAGAAAGATATCGTATGTTCACTGCAACTCTAGTTATGGCAAAACTATTGAATTTATTAAAACAAAAATGATTAATGAAGGTCTCTAAATAGAAACAGTAATTCTGAACAGTCAATATGGCCTCATCAAGAATAAAGCATGCCAGAAATCAGGTTTAAACCAACATCTTATACCATATAGCCCATTAAGCCCTGAATATAAAATGTGACATTATAACAAAATTAAGTGAAAACAGTATCAACTGTTTTCACTTTCTTTCACAACTACCTTGCATGATGTCTGGCACATAGTAACAACTTAACAAATGTTGCTGCTGGATTGATGGAGGATGCAAAGGATAAAGAAACAGTTGACTTGAATAAAAGTACTAAAATTAAATTCAATACAAATAAACAATGTTCTTACATAAACTAAAGCAAAACTGGCTGGGAGTACAATTATATGAGAAAATTGGGACAAATATTAGCAGAAAATTAATTAAGATCAGGAAAGCAATGTGTGGTGGCTATGCATCAACAAAATTATTTTATAACCATCACTGTGGAAGAATAATTTTGCTAATTTTTGCTAATCACAAAATCACTGATTTAGAGCTGCAAGGATCTGAGAGGTCATGTAGTCCAATCCTCTCATTTTACAATTGAGGAAACTGAGGCTTAGGGAAGATTAAGAAATTTGCTGAAGGTCAGAGAGATATTAAGTAGAATATCAGAGATTTGAAACAAGGGCCTACTAACTCCAGATCCAGCACCATTGCCACTGCCAGAGATTAATAAATGCATTAAGAAAAAAAATAATATAGCTAAATAGAAATCATATTAGATATGTCTGCATGCTGATAACTCAGAACTGAATAGAAAGTCTAGAGCAAGTCCCGCGTAGAGCAATTTATGGTGTTCAAAATAACAAAATAATCATTTTATAATAATTATTGTTATATTATTATTATTAATATATTATTATATTGCATATTATATACATATATTATATTAATAATTATACCTTATATTTACTCTATCATTCTTTGATATGCAGCCTATATTTTTCATCTTTATTATATCTACGTCTTTGCAAAGTTTTCTTTTTTCCTTTCAATTTAAGCATTGCCTTGAGTCAAAACAGAGATCCTTTTTTATGTGATTGTTGGCAGCAGAAAAGTGGGACAGTTTTGGTACATCTGCTGTCCATAAGTACAGGCTTAAGAAATGAAGAGTGAGCTAAGGATAACAAGCTTAGTCAAGCGTTAAGCTACAAAGAAAAAAGTAGAAACATGGAGTCAATGGTGAATGAGTCAGACATGGAATTAGTTCGTTTAGTGCATGAGTAGCCAGGGCACCACTTCCTGATAAGCACAAAGAGAAGAGAAACCTACTTGAACGAGGCTGAGCCCCAGAGGAATTAGACCACCATCAGAGTTTTAAAGTCTAGGATTCAAAGCCCATCTCAGTGATAGAATTCTTTGGGGCAGTGGTTGAAGAGCTTCTGTTTTTTCTTATCTTGCCCTAGTGCTTTGATGCAAAATGACTTGATATGGCTAAAGAAGGGTCCACTAGATTTTTTTTTGCCTAAGTTCTTGACGCCTTTATTTCCTCTCTAAAAATAAGGCAATTCATATTTATATTTAAAGCACCTAGCACAATGCCTGGCACATTGTAGATCCTGTATAAATACAAGCAATTAGTATTATTTCTGTTTTTGTTGCAATTATTACATTTATAATTTTTTGTTTAAACAGTTATTTAGGGTTTGATTCATTTTGGTAAATATTTATTAAGCACCAACTTTGTGCAAGGCACTGCACTATGCCATTAAGAAACAAAAATACAACAACATAGACCCAAATCTCAAGGAGCTTACAAGCTAATGACAGGAAGAGCAAGTGAGCAAATAATCAGCCTGCAGAGGAAGAGAAGTGGTGAAGGACAGATCCAAACAAAGGCCTGGGAGAGAGGGGGGAAATGGGAGTGAGGTGGTTTAATGAAGGTTTTGTTGACAAGAAAACATCTGGGTTGACAACCTAAAGAAAAGGAAAGTATCACTGGAAGGAAGATAAGATGAGTACATTCTACAAACAAAAAATTACTTCAGTAAAAGTGTGTATATGGGAAAGGGCAAGAATAGAACAAGGAATGTCAAGTGGTAAAGCGTGCTTGAATGGGTGTGAATGGGAATAACCTGAGAGAAAGCTAGATAGGTAGCACTTGGAACCAGATTGCTGAAGGCCATGAATGCCAAAACCAGGGAGTTTTAGTTTATGCCATAAGAAATAGGAACAAGCGAAATCATTTTTTTAAGTAGAGGAAAGACATAATCATTGCAGGTGGGAATGTGGAGGATTTACTTGTATACTGGATAATGCTATGAGAGGTTCATAGGTTTGAGAGTTGGAAAACAGTTTAGAAAGCCATCTAATTTTACCTTCTTATTAAAAATTAACTATTGCAATTTTTGTTTTTTTTTTCTCACTACAATCATTTCCTTATATATTCCTACCACTGAACCATCCTTATGACAAAAAAAAAAAAAGCTAAGCAAAAGCAAAAAAGACCTTTTTAATCTTATATGTAGATTATTCACCATTCGGCACCTGTAGTGGCCCCACCTCTCTAATGGTAGGAGGCAAAATAGACTTCATCGATGATCTCGTCTCCTGGTCTAAGACTGATCATTGCATTTAATGGGAAATGAATATAACGGAAAGTTATTGCAACAAATTGTAAGAAACCAACAACCTGCTTTTCTTAAAGACAAGAAAACAGAATCAAAGAAGGAAAATGATTTGCCCGAGGTCCAATCTAGCCTACTTTCCTCTTTCTATTTTACCCTGGGCCTAGCTCAGTATCCACATCTGTCCTACCTATATGCATTGATAAAATAGCTCCATATTGTCCATCCAAAGAGATATCATAGTCTGGGCAAAATGTATTCTCTTTTCATTCACTTTTTTCCCGTGTGGATAGTTCGGGTGAGTTCTTTCGATTGACTATAGATCTCCTTTAGGAGACCTTAAAATGTTCCAAGTCTTGGCACAATCAGCACAACGTCATCCATGAACAGATGCTGCATGACCTTGGCTTAAGGAATTGCAAAAATCCCAAGAAATTGAAGTTGCAGGTCATCCAAAGGCAATGGAAAAGTACCTTATGGGCCTGATTGTGTTACAACATAGCTCTAAATGAAAAGAAAAATATTTGGAAGTGGCAAGAAGGACTGAGATGTGTGACTGAATAAGGAGGTAGGTGGACAATTCAGGAAGAGTAAAGGACAGCCATCAGATAGCCTGCAATCCTCAACAGTCTGCTTGTGATACTAAGAGATCTATAGGAGGGTTTAAGCACATTGGGTTGACACTGTGTACTATTTTTCAGAAGTTGTGGAAAACAATCCCTCAGGATGAGAAGGAATGAATGGCTTGTGTGTTGTATGGAGCACACACTATTGAGAAGTACTGAGTTGGAATTTGCATCATAGGAGGTGGCATATCTATCAGGAAGAGGGAAATGTGGGACTGGAATTCTGGGGAGATGACAGAGGTAAACATATCAATTTGCCAATCAATTTCTTATACACGATAACTGAAGTCATGAGGGTATATAAGATCATAGGATCATGGGATTTAGAGGTATAGTGCTTAGAGATCATCAAGGCAAAAGGTGTAGTAAGAGAAGAGAAGAGGGCCTAGGTATTTAGGTATTTCTGATGTTATAGAAAAGGTGGACACTGTTTTCCTAATTAAGCATTTTTAAATTTGAGAGACACATGCTTTTAAAATATACATTTAATGTAATTATCTTATAGCAGATCAGAATGCTTTATTTCCACTTTAAAAAAATCCAAACTCTCCTAAATTTTCTAAACTGCAGCCATGGTGAGGGTAATCAATGGAAAAAATAGCCCATTCAGATATCTGGCCTCAAAGGGTCTAATTTCTACCCAGAGAATAGCTCATTCAACACCCAGGAGGTATATTATTATTTTAAAATTTCTCCAATCATTGCCTATGCTGAACCCAGTCATATTATGCGTTGGGTCACAAAGAGAGGAGGTTAAGTGATATCACCCTACAGCAGCGTGGAGCTTCAAGTATTGCCCATTTCTCTTGAATTCCAATTTTTTGTTTAGCTCGCTAGCGTGCATTGCCTCTGAAATCTTCTGTGAGGATCATCAGAATAGTCAAAACAAAGTGGTAAAGCCTCCATTAATTGTGAAAAATGAAAGGAACCTAAAATATAATTAAATTTGTGATGATAAAAGCCATCTGGAACTATAGCACCAATGCTTGCTTTATCAGTCATAGAACTAAAGAATGCAATTGAAGAAATTAGTATGAATCTAACTGTGCCAGGTAGCCTTGGAAAGGATAGGCCCCAGACAAAACAACAAAACCAGGGACACGTAACTCTGCATGCAGAGACTTTGGCACAATATAGGATCTGCAATTATGTATAAGCATTCTTGATGGTTATGAGTTTTGGCATGATTTCGAATGCTTCGCTTTCCAAGAACAAGCTTTATAGAAAAAAAAAATTGAATTCCATGACTGATATATCTGAGGGGTAATGTGTTATAGTACATGATGATGTGCAATATGGAGGGAAAATCTATTCTTCTATTTGCTATTTCCTTAGTGTATAGAGGATAGACAGCTTATTGAAATTCACAAAGAAAAAATAATGCTATAAATTACCATGTACAATCATAAGATAAATATCTTCATGTAGTAAATGTACCTTGAAACATAGAAAAAATATTGAGTGACTCAAGAAAATCATTTTTGACAGTGATATCTACATAATAATAGACATTAGTTTAGATTCATCTCTCTAATGTCCCTTTCATCTGTTAAATTCTCTCATTTGGTGATGCTAATATTTTGAATTGATGCTGAGGTTACCTTACGCCCCAAATCTTACACAGAGGATCCCCGTTTGACCAAAAGGATGCCTCAACTCTCCAGTGATCTATGTCAAGGTGATAAATGAAATGGCTAATTGTACTTTGGAATCCAAGGAGATAGTAACGTTAACACCTTAAATAGTCTTAAATTGCACATATTTCATACTAATGGAGCTTTTAAGCTACCTACAGTGATCTTGTTAATGGGACTGTCTTGAATATAGATGCTTTTATCAGTATATTCTTCTGGAGACTATGCTGTTGTCACTATAATGCAAGCTCAGTTAAAGTGTACCTGGATTATTGAGTACAATGAGTTCTTCCTCAGCCAAGGAATGATTTCCCAGAGCAAAGAGCATCCACTTAGGCCAATGAGATCAAGTCTTTGGGATCAAAGGCTATAGAAATCATGGTAACAAAAGTAAAAGGGATCATGACCATGCTAAGTGGATTTTTCCCCTTTAATGAAAATTTTTGGTAGAATTTCATCTAGAAAGAAAAAAAAGTAAAGTACTCTCTGCTGCTACAATTCTAGAACAAAAGTCTATTACTGCCCATAATTAAACACACAGACATACACACACACAGAGTCAGTCAGCAGTTTATCATTATGAAATTTATATTTAGAAAGCTTGAATGAATCTTTTTAGTTTTTTTATTGTTGTTTTTGAAAAGACACATAATAATGACTATTGAGTTTGGATTCTCAGTTATTTTAATGACTATTGAATTTGGATTCTCAGTTATATTTCATTTTAATCCTGAGTGATCATTAATGGGTTTCAGTTAGTTTTTTTGAGATAGTCATTTGTGAGAGAAGAAAGTCCTTGAACTTCGAGATACAAAACCTAGGAAGACAAAGATTCTAGAACATGCGGATGACGTAGTACTAAGGAGGGATCTGCCTGGAGATGTATTACTGGGGAGGTAGCTGCTCAGGGCCAAACCAGGAAGGAGTTCACCTGGGGTGAGGCAGAATGCTTTCTCTTTTAATCAGCCATTCGTGTTAGTTGTTGGTGTTCTTTGGAGAAGGAAATGGAGAATTATGTCAGTGTCTTTGCCAAGAAAACCCCAAATGGGGTCATGAAGAGTCAGACATGACTAAAATGACTGAACAACACAGTCTTTTCTACTTGATAAAGGAGTAAAGGTGCCCTTAAGACTCTAATCTTTCCTATACATCCCCTTCTATCTACTTACAGTTATTATCTTGAAGCAGGCTCTCATCATCTCAATCTGGACTACTGCAAAAGCCTGCTAACTGGTCTCCCTGCCTCAAATCTTTTCCTATTACAATCCATCCTCCACTCAGCTGGCAAAGTAATTTCCCTAAAATGCAGGTCTGTTCATGTTATCCTCATACTCTATATACTTCGGTGGCCCCTTACTACCTACAGGATCAAAAATAAAGTCTTCTGCCATTTAAAGCCTTTCAAAATCATTCCCTTCTCACCTTTCCAATCCTACACTTTTCTCTATTTTTAAAATCTATGATCCAACACCATGGGCCTTCTTCCTGTTTCTGACACACACGATCTCATTACTCTGACCTTTTCATTGTTTGTATCCTCCATGCCTAGGATATTCTTTATTCCTAACCTCTGTCTCCTAACTTCCCTAGATTCCTTAAAAATTCAGCTTATAACTCAATTTCTGCTATAAGCCTAGTTGATCCCTCTTTGGACCCCTCTCTCTCCTGCACACACACGACTAGCACTTTTCCTCTGTGGTTACCTTCCATTTTCACTGCACATATCTTAGATGTACAGTTATTTGCATTAGGATGTGAGCTTCTTGAGGGTAAAAATCCTATTTTACCTTTCTCTGCATTCTCCTTGCTTAGCCTGCCATATAGCAAGATTTTAGTAAATTCTTATTGACTGACTGACCATACAAAATTCCAGATGCCCAAGCCTTATTACATCTCTGAATGTAAAGTATGTTTTATTACAATAATAGTTAATTCTATACTGGAAAATCTTTTTAAATTACAAGACTTTATATCACAATATTATGATAAAGTCCATACTAACCCAAATATTAGTCACAATTCTGTTACATGTATCCTATACCTATTTAAGTGCCAGAAATTTAAACATTTTTAACACAAAAAAGTGACATCATTGAAATGCTTGAAAACTCATCTTCCTAAGTTCAAATCCAGTCTCAGACACTTGCTAGCTGTGTGAGCCAGGGCAAGTCACTGAACCCTGTTTGCCTCAGTTTTCTCAGCTATTAAATGAACTAGAGAAGGAAATGGCAAACCACTCCAGCATTTTTGCCAAGAAAAGCCCAAACAGGGTCACAGAATTAGACATGACTAAAAAAATGACTGAACATCAGTATAGTCTTATCCAATAGTCATACCTAGAAAATGGGGGAGAAAAAGAGAAATGAATGAAAAGAATGGTAATAAAGAAACTGGGGCAAAAATGTCATGGTTAAGGATATTCTCTCAATGGAAAATTTAAGAGTTTGTGTTAGAGTGGAAAGAGTGGATTTTGAGTTAGAATAAATGGGTTCTGTTTCTGCCTCTGTGTGATTCTGTATATCTTTGAACCTCAATTTACCCATCTGTAAAATAGGTATTAGGATAAGAATATTTGAAGAGCCTACCTTACATAGTTGATGGGAAGAAAATATTTATAGACCTTAAAGAGTTTTATGAATACTATTAAATTATTATTAAACTTAGATCAAAACATTTCTCTAAAAACACAACATTTTAATGAAATATCTGCTTCAGATCAGTTATTTTCTATCATTGAGACAAGAGGTTTTCAAACCAAACTTGTATTCCATGCCCAATTTAAGTCAGCTAAAGTGAAATTCTGGCCTGGACACTTACTGCCTACTTATAAGCTTGATGCTTAATTGTTAAACAATTCCAGAGACTCTTGCCTGGCAGCTGCCAAATGTCATTAACAACTATGAGCATCCCTTCCTCACCCCTGCTGTTCACCCAGGTATTCTCTAGCCTGGTGACCATCTCCAAAGCCCTACCTGGGAAAAGCTATTTTCCTTCTGCCTCTCCCCCAAAGCCTTCTTTTTGCTATTCATCTCCCTAGAGACAAAAGGGATCGATGCTGAGGATTTTCCCAGCAGGAAGAAAGGTAGAAGGTATGAGAAATTGGGTTTTTGTTTGTGCATTTTAGGGAGAAATTTTTTTTTTACTGAGGTTAGAGATTCTAGAGTAAGATCTAAGGAGAAATTAGCAGGTGTGAGGCAGCACTGACTGGCATCAAAGAGCTATTTGGGCATTATGACAAGCCCACCTATGTAAACCATCTGCTTTGCTCTCTCACTCCATTTCATTGCATATCATTTGGACAAGGAAAATGAAGCAGGAAAATCACTTGAAAAAACATTTAGGGACAAATAATATAGTAATTTGGATGCACAACTCCTACCTTGACATTGTCTACTTTAAAGGCCCTGGTGTCTGTGCTATCTTGATCAAGTAACTAGCACAATGTTGTTCTTTGTTTTACCAGATACTCCTTTCTTTTTTCCCAATCAAGACAAAGATAAAAAGGCCCTTTGAAGACCTGATTAATTAAAATTCCCAAGGCTTCTTAGCCAATGTTTTGAAAGCTAATCATGTACATTATATAAAAGACATCCCTTCTGTAGAATGACAGCATTTTTTGTGCTTGGAGATAATCATGAGAGGAAATATGTTCTCTCAATTGTTCATCTGAGGAAATAATGTGAAAGAAGAAAGAAGCATTGTGTGCTCCAAAGGCGGCGTAAAGACGCTGTAGTGCGACTTACCTCGCTGAGCTTCTTTATCGTACACTTTCATATGCACAACCCCTGAAGTCTTATTCCGGAGGACAGTGGGGTTCCTTCCGTCTCTTTTGCTGCAGGTGCCCAGCTGAGCTAAGTTTTGGTCTGCCCACCACAGCTTTTTATCTGGAAAAATGGCAGGGTGGTTTTTTTTAAAAAGATAATTATCTTATTAAATAATGATAAACAGTTGATACACTATAATCTTTTTGATTTGCTTTGTTACAATCCAAAATTCCATTTCTAAGGCAAACATTGAAATAATTTTAACTTCCAAAAAAGCTAATGAGAATAACATGTTCTCATCCACAACCTCCCTCCCATCATCCCTCCAATTAAAGAAGCTTGATCTTGTTAACTTTTTTTTTCCCGTAAAGAAGACAGTAGTAACAAAGAAAAGCACATTTCAAATGAATTATAAATAGACCTTCTTGGATACAAATAGAATTTAACACTTATAGTATTTTTTTTTGGTTAATATAACAAGTGAATAACAAGCCTAACATAATATCCAACAACAGAAACAGCAACAAACAATTTAGGCATTGTTCCCTATCCTTGTCATTATTCTCAGCTTACTAATTGTTCTGTATTGGTATCTGTCACATCTCTTTAATATTACTCCCTGCTATAATTGGATTTTCAGTGTTCAAAATTGCCAGCTTATTGGTGTATGTAGACTATCCTTATTTTTCTAAATGTTTTAAAATTTAAAGGAAGCTAAGGAATTAAAAATTGAAATAAAGATATGAAAGAGTTTCAAACAAGTTAAACCCAATTTATTGTTCATATATAACAATAATTGAGACCTATATCCTATTGCTAGCTAATAAGCCCAGGGATTTTAGGGTTCATAAAATGCAAGAATTGCCCCCATGAAGTGACTGTAGTCTATTTTGTGATACATATTTTACCTAGTAAAAGAATAATATTAGATTTTTATCTGACCAAGATTAGGGTACAGTAGGGTTGAGTGGGGAAGTGCAGAAGGTAGGAAGGAATCTCCATTAAACTTAGGAAAGTAGAAAGGAATTTTTATGCAAGTTAGACCAAAATCAAACCAAACCAAAACAAAACAAAACAAAAACAAACTCTACAACACTTGTCATGGAGCAGTATCCATTGTTTAGACAGAAGGTAGTTGTCATCCATACTAACTAAAACCATATCCCAAATTTCATTTTGTGATGAAGTAGTACACAATTTATAATGGAATCTTTTATTCTTATAATAAACTCTGCCATAGAAGTTTTGAAATGAAAACAAACCCACCTCATCACTGCTCTAATTCTGAGTTTTCTAATCTGGCATTTCAATTCTCATTTCACCACTGTCTTTCCTACTCTCCCATGATATTCACCAAGCTTAATTTTTACAGTTACATTAGTAGTTCCTCCCATTCACTCTGTCCATTTTTCCCCTGTTAATTACATGGGATTCCCTCCAATGTGGTTTTCTTCACTTTCTTGACCCCCCATTCCTCTGATGTTTTACAAAGGCCACTTTGACAATTCCCAATGCTAGAACACCTTCACCATGTATTTTAAATATCCTGATCCAATATGGAAGAATCTTGTGTTCAATCAATTGGCAAGCATTTTTAAGTGCCTACTATGTGACAGGCATTATGCTATGTGCTGGGGATAAAATGACAAAAAAGTATATTATATATGTATATGTAATGTCATATACGTTTATATTTATGCACACAAAGAATACAAAAATAGTTTTGAGAATGTAGATGTAAGCAGGCAGAGAATCAGGAAAGGATTGATGTAGGAGGTGATAGTTGAGGTGAGTTTTGAAGGAAACCAGGAATTTCAAGACAAAAAGATGAGGAGAAAGAGCATTCCAGGTATAACAGCAGCTAGTGGAAAGGCATGGAGAAAAAAGATGGTGTATAATAAGTGAGGAAGAGCAAGTAGACCTGGATGGCTGGAGTGGAGGGCACTTTTTGTTGTTGTTCAGTCATTTTTTGTGACCCCATTTGTGGTTTTCTTGGCATGGATACTGAACTGGTTTGCCATTTCCTTTTCCAGTTCATTTAACAGATGAGGAAACTGAGGCAAATGGGGTTAAGTGACTTGCCCAGAGTCATTCATACAGCTAGTGAAATTTGAACTCAGCATGATGAGTCTTCTAGACTCTAGACCTGGCACTTTATATACCATGTCATCTAGCTGCCCCTAGAGGGCACTGATAGAGTTTAATGAATGTGTGGAAGAGTTCTCATATACAGCATATATCATAGACACCTGATATTATTCCTACTAAATCTGCTATATGGAAAACACTCTTTATGCCTATCTCATAGTTCCTTGGAATGACAATCTACCTTTCTAAACTTCTACTAGAACCCTCCTATAGATATATGAGAGCATTCCGGAAACTGACAATATAATAGGTGCGTATGTTACATGTCTGTGGATGTGTGCACAAGTGTATTCTTTATGTGTGTAAATCTAAAATATGTGATATTACATGTATACATTTTATGTATCACTGTGCAACAAAACAGTAACAAGACACTAATAGGAGATACACCAAATTGTTAGCAGATACACTCTAAATAGAGAAACTCTATCACTTCTTTGTCTGTGATTTTATTCAAAAGCTGGAGGTAGTTACTGAAATATTCTAGGAATAAGACAAGAAATGACCAATAATGTCTCTTAGATAGAAATGTATTTCCTCACCCCCCCCAAAAAAAAGAGCAAAAAAAAGTATTCTGGAACTCTCAGTGTGTGCATACACACATGTGATTAATATTCACATATATAAAACATACATGCATACATACATATGAATATAGATAGCTATGTAAAGAAAACTGTGATCATATAATTTACCAGTTCAAAGCAACTTTGGAAAAGAAAAGACATTCAATTAACTCAAAAGCAACTTAACCAGTAGCTTAAATCTAAATCTTCTTCCACATGACAATGCTTTATATAATAATAATAATGTGTTAACATTTATATAGTGCTTACTATGTGTAAGACAATGTGCTAATTATTATTACTTTACAATTACTATCTCCTTTGACCCTCACAACAACTCTTGGAAGTAGGTACTTATTATCCCCATTTTATGGATGAGTAAACAGAGGCAAACTGAGGCCAAGTGACTTGCCCAGGGTCACAGAGCTAGTAATTGTCTGAAGTCATATTTTCAACTCAGGTCTTCTTGACTCCAGGCCTGGTGGTATAGCTACTGCACTACCTAGGTGCCCTGATATCTTTAAAAGGAGCTAATATGCCTCCTCCTCTAGTTTTTTTGGCCAATACTCATTTGGCAAGTTCTTCATTTACTTTTTTTCTTATACATGAATGTATACAGATGAAATTCATCATATATAACTACATGTGCATGCACGTATAAATACATATCATACTTACATAATTTCTCAGACACAAGTCTATATTATACAGCTCCATATATCATATACATTGATATATATATATATACACACAACTATATGTGTATATATACATATGTGTATATATATACAGACATATTGATAGAGAATATAGACAAAGATTTGGTACTTTTAATCTCTGCCCCTCATTTTAATTAAACTGAGATTGTTAACCCCTTAAAGCTGCTTTCCTTAGAAAAGCAGATCAAAGAACCTGTGTTGGCAGCTTTCTGTGTGCTGGTTGCTGATGGGTCTTACACCCCTACAGCAGCTGCTAGCAGATTGTTGCTACAGTGACACAGAATTATGGTAAGGAAGTTGAGTGTAGTGCACTTACACTTTACACAGCTGATCAGCATCCACACCAACTCACATGTAAGGGAGTGATGAGTGGGTCCATCTTAGGAAATCAGGCCATAGCCAGTCAAGCCCCTTTTAGGAATCTCCTTATCTTAGATCCAGGGGTGAGGTACCTGCCACCTTGAGGACACATGTGGCTTTCTAGGTCTTTTGGTGAGGCCTTCTGAGTCCAAGTTTTACAGAACAAATCTTTTTATTAAGAGGATTTGTTCTGTGAATTTTGGATTCAGTCAAAGGGCCACACTTGAGGACTTAGAGGGCCACCCCACCTTGATTAGGCATACTTCAAAGGTCCCTTTACATGTTATTTTAAAAAA